>NC_092145.1:69435104-70882604 GCF_043159975.1 Macaca nemestrina
TGAGATTGTGACATATTGTGTCAGAGAGCAGGGGTACCATCAAAGTCTAATGTCAAAAGTACACAGGAGGCCGGGCCCAGTGGCTCATGCCTGTAATCCCAGCACTTTGGGAGGCTGAGGTGGGAGGATCACAAGGTTAGGAGATCGAGACCACCCTGGCTAATACGGTGAAACCCCGTCTCTACTAAAAATCCAAAAAAAAAAAAAAAAAAATACACAGGAGCGTCAAACAATAATAGTAACTTTGATGAAAACACATTGACTATATAAAAATTCATGAGTTGATTAATGATACCGATAGACAGGGATCTCCCTACTCCCAAAGAATGAAACCTCATTGAATACCATTTAAGGTAAATAGAACATCGATTCCTTATTCTGACAATTAGCAGTCAAAAGAAAAAAAAATCAGTATTTTATTCTGCTTTTTCTGTACAAACTTTCAGAACAACCAGAAAGCCCTAGTTTGATAAGAGAAAGTTCTTTTTGCAAGAAATACGGTTAGTAAATGTTGAAAAAAAATCCAGAAATAAATGTAGAAAATCACTATTTTACAATCTCCAATGATGTAACAGATCCAGGCAAGGATCGTCAGTGGGTGAAACATGAGATGGAAAAGTTTATAAAGCAGTTCAGGCCGTCTTAACCTGAACCCTGTAAAAATTTTATCATTGACAGCATTTGGTATTGTCATTATTCTTTATTTCAGCTGATCAGATAGTTGTATAGTGATATCTCATTGTATGACAGTTAATAATTTGTCTAATAACTAATAATTAACATCTGTTTGTGTCCTTATTTGCCATAACTTCTTTGATGAAGCATCCATTTAAGTTCTTTGCCCATCTTTTAATGCGGTTGTTTCCTTACTATTGAGTTTTCAGAGTTTAAAAAAAATACATTTTCTGGATAGTAATCCTTTATCAGATAGTGATTTGGAAATGTTTTCTGTACATCATTACTGGGTCTTTTCATTCACTTTACAGTGCCTGGGGCAGAAAAAAAGTTTTCAAATTTGATGAAGTCGAATTTGTCATTTTATTTTCCTTGCATGCGTTGTGCTTTGGTGTCAGTTTTAAGGTTTCTTTCCCTAAAAGTTTAACGTTTTAGTTTTTACATTTACATATATTATTTATTTTGAGTTGGTCTTTATATAAAGTGTGAAATTTAGGTTAAGGTTCATTTTCAAAGGTTCTAGCAATATTTGTTCAAAAGACAACCCTTTCTCCACTGAATTGCCTGTGTATCTTTGTAAAAATATCAAATGGCCATATTCATGTAGGTGCATATCTGTCCTATTTTTTAGTTTCCATTGATTTTTGTATCTGTCCCTTTATAAACACTACTCTGACTTTATTACTTCAGCTTTATAGTAACTTTTAAAATTAAGTAGTGTGATTCCTCTAACTTTGTTTTTCTCTGTCAAAATGTAATGAACTATTCTAGTGCTTGTGTCTTTACATGTAAATTTGAATATTAGCTTGTCTATATCCATACAAATTTCTGCTGGGATTTTGGTTGATATTGTGTTAATCTATAGATCTCTTTGAGGGAGAATTGACATCATTACTATAATGATTGTTCAATTCATGAACACAGTATGTCCATTTATTTAGGTCTTCTTGGATTTCTTTCATCAGTGTTTTGTCATTTTCAGTATATACATTCTGTGCATGCTTTGTTAGGCTTATATGAAACATTTTCAGTTTTAGGAGCTATTGTAAATGGCATTTTTAAAATTACAGTTTCAAATTTTTCTCTGTATTTAGGTATAAGCAGTTTGAATATAATATGTCTGGGCTTGGACTTTTTTGTGTTTATCCTGTTTAGGGTTCACTCAGCTTATTTTATTTTATTTTATTTTATTTTATTTTATTTATCGTGGTAAGAACACATAACATGGTATCAACCCTTTCAACAAATATTTAATTGTACAATGCAGTATTGGTAATTAAAGGCACAATATTGTACAGCATATTTGTAAATATTAATCACTTGAGTACTGAAACTTTATATACATTAAAAACAATTGCACATTTCCCAGTCCCCCAGCCCCTAAGAATCACCACTTTACTCTTTCATTCTATGAGTTTGACAATTTTATTGTATTTTTTGTATTTAATATTTATGGGTACATAGTAGGTATATATATTTCTGGAATACAGGAGAGAGTTTAATACAGACATACAATGTGTAATAAACACGTCTCAGGGAAAATGGGGTATCTCTCATCCCAAGCATTTATCATTTCTTTGTGTGACAATCCAATTATATTCTTTTAGTTATTTCTAAATGTGCAATAAGTAATTGTTGACTGTAGTCACACTACTGTGCTACCAGACACCAGATCTTTTTCATTCTATTGAACTATATTTTTTGTGCCTATTCACTATCCCCACTTCCCCCAACCTCCCACTACATGTCCCAGCCTCTAGTAACCGTAATTCTGGTCTCTATTTCCATGAGTTCAATTGTTTTAATTTTTAGCTCCAACAAATAAGTGAGAGCATGCAAAGTTTGTGTTTCTGTGCCTGGCTTATTTCACTTAACAGAATGACCTCCAGTTCCATCCATGTTGTTGCAAATGACAGGATGTCATTCTTTTCTATGCCTGAGTAGTACTCCATTGTGTATATGTACCACATTTTCTTTATCCATTCATTTGTTGATGGACGCTTAGGTTGCTTCCAAATCTTAGCTATTGTGAGCAAGGAAATACAGATACCTCTTCAATATACTGAATTCCTTTCTTTGGGGTATATATGTAGCAGTGGGATTGCTAGATTATATGGTAGCTCTACTTTTAGTTTTTTGAGGAACCTCCAAACTGTTCTTTATAGTGGTTGTACTAATTTACATTCCCACCAACTGTGTACAAGAGTTCTGTTTCCTCCACATACTCACCAGCATTTGTTATTGCCTGTCTTTCGGATAAAATCCATTTTTTTCTGGGATGAGATAATATCTCACTATAATTTTGATTTGCATTTCTCTGATTATCAATTATGTTGTGCACGTTTTTATACACCCGTTTGCAATTTGTATGCCTTCTATTGAGAAATGTCTACTCAGATATTTGGCCCATTTTTAAATTGAATTACTGGATTTTTTTTCGTATTGTTTGAGCTCCGTATATGTTCTGGTTATTAATCCCTTGTCAGATGGGTAGTTTGTAAATATATTCTCCCATTTTGTGAATTGTCTGTACATTTTGTTGATTATTTCCTTTGCTGTGCATAAGCTGTTTAACTTGATATGATCCTATTTGTCCATTTTTCCTTTGGTCCTGTGCTTCTGGGGTATTACTTAAGAAATCTTTGCCCAGATAAATGTACTGGAGAGTTTCCCCCAATGTTTTTTCTATTAGTAGTTTATTAGCTTGAAGTCTGATATTTAAGTACTTAATCTATTTGGATTTACTTTTTGTATATGGTGAGGAATAGGGATCTAGTTTCATTCTCTGCATATACAAATCCAGTTTTCCCAGCACCATTTATTGAAGAGACTGTCTTTACCCCAGTGTATGTTCTTGGCACCTTTGTTGAAAATGAATTCAGTGTAGGTGTGTGGATTTGTTTCTCGATATTGATTTGGAATTGGTTCTCTATTCTGTTCCATTAATTAATGTGTCTGTTTTAATGCCAAGACCATGCTGCTTTGTTTACTATAGCTCTGTAGTGTAATTTGAAGTCAGATAATGTGATTCCTCCAGTTTTGTTCTTTTTGCTTAAGATAGCTTTAGCTATTCTGCATCTTTTCTGCTTCTGTATAAATTTTAGGATTGCTAATTGTAGCAATCCTAACAAACATGGATTATCTTTTCCGTTTTTTGTCCTATTCAATCTATTTCATCAGTGTTTTATAGTTTTAATTATATAGACCTTTAATTTATTTCATTAATTCATAGGCACTTAATTTTATGTGTGGATATTTTAAATGGGATTTTAAAAAATTTCTTTTTCAGATTGTTCACTGTTGGCATGTAGAAACACTACCGATTTCATATCCTGTAATGTTACTGAATTTGTTTACCAGTTCTCATAGTTTTTGTGTGAAATCTTTAGATTTTTTCCAAATAGAAGATCATAGCATCTGCAAACAAGGATAATTTGGCTTCTTCCTTTTAAATTCAGATGCCCTTTATTTCTTCTGTCTGATTGGTCTAAGTAGGACTTCCAGTACCACGTTGAATGATATTCATGAAAGTGGGCATCCTTGTCATGTTCCATATCTTAAAGGAAAGGCTTTCAGTATTTCCCCATTCATTATGATACTAGCTATGAGTCTGTCATATATGACTTTTACTGTGTTGTGGTACATTCCTTCTATTACCAGTTTTTTTAGGGTTTTTATTATTATTATTATTATTATTATACTTTAAGTTGTAGGGTACATGTGCATAACGTGCAGGTTTGTTACATATGTATACTTGTGCCATGTTGGTGTGCTGCACCCATCAACTCGTCATTTACATCAGGTATAACTCCCAATGCAATCCCTCCCCCCTCCCCCCTCCCCATGATAGGCCCCGGTGTGTGATGTTCCCCTTCCTGAGTCCAAGTGATCTCATTGTTCAGTTCCCACCTATGAGTGAGAACATGCGGTGTTTGGTTTTCTGTTCTTGTGATAGTTTGCTAAGAATGATGGTTTCCAGCTGCATCCATGTCCCTACAAAGGACACAAAGTCATCCTTTTTGATGGCTGCATAGTTTTCCATGGTGTATATGTGCCACATTTTCTTAATCCAGTCTGTCACTGATGGACATTTGGGTTGATTCCAAGTCTTTGCTATTGTGAATAGTGCTGCAATAAACATACGTGTGCATGTGTCTTTATAGCAGCATAATTTATAATCCTTTGGGTATATACCCAGTAATGGGATGGCTGGGTCATATGGTACATCTAGTTCTAGATCCTTGAGGAATCGCCATACTGTTTTCCATAATGGTTGAACTAGTTTACAATCCCACCAACAGTGTAAAAGTGTTCCTATTTCTCCACATCCTCTCCAGCACCTGTTGTTTCCTGACTTTTTAATGATCGCCATTCTAACTGGTGTGAGATGGTATCTCATTGTGGTTTTGATTTGCATTTCTCTGATGGCCAGTGATGATGAGCATTTTTTCATGTGTCTGTTGGCTGTATGAATGTCTTCTTTTGAGAAATGTCTGTTCATATCCTTTGCCCACTTTTTGATGGGGTTGTTTGTTTTTTTCTTGTAAATTTGTTTGAGTTCTTTGTAGATTCTGGATATTAGCCCTTTGTCAGATGAGTAGATTGCAAAAATTTTCTCCCATTCTGTAGGTTGCCTGTTCACTCTGATGGTAGTTTCTTTTGCTGTGCAGAAGCTCTTTAGTTTAATGAGATCCCATTTGTCAATTTTGGCTTTTGCTGCCATTGCTTTTGGTGTTTTAGACATGAAGTCTTTGCCCATGCCTATGTCCTGAATGGTACTACCTAGGTTTTCCTCTAGGATTTTTATGGTATTAGGTCTAACATTTAAATCTCTAATCCATCTTGAATTAATTTTCGTATAAGGAGTAAGGAAAGGATCCAGTTTCAGCTTTCTACTTATGGCTAGCCAATTTTCCCAGCACCATTTATTAAATAGGGAATCCTTTCCCCATTTCTTGTTTCTCTCAAGTTTGTCAAAGATCAGATGGCTGTAGATGTGTGGTATTATTTCTGAGGACTCTGTTCTGTTCCATTGGTCTATATCTCTGTTTTGGTACCAGTACCATGCTGTTTTGGTTACTGTAGCCTTGTAGTATAGTTTGAAGTCAGGTAGCGTGATGCCTCCAGCTTTGTTCTTTTGACTTAGGATTGTCTTGGAGATGCGGGCTCTTTTTTGGTTCCATATGAACTTTAAAGCAGTTTTTTCCAATTCTGTGAAGAAACTCATTGGTAGCTTGATGGGGATGGCATTGAATCTATAAATTACCTTGGGCAGTATGGCCATTTTCACGATATTGATTCTTCCTATCCATGAGCATGGTATGTTCTTCCATTTGTTTGTGTCCTCTTTTATTTCACTGAGCAGTGGTTTGTAGTTCTCCTTGAAGAGGTCCTTTACATCTCTTGTCAGTTGGATTCCTAGGTATTTTATTCTCTTTGAAGCAATTGTGAATGGAAGTTCATTCCTGATTTGGCTCTCTGTTTGTCTGTTACTGGTGTATAAGAATGCTTGTGATTTTTGCACATTAATTTTGTATCCTGAGACTTTGCTGAAGTTGCTTATCAGCTTAAGGAGACTTTGGGCTGAGACAATGGGGTTTTCTAAATATACAATCATGTCATCCGCAAAGAGGGACAATTTGACTTCTTCTTTTCCTAACTGAATACCCTTGATTTCTTTCTCTTGCCTAATTGCCCTAGCCAGAACTTCCAACACTATGTTGAATAGGAGTGGTGAGAGAGGGCATCCCTGTCTTGTGCCAGTTTTCAAAGGGAATTTTTCCAGGTTTGCCCATTCAGTATGATATTGGCTGTGGGTTTGTCATAAATAGCTCTTATTATTTTGAGGTACGTTCCATCAATACCGAATTTATTGAGCGTTTTTAGCATGAAGGGCTGTTGAATTTTGTCAAAAGCCTTTTCTGCATCTATTGAGATAATCATGTGGTTCTTGTCTTTAGTTCTGTTTATATGCTGGATTATGTTTATTGATTTGCGAATGTTGAACCAGCCTTGCATCCCAGGGATGAAGCCCACTTGATCATGGTGGATAAGCTTTTTGATGTGTTGCTGAATCCGGTTTGCCAGTATTTTATTGAAGATTTTTGCATCGATGTTCATCAGGGATATTGGTCTAAAATTCTCTTTTTTTGTTGTGTCTCTGCCAGGCTTTGGTATCAGGATGATGTTGGCCTCATAAAATGAGTTAGGGAGGATTCCCTCTTTTTCTATTGATTGGAATAGTTTCAGAAGGAATGGTACCAACTCCTCCTTGTACCTCTGGTAGAATTCAGCTGTGAATCCATCTGGTCCTGGACTTTTTTTGGTTGGTAGGCTATTAATTATTGCCTCAATTTCAGAGCCTGCTATTGGTCTATTCAGGGATTCAACTTCTTCCTGGTTTAGTCTTGGAAGAGTGTAAGTGTCCAGGAAATTATCCATTTCTTCTAGATTTTCCAGTTGATTTGCGTAGAGGTGTTTATAGTATTCTCTGATGGTAGTTTGTATTTCTGTGGGGTCGGTGGTGATATCCCCTTTATCATTTTTAATTGCATCGATTTGATTCCTCTCTCTTTTCTTCTTTATTAGTCTTGCTAGTGGTCTGTCAATTTTGTTGATCTTTTCAAAAAACCAACTCCTGGATTCATTGATTTTTTGGAGAGTTTTTTGTGTCTCTATCTCCTTCAGTTCTGCTCTGATCTTAGTTATTTCTTGCCTTCTGCTAGCTTTCGAATGTGTTTGCTCTTGCTTCTCTAGTTCTTTTAATTGCGATGTTAGAGAGGGTTTTTATCATGAAAGATTGTTGAGCTTTATCAAATGCCTATTCAGCATCAATTGAAATCATCATATGTTTTTTGTCCTACATTTTGTTAGTATGATGTATCACATCGATTGATTTTTATGTGTTGAACCATAATTACATTCCTGGGATAACCTCACTTGGTTCATGAAGAATAATATTTTTAATGTGTTGCTGAATTCAGTTTACTAGAATTTTGAGGATTTTTGCATCAATTTTCATTAGGAATATTAACCTGTAGGGTTACTTTTCTGATATGTCTTTGGTTTTTGCATCATGGTAATATTGGTTTCATAGAATGAGTTCAGAAGCATTCATTCCCTCCTCTTCCTCTATTTTTCAGAATAGTTTGAATAGGATTGGTATTAGTTCCTTAAATGTTTGGTAAAGTTCAGCAGTGAACCCATCGAGTCCCAGAATTTTTGTTTCTGGAGACTTTATTACAGCTTCAGTCTCGTTACTTGTTATTGGTTTGTTCAGCTTTTGAATTTCTTCATGCCTCAATCTTGGTAGGTTTTACGTGTGTAGGAATTTATCAATTTCTTCTAGGTTTTCCAATTTATTAGTATATCGTTGCCCATAGTAGTCTCTAATGATTCTTTTAATTTCTATGGAATTAGTGGTAATGTCTTCTTTTTCATCTCTAATTTTATTTATTTGTGTCTTCTCTCTTTTTATCTTCATTAGTCTGGCTAAAAGTTGTTCTATTTTTAAAATCTGTTTTAAAAACCAACTTCTTATTTCATCAATCCTTTTATTGTTTAAATTTCATTTATTTCTGCTCTGATCTTTATTATTATTTTTTCTACTATTTTCGGGTTTGGTTTGTTTTTGCTTTAGTAGTTCTTTAAGATGCATCATTAGGTTGTTTATTTAGAGTTTTTCTACTTTTTTGATGTAGGTGCTTATAGCTATACAATTTCCTTTTAGTACTGCTTTGGCTATATCCCATAGATTTTAGTTTGTTGTGTTTCCATTTTCATTTGTTTCAATAAATTTTTCAGCTTCCTTCTTCATTTCTTCATTGCCCCACTGATCATTCAGAAGCATGTTGTTTCATTTCTGCCTGTTTGTATAGTTTCCAGAATTCTTGTAATTAATTTCTAGTTTTATTCTATTGTGGTCAGGAAAGATACTTGATGTAATTTTACTTTTTTTAATTTCTTAAGACTTATATTGTCCTATCTTGGAGAAAAATTCATGTGCTAAGGAGAAAAATGTGTATTCTGTAACTTTTGGATGAAGTGTTCTCTAAATATCTATTAGGTTCATTTGGTCGATAGTGCAGATTAAGTATTATAATGTTTCTTTGTTGATTTTCTGTACGGATGATCTGTCTCATGCTAAAATGGGAGGTCTCCATCTATTACTTTATTGTGGTGTGTCTCTCTCTTAGCAATAATAATATTTACTTTGTGTATCTGGGTGCTCTAGTGTTGGTTGCACATATAGTTGTTATAACCTCTTTCTGAATTGACGCTTTTATCATTAAGAAACCTTCTTTGTTTCTTTTTATAGTTTTTGTCTTAAAATCTATTTTGTCTCAAATAAGTATACTTACTCTTGCTCTTTTTCGGTTTTATTTGCATGGAACGTATTTTTTCATCCCTTTATTTTCAGTCTATGTGCGTCTTTATGGGTGAAGTGTGATTCTTACAAGCAGCAGATTGTTGGGTCTTCTTTTTTTAAATCTATTCAGCCATTCTATGTCTTTCAATTGGAGAGTTAAGTCTATTTACATTCAGTGTCATTATTAATATGTAAGGATTTACTCCTGCCATTTTATTTTTTGTTTTCTGGTTGTTTTGTTTTTCTGGTAGCATGATTTAGTTTCTTGCTTTTTAGTTTTTATAAATCTGTAGTGTGTTTTTTGATTTGAAGTTAACATGAGGCTTGCAAAGAATGTCTTGTAATTCATTACTTTAAACTGAAGGCAGCCTAATACTAATTGCATAAACTAATAAACAAAAAGAAAACTAATAAAAAGTACACTTTAGCTTTGTGTCCCGTTTTAACTTTTTGTCATTTCTATTTATGTCCTAATGTACTGTCTTATGTGTTGAAAAGTTGTAGTTATTATTTTTGATCAATTTATCTTTTAGTCTTTCTATTTAAGATATGAGTAGTTTATACATTCATAATTACAGTGCTATAATATTCTGTGCTTTTCTGTGTATTTACCACTATCAGTGAATTTTGTACCTTCAGGTGATTTCATATTACTCACTAACACCCTTTTCTTTCAGACTGATGAACTGCTTTTAGCATTTCTTGTCGGACAGACCTGGCATTGCTGAAATCCCTCAGCTTTTGTTGGTCTGGAAAGTCTTTATTTTTCTTTCATGTTCAAAGTATAATACCACTGGGTATGCTATTCCAGGGTAAAAGGTTTTTTTTTCCTTCAGCACTTTAAATATGTCATGCCACTCTCTCCTGGCCTGTAAAGTTTCCACTGAAAAGTCTTCTGACAGACATATTGTAGTGTTTTTGCATGTTCATTTATTTTATCTTGCTGTGTTTAGTATCCTTTCTTTATCCTTGACCTTTGGAAATTTGATTATTAGATATTTTAAGGTAGTATAATTTAGGTTACATTGCTTGGTGTTTTATAACCTCCTCGTACTTGAATATTGACATCTTTCTCTAGGTTTGGTACGTTCTCTGTTATTATCCCTTTGAACAAGCTGTCTATCCTGATCTCTATCTCTCTACCTCCTCTTTAAGACCAATAACTCTTAGATTTGCCCTCAGTGAGGCTATTTTCTAGATCTTGTATGCATGTTTTATTAATTTTATTCTTCCTGTTTTTGTCTCTTCTCCCTGAGTATTTTCAAATGACCTATCTCAAAGTTCAATAATTCTTTTTTCTGCTTGATCAATTATGCAGTTAAGAAAGTGATGCATTCTTCTGTATGTCCATCACATTTTTGGATTCCAGAGTTTCTGCTTCGTTCTTTTTAATTATTTCAACCTCTTTGTTAAATTTATCTGATAGGAGTCTGAATTCCTTCTTTGTGTTATCTTGAATTTCTTTGAGTTTCCTCAACACAGCTATTTTGAATTATTTGTCTGAAAGGTCACATATCTCTGTCACTCTGGGATTGGTCACTCATGCCTTGTTTAGTTTGTTTGATGAGGTCGTGTTTTCCTAGGTGGATGTTTGTGAATGTTCATTGGTGTGTGGACACTGAAGAGTTAAGTATTTCTTGTAATCTTCACAGTCTGGGCTTGTTTGAAGCCTTTCTTCTTGGGAAGGCTTTCCAGGTATTTGAAGGGACTGCAGTGTTCTAAGTTTTTGTTCACTACAGTCATATCTTCATTAGGAGATACCCCAAGACCACTAACACTGTGGTTCTACTGACTTGGTTGTCTTGGTTAAGATCTGGAAGAATTCTCTGGATTACCAGGCAGAGATTCTTTTTCTCTTCCCGTACTTTCTCCCAAATAAATGGAATCTGTCTCTCTGTACTGAGCTGCCTGGAGCTGAGGGAAGGGTGACACAAGCAACCCTGTGGCCACCACCACTGACACTGTGCTGGATCAAACCTAAAGCCAATAGGTTAAGGAGGTCTCACTTAAGGCCTGCGGTAACCACTACCTGACTACTGGCTATATTTACTCAAGGCCCTATGGCTCTACAATCTGAATGTTGTGAAGCCAGCCAGGTTTGTGTTTTTCCCTTCGGAATCGCAAGTTTCCCCTGTCCACAGGTAGGTCCAGAGATGTCATCCAGGAGCCAGGCCCTGGAGTTAGAAACTTTAGAAATGTACCTGGTGCTCTATTTTAGTGTGGCTGAGCTGGGACCCAAGCCACAAGTCAAAGTCCTTTACACTCTTCCTTTTTCTTTTCACAAGCAGAGGAGTTGCTTCCTGTGGCCACAAATATCCCAGAGCCATGGCGAGCACTGCCTAGATACCGCCAATGTTCACTCAAGGCCCAAGGGCTATTCATGCTGTTGTGGTGAATGCTGCCAGGCCTGGGACTCTCCCTACAGGATAGTGGACTTTTCTCTATCCCAATGTAAGTCTAGAAATGACATCCAAGAGCCAAGGCCTGGATTCAGGGATCCCAAGAGTTTACTTGGTGCTCTTGTTCACTGTGGCTGAACTGGTAGCCATGCTGCAAGGCAAAGTCCCCTTTATACATTCCTTTTCTTTTCTCAAACAAAAGGAATCTCTCTCCATAGCCAAACCAGCTGGGAATGTGCTGGATTAAGCCAGCACTCACCACCTTAAGCCAGCACATCTCTGAGTATCACCCAAAACCCACACTGAGTGTTGCCTGGGTACCATTCAGGGCCCAAGCGCTCTTTATTCAGCAGATGATTAATCTTGCCAGGACTGGGTTTTTCCCTTTAAGCTTGTGGGTTCTGTTCTGGCCCAGGTTGTGTCTAGATTTGTTGTCTGGGAGCCAGGGTTTGTAATGGGGGCCTCACAATTTGGCTCAGTACTCTCTCCTACTGTGGGTGAGCTGGTAACCAAGTTGCAAGACAAAGTCTTCTTTACTCTTCCCTCTCCTTTCTTCAAGCAGAAGAAAGGAGTTTCTTTCAGAGCTGTGAGCTGTGTGCCTGGGGTTGTGGGATTGGTGGTGCAAGCACTCCCTTGGCTGCCCCAGCTAGTGTCTCATTAGGTTGCATGTCTCCCAAGTCCACTAACTCTGAGCCTAGCACAGCAGGAGTACTTGCATAGGAATTGCAGTCCTTATGGCCTAGACTGCCTTTCAAGTTTATTTAGATCCACAGAGCACTTTAGCCCACAGTGGCAAGGCTTTCTGGAACCCAGGTTGCAAGTACTGGGATGGCCTTTTGGCAAGAGCTAGTCTAAATATTCCCTCTTTGGGCACCAGCTGAGTTCTGCCGGATGTCGCTTTTCACTGTGGCAGGAGAGCACTGATTTCTAATGCAAAGTCTCACAGTCCTTGCACTCTGCCTCCCAAAAGCACACAGGTTCTCTCTTTGCACCACTCTGCCACTGCCCTGGCATGGAGGAGTGGTGGCATTGGAAATTGAAGACTGCTTTTCCTACCTTCTTCAGTGCCTCTTTCAGTGATATGAAGTTAAATCTAGTACTGTGATCGCTTACTTGATTTTTGGTTCTAATGAAGGTACTTTTTTGTGTGGGTAGTTGTTGAATTTGGTGTTCCCACAGGGAGGATGATTACTGGAGTTTTCTATTTGGCCATCTTACTCCACCTCCCACTGAGTTTGAGTATTTTAGATACTGCCTTTAAGTGGAATCATGAAAAATTTATCCTTCTGTGACTAGTTTATTCCTTTTAGCATAATGTCCTCCAACTTCATCCATATTAATCCAAGTGGCAGGATGTCCTTTGTATTCAAGGTTGAATAGTATTCTTTTGTGTGTATATACCACATTTTCTTTATCCATTCATTTGTGGGTAGAAATGTAGCTTGTTTCCATCTCTTGGCTACTATGAATAATGTTGCAGTGAACATGGGAGTGCAGGTATCTCTTTGAGATCCTTATTTCAATTATTTTAGATATATACCCAGAAGTGGGGTTGCTGCATTATATGGTAGCTCTATTTTTAGTTTTTAAAGGAACTTTTGTACTTTTTCCATAATGGCCATACCAATATACATTCCCACCAGCAATGTACAAGACTTGCCAACATTTGTTGTGTTTTTATTTTTTAATAGTAAACATTCTAACAGATGTGATGTTACTTCTTACTGTGGTTTTGATACGCATTTCCTGATAACTAAGGATATCGAGCATCATTTCATATATTTATTGGCCATATGTATGTCTTCTGTGGGGAAATGTCTATTCAAGTCCTTTGCCTATTTTTTAATTGGATTATTTGGTTCTTTTGCTTTGTTTTGTTTGCTTTTTATTTGTAAGAGTTTGTTGTATATTTCGGATATTAAACCTTTATCAGATTTGGAAATATTTTCTCTCATTCCATAGTTTGTCATTTCACTCTGTGGACTGTTTCCTTTGCTGTGTAGGAGCTTTTTAGTCTGATGTAGTCCCACTCGTCTATCTTGGCTTTTGTTGTTGCTTCTGCTTTTTGTCTCATATTCAAGAAATAAATGCCAAGACAAATATCATAAAGCTTTTCTCATATGTATTCTCATAGGAGTTTTACAGTTTTAGGTCTTATGTTTAAATCTTTAATTCATTTATGGTTGATTTTTGTGTATGACATAAAGAAATGATCAGTTTCATTATTTTGCATGTGTATATCTAGTTTTCCCAACACCTCTTCTTGAAGAGATTATCATTTTCCCATTGTGTATTCATGGCATCCTTATTGAAGATCAATTGGTTGTATATGCATGGTTTTATTTCTGCGATATCTATTCTGTCCCATTGGTCTATATGTCTGATTTTATGCCAGCGCATATTGTTTTCATTACTATAGCTTTGTAATATATATTGAAGTCAGGAAATGTAATGCCTCCAGCTTTGTAGTTTCTCAAGATTGTTTTGGCCTTTTGGGTTCTTTTTGTGGTTCCATATGAATTTTAGGATTGTATTTTTTATTTGTGTAAAAAATGTCATTGGGATTTTGATAGGGATTGCATTGAATTCATAGATCTCTTTGGGTAGCATGAACATTTTAACAATATTAAGTTTTCCAACTCATGAACATAGGATGCCTTTCTATGTATTTATGTCTTTAATTTTTTTTTTATTTAGTAATGGATTTTATTTTATTTTTTTTAATTTATTTATTATTATTATACTTTAAGTTGTAGGGTACATGTGCATAACGTGCAGGTTTGTTACATATGTATACTTGTGCCATGTTGGTGTGCTGCACCCATCAACTCGTCATTTACATCAGGTATAACTCCCAATGCAATCCCTCCCCCCTCCCCCCTCAACATGATAGGCCCCGGTGTGTGATGTTCCCCTTCCTGAGTCCAAGTGATCTCATTGTTCAGTTCCCACCTATGAGTGAGAACATGCGGTGTTTGGTTTTCTGTTCTTGTGATAGTTTGCTAAGAATGATGGTTTCCAGCTGCATCCATGTCCCTACAAAGGACACAAACTCATCCTTTTTGATGGCTGCATAGTATTCCATGGTGTATATGTGCCACATTTTCTTAATCCAATCTGTCACTGATGGACATTTGGGTTGATTCCAAGTCTTTGCTATTGTGAATAGTGCCGCAATAAACATACGTGTGCATGTGTCTTTATAGCAGCATAATTTATAATCCTTTGGGTATATACCCAGTAATGGGATGGCTGGGTCATATGGTACATCTAGTTCTAGATCCTCGAGGAATCGCCAAGAAATGGGGAAAGGATTCCCTATTTAATAAATGGTGCTGGGAAAATTGGCTAGCCATAAGTAGAAAGCTGAAACTGGATCCTTTCCTTACTCCTTATACGAAAATTAATTCAAGATGGATTAGAGATTTAAATGTTAGACCTAATACCATAAAAATCCTAGAGGAAAACCTAGGTAGTACCATTCAGGACATAGGCATGGGCAAAGACTTCATGTCTAAAACACCAAAAGCAACGACAGCAAAAGCCAAAATTGACAAATGGGATCTCGTTAAACTAAAGAGCCTCTGCACAGCAAAAGAAACTACCATCAGAGTGAACAGGCAACCTACAGAATGGGAGAAAATTTTTGCAATCTACTCATCTGACAAAGGGCTAATATCCAGAACCTACAAAGAACTCAAACAAATTTACAAGAAAAAAACAAACAACCCCATCAAAAAGTGTGCCAAGGATATGTCTTTAATTTTTTCATTAGTGTTTTGAAGTTTTCAGTTTTCTAGAAGTCTTTCACCTACTTTAAGTTTATATTCAAGTATTTTATTATTTTAGATGCTATTGTAATTGGAATTATTTCCTTTTCCAATAGTTCATTGTTATTGTATATAAACACAACTGTTTTTGTATGTTAAATCTGTATCCTACAACTTTACTGAATCAGTTTATTAGTTTGAACAATTGTTTTGTGGAATCTTTACAGTTTTCTAGATATGAGGTTATGTCAAGGTAAATTTCTTCTATAACTGATTTGTTGAGTTTTTTAAAAATTCTCAATGGGTGTTGAATTCTGTCAAATGCTTTTCCTGCTTCTATTGAGATTATAATGTGGTTTTTATACTTATGTTAATGTGCTATATTACATTAAGTGATTTGCATATGTTGAACCATCCTTGCATATGAGGGATGAATCCCACTTAGTTGTGGTGTATGATACTTTTAATATGCTATTGAATTTGGTTTGCTAGTATTTTGTTGTGAGTTTTTGCCTCTTTGTTAATCAAGGATTAATTGCTCTTCAGTTTTCTTTTCTTGGAGTATCTTTTTATGTCTCTGGTATCAGGGTAATGCTAGCCTCATAAAATGAATTTGGAAGTATTTCCTCCTCTTCCGATTTTCGAAAGTATGAGAAGGATTGGTGTTAATTCTTTTTTTAGATGTTTGGTAGAATTCACCTGTTGAAGGCATCTGGTCCTGGACTTCTCTTTGCTGGGAGTAGTTGATTAATGATCTAGTGTCTTTCCTGTTTCAGTTTAGTGCCTTTTCATTGTGACTTGAAAAATTCTATTTAGCATTTCACTGGTAGATTGGATGTGGAGTAGAGGTAAAGAGAAAAGTCAGGGATGACTCCAAAGTTTTCAACCTGAGCAAGTGGAAGGATGGAGTTGCTGCCATCTGAAAGGTGGAAGTCTATAAAAGTGGAGCACATTTTTAGTGAGTTCAACTGTGGATCTAAGTTCACGATGTTTGTTAAATATTCAAGTGGAGTTGGATTTCAGGGGAGAAGTCCAGGATAGAAATACAAAATTTGGAGATCATCAAGAAAGAGCATATATTTATAAAAGAAGGACTGAACTGTGGAGAATTGTTAGAAATCATAAAAATAATAATAAACCAGCAAATAACACTGAGAAGAAGAGAACAATAAGGTAGGAGGAAAACTAGAAGAGTATGGTGTTTTGGAAGCCTAATGAAGACAGTGTTTTGAGAAGAACGTGAGCAGCTGCATGGAATACTACTGATAGTTCAAATAAGATGGGGACTGAGAATTGACCATTGGATTTTGCAACGTTGAGGTCATTGGTGACCTTGACAAGAGCAATTTCAGTGGAGTGGTAGGTGTAAAAGCCTAGCTGTAATGAGTTCTGTAAAGAATGGGATAAATGGAATTGGAAACTAGAAATCAAGAAAACTCCTTTGAGGAATCTTCTTCTAAAAGAGGCAGAGAAATTGGGCAATAGCTAGAGGGGACTACAGGGACATCAATAGACATTTTTTTTTTAATCTGAGAAATTATAGCACATTTCTATGCTGAATGGAACTGATCCAGTAGAGAAGGGGAAATTAATAAGGCAGGTAAGAAAAGAATTACTAGAATGGCATCTTTGAATAGGGAGAAGGTATGTGTTCTGGTGCACAAATGAAGGAGTGGACCTTACTTAGGAGTATGGATAATGACAAGAGCAGAGGCAGGATATGTGTGCATTCTTGCAGTTACGTCAGTTGGAAGTTATCTTCTGATGCTCGTAGAAAAATCTCTGCTTTAAGAAATTCATCATTATGGAAGTTCCAAAAATTTATGAAAGTAGAGAGAATAGATTAATGAACCCAATAGATTAATGAACCTCCATGCTGTCATCACCCAACTTTAACAACTATCTCTTCATGACCTGTATTGTTTTGTTCTATAGCCCCATCTACACTCTTTCCCTTCCCCAGATTATTTTGAAGTAAATCCCATGTATCATATTATTACAACTCTAAGTATTTTATTATATGCCTCTGAAAGATGGTGCTTTAAAAGCTATAACCACATCACCATACCTAAAATATTAACAATAATTCCTTAATATTATAATATATCCCATCCATGTTCCAAATTCCCCAGTTGTCTTTTTATAATGTTTGTTTGAATTGTGGTCCACATAAAGACCACGTATTGTGATTGATTGATGTGTCTCTTATGTCACTTTCAATTTATAGATGCTCTTTTCATCTACATTACCCAGTTTATTTCTTGATAAAACTGAACTGTTTGTCCTGTAGAGTCTCCCACAGTCTGTATTTTGCTGATGGCATCCCCATGGTGACTTTTAACATGTTCTTCTGTTCTCTGTAATTCCTCATTCAGAGGCTTGATGAGATCTGGGTATAATGTTTGCAAGAATACTTTATAAATGGTGTTGTATACTTCTATCAAGAGACACATAATGTCCAGTTGTTTCCCTTGTTGGGATGTTAACAGCCTTTGATAATTTTTGTTTAGATCTATTAATTGATTGGGTGTTTCTGGAATTAGCAGGAATACTTGTAAAAAGAGAAGCATTTCCTCTTTTCTTTTAAGTTATACTTTTGTGCAGTTCAAAGTTTTGTTTGGATTGCTTTAATTTCCTCAGTGAAGTAGTAAGTAAGGGTATCAGATAGAATGAAGAGAGATAGGAAATATTAGAGATTTTAGGAAGAGAAGGTGTGAAATAGACATCTAAGTGAGAAACAGCATGACTAGACTACAGAGATTTAGTATGATTGCTAGGTAGCAATAAGAGCACAGATGAGGTTCGTGGTCAAGAATTTAACTAAGATCAATAAGTGTGGTTGTATGCTTTTTTAAAATCACCTTCACCTGTATGGAGGTAGATTAAAGTAGAGAAAGGATTGGCTTTAAGCAGGCTTCGGTTTTGGCCCCTGAACTCAAACAAGAAAAAGGCAAGAATATTCAGGACATATATACCAGGGAATGATTATGGAATTTGCATTAGGTAGAGGGGAAGGGGGACATGAAAATGATAAGGAACTGTAAAAAGCTGATAGGGTCCAAAGAATGCGTATCTTGTAAAGGTTGAAGAATTATAAAAGTCAGGGTGCTAAAAGCAGTGTGATGGAGAGATGAAAGGTGCTGATTAGATAGTGGAATGCTTAAAATTGAGATTATAGACAGGGAATGAATATAAGAGTGGCTGAGGAAAAGTGGTAGATAGCTCCCTGGAAAAGAGGAGATCAAGGAAATGAGAACCCAATAAATCTGAAAATTTATTAATATATATTGATCATCAAGTATTATGACAGTCACTAGGCCAGAATTTAAACTCCTCAAGTAATGAGTAGTATAACTTAATTATAAGGAATAGTAAAATATAAGCTCCATGTGGACAGGGAATTTTGTCCAGTTTTATCATTGTATCCCTAATCCTTAGAATAATAACTGGCATATAGTAGAGTGTTCAATACATGATTGCTTTATGAATGAACAACTAAATGACTGAATGACTTGAAATTCAAAGCTGGGGAACGTTTAAGGAAGACAGAAGGATAATGGCTTGAAAGTGGTAATGGGGTGCAAATAGGTTGTCTAACCCAACTTTAGGACCATTGATTTGAGGAGTATGGGAAAAAAAGCAGTTGCCATTTGGGCTTTAGGGGAAGCAGTGTCTTCATTGGAAAACTAGAGTTCTTAGAGCAAGTAGGTGAAAGGAATATTTAGAAAAGAGGTTGAGGATATAAATACTTTTTCTGGTGATGGACTGTAAGTTCTAGTAGACACTGCAGGAGAGTTTCAGGAAATGGGGAAGGATGGGAAATAGGGTCAAAAAATAATGTGCAGAGTTGCATGGGGAATAAAGTGTAGGAATTTGGGATTTCTCTTTAGTTGACTGAAGTAAACAGAGATAAAGGACATAATTATATAATTCTAATAATATCAAAGCAGGTAATGGTTGTGAGACTATGAGTGTGGGGGTTGGGGGAGAGAGAGATGCGAGTCCTGCAAGGAACACAGAAAGCTATGAGGCCAGTTCTTCATTCGTGTAATATAAAGATCAAGACAAGGGAACAGGGGATGGCTCCCTCCTAATTCCTGGAGCACAAGGGACTGTGGATTCCTTTTGATTCCTGTGTATCATAGGGTTGCATGTCAGAAATCTCTTTTGACTACTACTAAAGGAGAACATTGGAGAAAAAGAGATATTTCTTGCATATGAACTTTGTGCTTCAGCCATACTTGAATTACTTGCAGTTCCCTCAGTATACCATGTTCTCTTATATCTCTTTGCCTGCTGGTCCCCTCTTCCTGGTTTATCGCCCATCCATCCCCCATCTATCCAGAATGCTTCTACTCATTCTTCAAGACTTAGCTTAAGTATTTCTTCCATGCAGTCTTTCTGCCTTTGCATATTTAAGGAAAATTTAGGGACTTCCTCCTGTTGTATTCCTTAGTATTCCATAAATATATCATCATCTTGACATTTAATTTTTATTGAATTTTTACTGAGATAATGTGGATTCCATGCAGTTGTAAGACATAATACAGAAATATTCCATGTACCATTTGCCCAGTTTCCCCCAGTGGAACATCTTGTAGAACTTTAGTTCAGTATTACAATCAGATTGACATTGACACAATTCACCCATGTTATTCCAATTTCCCTAGTTTTATTTGTAGTTGTGTGTGTGTATTTGTTCTATAAAATGTTATATGTGTAAGTTCATGTATCCACTACCACAGTCAAGATACAGAACAATTTCATCACTACAAGGATCCGTTTTGTTGTCCTTTTGTAACCACACCTACTTTTCTCCCACCTCCCTAACTCAACTCTGACAACCACTAATCTGTCCTCTTTGTCTAAAATTTAGTCATTTCAAAGTATTATAAAAATGGAGTTACAGTATGGAACCTTTGGGGATTGTCTTTTTTTCACTTAGCATAATCCTTGGGGATCCATTCAGGTTGTTGCATGTATTTATAGCTCATTCCTTTTATTGCTGAGCAGTGTTACATTGTATGGATGTATCATGGTTTGTTTATCCATTCACTAGTTGAAGGAAAAGTGGCTTCTTTCCAGTTTTTGGCTGTTACAAAGAAATCTTCTATTTATATACAGTGCAGGTTTTTGTGTGAGTGTAAGTTTTCCTTTTTTTTTTTTTTTTTTTGATATATACTCAGGAGTGGAATTGCTGAATATAGTGGAAGGACCAGGGACTTAAAGGGTAAGTCCATCTCGTCTTATCAGGAAGGCAAAAACTTTCCTGAAATCCTCTCACTATCACACTTCCCCTTCAATCTCATTGACCAGAACTAGTGGCAATGGAGGCTGTAAAAAGGGAACACGCTTAGATATTTCAAACAAAATTTGGATTCTGTTAGCAAAGATTAAAGGGATATTTGTTATGAAATTAACAGTGCCAGCTAAAATGTCAATGTCTGAGAACGAAAGAAGCTGAATAGAAAAAAATTTCATCATAGGAATTATAGTAGGCTGAATGGTGGTTCTCAAAAAGATATGTCCATGCTCTCATTCCTGGGATCTGTGAACATTACTTGTGTGACAAAATATGTCATTAAGTTAAATAAAGATCTTGCTTATCTGTTAAGATACAGGCAGAAGAGGAGACATAGAGGAGAAGGTGACATGAAAAGGGAGGCAGAGATCACAGTGATGTGGCTATAAGCCAAGGAATACCAAAGCCATCAGAAGCTGGAAGAGGTAAGGAATGGATTTTCCCCTACAGCCTCTGGAGGGAGCGTGACCCTGCTGACACCTTGATTTAAAACTTCTGGCCTCCAGAACCATGAGAGAATAAGTAGCTGCTGTTTTGTGTAACCCAATTTGTGGTAATTTGTTATGGCAGCCTCAGGTAACTAATACAATAGTTAAGAGCACTGACATTAGAGTCAAATCTGAATTCAAGGTCTTCCTTTGCCACTTACCGGAACTAGGAGTGTTCCTTTTGATCTCCTCCTCAACTCCTGATAAAAATAATTGCTCTGATGGTCATTATCTAGAAGTACTTTTTCCCTGCTCCCCTAGTCCATTACTTCAAACAGTCACTCCTATTTTTGTCCCATAGATTCAAGCCTTGCACACATGTTGAAAACTATTGTGAGTTACTCTGGGCAGGAAACCTGTAGAAAGCTCCTGCATGTAAAGGAGTTTGGCACAGTACCAGCCTTCTCTCTTGCTGCTGATCCCTATGCGTATCACACAGATCCCATAATTACATAGCAACCTTTTGTGGCCTTGACTTTAGTCTAGGATTTTGTTCCCAGTCAGCAAGCCTCGGTTTCTGGTCTCTGCTAATTGTCCTCCTAGATCTGACCCACTTTCTGGACCTAGGCTTCTTATCTTGGCTCATCATCCAGGATTCGGATGATGCAATATCATTTCTGGAAGGGAACCGAGAGGTCATCTAATCTAACCCCTTCACTTTAGAGACAGAAACTGAAAACTTGACCTCATCTTTCTTCTTGGTCCTATCATATCTTCCGGCTTCTCTTGGCCTTAACATCTTTTTTGAGGTCATATGAGAAAAAAAATTCTGCTATACTCATATCCTTTTCCAGTTTAATGAAATTCCCAGCCAGGCACTTACCCAATCCTACCAAGTCTCTAAATTACAAGTGTCAGTAGCAAAAACTTTGTGATCAAGGAAATGGGATAATTCCTAACAAAACATTCTTACTGTGACAGTATCCCAACCAGATGATATAAAAGCACAAACTTTGGACACCGATACTGGGCCAGTCATAACTAAATATACAGTATGCTGAAAACATCTATTAAACTAAAAGCTTAGCAGTAGAAGGAAGAGGGAAAATTCCTCTGAAACTGTTAAAAATCTCGGAAGGGATGGATGTTCCTTCAGAAAACAGCTTGAACAACTTTGTATACAAGACTATAACATTGTAGCTATATCAAGGCCATTCTAAAAGAAAAGTTATTGTGTATAAACTTACAATCTTAGCTGCGAGTGACTTCTAGTTAGAAGAGTAAAGCCAAGTGGAATATTTCATTTTTAAGAGTTCAGTAAAAAGATTGTCTCCTGGTGGAGAAGAACCTATTTATGGGAGTACTTACCATCTTAGCATATTGTCATCTTTGCTACTACCTTTTGTCACTCTCCTCTACTTGTAAGAAGCAAAGGATATAAGGACTTATGATTGTTGCTTGGCAGTGTCAGAAAGGCAAACCAAACACATCTTTGAGCTTAGCAGGAAGCAATTAAAATCAAAATTACCATTGTCACTATGAGATAGATGTAGGAATCAACAAACAGACCTGATTGTAATTAGGTGGTTAGATCAGACAGTCCAGGTGGCATACATCAGAGGAGTAGACAGGATTGGAAAGAATAAATTCTCTCTCTCTCTCTCTCTAAATATATATATTTCAAATATATATATATAGGGCAAAGTTTGGAAAAGTCAGGTAAGAAAGGTATATTCAAACATAGACTATAAGTTCAAACATGAGATTTGTTCCTTGGAGTGCAGAGAGCACCTACAGAAGAAACCTTTGTCCACTTTAGCCTTATTCCTGTACTAGGCTATAACAGATAATAGTTATGATTTCTTGACTAATCACTATTTGCTGGGCACTGTTTCAAGTGCTTTACATGTCTAATTTAATCCTTATGACAGCCCTATGGAGTACATACTGTTATTCTCACTTTAGAGAAGATGAAACAGAGATAAAGGATAAGTCACTTGGCCAATGTCCCACAGCTAGGAAGTGTGGAATCTGGAATTTCAATGCAGCAGGCTCACTACAGAGTTGTTTAAGTTGTTAACCACTGTGCTAGATTATCTCCTATATATAACTACGCCTTTGACCATCCTCGGTCTTCTCCTACTCTGACTCTAGCATGTACAATAGCAGCCTCTGACAATTTATGACGTTTTCAGTGCATACAAACAAAATCTCTAACCACCCAGATCCTGTTCTTAGGCCAGCCTCAGCATCAAGAGGCTAAAACTCCGAACACTCAATGTCTACTCCTGCTTAGACTGATAAGAGTCAGTTAGAGCCTGGTCTTGTGTCGTATTAAACACCTACAGAAGTCCTACCACCCAGGGTCTGGCCCTACATGATTCTCAGTATGAGTAAAGGAATCTTTCAACAACTGGAAGCTTGTTTCTATTCTGGACTATGTGACATTCACAGAAAACTTTCAACCAACCAGGAACTCTTTCATGGTTAAAAATCTCTAAGCCTAACTTAGAGGTTTTTTTCTCTGAGATAGCCACATCTTCCATAGAAATGTCTGAATTCCAAGGACTTATTTCTGATCAGGTTATCCAGGCAGAGAGAACGACATGTAGGAAGGTCCTAAAAGAGAAACCGAAAGTCAAGTATAACTAGAGCACATAACAAGATGGAGAGTGGTAAGTGAAGAAATTGGAAAAAATATACTGTTCCTAGTTACATAGTTTTGAATCAGGCTGATTGTGTTTGAATCCTGGGCTCTGACACTAATTATGTGGGTTTGCACAAGTTAATAAACTACTTAAAGCCTCGATTTCCTCATTTGTACATGGGAAAAATAATAGTACCTACCTCATAGTGATGGGAGGATGGCATAAGGTTGCATGTAAAGTATTTTGTACTTACATCATAGTAAGTATTCTTATAAATATTACACAGTAACACGCAAACACATACATGATGTAGATGTAGATATAGATGTAAATCTAGATAGAAAGAGACAGAAAAACAGAGTGACAGAGACCTGATATCTTGGGGTCTTAGAGTGCCTTGTGATCCATGGTGAGAACTTGAAATTTTATTCTAAGGTAATTGGAAACTATTGAAGAGGTTTAAGGAGAAATACAACAAGACTAGGTGTGTATATTAAAATATTACCCTAGCTGTACTGTGGCAAAAGGATTGGACTGAGGCAATTGTAATATATGGGAGACCAATTGAGTGTCAGTTACAATTGTCCAGGGAAAAGATGGTGGTGTTTCAGATGATGATAGTGTCAGAATGAATAGAGATAATGGTAGGAAGAGGGACATATTTGAGATCTATTAGGAAGTAGAAGGGACAGTGACTGGTGAGCACTTAACAATTTCTTTTTCTTTTTTTTCTTTTCTTAATTTCCCCTTTTCCACCCCAGAGAATTAAGGAGAGATGGCTGAAGAACAGGACCAATAGTTGACAGATTAGTGTAGGACACTTTGTGATGCATCTTAGATCCAGGAGAGTTTTTTTTTTTTTAACACAGAAGGACAATATATTAATTTTGGTGAAGAAATGTGTTCAAATTTAGATATTGTAAAGAAGAACTATCTCCATTTCAGCCTAGACTAGAAGTCCTCTATATTTTCTACACCACTTCTCCATCCATAGACTCTAAGCAAATGCTACATTCAACACTCCAGGCCTGGGAAATTTGCAAAACCCCAAAAGAGTCTTAAGACTTGATCTTCATAAGAAAGACTGTACTCAGAAAGTTTGCCAGGAAGGGAAGGGATAAAAAGGAAAAGAGGTGCTGGAAGACTAGATATAGTGAGAAAGTGTGGAAATTAAGAGACAGGGAGAAATAGAGAGAATGAGTGATTCAGGAATGAGAGTGGTCCATTTGGTCCATTTGGTTCATTCTCCAAAAGTTTAGTGAGTAAATACATGCTCCCACCTTTTCCACAAAGGACTTGGGTGTTGTGAACTAAGCTGTATCTGCTTCACTCCAACCAAGCTCAGTGGTTCTTGCACACTCCTAGATACTGCCTTATTAGTCTTGGAGAAGATCCAGGAGAATTTTCTGGATTACCAGGCAGAGAATCTTGTACGCTTCTCTTACTTTCTCCCAAACGTACAGAGTGTCTCCCTCTCTGTGTTCTGAGCCACCCAAAGGTGGGAGTGGAGTGATGCAAGCACCCCAGAGTGGCCACCACCACTCTGACTGCTCTGGGTTCAGACCTGAAGCCAGTACAGCACTGCGTCTCCCCCAAGGCCTGCTATCATTACTCCCTGGCTACTGCCTATGTTTTTTCAAGGGGCTCTGCAATCAGCAGGTGGCAAAGCCACCCAGTCCTGTCTCCTTCCGTTCAGGGCAGCAAGAACCGCCAGTCTCCAGGTGGATCCAAAAGTACCATCAGGAGTCAGGTCCTAGGGTCAAAAACTTAGAAGTCTGCTTTGTGTTCTATTGTACTACAACTGAACTGGCAATCATACCACAAGATGCAATCCCTCTAACTCTTCCATTCCCTTTCCAAAGGCAGAGGGGCCTCACTCTATAGCCACCACCACCACCACAGACTGTAGGGAGTACTGCCAGACTACTGCAAGTGAGACCCTGGGTCCTAAGGTCCCAGGGCTCTTTAGTGAGCATATGATGAATGCCGCCTGGCCTTGGACTCACCCTTCAGGATAGTAGTTTCCTTTCTGGCCCAGGGCAGGTACAGAGATGATATCTAAGAGTCAGTCCTAGAATCAGAGACCCACTTGATGCCCTACCCCACTGTGGCCATGTTGATACCCAAGGTGCAAGATGAAGTCCCCTCAACATTCCCTCTGTTTTTCTTAAGCAGAAAGAGTTTCACCCTGTATCCACCACAGCTGGCAGTATGGTAGTCTTACCTGATGCCAGCAAGTCTTAGCATCTCACTCAAGGCCCTTGATGTAGTACCTGGGTATTGCTACTGGTTATTCAGGGCCAAAGGGCTCTTCAGTTAGTAGGTGATGAATGCTGTCAGGACTGTGTTCTTTCCTTCAAGGCAGCAGGTTCCCTTCTGGCCCAGGGTATGTCTAGAAGTGCTGCCTGGAAGCTAAGGCCTGGAACAGGGTCCTCATGACTCTGACCGGTGCCCTATCCTGCTGTGGCTGAGCTGGTATCCAAAATGCAAGACAAAGTCCTCCACTTCTTCCCTCTCTTCACCTCAAGAGGAAGAAAGGGGTCTCTTTTGGAGCCAAAAGCTGTACAGCCGAGAGTTTAGGGGAGGGGTGATGCCAGCACTCCCTTAGCTGCTCCCACTGATGTCTCAGTGGGTCACATGCACCCTCAGACCACTGTTTCTGGGCCCAGTTCAGCACTAGGACTTAAGAGTTGTAGTCCCTGTGGCCTAGACTGCCTATCAAGTTTGCTTAGAAATCCAGAGCACTTTGGCCCTGGGTGGCAAGGTCTGCACGAACTCAAGTTCCACCCATTGGGATCCAAGATTCCCCTCTGCCTAGGACTGGTTTAAATGCTCCCTCTGTGGGTGGATGTCAGCTGAGTTTTATTCTGTTTTCCTTTCTACTGTAACAGGACATCACTGAATTTGATGCCTCACAATTGTTGTGCTGTCCCTTCCCCAATGCCCAGAGATGCTCCACTCCACACTGCTGCTGGGGAGTTGGGGAGAGGTAGTGTCAGTGATTCAAGGTGAGTTTTTTTTTTTTTTTCTATCTCTTCAGTATTTCTTTCAGTAATGTGGAGTTAAAACCAGGTACTATGAGGGCTCACCTAAATTTTGGTTCTTATATGGTTGTTTTTTTCTGTGTAGATAGTTGTTAAATTGGTGTCCTTGCTGGGGGTGATGTGCAGTGATTGGTGGAGGCTTCTATTCCACCATCTTGCTCCTCTCTGGGTACCCTTTAAATAAAGGAGGGATAAAGGAAGAGAAGAAGGAATGAAGGAAGAAAGGAAAGAAGGAATCAGGGGCCCAGGTCATGGGATCATTCTACAGCTCCAGTCAGTTTACAGAAATCATTTAGCAATTCTTAGTTTATTTTATGGAATTTATTCATAATGAAATTACATATTTCAAATAAAATTCCTTATTTAGATATGATGCTTTTGTGTAACTCCTTAGCTTTAGCCAGTAACTAATAAAGTACTCAGTATTCTCTTTGACCAATTTGCAATCAATCGTTTATGCATTTCACTGAGCACTTTATAAAGATGCATGTCATAAACCAGTATGCAAGTGTTATGCTGCATTTTGGTGATAATAAACATTTCCCATCCCTTCTTAGTTAATGAAGTTGGATATTGGAAATGAAAATTTTGTTCAGGAGTCATAGAGTGAGAGAGGGGTAAAGAAAAAGTTCAAGGTATAAAGAGATAAGAAGTGATGGCATAAACGCAGAAAGAGAAGTAAAGTGTTTAGAGCATAGATAATTCATACTCATAGTGTTTTCTTAAAGTATTCTGAGTATGCTTTTAAAATGATCAGATGGCCATATAGTACACATATATGTTTTTTTTCCACAGAAAACTTAATAGTTAGATTTCAATTGCACATCTTCTATCCTATAAGGAATGTCTGACTCTTCATAACATGAGTATCCAGTGTGTTGTTTCTCTCTTTGAATGTAGCTTGACTTTGGAACTCCTGGTGTAGAAAAACTCTGCAAATAAGTGAAAAATATCAAATGTAATTAAATGACATTTAATAAAATTTTTATTCTCATTCAGATATGCTTATATTTAGTTATTTTAGAAATCTATTTAATCACTCTCAGAAATCTGTAGTGATTTAAAACAACACATTAAAATATCTTATTTTAGTAAAATAATTTCTGGCTGATTTTAAATAACCATTAAATACTTGTAAAATAGTTCCTTCATACTGGTTTACATATTGGGCAATCCAGTTTCCATACTAAAGTAAAAAGCAAATGTTACAGGAGAAAATTTACATAAGAAAAGCAAATATTTATTTTTTTAATCATACTATAGTACCAAGTTCCACATTCTAGTATTACACAATTATGAATGTTAGTACTGTATTAACACAAAATTAAATTTGTTGCATTTATGAAATATTCCATTTGTCTTTTTTGTATGATCATATACACACATTTTAAAATACATGACTAATTGTTTTCACAACATATGTTATCATAACATTATTTATGTCACATAACCAGAGTTTCGTCTCAGCACAGAATTGTTTTATGATAGAGGTTCATGCTAAAACTTAATTTCCCCAGCATAACATGTTACTTTTTGACAATTAAAAATCTCCATTCATAAATTTACTTTTCCAAGGACCATAAGGAAACATGTCCATGAACATTTAAAAATGTCATTTTAAAACAGATCTGAGAAAATATGAATACTGTAGGCCTTTATTTTAAGTTTTTTTTTTTTTTTTTTTTTTTTTTTTTTTTACTGAATGGAAGATTTTATTTTTTTAAGTTTAATTTTAAGTTCAGGGTTATATGTGAAGGTTTGTTATATAGGTAAACTGTGTGTTACAGCGGTTTGGTGTACAGATTATTTTGTCACCCAGGTAATAAGCATAGTACCCAATTGGTGGGGGGTTTGTATCTTCTCTCTTCTCCTACTCTCCACTCTAAAGTGATCCCCAATGTCTGTTGTTCTCCTCCTTGTGTCCATGTGTTCTCATTGTTTACCTCTCACTTAAGTGAGAACATGTGGTATTTGTTTTTATATTCCTGCATTAGTTTGCTTAGGATAATGGTGAGAATTTTTTATGTTTACTGAAAAACATTATACTGGCTGTCTTCTCCATTCATACAATAATGGTTCAAAAATTTAAAATATATATATTTGTTGTCCACCACTTTGTGGCAGGCACTGCCTCTGATTAGAGATTAGAAGGTGTTTCAGAAGGAGTTTAGGGAATTATAGTCAGAGAGATAGGCAGACCACTAGGAGAGTATTACCCTGGAAGTGTTCAGGAAACATTAAGTATTAAATGTCTATAGAGAGATCAGATAAGGTGAAGTCTTAAAATAGGGTTTTGGATTTGATACCTAACATATTACTGGGACACTCAATGAGAGCAACTTTAACAATGTGCTTTAACAGAATGCTGAGCTTGGTTACCATGTATCCTTGAAATAAAAGTACAGTGAGAGCTTTCTTGGGGAAAAGTTTAATTTCTTAGCAGAGACAGATAAACCTTTTCCACGCCTTTTCCTAAGGAACTTTAGGCATGCTCTTTCTTGTCTTGGGCACTATCTTTCCCTTACCAATATCCATGTCACTTCAACTTTTTGTCTTATTTTGCCTCTTCCACCTCCAATCCTGCCCCTACTTCTTGGAAATTACTACCACCTATTTGTCTTATTTTGCCTCTTACTTACTACCACTTATTTGTCTTATTTTGCCTCTTCCACCTCCAATCCTGCCCCTACTTCTTGGAAATTACTACCACTACTTTTTGACTGACTTTTTGACTGCTCTGACCCACTTCTCTTTTGAGTCTCTTATCCACCTCTTGAACCATTATTGCTTTTCTTTTGGTGGCCATAATTAAGGGTAATACTGATACACACACTGCACCACAGGTGATTGCATCACCCTTGTCATTCTCTCTCACTACCCTCTGAGCTTTTATTTTGTAGTACTTATCACAATTTTTAATTATATACATATCGACCTGTTTAATGTATGTTTCCCTCCACTGTAATATAGTTCCATAGGTCAAGACAATAACGTTTTTCATCATTGTTTAAATACCACAGGTCTTGGCACATGCTAGGCACCAGTAGGTTTAACCAATTGGTTGAATGAATGAAAAGGTTACATTCCTCAATTAGTTTCATTCAGTTTTAAAAGATTATCTGTCCCAGGCTTTCTATAACCTTTAAGGTCACCATTTTTTCCCTGTTCACCTTGTCTTCCAGGAAAAAAGCTGAGCTATTCAATTTTAGTCCTCTTTAAAGGGTAAATTGTTGATTATGTGGACACACATTGAATGATACCTTCAATGAGGTACATTGATTGCAGAAACCCCTTCTCTGGAGCATAGGAAGAACCTGTGACTTGCTTCTGGCCAATATGGAGAAAATGATAGGGAATATCAATACAATAGTTACTCTCTTGAATACATTGTTATTTAGGACTCCATCCTAGCAGAATGGAGCTAGCCATTCTTCTGCTGGCCTTGAAGAGGTAAACTGCAATGTTGTGAGAGGGTCTATCAGAGGGCCATGTGGCAACCGCAAGTGGCCTATAGGAACTGACAGTGGCCTTTAGATGACAGCTAGCAAGGAAAGGGGTAGGAAAGAGAATGAAGTTCTATAGTTGCAAGGAAGTGGATTCTCCCAACAAATGCATGAGCTTGGGAGAGGACCCAAACTCCAGATGACAATGCAGTCTGCCTGACACCTTAATCACAGCATCGAAAGACCCTGAGTGGAGGACCCAGATAAGCCATACTCAGATTCCTGACTCATGGTGCTATAGTTTCAATAACTGACCCCTCCAAATCTCATGTTGAGATTTGATCCCCAGTGTGGGAGGTGAGGCCTAGTGGGAAATGTTTGGGTCATGGGGGCAGATTCCTCATGAATGATTTTGTGCCATTCTCTCAGTAGTGAGTTCTCAGTCCATTAATTCCCATGACCACTGGCTGTTAAAAAGAGCCTGTCGCCTTTCTGCCCGTGGACGCCGCCGAAGAAGCATCGTTAAAGTCTCTCTTCTCCCTGCCGTCATGTCTAAGTCAGAGTCTCCTAAAGAGCCCGAACAGCTGAGGAAGCTCTTCATTGGAGGGTTGAGCTTTGAAACAACCGATGAGAGCCTGAGGAGCCATTTTGAGCAATGGGGAACGCTCACGGACTGTGTGGTAATGAGAGATCCAAACACCAAGCGTTCCAGGGGCTTTGGGTTTGTCACATATGCCACTGTGGAGGAGGTGGATGCAGCTATGAATGCAAGGCCACACAAGGTGGACGGAAGAGTTGTGGAACCAAAGAGAGCTGTCTCAAGAGAAGATTCTCAAAGACCAGGTGCCCACTTAACTGTGAAAAAGATATTTGTTGGTGGCATTAAAGAAGACACCGAAGAACATCACCTAAGAGATTATTTTGAACAGTATGGGAAAATTGAAGTGATTGAAATCATGACTGACCGAGGCAGTGGCAAGAAAAGGGGCTTTGCCTTTGTAACCTTTGACGACCATGACTCCGTGGATAAGATTGTCATTCAGAAATACCATACTGTGAATGGCCACAACTGTGAAGTTAGGAAAGCCCTGTCAAAGCAAGAGATGGCTAGTGCTTCATCCAGCCAAAGAGGTCGAAGTGGTTCTGGAAACTTTGGTGGTGGTCGTGGAGGTGGTTTCGGTGGGAATGACAACTTCGGTCGTGGAGGAAACTTCAGTGGTCGTGGTGGCTTTGGTGGCAGCCGTGGTGGTGGTGGATATGGTGGCAGTGGGGATGGCTATAATGGATTTGGTAATGATGGAAGCAATTTTGGAGGTGGTGGAAGCTACAATGATTTTGGCAATTACAACAATCAGTCTTCAAATTTTGGACCCATGAAGGGAGGAAATTTTGGAGGCAGAAGCTCTGGCCCCTATGGCGGTGGAGGCCAATACTTTGCAAAACCACGAAACCAAGGTGGCTATGGCGGTTCCAGCAGCAGCAGTAGCTATGGCAGTGGCAGAAGATTTTAATTAGGAAACAAAGCTTAGCAGGAGAGGAGAGCCAGAGAAGTGACAGGGAAGCTACAGGTTACAACAGATTTGTGAACTCAGCCAAGCACAGTGGTGGCAGGGCCTAGCTGCTACAAAGAAGACATGTTTTAGACAAATACTCATGTGTATGGGCAAAAAACTCGAGGACTGTATTTGTGACTAATTGTATAACAGGTTATTTTAGTTTCTGTTCTGTGGAAAGTGTAAAGCATTCCAACAAAGGGTTTTAATGTAGATTTTTTTTATTTTGCACCCATGCTGTTGATTGCTAAATGTAATAGTCTGATCGTGACGCTGAATAAATGTCTTTTTAAAAAAAAAAAAAAAAAAAAAAAAAAAAAAAAAAAAAAAAGAGCCTGTCACCTCCCTGCTGTTGCTTCCTTTCTCACCATGTGATTTATGTACATGCCAGCATCCCTTCATTTTCTGCCATTAGTGGAAACAGATTGAGGCTTTCACCAGACTCCCCGTCATCTAGCCTGCAGAATCATGAGCCAAATAAACCTCTTTTCTTAATATTACCTAGCTTCAGGTATTCCTTTATAGCAAAACAAAAACAGACCAAGACAGAAAGTTGGTACCAGGGGTGGGGCATTGCTATAAAGATACCTGAAAATGTGAAAGCAGCTTGGGAACTGACTAATGGGCAGAAGTTAGAAAAGTTTGGAGCACTCAGAAGAAGACTGTGAGATAGGTGAAAGTTTGGAACTTCCTAAAGATTGGTTGTGGTTGTGAGCAAAATGCTGATAGAAATATAGACAGTAAAGGCCATGCTGATGAGGTCTCAAATGGAAATGAGCAACTTAATGGTAACTGGAGAAAGGTCAGTGTGACACTGTAGCAAAGAACTTGGCTGCATTGTGTCCATGCCCTAGGGCTTTGTGGAAGGCTGAACTTAAGAGTGATGACCTAGGGTATCTGGTGAAAGAAATTTCTAAGCAGCAAGGCATTCAAGAATGGCATGACTACTTTTAACAACTTACAATATTATCTGGGAGTAAAGGGATGACCTAAAGTTAAAATTTATGATTAGAAAGGAAACAGAGTGTAAAAATCTAGAAAATTTGCTGCCTGGCCATGTGATAGAGAAGAAAAGAGTGTTTTCAGGAGAGGAATCCAAGGATGTTGTGGAACTACCACTTGCTAAAGAGATTACTATGACTAAATGGAAGCCAGGCGCTAATAGTCAAGACTATGGGTAAAAGACCCAATCACAGGCACAGAGGCCTAAGAAGACAGAATGGTTTTGGGAGCCAGGCCCAGGTTCTGCTGTCCTGTGCTGTCTCAGGATGTTCCTTCCTACATCCCCACTGCTTCAGCTCCAGCTGTGGCTCAAAGGGCCCCAGGTACTGCTCAGGCTACTGCTCCAGAGGTTGCAAGCTGTAAGCCTTGGTGGCACGCATATGGTGTTATATCCACAGGTGCTCAGAATGCAATAGGGGTTGGAGCCGCCACAAATGGTGCCTACTAGGGCAGTGCTACCACCCTCCAGACTCCAGAATTACAGAGCCCCTGGAAGTGTGCAACTGCAGCCTAGTAAAACTGTAAGCATTGGACTGTAACCCATGAGAGTAGCCACATGGGTGCACCTGGCAAAACAATGGGAGTGGGGCTTCTTGAGGTCTTCAGAGCCCACCCTGCTTACCAGTGTGCCCAGGATGCAGGACATGGAGTCAAAGTAGATTATTTTGGAGCTTTAAGATTTGATGTCTGCTCTGCTGGGTTTTGGAATTGTGTAGGGCTTTTTCTCCCTTTCTTTTGGCCAATTTCTCCCTTTGGGAATGGGAATATTTACTGAATGCCTGTACCACCATTGTGCCTTGGAGTTAAATAACTTATTTTTTTTTTAATTATACAGACCCCCAGTTGTAAGTAAATTGCCTTGAGTCTCAGATAGGACTTTTAACTTTGGATTTCTGAGTCGACGCTGGAACAAGTTAAAGTTTTTGGGAACTATTGGGATAAAATTATTGTATTTTGCATGTGCGAAGGACATGATACTTGGGGGTTCAGGGGTAGAATGCTATAATTTGGATATTTGACTCTTCCAAATCTCATGTTAAAATGTGATTCCCAGTTGTGGAGATGAAGCCTAGTGTGTCATGGTGGTGGATTCCTTATGAATGGCTTGGAGCCACTCTCTCAGTAGTAAGTGACTTCTTCCTCTGTTAGTTCTCATGAGAGCTGATTGTTAAAAAGAGCCTGGAAACCTCCTTGTATCCTCTCTTGCTATGTGCTCTCTGCACATGCCAGCTCCTTTTTGCCTTCCATCATGAGTGGAAGCAGCCTAAAGTCCTCACCAGAAATAGATGCTGGTGCCATGCTTCTTTTACAACCTGCAGAACCATGAGACAAATAAACTTTCCATTTTTATAAATTACTCAGCCCCAGGTTTTTTTATAGTAACACAAAATGGACTGAGAAGCACAGAAACTGTGAGATAATAAATATGTGTTTTTATAAGTTACCAAGTCTGATAATTTGTTATGCAGCAATAGGGAACTGATACACAGATCAAAACTGATTCTGAAGCCACTTACATTTAAGCTCGGCCAGTTTCCCCTCTATATTCTTCATATCACCCTTTCCTCTTTTCTTACTGAGGTTTTCTTTTTGAGTTTCCACATGTATTGACCCACAATGAGTTCAGTGCCATTCTCTCTTATTTAATTCTCTTAATGATTTTACATGTCCCATGAAAGTTCTTTTTTTTAGTTCTGTTTTTCATCACTTGTCCTCATAGATGATATATGTTTCCTAATATATGCTAAGTACATTAGAAAAACCTGTTTTTATTCAATCACACAGCTGACATTTTGTCTTACTGCATAATCAAAATCCTTAAAACTACTAATCTGTGTTTCCTTAATTTATCACTGTGAGGTCACTCATTAATTCATAGTGTGTTTTTTGGGGGGAATGTTATTTTGCTATGTGGTCAACCAAAGATATCCCTCTCTCAAAAGAACCACAACTTATTATGTTAACAAATACCAGTTACCCATTTTTGGTGAACTAGCTCCATTTTCTGTAATTCATTGCACTTATCAAGAAAATTCATAAAGATAACTTTCTGCTGATCATCTGTTTCACTGTTTTCTGATTGTTTTTAAACACTTCTACAAGGAAATACTTTGCATTCTATGTTATTTGTTAACATGTCTTATAGCTAGTGATCAGTAATTAGCTAGTGTTCAACATTAGCTTGAGCAATGTACTATTTAATGTATTATTTAAGTGGATTAAAACACAAAATAGCAGTTGCATTGCTAAATTATGGTAATTTAATGACTTCAAAAACATTAAGACCTGTCTCATCTCTGGGTTAACCAGTCTAATGGCATTTAATCAGTTTTCATTTGATCTGAAATCTCCTTCTAAAGATTCAAATTTAAATATAGATTATGCATACTTATATATAAGTATGTTAATACATATTAAGTATTATATACACTATACATTTGGTTCATATTTCCTAATCCCATTTTACAAAATAAAATAGTAATGACAGTGAGTCATATAAACTAAATTTCCTGAACATTTGTCTTGAAGTTTGTCTAATTCTACCTGACATAATTTGTCTAATTCTATCATACCATTTTGCTATAGTGAGATCTTAGTATTTATTATATTACCTTTACTTGAATTATTACGTTGATAACCATATATAGAGATTGAGATGCATAATACATACAAAGAGTGGCTTCATTTGCGTGGTTGATAAATGCTTGTTCCCTTAATTTGCTTAGGTTTTTTGTTCCTTGAGAGCCACATCAGTTATAAGATGGATAGATGTAAAGACTGTCCTCTTTGGACTCATGAATCATAAGGCTATTTTTTTAAATTTATTTATTATTATTATACTTTAAGTTGTAGGGTACATGTGCATAACGTGCAGGTTTGTTACATATGTATACTTGTGCCATGTTGGTGTGCTGCAGGGACATGGATGCAGCTGGAAACCATCATTCTTAGCAAACTATCACAAGAACATAAGGCTATTTTAAATGAAAAAAATAAAATAAATATTATAGGACTCTTTAAAAAGTCAATCATAAACTGTTACGTGTTATGATGAAATCGAATGTTATGACTATAATCTGTGGAAAGCGAATAAACGAAGTCTTTCAGAAGTTACGTTAGATTGACATAGCAGACATAAAATGATGGCATTCTCATAAAACTGAAAGAATGAAACAATTCTCCTTTTATTCTGTTTCTCACTCAAACTAGGGTTCTTGTTAGGGAATATTTTCTGTGGTTCTTTCTTGGAATGTCTGAGAAATTACTATGATACTTAAATAAATGAAGTACAATTTTTTAAATCTTACAGATTAATTTTAGTACTGACATTTTTTCTTAGGAAATGTGTAAAAGAGCAATCTTCTGCTCTAATATAAATACAATTATGTAGATATTCACAGTTAGAAACATTGTTATCTCTATGTTCCGTTCCCTGAAACCCTACCTTCTACCAAAAGATAAATACATAAAACTATCTACTAAAATTATTCCCAAATAAGATTCTGCTTTCTCTCTTTTTAGTATTTACATGCTTTAACATCCCTTTTAAGATAACTTACTTGTAATTTATTCCAGAGAACCGAGGTAGTGGAGATACAGTTCTTCTGGGAAGGACCCTCTGAAGGGATGAGTTCCAGAGATTCTGCACATTGATTTTTTGAGGGAAGAGAAGAAATAGCCATGATTTTAGGGAAATTTGAAATATAATATATAATAGCTCACATTAATTCTACATTCTAATATTTAAATATCAAGATAGTTCCAGGACTAATCTTTGGAAATGACAAATAAACAAAGGTAATTGCTACAGGGAAAATGTTTATATATTATATTTACTCTATAGCAAGTCTCTTTCTATTTCTATCTTTCTGTCTATTGTTTGTCTGTCTGTCTATCTATCTATCTATCTATCTATCTATCTATCTATCTATCATCTTCATCGCCATCATCATTTATCTATATAGGGATATCAAATGGCCCACTGAAGAGTAAGTGCAAATTGAAGATACATTTCAGCCACCACTCTAAGCAGTAAGTGACCTTTCCATCCAAAAGGGTTAAATTTAAATCCCCCTTCCCATTGTCATAGTTTGAAAAACACATATCTCCAGAGGAAACACAGAAGACAAAAATAACTCAGGCAGCAAATACTTAGGTTGAATACAGAGACCTGCAATGTCAAACAGCCACAACATATTCTAAAGGGTTTTGGAGGGAAGCTAATCCATAGAAATCAACTGATAAAGACTTGGTACTTAAAGACTATACTCTGAGTAAGTACATAAGTAAAGACCAAATTGCAGGAATATGGGCATTGAAGCAAGAATTTGGCTTTAAAACAGACATGAGGCATATAATATTGGATCAAAACAAGATCTACACAGAACCTATTCTTGTAGCCACACCAGTTAAGAGTATGTACATATACAATATGTATTGTATGTATGTCTATGCATATACATATTATGACATGATCATTTTGATTGAGTGATTTTGAAATCAAATGTATTTTTGCTAGCCACTTTGATAGTTATTTTTACATGAGGAAGTTTGATGCAGTCTATAAAATAATTCATTGCCCTTTGTTTTAAAAAGATTAAATAGTTTGTGAAATATATACCATGAACTACTCCTAAGTTTCATCTAATGCCCACAACCACCTTTGAGGGGTAGAGATTCTTAGATTGGTAATAATATCGAGGGTAAGATAGAGGTTAAGTATCATATGAAAAGACAAACTGATAGAAACAGGAAAAATAAGACAGACCCAGTATTCGTCCTCTGTTGTTTAGATACTCTTTTTTGGTCTTTCATCTCTCCTTCTCTGCCTCTTTTCTGCAATCTTCTTTATAATAAGACAGAAAACCACGATAAAACAAAGAAAGAAAACCATGATTTTTGAAGTGTGAGTTCAACGAAGATTGGCAAGAAAGCTTCACTTGTGCCTATGGCCAGTCCCTCTGACCTTTGCTTCCTGCTGTCATAGTGGGCAGAATCAAGGGTTCCAGACCATTCCATGTTCTTAAAGGGGCCACCTTTCCTTCCAGGGTGGACTTAATTTCATTGGTCTAGGCTTCTTTCTCTTATCAGGCAAGAAAGAGTAGTATATCTGATGGGATGAAAAGAGGCCTATATAAAATTTGGATTTGGGGGCCCTAAACACAGATTCTTTAACTTTGGCAGTGTGGATGTGTTAGGGAGGATTCCTTTGGAAGCAGTAAGGGTCTCTGGATGTAGAGGGATGCCTGTGTGCCTCTTTTTTTTTTTTTTTTTTTTACCAGTTTGGACCAAATTTAAACTTATTTATTCAAACCCAGTCCTCGATCCAACTAGGCAGATACAGAAAATTGTTTGAAGCAAAACTTAAAGAGTAGAAAATTGTAAAGTAGATAGCAGGGCCAAAGAGTAACAGCAATGATGAGATTATTTTTGAGATCAGGTCTCAGAAATAGTGGTGGTAGTAGTGGCTGTAAGAGTGTGGCACTCCACTCATATGTGCACATGAGGGTTCAGAAAAAAACAGCAGCTGGTTAGTGAAGGCAGGTTTCTCTGAAAGTAGTGACCATATCAAACTCTGGAAGTAGGGTGACATATAATTTCTTGTCCAAACCAGAACACTTATGAGAGTGGCAGTGACAGCTGTTAAGGTTTACTTTAAAATAACAGGCAGAAGTGTGTAGAGGGAAATTTATAGCACTAAATGCCCTCAAGAGAAAGCAGGAAAGATCTAAAATCGACACCCTAACATCACAATTAAAAGAACTAGAGAAGCAAGAGCAAACACATTCAAAAGCTAGCAGAAGGCAAGAAATAACTCAAATCAGTGCAGAACTGAAAGAGATAGAGACACAAAAAAACCTTCAAAAAATCAATGAATCTAGAAGCTGGTTTTTTGAAAAGATCAACAAAATTTATAGACCACTAGCAAGACTAATAAAGAACAAAACAGAGAAGAATCAAATAGACATAATAAAAAATGATAAAGAGGATATCATCACCGATCCCACAGAAATATAAACTACCATCAGAGAATACTATAAACACCTCTACACAAATAAACTAGAAAATCTAGAAGAAATGGATAAATTCCTGGACACAGACACCCTCCCAAAACTAAACCAGGAAGTTGAATGTCTGAATAGACCAATAACAGACTCTGAAATTGTGGCAATAATTAATAGCCTACCAACCAAAAAAAGTCCAGGACCAGATCCAGATGGATTCACAGCCGAATTCTACCAGAGGTACAAAGAAGAGCTGGTAACATTCCTTCTGAAATTATTCCAGTCAATAGAAAAAGAGGGAATCCTCCCTAACTCATTTTATGAGGCCAGCATCATCCTGATACCAAAGCCTGGCAGAGACACAATAAAAACAGAGAATTTTAGACCAATATCCCTAATGAACATCGATGTGAAATCCTCAATAAAATACTGGCAAACCGAATCCAGCAGCACATCAAAAAGCTTATCCACCATGATCAAGTCAGCTTCATCCCTGGGATGCAAGGCTGGTTCAACATATGCAAATCAGTAAATGAAATCCATCACATAAACAGAACCAACGGTAAAAACCACATGATTTATCTCAATAGATAAAGAAAAGGCCTTTGAAAAAATTCAGCAGCCCTTCATGCTAAAAACTCTCAGTAAACTAGTTACTGATGGGATGTATCTCAAAATAATAAGAGGCATTTATGATAAACCCACAGCCAATATCATACTGAATGGGCAAAAACTGGAAGCATTCCCTTTGCAAACCAGCACAAGACAGGGATGCCCTCTCTCACTACTCCTATTCAACATAGTGTTGGAAGTTCTGGCCAGGGCAATCAGGCAAGAGAAAGAAAGAAAGCTATTCAATTAGGAAATGAGGAAGTCAAATTGTCCCTCTTTGCAGATGACATGATTGTATATTTAGAAAACCCCATCATCTCAGCCCAAAATCTCCTTAAGCTGATAAGCAACTTCAGCGAAGTCTCAGGATACAAAATAAATGTGCAAAAATCACAAGCATTCCTATACACCAAGAACAGACAAACAGCCAAATCATGAGTGAACTTCCATTCACAATTGCTACAAAGAGAATAAAATACCTAGGAATCCAACTTACAAGGGATGTGAAGGACCTCTTCAAGGAGAACTACAAACCGCTGCTCAAGGAAATAAAAGAAGACACAAACAAATGGAAGAATATTCCATGCTCATGGATAGCAAGAATCAATATCGTGAAAATGGCCATACTGCCCGAGGTAATTTATAGATTCAATGCCATCCCCATTAAGCTACCAATGACTTTCTTCATAGAATTGGATAAAGCTACTTTAAAGTTCATATGGAACCAAAAAAGAGCCTGCATTGCCAAGACAGTCGTAAGCCAAAAGAACAAACCTGGAGGCATCACGCTACCTGACTTCAAACTATACTAAAAGGCTGCAGTAACCAAAACAACGTGGTACTGGTACCAAAATATAGATATAGACAAATGGAACAGAACAGGGACCTCAGAAATGACACCACATATCTGCAACCATCTGATCTTTGACAAACCTAACAAAAACAAGAAATGGGGAAAGGATCCCCTTTTTAATAAATGGTACTGGGAAAACTGGCTAGCCATATGTGGAAAGCTGAAACTGGATCCCTTCCTTACATCTTATACAAAAATTAATTCAAGATGGATTAAAGACTTAAACGTTAGACCTAAAACCATAAAAACCCTAGAGGAAAACCTAGGCAGTACCATTCAGGACAAAGGCATGGACAAGGACTTCATGACTAAAACACCAAAAGCCAGAATTGACAAATGGGATCTAATTAAACTAAAGAGCTTCTGCACAGCAAAAGAAACTACCATCAGAGTGAACAGGCAACCTACAGAATGGGAAAAAATTTTTACAATCTACCCATCTGACAGAGGGCTAATATCAAGAATCTACAAAGAACTCAAACAAATTTACAAGAAAAAAACAACCCCTTCAAAAAGTGGGCAAAGGACATGAACAGACACTTCTCAAAAGAAGACGTCTATGCAGCCAACAGACACATGAAAAGATGCTCATCATCACTGTTCATCAGAGAAATGCAAATCAAAACCGCAATGAGATACCATCTCACGCCAGTTAGAATGGCAATCATTAAAAAGTCAGGAAACAACATATGCTGGACAGGATGTGAAGAAATAGGAATGCTTTTACATTGTTGGTGGGAGTGTAAATTAGTTCAACCATTGTGGAAGACAGTGTGGCGATTCCTCAAGGATCTAAAATAGAATTACCGTTTGGCCCCGCAATCCTATTACTGGGTATATACCCAAAGGATTATAAATCATGCTACTATGAAGACATGCACACATATGTTTATTGCAGCACTATTCACAATAGCAAAGACTTGGAACCAACCCAAATGTCCATCAGTGATAGACTGGATTAAGAAAATATGGCACATATACACCATGGAATACTATGCAGTCATAAAAAAGGATGAGTTCATGTCCTTTGTAGCGAAATGGATGCAGTTGGAAACCATCATTCTGAGCAGACTATCACAAGGACAGAAAACCAAACACCACATGTTCTCACTCATAGGTGGGAATTGAACAATGAGATCACTTGGACACAGAGTGGGGAACATCACACACTGGGGCCTGTTGGGGGGTGGGAGGCTGGGGCAGTGATAGCATTAGCAGAAACACCTAATGTAAATGATGAGTTGATGGGTGCTGCAAACCAACATGGCACATGTATACCTATGTATCAAACCTGCACGTTGTGCACATGTACCCTGGAACTTAAAGTATAATTTTAAAAAATAATAATAACAGGCAGATACTGGAAGTGTCCCAGTCACCCTACCTTGAAGTCACAATTGGTGGACCCAAAGCCGAGCCTCCCCGTGTTCTCCAGAAACATAGTCAATGTGGCTTCCACTTTCTTCATCAAAAGAAATTTAACTTCCATGTCTTATTTCAAAAACCTTTGACACACCCTTTTGGTTATAGTATAGGTACAATCAGGGATTCCATTTTTTCACAGCCACAGTGAGGGGGATGCTATGAGAATCTGGGGCAGATGTGTCCAATGCACCATTAAGCCATGGTTCAGCTTGCAAATTTCAAAGTAAAAATATGAAGACATAAGTGTAGGAAAGTGAGCAGATTTCCCATTTAAATTTATGATCAAATTGCAAAACATAATCTGCAGGCTGGGGAAAGTAACTAAATGAAGAGAAGTTTGTGGGACTCACTGATGACATTCCAAAGATCAAAAATATTGTGCACAGAAAGATATGAAGGTACATCTAATCTATGTGGAACAGCCTGAGTAGGAGCCCTGTGTATTTGAAGTGACAGGCAAAGGAGTTGCACTGTTCATTCTCCTCCCTAATGCCAATGACATTTTTCCAATTGTTACGGAATAAAGACTCTATCTAGGGAAGCAATGCTCAGAAAGAGGAGTACACTGAGCAATGGAAGGCTAGATCTGGGCTTCACAGATGAATTGAAGGCTTTAAAATTTCACTGGCCATCAGAGAAATGCAAATCAAAACCACAATGAGATACCATCTCACACCAGTTAGAATGGCGATCATTAAAAAGTCAGGAAACAACAGGTGCTGGAGAGGATGTGGAGAAATAGGAACACTTTTACACTGTTGGTGGGATTGTAAACTAGTTCAACCATTATGGAAAACAGTATGGCGATTCCTCAAGGATCTAGAACTAGATGTACCATATGACCCAGCCATCCCATTACTGGGTATATACCCAAAGGATTATAAATCATGCTGCTATAAAGACACATGCACACATATGTTTATTGCAGCACTATTCACAATAGCAAAGACTTGGAATCAACCCAAATGTCCATCAGTGACAGACTGGATTAAGAAAATGTGGCACATATACACCATGGAATACTATGCAGCCATCAAAAAGGATGACTTTGTGTCCTTTGTAGGGACATGGATGCAGCTGGAAACCATCATTCTTAGCAAACTATCACAAGAACAGAAAACCAAACACCGCATGTTCTCACTCATAGGTGGGAACTGAACAATGAGATCACTTGGACTCGGGAAGGGGAACATCACACACCGGGGCCTATCATGGGGAGGGGGGAGGGGGGAGGGATTGCATTGGGAGTTATACCTGATGTAAATGACGAGTTGATGGGTGCTGACGAGTTGATGGGTGCTGACGAGTTGATGGGTGCAGCACAGCAACATGGCACAAGTATACATATGTAACAAACCTGCACGTTTTGCACATGTACCCTAGAACTCAAAGTATAATAATAAATAAAAAAAAAAGAATTTCCTGAAGTTCAACATCACTGCTCAGCCTATCCTACAATTCCCTAACTAATAATTTTTCTACTCTCTGAGACAAATATTTCACTATATTCTCTCTCTTCAAACCTCCAACTTCTCCATGTTGTTTATTCCCAGATAACCTCACTTCTTATTTCACAAATAATATAAAAACAATCAGAAGAGAACTATTTCATCTTCTCACCACCAAATTTACCAACCTATCTGCATCTGTATTAATACACTCTGCTGTGAATAAACTTTCTCTGCTTATATAAAAGACAAACCCTTCCAAATGTTCTCAGGATTCCTCCTCTTCTTGCCTCCCCAGGGACTTTACTCATGCAATAATTTTCATTTTGTCCTATATTAACACTTTCTTCTTTTCTATTGGATCATTTCTATTAACATATAGATGTGAATTCCATAAAAACCATTAATACCACATTTTCTCTTAGCCACTGCCTCATTTTTCTGCTGCCTATCATTATAAAACATCTCAAAAAAAGTTGCCTACCCTAATTTTCAACACTCCTTTACCAGTCTTTCACTTTTCAATTTATTTCAGGCTTGCTTCTGTTCCCACCTCTTTGCTGAAAGTGCTTTTGTCAAGGTTATCAACCACCTCCATGTTGCCGAATCTAATAGTAATTGCTCTGTCCTCCTCTGATTTGATCTCTCAGTAGCACTTAATACAGTAGACCTTTCTGTATTTCTTGAAATACTTGCTTCTTTCTCTTTTCTGGTATGCCACCACATTATCTGGGTTTTTCTCTTATTGCTATTTCTGATTTACCCTAATTCCTCTCACCAACCCAGCTACTCTTTCACTACCTGATCTCTAAATGTTGAAGCATCTAAGGGCTTGTTACTAAGCTCTTTTTTCCTCTGAATCTATACTCTGGCCGTAAGTCCATTAACATGACTTTAAATAGCACCCATATCCTGATAACAAATTTATATTTTTCAGCCCATGCTTGTCTCCTGAGATCTGTATTCACATATCCAATTTTCTATTCACTATTTCCACTTGGATGTCTGATAGGCAGCTCCAGTTAAACATGTCAAAACCAAAATTTTGTATCCTTTCTCTCCAACAGCCCCAAACCTGCTCCACCTCTCATGTTCCTTACCCATCCAGTTACTCAAACCAAAATATTTATGGTCATGCTTGATATCTCTCATTCCTTCTTGCCCCATGTTCAACCAATCAGCAAATTTTGTTTGTTCTATTTATAAAATAGACCTTGAAGCCCACTTCTCTCTATCTCCATCGTCACCACTCTAGTTCAAGACATCATTTCTTTCTTAGACTTATATCAGATTCTGGACTCTTCCTGCTTATAGTCATGGCTCCCTCCAAACCATTCTCTGTACAACATTAGAATTATTGCCATAGAGGCAGTGCTCCTGTATGACTTGACAACAAAACCAAATATCTTACTGTATCCTACAAAGCCCAGCATGACACATCTACCTTATCAACATTTCAGCCATGTTGAATTTCTTTCTTTGATAACATCAAGTCTATTTTTGGAAGAATTTTTGTACTAGTTCTTCTCTCTGCTTAGAAAGTTATTTCCCTTTTTATATGGTAGGGTTTTTCTCAGCCTTTAGTCTCAATTCAAATATCGGGTCTCTTCAAAGTCTTCCCTAGCTTTTCCATTTAATATTGCCCACTCCCAAGTCACTGTTACATCACCCTGTTTTATTTTTATTTATAGAATTTATCACAATCTGAAATTATTTTATTTACTTGCTTATTTGTTTATTGTCTGCCTTCTTTCCCTTCTTCAATGTGAATACTATGAGGACAAGACTCAATATTGAGATACCACTGTTTCACCAATGTATAGAATAATTTTAGGCATATAGTAGGCATTCAGTAAATTTTGTTGAATGAATCAATGAATGATATCTACTGAACAGTGATGAGTGCATTTTTATGCTAAAGACCAAAAGGAATAACATTGCTTCCTTCTCCTATCGAGTCTGTAATCTCAATGCTGTGACCCTATAATGGTCTCCTGAAATATCCAAGATAATGCCAAGCACAGATGAGGAGTAATCTGAGCAATAAATAAGGCAAAGTGAGCTCTCAATTAGAACCAGTTTACTATCCAGGATCCTTTAATTTTCCATCCTTCTGGCTAACTGCCTTTTGTTATCTTTGTGCCCTCATAAGAAAAATAAGAACAAGAAATACAATTTGTTACTCAAACTAATCAATTTCGCTTCTATTATCAGCTTTAGTCCAAAGTTGGTAGAAGAAAATGTTCTAAAAGGAAATTGGATTAATTTTTTTTGTTTGAAGATTTAATACATACATATTTCCTTTAGTCTCACTTCTTGATCAGAACTAAAGATAATTAAGCATTGGGTATTTAAGATCTGGTGAATGAATATTCACAGGGGATAAGTGAGTCGAGGAAATAAAAGAATGTCAAAGAGGTAATTAGCCTTCAACCCCCACTCTAGGATTACTCCAACAATTGGAAAGGAATTGTTTCTTTTCCTGTCTTTGCTCCAAATAATAGCCTTATCCAAAAACATAGTGACTCACAGAACCCTTTGAGCTCTTGTGGATCAGCTGTGAAGTGAATTTTAACTTTCTCAATGTTCTTTAATGCATGCCAGATAGGCTTGTGAAACGAAAAGAAAAGTTTCACACCCAGGATTGAACAAAAGAGTCATAAATGTATAGCAAGTATATATAAATGGGAGGAGTGGCCAAGATGGCTGACTAGAAGCAGCTAGTGTGCGTGGCTGTCATGGAGAGGAACAGAAGCAGTGATAAATATAACACCTTCAACTGAAACATCCAGGTACTCACATTGGGATTAATCAAGGAAACAACTTGACGCACAGAGAATGAAGAAAAGCAAGACAGGACAACAACCCACCTGTGAGCAACGGGGAGCCAGGGGATCCTCCCCAACTGAGGGAAGTGGTAAGTGAATGAATGACCCTGGGAAACTACACTTCTCCCACAGATCTTTGCAACCGTTAAGTCAGGAGATCTCCTTGTGAACCCACTCAGCCAGAGCCTTCAGTCTTTAGTCTGACAGACAGAGCTACATGGAGTCCTGGCAGAGCAACTGCTCAGGCATGCCTGGAGGCCTTGAAGACAAATACTCAGGCTTTCCAGCAAAAGTAGCTGCAGCTTTGCAAAGTGAAAAGTTACACTCCTGTACTTACTCCTAGGAAAAAGACTGAATCCATGGGGTTGAGCAGCAACAGCCCACAAGCCCCGCTTCCACGGCACTACACAAGACCCACTGGCTTGAAATTCCAGCCAGCTACCAGTGGCGGCATTGCACCTCACTAAGAAGGAGCTCCAGGGTAAAAGGGTGGGCCGCCATCTTTGCTGTTCAGGTACCTTAGCCATTCCAGCCTTCAGGCTTTGGAGAGTCTGAGCTGACTCGGGACAAAAGGAATCCTCCAGCACAGCACAGCTGCTCTACCAAAATGTGGTCAGACTGCTGCTTTAAGCAAGTACCTGGTCCTGATCCACCTCACTGTGCAGGATCTCCCACCTGTGGTCTCCGGCCTTCCCCAGCAGAGCTCTCCAGCTGACAGAGATCTGAATTCTCCCTGGGATGGTACTCCCAGAGAGAGGGATGGGATGCCATCTTTGCTGTTTGGATGACTTAGCCATTCCAGCCTTTGGCCTTCACAGCTCTTTGCTCTTTGAGTGACTTAGCTATTCCAGACTTTGGCCTTCAAAGTGTGTGAGGTGACAGGGGGCTGAAGTGGACCCCTAGCACAGCAAGGCTGCTCTACCAAAATGTAGCCAGACTGCTTTTTTAAGTGGGTCCCTTTCCCATTCCTCCTTACTGGGTGGGACCTCTCAACTGGGGTCTCCAGCCACTTCCTGCAGGTGCTTTTGGTCCAGCAACAGATCTGTGTCTCCCTGGGACAAAGCTCCCACAGGGAAGGACAGGCTGCCATCTTTGCTACTTTGCAGGCTTCACTGGTGACCACCTCCAGGTTCTGGAAAATCCAAGGTGACTAAGGACTGGAACAGGCCCCAAGCGTACCGCAGCAGCACTATGGAAAAGTGGCCAGACTGTTACGTGGGTGCCCATTCCCATATCTCCTCACTGGGCAGGTCCTCCAGGCCTGGGCCTCCAGCCACCGCCCGCCAAAGCTACTGAGCCAGTACCAAATCAGTAACTCTCTGGACAGAGGCCCCAGGGGCAACTGACAGCCGCTTGGCCACTGCCTCTACAGTGGAACTGCCCTTGTCACCCTTGGACTAATGAAGGAGCAAAGGCCCTAAGTGCCTTATCCACCCCTCCAACAAGCTGAAGTTGACCCAAGGAGAGGAGGCCAGTCCATCTCCCATAGGCCCCACACACCCTCCATGGCTCGTCACCGGAAAGAGAATGCCTGACTTTGGCCCATAGCACAAACCCTCCATCTTGGGCTGACTGCACTGAGTGATTGCTGACCTGCATCGCTATGGATTGAAGCCTCTAGGAATCAAGCGAAGGACCCTTGGCCACAACCCCTACTAGAATTTCTTTCTCTGCTGCCTCTAAGCTGGGAAAAGAACATAAACACTGAGACTGCCCCAGAGCTGCAGTGCCCAGCATTGGAGTGCCAAGTCACAAACTACAGCCAGCTCTCAAGAGGGCTTAGGGAGAGGAACCCACACTTTCAGAGCACTGAGAGGGAACAGAGCTTCAACTCTGAGGAAACATAGGGGAGCCACATAACCAAGCAAAAGCCTACCAAAGACATAAAGACAGAAATACCATTCAAAGACACAAAGGCCAATTGCAACAAAAGCAAAAATTGGCAAATGGGATATAATTAAACTTTGAAGCTTCTGCACAGTGAAATAAACTATCAACAGAGTAAACAGCCTACAGAATGGGAGAAAATATTTGCAAACTATCTATCTGACAAAGGTCTAATGTCCAGCATCTATAGGAAACTTAAATTAAAAGAGATACCATCTCACACCAGTCAGAATAGCTATTATTTAAAAGTCAAAAAATAACAGACGCTGGTGAGGTTGTGGAGAAAAGGGAACCCTTATACACTGTGGTAGGAGTGTAAATTAGTTCAACCATTGTGGAAAGTAGTGTGGCGATTCCCCAAAGAGCTAAAAACAGAAGTACCATTCAACCCATCAATGCGATTACCAGGTGTATAGCCAGAGGAATGTAAAGCATTCTACCATAAAGACATACATACACAAATGTTCATTACAGCACTGTTCACAATAGCAAAGACATGAAATCAACCTAAATGCCCATCAATGACAGACTAGATAAAGAAAATGTGGTACATATACACCATGAAATATTATACAGCCATAAAAGAATGAGGTCATTTCTTTTGTGGAACATGGATGGAGCTGGAGGCTATCATCCTTAGCAAACTTAATACAAGAACAGAAAACCAAATGCTGCATGTTCTCTCTTATAAGTGGGAGTTCAATGATAAAAATTTATGAACACAAAGAAGGAAGCAGTAGACACTGGAATCTACTTGGAAGGAAGGGTGGAAGGAGGGAGAGGAGCAGAAAAGATAACTATTGGGTACAGAGTTTAATACCTGGGTGATGTAATAATATGTACAACTAAGTCCCGTGACACGTTTATCTATGTAAGAAATCTTCACGTGTACCCCTAAACCTAAAATTAAAATTCAAAAAAGAAAGTATATATAAATGGAGTTAAAAAAAACTCATTGAAAGCATAACTTACAATAGATCAGGGTATACAATGGCACACGATACAATCTTAAAAATAGGCCTTAAAAGCCAGCAAAATGAGCCAGAATCTCTGTTAATTAAAATTATTGTTGATTAACAGTCCCCTATACTATGTTTAAATTCTCTATTGCCAGAAGCACAGAAATGTAATGAAATTAAGTATTTTAAATTTCTAAGTAAAACATTTCCCTACTTCTGATCTAAGTCACCCCCACACACATGCATGAGTGCACACACACATGCACAAAGGCACACACGAATATACATTTATGTGAACGTGCTGGAAGCTGCATTAAAATTCAGTCACCTTCCTTGAGCTCTATTTAACACCATTAAATAGTACCCTGAGGTACTGTAGACAAGAAAGAGTGAATGCATCTGCTAAAGGTACACGTTTTACAACTACAGAGTAATTTAAATCCTGAGAGAATCTGACTCATGTTCCTCACAGATTTCTTCATTGGCACTACACCTAATAGAGACCATATGTTTTAAGTTTTTATAGGGACAGCACTGATTTTATGTAACATTTTTTCAATAAATGTTAATTATATAATATTATATATAATAAATTGCTAACGGTATTACCTAAATATGTTATGCCTGTGTAAAACTTTTAATGTAAATCAATGGATTTAAAAAAAACTTTTTATACCACACGTCCTCATTTTTAGATCAGAAAATATAATTACTATACATGTATCACCTCTCATTTTAAAGGAATTCCTTTGTGAATTAGTGATGAGTAAGTGAACACAAAATTTAGTGGAATAAGACTGAGGATTATGGTCAAGTTTCTAGTATCTGTCCCTTTATTTTAAATCTGTGTGCTCTCCTTGGGTGATCACATATACTGACAGGGTTTCAGTACCAGCTCTACATTTTTTAACCTATTGGAGCCTTAGGTTCCTTAGTTTTTAAATGGAACTAATAATAACAATGTCTGCCTCATAGTTTTCTGTTACAAATGCTAAATGAGATAATATGTATGCAGTGCTCAGTCCAGTGATTGGCAAGGTATATCTACTCATTGTTTGTCTTAAAGAAAATCCTCAATAAAGGATGTAACTTCTTCAATTATTCATGTCATTTTTATTGAGCACTTTCTATGTGTTAAGAATCTGGACACAGAGATACACAAGACATAGCTGTTATAGTTCGGGGGGAAGGGAAGACAGACAAGTCAATAGTCTTTGTCTCTAAAGAATGATGAGAGGAACAAGTGAGAGAACACATGTAAATTACTTTTAAAATGAGTTTTAAGGGGGCGGAGCAAGATGGCCGAATAGGAGCAGCTCCAGTCTCCAACTCCCAGCGCTAGCGACACAGAAGACCGGTGATTTCTGCATTTTCAACTGAGGTACTGGGTTCATCTCACTGGGGAGTGCCGGACGATCGGTGCTGGTCAGCTGCTGCAGCCCGACCAGCGAGAGCTGAAGCAGGGCGAGGCATTACCTCACCTGGGAAGCGCAAGGGGGAAGGGAGTCCCTTTTCTTAGCCAGGGGAACTGAGACGCACAACACCTGGAAAATTGGGTAACTCCCACCCCAATACTGCGCATTAAGCAAACAGGCACACCAGGAGATCATATCCCACACCTGGCCGGGAGGGTCCCACACCCACGGAGCCTCCCTCATTGCTAGCACAGCAGTCTGTGATCTACCCGCAAGGCAGCAGCGAGGCTGGGGGAGGGGCGCCCGCCATTGCTGAGGCTTAAGTAGGTAAACAAAGCTGCTGGGAAGCTCGAACTGGGTGGAGCTCACAGCAGCTCAAGGAAACCTGCCTGTCTCTGTAGACTCCATCTCTGGGGACAGGGCACAGTAAACTAAACAAACGCAGCAGACACCTCTGCAGATGCAAACGACTCTGTCTGACAGCTTTGAAGAGAGCAGTGGATCTCCCAACACGGAGGTTGAGATCTGAGAAGGGACAGACTCCCTTCCAAGTGGGTCCCTGACCCCTGAGTAGCCTAACTGGGAGACATCCCCCACTAGGGGCAGTCTGACACCCCACACCTCACAGGGAGGAGTACACTCCTGAGAGGAAGCTTCCAAAGCAAGAATCAGAAAGGTACACTCGCTGTTCAGAAATATTCTATCTTCTGCAGCCTCTGCTGCTGATACCCAGGCAAACAGGGTCTGGAGTGGACCTCAAGCAATCTCCAACAGACCTACAGCTGAGAGTCCTGACTGTTAGAAGGAAAACTATCAAACAGGAAGGACACCTACACCAAAACCCCATCAGTACATCACCATCATCAAAGACCAGAGGCAGATAAAACCACAAAGATGGGGAAAAAGCAGGGCAGAAAAGCTGGAAATTCAAAAAATAAGAGTGCATCTCCCCCGGCAAAGGAGCGCAGCTCATCGCCAGCAACGGATCAAAGCTGGACGGAGAATGACTTTGACGAGATGAGAGAAGAAGGCTTCAGTCCATCAAATTTCTCAGAGCTAAAGGAGGAATTACGTACCCAGCGCAAAGAAACTAAAAATCTTGAAAAAAAAGTGGAAGAATTGATGGCTAGAGTAATTAATGCAGAGAAGGTCCTAAACGAAATGAAAGAGATGAAAACCATGACACGAGAAATACGTGACAAATGCACAAGCTTCAGTAACCGACTCGATCAACTGGAAGAAAGAGTATCAGCGATTGAGGATCAAATGAATGAAATGAAGCGAGAAGAGAAACCAAAAGAAAAAAGAAGAAAAAGAAATGAACAAAGCCTGCAAGAAGTATGGGATTATGTAAAAAGACCAAATCTACATCTGATTGGGGTGCCTGAAAGTGAGGGGGAAAATGGAACCAAGTTGGAAAACACTCTTCAGGGTATCATCCAGGAGAACTTCCCCAACCTAGTAGGGCAGGCCAACATTCAAATCCAGGAAATACAGAGAACGCCACAAAGATACTCCTCGAGAAGAGCAACTCCAAGACACATAATTGCCAGATTCACCAAAGTTGAAATGAAGGAAAAAATCTTAAGGGCAGCCAGAGAGAAAGGTCGGGTTACCCACAAAGGGAAGCCCATCAGACTAACAGCAGATCTCTCAGCAGAAACTCTACAAGCCAGAAGAGAGTGGGGGCCAATATTCAACATTCTTAAAGAAAAGAATTTTAAACCCAGAATTTCATATCCAGCCAAACTAAGTTTCATAAGTGAAGGAGAAATAAAATCCTTTACAGATAAGCAAATGCTTAGAGATTTTGTCACCACTAGGCCTGCCTTACAAGAGACCCTGAAGGAAGCACTAAACATGGAAAGGAACAACCGGTACCAGCCATTGCAAAAACATGCCAAAATGTAAAGACCATCGAGGCTAGGAAGAAACTGCATCAACTAACGAGCAAAATAACCAGTTAATATCATAATGGCAGGATCAAGTTCACACATAACAATATTAACCTTAAATGTAAATGGACTAAATGCTCCAATTAAAAGACACAGACTGGCAAACTGGATAAAGAGTCAAGACCCATCAGTCTGCTGTATTCAGGAGACCCATCTCACACGCAGAGACATACATAGGCTCAAAATAAAGGGATGGAGGAAGATTTACCAAGCAAATGGAGAACAAAAAAAAGCAGGGGTTGCAATACTAGTCTCTGATAAAACAGACTTTAAACCATCAAAGATCAAAAGAGACAAAGAAGGCCATTACATAATGGTAAAGGGATCAATTCAACAGGAAGAGCTAACTATCCTAAATATATATGCACCCAATACAGGAGCACCCAGATTCATCAAGCAAGTCCTTAGAGACTTACAAAGAGACTTAGACTCACATACAATAATAATGGGAGACTTCAACACTCCACTGTCAACATTAGACAGATCAACAAGACAGAAAGTTAACAAGGATATCCAGGAATTGAACTCATCTCTGCAGCAAGCAGACCTAATAGACATCTATAGAACTCTCCACCCCAAATCAACAGAATATACATTCTTCTCAGCACCACATCGTACTTACTCCAAAATTGACCACGTAATTGGAAGTAAAGCACTCCTCAGCAAATGTACAAGAACAGAAATTATAACAAACTGTCTCTCAGACCACAGTGCAATCAAACTAGAACTCAGGACTAAGAAACTCAATCAAAACCGCTCAACTACATGGAAACTGAACAACCTGCTCCTGAATGACTACTGGGTACATAACGAAATGAAGGCAGAAATAAAGATGTTCTTTGAAACCAATGAGAACAAAGATACAACATAGCAGAATCTCTGGGACACATTTAAAGCAGTGTTTAGAGGGAAATTTATAGCACTAAATGCCCACAAGAGAAAGCAGGAAAGATCTAAAATTGACACTCTAACATCGAAATTAAAAGAACTAGAGAAGCAAGAGCAAACACATTCGAAAGCTAGCAGAAGGAAAGAAATAACTAAGATCAGAGCAGAACTGAAGGAGATAGAGACACAAAAAACCCTCCAAAAAATCAATGAATCCAGGAGTTGGTTTTTTGAAAAGATCAACAAAATTGACAGACCACTAGCCAGACTAATAAAGAAGAAAAGAGAGAAGAATCAAATCGACACAATTAAAAATGATAAAGGGGATATCACCACCGACCCCACAGAAATACAAACTACCATCAGAGAATACTATAAACACCTCTACGCAAATCAACTGGAAAATCTAGAAGAAATGGATAATTTCCCGGACACTTACACTCTTCCAAGACTAAACCAGGAAGAAGTTGAATCCCTGAATAGACCAATAGCAGGCTCTGAAATTGAGGCAATAATTAATAGCCTACCAACCAAAAAAAGTCCAGGACCAGATGGATTCACAGCTGAATTCTACCAGAGGTACAAGGAGGAGTTGGTACCATTCCTTCTGAAACTATTCCAATCAAAAGAAAAAGAGGGAATCCTCCCTAACTCATTTTATGAGGCCAACATCATCCTGATACCAAAGCCTGGCAGAGACACAACAAAAAAAGAGAATTTTAGACCAATATCCCTGATGAACATCGATGCAAAAATCCTCAATAAAATACTGGCAAACCGGATTCAGCAACACATCAAAAAGCTTATCCACCATGATCAAGTGGGCTTCATCCCTGGGATGCAAGGCTGGTTCAACATTCACAAATCAATAAACATAATCCAGCATATAAACAGAACCAAAGACAAGAACCACATGATTATCTCAATAGATGCAGAAAAGGCTTTTGACAAAATTCAACAGCCCTTCATGCTAAAAACGCTCAATAAATTCGGTATTGATGGAACGTACCTCAAAATAATAAGAGCTATTTATGACAAACCCACAGCCAATATCATACTGAATAGGCAAAAAGTGGAAACATTCCCTTTGAAAACTGGCACAAGACAGGGATGCCCTCTCTCACCACTCCTATTCAACATAGTGTTGGAAGTTCTGGCTAGGGCAATCAGGCAAGAGAAAGAAATCAAGGGTATTCAGTTAGGAAAAGAAGAAGTCAAATTGTCCCTGTTTGCAGATGACATGATTGTATATTTAGAAAACCCCACTGTCTCAGCCCAAAGTCTCCTTAAGCTGATAAGCAACTTCAGCAAAGTCTCAGGATACAAAATTAATGTGCAAAAATCACAAGCATTCTTATACACCAGTAACAGACAAACAGAGAGCCAAATCAGGAAGGAACTTCCATTCACAATTGCTTCAAAGAGAATAAAATACCTAGGAATCCAACTTACAAGGGATGTAAAGGACCTCTTCAAGGAGAACTACAAACCACTGCTCAGTGAAATAAAAGAGGACACAAACAAATGGAAGAACATACCATGCTCATGGATAGGAAGAATCAATATCGTGAAAATGGCCATACTGCCCAAGGTAATTTATAGATTCAATGCCATCCCCATCAAGCTACCAATGAGTTTCTTCACAGAATTGGAAAAAACTGCTTTAAAGTTTATATGGAACCAAAAAAGAGCCCGCATCTCCAAGACAATCCTAAGTCAAAAGAACAAAGCTGGAGGCATCACGCTACCTGACTTCAAACTATACTACAAGGCTACAGTAACCAAAACAGCATGGTACTGGTACCAAAACAGAGATATAGACCAATGGAACAGAACAGAGTCCTCAGAAATAATACCACACATCTACAGCCATTTGATCTTTGACAAACCTGAGAGAAACAAGAAATGGGGAAAGGATTCCCTATTTAATAAATGGTGCTGGGAAAATTGGCTAGCCATAAGTAGAAAGCTGAAACTGGATCCTTTCCTTACACCTTATATGAAAATTAATTCAAGATGGATTAGAGACTTAAATGTTAGACCTAATACCATAAAAATCCTAGAGGAAAACCTAGGTAGTACCATTCAGGACATAGGCATGGGCAAAGACTTCATGTCTAAAACACCAAAAGCAACGGCAGCAAAAGCCAAAATTGACAAATGGGATCTCATTAAACTAAAGAGCTTCTGCACAGCAAAAGACACTACCATCAGAGTGAACAGGCAACCTACAGAATGGGAGAAAATTTTTGCAATCTACTCATCTGACAAAGGGCTAATATCCAGAACCTACAAAGAACTCAAACAAATTTACAAGAAAAAAACAAACAACCCCATCAAAAAGTGGGCAAAGGATATGAACAGACATTTCTCAAAAGAAGACATTCATACAGCCAACAGACACATGAAAAAATGCTCATCATCACTGGCCATCAGAGAAATGCAAATCAAAACCACAATGAGATACCATCTCACACCAGTTAGAATGGCGATCATTAAAAAGTCAGGAAACAACAGGTGCTGGAGAGGATGTGGAGATATAGGAACACTTTTACACTGTTGGTGGGATTGTAAACTAGTTCAACCATTATGGAAAACAGTATGGCGATTCCTCAAGGATCTAGAACTAGATGTACCATATGACCCAGCCATCCCATTACTGGGTATATACCCAAAGGATTATAAATTATGCTGCTATAAAGACACATGCACACGTATGTTTATTGCAGCACTATTCACAATAGCAAAGACTTGGAATCAACCCAAATGTCCATCAGTGACAGATTGGATTAAGAAAATGTGGCACATATACACCATGGAATACTATGCAGCCATAAAAAAGGATGAGTTTGAGTCCTTTGTAGGGACTTGGTTGCAGCTGGAAACCATCATTCTTAGCAAACTATCACAAGAACAGAAAACCAAACACCGCATGTTCTCACTCATAGGTGGGAACTGAACAATGAGATCACTCGGACTCAGGAAGGGGAACATCACACACCGGGGCCTATCATGGGGAGGGGGGAGGGGGGAGGGATTGCATTGGGAGTTATACCTGATGTAAATGACGAGTTGATGGGTGCAGCACAGCAACATGGCACAAGTATACATATGTAACAAACCTGCACGTTATGCACATGTACCCTACAACTTAAAGTATAATAATAATAAATAAATTTAAAAAAAAAGAGGTATATGTTTCAAATGTACAAAAAATCCAGAAAAATGTACACATTATTTTAGTACTTCATGCTCAAAAGAATTTGCATCTTTCCCTATAATAATGTATTAGTTTGTATTACAATTTTGGTATTTAAAACACTTTACCTTTAAGTAGTTAAAACAGCCCTACAAGAGAGAGATGGCTCATATTCCAATTTTTTCTTCTTTTTTGGTGGTGAGAAAACAAATATAAAGGGTTGTGATTTGACTGTGAGCACTAGCCCAACCCATAGATGTATGCTCTTTCTGAGAGATAAGGACCTTTGATATTATTTGAGTATGATTTTGCAGATTACATTCAGATTTTGCTTTTAGAGTTAAAGGAGAGAGACTGGTGACTAACACTCAGAAAAATCTGACTCCTACCCATCCACACCCCACCAGCAAGTTGGATTTGAGTCTTCTCTGAGGTAGTCTGGAATGCTCCCAGAGATTTTGATCCATACTGAATCCCCAGTTCCTCTCAAAAGAAAACTGAAATACTAGGTTAATCTGGAATCTGCCTCACGTCTCTCAGAGTAGGCATTTTGAATTGCTCTAGACTTTAGATAATCCTCTGGTTCCTCCTTGGACTGAATCAGAAATGGACTACCAAAAAGAAAGAGAGGAAAGCAGTATTTCCATGAACATTCACGTATATGAATTTTTCTCAATATTTGGTTCCAAGAGGGAAATGTGTGTGTGTGTGTGTCTGTGTGTATATATATATATGTGTGTGTGTGTGTATGAGTATGTATATATACTCTGTCACACACATATACACACACACACACATTACATTCAGTTGTTTTTCACTTATGTTTTTCACGTTGAGCTTTTTTATCAAATGACACATTTTTCTCTTGTTAAATGATTTTTATAACCTTGGCCAGCAGCAGTTCTCTTCTTTCCACTTAGATTGTACTTAATGTCTCCTGAAGCAAGGAAGAGAAATTAAAATAAGGAGAATAAGGAAATTATGCACTTCTTGAAAATATATACCGGCCGGGCGCGGTGGCTCAAGCCTGTAATCCCAGCACTTTGGGAGGCCGAGACGGGCAGATCACGAGGTCAGGAGATCGAGACCATCCTGGCTAACACGGTGAAACCCCGTCTCTACTAAAAAATACAAAAAAACTAGCCGGGCGAGGTGGTGGGCGCCTGTAGTCCCAGCTACTCGGGAGGCTGAGGCAGGAGAATGGCGTGAACCCGGGAGGCGGAGCTTACAGTGAGCTGAGATCCGGCCACTGCACTCCAGCCTGGGCGACAGAACGAGACTCTGTCTCAAAAAAAAAAAAAAAAAAAAAAAAAAAAAAAAAATATATATATATATATATATATATATATATATATATACCATTACATTTTTGAATGTTATAAAAAAGTCAAAATCTGAGATGTGTGAGACAAGGTAGAATAGCTAAGTTATGAAACAAGGTGGAAAAAATTGAATCAGGAGCTTACAAACTAGAAGCAATTGCTCTGCTGTTAACTTTGAGTCCAGTCTTAATTTTAAGCACATTCCACCCTGACTCTGCCTACTCCAATATAATTGGAATACAGTTTGTAACAGGAATCAAATTTGCAATAAATGAAAATTATTTATCACTAACTTGATTTTCAGATTGAATATCCTTTGATAAATTACAGTCATTTGCCACATAAGGACATTTCTGTCAATGATGGATGGCATATATGATGCTGGTTCCATAAGATTATAACACCATATAAACGATATGTTTAGATACACAAATACCATTGTGTTGGTTGCCTACAGTATTCAGTATAGTCACATACTGTACATGTGTGTAGCCTAGGAACAATAGGCTATACCATATAACCTAGATATGTAGTAGGCTATATCATCTAGGTTTGTGTAAGTACACTCTATGATGTTCTCATAATAACAGAAGTGCCTAATGGTGCATTCTCAGAACATACCTCCATTGCTTTAGAGCATATAGAAAGTGAACAGGGGAGGGACGGGATATGAAAAGAATGAAAGAAGAAAAGACTTTCAAAGACAGTGATCTGCCTACTCTGTCCCAATCTAGCATAGTGCTTCGAACATGGTAGAGGAGCTGACTATTTAAATCCTTTTTAACCTCGCTAAAGCATTTGACCCCGCTGACTTAAAGTTATTTAACCTGTGTTTTATAGTTTCTTATCTGTAAAACTCATTCCTGTGAGTTTTGAGGATGCTGTGAGGATTAAATGGTAATGTATATAAAGTACGCAGCATACATCCTGGCACATGAATACTCAAACTATGCTATGTATTTTTTTTTTAATTATTCAGGAGTCAGCTGTGGTTTAGAAGATTGAACTTCTAGTTCAAAGACCTGGTTTTGAATCCTGGTTCTGTTGCTTAGTCCCATGGCCCTGTGCAGTCTCTTAACCTTTCTTGCCCTTGATTTTCTTGTCTGTAAAAATAGAGGTAGTAAGACTATGCAGGGCAGTGTTGAAAATTAAAAGAGAAATCCTATTTTATAGATACCCTATATATAGGAAAATATGATATATGGTAGATGCTCAATATATGTTAGTTCTTCTCTACTCCATTACCTTATTCCTATTTCTATTCTTATTCCTATTACATCCCAGATTACCTACCTCACAGTAAAGGCTAATGAATATTGAATGGACAGCTGATTGGGAAAAGAAAAAGAAAACATTAGAACTACTTGATTATTGTGATTCTGATCTGATTCAATAAATCAAATAAATGAAAAAATCAAGATCACTGAACAATTTCTCAGATGCTGATCACATGCTTCCAAACTCGGAGCTTAGTACACTATAACCCAAAGTGGAAAATGAGGAAACAGAAACAAAAACCATTCTGATAATTTTTTTAAAAATTAGATAACAGACTACATGAATTATAAATTCATTGGTTTTTACTGAGGAAAATATTAAGAATAGCACTTGTCTCAAAAGGTTTAGTAAATCAAATATGTCAGAGGTATTGTGTAAATTATTTTAAATGTGTAGAATGGTCTGTATCTGTTCTGTCCAATATAGTAGCCACTAGCTACATGTGGCTATTTACATATAAATTTGAATTTAATAAAATGAAAATTCTAAAAATCTGTTCCTTAGTTTTACTTGCCACATTTCAAGTCCACAATAGCCACATGTGCCTAGTGGGTAACATCCTGTGTAGCACAGATTTATAGAACATTTACATCATCACAGAAAATTCTATTTGAAATCATTGGTCAAGATTTAATCAATTTACTAGGTATAGGAGAATTATAAGGGCCAGAGAGCATCTCCTGAAGAGTCTGAAAGTAAAAGTTGAAATGTGGGACAAATGACCAAGAAGTGTTGCATTTTGTTATAAATGATCACAGCATTAACTACATTCCATAAAGATAGAATAATGAGAACTATAGATCAACAATTCTTGTTCTTTCATGGTGAGTGAGGTGGTAGATTAACAAAGATCATCAAATGCTTAAGAAAACATAACCTAAAAGGTAAAAATAATCATGATTTCTGTGAAGAAAAATTATGACTGACTAAATCAACTAGAGGATTTATTTATTTATTTATTTATTTATTTATTTATTTATTTATTTATTTTTGAGCATTTCGTGTGGGCTGAAGTGGTTATAACTCATTTAGACCTTCAAAAACTTTTGATAAAAGCCAGGCACTTGTGGTGCACTACTAGAATTCCAGCTACTTGGAAGGCTGAGGCAGGAGAATCAGTTGAGTCCAAGAGTTCAAGACCTGCCTGGGAAGCATAGGGAGGCTGTTTCTAAAACAAAAACATAAACAAAACCTTTGACAGATTTCAATACCAAAGAACCTTTAAAATTTATGTCAGCATGGAGCTAGAAAGAGCATCTGTAATTAAATAGACGGTCTCCAAAATTTCTTCCAGACTAATATTTCCTGTTGGTGTTCTTGGGAATGAACTGTCAAATTGACGAGGATAATCTACGTAGGGATCTGCCAAGGCTGAATGAGAGGTAGAACTGAAACAGATAATCTTCTGTGAGCTAAATGTTATTTATTAGAAAATGGGCTTCAAAGGGTAACCTTGACATATGACATACTGAGATCACAGAGTTAAAGGATGGCCAAAAAAAGCTCCTTTGATGTTTCAAATATGAAGGAAGCTTAAGGAAATTTAAAATATGATATGCTGAAAAGGATACAGAATCTTTCACTGGAATATCATATAATCTTAGCTGACCTCTAGTCTGCTTTCCCATCTGAAAATGCTCCTTCTGTTTCATCTTAGTCTTCTGGAGTGCTTCCAAGTTTGAGGTTTTTTTGTTTGTTTTGTTTTGTTTTGTTTTGTTTGTTCATTTTTGTTTTAGGTGTGAACCACCTCACTGGAACAATCCATTTAATTATTTATTGACCCAATTGTTAGAAACTAAATGCATTACATTGAGCTGAAATTTACCCCCCTGTAATCTCCACCATTAGTTTTGGTTCTGCCTTTTGGAACTGTGCAAAATTAGTATAATTGCTCTTCCACATAAATACCCTATCTAAACTTTAGGACATAAATCATGTACAATATGTACAGAGCATTTTTCCTGCTCCTATTACACTTTGAGTCTAGAAGGAAAGCAAACATTTAAAAAATAACCACCAAAATGGATATATAGTTGCACAGTGAGATGTGTTACAAAAGAGAGAAACATCTTCCTACAAGAGTGTATAACAGAAGAACCTGACCTAGATTTGCCCATTGTTTCATGGATTTTTGTCGTATCCCGGATATCAGGAATAATGATGTTTGTCTGTATTCCACACACATCCCAGCAAAGGACTGGGGACCTGAGAGGTTTGCAACAAATGTTTATTTTAAGTTTGATATAATTTGACCTACAAAAAAGTTGCAAAAATAGTACAATGAGTTCTCATATTACTTTGACTCCGCTTCTCCTAGTTCTCATACCTTATGTAACCATAGTACATTATCAAAATCAGGAAAATAGCAAAGGCATAGTATTAACTAAACTCTAGATCTTATGTGAATTTCAACAGCTTTCCCACTAATGTAATTTTCCTGGTCTCGGATCTAATTCAGAATTCCACATTGTACTTATCTCTCAGTCTCTTCAACTCTGTTTAGAGACACCCAGTCTTTCTTTGTTTTACATGACCTTGACACACTTGAATAATGCTAGTCAGTTATTTTGTAGAATGTCCCTTCAATGCGTTTGATGCTTTCTCATGATTACATTGAGGCCACTCATTTTTGGCAAGAAAACCACAGAAATGACCTGCCCTTCATAGTGCATCATATTAGGGATTACATGATGTTGATCTATCTTATTACTAGTAATGTTAACCTTGGTTTACATAGTTAAGGTGGTGTCTGCCATATTGTTTTTAAAACACAGTTTTATTTATTCCATTATTAAAAGCAAAACACTGAAAAATTTCTGAATGAGCACTAATTTAAACAGTGAAATTTTTTTTCCGACTTATCTTCTCCAACCACTCAGTTCCCAACCTCTGACCCCCTAAACAGCAATCAATTTTATGGTTGCTTGTGTAGAATTTATTTATGTAAATGTAAGCAAATATGTACATATATTCTAATTTCCTCGCCTTTCATACAGAAAAGCAAACATACTATACATACTCTTTTGCGCATTGTTTTGTTCACTTAGCATATCTTGGAGAGCTTTTCAGATCAGTACAGGGATAACTTTATTCTTCTTTTGTAAAGCTCCATAGCATTCCATTGTACAGATGTACGATAGATTTATTTAACCAGGCTCTCTTAGTAGGCATTTATCTGGTTTCCAGTCCTTTTCTATTGCAATTTATACTGCAATAAAAGTTGTGTAAATACATCAGTTTGTACCTGTGGTAATATATTCTATAGGATAGACTACCAGAAGTGATATAGCTGAGTCAAATGATATATGCATTTGTAATTGCCAAACTGCTTTTTCACCAGCCATTTTCCTTGCAGTCTTACCAGTAGAATATATTATCACGCTTTCATATCTTTACCAAAATGGTAGGCAAAAATGGTACCTCAGTGTGATTATAGTCACATTTCTCTTATTATGAGTGAAGTCTTTTTATATGTTTAAGATCCATTTGAGTTTCCTTTGCAGTAACTGTTCATCTAATTTGCCCATTTTAAAAAATAAATTGTTGATCCTTTACTTCAAGATTTTGAAGATATATTTATATCTTACGGAAAATTAGCCCTTCGTAGTATTTATCCTGGATATCTTCTGTTTCCTGCCTTAGATGTAATCTCCATCTTTGCTCTCCCTGCTCTCTGCCCTCCAAATGCTGACCCATATAATTATCAATGGGCTCCCTTGGCCTCTGGTTTCTGATTGAGTTTGGTCAATAGGAAGTACTATCAGGAGATAAGAGTGAGGGAGGAGAGTGAGATTGAAGTGTTTATTCCTCCAGCTCCATCTTTACCAGGTTGCCTTGCAATGACTGCCCGCCTTGACAAAAGTGATCTTCTCCATAAAATTCTTTCCTCCCAGGTTCCAGTAACCATTCCCTCTCCTCATTTTTTTAAGCCAAGGGGTGTCAAAAGCCTTAATACTTCTAGCTCTGGGGTATTACATTATTCTTGTGGTTCCTTTATTTAATCTGTCCACACCTTTCCAACTGTCCTTTAATTAATCTGACTTCCTGTGCCATCTGTTTCTTCCTAGGATTCTGGTTAATACAATATGAGTTGCAAATGTTTTATTACAGTTTCCTCATGTCTTTTCTCAGGGTGATTTGACAATTTAGAAGTGTTTTGTTTTGTTTCCAATGTGGTAAAATTTTATTAGTAATTTTTATGGTTGCTGTATTTTGAGTCATAGTTGGAAAGAACTTTCCCACTCCAATGTTATAAAATATTTCTCTTCTATTTTCTTCTATTAGTTATATAGTTTCAATTCTTTATAGGTAAATATTTGATTCATTTTTAATTACTCTGGTGTGTAGAGTAAGGCAGGTGGTCTAAAACTTGAGCATGCATTCAAATCACCTAGAGAACTTTTTAAAATAGATTGCTGGGGTGTGCCCTCCCTAGAAGTTCTAATTCAGTAAGTCTGGAGAGGGGCCCAACAAATTTCATTACTAACAAGTTCCATGGTTGATGCTGATGCACTGGTTTGAACCACACTGAAAATCATTTCTGTAAGGCATAGATCCAATATTAATTTTTTTCTAAATTGCTTCCTGGTTAATTATTCCAACTCTCCTTCATATCTACAGTATACTAAATTCTGATGTCTAGTCAATGCCTAGATTCTTTTTTTGCTTTGTTGGCTTGTTTATTAATGCCCCCATGCCATATAGGTTTTGTTATTAAAGGCTTATAATATATTTTAATATCTGATAAGACTGGTATCTTCTCATTGTCTTTTTCAGTTTCATTCTCTGTTTATTTTTCATATGAAATTTAGAATCAGTTCATCTAGTTAAAACAAATATTACAAATCTATTATATATTTACTGGAATCATGGGAATGTTATTAGTTAAGTGAGAGAAAATTTACAATATTTGATTTTGATTTTGATTGTCCATGAAAATGGTATGTCTTTCCCCATCTGTTCAGTTATTCTCTTAGATTTCTGGTGTTTAAAAGATTTATCCGCCAGACGCAGTGGCTTACACCTGTAATCTCACCACTTTGGTAGGCTGAGGCAGGCAGATCACCTGAGGTCAGGAGTTCAAAACCAGCCTGACTAATATGGTGAAACCCCATCTCTACTAAAAATGCAAAATTTATCCAGGTGTAGTGGTGGTCGCCTGCTATCCCAAATACTCAGGAGGCTGAAACAGGAGAATCACCTGAACCCAGGAAGCAGAGGTTGCAGTGAGCCAAGATTATGCCATTGCACTCCAGTCTGGGCAACAAGAGTGAGACTCCATCTCAAAAAACAAAGTTTTATCCATACAGATCTTATACTTTTATTATTAAGTATACACTTAGGTATTTGGTCCTTTTTATTGCTGCTGTAAAGAAACATGCGCATGTATGTTTATTGCGGCACTATTCACAGTAGCAAAAACTTGGAACCAACCCAAATGTCCATCAATGATAGACTGGATTAAGAAAATATGGCACATGTACACCATGGAATACTATGCAGCCATAAAAAAGGATAAGTTCATGTCCTTTGTGGGGACATTGATGAAGCCGGAGACCATCATTCTAAGCAAACTATCACAAGGACAGAAAACCAAACACTGCATGTTCTCACTCATAAGTGGGAATTGAACAATGGTAACACTTGGACACAAGGTGGGGAACATCACACACGGGAGCCTGTCGTGGGGTTGGGGCATGGGGGAGGGATAACATTAGGAGATATACCTAATGTAAATGACTAGTTAATGGGTGCAGCACACCAACATGGCACATGTATACATATGTAACAAACCTGCACGTTGTGCACATGTACCCTAGAACTTTAATAATAATAATAATAATAATAATAATAATAATAAAAAGACTTCTGGAGGCAATTTGAGAGATTGTGAAAACATAGGACATATAGATCGAATGCATGTTTACACTTAAAAGCTTACAATTTTTTTTAATGTGCGTGTTTAAGTGTTTGAAATGCTTTCCTCTAAAAGTTATATCTCCTAATCTGGAAAGTTGCATATGGGTAGAAGGGGAAAAACTTCAAAACTATAATGGCTTTGAAAATCTGTCAGTTTTAATCTGCAACTTAAAAATGTATATTAGAAAATAAAACATTTAATTACCATTAAAAAAAGAAACCTATGGGAAAATTTCAATAATGGAGAAAAAAAGACCTGTAGTCTCCCACATAAAGAAAAATGTGGTCCATATTTTGGTAAATTTATTTCTTTAATTTATGTATACATTAGAAAAAAGGATAGTTCTGATCCTTCAACATCTACAGTGTCATATTTTCCTGTTTTTTACTTGATGGAGTCTTGTTTTAAAATGCCTTTAATATAATGCAAATCACTTACAATTTTACGAAAATCAGCATAATCTGATACTACTTGTACAGTCCAGTAAATAATTTGGCCCTGGGTCCTTAACTACAGGTTTTATTCTTTCGAGTTTTCACAGAAGAGGCTCCTGCTCAAAGACATGGAAAACATGAACAATGATATAAAAGTGAATCACTGCCATCACCATCTACTCTTAAAAATGGAGAATTTCATCTAGTGACTTTTTCTCATGGCATGAGTATTTGTCTATAAAAACATATTTTAAAAATAATTCTAGAAAATTTGAGGGCATCATAATATTAACTAACATGGCAAAAAAATATCAGAATAAAAATTAAGAAATTGTAGGACTTTGGTCAAAACATAACGTTCTTCCTCTTGGCTTTACTTTTTAATATAGATGCTCATCTTATAGAGGTACAAAACAACCTAATCTTATGGCTCCCAAATCTAATAACCCTGTAACCAGGTTTCTATTTGTTTGTTTTTGTTTTCTTTGTAAGTAGGACTTTTAGGATTCCTGTTATCTATGATGCCATGCAATCTAGGCAATATATTATCAGTAGCTTAACACAAAGTAGTGGTTAAAAGTTGTATTTTAATTATCTATTTTTAAAATTGTTGATCCGTGTATTTATGTACTTATTATTGCATAAGACGTGCCTATATGAGCCCTAAGTTAAGACAGTCTGTCAAAGAAGCATAGCGAACAGAAGGAAAGATGAAAGAATGGTAGAATATTTGAGGTATAGAATAAAGGAAAGCACTTTCCTTTACCTCTGGTCTAGTATTCATACTACTTGAACTCTCTTAGCACCACATTGTCTTCCTTCTAAACACTTCTCACAGTAACAATTTCACATTTATTTGTATGAATATTTCATGTATAGTTACCTTTTTTACTAGAATAGAAGCACTATGATAGGCAAAACTGTTTGTGTTATTTGACATTACATCTCCAGTATCAAATAGAGTGTCTAACATGTAGTAGGTACTCAACAAACATTTTTAGTAAATGTCTATGTAAATGAATGTTATGATTAAACACTTTACAGACATTCCCCTCATACATGCATATATCCTCTTTATGTAAATATCCACATGAATCCTTCCTTTTTCTCCGAGTAAAAGTTCCAGAGGGTTTGAAGGAAAGAAAATATAAGATAATTGGTTGATAACATCCCTTTCTTGCTTTTAATGTCTTTGTGAAGAATTCAGGAAATTGTGGCCACAGTGATCACTTCAAAAGCAGTGTGAGTGATATGATTTCAGTGAGAAACAAATTATGTATTGAGTTATATCTCCTGTCATCCTGCCATGGCGCTACTGGAAGTTGTCATTAGTCGAACAATTTCTTTGACTTGGCATTCTCTTTAAATCATTCCTGCAATCTAGACATTAATGCTCGTAAACACATGAGAGAGGATTTGTTCACTTGATGCAATCCACTTTTGAGCAGAGTATGCAGAAATACTTACAAGGGGCTTTAACTTTCATTTCATTAACTACAGAATGCTAGCTATAGCCTCATACAGTGAATGATTTGTTGCTATATATAGTTCCCACAAGGTGGGTAAGTTCTGTCCCCATTTTTTAGAAACTAGACAAAGAGTAATGTCTTTTCTAATTACCCACTCGATTCAGGAGTATTTAGCAAGGACAAAGTTCCTGAATGTGAGAGACACTTTATATCTTCTCTTTTCAGGCTGAGGGTATTTACACTCTTATGTTAATAGGAAAAGAAAGCTAGATTTTCTCATCATAATTTGAACAGAAACAGAAAGGGGGAGATTTTCTAAACAGGAGAACATTTGAATGATATTGCAGATTGCAATTATGTGTTCATTAAGTGTACTTCAATAACATAATTGAAATAACGATACAAGAAAGTACAGTTCTTAGAGTGTTGATGCTATTATAAAAATAAATATTCACAGTTAAGTTTTAATATTCCCATGGATTCAATCTTATGAGATTCCAAAAGTAAACAGCAAACAATAAATATTTAGTTCTAACTAGATCACTAGTGCACCTAAAACAGACTTTTGCCTTGTGATCACAATACAAGAATGAGAATAAGTTTACCCTGATTTATGCTGGTTCTCATATCTGCTCTCTTGTAATCAGTGGCTGGCATTTATGGCCTATGACCATATTATTCCATTAGTATTTCTTACTTGTAAGTTACCAGTTATGCAAGATTTTCTTGACTCTACAGGTAACCTTTTTAGTGATCAGATCATCCAGATATGACACACATTTTATTTTATGAAAATTTATTCACATAGTAAAATAAAACTCATGAGAACATTTGTTCATTCAGGCATTAATTCATGTGTTCAAGCATTTATATAATTTCTGTTGTATGTCCCATGCTTATACCAGATAATGTTAATAACTGGATGAAAAATATAAAATTCACAAATGATCCTTTGTCTAGACCTCTAATAAAAGAGCTAACTTCTTCCCTTTTGTCTTATATATTGTTTCTTCATTAAAGACTACTGTTGTTTTAAGCACATTTGCATTTCATTTATCCAAATCAATGTTTGACTTACACAGGTTTTTCCACTAGAATCCAAACTCAGTTAACACATTTATATGGAAATTCCTGATTTTCTCAAACCATAAAACATGGCTGTATACAAACCAAAAGACAGACTTTTAAGTGAAAGTAAAAACAGAGAGATAATTGATGATTTTGCTAATTGTTCTTTCCTGCTGTGGACATTAGTCTAAGACTGTAAGACATACTGTTTGCTTTTCATTGGTACATAGATTGCTTTGAATCATCTTTTAAGCCAATTAAACTAATATTTTCCATATATCACTGTTGATCTGAGAAAGGCAAAATAAAATGTTGCGGAAAAAAATACTCCTGTTCAATTACTGAGATTCCTTTAGTGTTTCTGGACAAGTAAATATTTTTATTATTTTTCTTATATTTTAAACTTTTATTTTAAGTTCACAGGTACATGTGCAGGTTTGTTATAGAGGAAAACTCGTCTCATGGGGGTTTGTTGTACAGATTATTTTGTCACGCAGGTATTAAGCCTAGTACCTGTTAGTTATTTTTTCTGATCCTCTCCCTCCTCCCACCCTCCACCCTTAGGTAGGCCCCAGTATCTATTGTTCCCCTCTATGTGTCCATGTGTTCTCATCATTTAGCTCCCACTCATAAGTGAGAACATGTGGTATTTGTTTTTTTTGTTTTTGTTGTTGTTCTTGCATTAGTTTGCTAGTGATAATGACCCCCAGCTCTATCCACGTTCCTGGACGATTATCTCTTTCTTTTTTATAGCTGCATAGTATTCCATGCTTTACATGTATCACATTTTCTTTATGCAGTCTACCATTGATGGGCATTTAGGTTGATTTCATGTCTTTGCCACTGTGAATAGTGCTACAATGAACATACATGTGCATGTGTCTTTGTGACAGAACAATTTATATTCCTTTAAGTATTTACCTAGTAATGGGATTGCTGAGTCTAATGGTAGTTTTGTTTTCAGCTATTTGAGTTATGACAACACTAGTTTCCACAATTGTTAAACTAATTCACCCTCCAACCAACAGTGTATAAGCACTCCTTTTTCTCCACAACCTCACCAGCATCTGTTACTTTTTGACTTAATAATAGACATTCTTTGCATTTTTCCAATGATCAATGATGTTGAGCTTTTTTGCATATGCTTGTTGGCCGCATGTGTGTTTTCTTTTGAAAAATGTCTTTTCATGTTTTGCCCACTTTTTAATGGGATTGCTTGGTTTTTTTTCTTGTAAATTTTTTAAAGTTCCTTATAGATGCTGGATATTAGACCTTTGTCAGATGTAGCTTACAAATATTTTCACCCATTCTATAGGTCATCTGCTTACTTTGTTGATATATCGTTTATTTTGCTGTGCAGAAGCTCTTTACTTTAATTACATCCTATTTGTCAATTTTTGCTTTTGTTGCAGTTGGTTCTAGCATCTTTGTCATGAAATATTTGCCCATTCCTATGTCCAGAATGGTATTGCTTAGGTTGTCTTCCAGGGTTTCTATACTTTTGGGTTTTACATTTAAGTCTTTACTCCATCTTGAGTTTATTTTTGTGTATTGTATAAGAATGGGGTCCAGTTAGTCTTCTGCATATGGCTAGCCATTAACCCAGCACCATTTATTGAAGAGGGAGTCTTTTTCCCATTTTTTGTTTTTGTCACCTTTGCCGAAGATCGGATGGTTATAGGTGTATGGCCTTATTTCTGGGCTCTCTATTCTGTTGTATTGGTCTATGAGTCTGTTTTTGTACAAGTAGTATGCTGTTTAGGTTACTGTAGCCCTGTACTATAGTTTGAAGTTGGGTAATGTGATACCCCAGCTTTGTTCTTTCTGCTTAGGATTGTTGTGGCTATTCGAGCTCATTTTTGGTTCCATTTGAATTTTAAAATAGTTTTTTTTTCTAGTTCTGTGAAAAAAATAATTGCTAGGTTGATAGGAATAGCATTGAATCTATAAATTGCTTTGAGAAGTATAGCCATTTTAACAATATTGATTTTTTATATCCATGAGCATGAAATGTTTTTCCATTTCTTTGTGTCATCTCTGATTTCTTTGAACTGTGTTTTGTAGTTCTCACTGTAGAAATATTTCACCTCCCTGGTTAGCTGTATTCCTACGTATTCTTTTTGTGGCAATTGTAAATGGAGGTTCATTCCTGATTTGGCTCTCAGCTTGACCATTTTTGGTGTATAGGAATGCTAACGACTTTTGTACATTGATTTTGTATCCTGAGACTTTGCTGAAGTTGTTTATCAGCTTAATGAGCTTTCTGGCTGAGACTATGGAACTTTATAGATATAGGATCATGTCATGTGCAAACAAGGATAGTTTGACTTCTTCTCTTTCTATTTGAATCTCCTTTATTTCTTCTCTTGCCTTATTGCTCAGGCCAGGACTTCTGATACTATGTTGAATAGGAGTGGTGAGAGAGGGCATCCTTGTCTGATTTTCAAGGGGAATGCTTCCAGCTTTTGCCCATTCAGTATCATGTTGACTGTGGGTTTGTTATAGACGGCTCTTATTATTTTGAGGTATATTCCTTCAAAAGCTAGTTTATTGAGAGTTTTTAATAGGAAGGGGTGTTGAATTTTATCAAAAGCCTTTCTGTATCTATTGAGACAATCATATGTTTTTCGTTCTTATTTCTATTTAAGTGATTAATCACATTTATTGATTTGTGTATGTTGAACCAATCTTGCATCCCAGGGATAAAGCCTACTTGATCGTGATGGACAAGTAGGCTTTGATGTGCTGCTCAATTAGGCTTGCCAGTATTTTGTTGAGGATTTTTCTATTGATGTTCAAGGATATAGGCCTGGAGTTTTCTGGTTTTGTTGTATCTCTGCCAAGTTTTGGTAAAAGGGTGATGCTGGCCTCATTGAATGAGTTCCTCTTCCTTAACTTTTTGGAATAATTTCAATGGGAGTGGTACCAGCTTTTCTTTGAACATCTGGTAAAATTCGGGTGTGGCTCCATCTGATCCTGGGCTTTTTTCTTGTCGTTGCTAAGCTATTTATTACTGCCTCAATTTCAGAACTCGTTATTGGTCTCTTTGGGGATTCAGTTTCTTCCTGGTTCAGTCTTGGGAGGATGTGTGTGTCCAGGAATTTATCCATTTCCTCTAAATGTTCTAGTTTGTGTGCATAGATGTGTTCATAATATTCTCTGATGGCTATTTGTATATCTGTGGCATCAGTGGTAATATCCCATTTATCAATTTTAATTATGTTTATTTTTATTTCCATTTTTTAATTATTATTATTTTAATAGTTTTTGGGGAACAAGTGGTGTTTGGCTACATGTACAAGCTATTTAGTGGTGATAACTGAGATTTTGGTGCACCCATCACCTGAGCAAGTGTACACTGTACCCACTGTGTAGTCTTTTATCTCTCATCACTCCACCCATCTCCCTGACTCCCCAGAGTTCATTGTATCATCCTTATGCTTTTGTGTCCTCACAGCTTAGCTCTGGCTTATAAGTGAAAACATATGATGTTTGGTTTTCTATTCTTGAGTTACTTCACATAGAATAATGGTCTCCAACTCCACCTAGGTAGCTGAGAATGCCATTATTTTGTTCCTTTTTATGGCTGAGTAGTATTACATGATATATGTATATATACACACACATATATACCACATATATACACACATCTGTATACCGTGTGTGTGTGTGTGTGTATGTATGTGTATATATATGCCACACACAGTGGCATATATATATATATATATATATATATATATATATATATATATATGCCACATTTTCTTTATTCACTCGTTGGTTGATGGTCACTTAGACTGGTTCCATATTTTTGCAATTGTGAATTGTGCTGGTAAAAACATGCATGTGCAGGTATCTTTTTCATATACTGACTTCTTTTCCTCCGAGTAGATACCCAGCAGTGGGATTGCTGGATCAAATTGTAGTTCACTTTTAGTTCTTTAAGGAGTCTCCATACTGTTTTCCATAGTGGTTGTACTAGTTTACATTTCCACTAACAGTGTAAAAGTGTTCCCTTTACACCACATCCACACCAACATTTATTATTTTTTTTTATTTTTTTTATTTTTTAGTTACGGCCATTCTTGTAGGAGTAAGGTGGTATCACGTTGTGGTTTTGATTTGTATTTCTCTGATAATTAGTGATTTGGGGCACTTTTTAATATATTCATTGGCCATTTGTATATCTTCTTTTGAGAATTGTCTATCCATGTCCTTAGCTCACTTGTGATGGAATTATTTGAATTTTTTCTTGATGATTTGTTTGAGTTCCTTGTAGGTTCTGGATATTAGTCTTTTGTTGGATGCCCAGTTTGTGAAAATTTTCTCCCACTCTGTGGCTTGTCTGTTTGCTGATTATTTCTCTTGCTGTGCAGAAGCTTTTTAGTTTAGTTAAGTCTCAGCTATATATCTTTTTTTGTGTGTTGTTGCATATATCTTTGTGTTATTGGTCAGTATTTCTTTGCCTAAGCCAATGTCCAGAAGAGTTTTTTTGGTATTATCTTCTAGAAATTTTGTGGTTTGGGATCTTAGATTTAAGTCTTTGATCCATCTTGAGTTGATTTTTTAATAAGGTGAGAGTAAGGATCTAGTTTCATTTTTCTACATGTGGCTTGCCAATTATCCCAGCACCATTTATTACATAGGGTATCCTTTCCCCACTTATTGTTTTTGTATGTCTTGTTGAAGATCAGTTGGCTATAAATATTTGGCTTTATTTTTTGGTTTTCTATTCTGTTCCATTGATCTACTTGCCTACTATTATACCAATACCATGCTGCTTTGGTAACTATAGGCTGGTAGTATAGTTTGAACTCAGGTAATGTGATGCATCTAGATTTGTTTTTTTTTTTTTTTGCTTTGTCTTGCTTTGGCTATGAGGGCTCTTTTTTGGTTTCATAAGAATTTCAGAATTATTTTTTTTCAACAGGGGATAGCACCATATCAAAGGATCACCCACCCCATGGGACAAAATAATCTGTAAAGCAGCCATTGAGTTTCAGATAATTCCACTGAAACAGTCTACCCAAACAAGAAGGAACCAGAAAAGTAATTCTGGTAATATGAAGAAACAAGGTCCTATAACACTGCCCAAAGATTACACTAGGTCTTCAGCAATGGATCCAAACCAACAAGAAATCTCTAAAATGCCGATAAAGAATTCAGAAGGTTGATTATTAAGCTATTCAATTAGGTACCAGAGAAAGGTGAAAATCAACTTTAAAAAAATAGAAAAAAAAAATAACAGCATATGGCTGAAAAAGTCTCCAGAGAAATAGAGATCATAAATTTTTAAAAAATCACAGCTTCTGGAAATGAAAGACACACTTAGAGAAATACAAAATTCAGTGGAAAGTTCCAACAATAGGCTAGAACAAGTAGAAGAAAGAACTTCAGAGTTTGAAGACAAGGCTTTCAAATTAACCTAATCCTACCAAGACAAAAAAGAATTTTAAAAAATGAACAAAGCCTCCAAGAAATTGAGGATTACATTAAATGACTAGACATAAGAATAATTAGTTTTCCTGAGGGAGAAGAGAAATCTAAATGTCTGGAAAACTTATTTGAGGGAATAATCAAGGAAAACTTCCCTGGTCTTGTTAGAGATCTAGACATCCAAACACAAGAAGCTCAAAGAACACCCAGGAAATTTATTACAAAAAGATCAGGCCAGGCTCAGTGGCTCATGCCGGCAATCCCAGCACTTTGGGAGGCCGAGGCAGGCAGATCACCTGAGGTCGGGAGTTCAAGACCAGCCTGACCAACATGGAGAAACCCCATCTCTATTAAAAATACAAAATTAGCCAGGCGTGGTGGCGCACACCTGTAATCCCAGCTACTCGGGAGGCTGAGGCAGGAGAATCACTTGAACCCGGGAGGCGGAGGTTGCAGTGAGCCGAGATCCAGCCTGGGCAACAAGAGTGGAACTCCATCTAAAAAAAAAAAAAAAAAAAAAAAAAATCATCACCTAGGCACATAGTCATTAGGTTATCTGAAGTCAAGACTAAGGAAAGAATCTTAAGATCTCTGAGGCAAAAGCATCAGGTAACCAAAAAGAAAAACCTATCAGATTAACAGCAGATTTCTCAGCAGAAACCCCACAAGCTAGAAGAGATTGGGGTCCTATCTTAAACCTCTTTAAATAAAATAATTATCAACCAAGAATTTTATATCCAGCAAAAAACAAATGCTGAGAGAATTCACCACTACCAAGCCGGCACTACAAGAGTTATTAAAAGCAGTTCTAAATCTTGGAACCAAACCTCAAAATACACCAAAATACAACCTCCTTAAAGCATAAATCTCAAAGGCCTATACAATAATAACACAATAAAAAAAACAAGGTATTCAGGCAAAAACCAGCACAACAAATAGAACAGTACCTCACATCTCAATACTAATGTTGAACGTAAATGGCCTAAATGTTGTACATAAAAGATACAGAATGGCAGAATGGATAAAAATCCACCAACCAAGTATTTGCTGAGACTCACTTAACACATAACGACTCACATAATTTGAAAGTAAGGGAATGGAAAAAAATATTCCATGCACATGTACACCAAAAGCAAGCAGGATTCTCATATCAGACAAAACAGACTTTAAAACAGCAACAGTTTAAAAAGACAAAGAGGGACATTATATAATGATAAAAGGACTAGTCCAACAGGAAAATATCACAATCCTAAATATATATTCACCTAACACTGGAGCTCCCAGATTTATAAAACGATTACTACCAGACTTAAGAAATGAGACAGACCGCAACACAATAATAGTGGGGGACTTCAATACTCCACTGACAGCATTAGACAGGTCATTAAGACAGAAAGTCAACAAAGAAACAATGGACTTAAACTATACTCCAGAACAAATGGACTTAATATATATTTACAGAACATTCTACCCAACAACTACAGAATATGCATTCTTTTCATCAGCACATGGAACATTCTCCTAGACCATATTGTAGGCCACAAAACAAGTCTCAATAAATTTAATACAATCTAAAATATGTAAAGTACTCTCTTGGACCAGAGTGGAACAAAATTGGAAATTAACTCCAAAAGAAACCCCAAAACTATACAAATGCATGTAAATTTAATAATCTGCTTCTGAATGAATTTTGGGCCAGCAATGAAATAAAGATGGAAATTAAAAATTAATTGAACTTCACGATAATAATGACACAACCTATCAAAACCTCTGGAATACAGCAAAAGTAGTGCTGAGAGAAAAATTCATAGCCTTAAATGTCTACATCAAAAAGTCTGAAAGAGCACAAATAGAAAATTTGAGCTCACATGCAAAGGAATTAGGGAAACAAGAATAAACTATACCCAAACCCAGCAGAAGAAGAGATTAAACCAGGAAGAAACAGAAAGACTGAAAAGAACCATAACAAGGAGTAAGACTGAAACAGTAATTAAGAAATTGCCAACAACAACAACAAAAGAAACTCCACGACCAGATGGATTCACAGCTGAATTCCATCAGACATTAAAAGAAGAATTGGTACCAATCCTACTGAAACTGTTCCAAAAGACAGAGAAAGAGGGAATCCTCCATAAATCATTCTATGAAGTCAGTGTCACCCAAATACCAAAACCAGGAAAGGACATAACAACAACAAAAAAAGAAAACTACAGACCAATATCTCTGATGAATATAGATGCAAAAATCCTCAACAAAATACAAGCTAACTGAATCCAACAGCATATCAAAATGATAATACACCATGGTCAAGTAGGTTTCATACCAGGGATGCAGGAATGGTTTAACATATGCAAGTCAGCAAATGTGATACCCCACATAAACAGAATTAAAACCAAAAATCATATGATCATCTCAATGGAAGCAGAAAAAGTATTTGAAAAAATCCTGGATCCCTTCATGAGGAAAACCTTCAGCAAAATTGGCATAGAAGGGACAGACCTCAAGATAATAAAAGCCATTTATGACAAACCCACAGCCAATATCATACTAAATGGGGGAAAAATTGAAAGCATTCCCAATAAGAACTGAAACAAGACAAGTATAACCACTTTCACCACTTCTATTCAACATAGTACTTGAAAATCCTAGCCAGAGAAATCAAACAAGAGAAAGAAATAAAGGATACCCAAATCAGAAAAGAAGAATTCAACCTGTTCACCAGTGATATGATAGTATACCTACAAAACTCTAAGGACTCATCCAAAAAGCTCCTAGATCTGATAAATGAATTCAGTAAAATTTCAGGATACAAAATCACTGTACACAAATCAGTAGCACTGATTGATCTTTTGAATGGTTTTCATGTCTCAGTCTCCTTCTGGTTTTAGTTATTTCTTGTTTTCTGCTAGCTTTGGGGTTGGTCTGCTCCTGGTTCTCTTTTTAGTTGTGATGTTAGGTTTTTAACATGAGACCTTTCTAACTTTTTATTGTTGGCATTTAGTGCTATAATTTCTTTCTTAACACTGCCTTAGATGTATGTCAGAGATTCTGGTATGTTGTATCTTTGTTCTCATTAGTTTCAAATAACTTTCTGATTTTTGCCTTAATTTCATTACTGACCCAAAACCCATTCAGGAGGAGATTATTCAACTTCCACATAACTATATGGGTTCAAGATTTTTCTTAGTCTCGATTTCTAATTTTATCATGCTCTGATCTGAGAGAGTGGCTGGTATGATATCAGTTCTTTTACATTTGCTGAGGATTGTTTTATGCCCAATGGTGTGGTCAATTTTACAGAATGTGACATGTGGCGATTAGAAAAATATATATTCTGTTAGTTTTTTATGGAGAGTTCTGTAGATGTCTATGAGGTCTATTTGGTCCAGTGCTGAATTCAGGTCCTGAATATCCAATTTTCTGCCTCAATTATCTGTCTAATTCTGTCAGTAGGTATTGTAGTCTCCCATTATTATTATGTGGGAGTTTAAGTCTCTTTGTAGGTCTCTAAGAACTTGCTTTATGAATCTGGATGCTCCTGTGTTGGCTGCATATATATTTAGGATAGTTAGTCTTCTTGAATTCAACCTTTACTGTTATGTGGTGCCCTTCTTTGTCTGTTTTGATCTCTGTTGGTTTAAAATCTGTTTTGTCTGACATTAAGATTGCAGCCCCTGCTTTTTCCTGTTTTTTATTTGCCTGGTAGATTTTTTCCATCGCTTTATTTGAGCCTGTGTGCGTCATTGTATGTGAGATGGGTCTCTGGAGGATGGCATACCATTGGGTCTTGCTTCTTTATTGAGCTTGCCACTCTGTGCCTTTTAAATCGGGGCATTTAGCCCATTTGCATTGAAGGTTAGTATTGATATGTGTGGATTTGATCCTGTCATCATGATGTGTTAGATGTTATTATGCAGATTTGTTCATGTGGTTCCTTTATAGTGTCACTGGTCTGTGTATTTCAGTGTGTTTTTGTAGTGGCTGGTAATGGTCTTTCCTTTCCATACTTACTGCTTCCCTCAGGAGCTCTTCTAAGGAAGGTCTGGTGGTAAGAAATTTCCTCAGTATTTGCTTATCTGAAAGGAATCTTATTTTTCCTTTTCTTATTAAGCTTAGTTTGGTCATATATGAGATTTTTGATTGTTATTACTTTTCTTTAAGAATGTTGAATATTGGCCCCCAATCTCTTCTGGCTTGTAAGGTTTCTGCTGAGAGTTCCACTGTTAGTCTGATGTACGTGGCCTGACCTTTCTCTCAAGCTGCCTTAAGATTTTTTTCTTTCATTTCAACCTTGGAAAAACTGATGATGTGTGTCTTGGGTAGATCTTGTGAAGTACCTTACTGAGGTTCTCTGCATTTCCTGAATTTCAATATTAGCCTCTCTTGCTAGGTTGAGGAAGTTCTCGTGGATGATATCCTGAAATAAGTTTTCCAAGTTGCTTCCATTCTTGCCATCTTTCAGGGACACCAATGAGTCATAGATTTGGTCACTTTACATAATCTCATATTTCTTGGAGGTTTTATTTGTTCCTTTTCATTCTTTTTTCTCTATTCTTGTCGGACTGTCTTATTTCAGAAAGCCGGTCTTCAAGCTCTGGAATTCTTTCTTCAGCTTGGTCAATTCTGGTATTCTACTTGGGATTGCATTATGACATTATTTTAGTGTGTTTTTCAGCTCTATCAGGTCAGTTTCATTCATTTCTATACTGGCTATTTTTTCTGTCAGCTCCTGTATCGTTTTACTGTGATCCTTAGTTTCCTTGGATTGGGTTTCAATTTACTGCTGCACCTCGATGATCTTTGTTCCTATCCATATTCTGAATTCTATTTCTGTAATTTCAGCCATCTCATCCCAGGTCAGAACTCTTGCTAGAGAGCTAGTGTGGTTGTTTGGAGGAAAGAAGGCACTTTGGCCTTTTGAGTTGTCAGAGACCTTGCACTGATTATTATACCTTCTTTTTTGAAAAATACTATAGATTATAACAAACCCTACATACTATAATTTGTTTCAATATTTAATTTTTTTGACTTCAACCAGAAAGTATCTTGCCACTCTCCTTGATTCATCAACCCTTTATTTTAATATTTTTTATGAGTTTCAGTGTTTAACTGGCCTTGATATTACTAACACAGAGCCATATCAGAAACATATGTAGAATTACTTCCTTAAATATAGCGATCATAATTGGGCATATTCTAGGACTTAGTATGCCATAACAAAAAAGATGATTTTGTAGTGTTTTATGTATGATTTGTTCGATTTAAAACAATAAAAGCATTACTGCCCTTTCTGATACTTGTAGCCTAATATGACATGCATACCCCTTTTACTCTTTATTCAGAGCTACTCCTAAAGCACAATGAAATGAATTGAAGAGATTCCCACAAGTCTGTGTTAGAGAATCTGTGCTACTAAGAACATTAGATGAGAAGAGATTTTATATATATATAGTGTGTGTATAGTGTGTGTGTGTGTGTGTGTATATATATATATATATATATCTCCACATGGTTCAAATCCTTGTACTGTTATCCATATCTTTCTGGCCCTCTTTTAGGGACTTCTTTGGCTCTTTAATATGTTTTAACTTTCCCCAAGGCTGCCTTAGATATGTGTTTTAAATTGATGTTACCTGGAAACAATTGGTGGGGAGGAATAGTAGATAGCACTCCTAGTGTAAATGCCTCAGGCCTGGCCTGTACTCTACTGATCATCAACCTGTACTCTATCTGTCATCAACCGTCCCATATTTGTGCAATTTGATCTTCTGATTACATATAATTTTGTTGTCTCTGACTACTTCTTTGATCTCAAAAGGTTCTTTTTGTTTCTGTGAGGCATTTCTGTTTATGGTGTCTTCTGTAAACTTAGTTTATCTGGCAAATGAGTTCCAGTGTTTACCTGGACTTGATCAGGTTGAGGAGGCCTCATATCAGTATCAAAATCATATGTAGAATTCTGCTAAGGTTGCAGTCCTGATGAACGCCTCTGTTCTCTGGCACATTTGAAAACAACAACAACAACATAGGATAGAGCATTTGCTTAACTGGTTATAAATCTTTTCCTTTGATGAACCGTTTTGACAATACAGAATGCATGCTCCCATTTTCAGACTATACCCAAGAGAAAGCAATAAGAATGGCGACCTTTTTAAATGTTTTCCATGTTCACAGTGGTTTACTTAAGATTGTCTGATTCATCCAACATTTTATTATAAAAATGCTCAAACATACAGCAAAGCTGAAAAAAATTTACAGTTAATGCCCACGTATATACCAACTTAATTATACCATTACAATTTTAATATACTTGCTTTAACATATATCTGTCCATCTGTTCATTCCCGTATCCATTAGTACACCTTATTTTTTGAAACACTCAAAAGTAAATTGCAGACATCAGTGTATTTCACAAAAATATTACATTATTTTATTTAAATATTTACAAAAAACTTGCAAGGTAGGTAATTTTAACTTCATTTTGTAGATAAGAAACCCAGCTCTAAGAAATTTTAAGAAAGTTCCCCTAGGCCACATAGTCAGTGATTTATGGGGCAGGGAATTGAGTCTCATTCTGTCTGGCACCATGGCCCCTATTTTTTTCACTACACTAAAGAATCTCCCAGAGTATATTTAAAGTTACTTTGTCAATTCACAAATCAGGAAATGGCAGAGGGGGAATAAAAAGGAGCTCAAACTAAACTGCATTTTAATTGGAAGAAAATAAAACAGCTTAATTATTTACCCAAAAAGGATGTAAATAACCCCAAGTGCTTGTGATTTATAATAAATCTTTCTGTTTTGCCTTTGCTTCTCAATACAATTTTTCATTAATTATTTCATTTGAATCTCACAAGTATAGGGAAGTAGAATATATATTACCCTTCTCCCTACTTCTAAAGGAGGAAGTAGGGGCTAAGTGATCACCTCAAAGTTATACCCAATTAGAGGAAGAAAAAGATTGGAATACAAATCCAGTGTTCTAGAAAACCTTGGAGTAGGAAAGCTATGGAGAATAGTTCAAAAATGATATATTTACAGGTGTGATTTCTAATCATAATTATTCTTTAACATTTCAGGGGGTTTCCAACCTCTGTCAAATGGTGATATGAAATTCTCCACAGTAATTTAAATTTTAATAATTAATGTTTAGCATTGATTGTATGCCTATATATACATTTATACCACATGATGCTTTAAAGGATATGGAATTATGGTGCAAAGTTTAGAATTTTGAAATTACAAAAAGGTTGGAGAGTTTATCTCACTCTTCTCAGAGACTAATATCTGAGGCTGTTCAAATTGCTGATTTTGTTACTATTTATAAGCCCATTGTTAGGAGTATGCAGCTCACAGTATCAGCCACTTCCAATTTAATGTAATATTTCAAACTACCTTTATACTGCATAGAGGGTAACATTATCTTTTCACTGGGGAATTATAATTTAATGTAGATGTTAATTCGAATTTACTGATATAAAATTTATGACATTTTACTGTACTGTTATTTACCCCTCATACCTCTCATTCAGAGACAGTGCAAAGTATAAAGGATACAGTTTGCTTTTAAACAAATAAATGAAGGGAATATAGCATGACTTTACAGCTTTCTAAGCACTATTTTATCTCATTAGATTCCATTAGCATAGCCTGGAATTAAGAGTTTAGGTCTAGTGGCCAGACTGCCTGGGTTCAGAGTTAGGCCTGTAACCTTGGCTAAGTTATTTGATCTCTTTGTGCCTCAGTAATCTCATCAGGACTTTATAGGGTGGTGAGTATTAAATGAGTTGATAGGTGTGAAACATTTATAATTCAGCCTGACATACCTAATAAACTCTCAATAAACAATTGCTGCTATAAGTATCATTTCACCATCTCTGTGAGGTGGGTAGATCTGATTATAACAATTTCTATATTATAGATTAGGAACATGAAGCCCAATGAGGTGAAGAAATTTACCCAAGGCAGACTCAGATTAGAGCAAGTCTATTGAATTCCTCTTTCCATTTATCTGGCATTGTTGCTGGGATTAGGGAGTGAGTGGGAGGTAATTGTACACCGCCCCGCCCCTGACCAACACACACTATTAAGACAGTATATGGGGGTGCACACAAATACTGATCCTTGGTAGGAAGGAAAACACTGAAGTAGGACAGTTATTTTGTTAATTACACTTGGCTTCTGTCTGGAGAAGTGACTTTCCAATTTTTGCTTTATCCAAATCCTGAACAAAATATGTCTGGTGTGGCAGTGTTAATCTGACTTTTGTTAGAATTTGATTACAATGATGATGAATGTGAAAGAGAACATACCACCTGTATGTAATATGCATGACAAATTATATTCATGATTTCTGGATTCATTTGCTGATCTCACAAGAGATTTGCCATCATTCTCAAGGTATTTAGAAATTTCTTACTAGTGGTCAGCTATATTCTTATTTGACTTCTTTTTACAGTAGCAAATAGTCTGGATTGTTACACTAACTATTAAAGCCAATCGTATTCCAGGCAATGCTGCGACTAAAATCAGATCCAGAGTACTCCAGAGTTGGTCACATTTGGTACCCATGTACCAATAATTTTTCCACTGACTTCTGAAATTTGGACACCTACACAGAGAGAAATAGAAAAAGCTCACATATCAGGAAAAAACAAACGGTCTCCCTTGAATGAGTCAAACATTTCATTGTTACTCATCCATGACACTTCTCCTTAAGGACTTCAAGAGTTTTATGTTGTCCCATTTTCCACTTGAGCAAACACTCTAAAGCCTACAGGTTTGAACACACTGAGTCAGCATGCAGAAGGCTGTCAAGATTTCCCAATCATTAGGTAATGAAGATGTGGCACGTATAATGAGAAAAAAAATAAAGCTCATCCACAATGGCTGTCTCAAGACTATTTTTTAAATTATCGGCATTTTGCCTGTATTTGCTTTGGCTACACTAGTTCTATCACTGCTCTGAAGAAGTCAAAGCCGCCTAGGCTCCCAGTTCCATACTTGCAATCTGAGTGTTTACCCCCACCTACTCCTACAGCAATGAATGTAGGTTAACAGACTAACTTGGCCACTCTGTAGCAAAGGCAAGAAGAAACATGAGAAGATGAGAAAAGACTGCCAGCAAAATCTACCTGCCCCCATCTTTCCCATGATTCCAGATTTTCCTCCTCTATTTTATAGAAAAAAATGACTCATATATGAACTTCTAGTGTTTTTATAAAACCTTGAGACCCTGCCAAATAATGTGAATGTGGTTCTCTGAGGCATATACTGAAAACTGAGATGGCATACATCACATAGAAATGTCGATGCATTTATGGAGAGGGAGAATATGACTTTCCCCAATTCGCCAATAGGAGTGACTACTGGCAAGGACTGTTCATATAGTATCTTTAGAGAGTGCTTCATTGCCTTCTGCAGAATTGTTATCAGGTTACCCCATCAAACAGTAAGTGTCAGATCCTAAGTAAGATACTCCTAGTATGTGCTATTCCAATACACAGTAGTCCCCACTTATTCGCAGGTTATACATTCCAGGACTCCTAGTGGATACTTGAAATTGCAGATAGTACTGAACCCTATATGCACTATGATTTTTCCTATACATACATACATATGATAAAGTCTATTTTTCTATTTTTAATTTTTGTGGGCACATAGTAGCTGTATGTATTTATAGGGTACATGAGCTATTCTGATACAGGCATGCAATGCATACTCATCACAGGGTAAATGGGGTGTCCATCACCTCAAGCATTTATCCTTTCTTTGTGTTACCAATAACCTAATTATACTCTTAATTATTTTTAACTGGACAATAAATTATCATTGGCTGTAGTCATCCTGTTAATTTATAAATTGGACATAGTAAGAGATTAACAGGAATAACAAGTGGCAAAATAGAGTAATTATAAGAATATGCTGTAATAAAAGTTATGTGAATGTGGTCTCTTACAAAATATCTTACCGTATGTAGTATTCTCAGATCATGGTACCACAGGTAACTGAAACAACAGAAAGTGAAACTGCAAATAAGGGGGACTACTATATTAAGGCATCCTGTCATAGCTGACATGAAAAGATTGGTTAGGTGATTATTATAATCTTTCATAGCTATGATTGTCTAGGATTCTCTGAGAAAATGCATCTACCAGCTTCAAATAGGTGGTACTCTACTTAAAAGGATGTGGCTTTTAATATGTAACACACTGTCATTTATTGGAGGTCAAAGTATATTTTTCAAATATATCTTATTCATACTCATAGATTTCTTCCTGGAAAAGGACTTTCACAGGAGTATATTTCTCGTTTAGCCTAGGAATGAATCACAAAAAAATGGCCTATTATACAATAATATTTCACTCATTCAACAAGATTTATTGGGTACCTAGTATGTGCCAAGTACTATTCCAGGCATTTAATATGTAATCATGGATAAAACAAAGATCTACACTTTTAAATAGCTTACAATATACAAGAGAAAAGCGACATAAAAATAACCATAATTAGTAAATTTGACAAGATGCACAGTACCCAAAGATAGGGTCAACATAAATACTGGGTTGCTAGGACATTTCCAGTTTATGCCTGTTGTCCAAGAATAATTATTAATAATGTTCTCTCCACTCCCAATGTGCACTAATTTAGACAGATAGATTAAATAGTCACCCTACTAGTAGGCCACTAGGGGTAGCAGGCACCTCAGCCACATCTCTCTCTCTCTCTTTTTTTTTTTTTTTTTTTTGAGACAAGGCCTAGCTCCGTCACCCAGGCTGGATTGCAATGGTGCAATCACGGCTCATGCAGCATCTACCTCCCAGTCTCAAGTGATCCTCCCACCTCAGCCCCCCAAATACCTGGGATTATAGTTGTGCTCCACCACACTTGGCTCTTTTATTATTATTATTATTTCATATTTTGAAGACACTGGGTCTCACTGTGTTGCCCAGGCTGGTCTTGAACTTCTGAGCTCAAGAGACCTTCCCATCTCAGCCTCCCAAGTAGCTGGGATTACAGGCACATGCCACTGCACCCAGATAGTGCCAACTCTTAATGATGTTTTGACAATTCCAAGAAAACCGTGGAGAGTCATTTTGCCCGGGATATGGCTGCAGTATCTCCTCCACAATTTGAACTGAGAAAAAGCTTTCTAAAGTCTGAAACTCAGTAGGAACGTTTCTTATGAGTCAAATCACAAGACCTATAAACATGCACAGAAACTGCAATTCCAAGTAAAGGAAAACTATTTTAACCTTCCTCCAGCCTAAACACAAAGAAGAGATTCCATGGAGTCAGAGTTCAGATTGTCTGAATCCCAGGTCTCTGAGCATCTAAGTATGTTTGGGGATGGAGGTGATAGGCAAGAAGGGGAAATTTCTTTGATGAGATTAGGTACATAGAATCCAAAAGGAAGCTGTTTGCCCTTTGTAGAGCGTATTTTTTCCTTATGTAAAATATGACACACTGATTCTACTACATAAACATATTGCTAAAAGGAGTGAAAGGGCACGCAGTTGTTAGGTAAAAACATAGTAGAGTACTTTAAAAGTTTCACTTACACCTTTAAATATGGAAACAAGTTCAGTGGGCCAGAATGCTCCACTGAACATCCAACTACCCAACATTCCAAAAGTGCCCACCAGAATTAGTATGTCAAATGGTGCTGTTTAGAGATATTTAAGTCACATCTGTTTTCAATAGCCAATATTTAGAAAAAAAGCTGTACTTCTTGGCTTGGCAAAGATTTTATGCTATTTCATAGACAGGTATGATTATACCACTTATTTCTTTGGCCATATCTTTCCTTTTACATAGATCACATGGTTTTTATTATACCAAATAAGTACACATTTGTATTGAACACATTGCAGATTGAAATATAGTACAACCTTTAGATATTCTAAGAAACATAGTGTTAAATATAAGTAGCCTAAAACAGTTCCTAATATTGACACAAGTAAAAATTTTAGTTACTGGTCCACAGAATTTTTCATAGTTATCTCAGAGATCGGAGACAAGCATGTTATCTTTAAGAGAAAATAATTATTTATCTCTTCTAAAAATAATAACCTTTTAAAAAAACATAATTTCAGGTTTGTGAATTTTAAACAACAGAACCTTTGCTTGTAATACTGTCTAGTTCCTTAGTCTTAGACACTACAAAGCATTGATTCCCTCTCTAATTAAAGCATACTTAATTATTTATATCTTTAACCTATAGAAATAAGGCAATTAAAATTTTTCTTACTTTGTTCACAATGTACAGTGAGAAAACACCAAGAGATGAACAGACTTCAAATCAGTATAAACATGTGATCCACCATCATGAGCGTAAGACAGAAGAAGGCAGTCCTGACAACTACATTTAAAGACTGCTGCAATTATGAGAGGCAATCAGCAGATAGAGATTGTGAATGGCTTATATAGGAGATAAGGGCCCATGGATTTTGAACTTGTTCCTTACAGTATGTATAAATTACTAGTTAACTTTTTGGTTGTACACTTGTCACTTCCCCATATCTATACTTCCTGTATATGGAACATGCATGAATTGTGCATGAGATGTATACTGCTTGAGTTTAGTCATAGCCATTTATTATTTTCAAGAACTATTTGTTCATCTTTGTACTAAGATTCATGTTTTATTATTTGCCAAAGTTAAATCTTTGCTTGAAACATATTGCAACTAATGCATTTTCCAACCCTGCTCATAACCAGAGATCTGTGACCTTACAGCCACCAGGAATGCTGAACAATCATCTGAGGACATCATTGGGTATCACTGGCAAAGAGGAGAGATGAAGAAAAGATAAGAAAAAGAAATGAAAGTGGAAGAGGGCAGAAAGAGAGAAACAAAAATAAGGAGAGTTTTCAGGAGGAGAAAATAAAGAGAAGACAGAAAAGGAAGTGTCAGGCAAGGAAGCAAATACAGATGTAATCCAGTTGGGATACCAGGCTTTCATTAGGATATTCTCTCTCTTTTCTCCTCAGATCCACATTTGTCAGGATGCCAGTTCACCTAATCCTATCTGCCATATATTTTCCATCTAAGTCACCTTGACAAGCTATCATTAACCTTGTAGCCCCTGTGTGTCTCAGAATCCACTCTTCTCCCCACCTACTGGCATGTATATTTATTTTTATGTAAGTATTTCTGCTGGAATTTGTCTATTATTGTACTTTATTCACCCTTCTTCCTTTCTTGCCACTAATAAAATTGCAGTTTCATGGAAGTTTCAGGTTGAACCTTCATGCCACCTGTTAATACAGATAACTTTTTATCTACCCAGCTTGCCTTGACCTGGTATAATTTGTTTGCTCTCAACAACTCTACTTCAATTTTTAAAAAATGATCACCTTGTTTTGTAATACCATAGCAATAAAGTATGTACTTAATATTATTAGGTTGGTGCCAAAGTAATGGCGGCTTTTGCAATTATTTTTAATGGCAAAACAGAAATTACTTTTGCACTAACCTAATATTAGTACAATATTATGAAAATATACATGCACATTTTTGGAAAACAGGCATTTTTGTTTATTTGTTTTTATTATGGTAACAGACAGGTAATTATTTGGGTATTTAGTAAGAAATAAGATACAAAGGGTTATAAATCATAGATGAAGTCTAATTCTTTATCTAAGTTCTACATGAATTCCCTCTACAAAAATCCATTGGTTCTTGACAGGAGGCTGAGTATCTCTTGATTCAGAATTTATACATCATTATTGTAATTTTTATTGTTATTATTATAAACTGAAGCACTCTACTTAAACATTTTGGTGATATGTGTTTCAGACCTTCTGGAAACAACCAACTCTGTCAGAAATATCTTTCTTTCTATTAAGCCAAATTCTATTTTCCTGGAACTTCCAGCCAATATGGAACAAATTCACTGTGACACACTTAGGAAGTCCTACCATATGGTGAGACTTCAGAAATACAGTAGCATCAAGACTATCAGACTGACAAGTTGTAGGAAGGCAACATTTCAGCTTACACATCCAATATACTATGGGTGTAGTTAATATCGCCTTTCTTCATCTATATCCTTTCTAAGACATTAAGCTTAGCTGTAAATTATCTATGTGAAGCCCATAATGGTGGTTACCTATCTAACAACATATTGCCCAATAAAAACCTTTCTTCTCCCAACAGAGGCTGGGAGTGTTAATTATTGTTATCTCAGCCCATCTAACAGCTAGGAGTGGCCACATGGAACAATTCTAGCCAATAACACATGAGGGGAAGTTTGCTGGGGCTTCTCAGAAAGTTTCTTCTCTAAAAAAGGAAAGGGCAGCCTTCCTTTGTAGCCCCCTTTCTTCCTGCTTTGCATACAGCTTTGTCATGATGTGATGCTTGGAATGGCTGCAGTCGTCTTGCAACCCTGAGAAGAATCATCCTAATAAACTGGAGGTTCCAGAGCGGAAAGATGAGGGGAAAAATAGGGTCCTTGATCATCTCAGTGAACTAATGAATCAAGCCTGGGACTGCCTAACCTAAGACTTCTTGTTATGTGAGATTTATTAATAAATCTTTGTTTAAAATATGTTTAGTTGGGTGTTCTCTTACTGGCAGCCAAAAGTATTCTAACTGACAAACCATGTTAATCAAAGGGACGATAATATGTATCAACCAAAATGCCTTTGAAAAAAATTCTAGGGATATAAAGTAAATATTCTACATTCTACACATTGGGAACAGTAGCTAGCAACCTGTTAATCTGATGAATGAAACAGGACACAGTTAAACCCAAGAAGGTTAACAATGAATTCTAAATGTTGAATTGATTGTATAAGGGGGAATTCAGTGTGGATTGCAATTAAAGTATAATCAGATATAATAGATATGTGTACTTAAATAATTCATTAAAACTAATCTTATAATAACAAGAGTGCATCTAGATGAACTAGGATATATTTGTCTGATCTACATATGGCCAAACGTATTTCAAAAGGAGAAAAAAATTACCTTAATTCTGCCACTTGCTAACTGTGTGGCCTTGGGAAAGTTACCTAATCTCTCTGCACTTTAGTTTCCTGTTTTGAAAAGTAGAATTTAAAATAATAATATCACCCTCTTAGGGTTGTTCATGGGGATTAGACAAGTAAAACACTTACCTGGCACATAGTAGGTTCTCCATAAGTGTGGCTACTGTTATTATTTATTTTATGACATAAAAGTAGTTCAAATAAAAACTCAGAACAAAATGTGGTCATTTAGGTGAGCAGGACATGATGCAATTTTAGCTTTCATCTTTGAATGAGTTGGAAAAACTCAGGCAAGAAATGTATAGATTGTTAAGGGAAGTAGGGGTTAATTTAAAAGTATTAGATTGATGCAAACATAATTGTGGTTTTGCTTTTAAAAGCAATGGAAAAAAACCACAATTACTTTTATACCAATCTAATAGTTTGGATTTAAGTTCAGAAACATAAAAAAAAACTAATAATAATTACCTTCGGGAGGATAGTGACTGAGAGTTGGCAAGAAGGGGACACTGGGGTGCTAATAATATTCTGGTTCTTGATCTAGGTACTAGTTACATGGGCTTGCTCACTGTGTGAATATTTATCTAACTGTGTGTTTATGATACTTTTCTGAATGTAATACTGTAGTAAATAATATTTTTAAAAGGCAGGTTGGGGTGTTCATAGAAATAGCGTAAATCTACTGTAAAATAAAGTCAGATTCTTTATCTTGAAAAAGGCATATTATACTTTACCTATTTATGGACAAAGACAAATTCATAAATAATGAGCCATAAGAAAATGAGGTTAATCTGCGAGGTCTTTCTGAGATTTATGAAGATTTCTCAGGACACTGTAATGAGGAACTAAGCTTGTGTTCCTCTCTTCAGAGACTGAACTAAGCTCAGTGAACCTTGACATTATCATCAGTGCCTTAAATGAATTCTTGCTCAGAAAAGGAAAAGATTTATGGTGGGGTTAAGTATAAAGACTCCAGAGCCCAAGACTTTGGGTTCATATCTCTTGGCTCCCCCATTTACTAGCTGTGTATTTCAGTTTCTCCATCTGTAAAATGAGAATAACAGAGCATATACCTCAGTGGGTTACTGTGATAATAAGATGAGTTATATATATCAACTCATTTTTTATCACAATAACCCAATGAGGTTGTGTATACACATGTACCCAATTTATGTATATGATAAATACATATACATATATATGTATGTATTTACCACAGTGCTTGGCACATAAGTGCTATAAAAGTATTAGCTATTATCATAGATTCTAGGCTCCCCTCCCTTTAAAAACTTTATCCCAAATGTTGAGGGACTCTGGTAGGATTAAGACTCCATCCTGGCCTCCAAACTGTGATTTATCGAAGTGAAAGGCTCGTTATGATGGTGGTTGGCAAACGGCTAGAAAATTCTGCATGGAACAGTAGAAACAGATTCACATGAATCAGGCAAGCCAAAGATCATTTGAACATTTGTACTGAAAGGAATAATAGTAAAAAAGTAACACTAATATTGTTAATGATAATAATAACTTGTACATTGGCTCCCATCTCATTTCTTCTTGCCTACTTAAGGACTTTGCTTCAGAAACTCTTCATTTCTCTCCTGCATTAGAATTTTTGGCTTTCCATTGGATCATTCCCATCAACAAATATGCTCTGATTTCCTTAATCTCCAAAACAAACAAAAAATATTTGCCCCATATCTTCCTTCAGCTATTTTTCTTTTCTCTACTCCCAATCACAGCAAAACTCCTCAAAGGAAATGCTGTTTCCAATATTTCTTCCGTATTCTATCTTGAACACACTTCAGCCAAACTTTTTCCTTACCAATGTGCTCCTGTTATGCAGAGAAATAAAAGTCCAGATTAACTTAGCTGGAGCAGAAACCACTGGAGTCAATAACTGGTAGGAACACCTAAATGGTGATTGACAAATTGCTATAAGCTGAGAATGAACCTGCTTGGGAGTTTAAAAAAAAGAAAAAATTCCGAGTCACATTCTTAGGGGCACTCTCACACTTTCAATACCTTACTACCAAATCAACAGGGCTGCAGTATAATAATAGTGGATCGCAGCTGTGAGAGCTGCAAGACTCAGACTCTATTTAAGGAGGCTCCAGGAAAACTCCCAACAAGGGAACAAAACCAAGGTCACTAGGGAAAATTATAGCTGTTGGCACCACAACTACAGTAAACACTAAGCACCTAACTCCTAGCCAGGTAAACATAAAACCTCACACTCCTTTTATCTGATACATCATGTAAAAAATTATAAAGCATGCTAAAAGGCAGGGAAAATACAGTCTGAAGAGACAAAGCACCAGAACCAGACTCAAATGTGGCAGAGACTTTGGAATTCTCAGACAGGAAATTTAAAATAAGCATGATTAATATGCTAAAGATTTTAATGGAAACAGTGGACAATATACAAGAATAGATAGGTAATGTTAGCAGAGAGGTGAAAACTCTAAGAAAGAATCAAAGTGAAATGCTATAAATCAAAACACTGTGACAAGAGTGAAGAATGTCCTTGATGCGCTTATTAGTAGACTGAACATGGCTGAGGAAAGAATCTGAGCTGAAAAATATCTCAGTAGAAACTTCTCAAACTGAAATGCAAAGAGAAAAAAAGAATTAAAAAAAGTAGAATACCCAAGAACTGTCGGATAATTAAGAAGCTGTGACATATGCATAATGGGAATACCAGAAGGAGAAGAAAGAGAGAAAAGAACAGAATAAATATTTGAAGTGATAATGGCTGATAATTTTCTGAAGTTAATAGCAGACACCAAACTACAGATCCAGGAATCTCAGAGAACACTAAGTAGGATAAATACCAAAAACTCTATACTTAGGTATATAATTTAAACTGCTGAAAACCAATGACAGAAAATCTTGAAAGAGGCCAGAATGGGGTAGGGGTGGGGTGGAATGGAGTGGGAAAAGCTATTACAGTAATCAAAGAGAGATGGTGATGGTTCAAACTAGGGTGGTGGCAGTGTAGGTGGAGAAAAGTGGTTGGACTTGGGGTATATTTTGAAGATAAAGTTGTAGAATTTCCTGATGGATTGGAAATGAGATATAAGAATAGCGATGAAGAGCATGAAATATTCATTGCCCCCTAGCGTCAGTCTCATGAGGAATTCTTTATCTTAGTCATTTCTTTCAATTTTTACTTTCACCTGCTATTTCAGACTTTCACTACTCCATATAAAAATTTTCGTGGGGTAAAACTGGGGTTATGATATAAGAACTGTTCCACTCCCTGGTCTTTACCATTCAGCCCCCACCTATAAACTTCTCTGCATTGGTGTTCATCCTTCACTCTTCCATTCCCATCTCAATGGAAGAGGTGTTTCCCAATCCTAACAAATCCCATTCTTCCATGTGTGTTCCTGATGCCACCCTTTTCTGCCTCTTTGTGGTTCCTTTTCCATTGATTATTCCCCTCTTTTCTAAATCCTCAACCTCTTCTTTTCCGTTGGCTCCTTCCCATCAGTATTTAAACATGTTCAAGTATTTTCAGTGACAGAGAGACAGACAGAGACAGGGAGAGGGGAGAGTTATCACTGTTTATCTCCTCTTCTTTATAGCACAGCCAGTTGGAAGAGTAATAATCACTCATTGCTTACACTCACTTATTTTTGCTGAAAATCTTTAAATAAATGCTACAGGGAGAAATTACATGTAACAAGGATGCAGGTGCACTTTACTATTTGCTATGAGCTCCCAAAAGAAAATATTTGTGGGGCTGCCAAAGAAAATGTCCTAGGGCTGCTTCACTTCTTACTACTCCTCAGCCTACTGCATTTTTATTCCATTCCCTTCAGGCCACTGAAATGGAAACTGTATACATCAAGGTTATATATAACTTACTAGTTGCTAAATCCAGCGGGCACTTTTCCAACCTGATCTTCTGTGAACATTTGCAGCCTTTGACATTGGTGACAACTCCCTTCTGGAAACTCTCTGCTCCCTTAGATTCTGTGACATTACTGTCTTCCAGACTTTCCCCATACCTCTATAGACAATATTTTCAGTCTTTTTCAGGTACTCTTCTTCTTCCATTTAGTCCGTAAACATTGGGACTTCTTAGGACCCTATCATTTGGGTTCTGACCTAAGTTTTTGTACTTTTTGTTGAGTAATCTCACTGTGATTATGTCTTCATCTATACTCTCTATAAAAATTTTCTTAAATCTATCTCCAGTGTAGATATCCAACTGCTTAATGAACATCTCTGCTTGGAAATTTCAAAGACACCTAAAATTTTATATGACTGAAACTGAACTAATAATCTTGCCTCCCCAGCTATTCTTTCTCTTATATGCCATGTTTCATTAAATTGCACTCTTAACTATTCATGAAAGCCCAAAATCCAGAGGTCTTCCTCTGCCCTATGATCCCCCTCATCCTCACATGTATTAATAGTTGGTCACCAACTCTCCTCACTTCTACCTCCTAAATAACTCTTGAATTGTGTCCTTTTTCTTCCCTACCTCCACTGCTTTATTTCAGAAACTCATCTTTATCATTATAATTTACCTAGATGAAAACAACAACTCCTAACTGGTTTTGGCTGTTTCCCTTTTTCATTAGATTTATCTCTCTAGACTGGGCGCAGTAGCTCATGCCTGTAATCCTAGCACTTTGTGAGGCCAAGGCAGATGGAATGCTTGAGCTCAGGAGTTTGAGAACAGCCTGAGCAACATGGTGAAAACACATCTCTATGAAAATTACAAAAAATTACCCAGGCACGATGGTGAGTGCCTATAGTCTCAGCTACTTCAGGTGAGGGGACTGAGGTGGGAGGATTGCTTGAGCCTGGGAGGTCAAGGCTGTAGTGAGCGGAGATCATGCCACTGCATTCCAGCCTGGGTGACAAAGTGAGTCCCTGTCTCACACACACACAAAAGATTTATCTTGCTCTTTTTTTAATGAAAGCGAATGCATTTTATTTTGTAAGTAACAAAATATAATTTATAATTAAATGCAGTACTTCTCAGAATCAAGAAGAGTGAATCAAGTATTGGTTTTTGTTGTAATTTTCCCCAAAAAATTGTAAGGCAGTATAATACACCCATCATTTCACATTTCACTTCTGCAGCACAAGACTATCACTTAGAACATATTTGAAGTTTTTTTTCCTTCAATTTTTAAGTTCTGGGGTACATGTGCAGGCTGTGCAGGTTTGTTACATAGGTAAACGTGTGTCATGGTTATTTGCTTCACAGATCAACACATCAGCCAGGAGTTAAGCCCAGCATTCATTAGCTATCCTTTCTGGTGCTCTCCCTACCCCCGTCCCCCACTGACAGGCCCCAGTGTGTGTTGTTTCTTGCCATGTGTCCATGTGCTCTCATTGTTCAGCTCCCACTTATAAGTGAGAACATGCAGCCTTTGGTTTTCTCTTCCTGCATTAGTTTGCTGAGTATAACAGCTCCCAGCTCCATCCATGTCCCTGCAAAGGACACGATCTTGTTCCTTTTTATGGCTGCATAGTATTCCATGGGTTATCTCTCTAAAACATAAAACGTATCATGTCACTGTTATTTTTAAATTCTTTTGATTATTCTCAGTTGCCTTCAGGATAAATCCAAACATTTTAGCATGGCATACCAAGTCCTTTCAAGATCTAGCTACCACCTACCTCTTCAGCTTTATCTGCTGCTACTCTTCCTTCATACTCTAAGCATTGAAAACCTTACAGATCCCTGGCATCCTCCTTGCTTTTTGTTATCTCCAGACCTTCATAAAAGCTTCTTTTCCTACCTGGAATACATATCATTCTCATTTAACATGAATAACTTATATTTCCCACTTAAAACTCAGCACAGGAAGCTTCTTTCAGGAAGCTTTACTTGATCCTTTACTTTGAGATAGATGTTCTTTCTGTTGCTCCTTTGCCACCCTCTGCATATCTCTAGCACAGCACTTACATTGACTTATATCTATATATATGACTGCCTCTCCAACAATACTGAAACCCTTGAAAACAGAGATTTGTCTATTCATTTTATTGTCTCCCTAGTGCCTAGCATTATACCTACCTGGTACATAGAAGGTAATCAAATTTTTTGAATGAGTGGTTAAGTAAATGAGAGCTTCACTCCTACCTTCAATTTAATCTGCAAAGTTATGAATCTCCTCCTTTCATACCTTCCCTTTCTCATGAGTCAGACATTTCTCATTTTAGGTTTAATGTCTCTTTGTAAAGACTTACATCTTGAAGGTTTCCATTAACAATAAACTTAAAACTATACACACACACACACACACACAAAATACACACACACCCACACAAATATATATATATACTTACACACATACATATATATTTGTAGATGCTTTATGTTATTGAAACACTCATTAAGAGTTCACATATACTTTTGAAGCTTTAATTCTTAGCAGGGAAGAAATGTTCTTCTTTTTGGTGGAAAATTCACTTATTTCCTTCAAGAGCACTCTAAAATGTGTATTTCTTTCAGTTTATTTTTGAACAATGCAAAGAAAGAAATTTAATCTTTTCTATGTAAAACAATGTGAATATAATATTTTCTATATCATAATTGATAATTATTTAAAACAGGAGACATTAAAATAATTTATTCATGCAAAAGATTTATGTAAATTCTAAGTGGCAATATAAAGCAATAATATAAAATAATTCACTTCAGAAGATTGGTCCAAGATGGCCAAATAGGAATAGCTCCAGTCTGCAGTTCCCAGCGTGATTGATGCAGAAGACAGGTGATTTCTGCATTTCCAACTGATGTACCTGATTCATCTCCTTGGAACTGGTCAGACAGTGGGTGCAGCCCACAGAGGGTGAGCCAAAGCAGGGTGGGGCATCCCCTCACCCGGGAAGCGCAAGGGGTCGGGGGGTTTACCTTTCCTAGCCAAGGGAAGCCATGACAGACTGTACTGGGAAAATCGGGACACTGCCACCTAAACACTGTGCTTTTCCAACGGTCTTAGCAAATGGCACACCAGGAGATTATATCCCACACCTAGCTCAGCGGGTTCCATACCCATGGAGCCTTGGTCACTGCTAGTCTGAGATCGAACTGCGAGGTGGCAAGCCTGGCTGAGGGAGGGCTGTCCGCCATTGCTGAGGCTTGAGTAGGTATACAAAGAGGCCAGGAAGCTCGAACTGGGTGGAGCCCACCACAGCTCAACGAGGTCTACCTGCCTCTGTAGACCCCACCTCTAGGGGTAGGGCATAGCTGAACAAATGGCAGCACAAACTTCTGCCAACTTAAATGTCCCTGTCTGACAGCTCTGAAGAGAGCAGTGGTTCTCCCAGCATGGTGTTTGAGCTCTGAGAATGAACAGACTGCCTCCTCATGTGGGTCCTGACCCTCATGTAGCCTAACTTGGAGACAACTCCCAGTAGGGGCCAACTGACACTTCATACAGCTGGGTGCCCCTCTGAGACAAAGCTTCCAGAGAAAGGATCAGGCTGCAATATTTGCTCTTTTGCAGCCTCTGCTGGTGATACCCAGGCAAACAGCATCTGGAGTGGACGTCCAGCAAACTCCAACAGACCTGTAGCTGAGGGACCTGACTGTTAGAAGGAAAGCTAACAAACAGAAAGGAATAGCATCAACATCAAGAAAAAGGATATCCACACCAAAACTCCATCTGCAGGTCACCATCATCAAAGACCAAACGTAGATAAAACCAGAAAGATGGGGAGAAACCAGAGTAGAAAAGCTGAAAATTCTAAAAACCAGAGCACCCCTTCTCCTCCAAAGGATTGCAGCTCCTCGCCAGCAACAGAACAAAGCTGGAGGGAGAATGACTTTGATGAGTTGACAGAAGTAGGCTTCAGAAAATCGGTAATAACAAACTTCTCCGAGCTAAAGGAGGATGTTTGAACCCATCGCAAGGAAGCTAAAAACCTTGAAAAAAGATTAGATGAAGGACAAACTAGAATAAGCAGCATAGAGAAGACCTTAAATGACTTGATGGAGCTGAAAATCATGGCATGAGAACTACGTGATGCATGAACAAGCTTCAATATCCGATTTGATCAAGTGGAAGAAAGGGTATCAGTGACTGAAGATCAAATTAATGAAATGAAGTGAGAAGAGAAGTTTAGAGAAAAAAGAGTAAAAAGAAATGAACAAAGCCTCCAAGAAATATGGGACGAGGTGAAAAGACCAAATCTACATTTGATTGGTGTACTGAAAGTGAGAGGGACAATGGAACCAAGCTGGAAAACACTCTTCAGGATGTTATCCAGGAAAACTTCCCCAACCTAGCAAGGCCTGCCAACATTCAAATTCAGGAAATACAGAGAATGCCACACAGATACTCCTCAAGAAGAGCAACCCCAAGACATATAATTGTCAGATCCACCAAGGTTGAAATGAAGGAAAAAATGTTAAGGGCAGCCAGAGAGAAGGTCGGATTACCCACAAAGGGAAGCCCATCAGACTAACAGTGGATCTCTCAGCAGAAACTCTATAAGCCAGAAGAGAGTGGGGGCCAATATTCAATATTCTTAAAGAAAAGAATTTTCAACCCAGAATTTCATATCCAGCCAAAATAGGCTTCATAAGTGAAGGAGAAATAAAATCCTTTACAGACAAGCAAATGATGAGAGATTTTGTCACCACCAGGCCTGCCTTACAAGAGCTCCTGAAGGAAGTGCTAAACATGGAAAGGGAGAACTGGTACCAGCCACTGCAAAAGCATACCAAATTGTAAAGACCATCAAAGCTAGGAAGAAACCGCATCAACTAATGGGCAAAATAATCAGCTAACATCATAATGAAAGGATCAAATTCACCCATAAAAATATTAACCTTAAATGTAAATGGACTAAAGAGTCCAAGTAAAAGATACAGACTGGCCAATTGGATAGACTCAAGACCCATCAGTTTGCTTTATTCAGGAGACACATCTCACATGCAGAGACACACATAGGCTCAAAATAAAGGAATGGAGGAAGATCTACCCAGCAAATGGAAAGCATGGAAAGCAAAAAAAAAAATAAAATAAAATAAAATAAATAAAATAAAAAAAAAAATCAGGGGTTGCAATCTTAGTCTCTGATAAAACAGGCTTTAAACCAACAAAGCTCAAAAGAGACAAAGAAGGCCATTACATGATGGTAAGGGGATCAATTCAACAAGAAGAGCTAACTATCCTAAAGATATATGCACCCAATATAGGAGCACCCAGATTCATAAAGCAAGTCCTTAGAGACCTACAAAGAGACTTAGAGCCCCACACAATAATAACAGTAGACTTTAACACCCCACTGTCAACATTAGACAGATCAACGAGACAGAAGGTTAAAAAGAATATCCAGGACTTGAACTCAGCTTTGCACCAAACTGACCTAATAGATATCTACAGAACTCTCCACCCCAAATGAACAAAATACACATTCTTCTCAGCACCACATCACACTTTTTCCAAAACTGACCACACAGTTGGAAGTAAAGCACTCCTCAGCAAATGTAAAAGAAGAGAAATCACAACAAATTGTCTCTGAGACCACAGTGCAATCAAATTAGAACTCAGGATTAATAAACACACTCAAAACTGCACAACTGCATGGAAACTGAACAACCTGCTCCTGAATGACTACTGAGTAAATAACAAAATGAAGGCACAGAAAAAGATGTCCTTTGAAACCAATGACAACAAAGACACAACATACCAGAATCTCTGGGACACATTTAAAGCAGTGTGTAGAGGAAAATTTATAACACTAAATGCCCACAAGAGAAAGCAGGAAAGATCTAAAATCGACACCCTAACATCACAATTAAAAGAACTAGAGAAGCAAGAGCAAACAAATTCAAAAGCTAGCACAAGGTAAGAAATAACTAAGATCAGAGCAGAACTGAAGGAGATAGAGACACAAAAGAAACCCTTCAAAAAAAAAAATCAATGAATCCAGGAGCTGGTTTTTTTAAAAGATCAACAAAATTGATAGATCACTAGCAAAACTAATAAATATGAAAAGAGAGAATAATCAAATAGATGGAATCAAAAATGATAAAGGGAATATCGCCCCCAACCCCATAGAAATACAAACTACCATCAGAGAATACTATAAATACCTCTACGCAGATAAACTTGAAAATCTAAAAGAAATGGATAAATTTCTAAACACATACCACCTCCCTAGACAAAACCAGGAAGAAGTTGAATCTCTGAATAGACCAATAACAGGCTCTGAAATTGAGGCAGTAATTAATAGCCTACCAACCAAAAAAAGTCCAGGACCAGACAGATTCACAGCCGAATTCTACCAGAGGTACAAGGAGGAGCTGGTATCATTCCTTCTGAAATTATTCCAATCAATAGAAAAAGAGGGAATGCTCCCTAACTCATTTTATGAGGCCAGCATCATCCTGATACCAAAGCCTGGCAGAGACACAACAAAAAAAGAGAATTTTAGATCAATATCCCTGATGAACATTGATATGAAAATCCTCAATAAAATACTGGCAAAACGAATCCAGCAGCACATCAAAAAGCTTATCCACCACGATCAAGTTAGCTTCATCCCTGGGATGCAAGGCTGGTTCAACACACACAAATCAATAAACATAATCCATCACATAAACAGAACCAAAGACAAGAACCACATGATTATCTCAATAGATGCAGAAAAGCCCTTTGAGAAAATTCAACAGCCCTTCATGGTAAAATCTCTCAATAAACTAGGTACTGATGAAACGTATCTCAAAATAATAAGAGCTATTTATGACAAACCCATCACCAATATCATACTGAATGGGCACAAACTGGAAGCATTCCCTTTGAAAACTGGCACAAGACAAGGAGGCCAGGCCGGGCGCGGTGGCTCAAGCCTGTAATCCCAGCACTTTGGGAGGCCGAGACGGGCGGATCACGAGGTCAGGAGATCAAGACCATCCTGGCGAACACGGTGAAACCCCGTCTCTACTAAAAAAATACAAAAAACTAGCCGGGCGAGGTGGCGGGCGCCTGTAGTCCCAGCTACACAGGAGGCTGAGGCAGGAGAATGGCGGGAACCCGGGAGGCGGAGCTTGCAGTGAGCTGAGATCCGGCCACTGCGCTACAGCCCTGGCGACAGAGCGAGACTCCGTCTCAAAAAAAAAAAAAAAAAAAAAAAAAAAAAAGACAAGGAGGCCCTCTCTCACCACTCCTATTCAACATAGTGTTGGAAGTTCTGGCCAGGGCAATCAGGGAAGAGAAAGAAATAAAGGGTACTCAATTAGGAAATGAGGAGGTCAAATTGTCCCTGTTTGCAGATGACATGATTGTATATTTAGAAACCCCATCATCTCAGCCCAAAATCTCCTTCAGCTGATAAGCAACTTCAGCAAAGTCTCAGGATACAAAATTAATGTGCAAAAATTACAAGCATTCCAATACACCAAGAACAGACAAACAGAGAGCCAAATCATGAGTGAACTCCCATTCACAATTGCCACAAAGAGAATGAAATACCTAGGAATCCAACTTACAAGGGATGTGAAGGACCTCTTCAAGGAGAACTACAAACCACTGCTCAACAAAATAAAAGAGGACACAAACAAATGGAAGAACATTCCATGTCCATGGATAGCAAGAATCAATATTGTGAAAATGGCCATTCTGCGCAAGGTAATATGACCCAGCCATCCCATTACTGGGTATATACCCAAAGGATTATAAATTATGCTGCTATAAAGACACATGCACACGTATGTTTATTGCGGCACTATTCACAATAGCAAAGACTTGGAATCAACCCAAATGTCCATCAGTGACAGATTGGATTAAGAAAATGTGGCACATATACACCATGGAATACTATGCAGCCATCAAAAAGGATGAGTTTGTGTCCTTTGTAGGGACATGGATGCAGCTGGAAACCATCATTCTTAGCAAACTATCACAAGAACAGAAAACCAAACACCGCATGTTCTCACTCATAGGTGGGAACTGAACAATGAGATCACTCGGACTCAGGAAGGGGAACATCACACACCGGGGCCTATCATGGGGGGGGGGAGGGGGGAGGGGGGAGGGGGGAGGGATTGCATTGGGAGTTATACCTGATGTAAATGACGAGTTGATGGGTGCAGCACACCAACAAGGCACAAGTATACATATGTAACAAACCTGCACGTTATGCACATGTACCCTACAACTTAAAGTATAATAATAATAATTAAAAAAATAAATAAATAAATAAATAAATAAAGAGGCTCTGTGAGAGGATTAAGCGCTGAAGAACATAAAAAAAAAAAAAAAAAATGCCATCCCCATCAAGCTACCAATAACTTTCTTCACAGACTTTGAAAAAACTACTTTAAAGTTCATATGGAACAAAAAAGGGCCCACATTGCCAAGACAATCCTAAGCAAAAAGAACAAAGCTGGAGGCATCACGCTATTTGACTTCAAACTATACTACAAGGCTACAGTAACCAAAACAGCATGACACTGGTACCAAAGCAGAAATATAGACCAATGGAACAGAGCAGAGGCCTCAGAAATAACACCACACATCTACAACCATCTGATCTTTGACAAACCTGACAAAAACGAGAAATGGGGAAAGGATCCCCTTTTTAATAAATCGTTCTGGGAAAACTGGCTAGCCATGTGTAGAAAGCTGAAACTGGATCCCTTCCTTACATCTTATACAAAAATTAATTCAAGATGGATTAAGGACTTAAATATTAGACCTAATACCATAAAACCCTAGAAGAAAACGTAGGCAAAACCATTCAGGACATAGGCATGGGCAAGGACTTCATGATTAAAACCCCAAAAGCAATAGCAACAAAAGCCAAAATTCACAAATGAGATCTAATTAAACTGAAGAGCTTCTGCACAGCAAAAGAAACTACCATCAGAGTGAACAGGCAACCTACAGAATGGGAGAAAATTTTTGCAATCTACCCATCTGACAAAAGGCTAATATACAGAATCTACAAAGAACTTAAACAAATTTACAAAAGAAAAATCAAATAACCCCATTGAAAAGTGGGCAAAGTATATGAACAGATACTTTTCAAAAGAAGACACTTATGCAGCCAACAGACACATGAAAAAATGCTCATCATCACTGGTCATCAGAGAAATGCAAATCAAAACCACAATGAGAAATCATCTCACACCAGTTAGAATGGTGATCATTAAAAAGTCAGGAAACAACAGATGCTAGAGAGGATGTGGAGAAATAGGAACGCTTTTACACTGTTGGTGGGAGTGTAAACTAGTTCAACCATTGTGGAAGACAATGTGGCGATTCCTCAAGGATCTAGAACTAGAAATACCATTTGACCCAGCCATCCCATTACTGGGTATATACCCAAAGGATTATAAATCATGCTACTATAAAGACACATGCACACGGATGTTTATTGCAGCACTATTCAGAATAGCAGACTTGGAACCAATGCAAATGTCCCTCAATGATACACTGTATTACAAAAATGTGGCACATATACACCATGGAATATTATGCAGTCATAAAACAGGATGAGTTTGTGTCCTTTGTAGCGACATGGATGAAGCTGGAAACCATCATTCTGAGCAGACTATCACAAGGACAGAAAACCAAACACTGCATATTCTCACTCATGGGTGGGAATTGAACAATGAGAACACTTGGACACAGGGCAGGGAACATCACACACTGGGGCTTGTCGTGGGATCTGGGGTGGGAAAGGGATAGCATTAGGAGAAATATCTAATGTAAATAATGAGTTAATGGGTGCAGCACACCAACATGGCACATGTATACATATGTAACAAACTTTCATGTTGTGCACATGTACCCTAGAACTTAAAGTAAAATAAAAAATAATAATAATTCACTTCATGCATTGGTAGTGTTTTGGGTTGAAAAAGTCCAGTAACAAAACAGATTTTGTGTTATTTGCCAACAGGATATGGAGCAAGTTAAGAGAATTAGATCACAAAGGGTTAAAATTGTAAGCTGTTTCATTTTACAAATGGAAAGAATGAGGTACAGAGAAGTTAATGCCTTCATCCAGATCACATGGCTTAGAATAGAGACAAAACTAAAGCTAAACTAACATTCCTTGGTTCTTGGACCTGATACTATGAATAATAATACAACCTACATTTATATAGTGCTTTAGAGTTTAAAAAGGACTTTCAGATACATTATCTTCTTTGATCCTCAAAGTCATCTTTGAGGTAAGGCAAATATTATCCCTGATTTACAGATGAGAAAACAGGAGTGGGGTGAAGTGAGGTGGTAGAGGATCAGGCTCAAAGATATTAAGTAACCTCCTAAAAACATATAACTTGTAAAGTATTGAGTAGGGAAAAGGATTCAAATCTTTTGTCCATAAATTATGCACTAGATCACAGTATATTGCATAGGACTCTGAATTAACTGCAAGTTAGTGACAAGAATTTAACTGTTTATTTTTATTCTTTCCTTTTTGCAAAATAATACATTAAAATTATGTGATGGCCGACTTCAAGGAAGTTGAGTTGATAAATTAAAATATTCCCTGAGTCAGTTTTCCAGTGTTTCAAAGTAACTTTCAATTTTGATACACGAGTCATTCTACCTATAGTGAATACATTTCCTATAATGGTATATGTCAGCTTACCCAAAATGGGGTGGGAGGGGTGTGGTGGGAGGGTAAAATTTGTGATGAAAGGAATAAAGGCCATGATTTGGTACTTCAATCCCTGGAGGCTGGTTCAAGTCCTGGGCAATTTACTAGGTACCTAATTTGTGCTAGGGGTTCTGAGGGCTACAAAATTTTGATAAGATGTGGTTGCTACTCCTTGAGAATTTTACACCCTGGTTGGACTATCAAAATCAATAGGCATAAAACATTATACAAAAAATGCTAAAGTGGTGCAGTTTATAATCCATAGAAAAGAAGATCAGTAGGGCTAGAGTAGCTAGAGATTGTCTCATTACACTGAAAGTGGCAGTATAGGTAGTGGTGAAATGCACAAACTCTGGTGCTAGATTTTTTAATTTCAATTTGATTTTTACTACTTACTATGTGGCTTTAGGCAAGTTATTTTAACCTCTCCTGTGCCCCAGGTTCCTCACCAATATTATAGGATTATTGGTAGGATTAAATGAATTAATATGTTTATAATGTTTAGAAAAATTCCTGGTACCCAATGCTTTATATGGGAGTAAAACATAAATAAAATAATTAATAATCTGGATCCACAGGAAGGACTGATAAAAGTAGGAAAGGCTGAAGCTAGGGAGACCAAATCAGAAGCTGTTGCAGTAATCTAGGCTGGGGTGATGGAAGATAGGGAAGATGTAACAGATAAAAAGCTCAAAGGAAAGATGGGCTCCTTTGGAGGTGGATTGCAGATACAGAAGAGGAGGAAGAGCCTGAAATGTATTGTGGTCTGCATTTATCCTCAGATGAACTCTTGTGAGGGTAGGTCAATTCTGGGACCTTCAAGATCATTTAGGGTTTGCTGGGCCTGTACTGAAAAAGACCTGAAATCCTTTTAGGCCCTAAAGAGATCTTCTGGATCAAGGGTAACACAGGATTACAATGAGTAAAGCATAATTTGCATTCCCTGGGATCCGTCACTGGCCGGGGAATTCTTTACCCTGAGATTGATTAAGTACTCTTAGAAGACAGATCATAATTCATAAATAATTAAACTTGGAAATTTCAGACACTGCTTAGCAATGAATCACGTATTTGGTAAGGATTTTAATTGAATGATTCAACAATGGATTGTGTATATATGTTTAAAATTTGTTTTTCATCTGAAATCTATACAGTGAATGGTATGGTGCTATAGATGTTTGTTTAAGCAAATTCCTATGGGCTCATCATAGATTGACTTGAGATAAGTTCTCATGTGTTCAGAGTTTATAAGTTGTATCTACCATTTACACCATTTACATAAGGCAATGGACAAGTCTATCACTCTTCTCTGTCTCTTACACACACAAACACACGAGCACACACTTTCCCATGTGTTTTTAACCTTCAAGTGGAAGAAAAAAAAGGGCATACTTAAGATTAAAGCGATCAGAAATAATAAACACCCGGGCGGAGCAAGATGGCCGAATAGGAACAGCTCCAGTCTCCAACTCCCAGCATGAGCAACACAGAACACCTGTGATTACTGCAGTTTCAACTGAGGTACTGGGTTCATCTCACTAGGGAGTGCCAGACAATCGGTGCTGGTCAGCTGCTGCAGCCTTACCAGCGAGAGCTGAAGCAGGGTGAGGCATCACCTCACCTGGGAAGCGCAAGGCGAAAGGGAATCCCTTTTCCTAGCCAGGGGAATGGAGACACACAACACCTGGAAAATCGGGTAACTCCCACCCCAATACTGCGCTTTAAGCAAACAGGCACACCGGGACATTATATCCCACACCTGGCCGGGAGGGTCCCATGCCCACGGAGCCTCCCTCATTGCTAGCACAGCGGTCTGTGATCTAACCGCAAGACAGCAGCGAGGCTGCGGGAGGGGCGCCCGCCATTGCTGAGGCTTAAGTAGGTAAACAAAGCCACTGGGAAGCTCGAACTGGGTGGAGCTCACAGCAGCTCAAGGAAACCTGCCTGTCTCTGTAGACTCCACCTCTGGGGACAGGGCACAGCGAAACAACAACTAAAGCAGCAGAAACCTCTGCAGACGCAAATGACTCTGTCTGACAGCTTTGAAGAGAGCAGTGGATCTCCCAACACAGAGGTTGAGATCTGAGAAGGGACAGACTGCCTGCTCAAGTGGGTCCCGGACCCCTGAGTAGCCTAACTGGGAGACATCCCCCGCTAGGGGCAGTCTGACACCCCACACCTCACAGGGAGGAGTACACCCCTGAGAGGAAACCTCCAAAGCAAGAATCAGACAGGTACACTCGCCGTTCAGCAATATTCTATCTTCTGCAGCCTCTGCTGCTGAAACCCAGGCAAACAGTGTCTGGAGTGGACCTCAAGCAATCTCCAACAGACCTACAGCTGAGGGTCCTGACTGTTAGAAGGAAAACTATCAAACAGGAAGGACACCTACACCAAAACCCCATCAGTACGTCACCATCAACATCAAAGACCAGAGGCAGATAAAACCACAAAGATGGGGAAAAAGCAGGGCAGAAAAGCTGGAAATTCAAAAAATAAGAGCGCATCTCCCCCGGCAAAGGAGCGCAGCTCATCGCCAGCAATGGATCAAAGCTTGACGGAGAATGACTTTGACGAGACGAGAGAAGAAGGCTTCAGTCCATCAAACTTCTCAGAGCTAAAGGAGGAATTACGTACCCAGCGCAAAGAAACTAAAAATCTTGAAAAAAAAGTGGAAGAATTGATGGCTAGAGTAATTAATGCAGAGAAGGTCATAAACGAAATGAAAGAGATGAAAACCATGACACGAGAAATACGTGACAAATGCACAAGCTTCAGTAACCGACTCGATCAACTGGAAGAAAGAGTATCAGCGATTGAGGAACAAATGAACGAAATGAAGCGAGAAGAGAAACCAAAAGAAAAAAGAAGAAAAAGAAATGAACAAAGCCTGCAAGAAGTATGGGATTATGTAAAAAGACCAAATCTACGTCTGATTGGGGTGCCTGAAAGTGAGGGGGAAAATGGAACCAAGTTGGAAAACACTCTTCAGGATATCATCCAGGAGAACTTCCCCAACCTAGTAGGGCAGGCCAACATTCAAATCCAGGAAATACAGAGAATGCCACAAAGATACTCCTCGAGAAGAGCAACTCCAAGACACATAATTGCCAGATTCACCAAAGTTGAAATGAAGGAAAAAATCTTAAGGGCAGCCAGAGAGAAAGGTCGGGTTACCCACAAAGGGAAGCCCATCAGACTAACAGCAGATCTCTCAGCAGAAACTCTACAAGCCAGAAGAGAGTGGGGGCCAATATTCAACATTCTTAAAGAAAAGAATTTTAAACCCAGAATTTCATATCCAGCCAAACTAAGTTTCGTAAGTGAAGGAGAAATAAAATCCTTTACAGATAAGCAAATGCTTAGAGATTTTGTCACCACTAGGCCTGCCTTACAAGAGACCCTGAAGGAAGCACTAAACATGGAAAGGAACAACCGGTACCAGCCATTGCAAAAACATGCCAAAATGTAAAGACCATCGAGGCTAGGAAGAAACTGCATCAACTAATGAGCAAAATAACCAGTTAATATCATAATGGCAGGATCAAGTTCACACATAACAATATTAACCTTAAATGTAAATGGACTAAATGCTCCAATTAAAAGACACAGACTGGCAAACTGGATAAAGAGTCAAGACCCATCAGTCTGCTGTATTCAGGAGACCCATCTCACACACAGAGACATACATAGGCTCAAAATAAAGAGATGGAGGAAGATTTACCAAGCAAATGGAGAACAAAAAAAAGCAGGGGTTGCAATACTAGTCTCTGATAAAACAGACTTTAAACCATCAAAGATCAAAAGAGACAAAGAAGGCCATTACATAATGGTAAAGGGATCAATTCAACAAGAAGAGCTAACTATCCTAAATATATATGCACCCAATACAGGAGCACCCAGATTCATCAAGCAAGTCCTTAGAGACTTACAAAGAGACTTAGACTCCCATACAATAATAATGGGAGACTTCAACACCCCACTGTCAACATTAGACAGATCAACGAGACAGAAAGTTAAAAAGGATATCCAGGAATTGAACTCATCTCTGCAGCAAGCAGACCTAATAGACATCTATAGAACTCTCCACCCCAAATCAACAGGATATACATTCTTCTCAGCACCACATCGCACTTACTCCAAAATTGACCACGTAATTGGAAGTAAAGCACTCCTCAGCAAATGTACAAGAACAGAAATTATAACAAACTATCACTCAGACCACAGTGCAATCAAACTAGAACTCAGGACTAAGAAACTCAATCAAAACTGCTCAACTACATGGAAACTGAACAACCTGCTCCTGAATGACTACTGGGTACATAACAAAATGAAGGCAGAAATAAAGATGTTCTTGGAAACCAATAAGAACAAAGGCACAACATACCAGAATCTCTGGGACACATTTAAAGCAGTGTGTAGAGGGAAATTTATAGCACTAAATGCCCACAAGAGAAAGCAGGAAAGATCTAAAATTGACACTCTAACATCACAATTAAAAGAACTAGAGAAGCAAGAGCAAACACATTCGAAAGCTAGCAGAAGGCAAGAAATAACTAAGATCAGAGCAGAACTGAAGGAGATAGAGACACAAAAAACCCTCCAAAAAATCAATGAATCCAGGAGTTGGTTTTTTGAAAAGATCAACAAAATTGACAGACCGCTAGCAAGACTAATAAAGAAGAAAAGAGACAAGAATCAAAGAGATGCAATAAAAAATGATAAAGGGGATATTACCACCGACCCCACAGAAATACAAACTACCATCAGAGAATACTATAAACACCTCTATGCAAATAAACTAGAGAATCTAGAAGAAATGGATAATTTCCTGGACACTTACACTCTTCCAAGACTAAACCAGGAAGAAGTTGAATCCCTGAATAGACCAATAGCAGGCTCTGAAATTGAGGCAATAATTAATAGCCTACCAACCAAAGAAAGTCCAGGACCAGATGGATTCACAGCTGAATTCTACCAGAGGTACAAGGAGGAGCTGGTACCATTCCTTCTGAAACTATTCCAATCAATAGAAAAAGAGGGAATCCTCCCTAACTCATTTTATGAGGCCAGCATCATCCTGATACCAAAGCCTGGCAGAGACACAACAAAAAAAGAGAATTTTAGACCAATATCCCTGATGAACATCGATGCAAAAATCCTCAGTAAAATACTGGCAAACCGGATTCAGCAGCACATCAAAAAGCTTATCCACCATGATCAAGAGGGCTTCATCCCTGGGATGCAAGGCTGGTTCAACATTCGCAAATCAATAAACATAATCCAGCATATAAACAGAACTAAAGACAAGAACCACATGATTATCTCAATAGATGCAGAAGAGGCTTTAACAAAATTCAACAGCCCTTCATGCCAAAAATGCTCAATAAATTCGGTATTGATGGAAAGTACCTCAAAATAATAAGAGCTATTTATGACAAACCCACAGCCAATATCATACTGAATGGGCAAAAACTGGAAAAATTCCCTTTGAAAACTGGCACAAGACAGGGATGCCCTCTCTCACCACTCCTATTCAACATAGTGTTGGAAGTTCTGGCTAGGGCAATCAGGCAAGAGAAAGAAATCAAGGGTATTCAGTTAGGAAAAGAAGAAGTCAAATTGTCCCACTTTGCAGATGACATGATTCTATATTTAGAAAACCCCATTGTCTCAGCCCAAAATCTCCTTAAGCTGATAAGCAACTTCAGCAAAGTCTCAGGATACAAAATTAATGTGCAAAAATCACAAGCATTCTTATACACCAGTAACAGACAAACAGAGAGCCAAATCAGGAATGAACTTCCATTCACAATTGCTTCAAAGAGAATCAAATACCTAGGAATCCAACTGACAAGGGATGTAAAGGACCTCTTCAAGGAGAACTACAAACCACTGCTCAGTGAAATAAAAGAGGACACAAACAATTGGAAGAACATACCATGCTCATGGATAGGAAGAATCAATATCGTGAAAATGGCCATACTGCCCAAGGTAATTTATAGATTCAATGCCATCCCCATCAAGCTACCAATGAGTTTCTTCACAGAATTGGAAAAAACTGCTTTAAAGTTCATATGGAACCAAAAAAGAGCCCGCATCTCCAAGACAATCCTAAGTCAAAAGAACAAAGCCGGAGGCATCACGCTACCTGACTTCAAACTATACTACAAGGCTACAGTAACCAAAACAGCATGGTACTGGTACCAAAACAGAGATATAGACCAATGGAACAGAACAGAGTCCTCAGAAATAATACCACACACCTACAGACATCTGATCTTTGACAAACCTGAGAGAAACAAGAAATGGGGAAAGGATTCCCTATTTAATAAATGGTGGCCGGGCGCGGTGGCTCAAGCCTGTAATCCCAGCACTTTGGGAGGCCGAGACGGGCGGATCACGAGGTCAGGAGATCGAGACCATCCTGGCTAACACGGTGAAACCCCGTCTCTACTAAAAAATACAAAAAACTAGCCGGGCGAGGTGGCGGGCGCCTGTAGTCCCAGCTACTCGGAAGGCTGAGGCAGGAGAATGGCGTAAACCCGGGAGGCGGAGCTTGCAGTGAGCCGAGATCGCGCCACTGCCCTCCAGCCTGGGTGACAGAGCCAGACTCCATCTCAAAAAAAAATAATAATAATAAAAATAAAAATAAAAAAAATAAATGGTGCTGGGAAAATTGGCTAGCCATAAGTAGAAAGCTGAAACTGGATCCTTTCCTTACTCCTTATACGAAAATTAATTCAAGATGGATTAGAGACTTAAATGTTAGACCTAATACCATAAAAACCCTAGAGGAAATCCTAGGTAGTACCATTCAGGACATAGGCATGGGCAAAGACTTCATGTCTAAAACACCAAAAGCAATGGCAGCAAAAGCCAAAATTGACAAATGGGATCTCATTAAACTAAAGAGCTTCTGCACAGCAAAAGAAACTACCATCAGAGTGAACAGGCAACCTACAGAATGGGAGAAAATTTTTGCAATTTACTCATCTGACAAAGGCCTAATATCCAGAACCTACAAAGAACTCAAACAAATTTACAAGAAAAAAACAAACAACCCCATCAAAAAGTGGGCAAAGGATATGAACAGACATTTCTCAAAAGAAGACATTCATACAGCCAACAGACACATGAAAAAATGCTCATCATCACAGAGAAATGCAAATCAAAACCACAGATGTACCATATGACCCAGCCATCCCATTACTGGGTATATACCCAAAGGATTATAAATCATGCTGCTATAAAGACACATGCACACGTATGTTTATTGCAGCACTATTCACAATAGCAAAGACTTGGAATCAACCCAAATGTCCATCAGTGACAGACTGGATTAAGAAAATGTGGCACATATACACCATGGAATACTATGCAGCCATAAAAAAGGATGAGTTTGTGTCCTTTGTAGGGACATGGATGCAGCTGGAAACCATCATTCTTAGCAAACTATCACAAGAACAGAAAACCAAACACCGCATGTTCTCACTCATAGGTGGGAACTGAACAATGAGATCACTTGGACTCGGGAAGGGGAACATCACACACCCTGGCCTATCATGGGGAGGGGGAAGGGGGGAGGGGTTGCATTGGGAGTTATACCTGATGTAAATGATGAGTTGATGGGTGCTGACGAGTTGATGGGTGCAGCCCAGCAACATGGCACAAGTATACATATGTAACAAACCTTCACGTTATGCACGTGTACCCTAGAACTTAAAGTATAATAATAAAAAATAAATTTAAAAAAAAGAAATAATAAACAAAATTCAATAAAGTTGCAGGGCACAACAAAATCAACATATAAAAATTCATTGTCTATACACTAGCAACAGCAATTAGAAAAATCAAGAAAACAATCCCATTTACAATAACTATAATACATCCTTTAAGGGGTTAATATCTAAAATATATACAGAGCTCAAACAACTCAATGGTAATAAAATAACTCAATTTTAAAATGGACAAAGAATCTGAATAGACATTTTTCTAAAGAAGACATAAAAGTGGACAACAGGTATTTGAAAAATACTCATCACTAATCATTAGGGAGATGCAAATTAAAACCACAGTGAGATATCACCTCACACCTGTTAGAATGGCTGTTATCAAAAAAATAAATAAAAGATAAGTGTTGGTGAGGATGTGGAGAAAGGGGCACCCTTGTACACTGTTGGTGGGAATGTAAATTAGTACAGTCATTATGAAAAATAGTATGGAGGTTTCTCAAAAAACTAAACTCAAACTACCGTATCATTCAGACATCCCAGTACTGAGTAAATATATTCAATGGAAATAAAATCGGTATCTTGAAGATGTATCTGCATTCTCATGTTTATTGCAGCATTATTCACAATATCCAAGATATAGAATCAGCCTAAGTGTTCATCAACAGATGACTGGATTAAAAAATATATAGTATATATCATATATACAATTAAATATTATTCAGTCTTAAAGAAGAAAAAAACTTGCCATTTACAACAATATGGATAACCTGGAGGACATTATTCTAAGTGAAATAAGCCAGGCACAGAAAGACAAATATCACATGATTTCACTTATATGTGGAATGTAAAAAAGTAGAACTCATAGAGGCAGAGAGCAGAATGGTGGTTGGTAGGGTTTGGGGAGCATGGGGACAATAAAAAGATGTTGGTCAAAGTGTACAATGTTTACATTAAGCATAACTTCTGGAGATCTAATGTATAGCATGATGACTATGGTTAATAATACTATATCAGATAACTAAAATTTCCTAAGAGTAGATCTTAAAAGTTCTCACCACACAAAAGGTAACTAGGTGAGGTGGTGAATATGTTAATTAGCTTGATAGTGATTATAATTTCTCAGCATATATATATATATATATCTCAAAGCATCATGTTGTATATCTTAAATATATACATTTGCATTTGTCAATTATACCTCAATATAGCTAGAAAATAAAGAAGGAAATAAATCAATTAAAAAAAAAAGATTAAAGCAATACAGTGTTCTTTTTGCTTTTGATTGCACATTTTGCCTGGCCCAGTACTACTCAGTGTAATTGGCATTTCCCAAGGAAGGTACCCACATTTCCACATTAAAACTAAAACAAAAATAAATTAGATATCTTTGTTATACTCTCTCATACCATCCTGTGGTTTTTCTTCATGGTACTTATTGTACCTTTTCACTAAATAGACAGGTATATATAATTTAATGTCTGTGTACCATGTATCTCCAATGCATAAAATGATGTCTGGCATGAGCTGGATGGTACCTGGATAGCCTTGGCCAACCCAATCTCTTCTTTTTATTGCCTATAGTTCTCAAAATAACTATAAAGTACATTGGGTATGCAATATCCTAAGATAGGGAAGAACTGCCTGAAACAGCCTGGGTCTTATTCCTGTCTCTCCTTGAGTTAGGGAGAAACTTCCCTGTACAGTCTGGTCTTGGTTCCTTTCACCTCTGGAAGCAGGATGTCATTAAAAACTTTTCTCAATTATTCATGTTACTCCTGAGGTATAAAACCCAGGGTAGACATCCTTTAGGGGTCCCTCAGCTGTGGTACAAATGGGGCATGTGCAGTCAAGACTCCATCCACCTTGGGTAGATTTATTGAGCCTTGGGGCACCAGCTCACAATGGATGCAAAGGCTTCTACTGTCCCTTGCTTACTATCTATAAGTAATAAATCTGCTTCATATAACTTGTTGCATGTGTGTTCTCTCATTGAACTCAGGCAATAAATAAAGCTGAAGCCCAAAATGCAGTGGGCAGAAAGATTTGGACTCCTGTTCCTGATGATTGGCATAGGGATGATCTTTGCTACCCTCCACAGAGGGAGTCTTCTCTTTGGGTTACTTATTAGTGAGCCTACTTCACAACACATAGGTGCTAAACACATATTTGTTTAATGAACAAAATGGAGAGGAAAGCTAGCATTTATTGATCACCTAGCACCATGCTAAATACTTTATATGTAAACTAGCATTTGTTCTTCACGATGGTTCTGTGAGGAAGGTATTATTGCCATCATTTTAAAGACGAGAAAACTGAAGTTCAGAAAGATTAAGTAAGTTTTCTAATGTCACAGAATTATTAAATGGCAATGCCAGAATTCAAACTGACGACTGTTTGACTTCAAAGCTAATGCTCTTCACTCTACTCCATAGTTTCAATATCTGCTTAATGTAACTTCTCCATTGAATCTGTGATGTAAAAATATGCCTGGGGGTAATATTAAAAAGTGACAAAACAAAGGAATGAAGCAAGTATTCAAAGCTTAAATAGCTCCACATCAATTTCTAATATCTAATTATCGCAAAGAAAGTTGGACTGTAAACAACTATCCAAATGTATTTTTGTAGGCTAGCATATTTATAAATCATGGAGTCAATAACACAGCCCTTGACTTTTTAAAATAATTATTTTATTTTCCATAGTTTAAAAAATGTTAATGTAATATATACTTCTAACATAAAAAATGCAGAAATATAAAAAGTAAAACCCCAAATCATTTACCCTCCCACCATCCTACTCTTCAGTGGTAACCAGAGTTAACAGTTTGCTGTGCTGTGTCCATGCTTTTATTGTTTCTGAAAAATCATCAGCTATTTTTATTAAAAGACTGATATGAAATCAGTTGGCAGTTACTATGACAGGGAAACCAGGAGTAGGTATATGTTTTCATTTAGTGCTTGTGTTCTTAGAGGATGTTTCTTTGTAATCATTGATTCAGGGTTCAAAGGGTCATGCAGAGTTCATGTGATCCCTCCAACTTTAGAAGACTGTTTCTTAAAGAGTATCTGCACAGCAAAGGAAACTATCAACAGAGTAAACAGACAACCTACAGAATGGGAGAAAATATTTGCAAACTATGCATCCAGCAAAGGTCTAAGATTCAGACTCCATAAGGAACTTAAAAAAATTAACAAGTGAAAAACAAACAACACCCCCGTTAAAAAGTGGGCAAAGGACATGAACTGACACTTTTATTTTTTAATTTTTATTATTAGACTTTAAGTTCTAGGGTACATGTACACAACGTGCAGGTTTGTTACATATGTATACATGTGCCTTGTTGGTGTGCTGCACCCGTTAACTCTTTGTTTACATTAGGTATATCTCCTAATGCTATCCCTCCTCCCTCCCCCACCCCACAATGGGCCCCAGTGTGTGAGGTTCCCCACCCTGTGTCCAAGTGTTCTCATTGTTCAATTCCCACCTATGAGTGAGAACATGTGGTGTTTGGTTTTCTGTCCTTGCAATAGTTTGCTCAGAATGATGGTTTCCAGCTACATCCATGTCGCTACAAAGGACATGTACTCATCCTTTTTTATGGCTGCATAGTATTCCATGGTGTATATGTGCCACATTTTCTTAATCCAGTCTATCATTGATAGACATTTGGGTTGGTTCCAAGTCTTTGCTATTGTGAATAGTGCCACAATAAACGTATGTGTGCATGTGTCTTTATAGTAGCATGATTTGCAATCCTTTGGGTATATGCCCAGTAATGGGATGGTTGGGTCAAATGGTATTTCTAGTTCTAGATCCTTGAGGAATCACCACACTGTCTTTCACAATGGTTGAACTAGTTTACGCTCCCACCAACAGTGTAAAAGCTTTCCGATTTCTCCACATCCTCTCCAGCACCTGTTGTTTCCTGACTTTTTAATGATCACCATTCTAACTGGTGTGAGATGGTTTCTCATTGTGGTTTTGATTTGCATTTCTCTGATGGCCAGTGATGATGAGCATGTTTTTCATGTGTAACAGACAATTTCAAAAGAAGACAAACATATGGGCAACAAGCATATGAAAATATGCTTGATATCACTGATCATTAGAAAAATACAAATCAAAACCACAATGAGATACCATCTCACACCAGTCAGAATGGCTATAATTAAAAAGTCAAAAAATAACAGATACTGGTGAGGTTGTCAGGGAAAGGAAACATACACTCCTGGTGAGAATGTAAGTTAGTTTAGCCACTGTAGAAAGCAGTGTTGAGATTTCTCAAAGATTTTAAAACAGAATATCCATTTGATCCAGCAATCCCATTATTGGGTATATACCCAAAATAATATAAATTATTCTACCATAAAGACATGTGCATGCATATGTTCATTGTAGCACTATTCACAATAGCAAAGGCATGGAATCAACCTAAATGCCCATCAATGGTGAGCTGGATAAAGAAAATGTGATATATACGCACCATGGAATTCTATGCATTCATAAAAATCAATGGAATCATGCCCGCTGCAGCAACATGGATGTAGCTGGAGGACATTATCCTAAGCAAATTAATTCAGGAACAGAAAACCAAATACCTCATGTTCTCACTTATTAGTGGGGGCTAAAACATTGAATACACACAAGCACAAACAAGAAAACAATAGACACCGGGGCCTACTTGAGGGCAAAGTGTGGTGAGTGGGTGAGGATTAAAAAACTACCTATCAAGTACTATGCTTATCACATGGGCAACAAAATAATTTGTACACCCAACTCCTGCAACATACAGTTTACCCATGTAACAAACCTGCACAGGTACCCCCACAAACCTAAAATAAAAGTTGTAGGGAAAAAGAAAACTTTATTTCTTCTTCTATTCTTTTTTTTTTTTTGTATATTTATTTATTTGTTCCAATATGAATCGAGTGCTTACAATATGCCAGGCACTAGGAATACAGTGGTGAGCAACACAGGCAGGGTCCCAACTCTCATTATAGGTTAGAGGGAAGACAGAAGTGTACAATTTTAACTCATGGTGATGAATAGTATGACAGAATGTGATTCTTAAACTTCAGAGTGTTGGGATGCATGTTAAATTTGCAGAATGGCCCTACACCAAATCCACTGAATCAGAATACCTGGAGGGTGGATCCCAAGAATCTACATATTAATAAGTTCCACAGGTGGTTCTAATGTGGATGTTTTCTTTTGGCAGTTTATAGAAGAACAGGGTGCAAAGGAAAGTGTATGGTGGGCAGCTTTGTTTAAAGGACGTCGGGGAAGACATCTGCAAAAAGTTACATCCAAATTGAGATGAACAATGAGTAAGAATTAACTAGACAGTTGAAAGTTGGGAGTTGGGAGGTAAATAAGAGCATAACAAGAAGAAAAACTTGCCTGAATATGAGAGAGAGAGAGAGTGCCTGCACTCAGAAATTGAAAGAAATTCAATATGTCTAAAGAGTTGAGGATTTTTTTTTTTACTTATTTAGTTATTTTTAAACTGGCAAATGACAATTTGTATGTATCTATGGTGTACAACACTATATTTTGATATATGTATATATTGGAATGATTAAATCATGCTAATTAACATATCCATCACCTCACATACTTCTCATTTTTTGTGGTGAGGGCATTTAAAATCTACTCTCTTAGTAATTTTCAAGTATACTATACATGGTTATTATTTATAGTTAGCATGCTGTACAATAGATCACCAGAACTTATTCCTCCTGTCTAACCAAAACATTTTACCCTTTAAGCAACTCCCAATTCCCCACCCCCACATAGAATTTAAGGTGGGCAGGGGGCAGGAGAGTGGTCGACAAGACGCCCCCCATGGAGAAGGTAGTTCAAGATGGTAACCAACACTGGTACCATAGGGATCTTTAAGACTTAAGGGAGGTGTGCAGGAGAAGGAGGTCAAGAAGATTAAGAAGAACCATTCAATCATTTTCTGTCATATTCTTGGTCAATTAGCTATTTCTTGTTAATACATATATATTTATATATTTATATACATACATATATATTTATATATACTTATTATTCTCTCTCTAAATATAATTCATCTACTATGTACCCACAAAAAAATAAAAATAAAATAAATAATATAACAATCCCTTACTTTTGCACTTTCTTATACATTTTTTCATCTGAATGGATCCCCACAAAAAATCTATGAGGTAGGTTGGGCAAGTGTTATCATTTCCATTTTACAGATAAAACATCCGAAGTTCATGTAAGTTAAGGTTCTTAAGGTCTCAAAGTTACTAAGAAGCACAGAGATAATTCTTTACAATTTTTTATGTTTGTTATGTTTTGCTTTTTATTTTGCTTTTGCCCAGTTCATTGTTCTTCTACTACCTCTTTCCATATTTGACAGCATCTTGAATTCTGAGATTATCCTCCAAGATTTTATATACTCCAGCCAACTGAAGGCCATTACAATGTTGGGAGTATCATCACCATAGGTGACAATTCAAAAGGTCTCAGGTCAATTTAAGCAGGACCCCATTTGTATTCACCCCTTGCTATGACAGACAACTCTAAATATTTTTTGTAATAGGCTCATATACGAAAAGGAATATCTTCAAGTATACGTTGCTAAATCAGTAGCATCTAATGAGTACTTATTAACTAAGCACAATATTTACATTAAAAACCTTCTCGATAATGTTTCAAGATATTTCACAAGATAGTTTATGGATATGATTTTTCAAGTTCCAAAGTTTAAATGAAGCAGGATTCTCTCACCAACCACCATTAACATAAACTCAATTTCTGGAAATGTGGTTCCTCTAACTTTGTTTCCCGCTATGTTGAATGTTTCCTAATAATCCCAAAGTGAACCAATTTCTCAATTTCATCAAACTTGTTAGCTCTTTTTGGTCCCTTTCATCCCAAAATTATGTTCCTCTGAAAAGTTTTTAAATTTACCTCTCAATTTCTCCACAAATATCACTTCTTCATTGGAAGTAGAGAAAGACTGGCATTATTCCTTTTTTGGACCTGGGATTTCCTTCTAAACTGGGGACATTCCAGAAAGACAGTACGTAAATAGTCAAAGGTTAGTAAGATTTGTGAGTACAAATAAAGGGAATATTAACATTTCTCTGGGGTCACATCTGTAGTATCTGCCCCATTTCACCTCAACCATACCCTGGAGAGACAAGCTTTCTCAAAGTACTAGCACAGGAACAGGGATATTTGAAGAGACTGAAATAACAAGATTATAGTAATATTTCGTTGGGTTACTAGGCAGTTTAAAAGGAGGACTATTTGAAGGAGAAAAAGAAGGATTTAAATTAAAGTTCTTAATAGTTAAGACTCAAAGTGAGAACAAATTACTTCATAAATATATCCTGAATTATCCTATTCTAGTACTTGAACTTTTTTTTACTTTAGCCTTTTATTTGCTTAATTTAAAAATACACTAAACTTCATTACTCTTGGTTACAAAATAAAATAAAAATACTTAGATATTTTAAGTTTCATTAATTGTTACTAATGGTATCCAAAATCCTTTTTAAGGATAGCTTTCTCCACCAATTTCCTCTGATTCGCCTTAAAATATTTGAGGAGCTAAAGTAAAACCAGATTTTTTAAACATAAAACGTATGCCCTAACTTGGCGTTCCCTGACTTATATATCAAATGCAAGGTATTTAAAGCATCTTAAATAGGGCCTTTTTCTAGGCATTGTCAATTGATATTTTTACAAAAAGTCTCTAGAGTTTCCAAGAGATATTTAAAGCGATATTTATTTTTAAATGTATTATACAAATATGTTTCCTGGAACATTGTTTAATGCCACAAAATGGGAAATAATTAAAATGCACATCAAATATGAGCTTGGTTAAATAAATGAAAACATATACTTAAGCAGTGAATTGACAGCATCTGATTCAGAGCAGTGGACTCTGGAGTCACACTAGTTCTGGATCTGGAATCTGGCTCAATCATTTTGAAGGTTTGTAATCATGGGCACACGATGTCTACCTTTTTCCCCAATACTTCAGTTAAAGTTGCTTACCACACACCGGCTTTGTATTTACGGTAGCGTGTTTGGGGGCATGAAAGTGAAGGGATGAGGATCACATCTGAGCAGAGGTGCTGAAAGAGGACAACAGTGACAGGAGCTGAACCCACGCACTGTAGCTTCTCTAAGCCTCAGTTTACTTACCTGTGAAATTGGGGTCCTTATGCCTAATTCATTGTGATGAATAAATGGGATTATGTATAAAAAGCATTTGCTTTTTATATCAAGTACTTGGCACTTGATTAATGTTCAGCATTGCCTCAAACAGCTTGGCACATAGTTAATGTTTAATAAGTATTTGTTGAATGATAATAGTTTTTGAAATATTATAGGTAATGCTATGGATCTGTGGAAGACTAATGATATATATATGTGTATATTTGCTTATAAAAATTTGTTTAATTAACTTCAGTTGACAAAATTTGTATATATTTGTCGTGTACAACATGCTGTTTTGAAGTATGTATCCATTGTGAAATAGCTAGATCAAGCTAATCAACATGTATTACCTCAGATTCTTATCATTTTTGTGATAAGAACACTTAAAATCTACTCCCAGTGATTTTTAAGAATACAATATATTTTTCAGTGAAAAAAAGATAGTAACTATGACTCCAATTTTATTTAAAAATTCATATTATATATTTAAAAAGAAAAGAGTAGAAGGATAGTCACTGAAAAGTAAATAGTGGTTATCTCCAGATATGATTCTAAGCAATTTTTCATTTCTATTTTATGTGTTTTACAAGTGACCTAAATGTCTTCCAATCTTCTGGAGTCACTTATTTTTGTAATAACAAAATGTCTTGAGTTTCCATCCCAGGTAACAGGATTTATTCTCTTTACTCAGCCTTCCTTCTCCAGGGCTACCTTCTTCTTATAAGCCTGTTCATGAGTCAGTCCAGGCTACAGTCCCTGGGTTCAGCTCCTGTGGCCGTTATCCTCTTTCAGCACCTCTGCTCACATGTGCTCCTCATCCCTTCACTTTCATGCCCCCAAATGCACTACCGCAAATACAAGACTGGTGTGTGGTAAGCAACTTTAAAGTATTGGGGAAAAGATAGACATATTTCCACATAGCACCAGACAGGAAACCATTTAAAACTGAATATTGACTTCTTAAAGATAACTTTTACTGGCTGTTTTGTGCCCTAGGCCTCAGCCTACTGCCAGTTTTGCCAGGTTCTGCTCCTCATGCCAAGAGCTCTGACCTTATATTTAACCCCTCTTCTCTTGGTTCCTGGGATCCTTAGCCTCTTTCTCTAGACTGCACTCTGGAGAAAAAAAAAAAAAAAAGTTAAGTTCTTCTTTTTATTTGCAAAGCGGTTTCATTCTCAGCCCTTATTCCAGACTAGCCCCCAGATCCATCTTGCCTTTCACAAAAGGTTACTGTTGGATAACTTTTATAAACAAAAAAGTCTTTGGTCCCTGATCTCCACCCTTAGCTAAGCAAAGAGACAGCAAAAACAAAGAGAGAGATTTTCCCTTAATTGGAAATTCGCTGATGATATCTGGAAAAGAAGAAGATTCAAATTCTTGAGTGTGATTTTTTCCAATTACAACAAACTCAAGAGGTAATTTTCTGTCAACCTGTCATAGAAATCTTCTACAACGAACATGCATTCTTTAATAAAATATAATACAGTAAATATTACTTTAAAAAGTAAGTGTTGCTTATGGATGAATGTCTCCAAAGTGCTTCAAGTTCTTATTTAAGAACCTACCCCATTTGTCAGTTCTGTTCCAGTCTGGCTCCTTGCTTTAAGGTCTCCTTTAACCTTTCCTTTTCTCTCCCTTTCTTGCTCTCTTGCTTCCTGTTTGAATCTTACAGAGGTACCAAAAAAGCATATGAACTTAAAAGGGAGAGAAAAGACAATATTGGCTCTGAGGTAAGGAGATTCTCACAAATTTAAACTCTGCTTGCTGTAGACGAAGATTATACAAATGCCTTTCTTAATCACAAGTTTTTATTTAGATGAAACTAAGCTGGAGTTGTTACCAGCGGCAAATCCATGTGGGTCTGCAACAACCTCAATTCTTGCCTCCTCGGAAGAAATAATTTGACTGAGGGAAATAAGGCAGAAGGAGAGACTGAGGAAAGTTTTAGAACAGGAGGGAAAATTTATTATAAAGCTTTAATGTGAGAATGAAAGAAAGTACACATGGAAGATGGCCAAGTGGGCGACTTGAAAGATCAAGCACATGGTTTGACCTTTGACTTAGGGTTTTATATGTTGGCATACTTCTGGGGCCTTGTGTCCCTTATCCCCTGATTCTTCCCTTGGGGTGGGCTGCCCGCATGTGTAGTGGCCTGCTAGCAGTTGGGAAGGGAGCACGTGCAGTATGTTTACTAAAGTTATACGCGTGATCACTTGAGGCATTCTTCCCTTACCAACCAAATGTTTCTGGAAGGTCATATGCCAGTTAGACTCTACTATTTTGCCTCCTAGTACACATGCTTGAGCCCACATGCCCAACTCCTGAGATCATATTGGGAAGCTGCTGATGATCAGTTTTGGGTTTTTCTATCTATTGGGAGACTGCCTTTCCCTGGTTCTGGCTGTGACCAATTATTGTTTTAGAGACTACCTACTATTGGAGTAGGTAAATAGACAGACATGAGCAGGGCAGTAGAGACCCCCCAGCCCACCAGGAATGTCAGGCGACCATCAGGCGATGATCAGTTGGTTGTTAACTGTTTGTCTGAAATACTGTCTCTCCTGTCTCTCAGAAGTTGGGTGAGCGGGCTCAAGCATGCACATTATGAGGCAAAATGGTGGAGTCTAACTGGTATATGACCTTCTAATAACATTTGGCTTGTAAAGGAAGAAATGCCTCAAGTGAGCATGCATAGGACTCCACTGCACATGCGGCCCCTCCCAAGTGGTAACAGGCCACTGTACATGCAAAGAGCCCACCCTAAGGGAAGAGTCATGGGAGAAGGGTCACAAGACCCCGGAAGTATGCCAACATATAAAACCCCAAGTCAAAGGTCAAACCCTGTACTTGATCTCTCAAGTTGCCTGCTTGGCCCTCTTCCAAGTGCACATTAACTCTTTTTGTTCCTGTGCTAAAGCTTTTTAGTAAACTTTCATTCCTGCTCTAAAATTTGCCTCAGTCTCTCCTTCTGCCTTATGCCTCTCAATCAAATTCTTTGTTCTGCAGACCCACATGGATTCACCGCCAGTAACATACTTTGATGCCATGTGACTGGGATATAATCTGCTGCTAACATACTTTGGTGCCATGTGACTTAAATACATTTCCCAGTGATAAGACACCTCTCCACTTCACTTTATTTGGTCGGAGGCATGTAACCTCTACACTTTCTGTTCTTTGGCTAAAGGTGTTCAACCCCCATATGCAGTTTTCGTCTCCCTTTTCACTCTCCTGCTTACTAACCAACCCCTAGAATGATTCCTCTCAGCCACAAATGGCTCTGCTCCCCCTGGCTGATCTCTCAGCTCACCCTGATGGGTGTCTTTCAGGGGTGGTGGGAAGATTCCTGGGGTCCACACTGATTAGAACTGAAACATTAAAGGCGCTCCTGGACAGGAGGCTCATGAGAGTGGTAGCGCTAAAGCCTAAAACTGTGCGATGTCTGAGGTTTCTTCAGCTTATTCAACTAAAATTGGCTCTTTCTAAAGAACCCACGCTGCCTATTTTCCTGTTCTCTGTGTGTGTGTTTTGAAATGGCCTTGTGCACCTGCCAGAATGTACACCTTGGAGGCAAGTCTGCCTTTAGTTACACTTCACATGCCATGTGACTTCTTAAACACACATTCCCTGTTATTTTTGCACCCAGAGCTCCTGCCACGTTTTCTTGGCAGCAAAAACATGATCTCCTCTGTGGACATCCCCTGAGATTTATACCTGTTTTTAACCTAAAAACTCAGATGACCTCCAACCCTTCTCCTGTCTTCTGGCACATTGCCAGGACAGACACTAATTGGAACCCCAGCTGTACCAGCTCCTTATGACTTACCATACACTTTTCATTGCTGTTATGCCACAGGGCCAAGTATTCCAGTGGCTTTTGAAGCAGTTTGTCTGCCTGCATAGGGCCTCACTCTGTTGCCCTTTGAGGAACTCACTTATTTGCTTTTTTTGAGTTAGCCCTGCTTTGGGAGGAGGAGAAATCCTTCCTTTGCCATTTGCAAGTTCTTACCTCAAGCCCCAAGTACTGCAAATTTCCCTCCATTAGGTCAACAGGGCAAATAAACTTTACCCTCTGGAATCCAAGGGCTGCTGTTTTTTCAAGCATTTGAAGGCTTTCCATGAATATTCCTCTCACTTCCTTCCACTTCCTCCTGTAGCCTCCATTTCTCTAATCACTTCCAAGTCCTTCTCAATATGCATCAAGACCTTCAAGTTCATATTCAAAGGGAGGGAAGTCCAGCCCCCTTGTGGCAGTTATTTATAAAATAGGCTTCTCATCTCCTTAAAGATCATAAGATATGGGAATCAGACAAAATAGATAATAATATTGTTGCTAGAATGCTCTGAGCAAGACTCACTATAAGGTTATGGAGATGAGCATATAGGCTGGCCCAATACTGTGGGCACAAGAGACTCTTAGAACAGAGATGAAGGTTGGTCCCAAACTAACAAATTACAATTAAAATAAAGATGAAAGGTTAGGGGTATACAATAAGACCGGTTATTCCAGAACCCCAAGGGTGAACAGGGTGCCCACTGTTCACTCTAGTATCCCCTCTGTGTCCTTTCTCTAGTATCCTCTCTAAACTGGTTATTCTAGTTAGCAATTCCTCTAATGTTTTATCAAGGTTCCTAGCTTCTTTGCATTGGGTTAGAACATGCTCCTTTAGCTCATTGTAGTTTTTCTTCTGAAGCCTACTTTTGTCAATTCATCCATCTGATCCTCCATCCATTTCTGTGCCCTTGATAGAGAGACATTGCGATCATTTGGAGGAGAAGAGGCACTCTGGCTTTTTGGGTTTTCAGCAGTTTTTCATTGACTCTTTCTCATCTTCATGAGTTTGTCTAGTTTTGTTCTTTGAGGCTGCTGACCCTTGGATGGGGTTTTTCTGGGGGCCTTTTTGTTGTTGTTGTTGTTGTTGATGATGATGCTCTTGTTGTCGCTTTCTTCTTGTTTGTTTTTCTTTCAGTAGTCTGGTCGCTCTTCTATAGGGCTGTTGTGGTTTGCTGGGGGTTCACTTAAGACCCTATTCATCTGATTTGTTCCTTTGCTGGGAGATGTCATTCAAGGAGGCTGGAGAGCATCAAAGATGAGTGCCTGCTCCTTCTTCTGGGACTTCTGACCTCAAGGGGCACCAACCTGAGGCCACTAGGATTGCTTCTGTATATGGTGTCTGACAACCCTTGTTGGAGGGTCTCACTCAGTTGGGTGGCATGAGGAGCAGGACCCATTTAACGAAGTACTTTGTCCCTTGATGGAAAGAGTGCGTTTTGCTAGGAGGAAACTGACTCATCTACACTGCCCAAATTCCTCAGAACTTACAAGGAGGAGACGCTAAGTCTGCTGGTCTGCAGAGACAGCAGCTATCCTTCCCCCTAGGGGGTCAGGCCCAGGGCGATCTGAATTCTGTCCCTGAGCCTCTGACTGGAGTTATTGGAGATTCTGGAGGGAAGCCCTGCCCACTGAAGAAGGATGGTTTGGGGTTAGGTCTGAAGAGGCACTCTGGCTGCAGATTGCCACAGTTGGTGTGTTGGGCTGTGGGGACAAGTATTAGGACCAAGTCATCAAGCCTCCCTGGCTCCAACAGGGGAAAAGCACAGCCCAGAGCTATAGAAGTGGGTGTTGCCTTTCCCTGCCCAGGGACCTTAGTGTGTTAGGCAGTTGCAATTCCCAGTGCTGGCTGCTGTCCCTCCCCTAAGAAGTTCAAATGGCTTAGACAGCAGGCAGCTGCAGCTGGTGCTGCTTACCCCACCCCCCAGGAGTTCAGTAGGCTTAAGCAGATTCCTGCTGAGAGCCTATAAGAATCTGCATGTTCTGGGGTTGGAACACTAGGCCCCAGTGGTGTGGGTTTGCAAGTGGGATCTTCTGATCCATGGATTGCACAGTTCCATAGAAAAAGCACAATTTCCCTGGCTGAGTAGTGCACTCACTCATCGCCTCCCTTGGCTGGGAAGTGGGGATTCCCCTTCCCCATGTGACTCTCAGGTGGACCACTGCACCACACTGCTCTTCCTTCTCTCTGTAGGTCACACCAGCCTTCTGATCAATTTTGATGAGAGAACTTGGATACCTTGATTGTCGGTGAAAGAGTCACATGCTTATTATGCTTTTTTTTTAATAGGAGCCCCCAAACTTCAGCTTCTAGTCGGCAGTCTACTGTGATTCTTAATAATTTTACAACTTTCCTGCTTTTTAAAGCCTTTAAGTTCTGGGTAAGGCCTGGGGACTTGTAAAGTTAGCCATGCCCCCTAGCTATGCTGGAAGGAGTCAAGCCTTATTTGCACTTCTTTCTGGTGTCCTAGGCTCCACACTTAGCACATAATTAGAATCACTTACTTACCAGGTTTTTCACCAAAAGTAAAATTGTCTAACAGTTAACAGTGTAACATATATTTACAACTACTGGAAAAACAGTTTTACATGCAAGGATGCAAGGTGTGTAAGGAATGTAGAATGTGCTTTTGGTAAAAGATCGTAAGAAGGCATGGGAATGTGGATTTTTTTTGGCCTAATTTAAAGGGTTAAAGAATTGTTTTAAGCTAGATAGGATAAAGCTAAAGATTTGGCAAAGTTGTGGAAGGTTTGTGAAAGATTAACCTTGTAAAAGAAATTCTGTATGTGAACATATTAGCTAAAATTAAAGGGGTATTATTCAGTTCATCTGTAAATTGAACATTGGAACAAAAGCACAAGATGAATTTCTTAGAGCACTGTTCTGCTATTTGACAGAAAATTGTAAAGGGTTATAAAAGTTTTATAAGAATCCTACCTTATGGTCAAACTGATTAAGACTGTATAGATGTGTCTACAAGATTTTATTAAGAACTGGGTTTGACATCAATAGTACACTAATGCAAAGGTAAAATCTGGCTTTGTTTAGACTGTATTTCTATAAATGTGTTATTAGTGTGCATTTCAAAGTTACACAAACCTCCTGTAATTCTGATATAACTTAGTATATGTTATGTTAAATTATTGTGTCCCACAGAGGTAACACATTTCCTTTTCAATTTTGTCTTTGACTCTTGCTGCCCTAAGACTTTTCACAGACAATTGTTGTCTTGTTTTAATCCTCTTTAAAATGTGGTTTTATAATCAGCTATAGAACTTTAACGGTTGCTCTCAAATGCAGGTTTCTGATAACTTTGGAGATTGTGACATTAGAATAGAGGAAAACACTTTCAGAACTCTCATGGAGAGCTAAAATGTTCATGAATATCAAGCAGAACAGGACTGCATGCAGTGAACAAACAGAAGACTGAAATAATCCTTTAATGACTTTTTGCTTAAAATGTTGCTGATCCTTTTTTTCAGAGTCAAGAAAACATTTCTTTTGAGCTATTTAGAGCTTTTAACAATTGAGTACAGTATACTCTTATAAATAAAATTTGGAGCATATTAGTTCCTCTCTACCTGGTTTCTCAGTAATTTGGAAACTATTCGTGAATATTCTTAACTTATAACAATACAGTTATTTTTATAAGTGCAATAAAAATCTGTTTTCTTTTGTAATAGGACTCAATTAGAGCCACTAGTTATTTTACCAAATCTTTGACTGGAACAGCATGCTTTCTTTTAAGGAATCAAATGTAACTTAGAGAGCCAATAAAAGTCGCTTGTGAAAACTGGCCTCATACCTTGTATACACAGTCCCTGTACATGGTGACTAACCTGTGGTAAGTAAAGAATGTCACTTTCTGACAGGCCCAGGGACTCCAAGTTATCTTGAGATCTCAAGAGGAGAGGAATTTACCCAATTCATATGGTATTTGATGGCATCCACCTATGGCTGGGCTTAAGGTTTTAAAAAGTCTTATCTGAGATTTCTTATGGAACAAAGTTCCATCAAAGCCAATTTTAAAAGGAGCTTATATGGCAAATATTCTTGCTGTGCTTTATGCAAATAATCAAGCCAAGTATAATAAAACTTAAGCTTATTTTGCAAAACAAATCAGTCTTATCATGATTTGTTTTTAATACAAATGAGGACAGGAGACAGAAAAATTATGTTTAAAAAAATATAGTATACCTATTATTAGACTCTAGATTCAGCCAGTTGTTTTTGAGTTTTTGTCTGCAATTTAGACTAATCCTGCTTATTCTTCTGAATCAACTAGTGATCTCTGCCTGCAGCTCAGAAGAAACAAAAGGGACGGATAACGCAAAAATGTGGATCAACACTCTAATTCTGGGCACATATTGAAATCAGCTAGCAACCCCATGCACCTAACTCTTAGCAGGCATGACTACAGCATGTTGGTAGCCTTAGGATTTTTTGGAGCTATCTGCAGCCTATTATTTTGGTTTGACATTCTTCCAAATAATAACCTGATTTGTCTCCTCTTGCCTTCAGGCCATCACGCTCCAAATGATTCTCAGTGAGGGCTATCGTCCTCTCAATATTCAAGAGTCACCCTTTTACAGAAAAACCCTAGACTACCTATCAGTGGGACACGACAGAGGCACAATTCTGCCCCTGTCTCCCTTGGACCTAGCTAGATTCCACTTTCACTAACCCATGGAGCCATCCTGCCCTGACAGCTAGCAAGAGTCCAAGACCCACAGAACCACCACCACCAGCCCCGTACTATCAGAAGGAAAAAGGAAGCAGTTACAGAAGACTTATTTTCATTCATTTTCCCCAAAGAATTAGGGTCTTGAACTCTTGATGGGGGAAATGTTATAGTAGGTAGTCAGGCAGACATGAGCAGGGCAGGAGAGCCCCCCTGACCAGGAATGTCAGGACACCATCAGGTGATGGTCAGGCAGTTGTTAACTGTTTTGCTGACATAATAATTAGTCACAGTTGGCACCAGGAAAGGCGGTCTCCCTATAGACCGAAAAACCTGAAACTGGTGATCAGCATCTTCCCAATAAGATCTCAGGAGTTGGGTGAGTGGGCTCAAGCATGCACATTAAAAGCAAAATGGCAGAGTCTAACTGGTATATGACCCTCTAGGAATATTTGGCTGGTAAGGGAAGAATGCCTCAAATGAGCATGCATACAACTCCAGTAAACACACTGCACATGCAGCCCCTCCCAAGCGGTAGCAGACCACTGTGCATGTAGACAGCCCCGCCCAATGGAAGAATCGGTGGAAAAGGGACATAAGATCCCAGAAGTAAGCCAACATATAAAGCCCTAAGTCAAAGGTCAAACAGTGCGCTTCATCCCGCAAGTCACCTGCTTGGCCCTCTTCCAAGTGTACTTTACTTCCTTTTCTTCCCACTCTAAAGCGCTTTTTTTGAGACAGAGTCTCACTCTGTTACCCAGGCTGGAGTGCAGTGGCATGATCTCAGCTCATTGCAACCTGCGCCTCCCAGGTTTAAGCAATTCTCTTGCCTCAATCTCCTGAGTAGCTGGGATTACAGGCACCCACCACCACGCCTGGCTAATTTTTTGTATTTTTAATACAGACAGGGTTTCACCGTGTTGGCCAGGCTGGTCTCAAACTCCTGACCTCTATTGCTCTACCCTCTTCGGCCTCCCAAAGTGCTGGGATTACAGGCCTGAGCCACCGCACCTGGCCTCTAAAGCTTTTTAATAAACTTTCACTCCTGCTCTAGAACTTGTCTCGGTCTCTTCTTCTGCCTTATGCCCCTCAGTCTAATTCTTTCCTCTGGGGAAGCAAGAATTGAGGTTGTTGCAGACCCTTACAAATTTGCTGCAGGTAACATGCTTTGTTGTCTCATGATTTGGATACATTCTGCTACTAACAGTGTCTGGATTTTACTTAGCACCTACAGAAAAAGGGGATTGTACATATTATGGATCTCTGAGGGGTGGCTTCATATGTTATATTAATTCAAAACATTTTGGTAGAGCAGACAATGCATGTACATTTTGAAGTTTTAGAAAAAGAATTTCAGAAGTCTTGGCCTACAAAACTCACTACCTAAACTAGATCTTTAATAAAATAGTATGTTAAAACTAAAATTAGGCTTTTAAAATTTTTCTGTTAATATCTGGAATAAAAAAACTTCAAATTCAAATAACGTGTATACTTTTATGAAATATAAACAAGCTTACAATATTACTTAGATTTTTGGTTCCTACACTGGATAATACTGCCGCCTTGTGGCAATGATAGACTACTGAAGCTTTTTAAAAAATAGTTTTAAAAACTGTATTTTCCCTGATGGTGTATCAATTAAAGTGGATTTTTGAATGTTTGATGGAGCCAGTCTTATTCTGAGTTTCCAAGATGGGGCAAATTGTTCTAATAAGTAACTTTAAGCAAAAATATATTTTGTGTATGTTCCCTTAAAAACACAAATGCATTATGTTCAAACCAAATATTATTTTAAAATAACAAAAAACAAATATCTAAATAGTCTTCAACGCATGTAAAGAAAATGCAAAATAAACTCGTTAACCAATTCTAGGTTATGAAATTGCATTTTTCTAACTTTACTTATTAAAGACATCCACCAGAAACCTATTACTTGCCTCTTCCTCCAAGAAAGCAAAAGACAAACTTCATCCAATCTCACAATAAATTATGCAAATTGTTTGATTTTGTAAAGTAAACAGCAAAATTACCTCATCTCTTTGCCTGAATTTCAGAAGAAAACAAAATAACTGGGTTTTCCTTGTTTTGTCTGGACTTTTAGCTGTGTGACCTATGTCAACTTACTTAACCTCTCTCGATCTGTTTCTTTACTTGAAAAATAGGGATAAGACTATCTCCTACCCCATTGGATTGTTATGAGGATTGGGTTAATACAAGTATTCCTTAGAACCATGCCTAACACTGCAGAAATAATTCACTAAATATTAGCTCTTGTTTTTATTATAAGGTAGATGAAAAGCAGCAACATACCTACATCTAATTTGTATTAAGCTTGACATAATTCTGCGATGTGATTTGATTTGCTTGTCATGCTAAGAAGATGGGCTCTCTAGGTACACTTTATAGCTAGCATAGGCCTAATAGTGATTGGGCTTTCTAGTTTAAATTGAATGTTTCTATCTATGGGATGGGCCTTGGATACCCATCCCCATTCCTCTGTTTACTACACGTGGGGAACTGAGTTAACTTAAATTCCAGTTTATTGATAAAATGGGGAACAACAGTACATACATCACGGGGTTATTGTGATGATTAAGTGAGATAATACATATGTAAAGCCCTTAGCACAGCTGAGACTTAGAACAGCCTCAATCAAAGTTCTCTGGTATATTTAAAAAATAAACAATATTCCATCTGAAACAATATTAGAACCAGTTATATAATATACATTATTCAGGAAGTAAGCCAGCAGTTAAAATGATGGGAGAATGAATCCTGCAGAAGGAAGAGGTAGAAGGACAAAATACCTGACCTCACAGACAAGAGGATGGAGAATGAGTAGAATGTGTTTTAAGAGGCAGGACAGAGTAATAATAAAAAGCCTGGAAAGATAGATCTGGGTCTGAATTCAGGCTCTCCACCAACTTTTACGAATCCTTGGGGAGGTAACCAAATCTTTTGAGTCAGTTTCCTCAGAATTGGGGATAATAGTGTTGATATGGATTAAATAAGAAAATGAATCATACATTCCACTAAGCCTAGGCCATAAAAGAACTTAGTAAATGTTAGCTGTAGCTATTATTATTACTATTATTTTTGAGACAGAGTTTCACTCTTGTTGCCCAGGCTGGAGTGCAATGGTGCGATCTCCGCTCGGCTCACTGCAGTCTCCACCTCCTGGGTTCAAGCAATTCTCCTGCCTCAGCCTCCCGAGTAGCTGGGATTACAGGTGTCTGCCACCATGTCCAGCTAATTTTTTGTATTTTTAGTAGACGTGGGGTTTCATTATATTGGCCAGGCTGGTCTAGAACTCCTGACCCCAGGCGATCCACCCGCCACGGCTTTCCAAAGTGCTAGGATTACAGGCGTGAGTCACCACGTCCAGCCTAGCTATTATTATTTTTAAAGACGTATTATCTGCATTCCAGACTTGAGCACTTCACTGGGACTAGTTTCCAGTGTAAGTGAAAAATCAGGACGGAAATAGGAATTGAATTATTTGAGGAATGGGATGTAGGGAAAGGGAGGGGAGTTGGGGCAAGTTTCTTTGAATTGGCTAAAACAGCGGGGACTCTTGGGAGTGCCAAGCATAAGCTCTGAGACTCTTTCCAGCCTCTTGCTTCACCATTTTAAGCTCTTAAGAGACGATGAAATAAAGTGGTCAAGCGAGCCCTGCTTTGCCCCTCCCTCACCACGCGGGGGAGCACGTAGGCACTTTGATACCGGCATTGTGACTTCAGCACTATGATGCAGTGACCATGCAAGGGCAGGCTGGTGGTTATACTCCTCCAAGATCATTTTCTTCTTCCCTTTACTTCCCCGCTTTCGGCAGGGAAAGGCCAGATGACAACCTGAAACTCAGCCAAGCTTGCAGCTGTGGTCGCTGGTGAAGTCAACTCCAGCAAATCGGAGGCATTAATAACCTTCCTGAGGTGGTCCTCTCTTTTTCCAATTCCCACCTTGATAGAGGGGTATCTCAAAGTGGGCGAATCAAGTTGAGAAGAACTGGAAACAGCCACAGCCAACAACCTCCCACCACAGCACTACAGTTAAGGGATCCTGTTCCATCAAGATAGCCATCAGCCAATCAGTTGTCTGCCAACCCATCATCTGCCACCCCATCCTTAGTCAACCAAGCAGGAATCAACAGGGCATGAACCAATCAGGCACGAATCAATCAAGTTTATCAGATTCGAACCAAACCGGCATAAACCAGCCAAGCACAAGCTCACTTGGTATGAACCAAATGGACATGAACCAACAGAGTGCAAGCCTACATGAAATGAACCAAGTGGACACGAAACAACCAAGCATGAGCCAAGCTGGCATGAGGCAATCAAGTACAAGCCTACCAGACATAAACCAACCTGGCATGAAACAACCAGGCACATGGCAATTAGGTAGGAGCCAACCAGATATGCTGCAACAAGAACTGAGCCAACTAGTCCTGAGCAAAGCAGGCATAAGCCAACCAGGCCCATCGCAACCAGGCCCAAGCCAATCAGGCCCCAGCCAATCAAGCATGAGGCAAGTAGGCACGAACCAATCAGGTATGAGCCAACCAGTGGTGGGGCAACTAGACAGCCAGTCCGGTAGGAGCCAACCAACCACGAGACAAGTAGGCACCAGCCAATCAGGCACAAGCCAAATAAGCCTGAGCCAACCAGGCGCATGGCAAACAGGGCTGAGCCAACCAGTCCTGAACCAACCAAACATGAGTCCACCAGGCATGTGGCAACCAGGCATAAGCCAGCAAGTCCCAAGCCACCCAGACATGAGTCAACCAGGCATGAGTCAGCAAGTCCCAAGCCACCCAGACATGAGTCAACCAGGCATGAGGCAGCAAGTCCCAAGCCACCCAGACACAAGTCAACCAGGCATGAGTCAGCAAGTCCCCAGCCAACCAGTCATGAGGCAACCAGGCACTAGCCAATCATGTAAGAACCAAACAGAGATGGGCCAACCAGGTGCAAACCAATCAAGTTTATCAGATTCCAACCAAACAGGTATAAACCAGCCAAGCCCAAGCTTACATGGTGTGAACCAATTGAACATGAACCAGCTGAGTGCAAGCCTATATGAAATGAACCAAGTGGATATGAAACAACCAAGCATGAGCCAAGCTGGCATAAGGCAATCAGGTACAAGCCTACCAGACATAAACCAACCTGGCATGAAACAACCAGGCACGTGGCAATTAGGTAGGAGCCAACCAGGCAGGAGCCAACCAGGCATGTGGCCACAAAGCCTGAACCAACTATTCCTGAGCAAAGCAAGCATAAGCCAACCAGGCCCATCTCAACCAGGCCCAAGCCAATCAGGCCCCAGCCAATCAAGTACGAGCCAAGCAGGCACGAACCGATCAGGTATAAGCCAAACAGTGACGTGGCAACTAGACAGGCGACAGTCAGGTAGGAGCCAACCAAGCATGAGACAAGTAGGCACCAACCAATCAGGCACAAGCCAACGAGTCACATGGCAAACAGGCCCGAGCCAACTGGCCCGGAGCCGACCAAACATGAGTTCACCAGGCATGTGGCAACCAGGCATGAGCCAGCAAGTCCCCAGCCAACTAGGCATGAGACAACCAGGCACTAGCCAATCAAGAAAGAACCAAACAGGCATGAGCCATCCAGGCAGGGGTCATCCAGGCATATGGGAACCGGGGCCGAGTCACCCAGGCCGGAGCCAACAAGAGCTGGACCAATTAGTACTGAGCCAACCAGGCCTGAGTCAACCAGGCAGGAGCCAGCCAAGTGTGAGCCAAATGGGCATGAGGCAGACAAGCATGGATTATTTTCAAATAAGACCTGCAGAGGCTGGAGACTGCCCAGAAATTTTGCGACTGATTAAAGTAAGCCCATTTTTATTACATGGAGCCTCACGGCATTAGTGTAGGGCTGAAAGAGTAAGAGAGGCATAGTTGGGGTTCGAATTCTGCCTCTGCTAGTTATGTGTACATAACCTCTGGTAGTTACTTAACCTCTTTACTCTTCATTTTCTGCATCTAAAATTAAGATTATAACAATATATATCTCAAAAGACTGTTGTTATGAGACAGTAACATAAAATGATTACACATAAATTGCTTGGCATATAGTAAGGGGCTCAAAAAGTTATAGGGGAACCAATTCCTGGAAATTTTAGGGACTGAATGTGTTCTGTTTCCTGGGGAAATTTTAACTTTAAAAGAGTATCTTAGAGAAAAGAAATGCTTACCTTAAACAAATGACCCACCAATGATAGAATTTCATATTTTAGTGGCAAAGATTTTGGAGTAGGAGTCTCATTGCTTCTAAGGCCACACCTACTTGTTGAAACTGATGATCAGCTAACCCAAAAAACAATAGTCACATGCAACAAATTTTCCATACATTCTCAGACAGTTCATTGATCACTGAAGCCCAGCCACAGACAGCCCTCAGGAGCCAAGCAGCTGGGTTACATATTTCTCATTTAAATGTTTATTTGAATGGCTTCCTTGGAAATCATTCCAGTTGATTAAAGGGGATAAAATATCTAGTAGTTCACAGTTACTGTGCTGAAGTTCTGTGGTGCTGAAAGCACTCATTTATGTGATGGACAACCTACACAATTCCATATAAAGCGGTAGACTAAGTTCTTTATGGAGTAAATATGTGGCTGGAGCAAGGCACAGATTATAGATATGCAGACCTCATAAGTGTTTTGTAACGAAAATGTTTTAATATCCTTACTAATATATTTAAATCTTGTCTAAATCAGGCCAAGTTTGTGTTCCCTTTGGAGAGTGTGTTTTAATGGTCAAAATAAAATACCCATAGTTTTCTAGTGAAATCCACCTGTGGAAGTGATTCTAGGCCTGGTTACAGATCTGTAAGAACTGGGTTATCTGTCGTTTTATGGCTTACATTCTATTCCATTTCCACAAATTCTTACATCATTTCTCTAACTGGCATTAATCTGAATGATTAGATAACCTATCAAAATACTATGCCCAACAGATTATTACAGATTCACATTCTTCCAGGTGGTAGAAAACATTTTTAAAAGAGTTTTTTGTAGTTCTAGCATCTGACACCTGGTTGGCAATTAATAAATTTATTATTGAATGATGATCTCTTTACCTGGACAAATGTACTTTTCCTAGCTTTCCAAGCAATGCCCATTGTCATCACCAAGGGAATAATACATCACTAGATCACCCCATTTCAGTGAAACTATCTGTAGGGTTTCTGGCCACATTTACTTTTTAATTTGTCACATGTATCTGATAATACATAAGATGTTTATTGGGAGTAATTTTAATGAGTATTCATTGTGGAAAAATAATAGAAAAGCTAAATTACTTACTGTCTCACATACATGTATATAATGATTAATTGGCTTTGAGTTTTATGTTCTTCTTAATATTTTATGTCCATTTGTCCTAACTCCTGTTCATTGCTAAGTTTGCAAAACAGTCTCTCTTTGCAGAGGAGTTTATTAGAGTTTGAACCACAGTAATTGCTTAGCTGAATATATTGCAGGTTTTATTGACTGTTCCATTCCAAGTATCCTCTGTATGAACTCATTTTATACTCTTCTCAATCACCACATCACAGCATTATTTGGGAGCCTAGTCATTTCATTGCCAGGCAGCCATAACTTCTTGCTTACCAGAATTTCTAAAGCTTTATATTGTGGTGGTCCCTAAAGTGTGGTTTTGGACCATTGGTGAACCACAGATGGTGCTGAGTAGTATTAATATTTTATTTTTCTTCATTGTACAAACATTGAATGCATATTAGGGGAAGATTATACACCAAGTAGTATAAAAGATATAAGGATTCTTGGATTACAGTCTCTACCCTCAAGGAGCTTACAGCGTCTTAGGGGAGGTATCAACATAAATATTGTCCTCCCTGATCAATCCATTCTTTACACAGCAGTCAAAATGCTTAAAATTCCATTGAGATTCTGGCTGTCTTGAGAATAAAATCCAAACTTCTTACTAATGCTCTATGTAATCTGGTCCTTGCTGTTCTCCTGTATTTTAAAAGCTTATTTCCATTAAAAGTTTAATGCAATTCCAGTCAAATTTTCACATAGAAACATTTTAAAAATCCAAAAAAGAAGAGTAATGAGGGGAGATGATCTCTACCAGATATTATAAAACTGTAAGTAATTAAAATACTATGGTAACTAGTGGACAGATAGATCAATGGGACAGAAAGGAGAGCCCAGAAGTTCTCTTAAGTATGCAGTCAGCCTTCTGTATCCATGGCTTCTACATCTGTAGATTCAAACAACCATGGATTGAAAATATTTGTAAAAATTGCAACTGTACTGAACATGTACAGACTTTTTTCTTGTCATTATTCCCTATACAATACAGTATAACTATTTACATAATATTTACATTGTATTAGATATTATAAGTAATCCAGAGATGATTTAAGGTATATGAGAGGATACACATAGGGTATTGCAAATACTCTGCTATATAAGGGGCTTGAACACGCTCAGATTTTGGTATCCTGGGGCTGAGGGAGCAGGTCCTGAAACTAATCTCCCATGAATACAAAGGGATGACTGTAAATGGGGATGTAGTATATGATAAAAGGGACATGTCGAGTCATCCAGGATGGGTTATTCAGTAAGTGCTGTTGGGATAATTGGGAGGAAAAGATAAAGGTGAAATTCTACCTAACTTCTTACACCAAAAAAAGTTGAACAAATCAATTATTAATATTATGATCTTAAAAAGAAAATGAGTGAATACCTTTTGCTTTCCAAGCATGAGATATAAACCGTGAAGGAAAAGAACCTGAATATGTAAAAAACAAAAAACAAAAAACAAACAAACAAACAAAAAACATGATATAGTAAAAAGCCACAATAAAAAAGCCTCAAGTTAAAATGGCAAAAACATCTCACAGGCAAACACCTGAGAGACTTCTCTGTAAAGCCTATGAGCTTCATAATACATAAACTTTATGACAGCTGCCTTGAATGCTCAGTAACATTTTTTGCTTTACTTCCCAGTTTCTGGCTGCATTCAAGGTTACTAATCTGGATAATTGACATTCATATGTGTGAGGTATCAACATAGTTAATCTCTCTAATAATATTTATACATCCTTTTGTTGCATTACTGTTTTAGATTTTGTTTCTAGATGACTGGGATTAAGTCTGACTAACTTTTAACACTGCCCAGGATATCACATGTCAATAAATGTTTAATACAAATTGTATGATGATTATCATCTTAATAATTTATTGCTAAATCATAAACTGAAGGTTTTATCTACTTTGACAGGAATTGGCTGCCTGTGAAAGCATGCTAGATGCAATGGAGTTAACAGCAGCTGGTAAGATACTTTGTGGTATTTTCAGAGCAAGAAAAAAAACACACAGTACTACTTAGATATGTGGAAGCTATTGCTCTTGGTACACAAAGATGACACCATTACTAGCATGTACAGGACATACATTTGATAGCTTTGTCAGAGCTCCACTATTTTATTTTCCTTATTTTTAGTACAAAATTGTTACTTAAGAGCTCTTACACCTTTACAGCTGCAATAGACCAGCTGGTTTTCAGAATGTAAAATGAGGAGCGTTACTGGTCAAAAAAGTATAATTTAACACCCAGTATGTTGGTAGTAGCTTGATACAATGAAATCGATAAAAGCAAAATGATTTAAAATATTTTCAAAGTATTTACTACATGTCGATAGCAAGATTAATAGGATAGGCCAGTGATTTGTGAAGAATTAGAACATTTTAGGGAGTAAATATGAAGATGAAAAGATTATTAATGTATATAAAATTACAAATGGCAAAGACTAGGTGAAGACAGTTATCAAAATCTAGAAGAATTGATGAAGGATAACTCCCTGAAGTTGAATACTTCAGAATGCATGTAATAAACTGAGAACATTCTACCAAGGAGATAAATGGTTTCACTATAATACTGGGTGACAGATTCAGAAGGAAGTTCTGGGATGTTTGTGGAGTCTTTTGCACCATGCCCTAACAAATGAGTCTTAGTGCCTCGGTCAGAAATAGAACCCTGAACCGCATAGATCATGGATCAGTCGTCTTATGTGATGATACTTATGTTCTTATACTTGACAATTAACACCACTAGAATGTTAACTAAATAGTAATTTTGTTGGCTTAAAAGAAATAGTAAGAAATACAAAGTTGAAAGTAATGTACACTCTATGAAAGCAGTACTCAAACTGAAGCAGCATAACAAATTGAGCATCCCTAACCTGAGAATCTGAAATCTGAAATGCTCTAAAATCAGAAACGTTTTGAGCACTGGCATTACACTCAAAGGAAGTGTTCATTGGAGCATTTCAGATTTCAGATTAGGGATGCTCAACTGTTGAGTATATAATGACATATTTTAAAAATCAAAAACATATCAGACATTCAAAACACTTCTGGTCTCAAGAATTTTGGATAAGGAATACTCAATCTGTACTATGTTAAGATAATGCCCCTACACTATTCGTTGTAGTTAGAAAAATACTGCTCAGGGTAATATGTAACAGTCATAACTAAAATACTTTGTATACTCCAGCATCCTGCCTTAGGATTTCAGTATATATTTAAATTGCAGTAATTTCATAATGTCCTCAGTCCTGTTTTTATCTTAAAATGTCCTTATGTACTTGTATAGAGGCCAGTGAGAGATTTGATTTTTGTTTACTCTTACCTATTGTTGCAAACTTTTAAAAAATGTGATTAAATACACATATCATTTTAACTATTTGTAACTGTATAATTCAGTGACATTCAATGCATCCATTTTTGTGCAACCAGCACCACTATCCATCTCCAGACCTTTCCATCACCCACCTGAAACTCTGTAATCATTAAACAATAACTCCCCATTGCCAGCCCACCTCCCCCTAGGCTCTCATAACTACTATTCTACTTTCCATCTCTACCAATTTGCCTATTCTAGGTACCTCGTATGACTGGAAACATGTAATATTTGTCCTTGTGTGTCTGTCTTATTTCACTTAGCATAATGTTTCAAGTTTCATCCAAGTGGTAGCCTGTATCTGAATTTCTTTCCTTTTCAAAGCTGAATAACATTCCATTGTGTATATATAAAATGTGATTATATATATATATAACTTTATTTATCCTTTTATACATTTTGGCTGTTTCCAAATTTTGGCTATTGTGAATAATGCTGCTGTGAAACATTGGTGTACAAATATCTGTCTGAGTTGCTGCTTTCATTATTTTGGCACATACGTAGAAGTGGATTTCTGGATCATATGATAATTTTTTTTTTTGAGGAGTCTCCATACTGTTTTCCACAACAGCTGCATCATTTTACATTCTCATTAGCAAAGCACAAGAGTTCTAATTTCTCCACATCCTCATCAACACTTATTTTTGTTTTTTTGTAATACCCATCCTAGTCTGTATGAAGTGCTATCTCACTGTGTTTTGATGTGCATTGCACTAATGATTAGTTATGTTGAACACCTTTTCATGTGCTTATTGACCCTTTGTATATCTTCTTTGAGAAGTGTCTATTTATGATATTTCCACATTTTGGAATTGAGTTGGTTTTTTGTTGTTGTTGAATTGTAGGAGTCCTTTATATAGTCTGGATATTAACTCCTTATCAGATGTTATTTCCAAATACTTTCTCCCATTCCATGGGTTGCCTTTTTGTTCTTGATATTGTCCTTTCACATACAAAGTATTTTGTTTTTGATAAAGTCCAATTTATTCATTTGTCATTTGTGCTTTTGGTGTTATATCCAAGAAATAATTGCCAAATCCAATGTCTTGAAGATTTTCCATGTTTCTTCTAAGAGTTTTATAGATTGAGCACTTATGTTGAGGTATTTGATCTATTTTGAGTTACATTTTGTACATGCTGTGAAGTTAAGGGTCCAACTTCATTATTTGCATATAGATACTCAGTTTCTCTAGTACTGTTTGTTGAAAAGACAGTCCTTTTCCCCATGAATGGTCATAGCACCCTTGTCAAAAATCAATGGATCAGATATGTGAGGGTTTGATTCTGAGGTCTCTATTCTGTTCCATTGGTCTATATGTCTGTCCTTTTGTCACTACCCTACAGTATTAATTGCTGTAGCTTTGTAATAAGTTTCAAAGTCAGGAAGTGTGAGTCCTCCAATATTATTTTTTGTTTTCAAGATTGTTTTGGCTCTTCAGGGCCCCCTGGAATTCCATATGAATTTGAGGATCAGCTTTTCTGTTTCTGTGAAAAAGGCTGTCAGAATTTTAATAGGGACTGCATTAAATATGTAGATCATTTTGAATAGTATTGGCATCCTACCAATGTTGTCTTCCTATGCATATATAGGTTTTTTTTTTTTTAATTTCTGTGGATCTTTTCCAGTTTCTTTCAGCAATGTTTTATAGCTTTCAGTATACAAGTTTTTAACCTCCTTGATTAGATTTATTCCTAGGTATTCAATTCTTTTAGGGGTTATTGTAAGTGGTACTACTTTCTTAATTTATTTTTTGGTTTGTTTTTTGCTGCTATATAGAAACACAACTTATTTTTGTTTGTTGATCTTGTATCCTGCAACTTTGCTGAATTTGTTTATAGCTCTAGAAGATTTCTCTTAGATTCTTTGGAATTTTCACTATATAGAATCATGTGATCTGCAAATAGAGATAGTTTTAGCTTTTCCTTTCTACTATGGATTTTTTTTTTTTTTTTTTTTTTTGAGACAGAGTCTTGCTCTCTTGACCAGACTGGAGTGCACTGGCACAATCTCAGCTCACTGCAACCTCCGCCTCCCAGGTTCAAGCGATTCTCCTGCCTTAGCCTCCCGAGTAGCTGGGATTAGAGGCGCATGCCACCACACCTGGCTAATTTTTGTATTTTTAGTAGAGATGGAGTTTCACCATGTTGGCCAGACTGGTCACGAACTCCTGACCTCAGGTGATCCACCTGCCTTGGCCTCCCAAAGTGTTGGGATTACAGGCGTGAGCCACTGGGCCTTGCCTATGAATGGTTTTTATTTATTTTTCTTGTCTAATAGCTCTGGCCATAACTTCCAGTACAATGTTGAATACCAGTGGTGAAAGTGGGCATCTTTGCCTTCTTCCTAATCTTAAGGGGGAATGTTTTCAGTCATTCAACATTAAGTGTAATGTCGTTTTCATAAGTACACTGTATCATGTTGAGGAATGTCCCTCTATTCCTAGTTTTATAAAAACTTTTATCTTGAAAGTGTTGCGCTTTAGTCAAATGCTTTTTTGGCATTCATTGATTTGATTTTGTGGGTTTTCCCCCTTTGTTTCATTAATATGATGTATTAAATTGATATTCTTATGTTGCTGCACCCTTACATTCCTAGGATAAATCACACTTGATTATGGTGAATAATCCCTTTAATATGCTGTTGGGTTCAATTTCCAATTTTGTGGAGAAGTTTTTAACCTATATTATTAAGGAATATTGGCCTGTAACTTTCTTCTAATATCTTTGACTGCCTTTGGAATCAGAGTAATGCTGACCTCACAGAATTAATTATAAAGTGCTTCCGTCTCTTAAATTTTTGGGAAGAGTTAGAGGAAGACTGGTATTAATTATTCTGTAAATGTTTGGTAGAATTCACCACTGATGAGGCCATTTGGTTCCTTACTTTTTTTTGTTGGGAGATCTTTGATTACTGATTCAAAGTCTTGCAGGTCTGTTGAGATTTTCTGTTTCTTCTTAAGTAGGTTTAGGTAATTTGCATGTTTGAAGGAATGTGTCCATTTCTTCTAAGTTTTCTAATTTGTTGTTATATAAATCATAATATTTGTATACTCCCTTTTAATGTTGTAGTGTTGGCAGTAATGTCCTTATTTTCTTTTCTGATTTTAATTATTTGCATCCTCTTTGTCAGTCTAGCTGTCAATTTTGTTGATCTTTTCAAATAATCAACCTTCATTGATTTTCTCCATGTTTTTCCATCCTCTGTTTTATCTCTATCCAATTTTTATTATTATCTTCTTTCTGCAAGCTTTGGGCTTAGTTTGCTCTTCTTTGTCTAGTTCCTTAAGGCATAAAGTTAGATTATTGTTTTAGATCATTTTTTAAAATGGCATTTACAGCTATAATTTTCCCTCTGAGCACTACTTTCACTACGTCTCGTAAGCGTGTTTGTTGTGTTTTCATTTTCATTCATCTAAATGTTTTCCTATTTCCCTTATACTTTCCTCTTTGACCCATTGGTTGTGTACAGTGTGTTGTTTAATTCCCACATATTTGTAAATTTCTCAAATTTTTTTCCCGCTGATTTCTAGTATCATTGTACTGTCATTAGAAAAAATATTGTGTGTGATTTTCACATTTTAAAATTTATTAAGACTTGGTATGTGACCTAATGTATCTATCCTAAAGAAAGTTCCATGTGTACTTGAGGGAAAAAAATGTGTACTCTGTTGTAGTTAGATAGAACTTTATGTATATGTCTGTTAGGTACAATTGGTCTATAGTGTTCAAGTCATCTACTTTTCTGTCTGGTTGTCCTATATATTACTGAAAGTGGGGTATTGAATCTCCTATTATTGTCTTGCTGTGTACTTCTCTCGGTTCTGTCAGTGTTTGCTTCATATATTTTGGAGCTGTGATGTTCAATGCATGTATATTTATAAATGTTATATGTTCTTGGTGAATTAACCCCTCTATCATTTCATAATGTACTTTGTCTCTTGTAACTGTTTTTGACTTAAAGTCTATTTTGTCTGATACTAGTATAGCCACCCTAGCTCTCTTTTAGTTACTATTTGCATGAAAGATATTTTTCCATCATTTCATTTTCAACGTATTTGTGACTTTGGATCTACAGTATGTCTCTTGTAGACAGTATATACTTGGATCATTTTTTTGTTTGTTTGTTTTCCTTAATCTATTCTGGCTATCTCTGTGTTTTGGCAGGAGTGTTTAACCCATTTACATTTAATTACTGATGAGGAAGGACTCGCCTGTACTATTTAACTGTTTTCCATATGCCTTAAAGCTTTTGGTTGTCCCTACTTTCCTCCATTAGTCCTTTTTTTGTGTTTTATTTTTGTAGTGAAACATTTTGATTCCTTCTCATTTCCTTATGTGTATATTTTATAGACTTTTTTTGTTTACCATGGGGATATTTGATGGTTACAACAATCTAATTTTGATTTAAACCAACTTAACTTCAATAGCATACAAAAATTCTTCTTATATATATCTCTGTCCCCATCTTCTGTTATTGATGTCAGGGATTACATCTTTACACATTGTGTGCCCAATAACATACATTAGGCTGGGCATGGTGGCTCACGCCTGTAACCTCAGCACTTTGGGAGGCTGAGGTGGGTGGATCACTTGAGGCCAGGAGTTTGAGACTAGCCTGGCCAACATGGCAAAATCCCATCTCTACTAAAAATACTTAAAAAAAATTAGCTGCGCATGGTGGCAGGTGCCTGTAGTCCCAGCTATATGGGAGGCTGAAGCACAGGAACTGCCTGAACCCAGGAGGCAGAGATTGCAGTGAGCTGAGATCATGCCACTGCACTCCAGCCTGGGTGAGCAAGACTTGTCTCAAAAAAATAAAAAATAATAATTATTTTTATCCATTTGTCTTTCAGACAATGTAGAAAACAAAACGTGGAGTTAGGGTCATCTCTCAGTATATGCAGGAGATTGGTTCCAGGACCCACTGCATATGCCCAAATCCATGCATACTCAAGTCCCGCAGTGAGTCCTACTGAACTCACATATATGAAAAGTCAGTCCTCTGTATATGTGGGTTTCTCCTCCAATGAATATTGTTTTTGATTTGTGTTTGAAAAAAAATCCATGTGTAAGTGTACTTGCATAGTTCCAACCCATGTTGTTCAAGGGTCAACTGTATAAACATAATTACAATACTACCTCTTATAATTGCTCATATATCTGTCTTTACCAGAAATCTTTATTCATGCAACTTTTAGTTACTGTCTAGATTACTTTCATTTCAACCTGAAAGACTCCTTTTGGCATTTCTTTTTGGGCAGGTCTAATGGTAATGAATTCCTACAGTTTCTTTTTTTTTTTTGCGGGGGCGGGGAAGGGGTGTCTGGGAATGTCTTAATTTCTCCGTCATTTTGAAGGACAGTTTTGGTGGATATAAAATTCTTAGCTGACAGTCCCCACTCCTCCCGCTCCTCAGACTTTAAATATCAATCAACTGCTTTTTGGCTTCCAAGGTTTCTGACAGGAAATCAGATGGTAATCTAATTGAGGACCCTCATATATGACAAATTGCTTCTCTTGCTATGTATTCTCTGTCTGGTTTTTGAGACTTTCATTATAATGTGTCTTGGTGTGGATTTCTTTGGGTGTATCCTACTTAGAGTTTGTTAAGCTTCTTGTATTTGTAGATTCATGTTTTATGTCAAATTTTGTTTTCAGCAGTTATTTTTTCAAATTCTCATTCATTCTCATTCTCTCTCTGTCTCTCTCTCTCTCTCTCTCTCTCCTGTCCCACAAGATATATCCTGTTCCACTTAATGGTGATGATGTCCCACAGACACTTTTGGCTTTGTTCACTTTTCCTCATCCCTTTTCTGTTTTTCAGACTCAATAATTTCACCTGGCCTAGTTTCAAGTTCACGGATTCTTTCTTCAACTTATTCAAATGTGTCTTTGAACCCCTCCAGTATAGTTTTTTTTGTTTGTTTGTTTGTTTTCCATTTCAGTTATTATACTTTTAAGCTTCAGAATGTTAGGGGGAGGATTTTTGTAAATTTATATCTATGTTATTTTGTTTGTATATTTTTTTCCTGTATTTGTGCATGTCTTCTTTTATCTCTTTGGGCATCTTTAAGACAGATGTTTTAAGTTATTTAGTCAAACATCTGGCTTTCTTCAGGTATGTTTTTTGTTAATGTATTTTATTCCTTTGAATGACCATCGTTTCTTGTGATCTTTGTTGAAAGCTAGACTTTGAAACTAATACTATGGTAACTTTGGAAATCAGATTATCCTTTTCCCCCAGGATTTGATGGAGTTTATTTTAAAGCATTACAGGGTGTCTCTGTGTCACAAATCAGCCTGAGTTGACAGCTTAATGTGTTCTCAGGTCCCCTCTGTGTCTTTATCTAGTCACACATGGTAACTTTCTAAATTCCCCCGTATATATGTTTTTAATTCCCAAATCTCTCACAAAACAAGGCAGCTCCTTTAAATCTCCTGGAAGCCACTTCAGCTTGTGGGGGTTTCCAAGTCCTCACCTCAGTGATCAGAGTAACAATACACAGTCAAAACACAGAACTTCAGTATTTTGAGGACAAGATGTTTATTGATCACCCTGGTTCCAGCAAACTGCTACAGAAATACAGGTTGCTGTTCCCATGGAGTAGATGGTGTTGAGTACTGGGTAGCTGCCACCTCACTGATGGCTGAATTTGATCCAAATTAACTGCAGTTGACCAGTCAGGCTGTCTCCTGTAAGTTGCAAATGTTCAGATAAACTCCAGAGTTCCAAAATACTCACTTTAGTTTCTGTCAATACAATTGCTATCCAGGTGGATAAATTCCTAGTGCTTCCTATCCACCATATCCTTCTCTGCTGTAAACTTTCTGACATACTATATATGAATTGATATTTCAGATTTACTCAGAGATGGCTTTGGGGACAATCCCCTTTTCTACTGCCTGATTGCAGAAGTAAATGAGCAACAAAAACCATCAGGTAGAGTAAATCTTTCTTCTCCAGTTTAATCTGGAATATATTTTTTCCATGCTGAAAAATAGTACAGTTTTGCAGCATATAATTACTATTAAGCAGAAGAGAAAAGAATGTGTATAAACCCAGTTTTTTGGTAAAGAATATGCATGGTATGTACTTATGTTTGTATAAGCATTATTATTATTATAATTTTTTAAGAGACGGGGTCTTGCTCTGTCACCCAGGCTGGAGTGCAGTGGCATGATCATGACTCACTGCAGCCTCCAACTAAACTCCTGTGCACAAGTGTCTCAGCCTCCCAAGTAGCTGGGACTACACATATGTGCCACTATGTCCAACTGGTTTAAAATTATTTTTTGTAGAGACAGGGTATCACAATGTTGCCCAGGCTGGTCTCAAATTCCTGAGCTCAACTGGCCCTCCTGCCTTGGCCTCCCAAAGCACAGGGATTACAGCCATGAGCCACTGTGCCCAGCTAAAATTTTTTGGAAGATCGTACACCACACTATAAAAAGAAGGCTTATATCTTAAAGGTTATATTTTAAAGGACTTAAGTCCTCTACACTATAAGTTTTTGTACTGTTATTTTTTTTCAATGAGCATTTATTACTTTAATAGTTAAACAAAGACCAAAAGACATTCAATTTGGGGGTAAAGAACTGGCTAAGATTCAACACAACCTTTCTACACCCTTTCTACTCCCTTCCTAGGCAAATTGACTGTTGGATTTGCCATGTACTACTTTACATACGACTCATGGATTGGCAAGGTACTTTACCTAGAGGACTTTTATGTCACACGAGCTTACCAAGGTAAAACTAAAATTTATGATATTTATTGGGTGAAATTCAGCCCCCAATATTTCACGTGGGTCCTTTTCTATGTTCCCTAAGTGTTGACTGGTCTGAGAAATAAAGGGAAAGAGTACAAAAGAGAGAAATTTTAAAGTTGGGTGTCCGGGGGAGACATCACTTGTAGGCAGGTTCCATGATGGCCCCCTAAGTTGCAAAACCAGCAAGTTTTTATTAGTGATTTTCAAAAGGGGAAGGAGTGTACGAATAGTGTGTGGGTCACAGAGATCACATGCTTCACAAGGTAATAAAATATCACAAAGCAAATGGGGGCAGGGTGAGATTACAGGACCGGGGTGAAATTAAAATTGCTAATGAAGTTTTGGGCACGCATTGTCATTGATAACATCTTACCAGGAGACAGGGTTTGAGAGCAGACAACCAGTCTGACCAAAATTTATTAGACAAGAATTTCCTCATCCTAATAGGCCTGGGAGTGCTACAGGAGATCAGGGCTTATTTCATCCCTTATCTGCAACCATAAAAGACAGACATTCCCCAAGCAGCCATTTCAGAGGCCTCCCCTTAGGAACGCATTCTGATTCTCAGGGATGTTCCTTGCTGAGAAAAAGAACTCAGTGATATTTCTCCTATTTGCTTTTGAAATAAGAGAAATACGGCTCTGTTCCACCCGGCCCACAGGCAGCCAGACTTTAAGGTTATCTCCCTTGTTCTCTGAACATTGCAGTTATCCTGTTCTTTTTTCAAGGTGCCCAGATTTCATATTGTTTAAACAATTTATGCAGTCAACGCAATCATCATAGGGTCCCTGAGGTGACATTCATCCTCAGCTTATGAAGATGATGGGATTAAGAGATTAAAGTAAAGACAGGCATAGGAAATCACAAGAGTATTGATTGGGGAATTGTTAAGAGTCCATGAAATCTTCATAATTTATGTTCAGAGATTGCAGTAAAGACAGGAATAAGAAATTATAAAAGTATTAATATGGGGAACTAATAAATGTCCATGATATCTTCACAATTTATGTTCTTCTGCTGCGGCTTCAGCTGGTCCCTCCGTTCAGGGTCCCTGACTTCCCACAACATCTCTCCTTTTCTTTTTATATAAATGTGCCATGGCGATGAAGGCTTGTTCATTCTCTCAATTTTGACGCAGGATTCTTTGACTGGTCTGGCACACTAAAGACAAGCCGATTAAACAGAGAAACATAATTCCAAAATTTACTACAGTTGAGCCCCCAATAGACTTAACCCAAGTCGTGGGGTTTAGTCCATAAAGATTTTCTGCCATCTGATCTAAGGCCTCAGCTCCAGGCACAATGGATAAGTGAGCTTGAAAGCCTTCAAAAATTTGTTTCTTTAATTTAGTTATGTCCAATGATAAATTATCTTCCCTACCCAGAAGGTGTCCTTTGGCCATTTCCCATGAATGATCAATCTTGTTATAGGAATACAGGGTGATACAGAAAGAAGAGGTATTCCAACCGCACTGCATTTGCATGTGATGTTCGAGACTCACTACCCGATCTCCAAGCCAAATTAACAGACGGTCTTAAATCATTAATTTGATTAGCCAATTTTTGATCAATGCCTTGAAGAGAATTCCACATTTGGGTGGAATTGGCTTGCCAATTATTAACAAAATGAGCCGTTTGAATAGATTGATGTAATGTCATTCCGGTAGTGCTGGCCAGTGCAGCAACTGTAATTAGGCCCATGATCACAGCGATTGAAGTCAAAACAAATCTCTTAGATCTTTTTAGAATTTGCTGTAACACTTCATTAATTAAATGTATTGAGGGGGAGGATTCCCAAGGTCTGGGCAAAGTTACCAGAATCCAGATTCCTTCTTGAGCTCGAACCAACATTACACTTTTCCTAGAGTCAAAATGGGAGTTAATACAAGTGTATAACTGACAATGCATTGGACAGTTTGATTGTCCATCCAAATTTTGTTATTTCCCACTAACAGCATGTAAGGAGGCTTAACACAACTCTGTATGGGAACAGTCAGGTTGGAAGTAAGTAAAGCAGAATGTCCAGATCTACGTTGATACTGAGAGATGGGGGCGGTAGCGGGAACAACAAACAGAATAGTTTCCCCTTCCCATACTCGCAGTCCAGACATGGCAATAGCCAATTTCCAAAGTTCTGGGTGTTCTAGGCTCAGAATGGGGAGTATCATACAAGGCCTGGGGGAGGGGGGCGGGTAATGCCTTTATCTTCCCATTTTAAGGGAAAGAATGAGCTGAACCTCCTATGCAAAGTAGAATGATGATTCTTGTTCTCCCAATAAGAAATAAAATAAGTAGCCTCCAGGCATTCCTTTCCGCCAGAGGAGCAATTGTTTTTTAAATAGCCCTTGGGTGCCCAGTCTATTACTAAACCATATGAGTCATTTTTTAATATGACTGCATGTGAGTTAACGGTCTTCCCAAATTAAAGTTTTAGATGGGCCCTCAAAATTTTTAGGGCATGGTTTTCCTGCAGATTTATATTGAAAGTATGGGATATCTCCCATTACTCCCCCTTTCATTTGTTTTAAAGTAGAAAGGGAGAGGCCAGAGATCAAATGTCCCGGTTCCTCTGTAACTGATCTCTCCGGAAGATAAGCAGCCCAGACTTGAGTTTCTAGATGGATACAACCAGGTGCATGTCCGAGGCACAGAGGTGGGTATTTATAACCCATGATAACATTAAATGCAGTGCCTTCTTCTCCTAGTTGAGCAGGGCAATGGTCATCTGTAGCTCCAGGCATCCACACACTATTGTTAGTGTAGATTTCTGCAGAAGCATCAATCCAGGTGAGAGGTCTAATAAATGGAGGAAAAGGTTCATAAGTCCAGTAAGAATAATTTTGTGTAGCAGGTAAATCAGTGCGAGAGGAAACTGGTGAGACAGAAAGTATAAGGAGGAGAATCATTAAATAAAACCTAGCGTAAGTGAGATTGAGGGCTGAAGGAGGAAGAGAACAGAGGGATGTTATTTTCAGGCTAATAGAAATAGTGAGATTTTTAGGTTTGTAAGGAGAAAAAGAAAGGTAATCAGGAGAAGTGGGATTAGTTAGATGGGTCTCCATTGCCATCAGGGAGGACTGAACCAGACCCATTGTGATTTGGTGTGCCTGCTTCTGAGGAGTTGGCACAGATCTCACCACGTCTGAGGGCGGTCTCTGACATGGACGTCTTTTCCATGTGGTTTTCGTTGTCAGTATTCACCCGAAGCTTGAGTCTCCTGGTGGGTACCCAGACAGGGGATTGATGATCTCCTGGTGAAACACAAGTATATCCTCTTCCCCACATTATAATTATGCCAGGTTCCCAGGTATTAATTTGGGAGTTTTTCCATAACACTGGCTTGCCTTCGTTTAGGGAGAATTTTTTGCCTGTATAATGGCATTCGGCTGCAGTTAGATTATTATCTTTAGGAACATTTAAAAAATGTAAACAATGCCAAATATAATTGGGAGTGGGGGGTAGTTAAATCATGTTTTTGCTGTTCAGACTCTTTGGACAATTGGGTTTTTAAAGTGTGATTGGCCCGTTCCGCCACAGCCTGTCCCTGAGGATTGTAAGGGATTCCAGTAATATGGGAAATCCCCACTGTTGCATAAATAAATCAAAAGCCTTACTAACATATCCGGGGGTGTTGTCTGTCTTTATTTGATATGGAAGCCCCATAACTGCAAAGCAAGAATACAGATGTTTTTTAACATGGGCCATGCCTTCCCCTGTTTGGCAAGTAGCCCAGATAAAACCTGAGAAGGTATCTACAGAAACATGTACATATGACAGTCTGCCAAAGGAGCTAACATGAGTTACATCCATTTGCCATAAAGCATTAGGAGTTAGGCCTCTGGGATTAATGCCAGGTTCCTGATTTGGAAGTATAAAAACTTGGCACTGAGGACAGCTGTGAACAATAAACTAAGCCTGTTTTCAGGTAAGAGCAAATTTATCTTTTAATCCAGCAGCACTGACATGAGTGAGATTATGGAACTCCTGAGCTTCTTGGGTTGCAAAAGATCAAACAGTCGACCTTATGGTTACCGGCAGACATGGGTCCTGGTAAAGTGGTATGAGATCTAACATGTGTAATATAGAAAGGGTGTCTAGTTGGCGAAACACCTGTTGTAACCTTGAAAATAAAGAAGCCAATTCAGAATTATCAATATGTTTGATAGTAGCAGTTTCTATATTTTTAGTGGCATGTACAACATAAGCAGAATCAGAGAAAATATTTAAAGGTTTGGGGAAATCCTGTAAGGCAGTAATCACAGCAATTAACTCTGCCTTTTGAGCAGAGGTATAAGAGGTAGAAAGAAGCTTGTCTGTAGGGCCTACATGACCAGCATTGCCATTACTGGAGCCATCAGTGAACACTGTAACGGCCTCAGGAATGAGCTGATCTTTGGTTAATCGAGGGACCACCCAAGACGTCATCTTTATAAAATCAAACAATTTGTTCTTTGGATAATGATTGTCGACGCCAATGAAATCAGTCAAGTGAATTTGCCACACTACGGAATGTTGAAAGGCGGTTTGAACTTCGAGTCAATTGAAAGGAACTACAATTAAATTCAGATCAAATCCAGAAATTTGAAGTATTCTACACCGAGCCTGTCCAATTAATATGGCTATTTGGTCCAGATAAACAGACAAAGTTTTTGACACAGAATGAGGAAGAAAACACCACTCCACTAAATCATTATGTTGAACTATTAGTCCAGTAGGGGAGTGTAATGAAGCAAAAACCAGAAGTTGAAAAGGCTGAAACGGCTGTACTCTAGATAACTGGGCGGTCTGGTTTCTTTCCTCTACGAATTCCAGTTCTAGTAAAGCCTCAGCGGTCTAAGTCCTGGGACCGCGGAGACTGGAATCTCCCCGCAGTATAGAAAACAAGTTAGACAGCGAATAGGTCGGAATACCTAAAGCAGGTCTTAAATAATTAATGTTACCCAAAAGTTTTTGGAAGTCATTTAATGTTTTCAAAGAATCTCTCCTAATTTGAACTTTTTGAGGTTGAATATGTTGTTTATCGACCACCATTCCTAAATATTGAACAGGAGTGGTCTGCTGAATTTTATCCCGAGCGATGTGTAACCCAGCCTCTGTAACATGGCGGCTCGAAATTTTGTAACAGTCAATTAATTATGTCTCAGTGGGGGCAGCAATTAAAATATCATCAATAAAATGAAGAATACAGGCCTGGGGAAATTGGGCTTGAGCTGGTGAAAGCACTTGTCCAACATAAACCTGGGAGATTGTAGGGCTAGTCAGCATTCCCTGAGGAAGTACTTTCCATTGATAATGAGCTGCAGCCTCCTGATTATTGATAGATGGTACAGTAAAAGCAAATTTTTCACAATCCGATTTATGTAAAGCAATATAAAAAAAATCTTTAAGATCAATAACTATGAGAAGCCAATTTTTAGGTATTAAAGCCGGAGCAGGCATGCCGGGTTGGACAGTACCCATAGGTTTAATTATGGCATTATAATGGCTCTTAAATCGGTTACCATCCGCCACTTGCCTGATTTCTTTTTTTTACTAGAAACACAGGAGAATTCCAGGGGGAAAGAGAAGGTTCCACATTTCCAAGTTGTAACTGTTCAGAAACCAATTGAGTTAAAGCCTCCAGTTTTTCTTTAGAAAGCAGCCACTGCTGAATCCAAACGGGTGTGTCAGATTTCCATTGGAAAGGGATAGGATCAGGAGGCGTGGCAGCTGCCGCCAGTAAAAAGGATAACCTAAACTAGCCCTGTTTTCTTTTATAGTAACTGGGAGGGGTTTAGTGATCCCTTCATGCTTTGGACTGAGACCGAGCCCAGGAACAAACCCCATGTTTTCCATCATATGCTGACTGAGAGCACTGTAAGAGTTATGTGGAACATTAATTTCAGCCCCCCATTGTGCCAGTAAATCTCTACCCCAAAAATTAATGGGAATTGGCCTGATATAAGGCTGCATTGTACCCTTTTGACCATCAGGGCCAGTATGAGGCAAGACAAATGTGTTGTCATAAACTTCCTCAGCTTTTCCAACACCTACTTGTCCCATGTTAGTGGGATGTTTAAGCCAGGAGGAAGGCCATAAACTAGAGGAAATAACAGAAACATCAGCTCCAGTATCTACTAGGCCCTCAAACTTTCTTCCTTGAACGTGTACGGTGCAGGTGGGCTGTTGTTTAGAAATTGCATTAATCCAATAAGCGGCCTTTTAACTGCCAGAGCCCATCCCAGGGCTACGTGTCTTATCTCCTTTGTTTAAAATGGTATGAGGTAGTAAAAGCAATTGAGCAATTGACTCACCATCCGGAATGGAAACAGGAACCTTGGCAGACACGATTAATTTAATCTCATCAACAGAATCAGAATTAATGAGACCAGTATAAATGATGATACCTTTAGCAGAGGTGGATGCCCTACCTTAACACCAGACCCACCGAACCTTGAGGTAAAGGGCCATTGACCCCCGTGGGGACAATTAAAGGCAAAGAGATAGGTAGTAAATTTAGAGGAATAGTACTACAGAGATCGACCACCCCGCCCCCTACTGCGGAGGTGGACAAGCATTGTACTGAGACAGGAGAGGCTGGGACCCATTTGGTTTGGCTGTAGGTAAATTTGTTTGTGCTGAGGGTTGCATTGGGACCACCTGAAGCAGAAAAGCAACATTGGTCTGAGTCTGAAGCGTCTCATTTGATATTGGGGCCTGGGACTGGCCCCGCTCCCCGTTTCCCTGGTGTTGTGGCAGGGGATTTCCATCTACATCTATCTTTAGAGTGGCAATTACTGGCCCAATGTTTACCTTTGCGATAATGTGGGCAAACAGTAGCAGCAGCATTTGGTCGTGTTTGTTGAGCTGGCTTGGCTGCTTTTAAGTTTTTAACAGTGCAATTTTTTCGAGTATGACCAAGTTGACTGCAATTATAGCAGGCTCCAAGAAAAGAATTAGTGGGACCAGTTTGGTTGGTGTCCTTCATGTCCGTGCCCACAGAATAGCTTTGTGGGTGTCTGATCCAATGCCTTCACAAGCTTTAATATATGCAGGCAACACCTCGTGATCAGGTAAATTTTGTTGTTGGACAGAATGCATGGCCATTTTACACTCATGGTTTGCATTTTCAAAAGCTAACATACAAAGGAGAATACCTTGAGCACGCTCATCAAAGACAGAATTTTCAAAAGCATCTTGTAATTTAGCTAAAACTCAGGGTATAATTCAGAGTGACCTTGTTTAACCATGGTAAAAGAAACAGGAGCTTGGTCTGGAGCAGGTAATTTATCCCAAGCTCTCATACACACCTTTGTTACTTGTTCTGTGGTAAAAGCATCAAAGTTTAATTGGGCATAAGAATCAGACAAACTATCAGAGGCTGTGAGCTGAGCCTGAGTAACTAGTTCAATTTAGTTCAATTTAGCTGAGCCTGCAAACGAGCCTCTTCTGACCACCAAGTACAAAATTGTAAATGCTGAGATGGGGTCAGAACAGCTTTTGCCAGTCTAAAGGAAGCAAAGTGACCTCTGTACAAAAAGTGTGTAATACCATTTTAACATAAGGAGAAGTAGGACCATACTGAGTACAAGCATCCTTAAATTCTTTTAAAAAGGTAAGATTAAGAGGTACATAATGACGCATTTGTACCCCTTGGAAGTTAGGTGGGTCTAATGAAGGAGACCACTATTACTCATGCTGCCCTCTTCCCCCCACCTTGCCTAGTTCACAAGACAGGAGTAAAGAGAGAGAGAAACAAAAGTAAGATAAATAGCCAGACAACCTTGGCACCACCACCCGGCCCTAGGAGCTAAACAAAGTAATAATAATAACATCAACCCCTGGCCTAAACTACTTGTGTTATCTGTAAATTCCAGACACTGTATGAAAAAAGCATTATAAAACTTTTTGTTCTGTTAGCTGATGTATGTAGCCCCCAGTCACGTTTCCCACGCTTGCTCGATTTATCATGACCCTTTCACGTGGACCCCTTAAAGTTGTAAGCCTTTAAAAAGGCCAAATATCTCTTTCTCGGGGGGCTCGGCTCTTAAGACGCGAATCTGCTGATGCTCCCGGCCCAATAAAAAACCTCTTCCTTCTTTAATCCAGTGTCCGAGGAGTTTTGTCTGTGGCTCGTCCTGCTACAGGTCTAGAGCGACCGGATAAGTCCACGCGTCTAATCCACTTGTTTCTTTGTTTTGGCATAATAAGCGTTGCATTGAAGTTTCAAGAGTAGGCATCTGAGATGGAGTTGGCATACAAGTGACAGGAAAAGCATGTGTAGATAAGGGGAACTGAGGGTGAGAGGGTTGGACTGGAATGAGAGTGTGAGAAAAGGGCATTGGGGAGCAGAAGGAGCAGAAGTATACTGGTGATTACTGGCGTTCATGTGTGAAGAAGGGTACAGGGAAGCAGGCTGAATGGATGGCAAAGCGACCGGTTGAGGAACCAAAACGACAGGAGGGTGAGGGGCTGAAGAGGACAGGGGAGGGCCTGCAGAATTATAGGTAAGTTGTAGTTTGGTCCCAGAGCCATTAGGTGACTCCAGAGATTTGAAAAGAGAAGAATTAGCATATATATGGTCCTGGGCTGTGTGAGTCGGGGCGCAGGAGCTACAAGTACCGGCTCTTCATGAAAAGAAAAGATCGTCGGAGGTGACTGTAATCTAAAGTCACCAGAGTTAGACATTGAATTCTCAACATCGTCAGGTGGGGGAGGAGTAGACGAAGGGAGAGGCTGATCAGATAATGAAGGCTGTGCGGGAGAGGAAGGTTGAGGAAGAGGTGGAGGGTCGTCAGATTCAGAAAACTGTGGTAACTGTAGGGGGTCACGAGATTGGCATGTCATCAGGACAGCATGTACCAAGGCCCAATCACCCCAAACAGTGACAGGAACATAATTTCCTGTGGAGACCAGTTCCCAGAATGTTGCACCAACACAATCCCATATTTCTACATCTAAGGTTCCTTTTTCAGGAAACCAAGGACAGTATTCTTCCACTGCCCTGACTAGAGTGACTATATTTTCCATAGGCACTCGAACACTGCCCTGTTTTAATAAGAGTTTAATATAGCAGAGATAAACATGATGTTTAGACTCCACATGACCCACAGTTAACCTGGACCATATACAGACTACTCACCAGTCGTCAGGGAGTTGAACATACATAACTGTGGACCAAACTGATGACGTTTCTCCGCACCTACCAAAGGGACTCAGGTTCCCACATGCACTTGGGAAAAAAGAAAGACCACGTGGGCGCCAGATATCTGGGGAAATTCAGCCCCCAATATTTCACGTGGGTCCTTTTCTATTTTCCCTAAGTGTTGGCTGGTCTGAGAAATAAAGGGAAAGGGTACAAAAGAGAGAAATTTTAGAGGTGGGTGTCCGGGGGAGACATCACATGTAGGCAGGTTCTGTGATGCCCCCCAAGCCGCAAAACCAGCAAGTTTTTATTAATGATTTTCAAAAGGGGAAGGAGTGTACAAATAGGGTGTGGGTCACAGAGATCACATGCTTCACAAGGTAATAAAATATCACAAGGCAAATGGAGGCAGGGCGAGATCACAGGACCGGGCCAAAATTTAAATAGCTAATGAAGTTTCGGGCACGCATTGTCATTGATAACATCTTATCAGGAGACAGGGTTTGAGAGCAGACAACTGGTCTGACCAAAATTTATTAGATGAGAATTTCCTTGTCCTAATAGGCCTGGGAGTGCTACAGGAGAGCAGGGCTTATTTCATCCCTTATCTGCAACCATGAAAGACAGACGTTCCCAAAGCGGCCATTTCAGAGGCCTCCCCTTAGGAACACATTCTCTTTCTCAGGGATGTTCCTGGCTGAGAAAAAGAACTCAGTGATATTTCTCCTATTTGCTTTTGAAATAAGAGAAATACGGCTCTGTTCCACCCGGCCCACAGGCAGCCAGACCTTAAGGTTATCTTCCTTGTTCTCTGAACATCGCAGTTATCCTGTTCTTTTTTCAAGGTGCCCAGATTTCATATTGTTTAAACAATTTGTGCAGCTAACGCAATCATCACAGGGTCCTGAGGTGACATTCATCCTCAGCTTATGAAGATGATGGGATTAAGAGATTAAAGACAGGCATAGGAAATCACAAGAGTATTGACTGGGGAAGTGATAAGAGTCCATGAAATCTTCACAATTTATGTTTAGAGATTGCAATAAAGACAGGCATAAGAAATTATAAAAGTATTAATTTGGGGAACTAATAAACATCCATGAAATCTTCACAATTTATGTTCTTCTGCCACAGCTTCAGCCGGTCCCTCCGTTCGGGATCCCTGACTTCCTGTAACGATACTTCTAAATACCTTAAAAATTAAAATGACATATTTTAAGGAGACAAGATTTTACTATACATATGGTGTTTTAGTTAATGTAACTTATTGCTACTTAATGAGTTTGATCACTATCCTAGATATTCTTTCATGCAGTGAACACTCAGTCACAGATTAGAAAAACATTTTATTACTTCCTCTCAAGGTTTGAATAAGCCAAGTTATTACATGGCTATATGTTTGTTTTTTTTTTTAATTTTGTTTTTGAGACAGGGTTTTCTGTCACCCAGGCTAGAGAGCAGTGGTGTGATCACGTCTCATTGCAACCTTGACCTCCTACACTCAGGCAATCCTCCTACCTCAGCCTCCCAAGTAGCTGGGGCTACAGGCAGGTGCCACAGCACTCAGCTAATTCTTTATGTTTTGTAGAAAGAGAGTCTGTGTTGCCCAGGCTGGTCTCGAACTCCTGGGCTCAAGTGATCCTCCTGCCCTGGCCTCCCAAAATGCTGGGATAAGAGGTGTGAGCCATTGTGCCTGGTCACACAGATATACTTTTATCTTTAAAAATGCTTTTACATTTTAGGTGGTTTTCAGTAAAAATAGATAAGAAATACACCATTATAAGACAATAGTGGCAGAGACTCACTTCTTCACGGATCTTTAAAATAAACCCAAACTCTTCTCTGACCTTCTGTACTTCATTCCAATTAGGAAAAAGGGATATGAAAGCATTCATGAGTTGTGTTTCCACAAGCTATTAATAATATTAAAAAAAGATACAGAGTTTTAGATATTACTTACTTTAAACTAAAGCAAATGACTAGTTAAGTGAAATTTGCAGTTTTCATTTTGCATTGTCTATTTAAAAGGTCTAGGTATTGGAGCTGAAATGCTGAAGAGGCTAAGTCAGGTATGTATTACAGTTAGTACTGATATTCTATTCACTAACTTTTTCTTCAATAAATATTCACAGGGCATAAATTAAATCATTAATCTCACCATTTGAACATAACCCCAACATATACTTCAAATTTCTACCCAAATTAAAGTGGATTTTCAAATCAGATGATCATATACAGCATATGAGTTACAGTCAATTAAAATTGATTTATATATAATCCACAACCACACTATACACCCTTTTTGCTATCAAGTGAAAGTAAAGAGGGAGATTAGAAAGCCTTTTTATTCAAAAAAACAGGCCCACAGTATAATATTACAAGACTATAAAAGGAAGATCTTCTTGTATTTTGGAAACATATCAAAACATGTGTTCTTATAGGTACACCTTTTCTATATGATAAAGGCTTTGCAAATATCAGTTTTGAGCTTTTAAAGAGGGCTTTGAAGCTCAGAACAGTGAGTTTTTTTTCTTTTTACAGCTACAGAAAAGTTCAAAAGATAACTACTATATTTGGAAGTATTATTCACACATAGTGTCTTGCATAGAGTAGACCTTCAATAAAATATATATGTTAATGAAGATTATACTTTCAAATGAAACTAATATTTGCTGGTTTGTTTTTAAACAGATAGCCATCAGAACTCAATGTAACCGCATGCACTTTCTTGTCGCCATTTGGAACCAGGCTTCTGTCGACTACTACACTAGTCGAGGGGCTTTAGACCTTTCCTCTGTGGAGGGCTGGCATCTCTTCAGTTTTAACAGAGAAGAACTCCTGGACATGGCATGGGAAGAATGAAAGAGGCCTTGAAACAACTCATCCCAACATAGCCTCCAACATTTGACTGTCACCTGAGTCTACCAGCAGTTTGACTTTGTTGTACAATACAGCAAGTGATCATCACATTCTTGAGCAGATCTTTTATTTTGAAACAGATTTTATAGCTCTAGTCAACTTTCCATTATCCAAACCAATATTCTTTTTTTTTTTTTTTTTTTTTTTTTTTTTGAGACGGAGTTACGCTCTGTCACCCAGGCTGGAGTGCAGTGGCGTGATCTCTGCTCACTGAAACCTCTGTCTCCTGGGTTCACGCCATTCTCCTGCCTCAGCCTCCCGAGTAGCTGGGGTACAGACACCCGCCACCATGCCCAGCTAAATTTTTTTTTGTATTTTTAGTAGAGATGGGGTTTCACCGTGTTAGCCAGGATGGTCTTGATGTCCTGACCTTGTGATCCACCCGCCTTGGCCTCCCAAAGTGCTGGGATTACAGGTGTGAGCCACCGCACGTGGCCTATCCAAACCAATATTCTAATGGCTAGTAGCAGTAGTGATAATCGAAAAGAGCAGATAACTTAAAAGTCACTTATATTTAGCCTTGCGCTATTTTTTACCTACCATATTTCATCAGATTTAAGATGCTTCTTCTTTCACAGTCTGACGTATCTGATGTTGGAATAAACGTAACTAGCAGCATTTGTTTGTTTGTTTGCTTTTAGAGGCAGGATCTTGCTATTTGCTCAGGCTGGTCTCAAACTTTTGGCCTCAAGCAATCCTTCCACTTCAGCCTCCCAGACATAAGCAACTCTGCTCAGCATTTTTTTTTTTTAATTAAAGGTATATGATATGCCTTAGATTTGATGAAATATTGGTGTTTGAATATATTCAGATCTGAGGTTTTAAAAAATTCATTTCAGGCTGGGCACAGTGGGTCACGTCTGTAATCCCAGCACTCTGGGAGGCCGAGGCGGGCAGATCATGAGGTCAGGAGATCAAGACCATCCTGGCTAACACGGTGAAACCCCATCTCTACTAAAAGTACAAAAAAAAAAATTAGCCGGGCGTGGTGGCAGGTGCCTGTAGTACCAGCTACTCAGGAGGCTGAGGCAGGAGAATGGGGTGAACACGGCAGGTGGAGCTTGCAGTGAGCCGAGATCGAGCTGCTGCACTCCAGCCTGGGCAACAGAGCGAGACTCTGTCTCAAAAAAAAAAAAAAAAAAAAAAATTCATTTCAAATACTGGAGATAAATTCTGAAGAGCTTACTTATGAAAAACTAGCAAGTAAACTGCTTCCCTACCTTGAGCAGCTTAAGTACCACTGCCTCCTTGACATCATCCCAGTACTACATTCTACCTCTGAACATCCATAGCTCTTTGGTTGTGCTTATCTTAGGGAAGATACCACATACAACACTGTATTTCTGTTTCCCTCTTTCCTAGTAGAGTGTAAGTCCTTTGAAATAATTCTAACTTTTGTGTCCTGTGCTGCAACCAGCATAGCAGAACATGTGAATTCCTACTACCTACCAGGCACTTCATGGGCATAGAAACTACACAAAAATTATTCAATGATATCCACAAGGAACCTTGTCTGTGAGAAAATGTTAATTACATAAATTGTGTAAGTACCGTATCTATAAATACCACCTATCACTTGCTAGTTTTTCATAAGTAAGCTCCTCAGAATTTATCTCCAGTATTTGAAATGATTTTTTTAAAACCTTGGATCAGATCTCAAACACACTCATATTTCATCAAATCTAAGACATATTATATACCTTTATTTTTTATTTGTTTATTTTTTGAGACTGAGTTTTCTTCTTGTTGCCCAGGCTGAAGTGCAATGGCATGATCTATGCTCACTGCAGCCTCCACCTCCCGGGTTCAAGTGATTCTCCTGTCTCAGCCTCCCAAGTAGCTGGAATTACAGGCATGCGCCACCATGCTGAGCTAATTTTGTACTTTTTTGTGTGTGTTTTTAGTAGAGACAGGGTTTCACTATGTTGGTTAGGCTGGTCTCGAACTCCTGACCTCAGGTGATTCACCCACCTTGCCCTCCCAAAGTGCTGGGATTATAGGTGTGAGCCACCATACCCGACCATATCATATACCTTCAATTTTTAAAAAAAGGCGAGCAAAGTCGCTTATGTCTGGTTGGCTGAGGTGGGAGGATCACTTGGGGCCAGGAGTTTGAGACCAGCCTGGGCAACACAGCAAGATCCTATCTCTAGAAGAGAGAACATCTAAATTGTACCCTAGAGGATTGAGAGAGGGAACACAACACCGGAATTGGACTTGTAGGATGGGTAGAAGTTAGAATATGGAGCAGGATAAGATGGAAGAACATTCTAAGAGGACACACTAGCACACGCAGAGAAAGAGGCAATAATAGCAAGGCATGTTCAAGAAACAAATGGTATATCATAAAGACAGTATAATACACATTAGCAGTAGGGTGGGTAAGGAGAGGGAAGATAGGATTAGAAGGTAAGCTGGAATCAGATATGAAGGGCCTTGTATATCAAACTAAGGAGCTTTGATTCTGCAAGCAATGATGAGCCACTAAAGATTTCAGAAAGACAACTATATTCATTATAGTTGTCAGGAAGACAACTATGTCATAATAGACAAATAGGTTAGAAGAATAGGGTAGCAGACACTGTATGACCTGTTCCCAACCCCTTACCCCTTGCCTTCCTCATCACGGGAAAATAAACACGATTTCCCTACTCCCTATCTTCCTTAGGCTAAGTGTGTGGCTATATGACAAGTACTGGTTGAGATATACACAGAGGTCTTCTGAGGAGATTCTAAGAAAGCATTTACTTTTCTGATAAAAGGGAGTCAGAAGCATCTTGTGTACATTTTTATCTGCTATTTCCTACTTTGAATGTGTAGCTGCTCCCTGGAGGTACAGCAGACATCTTGTGACCATGAGGTGACAAACCAGCATGCTGTAGAGTACAGAGTGGAAAGAGAAAAAGTCTATGTCCTTAATAGCACCGATAAGCCACTGTCCCAACCCTATACTGCCTAATTCTAGGCTATAAATAGGGCTTTTTTTTTTTTTTTTTTTTTTTGCTTAAGATAATATTAAGTACTTAACTAGTTTACTGTCACCTGCAAGCAGAACATATTCTGAAATGAGAGAAAGCAAGATTGACAGTGAGCAAATTAGCCTGAAGGCTACTACAGTAACCCAGAAAAGTGATGATGATGACTTGAGGGAGAGTAATTATAGGATTAGAGAAGGTAGAATAGATTTGAAGGAGTGGGAGGTAGAGACAATTTTGTTTTAGGCATATTGACATTGGCATATCTATGGGATGTTAGATGAATATAACTAATAAGTAGAAATAAAGGTCTACAGCACTAGAGAGCTATGGAGGTTGAAGATATGAATAATAAAACAAATGGTGGCTGAAGCCAGTGAAGTCTGTTAAATGAAAATGAGAGTGCATATAGAATGAGAAAATAGGACTAGGGGGCCGGGCGCGGTGGCTCAAGCCTGTAATCCCAGCACTTTGGGAGGCCGAGACGGGCGGATCACGAGGTCGGGAGATCGAGACCATCCTGGCTAACACGGTGAAACCCCGTCTCTACTAAAAAAATACAAAAAACTAGCCGGGCGCGGTGGCGGGCGCCTGTAGTCCCAGCTACTCGGGAGGCTGAGGCAGGAGAATGGCGTGAACCCGGGAGGGGGAGCTTGCAGTGAGCTGAGATCTGGCCACTGCACTCCAGCCTGGGCGGCAGAGCGAGACTCCGTCTCAAAAAAAAAAAAAAAAAAGAAAATAGGACTAGGGATGAAACTTGAGCAGCCTCAGCATTTAAGGGATTCAGAGCAAGAGAAAAAAATGAAGAATAACAAAAGCAGGAAAAATAGAAAGCAAAGGGATAAGTGAGTTTCATGGAGATAGTGGTGAAGAGTCAATAATGACATAAAAATTCAGGTAGGGGCTGGGTGCGGTGGCTCACGCCTGTAATCCCAACACTGTGGGAGGCTGAGTCAGGCACAGGCTTGAGCTCAGGAGTTCGAGACCAGCCTGGACAACATGGTGAAGTCCTGTCTCTACCAAAAATACAAAAAAAATTAGGCAAGGTGGCGGGTGCCTTAGTCCCAGCTACTCGGGAGGGTAAGATGGGAGGATTGCTTGATCCTGGAAGGTGGAGGTTGCAGTGAGCTGTGTTTGTGCCACTGCACTCCAGCTTGGACAACAGAGCAAGACCCCATCTCAAAAAAATTTAAGCAGGTATGGAGGTCAGAATGTCACAAGGCAGAGAGGACTTGAAAGTAGGGAAAAAAGGCATAATATTTACTTTTGTCAAAAAGTAACAAGTACTTTTTAAAGAAGTATAACAATTATAGGAAGGAGAGAGAAAAAATAGTTCAAGGGGAGAGGTCAAGTTAAGGAAAGGTTTTTGTCTTGTTTTGTTATTGTTGATTTAAGACAGAGAACACCTGCAGCTATGTAGAAGTGGAGGAAAAGAAACTAGTAAAAAGAGAAACCAAAGACTGGAGATTAAACAGGGTGGAATATGGTCTTAGATAGGAACGAATGAGATCAAGAACACAAAGAGAAGTATGTCTTAGGAAAGGGGGATGCATGGCTAAAAAGAGGTAAGTCTTGAAGGTAGATGGGAAGAAGTTGGGAATGGTCATGTCTAATAATTTACTTTCTTCTCTATGAAACAGGAGGCACAGTCAACTTTGACGGTTATAAGAGGTTTGAGGAGAATAAAAGGTTTGTAATACCTCTTCTAGGGAAAACAATAGTAAACCACTCAGGAACCAGTAGAAGGATTGCCAAGCAGTATGAGGAAGCCTGTGTAGCATATGGCCCTCTCAAATAGTTAAAGATGTTTTCAGATATTTAAGAGGAATAACATTAACAAAACCAAGAGACAAAGCCAAGCTTAAGTCCCATAAAACATAGATATTTTATTCCAGCTCTAGGAAACGGGAAAAAAAAAAAAAAAAAAAAAAGAGGGAAACACATCTTTCCACACACCATTCTAATTTAACCGACATTAGTCTGGGAAAGCTAGAGCAGAAATATATGTTTATATGTATAAATATGTATGTCTTTATACATACATATATGTATTTTCAGATTTTAATCTCACTGGAGTTCATGTCTTCATTTTTTTTTTTTAAATGCCCTTAAAGGTCATCAAATGCAAGCTAATACTTCTACCTAAGTCTCCTCATCAATCATTTAACATTGTTTGCATTGCATTCAGTTTGTCTGTTAACCACTTATGTAATTTATCAAATTGTACATTCGGATATGTAAGGGAAAAACTTGGTTTAAGTAATACTCTATGTATCAGTTACCCATTACATGATTTTTTTCATCATTATTTGCAACGTCACACATCTTGTAGTTTTCTATGTAGTCTCTGTATGCAGTCTACTTCAGCTTCTAGTGCTGTACATATCTATATCTTCTGGGTGGGACTGCCCGTGATCCATGAGCTTGGGGTCAGGCATAAACTGTGTTGCACCTGATAAAGTATTAAAATGAAAAAAAAAAAATTAGTCACTTAACTAATTTATTTTTCATACTGGGAAGACAGCAGTGAACAAACCAGATAAAAATCTCTGGTGACATAGACCTAACATTTGAGTTAGGTGAGACAAACTAATTAAATATATATCAGATGATGGTTAAGTGTTATGTGAAAAAATGAAACAAGGAGGGGTATATGGAGTGCTTAAGTGATCTGTAATTTTAAATAGGGCAGCCAGGGAAAGCCTTCCGAAAAGGTGATATATGAGCTGAGAACTGAAGGAGGTGAGGGTGTGCACCCTTATAGATACCAGCAGGCAATGCCTTCCAGGATGAGCAGACAGCAAGTGTAATGGACCTGAGGTATATCTGAGGAACCAATATGGCTGGAACAGAGTAGACAAATGTGGTGTATGTAGGGGTGGCGGCAAGGCAGTGAGAGAGAGAATGATAGGAGATGTCATCAAAAAGACAATGGAAAGCTAGGTCACATAGGGCCATGGTAAAGATTTTGGCTTTAAGTGAGATGAGAAGCTACTGGACAATTTTGAGTAGAGGAGTGAATGATGCTATGTTTTTTAAAAAGATCACTCTTGGCTATGGGGAAAAGAAACTACAGGGAAACTGCAGGGAGACCAGTTAGAAAGCAATTACAGCACTCCAAAAGACATGCTGAGGGCTTTAGTTACAATGGTAGCCGTAGAAGTGGAGAAAAGGTACCAGATTCTGGATAATGCTGAAGGTAGAATGGACAAGATTTCCTAAATGGATTGACTATGTCTTATGAGCGAAACTCTTCAACTTGAGGAACCGGAAGAATGGAGGTGACATTTACGGAGATAGAGGAAAATGTGGGAGAAGCAGGTTTACGGGAAAACAAATGAATCATTAAGTGTTGGATGTGTTAAATTTGAATTGCTTACTTAACATCTGAGTACAAATGAGTTAAGATTAGGAGATGTTAAAAAGGTGAGGAGAATGTAGGAAAGAAGACTAAGGTGGAAAGCCAGTGAATGAGGTAAGAGAACCAAGAGCAACAGATATCCCACAGGCCAAGTGAAGATATTGTTTGAAGGAGGAAGGAATTTAACCTGTGTCAAAGGTTACTGATGGATTGCATAAGATGGAGATTGAGAATCAACTCCTGGATTTGGCAAAGTGTGGATCACTGGTGAACTTGACAGGCTTCCTGTGTCCCCGGCAAGCAGCTAAGTTATTTTCATGCATTATCTCATAATCCCACCATGAAGTAGATACTATTTTTACATTGTCCTTATTTTACAGATAAGAAAATTTTAATTTGGAGAGGTTAAGTAACTTGACCAAAGTCATTTGGCTGATATGTGGTGGAGCCAGGAATGAATCCACATTTGCCTGACCCCAACATAACAACCCAGGCTCTTCTTTAAAATGATGTTTGTAGCAGTAAAAATCTCATACAACTAGTTTTAGTACTAAACAAGATAATGCACACAAACTGCTGCATATAATACCTTGTGCATGGTAAGTAGGCAAGAGACAACTATTTTATATTTACTTTATGACATAATACTACAAACATTTTTTCAGAAATTTGTTTTTATTTTAAATACGTTCAAAATAGGATTCATTTTAAAATTAATTTTATTACATTTGGGAACCATACCTTTTCTGCATAAAATAATTTAGTTTCCAGTTTTATAACGAAAACAAAGGAGAGAAATTGGAATACAATGATTTATCTTAAACCTATCTTTTCTAAAATGTATTTTACAGTGTGACACACCTATGTGTAACTTCATCACCAAATATATTAACCAAACAACCAGATTCATAAGTAATTAGTATTCATGATGGTACAGGTAATGCAGCTCTCCACAGAATAAATTCTTAACCTCTTGTCTCTTTGGGGGTATGTTATAGAACTCATGTAATCTATTAACTTGGATGAGGAAAATTTGTCATTATTTTCACTTACCTCTGACTTAAATGGACATTTTCTTCAATAATGAATACAGGCAACAAAACACAATAGTAACAGCAGTGCCTCAGATTTCTTTGTCACCAACAGAAATCACAGGTATCTTATTACATTATAGTTGCAGATTATCTCAAAATATTCACACTCACCGCTACTTAAAAATTAAAAGTCATTAGACCTATTGTTAGATGCTGTTGTTTAATACACTTAAGGAAGTTCATACATTACTATGTGTTTTACTTTCTGCATTTGAAAACATTCTGAGAAGAGTTTGTAGCAAAAAAAATGGTTAGGAATCCACTGATGGTTCTGCTGTATCTCTACTGCCATCTGGTGGGTACCATTGCTCAGTACAAGTGAAAAGAATGGTGCAACAAGTTTTTTTATCAAGCAGAAAACACTATATAGTAGGCATGTGACAAATAATTATTTTATATAAATCTCAATGTGTCAAATTTGCTTAACAGTGTTCATCAACTAAGTTATTTAGCACTTCTAAATACTTCCTTAATTTATATTCTTGTCCAAAGTTTGGTGAAAGATCTACCTTACACCAATTTCCTGAATTAGAAAGATTTTTTTGCCTTTAGATCACTCCTCAAAATTTCTTAAAAGGCTTCAAGATTTTAATTTATTCACAACTTAAAACAGAGATTCTTAGCGAGAGTAGTATGTAAAAGAATCCTCTGTAAAGCTCTTCCTAAAATCCACCTGCTTAGAGGCCTCACCTCTGGAGATTCAGATTTATAATTCTTCATAGAGTCTAGACCTATGAATTTTGAAAAACAGCGCAAAACCCTCAAGTAATTGTGATATGGATCCCTCTGGTTTAGAACCACTTAGCCTGTCATTTGATTTCTATCTTTTTAAAAAGCTTCATCTCAAAGGCCGGGCGTGGTAGCTCAAGTATGTAATCCTAACACTTTGGGAGGCCGAGGCGGGCGGATCACAAGGTCAGGAGATCAAGACCATCCTGGTTAACATGGTGAAACCCTGTCTCTACTAAAAATACAAAAAATTAGCTGGGCATGGTGGCAGGTGCCTGTAGTCTCAGTTACTTGGGAGGCTCAGACAGGAGAATTGCTTGAACCCGGGAGGCGGAGGTTACAGTGAGCCGAGATCACACCACTGCACTCCAGCCTGGGTGACAGAGTGAGACTCCATCTCAAAAAAAAAAAAAAAAAAAAACCACACACACACACACACACAAAACACATTTCATCTCATGCTCTTATAAGCAACTAAGAATTGTATCTTTCTTAGAAATTTCTTCATTTCTTGAGTGGATTAAGGGCTCTCTTACCCTCCCAAAGAATAAGCTGTCATAAAACTCTTCTTGAATCTGAATGCCCTAATCATCATAATGCATTCCTTCGCAATTTTATGTTTGCTCTCTAATAAGAACCATTTCTGCTTAAAGCTTTTTAGAAGATTTTTCAAAAAGTTGGTGTTATAACAAATAGGAAAGAAATATGTTCAAAGTTATAAGACATCACTGAATTATATCTCAAATAACATGTGATAATTTAGTTCACATGTTATCTCATTGATATTTTAAGCAAGTTAGGTACAAAAAAAGGGGACAGATAACTAATAAATTACAGAGTGAAGTTAGGATTGTTACAAATTCTCTTTTGGTTTCTTGTGTATAAAATCAGGGTAACATTCAGCATGCAGCTTCTTAGCAACTCAAATACTTAAAGACACTAGTCACTATAAAGTACTTTCTCAAACTTTTCCATTCCTTTTTTCTCTGTGTGCTTCAGTTTGGCTATTTTTTATTGATTTGTCTTTGAATTCATTAATTCTGTGCTTTCTGGTATATAGTCATCTGTTAAACCCATCCAATGAGTTCTTAATTTTGGGTACTGTATTTTTCACTTCTAGAATGTCCACTAGAATTTTTTTTAACAGATTCCAAGTCCCTGTGACATTCTCCATCTTTTCATCCATTTTGTCCATCATTTCTTTTTTCTATTTCATGTATTAATTATAGTTATTTTAAAGTCCTTTTCAGTTAACTTCAATATTTAGGTCATCTGTGGGTCTGCTGTTATTGTTATATTTATTTATTTTTTCTTTTGACTGTCAGTCACATCTTCTTGCCTTTTTGCATAACTAGTATTTTGTTTGTTTGTATAGTGGACATTTTGTATAAAAGAAAGGTAGAAGCTCCAGAAGATAAAGGGCACCAGACAGGGGTGCCCTTTATCTCTTTAGAAAGGGCAAAACACTTACTATCTCAATCTAGTCAGGCATTGAGCTGGGTCTGGGCTGCGTTCTAATTTTAGTAAGAGTCAGTTAACCTCTGGTTCCTCTCAGTTCAGGTATGGCACTCCCAAGCTTCTGACTGACAGTCTGACTAGTTTCTGTCTCCACAGCACCAAAAAACTGTAGGAAATCCGGTTTTGCCCTTAAGAGGTTTTGAGTTTGGCTATTTAGTCTCTGAATCCACAAAAAATCTGGCAACTACCATGAGGGAGATATGACTCATGCATATGTGGCACATCCCCTCTCTCTAGAAGAGGAATTGGCAAACTTTTCTGCAAAAGGTTAGTAGTAAATATTTTTGACTTTGTGAACCATATGGTCTCTGTCACAAGTGCTCAACTCTGCCACTGTAGTGTAAGAGCAGCCATAGACAATACATAGATCAATGTGTGTGGGTATGTTCAATTAAAATGTCATTTCTGGACATTCAGATCCAAATTTCATGTAATTTTCACTTGCTATGAAATATTATTCTTTTGATTTTTTTCAACCATCATGGTTAGCTTGCAGAATATACAAAAATAGTGAGTCAGGACACCTCATACAGGCGGATGCCCCTCTGGGACACAGCTTCAAGAGGAAGGATCAGGCAGCAATATTTGCTGTTCTGCAGTCTCCGCTGGTGATACCCAGGCAAACAGGGTCTAGAGTGGACCTCTAGCAAATTCCAACAGACCTGCAGCTGAGGGTCCTGACTGTTAGAAGGAAAACTAACAAACGGAAAGGAAGAGCATCAACATCAACAAAAAGGACATCCATACAAAAACTCCATCTGTAGGTCACCAGCATCAAAGACGAAACGTGGATAAAACCACAAAGATGGGGAGAAACCAGAGCAGAAAAACTGAAAATTCTAAAAACAGGAGCACCTCTTCTCCTCCGAAGAATCGCAGCTCCTCCCCATCAATGGAACAAAGCTGGACGGAGAATGACTTTGACGAGCTGACAGAAGTAGGCTTCAGAAAGTCGTTAATAACAAACTTCTCTGAGCTAAAGGAAGATGTCCGAACCCATCGCAAGGAAGCTAAAAACCTTGAAAAAAGATTAGATGAATGGCTAACTAGAATAAACAGTGTAGAGAAGACCTTAAATGACCTGATGGAGCTGAAAACCATGGCACGAGAACTACATGACACATGCACAAGCTTCAATAGCCGATCCAATCAAGTGGAGGAAAGGGTAACAGTGATTGAATTAATGAAAAATTAATGAAACAAAGCAAGAAGAGAAGTTTAGAAACAAAAGAGGAAAAAGAAATGAACAAAGCCTCCAAGAAATATGGGACTATGTGAAAAGGCCAAATCTATGTTTGATTGGTGTATCTGAAAGTGATGGGGAGAATGGAATCAACTTTTGAAAAACACCCTTCAGGATATCATCCAGGAGAACGTCCCCAACCTAGCAAGGCAGGCCAACATTCAAATTCAGGAAATACAGAGAACACCACAAAGATACTCCTCGAGAAGAGCAAACACAAGACACATAATTGTCAAATTCAGCAAGGTTGAAATGAAGGGAAAAATGTAAAGGGCAGCCAGACAGAAAGGTTGGGCTACCCATAAAGGGAAGCCCATCAGACTAACAGCAGATCTCTCAGCAGAAACTCTACAAGCCAGAAGAGAGTGGGGGCCAATATTCAATATTCTTAAAGGAAAGAATTTTCAACCCAAAATTTCATATCCAGCCAAACTAAGTTTTATAAGTGAAGGAGAAATAAAATCCTTTACAGACAAGCAAATGCTGAGAGATTTCGCCACCACCAGGCCTATTTTACAAGAGATCTTGAAGGAAGCATTAAACATGGAAAGGAACAACTGAAACCAGCCACTGCAAAAAAATGTCAAACTCTAAAGACCACCGATGCCAGGAAGAAACTCCAACAACTAACGGGCAAAATAACCAGCTAACATCATAATGACAGGATCAAATTCACACATAACAATATTAACCTTAAATGTAAATGGGCTGAATATTCCAATTAAAAGACACAGACTGACAAATTGAATAGAGTCAAGACCCAATAGTGTGCTGTATTCAGGAGACCCATCTCACGTGCAGAGACACACATAGGCTCAAAATAAAGGGATGGAGGAAGATCTAACAAGCAAATGGAAACCAAAAAAAAAAAAAAAAAAAAAGCAGGGGTTGCAATCCTAGTCTCTGATAAAACAGGCTTTAAACCAACAAAGATCAAAAGAGACAAAGGAGGCCATTATATAATGGTAAAGGAAAAATTCAACAAGAAAAGCTAACTATCCTAAATATATATGTACCCAATACAGGAGCACCCAGATTCATAAAACAAGTCCTTAGAGACCTACAAAGAGACTTAGACCCCACACAATAATAATGGGAGACTTTAACCCCCCACTGTCAATATTAGACAGATCAATGAGACAGAAGGTTAACAAGGATACCCAGGACTTGAACTCAACTCTGCATCAAGCAGACCTAAGAGATATCTACAGAACTCTCCACCTCAACACAACAGAATATACATTCTTCTCAGCACCACATCGCACTTATTCCAAAATTGACCACATAGTTGGAAGAAAAGCACTCCTCAGCAAATGTAAAAGAAGAGAAATCACAACAAATTGTCTCTTAGACCACAGTGCAATCAAATTAGAATTCAGGATTAATAAACACACTCAAAACTGCACAACTACATGGAAACTGAACAATCTGCTCCTGAAGCACTACTGGGTACATAACGAAACGAAGGAAGAAATAAAGATATTCTTTGAAACCAATGAGAACAAAGACACAATGTACCAGAATCTCTGAGACACATTTAAAACAGTGTGTACGGGGAAATTTATAGCACTAAATGCCCACAAGAGAAAGTAGGAAATATCTAAAATCAACATCCTAACATCACAATTAAAAGAACTAGAGAAGCAAGAGCAAACAAATTCAAAAGCTACCAGATGGCAAGAAATAACTAAGATCAGAGCAGAAGTGAAGGAGATAGAGACATAAAAAAATCCTTCAAAAAAAAAAAAATCAATGAATCCAGGAGTTGGTTATTTGAAAACATCAACAAAACTGATAGACCACTAGCAAAACTAATAAATAAGGAAAGAGAGAAGAATCAAATAGATGCAATAAAAAAAATGATAAAGGGGATATCACCACCAACCCCACAGAAATACAAACTACCATCAGAGAATACTATAAACACCTCTACGTAAATAAACTTGAAAATCTAGAAGAAATGGATGTATTCCTGGACACATACAACCTCCCTAGACTAAACCAGAAAGAAGTTGAATGTCTGAATAGACCAATAACAGGCTCTGAAATTGAGGCAACAATTAACAGCCTACCAACCAAAAAAAGTCCAGGACCAGACAGATTCACAGCCGAATTCTACCAGAGGTACAAGGAGGAGCTGGTATCATTCCTTCTGAAACTATTCCAATCAATAGAAAAAGAGGGAATCCTCCCAAACTCATTTTATGAGGCCAACATCATCCTCATACCAAAGCCTGGCAGAGACACAACAAAAAAAGAGAATTTTAGACCAATACCCTGATGAACATCGATGCGAAAATCCTCCATAAAATACTGGCAAAACGAATCCAGCAGCACATCAAAAAGCTTATCCACCACGATCAAGTAGGCTTCATCCCTGGGATGCAAGGCTGGTTCAACATACACGAATCAATCAACGGAATCCATCACATAAACAGAACCAATGACAAAAACCACATGATTATCTCAATAGATGCAGAAAAGACCTTTGACAAAATTCAACAGCCCTTCATGCTAAAAACTCTCAATAAACTAGGTACTGATGGAATGTATCTCAAAATAATAAGAGCTATTTCTTACAAACCCACAGCCAATATCATACTGAATGGGCAAAAACTGGAAAAATTCCCTTTGAAAACTGGCAAAAGACAGGGATGCCCTCTCTCACCACTCCTATTCAACATAGTGTTGGAAGTTCTGGCCAGGGCAATCAGGCAAGAGAAAGAAATAAAGGGTATTCAACTAGGGAAAGAGGAAATCAAATTGTCCCTGTTTGCAGATGACATGATTGTATATTTAGAAAACCCCATCGTCTCAGCCCCAAATCTCCTTAAGCTGATAAGCAACTTCAGCAAAGTCTCAGGATACAAAATAAATGTGCAAAAATCACAAGCATTCCTATACACAAATAACAGACAATCAGACAGCCAAACCATCAGTGAACTCCCATTCACAATTGCTACAAAGAGAATAAAATACCTAGGAATCCAACTTACAAGGGATGTGAAGGACCTCTTCAAGGAGAACTACAAACCACTGCTCAATGAAACAAAAGAGGACACAAACAAATGGAAGAATATTCCATGTTCACGGACAGGAAGAATCAATATCATGAAAATGGCCATACTGCCCAAGGTAATTTACAGATTCAATGACATCCCCATCAAGCTACCAATGACTTTCTTCACAGAATTGGAAAAAACTACTTTAAAGTTCATATGGAACCAAAAAAGAGCCCACGTTGCCAAGACAATCCTAAGCCAAACGAACAAAGCTGGGGGCATCATGCTACCTGACTTCAAACTATACTACAAGGCTACAGTAACCAAAACAGCATGGTACTAGTACCAAAACAGAGATATAGACCAATGGAACAGAACAGAGGCCTCAGAAAGAACACCACACATCTACAACCATCTGACCTTTGACAAACCTGACAAAAACAAGACATGGGGAAAGGATTCCCTTTTTAATAAATGGTGCTGGGAAAATTGGCTGGCCATATGTAGAAAGCTGAAACTGGATCCCTTCCTTACACCTTATACAAAAATTAATTCAAGATGGATTAAGGACTTAAATGTTAGACCTAAAACCTTTTACCTTAGAAGATAACCTAGGCAATACCATTCAGGACATAGGCATGGGAAAGGACTTCATGACTAAAACCCCAAAAGCAATGGCAACAAAAGACAAAATAGACAAATGGAATCTAATTAAACTAAAGAGTTTCTGCACAGCAAAATAAACTACCATCAAAGTGAACAGGTAACCTACAGAATGGGAGAAAATCTTTGCAATCTACCCATCTGACAAAGGGCTAATATCCAGAATCTACAAAGAACTTAAACATATTTACAAGAAAAAAACAAACAACCCCATCAAAAAGTGGGTGAAGGATATGAACAGACACTTCTCAAAAGAAGACATCTGTGCAGTCAACAGACACATGAAAAAATGCTCATCATCACTGGTCATCAGAGAAATGCAACTCAAAACCACAATGAGATACCATCTCACACCAGTTAGAATGGCGATCATTAAAAAGTCAGGAAACAACAGGTGCTAGAGAGGATGTGGAGAAATAGGAACGCTTTTACACTGTTGGTGGGAGTGTAAACTAGTTCAACCATTGTGAAAGACAGTGTGGCGATTCCTCAAGGATCTAGAACTAGAAATACCATTTGACCCAGACATCCCATTACTGGGTATATGTTTATTGTGGCACTATTCACAATAGCAAAAACATGGAACCAACCCACATGTCTATCAGTGATAGACTGGATTAAGAAAATGTGGCAAATACTCACCATGGAATACTATGCAGCCATAAAAAAGGATGAGTTCATGTCCTTTGTAGCGACATGGATGAAGCTGGAAACCATCATTCTAAGCAGACTGTCACAAGGACAGAAAACCAAACACCGCATGTTCTCACTCACAGGTGGGAATTGAATAATGAGAACACTTGGACACAGTGTGGGGAACATCACACACAGGGGCCTATTTTGCGGTGGGGGAGATGGGAGAGGGACAGCATTAGGATAAATACCTAATGTAAATGATGAGTTAATGGGTGCAGCACACCAACATGGCGCATGTATACCTATGTAACAAATCTGCACGTTGTGCACATGTACCCTAGAACTTAAAGTAGAATTTTTTTAAAAAATAAAGAATATAGGTTTTGCATATTTATCACCTAAAAAAAAATAGTGAGTCGAGTCAGAATTGGCATACGAGCCATAGTTTCTCAACTTCTGCTTTAGAGGGACATTAATTTTGTAAGACTGTGAGAGATTTCATTCTGCTTTCATCAGATTCTTGAAGAGGTCTATGACACCAAATTTCTAAATTTGTGATTCCCAAAATAACAATTTTCTCCATTAATGTACATGAGATGGTAGAGAACCACCAAACTCATATTCAGAGCCACAACATATAGTTGGACAGTACACCCTATCTCTTCTGTATGGTGATAAGTGGTAGCCATGGCTAGGCTCACTAGGTAAGTGACTTGCTCCTTAAGTATGCTCAGTGAAAATCTGTTTCTCATCAAAATGGCTAATTACTCTAGGCAAATGATAATAATGATATATTTTAATACCCACTGATACCCTTTAGTATGTCCCTGGCATTGTAGTTAGTGCTTTACATGCAATATCTCATGTAATCCTCACAACCATGTGAGAACTGTTATTGTCCCTTTTTTGTTGGATGAGGAGACTGTGGCTTGAACTGTTTGATAACCTGTCCCAGGTAACAGAACTAGTAAATGCTGGATCTGGGATTTTGATTCAAGTGTTATTCTATAACCTGTGCTCACAATCACTACTGTTTCCCATGGTGAAAAAAAACTGTTTTATTCTACATATGAAACGTGGAAATGGTGAATCCCAAGGTTATACTGTATAATAAACTCCAAATGATATATTTTTATGTACTGGGTGTTGGTATGCCCCAAAAGTTCACATGTTGAGACCCTATCTCCCCCATTGTGATGGTATTAGGAGGTGGGGAGCTTTGGGAAGTGATTAGAATTAGAGGAGGTGATGATGGTGGAACGTTCGTGAATGGGATCAGTAGTGCCCTTATGAATCTTGAGAGAACTTGCTTCCCTCTGCTCTCTGCCATGTGAGAACACAATGAGAAGTAGGCTGTCTACAAGCCAGAAAAGGGCCTTCACCAGAACCTGACCATGTTGGCACCCTGATCTCAGAATTTCAGTCTCTAAAACTGTAAGAAATAAATATCTGTTGTTTATAAGTCACCCAGTCCATGGTATTTTTTACAGCAGCTCAAACTGACCAAGACATATATGATAAGAATGAGTAGCACTGGCATCTCTTTCTCCCTCTGCATCATCTCGATAGAATGCTTTTCATATACCACGTCACCCAAGACAGGCAAATAAAGGGTTCCAGAATCTAGATGTGTGAACAAAAAGACATTAGCTTTGGAAAGTTTTGGTCCCACTGTTAAGGTGTAGTATGTTTCATCTTCATAAAGATACTTTGGAATTAACAGGCATTTGGAAAAATGACCATACATTATATTCTTGTGAGAATATGGTCACCTGCAGATTAGTCAGAGAGTCTAAAAACTTTAAAACTTGTCTTGATTAGTTAGGAGAGAAGACAGAGGAAAATAGTAAAACTCAAATCAGGTTTGTTATTCAATGACAGTTTTTATGAAGATTAAGTGAGAGGAGGGGGCTGAAATTAGAGACTAAATTCCGGTTTTAAATTAGATAACCTATACACAATGGAAAGAGCTTAGACTCTGATGTCAAGAAGATCTAGGCCATAAACACAACTCTGCTACTCACAAGCTATATGATTTGGGGCAAGTTATTTTAGCTCCCTGAGTCTCAGTCTCTTCATCATAAAATGGGAATAATTACCGATCCAGCAGAGGTTTTTGTTTTGTTTTGTGGGTAAGGGCTGAATAACATAATATACTTCTAGCTCTCTGCATCACAGTATGTGTTTGATACAGGGTGGATATTATTATTCCCCAACCTCTGAGTTAGTCACCTTTCCTTTGCAATAAGACAACGGGTTTTACAATTCACATTGTACATATAGATAAACCTATGCAAATCCATAAGAATACATTGTCAAAATGGTATTAAACACTCTGTCACCTTCTTTGTGATCACAGTAAAATCATGGCAGTATTTGTTTAGAAAGTATAATTGTCACTGTTTGGTTTCACAAAGTATTTATTGCCAGTATGGAATACCAGCAACATTATAAGTATTATAATTGATGATATTTCTACTATTTGATGCTGAAAGTTCTTTTGGTGCCTAAACTTAATAAAACTAAACTTAATAAAAATAAAACAGTCTTAAGATTGACAGGGAGACTGATAGGTAAATAGCACAAAAAAATGGAAGCTGACATTTCTTTATGTAGGTGTGACTCATCCCTTTAAAATTACAGAATCTAGAAAGGCCCATTTCCCCCACCTGATAAAATAGCTCAAATTTATAAAGTTATATTAAATGCTTCACCCAATCAACGTGTTGGTGCTACTCTATATACTCACATACAAAGATCTATATTATGAACTATGTGGTAATTTAAAGCCATTGCAGGTACCTAAGTACCTCATAACCTAAAAAGAAACACAAACCACAGATTGAAAAAGACAAAATATTTATGGGGAGAATACATCTTAGTTCAAACCACTAATGATAATGCAATCAAATTATTTAAGAAAAGAATGAAAACAAAATTAACTTATACCCAACAAACCTGAAGTGGATTCTGATTTGGTCTTCGCTTCAGAGCTGAGTTCTGTTGGCAAGGGCACTGAGTGTTTCAAGACGTCAGTTGTTTTTGCAGGTACTTCTATTTCGACAGAGGATCCTAGCTGTTTACCAAACAGATTTTTCCTTCATAAGTAAATCATTTTACTAATTCCTTCATCTACTTTCTCATTTTATCCTCGACCTCTGTCCAGTACCCTCATTACAAGCCAACACCCACCCAAACAAAACTCAATGTTGACCGCCTTGCTCCATGTAAACTCTACCTTAGTTTTTTCTTTATGTTTAGGGAGTGACTCTTCTTTGCTGCTTTTTGTCCACAGTGATTTAACTGCTCCAAAAATTTGCTGGCTTGTAGCATATATCTTTTTCCCTGTTACCTAATTAAAACAAAAAGTAAGTCAAATAACATATTTTTAAAAGTTAAAATTAAAAATGTATTTTAGATTTGTCAGGTATTTTTTTTTTTTTTTTTTTTTTGAGACAGAGTCTCCTCTGTCCAGGCTGGAGTGCAGTGGCGCGATCTCGGCTCACTGCAAGCTCCGCCTCCCGGGTTCACGCCATTCTCCTGCCTCAGCCTCCCGAGTAGCTGGGACTACAGGCGCCCACAACCGCGCCCGGCTAATTTTTTGTATTTTTAGTAGAGACGGGGTTTCACCGTGGTCTTGATCTCCTGACCTTGTGATCCGCCCGCCTCGGCCTTTGTCAGGTATTTTATGTGAACACTCAGATCAGAATCAATAAAGATATAAATCTCTAAATCATATAACACAAAGCACCATTTCTAAAATTTTATATGAAAAAATTGTTGTGTCACGCAAAGGGTTATAATGTATAATCTGCATTCACACTGTAACATATAAATTTGAAACTATGTCTTTTTAAAAAATTTTTTCAGCTTTAGTGAGATTAGACTGACATATATAAAATTGTATCTATTTAAGGTATATAACATGGTGATTTGATGTAAGTGAAAACTGTATTAACAGAAGTTTGGGGAATATAGTTCGAGATAATAAACTGCTGACTGAGAAAATGAGATTTTTAGCATGCTACAAAGTTAATGCTTTTGCTTAAAATTTAATGGTGCTTTCTCCATTCATAAAGAAATAAAAAGCATCAACTAATTCCTCCAAAGAATAATATTCTTTTGTGGTAGAAAGGTAAAATAAACAATGACTGATAAATACACTCAAGAAGAGAATGGGATGCTGGCTGAATTCCTAAAGTTACTGTTATTTTCATTCATCTCTATTTCTCTTTGAAAATCTACTTCTGATTTCTTCTTTTTCCTATTCTTCTCCAATCCTTTTGTTTATTATAGTTAAAGTAATTTCAATAGCCATTGATTTTTCAAGTTTTGAAGATGTTTTGAGGGTTTTCCAGGATTACAATTTCTACAAACATAAATTTTTTAAAAACTATGTTTCCATCCTCAATAGAAATATTTATTGTTTTTACTAAGTATATCTCTATACTTGAAAAGTTAAGTAATAAACTAATATAAAGAAATTCCTCCTCCTCCTCAAATATAACCTTGGTTTACAGTTATACATATATTCTTCCTGAATTTTTACTCATACATACATTATACATACACAGATTTTAAAACAAATGTAATGTTAATATTTATAGATCTTTCAAAAAAGATGAGGTAGATCTATATGTACTGGCATGAATGGAAGTCCATGATGAACCACTAATTTGAAGAAGTTATAGAATAGATTACATAATACAATCTCAATTAATTTTTCAATTAAATTTTAAAATAAATTACACATGTATTTAGTTTGTTTTCCTTTTCAAATACTTGGGATCACAGTAAACATGTTATTCTGAGATATTATTTTTTTAAAAGCTTGACAATATTTCAAAGGCATGGTTCTATATTACTTTATATGCCATAGGTCTACTTTTTAAATTTGCTTCTTAGTTTAGTATTCTATAATGGATGCAACACAATTTGTTGAACAAATTCCCTATTGAGGCACAATGATTTAACAAATCCCCTAATGGTGAGCATATGGACTGTTTTCCTTTTTGTGGGTAGGTAGATGGCAAGTATAAGCAATGATGAAATTAGTATCCTTATACATACAACTGGGACCATAACCCTTATAGTATTTCCTCAAAATAAATTCCTAGAGCTGAAATTTCTGCACTGAAGAGTACACACATTTTAATTTGACAGTATTACCATGTTGCTCTCCAGAAAGTCAGCAATATACTGCAGCAATTTACATTCCCACCAAGAGTATATATCTGTTTTCCTACCCTATTTACCAGCAGTGATATTATAAGTCTTTTAAATCTTTGTCAAATTTAAAGGCTAAAAACCAATATCTAAATGATTTTTCAAATTTGCATTTATTTGTTGATGAAATCAAGTATCTCACGTACATTAGGCCATTTTTGTTTCTTATTTTGTAGACTGCTTGTTCAGGTATTTTTTCATTTTCCCAGAGGGCACATTCATCTTTTGCTCATTGATTTATAGGAGTTCTTAACACATGAAGGATATTAGTGCTTTGTCACATATGTTACAAATAGTTTTCCTAGTTTTTCATGTATCCATTAACATTGTGTATGGTAATATTGTAATCTACAGAAATGTATTAATTTTGATGTTGTCAAATATGTCAACTTTTTCTTTGATGGCTTCTAGATTGTAATTTGCTTAAGAAAGCCTTTCCTATCTCAAGATTAAACAGGTATTCCTCTTATTTCTTCTCATACCTTTTATAGTATTCTAGTTTATGGTTAGATGTTTATTCCACCTAGAATTAGTTTTCCCACGATAGTTGGTAAAGGTCTGAGTAATTTTCCAAACAGCCAATTATCCCAACACATTTCTCGAAAAAAAAAAAAATCTATCATTTCCATTACACACTGATTTGAAATGCCACCTGTACCACATATCCATCCCTACCCTCATGTGTACAAAGATATACTCAATATAATTGATTGAATATTCTCTTTTGTCCTCTTGATCTATTTTATTATGTATGCTATAGTAACCAATACACAGTAGACAGACAACAAATATTAGGTGAATGAATGTCACACTCCATTCAAATCCAGGGCTTTTGTAGGAACTGAATTAAATTTCTAGATTTTGAAACACCTGCCGTATTTCAACATTTAGTCTTTCATCCAGAAACAGGATACATCTCCAAAGATATTCAAGATTTTTTGTTAAACATTCTTTACATATAAGTGAGATCAAACAGTATTTGTCTTTCTGTGTCTATCTTATTTCACTGAGTATAATGCCCTCTGGGTTATCCATGCTGTTGCAAATGGCAGAATTTCCATTTTTAATGGCTAAATAGCACTCTGTTGTATATATGTACCGAATTATCTTTATCCATTTATCTACTGAGAGACACTTAGGTTGTTTCTAATCTTGACTATTGTGAATAATGCTGCAATGAACATGGAGGTGCATATATTTCTTCAAGATACTGATTTCATTTTTTTTTTTTTTGATATATATGCAGAATAGAAGCAGAGAGTAGAATGGAGGTTGCCAGGGGATAGGAGTGAGGTAAATGAGATGTTGGTCAAAGGGAACAAACTTTCAGTCATAAGATGAACAAGTTCTGGGTATATAATGTGCTGCATGGGTGGTGATGGATGTGTTAATTTGATTGTAATAATCATTACACTATATATGTATGTCAAATCATCATGTTGTATACCTTGAATATATTTAATCTTTATTCATCAATTAAATATTGTGAAAATTTAAAAATACCCTTCAGTAAAGTTTGATAGTTTATTTTTCTTTTAAACAGGTATTAAAACATTATTTGGTAAGTCTATTCTTAGATATTTTATAGCTTTCAAAGACAGACTACTTGTTACTTATTACATAAGTTAATAATAAAAATATTGTGAGGAAAATTATAAAGAGCAAAGAGTAATTCCATCTTGAAGAGTATTTTCAAAATGATGAATAACTGGAGTGAGTCTTTCATTGTTCAAAGGACCTTCTAGACTATCATTTCTTAAACTTTTTAATATCATAGACACCTTGGAGAAGCTCTTGAAAGCTATAGGCCCTTTCCTTCAGAAAAATACAGATACAGTTAAAAGCTCTCACCTGACATCCTTTTAGGAGACGTGACTGATTAATAAAATGTTTTTTAAATTTATTATAAATGATGTTTGTAGAATGCTGAACATTCATTCCTATCAGGTGCTCTCCAAAATGCTAAGGTACTATCTTTCGGAAGTTGATTAGTATGCTTATCAAGAGTAAGTTCCCTTTTTCCCCAAGTTGCTACATCAGTTTTACTTGTAATTAAACAGTCTAAATGTAACATAATATGATAAAATACAATTATAAAAATAATTATTGTTTCTAGGAAAATTAAGTTAAATGCTTCATAAAGACACAGATGTGAATGGCTAAAAAAATAACTGCTATGAAATTAGAGGTGAGCAAGACAATTATAACAGCTGGGAGAAGTAATAAACATCTAAAAGGATTCTGCACTCATCTTTTTTTTAATGTTTTTAATTGTTCATTCTATTTTAAAGGAACCTAATCTGGAAATTGTAGAAGACATAGTACAAACATGGCTTACCGTTGGAAAGATGTTATAGATCTTTAACCAGTAGACCAATACTCAAAGAAAAGCCCTACTTCAAAACAGAGAAAAGGAAAGACTTTTTTTTTTTTTTTTGAGATGGAGTCTCAATCTGTCTCCCAGGCTGGATGGAGTGCAATGGCACAATCTCGGCTCACTGCAACCTCTGCTGTCTGGGTTCATGTGATTCTCGTGCCTCAGCCTCCCGAGCAGATGGAATAACAGGCGCCCGCCACCAGGCCTGGCTAATTTTTGTATTTTTACTAGAGATGGGGTTTCACCATATTGGCCAGGCTGAAGAAAGACACTTATGTTTTAATTTGAAGTAAAATTGTGGGTATATATTTTTATATATATTTTTACAACTCGCTGCTTTAACACTTTTGATTAATTGTTAACTACTAGTCCTGATTATGTCAAATAAGGTTTTTCTTGTACACCCATGACTTTTCATAAAGTTTTGGAGAGGAGGGTGTGCTACAGACTCTCTAAAGTCCATCATGAATCTCAGGTTAAAAAAATTATATATTTGAATTTTTAAAATATTAAATATGATATTATTATAGTCAAAAGAAAAGCAAGGATTTCAACCCTAAGAATTAAAGTAACAATTATTTACCCCAGAAGAACATTTACAAGTTAATCTCTTATATTAGAAAAATTGCTATTTGAAGTTCAGCAATTCTTTTTTTTCCTTTTGTAAAAGTAAAATTCAATACTTTATTTTAAAAAAGAAAAATAAGACACATACTATGATCTCATTCTTACCTGTCTATTCATACATTTGTTTTTCTATCTCTGTGTATGTATGTTAAGATGTCTAGAAGAACATTCCATCCAAATGTGGACATGGATATTTGTATGGATAGATGCATTTTGGGTGATTTTTTTCCCTAAACTTTTCTGAAATATTTAGATTATCTAAAGATAAGCAGGCACAATTTTTAAAAACAACCATGATGTCATTACTCTTAGAAAAAAGAAGAATCAGGGCTGGGCACAGTGGCTCACGCCGATAATCCCAGCACTTTGGGAGGCCGAGGCAGATGGATCACCTGAGGTCAGGAGTTCGAGACCAGCCTGGTCAACCTGGTGAAACTCCGTCTCTACTAAAATTACAAAAATTAGCTGGACATGCTGGTGGGCGCCTATAATCCCAGCTACTCGGGAGGCTGAGGCAGGAGAATTACTTGAATCCAGGAGGCGGAGGCTGCAGTGAGCCAAGATTGCGCCATTGCACTCCAGCCTGGGTGACAAAGCAAGACTCCATCTCAAAAAAAACAGAAAAAAAAAAAAAAAGAAGAATCAGTGGAAGCATCATCCACTGGGAGGAGTAATGAACATGGAGGCCAAAAAATCTGAAGCTCAGTATGATGTTGGGCAAATCAGTCACTATGAAACTCCTCTGAGCCACAGTTTCCCTACAGATAAATGAGAAAAGATCAAAGTTGAATTAAATGAGCTTAATGTTTTCTTCCAATACTAGCATTTTATTGATTTCAGTGGTTAATTCCTATGTAAATTATTAAGAAAGTTTTAAAAATAAGTTTACCATGTTATCAATTATTTCAGGTATAAGTAGACTTAATGAATAATGTTCTCTTCCTCTGTTACGAGCTTCTATAGTTTGATCACATTACAAACTACATAGTACACCATATCCTTGACACTCTCAAAATATTGATAGGCAACTTTCTCTACATCAATAGTTAAAGAGATGAAGCAATGGGAATACAAGTACAGAAAGTCCTTCTGGTAACACCACACATTGTTTCAAGCATGAGGGGGATATGTTAACTGTTGGTAATTAAGAGGAGAAGGAAAAGAGGGAGAAAAATGCATAACCCAAAGTTTTCCTTCTCAATCTGAACATGTGTTAAAAATAAAATACTGACAAAAACTGTTCAAATCATTAAAAGAATCTGGATTTGTACTTAAGCTCACAAGAAAAAGACAAAACAACTATAATAAGCATTTATACAGGTGTTTCTTAATTCTAAGTGGTTTCAATATTGAGTTTGTGTGTGTGTGTGTGTGTGTGTGTGTGTGTGTGTGTGTGTTTTACGTTCAAAAACCACTGAAGCCAATCTATCAACTGGTTGTTTCTCATGTCAGGTTAATCTGCTGAACCAAACAGCTGCTAGTATTTTAATCTTCTTTTAAATAAAAATTGAAGTTTATATACCTTAATAATGGAGCAGTATTTCTCCCCATAAATTCTAATTCAGTGTCTCTGAACGTAATCCTCAAATCTGCCTTTACATTGTTGAATTATATTTAAACAAATTCATCCTATTAAGATGGCATTTACCATGCTGAGATGCTAATGTGATTTGGCCAACAGAGTTGACACCAACTACATCTCTTAAAATTAAATGTTGAAGGTGCTGTGTAACATTTAAATATTGTCACACTGAGAGTTTAAACAAATACTGAAATGTTGCTATTATTTAAAAAGAACTTACCTTAGCAATTATTATGGACTGAACTGGGTAGCAAACAGTTGCTCCTAAAGTGGCCAGTCCCAGAGGATAAGTAATTTTCTTAAACTTGGAACCTATAAAATGCAAATAAATTATTAAACTCCAAATATATGCCACCAGAGAGTTGATGTTCTTATACTGTAATGCTTTCTTTGCTCCCCTGGTAAGCCATGACACTCTGTTAAATTACTTTTTATGTAATTATACCAATCAAGATGGAAGCCAAAATGCCCTTAAGGATCTCAAGTCAATTACCCCTTAGCTGTCATGTCCAATTTAACAAAAGTATTCTCAATCTAATACTGACAATTACCTACACAAAAGGAATGGATGATTTTCTGCTGCTTGAAAGCTAGGTATTTTTCATGTCCTACGAAACCCAAATTTATAACCACAATTTTGCAAGTATCTAATAAAGCATGATAATATAGAGAATTAATGAACTACTGTGTTTGTGACACCATATTAAAGTGAAATGGACTCTCTCTTTCGTCTCCTTTTTGATTAAGTATTTAGGAAGGTTAGTTACTCAACTAAATAATCAGCTAAGGACTTTAACAGGTGCATAACTCCTTCATGTCACTGATTTAGAATACTGAATAATAATTGCAAGTAACTTGACATAATTAATGCATATCAAAAAGTGCCTTAACTATGCATCATTTAAGAGTTATTTTCATATCTTTTTTTGGTAACAAAATCCTTTCAAAATATCTTTCAAATAGAATCTCCCTAGGAAATTCAATATATAAAACCTATAAACTTGATGCTGCTGTGACTAACTTTGGGGTAGGAAGCTCTGTATCAAACCCTGGCTATATGGCTTTTCCTTTATCCTGATACCACCACTAAACACTTCCATGAAACTAAGGGTTCTACAGAATAGTTTGAAATCCACCACTTTAAGCCATAGCTTAGTTCCAAGTAACTGTTGATTCAAAATAATATGTACGTTAAATGCTTCTCTGAGTATCTTAGACTGTATATATGATCTGGGTAATTGGATGATGGATTTTTAAATTGGGATAAGTACTTTCATGATCTGAAGCAGCTTATACAATCCCTAATCTAAAAAGGGAACAGCCTATCTGGTATATTATACAAATGAAAATGAATGTTTGCAGGCAAATTTGCAGTTTACGTAAGAGAAAAACTAGAGGTCTCTATCGGTCTGGTTTAACTATTATTAAGGAAGCTTTCTATAGTCATGTCTATAATGGACTGAGGTGGGGGGTGGCGGGCGGCCAGGCTGATTCGAACTAGTTTAGCTTTTCTTTAGATTTAGACTTTTGTGGTACGCAGAAAGAGGGTTTAAGTATATTAAAATGTCCTAAGTTGCTCCTTTACTCTAGTCCTGCTCGCTGTTATTCCGTTACCTATAGTTAAATTTCTTATTTCATAATTCTAATATCTCTTGATGTAAGTTCCCTTGACTTAACCAAATTCCCCTAATTGTGCTGCTCCTAAACATAGCAGGTGGCAGTTTTTCCTTATGTGTCATTTTAAAGATTTTAAAAAGACTTACAGTCATTCTCTCTTTACCTGATAAGAGAGGCCAGTCTGCAAGAAAAAACTACTCTGATATTTGCTGTTCTCCTCTATTTTTAAATAAAATGCATCCTGACAAGCAAATACTGAGGGATTTCATCACCACCACACCAGCATTGCAAGAGCTCTCAAAGGGAGCACTAAACACGGAAAGGAAAAACCATTACCAGCCACTACAAAAACACACTGAAGTACACAGACCAATGGCACTATGAAGCAACTACATTAACAAGTCTGCAAAATTAACCAGCCAGCACCATTATGACAGGATCAAATTCACACATAACAATATTAACCTTAAATGAAAATGGACTAAATGCCCCAATTAAAAGACACAGGATGGCAAGCCAGACAAAAAGACAAGACCCATCGGTGTGCTGTATTCAAGAGACACATCTCATGTGCAAAGACACACACAGACTCAAAATAAAGGATGCAGGAACATTTACCAAGCAAATGGAAAGCAGAAAAAAATCAGGGGTTGCAATCCTAGTGTCTGACAAAACAGACTTTAAACCAACAGATGTCAAAAAACACAAAGAAGGACATTACATAATGGTAAAGGGTTCAATTCAACAAGAAGAGCTAACTATCCTAAATATATATGCACCCAATACAAGAGCACCCAGATTCATAAAGCAAGTACTTAAAGACCTAAAAAGAGATACAGACCCACACATAATATAGTGGGAGACTTTAATACTCCACTGTCAGTATCAGACAGATCATCGAGACAGAAAATTACCAAAGATATTCGGGACTTGAACTCAACTCTAGATCAAGTGGACCTGATAGACATCTACAGAACTCTCCACTCCAGGAAAAAAACAAAAACAAAAACAAAAACAGAATACACATTTTTCTCAGTGCCATGTGGCACTTACTCTAAAATTGATCACATAATCGGAAGTAAAACACTCCTCAGCAAATGTAAAAGAACTGAAATCATAACAGTCTCTCAGACCACAGCACAATCAAATTAGAACTCAAGATTAAGAAACTCTCTCAAAACCGCACAACTACATGGAGATTGAACAAGCTGTTCTTGAATGACTTCTGGGTAAATAATGAAATTAAGGCAGAAATCAAGATGTTCTTTTAAATTAATGAGAACAAAGAGACAACGTGCCAGAATCTGCAATGCCGCTAAAGTAGTGTTAAGAGGGATATTTATAGCATTAAATGCCCACATCAAAAAGCTAAAAAGATCTCAAATTGACATCCTAACATGACAACTAAAATAACTAGAGAACCAAGAGCCAACAAACCACTGAGCTAGCAGAAGACAAGAAATAACCAAGCATCAGAGCTGAAGGTGACAGAGGCACAAAAATCCCTTCAAAAAAAAAAAAAAAAAATCAACAAATCGAGGAGATGATTTTATTGAAAAACATCAATAAAATAGACTGCTAATTATACTAATAAAGAAAAAAGGAGAGAATATTCAAATAAACACAATCTGAAATGATAAGGAGGATACCACCATTGATCCCACAGAAATACAAAACACCATCAGAGAATACTACAACCACATCTATGCAAATATACTATAAAATCTAGAAATGGATAAATTTCTGGACGCATACACCCTCCCAAGACTGAACCAGGAAGAAGTTGAATCCCTGAATAGGCCAGCAAAAAGTTCTGAAATTGAGGCAGTAATAAATATTCTACCAACCAAAAAAACCCCAGGACCAGATGGATTTACATCTGAATTCTATCAGAGGTACAAAGAGGAGCTGGTACCATTTCTTCTGAAACTATTCCAAACAACTGAAAAGGAGGGACTCCTCCCTAACTAATTGTATGAGGCCAGCATCATCCTGATACCAAAACCTGGCAGAGATACAACAAAAAAAAAGAAAAAGAAAACTTCAGGCCAATATTCCTTATGAACATCAATGCAAAAATCCTCAATAAAATACTGGCAAACCAAATCCAGAAGCACATCAAAAAGCTTATCCACCATGATCAAGTTGGCTTCATCCCTGGGATGCAAGGCTGGTTCAACATATGCGAATCAATAAATGTAATTCATCATGTAAAAAGAACTAAAGACAAAAATCACATGATTATCTGAATAGACGGAGAAAAGGCCTTTGATAAAACTCAACATCCCTTCATGTTAAAAACTCTCAATAAACTAGATATTGAAGGAACACACCTCAAAATAATAAGAGCCATTTATGACAAACCCATAGCCAATATCATAATGAATGGGCAAAGCTGGAAGCATTCCCCTTGAAAACTGGCACAAGAAAAGGATGCCCTCTTTCACCACTCTTATTCAACATAGTACTGGAAGTTCTCGCCAGGGCAATCAGGCAAGAGAAAAAAATAAAGGGTACTGAAATAGGAAGAGAAGAAGTCAAATTATCTTTGATTGCAGATGATATGATCCCTGTATCTAGAAAATCCCGTCAACTCAGCCCAAAAGCTTCTTAAGCTGATAAACAACTTCAGCTAAGCCTCAAGATACAAAAATCAATGTCCAAAATTTGCTAGCATTCCTATACACCAACAACAGGTAAGCAGAGAGCCAAATCACAAATTAACTCCCATTCACAATTGCCATAAAAGAATAAAATACTTAGGAATACAGTTAACAGGGGAAGTGACAGACCTCTTCAAGGAGAACTACAAACCATTGCTCAAGGAAATCAGAGAAGACAAAAACAAATGGAAAAACTTTTCATGCTCATGGATAGGAAGAAACAATATCGTGAAAATGGCCATACTGCCCAAAGGAATTTACAGATTCAATGCTATTCCCATTCAGTTATCATTGACATTCTTCACAGAATTAGAAAAAACTATTTTAAAATTCACATGGAACCAAAAAAGAGCTCATATAGCCAGGACAACCCTAAGCAAAAAAGAACAAAGCTGGAGCCATCATGCTACCTGATTTCAAACTATACTACAAGGCTACAGTAGCCAAAGCAGCAAGGTATTTGTACAAAAATGGGCACACAGACCAATGGAACAGAATAGAGAACTAAAACCACACATCTGCAACCATCTGATCTTTGACAAACCTGACAAAAACAAGCAATGGGGAAAGGATTCAATATTTAATAAATGGTGTTGGGAAAACTGGCTAGCCATATGCAGAAAATTGAAATTGGACCCCTTCCTTACACCTTATACAAAAAGTAACTCAAGATGGATTAAAGACTTAAAACATAAAACACAAAACTATAAAAATCCTAAAAGAAAATATAGGCAATACCATTTAGGACATAGGCATGGGCAAAAATTTTATGATGAAATCACCAAAAGCAATCACAACAAAAGCAAAAATTGACAAATGAGATCTAATTAAACTAAAGAGCTTCTGCACAGCAAAAGAAACCATCATCAGAGTGAACAGACAACCTATAGAACGGGAGAAAATTTTTGCAATCTATCCATCTCACAAAGGTCTAATATCCAGAATCTACAAGGAACTTAAGCAAATTTATAAGAAAGAAACTAAGAACCCCATTTAAAAATGGGCAAAGGACATGAACAAACACTTCTCAAAAGAAGACATACATGTGGCCAATAAACATGAAAAAGAGCTCAACATCACTGATCATCAGAGAAATGCAAATCAAAACCACAATGAGATAATATCTCACACCAATCAGAACAGCTTTTACTAAAGTCATAAAATAACAGATGTTGGTGAAGTTGTGGAGAGAAATGAATGCTTTTACATTGTTGGTGGGAATGTAAATTAGTTCAAACATTGTGGAAGATGTGGCGATTCCTCAAAGATTTAGAACTGGAAATACCATTTGACCCAGCCATCCCATTACTGGGTATATACCCAAAGGAATATAAATCACTCTATTATAAAGATACATGTATGCATATGTTCACTGCAGCACTATCCACAATAGCAAAGACATGGAATCAACCCAAATGTCCATCAATGATAGACTTATAAAGAAAATGTGGTACATATACACCATGGAATACTATGCTGCCATAAAAAGGAATGAGATCATGTCCTTTGCAGGGACATGGATGAAGCTGGAAAGCCATTATCCTCAGCAAACTAACACAGGAACAAAAAACCAAACACTGCATGTTCTCACTTGTAAGTGGGAGCTGAGCAATGAGAAGACATGGACACACGGAGGGGAACAACACACACTGGGGCCTGTCATGGGAGGGTGGCGGGGGGAGAGCATCAGGAAAAATAGCTGATGAATGCTGGGCTTATACCTCGCTGATGGGTTGAGAGGTGCAGAAAACCATCATGGTACACGTTTACCTATGTAACAAATCTGAACATGCTGTACATATACCCTAGAACTTAAAATATAATTTTTTAAAACAAAGGTAAAATGTCTCCTGAGATTCATTATATTTATGTCATTATCTATTAATAGGTTGAGATCTCCAATTTGAAAAACACTGGGTTAGACTATTCTAGCTCTGACATTTGGAAACACGGTGAATGACCTACGGAACATTTTCTCTTGCAAGAATTGTATAAGTATTTTACTGAGAAATGGAGTAATACGTTTTGGACAATTTCCTTCAAAATTTAATTCTTTGAGTCTTATTGTTTTATATCATGATCTTGGTTTTTAATTATTTCTTACTGAATAATTTATAATACCTATTCAATTAGAAGTTGCTTGCCTACTATAATAAGAAATAGGATATAGGGAGGCATTCATATTAGCTATAGAGAGAGTGTTATGTCCATCCAGATGATATCTATATCTATATCTATATATATATATGAACATTCTACCATCCTAACTCTCATGTATATGCCATATATATATGTTATACATATATCTGTTATATATGTTATATATATGAGAGAGAGAGATATATATATATGTTAGAGTTAGGATGCTAGAATGTTCTTATAATTGCACAGCAGTTTTGTACCTAATTATGCCTTGAGTTGAGGCTTTTAGGACTATAGCTGGAAAAACAAACTACAAAGTACCTGACATCAGATTCCAGACTGGCTCAGAGATGTGCCTTCCAAATATAAGCAATTTAGTTTGGGGACAATGTCTGCCAACTGGAGTGTGGACAAAGGATGACTGAAAGGTGACCAAAATGGCTAGTGACTAGAGAACTACACTAGCTTAGTAAGGGCTTGGAGAAATGAAAACCCTGTATACAAATTTTCATAGCAGCTCTATTCCTAATGACCAAAAGCTGGAAACAACCCAAATGTCCAACAGGTAAGTGATAAAGTAAACTGTGGCACATCCATATGAAGAAATACTACTTAGTAACAAAAAGGAACAAGCTATTGACACATGCAACAATCTTGATAATCTGAGTGAAAGAAGCCAGTCTATGTATGATTCCATTTAGATGGCATTCTCAAAAAGGCAGAGCTAGAGTGACAGAGAACAGATCAGTGTTTCTGGGAGTTAGAAGTGGGAAGAAGGTCTGACTACAGACAGATAGCATGAGGTACTTTTTGGGAATAATATAACTGTTCTGTATCCTGGTTGTGGTGATGGTTACATGACTCTATGTATATATTAAAACTGATAGAATTGTATGAATCTACTGTATCATAATTTTGAAATAAAATTTTTTTGAATATACAGCTGTTCCTATTAAAATTATAATTTGTCATTTTGTTTTCTAGGTAACTTTTTTTTTAAGACCTTAAGAGTCGCTAACTACCGAAAAAATTTCTTGAGAGTTTTATCTTAACGTAAAAATATATACTAATCACTCAAACTAATTTTCTCAGTCATGATCCCCCATATTCTGGGGGCTACTTTAAAGATTTGAGACAGAGATACTGATATATGAGATAAAATTTTATTTTCTCTTGGTCTCATCCTGACCAATGTTGTTAGAACTGACATGGTATCTCATTCTAGTTTTTATCTGCATTTCCCTAATGACTAATGACGTTGAACTGCCTTTGGAATAGCTATAGTTTTGAAAACACAAAGTCCTTATAAAAGTAAGCATGCTGTAATACAGAATCGAAAAATCTTTACAGTAGCCTATCCAGATAATATTCAATAAAGCACATGAGGTTTTCTTATGATCATAAAATTCAGAAACTAATATCGTGGCATTAAGAGAGAATATACTCTTAAAAACCCTACCTTTTCTCGCTGAAACCAAGCCCGCCAATCCTGAAACTGTAATAACTCCCATTTTCGGAAGAAAGTCTCGAGGAGGATTCTTCAGATAGACATAAGCATCTCAAGAAATCAGTTAAAAATTAACATAAATAACTGAATTCTACTGGGCATTCTATACAGTTATGATGCAGGAAGGTTAAAGAGATTTGTTAAGATAATAATAAGGTTTAAACACTCTTCAAAAGAGCTATATATAATGACGATATGAGTAGCAACCTAAAAAACTAGATATATTTACTTGTTACGAAATAACATTTTCCTTCTATAGGTGATTTAATATTTCTTTTCTTAATGATACCAGTGGTCATTACTATAAAGAAATGTAATGCTAGAGGGCACATCTTAATATGGGTTACCATAAGGTAAATTTCTGACTGTGTATGTATTATATCTCTATAATGAACATGCTTCTGCCCTTATCTGTTCAAACACTGGTAGCCTCCAGTGAGAACCGAAATAGATACTTTATAAAGGAGTTTTGAATAATAGTTTAAGGATATACACAGCTACTAGACCTTGCTTGCCACTACTCCCTAATAATCTCAAGACAGCCACTGCTGTTGGTTAATCATCACTGAGCCTAGATAAAAAGTAGATGAAGAGTAGGTGAAAGTCCAGATTTCTTGGCTTTCTATATATTTAAATTGTTTCTAGTTCCAAAAGTATACTTTTCTATCATAGTTAATTATTTAATGGCAATCACATATTTAATCCTATTCCTAATGATTGATGAGGAATATAATTTTGAATTTATTCCTAATACATTAAATAATGATAATTCAAAAACAGGTCATCAACTTCATGGAAACATTCAAAATTTTAGCTCATCTTTCTATCTCCCATACATATTTACTATGACAACTGGCATAAGCCAAGAATATTAGAAAGCTGTATCTGTTGCTAAATACCATTAACAAGCTAGAGTCAAATATAATTGCTTTTTAAACATTAGCTTAAATATTCCAGGGTTAGTGATTGCTATAACATTTCCTAGCCGTTGACAGCAAAATACAATGTATTTTAACAGCAAATAGCACTTAAACTAATTAGCAACAATGGAGACATGTTTTTAATTTATGCTTTATGATATATAATATAGACTTAGTAGTTAAAACAGACCTCAGTTTGTATCCTGGCACTACCACTTGTAGTTATGTAACCTCAATAACCTACTTAACCTTTCTAAACCTCAGTTGCCCTCATCTGTAAAATGGGAATAATTATAATACCAATACTAACAGAATTGTGACAAAAATTATGTAAAATGTTTAGTACAACACCTTAGCCACTAACAACTGCTGAATAATGAATACTATTGCTTTGCTATTATTACCAATAAATTGCTATAGAGAGTATCTTCTGAGTTGGCAAATGCATGATAATGGGTAACATACCAAGTTTATTTTTCTCATATTTAAACAAAGCAATTTAAAAACACAATACAACATTTCTAATTATTTACTCACCTACCTTTTCCAAATTGTACTGTATCCATTATCCCATTTTTCACAAAGACATAAACACCCTAAGCAGAAAAAAAAAAGGGGAGGGGGAAGACACCTGCATTTTTGAAGCTGTTGATAATGAGACAAAATTGCCTGCACCTCCGAGATTATATTAAAAGGTTGACTTAGCATTATGCCCAAATCTAAATCCAGCTTTCCTGTGTATTTACTATCAGAATACTCATTTAACTTAGCTTGTTTTCATTTTCTGCTTTTCATTCTATTTAACATGGATAACATTTATACCATTTTTCTCATATAAATGGATGTCTATGAAATAATCAGAGCAGAAATGATAGTGAAGAAAATAAAGATCTATCATCTTATGTTATAACGAACTAGAAAAATAAATGGAATTTAAATAAAGCAAGAAGGGAGGTATATATCAGTTTAGAAGCAACATCTGATTAATAAAGATGCAGTAGCAATAACATAATGATTTGTAGAGGGAAAAAAAGAACAAAAAGTCTAAAGCAAAGGGCTTCATCTTCCTCCCTTTTCTTATTGCACATTAGAATGAGAAAAAAAAAATCTAAATTACCACAGGACAGAAATCATCCTACACAGACTACTGTTTATCCTGTTTTTAAATAGGAACATAAATTCTCTAGAAATCAAAACTATGTTAATCCATCGGAGGAATTAAAGTTTTAAAGCAAATCTTTAACTTTACCTGTCTCTAACTGATTTATTTTAGTGCAAAAGAGTGTTAAATATATTTATTGAGTGCTAGGTATTATCTCACTTATATAAGAAAAAAAAAGGAAGTCACAAAATGATTTACTCATGGTCATATTGTACTCTGTTGATGGAACCAGAAAACACAATCCAAATATATGGTCTCCTTCTCTGAACTAGCTGCTATGAAACCATGGGATAAAAACAGAACAAAAAAGACTTTCAAAGCAGAGAAAACAGAGATTATTATGTTGGACAGGGAAGAAATAAGTTTTTGTTATAGAGGTAGCTTGGTTTTGTAATTTTATCTTAGATATTTTAATGGTTATCAGAGAGATGCAGAGGTTCATCTTGGTTTAAAATTGCACAAATCAGCATAAATTCTAACTGCTATTGAACTACTTTTTTGTAGGGACTCTCTTGAGAATATTGCACCTTCAAAGTTAAAATATCTATTGACCAGTCGATTGGGAATCATTTAACCATTAAGTCATCTTTTAAAAAAATTTTTTTCTTATCTCTGCTAAAGAATTCATTTTTACCACATGGGGTCAGTGCTATCTAAATTTCAAAACACTAAGCTAGCAGTAGTAGAAATTGAATTTGCTCTACATGATTCAAGGTTTAATGCGGAACAAATTTGAGTCAGACGTAATTTTTAAAGAATAGATTACATTTTTAGGGGAAAATTAGAAAAAAAAAAGTTGTTTACATTTAGGACAAAATGCATTGGAAATTGCCTTTTTTCAACCTATTTGTTTGAGCATACTAATGGAATAAAACATTCTTTTGAGTCTTAAATTGGATGATAGTTACAATAGCAATTTAAAGACCTCTCAGGAACATTTTATCTCACTGAAGAAAAATTTGAGAACATTATGGAAAATTACATCTCAGGAAGCTTAAGTCTGAATCATCTAGCTATTGGCATATAGTCATAGGGACATGATTCAGACCATAATTGGTTAAGGTATTTCCCTCTTAGAGCAAACTATTAGTAGCGTGTAGTACAACTAGTACCATAAAAATTGTATGACAAACACAAGTTTTCAAAAATAACATCATATATTTATCAGATATTTGAATGAAATATCATCTGGAATTATCAGAGTTCATTGATTTGGTATTTCACCTAAGCATACATTATTTTTTATAAGCTCATTAGATTTCTTTTTAAAGATAATGGATAGAAGAAACTAAACAAGAACAGTGGTTCACCATCAGGCTATAGCTGGGGAAAAGTCACATGGTTACTAGGTCAGAATGATGAAAACACTGGTACCAACATTAAGACACTGACACTGGAGATACCGATGCTAACACAATTATGTTTATGTGATGATAAAGAAACATTAGTGTTGTATCAGCTTACTCCACCACTCTGCTGATGGATATCACTAATTGAAGGCTAAGCATTAAAGTCACGTGTATTCTAGCTTGCCCAATAGCTTACTGTAGCTAGAATGGTCTTATGGGATAACCCCAACAAGTAAACAACACTTTGCTTAGCCAAAGAAGAAAATATTCAGAAGTAATCTCAGAACTTCACATAAAAAGTGAGGGATACTGTGTACATGCTAGGTGACACAAATGCTTGCTGAACTACTTTAATTTATGCAGTAGGGGTACAGTAGGTTCAATACAGCCACAAATTATTTGCTGCAACTTCTACTGAGAATTGGCATCTAATTCCCTTCCCTTTAAAACGAAGCTGGCCTTAGTGACTTAACAATAGAATGCTGTAGAAGTGACTTTCTTGGACATCTGATGATAGGCAAAAAGCCTCACAAATTCTGCCTAGGGCCACTTGTAACATTGTCTTTAGGAGCCCTGAACTACCCATGTTAAGTTATATCTGACCTATTTGAGATCACCATGCTTGAGAGGCCATGTGTAGGCATTCTAGTCAATAATCCCAGCTGAACCCAGCCATCCAGCCATCTTTAACAAGGTGCCAGATATGCAAATAAAGCTGTCTTGGACTGTCTAGATCAGCTCATTTGCCAGATGAACACCACTGGGCCACCTCTGTCAATGTCACATGCAACAGACAAATCATCTGTCTGAACTCAGATCAAATTTGTGACTTACAAAATCATAAGATGTAACATAATGGTTATGGTTTTAAGCCACTAAGTTTTGGATTAGTTTTCTACACATCAATAGGTAACTGGAACAATTAAATCAGAAACCTCTGATATTAAACCACTATCAGAATTGACTTACCTTGCACCAGCCAATATAACAACCAGTTGCAGTCCGGATGGAAGCAAAACCCATTTGTAAATGACCAGGCTGCTCTTCAACATATTTAGACTGAAGCGGTGGTGCAGTATATATAGGGAGCTACAGGCAAAAAATGTTCATGTCAAAAACGTAAAATAACTGGACTGTCCGTAACAGCAGTATGGCAGAACAGGAATCCTAATCAGCCTTCTTCCTAAAAACAACTAAAAATGCTGATAAAATACTTTGAAAAAACCATCTTAAATACAGGAATGATGTGGTAAACTGTTTATAAAGACTATTTAAAACCCAGAAATTAAAAGATGCCAAATATAGTATAATATAGTGGTTCTACTCTTATGTATATTTAGAGAAACTACTGTTTTTGCACACCCCGAGTTATGTATAATAATGTTCATAGCATCATTTTAATTACAACCAACCCAATGTCCATCCACAGTAAAATGGATACATTGGGACATATTCGTACAAAGAAATATTAGAAATTACGGGGTAAATATAAAAATTACAGCAACATGGAAAAATTTGGATGAATTTCAGGAATATAAGTTTACTTAAAAAAACCCAAAAAACATATTGCTTAGCAATACAGACATATAAGGTAAAATTTAAAAGTAAAGGAGGGGAATAATAGTAAAAATTCAGGGTAATGATAACCTCTGAATGGAATGAAATAGGAACACAGGGGATTTTGTTTTCCTTTAAATTGGGTAGTAGGCACACAGCTGTACATCGTTATCATCATATCATACCTTTCATATTTTGAACAGCCTTTTTATTCTAATTAGTATTTAATAAAAACAAACATACACAAAAGAACAATGAAAAATTTAAGCAGGTAGGGACTTACTTCCTTTTAAAAAAAAAAAAACTTTTTTTTTTTTTTGGCTTTTATATTTAGGGTATAAATCATCCTATGAAGCTTGGTGTTTCATGAAGATATAACTGGAAAGAATCAAGTTTACAAATCAACAGCAAGGGAACTAGATGATTAATGACTTTGGATTTGGTCCTCTATCAACAACAAACATGAAACTATAGTTAACACTATATTGTATTCTTGAAAAATGCTAAGAGTGGGTATAAAATGTCCTCATCACAAAAATGATAACTATTTAAGGTAATACATATGTAAACTGAGTTAGTCATTCCATAATGTATATATACTTCAAAGCATCATGCTGTACAAGGTAAATGCATACAATTTTATGTCAGCTTTTTAAATTAAAATTTAAAAGACATATAAACCATAAGACAGTGTCAGTTTGGTAAAGTTTTTCCAGTAGTAAGTCAGAAAAGTCTTGCTTTACCATTAAATGGCTCTTTACTTCCCATACCAGGATTAAAGAGTTAGTGTTTATCTTTCTACACTAATACTTAGATTTAAATTCACCACATTGCCCACTTTTTGATGGGGTTGTTTTTTTCTTGTAAATTTGTTTGAGTTCTTTGTAGGTTCTGGATATTAGCCCTTTGTCAGATGAGTAGATTGCAAAAATTTTCTCCCATTCTGTAGGTTGCCTGTTCACTCTGATGGTAGTTTCTTTTGCTGTGCAGAAGCTCTTTAGTTTAATGAGATCCCATTTGTCAATTTTGGCTTTTGCTGCCGTTGCTTTTGGTGTTTTAGACATGAAGTCTTTGCCCATGACTATGTCCTGAATGGTACTACCTAGGTTTTCCTCTAGGATTTTTATGGTATTAGGTCTAACATTTAAGTCTCTAATCCATCTTGAATTAATTTTCATATAAGGAGTAAGGAAAGGATCCAGTTTCAGCTTTCTACTTATGGCTAGCCAGTTTTCCCAGCACCATTTATTAAATAGGGAATCCTTTCCCCATTTCTTGTTTCTCGAGTTATACCTGATGTAAATGACGAGTTGAGAGTTGATGGGTGCTGACGAGTTGATGGGTGCAGTACACCAACATGGCACAGGTATACATATGTAACAAACCTGCACGTTATGCACATGTACCCTAGAACTTAAAGTATAATAATAATAATAAATAAAAAAAAAGAAAGAAAAAATAAATAAATAAATTCACCACATTGGCAACTGCAATTAGAAAGGTGAGAGATGCATATTTTATATTAAAGATGCATTTTATATATAAAAAGCAGGTGCACTGCAAGTAGAGAAGTTTCCCCTCTCCCCTAGAAAGGAGAGATATATGTGGATGTACTGGTGTTAGAGTGGGCAACGTTATTTACTTACATGTTTGTCCATCATGTTTCTATCCTCTCTATTATTTACACATCCCAATTCCAAACTTTACTACACTCATTGTTCTTATTCTCTCCTCTGTCCCCATCAAAACCTGCTGATTAAGTTTTCTTTCTTTCTTTTTTTTTTTTTTTTTGCGACAGGGTCTTGCTTTGTCATCCAGGCTAGAGTACAGTGGCATGAACACAGCTCACTGCAGCCTCAACCTTCCGGGCTCAAGCAATCCTCCCACCTCAGCATCCTGAGTAGCTGGGACTACAGGCACACCCCCAACAAACCTGGCTAATTTTTGTATTTTTTTGTAGAAACGGGGTTTCACCCTGTTGCCCAGACTGGTCTCCAATTCCTGAGCTCAAGCAATCCGCCCACGTTGGCATCCTAAAGTGCTAGGATTATAAGTGTGAGGCACCGTGTCTCACGGATTCAGGTTCTTTATCTGTTGCCAATTGTAAACAAAATTTTGTATATGAAGTTTTCTAGGAACAGCATTCAAAGTTCTTATCAGACTCTCAAAGGGGTCAGGATGGTTAAGAACCAGTGTTTTAAAGTATTTTCCTTCTAAGGCATGGGCATAGTTGAAAGGTTTATGATGACAGGATTTCAGCTCTACTGTAAGAATTTTAAGAGCTAGCCAGTAGGATGTTACTATAGTCTCCACTGAGAAGAGCATTCTCACTATAAATTTTGGAGGCCTTGGGGTTAAATGCCACTTATTGTATAGATAGAAATTGTTTGTTCTGATTTTGAAATTATGATTACATTTAGTAAGCTATAAAACCACATTTAAAATTAAATTGAACCAAAGTAACTAAAACTCTCAAATCAGCATTTTTTCTGTTATTTCTCAGTGACAACAAGCAAATGACAAGAAAATAAGTACAATTCATCTCATAGAGGGATTTTAAAAAGAAATGTTCAGGGATGTCTAGGGCTGGCTATATACATGCATTCCAATTGCTAGTCATTTTACTGATCTGAACACTGTAGATTTCATGGTTAAAAAAATGATTGTCTCATGGTCCTACAGAGTTTTCTATTAAAGAGAGATTTAATTATGTTCACTAGATGGCATATAAGGCAGGAATACATTGAGAATATTTAAAAAGACGCTTAGTGAGAAGAGTTGAACTAAAACAGATTTTCTGTTTAGCTACAAGTTTACCAAAAGATTCAAATAACCAAATAACTAGAACACTTCATTCATAAAGTATTCTGGTTTAGTAGAAGCATTATTATAGATTTAAACGGAAGTATAGCTCACTTTACACAATAAAAGTAGCTAGAAATGTTGCACATAAATCACATTTTAATCCCTTCAGAAATTCTACAGTCCTCAAGGATTGGATCCTGACTTTGTATATAGTCCCTAGCACGTAGTTGGCAACCAGCTTTGTTTAATGAGTAATTCAATTAAATGATATTTAAAATGTACTTGGGGAATACAATAAATACCAAGGAATACTGTGTATTCCATAATAAACAGCACTACTTTATTTTAAAATTTCAAAAATTAAATTCAGTCATTAGGGATTTATCTTCCTACCTAGATTTGAGCTGTCCAGATATGGGAGTGTCAAGGAAGCCTTAAAATCAACATCCTCCTAAGATTAATAAAAAGAAAAAATTAAAAAAATACTTAGAATCAGTTAGCGGGTAGGAAAATGACTCTACCCTAGACCATTAATGAAAATAAACTTTAGTAATTAGAACAGTGCCTCACAAATATATATAGAGGAGCTTAGAAAATATTTTTGGTTGAATTTATGAATATTACCTTTATGCATGTTAGTTTGGCAATATTACCAATTTTTTGTGCCTTTTGACCTACACTTCTGCTTCTAGAAATTCATTCTAAGGAAATGGTTATAGACGTATATAAAGATTCAATACAAAGTGGTTCAACAAGTACTGAATACAATAGCAATAGCTGGAAATAGTCTACATTTCCAAAAATTTATGAAAATTTTACATTTATTTGATGGTAGTACATTCATACAACAGAATACTTATGACACCATTAAGAGTTCTGCCCAATGTCATCTAACTAGTCAGTCATGGAAGCAGGATTCAAATTCAGGTCTGATTCAAAAACATATTATTAAGTGTGTAGATAAACCTTAGGGATGTCTTAAAGTGGGAAGAGATAAAAAGCACAATGATGAATAGAATTAGTAACCACAATTACAGCTCAACAGGCTGGCATGATAAGCCAGATCAACAAGGTAAAATTTAAACAGGTATAAATATACCTTCAACGAGTCCAAAAAGTTCAAATGCCTAAGTACAGACTGGGATGAGGCATACCTTACTGGCAGTCCATGTAAAAAGGCTTAATGAATTTTAGAGAACCACATGCTTACTGTATCACGGTCAAAGGCTGCTTATGAGCATGGTTGATTTTGAGCACTCAAACATAAAAACTAACACGATATTAGGCAGCATTAATAGAAATATAACATCTAGAAGAGGAGAAGTCAGAGACTGACTCTGTCCTGTAGCAGTCAAAACACCTTGGTTCATACATCCAAGTCATGGCACCAAAAACCAAAGTGCTTTTTAAAAACAAAAACAAAGTACTTACACCTGAAGAAAACACTAACTATCCTGAACATGCTTGGCAGAGGCTGATCATGATAGTGAGGAACTCAGAGCTGTGATGTATGAGAAATAGCTGAAGCAACTAAATGCTTTAAAATGTTTATCCTGGAAGCAAAATTACTTAAAGTATAACTGATATTTAAAGGCTTGTTTTTTGAAAGAGAGAAGTTTTCTGTTTGGCACCAATGCAAGAGATACAGTACCAACAGGTAGAAGTGATTATGAGACTAATTTCTGTCTGACATAAGGAAAGGACCTTAAATTAAATGAGAGGATTTAGAAAATGGAATGGGCTCCTTAGACTCCTTTATCTAGAGTTTTATTCACGTAGAAGATATATGGCCACTAAATGTGCCTGCTATAGAGGGAATTACAGTACCATACAGAAGGTTGATCTAGAAAACATCTAAGGTCACTTCCAAAACTGAGATCTTAATGAATCTCTTAAACTGAAGTTTCCTAATACTGAATGTACCTGTATACGTTTTTCAAGAAAGAAAAATCAGACTGCCTAGAACGTCTAACACCCTCTACTACTTATTGATTATTCATTAAGAAAAACCACCAGTTGTTTTTCATTGGAGTTAGAATTTTAGATGTTTGAGTTACATATTGTCTTTTGAGATACTTCATAACTATTTCTCTCAACTTTTAAAACCTACCTAACAAAGACTTCTAAGACATTTTTGATGAGTAAAGATAATTTTAAAAAATATAGCTTTTGTGTTATCTTGATATTATACAAAGTTCATAAACCTTTGTAGGCAAATTACCTGCTCTGGTTTCACTAGCTGCTTTTTGGATTCCTCTTCTTTGACTGCATGTACACTTACAGATGCATATATCAGACCTGCAGGCATGGTTGTCAGTTTTCCCATCTGAGAAAGATATATCAAAAACACCTTTTTAGTTGAAAAGCTTTCCATCTTCCATTTCCTAATAAATTCTGGAAGAATCTCAGGTAATCTATTGGTTTCACTATAATATATTAAATATTCAAACACTCCAAATTACTTCATACATTTTTAAGACACAGTTCATAAAATTATCTTCTCATACTGGATGGCAGAGTACTATTTTTACCTGTTTGTTAACTACTTCATAAGGAATATAGCAATATAATATTTATCTGGAATATTATTACATAATAATATAGCAATGTAATAATTACTAAAATCTGAGGGATGGAGTGGGATTGGTCTTGGTATTCATTCAGTCTACAAACATCAGTTGAACACCTACTATGTGCCAGACTCTGGTTTTAGTGCTTAGAATATATCAGTGAACAAAACAAAGATTCCTGCTCTCATACAAATGACATTCTAGTAGAGAAGAGACAGGCAATAAACTATATGTTATATTACAAGTTGATAAATGCTCTGGAGAATGTAAAGGATAAGAGTGGTCTGGAGTACTGAGTGATGCAGGCTGCATCTTGAAATACAATTTATATTAACATTATCCATAAAAATGAATTATTTCTATTATAAATCCTTTGCCCCAATTTTCCCAATGCATTCCCTTTTACCTGTTTCATGCTAAACCTAAAGCAAAAAGTGATCTTTGTTTTAGCTATAACTTGATTTGAATTAAGAATGCAGGAAAAGTACTGACTCTAAGAATAAAGTGTTCTAGTGTTATTCAGGTACCAAAATAATTTCGAAAGATTATCCATTCAGCAAGGCCAAGTGTAAAGCTTTCCAAGGTACAAATATTTTAACACTCTGATTCCTTAGTAGGGAAAGAAGCTTCCTGAATTTTGACAAAGGACATCATGAGGGAAGCGGTCTCCTTGTTTTACACACAAATAAAACTGTGCAACACCTAGAAGAGTCATTGGCTAAAGGATTCTAAATGTTCTCCAATGACAGTGATAGTGCCTATACTTCATTTCTGACACTGTTTTTAATATTTTCTGAGAAGAGCAAGGGAAGCTACTCAGGCATCAATCAGTTAAGTAATTTCCTGTTTAAACTGGGCAGGACTCTGATTTAGATTGGGGCTGTAAAAATACAGGGTAAAATTAAGAGTCAACACTAAGAAGATAAGTTTTGTTTATTTTTCTCCCCCATGCCTCCTTCTAGTACAGGAAACAGTATCACAGAATTATTTATCTATGCATGCTTCCCTTAAAGACATCACTTTTTTTATTTCTTATACCCAGTTGGTATTCATTAATGAAATAACAAGATTTCCACACCATACTTATGTCAGGTATAATTTAAATGTATATTAAAACTGATGCAAGTATGGTCCCCATGAACCAGGGAAATTTTGTTAATAAAAGCTCTATACTACAGGAAGGATGTAAAATTTTATAACATTTAAAAGCTCTTTTTGAAATATCTGACTAGACTTTACTTCTTCCTAAGAGACTACTCCCTGGATATAAGACAAATACTTTCAAAGTATGTTAATATCTGAATTTTTTCAACACACTAATGATCACAGAGTATACTCACATTACTTCATATAATGCAATAATAATATGTAGACTATAAAATAATTTCATAGGTATTGCTTGATAATTATGATCTAGTTAGTATTCCAGATTATGGATTTACTCATTGAGCTCATAGCCTAAAAGTTAATATACCTTGAACATTGCCTAAGTACTTTCTCCACATTTTTTACTCTGTAAGGTAATAAGTTACCTTACAGTTACCATTCTTTCCTACTGTCTTCATAGATTCCTTGACTTTTATTGAGGAGGCAGTATGGCACAACCGAAAAAAAATATGAGCTTAGGGTCGGGAGTGGTGGCTCGTGCCTGTAATCCCAGCACTTTGAGAGGCCGAGGCTGGTGGATCACCTGAGGTCAGGAGTTCGAGACCAGCATGACCAACATGGTGATACCTTGTCTCTACTAAAAATACAAAATTAGCTGAGTGTGGTGGTGCATGCCTGTAATCCCAGCTACTTGGGAGGCTGAGGCAGGAGAATCGCTTGAACCCAGGAGGCAGAAGTTACAGTGAGCCGAAATAGCACCATTGCACTCCAGCCTGGGCAACAAGAGCAAAACTCTGTCTCAAAAAAAAAAAAAAAAATTATATATATATAAGCTTAGGAGTTAAACAGAACTTACTGTCTAAACTTGAACAAATTATTGAAGTTCTTCAAGTTATGCTGCCCAGTATGGTAACTACTAGCCACATGTGGTCATTTAAATTGAAATTAAAATTATTAATAAATAAAAACTTCAGTTGCATTAGTCTCATTTCAAGCGCTCAATAGCCATAATGTAGACCACAGATATAAAACAAGTTCATCATTGCAGAAATTTCCAGTGGACAGTGATTTCTTAATTAGGTTAACTAAGTACTATTAGGTTAAATATCTGAAAAAATGTGTATGCCATCCTGTTGATTATCACAAGGATTAAATAAGGAGTTATATTAAAATGGCTTACATTTGGTACATAGGCAATTAAGTTTAGTTTCCCATTCCTTCTGTTTGCTGAATAAAAAAATTAAGTGGCTGTGCTTATTCCTTATTTTTCTTTTCACATGTATTTCATGCTAATCAGGCTCTAGTGAGAACAGTGAGAACAATAAAATCTATTCAACATATTTATTACCTCCAAATAAAAAAGGTCGCAAATTTTGTCAAAAGAAATCAGGAAGACTGGCACAGTAGGGCATCTGCAAGTCTGTTATACTGGTGAAGTACATGTCACTGTCTTAAAGAGGGAAAGCTAATGGTACAGCACATTGAAAATGTTTGAACGAGGATTGGCAAGCTACAATTCTGGGCTAAATCTGGCCTGGACGCTAAGCTAAAAATGTTTTTAAAAAACATATTTAAAGATATGTAAAAACAAGAATATGTGACAAGAGCTCTCATGCATCCTGCAAAGCCTAAAACATTTACCATGAGGCCATTTACAAAAAAAAATGTGCCAGCCTCCAATTTAGAAAATCAAATAAGATATTCAAAAAGTTATCAGAGTTTGGGGTGTTATTAAAAAACTTACAGCCTTATGAGGCTGTCATTAATCAAACAGCATTAAAATTGAGCAGAGATAATCGAGTTTTCACAAGAGGAAAGACCTTGACTTAAAACTATTTTTAACTCAAAATAATAAGTCAAAATTACAACTTATTTAAAATCAATGAGAGATTGAAAACTGGCTCTCTACAAAAGATAACAGGTCCTAAAACAGAATTCTCGCACATGGAAATTTACAAACAGCAGGGCTAAAAGATGAGTATGAGGTAACTTACCCATAAGACTCACCCTCTCCAACTGTTCCTGCAATAAAAATAGAGCTGATTCTTGTTATTTCCAGCAGTTATATTCTATAAAGTAGCTGTGAATACTGATTTACAGAATACTGAACCATTCCTCCAGGGAAAAATGCAGGGTGAGCTTCCTGTGATAGCAAGTTTTTTGAAGGTTTTTTATCATGAACTGATGTTGAATTTTATCAAATGCTTTTTCAGCATCAATTGAAATGATTATACGATTTTGATCCTTCATTCTGTTGATATGATGTAGCACACCGACTGATTTGTATATGCTGAACCGTCCTTGCATCTCTGGGATAAATCCTACTTGGTCATCATGAATGATCTTTTTAATGTGTTTTGGAATTTGGTTTGCTGGTATTTTTGAAGATTTTTGCATCAATATTCATCAGGGATACTGGTCTATAGTTTTCTTGTTTGATGTGTTTTAATATCAGGGTAATATTAGCCTTGTAGAATGAGTTTGGAAGTATTCCCCTCTTCTCTATTTGTCAGAAGAGTTTCAGTAGAACTGGTATTTCTTCTTTAAATATTTGGTAAAATCCAGCAGTGAAGCCATCAAGTCCCAGGCTTCTCCTTCTGGGGAGATTTTTACTACGTCTTCCATCTCACTGTTATTTGCCTGCTCAGATTTTGGATTTCTTCATGGTTCAATGTTGGTAGGTTGCGTGTGTCTGGGAATTTATCCATTTCTTCTAGATTTTCCAATTTATTGGCATATAGTTGATCATAGTAGCCACTAATGATCCTTTGAATTTTTGCAGTATTGGCTGAATGTCTTTTTCATCTATTATTTTATTTATTTGGGTGTTTTCTCTCTTTTGTTTTGTTAGTCTAGCTAAAGGTTTGTAAATTTCATCTTTTAAAACAACCAACTTTTTGTTTCATTGATCTTTTGTATTATTTTCTTCATTTCAATTTCATTTATTTCTGCTCTGATCATTATTATTTCTTTTCTTCTACTGATTTTGTATTTGGTTAGCTCTTGTTATTAAGAATTTTTGTTTGGGGAGGTATGAAGATGGCTGATTAGAAGCAGCCAGTGTATGCTGCTCTCAAGGAGAAGATACACAGTAGCCAGTAAACACAAGCTCTTCCACTGAATCATCCAGGAAGACATGTTGGAATTCATCAAGGGAGCACCATGACGCACAGAGAGCAGAGAAGTGCAAGACAGGACAGCTGCCCACCCAGGACTGGCAGGAAGACAAGGGGGGTTCCCCACCACAGGGAAATGGTAAGTCAGCAAAAGCCCCCAGAGGCTCACACTTATGCCATGAACCTTTGCAATCCTGGACACAGGAGACCACCCACAGACCCTCTATTCCCAAGGCCTCCAGACTGACACAGGCTGCCTGGAGTTTTCCGGGTGGGCAGAGTTGCCACTCAGGCACATAAAGATGCCCAAGGGCCTTGGACTCCTGAGCACTCTTGCACTAGCTACCATAGATCCACCAACAAGGGAGGCCAGACTCTCTCACATGCCCCCAGGATAGGGGCCATATTCATGGTGCTGAGGAATGGACGGACTGCAGGCTTTGCCTCTGCTACACCTGTCTAGGCAAAGCCCACTGGCCTGCGATCCTAACACAACCACACCAACCCCACCTAAGAATTCAGGCCAATAGCAGCTCTGCAATTCTTCTGGGATAAAGCTCCCAGAGGTAACTGATAGGCCTGACATTTTGGCCAATGCCTCAGCCCCCACCTCTACTACACTCAGGCTGAGAAGGGAGAGAAGAGCCCAAAATATTGCTGGCCTCCAGCACACGGCAGCAGCCTTACAGAGAAGAGGCCAGATTATTTTCCGTGCAGGTCTCTGCCAGTGCTACTCCTCACTGGGCAGAGCTTCCCTACCAGGGTCCCCAGTACAGCCATCCTACCCCAACCTGAGCACTTGGGCTGGCAGCAGCTCTGCATTTCCCTGGGATGGAGCTCCCAGAAGTAATCAAGAGACACATCACTTTTACAATTACCGCAGCAAAACAAAACAACAACAAATCCAAAGGACAGCAACATCAAACATTAAAGGAACATCAGCCCACACATGAAAAAGAATGAGTGCAAGAACTCGGGCAACGGGAAAAGCCAAAGTGTCTTCTTACCTCCAAACAACCGCACTACCTCCACAGCAATGGTACTTAACCAGACAAAAGTGGTGGAAATGACAGACAAAAGGTTTAGAATATAGATAGGAATGAAGAACATCAAGATTCAGAAGAAAGTTGAAGCAAATCCAAAGAATCTAAAGAAGTAAATAAAACAAGAGTTGAAAGATAAAATTCCCATTTTAAGAACCAAAACCAATAGAAAGAGCTGAAAAAACATACTGTAAAAATTTCATAATATAATCAGAAGTACTAACAGCAGAAAAGACCACACTGAGGGAAGAATCTGAGCTTGAAGATCAGTTCTTCCAATCAACTCGGTTAGACAAAAACAAAGAGAATAAAAAAAAGGAACAAAACCTCTGGAAATGTGGAATTATGTAAAGAGACTAAACCAATAACTCACTGGCATCCCTAAAACACAGAGAGAAAGAGATAGTAACTTGGAAAACATATTTGAGAATATTGTCCATGAGAATGTCCCCAACCTCACTAGAAAGGTCAACATTCAAATTCAAGAAATGAATAGAAGCCATATGAGACAGTATATAAGATGACCATCCCCAAGACACATACTCACCATATTCTTCAGGGTCAATGTGAAAAAATATTAAAGGCAGCTAGAGAGAAGAAGCAGGTCACCTGTAAGGGGAACTCCATCAGGCTAAGAGTGGCCTTCCAGCAGAAATGCTATAAGCCAGAAGAGATTTGGGGCCTATATGCAGCATTCTTAAATAAAACAAATTCCAAACAAGAATATCATATCCAGCCAAAATATGCTTCATAAGCTAATGAGAAATAAGATTCCTGTCAGACAAACAAATGCTAAGGAAATTTGTTAACACCAGATCTGCCTTACAAGAGGTCCTTAAAGGAGTGCTAAACATGGAAATCAAAGACTGTTAGTGGCACCATAAAAATCCCCTTAAGTACATAGACTATTGATACTATAAAGCAACCACACAATCAAATCTGCATATTAACCTGCTAACAACATGATGACAGGACCAAATCTGCACATATCAGTGTTAAATTTGAATGTAAATAGGCTAAACGCCCCATTTGAAAGGCACGCAGTGGCAAGTTAGATAAAGAAGTAAAACCCAATTGTATGCTGTCTTCAAGAGACCCATCTGATACGCAGTGACATCCATAGGGTCAAATTAAACGGATGGAGAAAAATTCACCAAGCAAACACAATATGAAAAAGGGCAAGGGGTGCTAATCTAATTTCACACAAAAAAGACTTTAAACCAACAACGATCAAAAAAGGACAAAGAGGGATATTATATAATAAGGAGTTCAATTCAAGAAGACTTAACAATCCTAAATATATATGCACCCAATACTGGAGTACCCAGATCCATAAGGCAAGTTCTAGTTCTTAGAGACCTACAAGGAGATTTACATAAATACACAATAACAGTAGGAAACTTCAACACCCTGCTGGCAGTACTAGAAATATCATCAAGACAGAAAACTAACAAAGATACCAGGACCTGAACTTGACACATAACAGACTTCTACATAACACTCCACCCAACAAAAACAGAATAAACATTAATCTCATCTGCACATGGCACATACTCTAAAACTGACCACACAATCATCCCTAAAGCAGTTCTCAAAAAATACACACACAAACAAACTGAAATCATACCAATCACATTCTCAGACCACAGTGCAATGCAATAAAAAAAAAAAAAAAGAAGTCAATGCCAAAATCTCTCAAAACCATACAATTACATGGACATTAAACAATCTGCTACTGAATTACTTTTGGGTACACAATGAAATTAGGGCAGAAACCAAAAAATTATTTGAAACTAATGAAAACAAAGATACAACATACCAGAACCCCTGGGACACAGCTAAAGCATTATTAAGAGGAAAGTTTACAGCACTGAAAATCCACATCAAAAAGCCTGACAGATCTCAAATTAACATCACCTTACATCACAACTAGAGAAACTTGAAAAACAAGAACCAACCAACCAAAAAGGTAGAAGAAAAATAATAACCAAAATCATAGAGCAACTCAATATAACAGAGATGTGAAAAATGATACAAAAGATTAAAAAAAAAGTTGTTTTTTTGAAGAAATAAATAAGATTGAGAGACAACTAGCTAGACTAATAATGAAAAAAAGAAGATCCAAATAAACACAATCAGAAATGACAAATGGAACATTACCACCAACTACATGGAAATACAAACAACCCCCAGAAACTATTAAGAAATCCTCTATGAACACAAGCTAGAAAACCTGGAAGAAACAAATAAATTCCTAAAAATATATACCACCCAAGATTGAACCATGAAGAAATTAAAACTCGGAACAGAGAAATAATGAGTTCAGAAATTAAGTCAGTAATAAAAAGCCTACCAACCAGGGAAAAAAAAAAAAAAAAAAAAAAAAAAACTTGGACCAGATAGATTCACAGCTTAGTTCTACCAGATGTATAAAGAAGAGCTGGTACCAATCCTACTAACGTATTCCAAAAATTGAGGAGGAGGGACTCCTCCCTAACTCATTCTATGAGGCTAGCATCATTGTATATCAAAACCCCACAGAAACACAACAAAAGAAGAAAACTTCTGGCCAATACTCTGATAAACATAGATGCAAAAATTCTAAACAAAATACTAGAAAGCCAAATCTAGGAAAACATCAAAAAGCCAATCCACCATGACCAAACAGGCTTTAAACCTGGGATGCAAGGATGGTTTAATAGATGCAAAATAATAAATGTAATTAATCACATAAACAGAACTAAAAACAAGACCCTATGATCCTCTTAATAGATGCAGAAAAGGATTTCAGTAAAATTCAACAACCTTTGTCGAATGCATAGTTTGCAAATATTTTCTCCCACACTGTAGGTTGTCTGTTTTCTCTGTTGATTATTTCTTTTTCTGTGCAGAATCTGTTTAGTTTAATTAAGTGCCATTTGTTTATTTTTGCTTTTGTTGTATTTGTTTTGGGGGTCTTAGTCATGAACTCTTTGCCTAGACTGATGTCTACAAGAGTTTTTACAATATTGTCTTCTAGAATTTTTATAGTTTCAAGCCTTATATTTAACGCTTTGATCAATCTTGAGTTGATGTTTGTATATGGTGACAGATAGGGATCAATTTTCATTCTTCTATGTGCGGCTTACCAGTTATCCTGGCACCACTTGTTCAATAGGGTGTCCTTTCCCCACTTTATGTTTTTGTACGCTTTGTTGAAGATCAGTTGGCTATATTTGGCTTTATTGCTGGGTTCTCTATTCTGTTCCATTGGTCTATGTGCCTATTTTTACATCAGTACCATGCTGCTTTGGTAACTATAGCCTTATAGTATAGTTTGAAGTCAGGTGTACTAGTCTGTTTTCAGACTGCTGATAAAGACATACCCGAGACTGGGCAATTTACAAAAGAAAGAGGTTTAATGGACTCACAGTTCTACATGGCTAGGAAGGCCTCAAAATCGTGGCAGAAGGTTAAAGGCATATCTCATATGGCAGCAGGCAAAAGAAGAATGAGAGCCAAGCAAAAGGGGTTTCCCCTTATAAAACCATCAGATCTCATGATACTTGTTCACTACCATGAGAACAGTATGGGGGAACCGCCCCATGATTCAATTGTCTCCCACTGGGTCCTTCCCACAACATGAACAAATTATGGGAGTTACAATGCAAGATGTGATTTGGGTAGGAACACAGCCAACCCATATCAACAGGTAATATGATGCCTCCAGATTTGAAAAAGACACATACACACAAGTTTATAGCAGTACTTCTGCAATTGCAAAAATATGAATCCAACCTAAATAACCATCATCCAAGGAGTGGATAAAGAAAATGTGTTATATATACACCAGGGAATACTACTCAGCCATAAAACAGAATGAAATAACGGCCTCTGCAGCAACTTGGATGGAGTTGGAGGCCATTATTCTAAGTGACGTAACTCAGGAATGGAAAACCAAATATTGTATGTTTTCACTTACACATGAGAGCTAAGCTTCAGGAGAGCTAATACATGAGGATGCAAGACATAATAATAATATAATGGGCTCTGGGGACTCAAGGGGAAGGATGAGAGGGATGTGATGGAAAAAAGACTACATATTGGGTACACTGTACACTGCTCAGGTGACATGTACACCAAATCTCAGAAATCACTACTAAAGAACTTATCCATGTAACCAAAAACCACTTGCTCCCCAAAATCTATTGAAATAAAATTTTAAAAATACAATAAAATTCAACAACCCTTCATTTTAAAAACCCTCAACAAATTAGGCATCAAAGGAACATACCTCAAAATAATAACAGCCATCTATGACAAACTCACAGCCAACAACAAACTGAATGGGCAAAACCTGGAAGCATTCCCTTTGAGAACTATAATAAGACAAGGATGTGCACTCTTTTCATGCCTAGTCAATATAGTACTGGAAGTCCTAGCCAGGAATTAGGCAAAAGAAAGACAAAAAATCCATCCAAATATGAAAAGACGAAGTCTCTTCAAAGAAGATATGATCTTATACCTAGAAAACCCCATAGTCTCTGTCCAATAGTTTGTGGTTCTAATAAACAACTCCAGCAAAGTTTTAGGATACAAAATAAAAATTTGAAAAATCAGGAGCATTTCTATAAATTATCAACATCCAAGTTGAGAGCCAATTTAAGAATACGATACCATTCACATTAGCCATGAATAGAATAAAATACCTAGGAATACAGCTAACCACAGAGGTGAAAGATCTCTACAATGAGAACTATAAAACACTGCTGAAAGAAATCAGCGATGACACAAACAAATGGAGAAACAATCCATGCTCATGGGTAGGAAGAATCAATATTTTTTAAATGGCCACACTGCCCAAAGCAATTTACAGATTCAATGTTATTCCTATCAAACTACCAACAACATTTCCCACAGAAGTAGAAACAACGATTCTAAAATTAATATGGAACCAGAAACAAGCCCAAATAGCCCAAACTATCCTAAGTAAAAAGAACAAAGCTGGTGTCATCGCATTTCCTGACTTCAAACTATAGTACAAGGCTATAGTAACCAACACAGCATGGTACTGGTACGAAAACAGACACATAGACCAATGTAACAGGTTAGAGGTTAGAGAACCCAGGTTAGACATTAGAGAACCCAGAAATAAAGCCACACAAGTATAACCAACTGATCTTTTACAAACTCAACAAAAACAAGTAATGGGTAAAGAACTCCCTATTCAACAAGTGGTGCTGGGATAACTGGTGAGCCCTATGCAGAAGATTAAAACTAAACTTCTGCCTTTCACCATACACAAATATCAACTCAAGATGGATTAAAGACTTAAAAGTAAAGCCTAAAAAAATTAAAACCCTGAAAGATAAGCTAGAAAATACCATTCTGGACATCGGCCCTGGCAAAGTTTTCCTGGCAAAGAAACCAAAAGCAATTGCAACAAAAGCAAACATTGACAAATGGAACCTAATTAAACTAAAGAGCATCTGCACAGCAAAAGAAACTATTAAACAGATAACTTACTGAATATGAGGAAATATTCACAAACTATGCATCTAACAAAGGTTTCATATCCAGAATCTACACAAAACTTAGACAATCGAACAAGCAGAAAACAATTTACCCCATTAAAAAATGGGGAAAAGACACGAACAGACACTTGTCAAAAGATGACATACAAGTGGCCAACAAATATATGAAAATAAGCTCAACATCACTAATTATTAGACAAATGCAAATCAAAACCACAATGAGATACCATCTCATACCAGTCAGAACGGCCATTATTAAAAAATCAAAAAACAACAGATGCTGGTGAGGCTGCAGAGAAAAGGGAACATTATACCCTGATGGTGGGAATATAAATTAGTTCAGCCACTGTGGAAAGCAATTTGGATATTTCTCAGAGAACTTAAAACAGAACTATCATTTGACTCAACAATCCCACTACTGGGTATATATCCAAAGGAATATAAATTATTTTACCATATATACATGCACTCATGTGTTCATTGCAGCACTATTCACAATACCAAATAAATGGAATCAACCTAGGTGCCACCAGTGGTGTAGTGAATATACAACATGAGATACATATACACCATGGAATACTATGCATCCATAAAAAAGAAGAAATCATGTCCTTTACAGCAACATGGATGCAGCTGGAAGCCATTATCCTAACTGAATTAATGCAGGAACAGAAAATCAAATACTGCATGTTCTCACTTATAAGTGGAAACTAAACAATTGGTACCCATGGACATATAGATGGGAACAATAGACACTGAGGACTAGTAGATGGGGGAGGGAGGGAGAAAATAATTGAAAAACTATTGGGCAATATGCTCACTACCTGGGTGATGGGATCAATCAAACCCCATATGTCAGCATCATTCAATATATTCTTGTAACAAACCTGCACATGTACCCCAAACCTAGAATAAAAGTTGACATTATTAAAAAAAAAAAAAACCCAAAAAGCTGTCAACTAGAATTTAATTATGAAGCCTATTACTTTTACTAAAAATATAAGCCTGATTTCTATAATTATTCCCTACCACCTAGCATTTTTCTAAAATAATATTTATAAAACATTTCAATAATCTGTTTTATTACTTCTAGTCTAACATTATGGGGATACATGATCAAATACAACTTGATTCTAAAATAAAAGAGGAGAAAAAAAGTCATTCTGCAAGAAAATATACTTTTCTCCAATAACACCTATCTTGACTAATGGTATTTTTTTTTAATTTATAAAATATACATTGTGTGACTCAGCTATCTAGAACTTTTCAGCTTCTAGAGGAGTTCCTCAACCAGCAAAGGGGGGAAAGAAACAAGACATTTTCAAAATCTCTTGTGGCCAAAAAGCTGTCCTGGAACATCCAGCAACCAACACAAAGGGAGAAAAATCAAGAGCTGAGTATTACAGGTAAGGTTACTCCAGTTGGCTAGTTGTGATTATAAAAGTTAAGATTATACATACCAAAAGTCACAAAATAGGAGAAGTAACAAGGAATAGAAGAGTTAAGAAATAATAAAAAGAGAATAAAAGTAGCAGAAGCACAGTATGGCTGGCAAAGGAAAAGAACCAGCAACAAAGCGACAAATGCATGATGGAAAAGCTCTATAACCTGGTAGTGTTATGGTACCTGTGCCACACCTCATTATCATGTCTCTGAAAAGAAAAGAGATCTCTGATGACAGTGTGTCTGTTCTGTATTTAAGGAGTGCATACTGTGTGCCAGGTGCTTTACATATATTTAGTATTTTTAATCTTCACAATAATCTAATATAGTGGTCTTACTTAAGATGCTTTTGGCTAAAATTCTGGAATCTCCAACTGAAACTGGCTTCAACAATGAAAAAAACTTATTCTCCATATAACAAAGTCTAGGAGCAGGCAGACATAAGGATTGGTTAATTCACTAGCTTACTGAGAACCCAGGTTCTTCCATTTTTCTGTTGCCCACATCAAAGTGCCATTTATTTATTTATTTATTTTTACTCCAGATATTTTAGTCTGTTTTTATTAAAAAGGAGAATATATAATATTCAAACTCTATTTGATCTATGTAGCAAAATTCCAAGTATTTTTTTTTATTATACTTTAAGTTCTAGGGTACATGTGCACAACGTGCAGGTTTGTTACATATGTATACTTGTGCCATGTTGGTGTGCTGCACCCATCAACTCATCAGCACCCATCAACTCGTCATTTACATCAGGTAGAACTCCCAATGCAATCCCTCCCCTCTCCCCCCTCCCCATGATAGGCCCCAGTGGGTGATGTTCCCCTTCTCGAGTCCAAGTGATCTCATTGTTCAGTTCCCACCTATGAGTGACAACATGCGGTGTTTGGTTTTCTGTTCTTGTGATAGTTTGCTAAGAATGATGGTTTCCAGCTGCATCCATGTCCCTACAAAGGACACAAACTCATCCTTTTTTATGGCTGCATAGTATTCCATGGTGTATATGTGCCACATTTTCTTAATCCAGTCTGTCACTGATGGACATTTGGGTTGATTCCAAGTCTTTGCTATTGTGAACAGTGCCGCAATAAACATACGTGTGCATGTGTCTTTATAGCAGCATGATTTATAATCCTTTGGGTATATACCCAGTAATGGGATGGCTGAGTCATATGGTATTTCTAGTTCTAGATCCTTGAGGAATTGCCATACTGTTTTCCACAGTGGTTGAACTAGTTTACAATCCCACCAACATTGTAAAAGTGTTCCTATTTCTCCACATCCTTTCCAGCACCTGTTGTTTCCTGACTTTTTAATGATTGCCATTCTAACTGGTGTGAGATGGTATCTCAAAGTGCCATTTAAAATGATGCATAGCATCTGGTGTTTTCTTGAAAACTAAATATTAAGGAACACTAAGAGAAAGGAGTGACCTGTAACACAGCTGTAAAAGTCAAGTACTCTGAAGACGAATGTGCTGACAAAATAACACCTGTGGTCTAATATAATAGCAATGGAAAAGGGGTAATTAACATTTGCTGAACGCCTACTATGCACCAGAAAGTATTTGGATACAACACCACAAATACCAGCAGTGGCCTTTGGAGAACAAAAAAACACTTAGAAAAAGGCTGCCTTTGATTTACTGAGCATGTCACCCTGCCCACAGGGCCAAGAAGCTGTATACATTTCAATTCACAATTATGGAAGAAAAAGAAAATGATACCAGCCACTTTTTCAATCTAAGACTATTTCCGGGCTCAATACCCATTCAGGTCCACTATCTATATAGTCACTTACATAACAAATACAACGTATTACAATTGGCAAAGTTAAAAACTAAAGATACAGAGTTACGAAGAAAGCGTTCAACTGTCTGGTTTAACATAGATGGGAGTTACGTAGTATATTCGAGATATAACGTTCATCAAAATTAAAGCTCTAGCACTTAAAGACCAATCTTAAATTACCTACAACAAATAAGTGTCTAGATCAGTGTGGTTGTATTACAAAATTATAGAACATTAATGGTAAAGCATTTCAAGCACTAAGTTACTTTAATTACGATGTATGAAAGGATTATTCTGAAATTTCTGAACATATTAATCATTCAATAACTGTGGTGCAATTATTACTGGGTAATACTTGAAAGTATCAAAAGTTTATCTTAAATAAAAATCTAACTAGAAAATTAAAAATAAAAACATACATCGGGAGTATATTTACACAAACATCTTTTTTAAAACTTTTTCTTTTTTTTTTTTTTTTTGAGGAGTTTTGCTCTTGTTGCCCAGGCTGGAGTACAATGGCGCGATCTCAGCTCACTGCAACCTCCACCACCCAGGTTCAAGCGATTCTCCTGCCTCAGCCCCCTAAGTAGCTGGGATTACAGGCATGTGCCACCATGCCCAGCTAATTTTTTATTTTTAGTAGAGACGGCGTTTCTCCATGTTGGTCAGGCTAGTCTCAAACTCCCAACCTCAGTTGATCAGCCCGCCTCAGCCTCCCAAAGTTCTGGGATTACAGGCGTGAGCCACTGCGCCCAGCCACAATTAAACATCTTAAAAATCCTCCAGAAATGGCACAACAGATCAGCCAAACTTACTTTAGCCAGTTTGTTAATCAGGCTAAAGTATTTTATGAGTATTTTTTAGATACTTTAATCAGTACTTTGACAAATACTGAGTATTGTCAAACTCAGTAATAAGATTTTGAAAAACACCTGACAGCCTCCTTTGACACACACATATATACACATATGCTATATCTGGGGAAAAAATCAGGCTGTATCTCCCTGGTGGAAATGTAGGAGAGGAATATTGAGAGCATTCTATTTACTTGAAAAGATTGTAGCACTCCAATAAAAGATGATTTTAAGGCTGTTGTCAGTTTAGAATTCAGATGTTACAAAATTTCAAAACAGAATTAAATAAGCTATACAGAAATGCTGAACTGATCTTTCTAAAATATTGCTTGTTCTCTCAGCTCTACAACCTTTACCGCCTTCCTCTGGCCCTAGCCACATTAATCTTCCTAGGCCCCAAACATGTCAAGCACATTCCTCCCTCAGTGCCTTCACACACTCCATGTGTTGTACTAGAATGCCCTCTCCTCTCCAGTACCTAACAGTACTTGGCACACAGCAGGCACCAAAAAATAATTATTGAATGAATACACTTACCAAAACCCTGCCCTTCACTGACGGCCTGGATCAATTCCCACTAGTTCACTCAAAGACATATCTCTGAATTCATACAGTTCATATTTTTGTGAGGCACTAATCTGGTGTTTAACAAATATAACATCACATTATTATTTATCTTTCTGAAATATATGCAGCCTATTTTTCTATTAAATATAGACTCCTGTGGGTAGTCTTACACCTCTCGTATCCAAAAGACTTTGCACGACTAAGGACCTTACAACTAAATAATAAAATGATACACAGGTTTAAATAGGGCAGTACACACAGAGAATCTACTAAGTTATTTTATGTAATAGCATTTATGAGATGCCTATCCACCAAGCATTTGTGGAAGCAAACAACTAAAGGTCCTAAGGCGAAACTGAAATTGTAAGACTGATTCAGCAATCTTAACTTTTTGAAAATTTAATGAAAGTTATTAACTATCTTAGCTCAAAATGTACTTACTCTGAAATTTTTGCATATGCTTGCAGGCCAACACACACTGAGGCATTTGAGGACTCAATCAATCCAGCGCTAACACAAATGAAATTTATCACAAGTACATTTTATCCTGATATGCAGATACAAAATTCCTTCAGGATTTCTAAGAATCAAATACAATTCTGGTGAACTCTGAAAAATCATTTTATTATTTTTAATTTCTTATATCTACTATTTTAATACTTTTTGGAGTATAAGTGGTTTTTGTGTACATGGGTGAATTGTATAGAGGTAAACTATGAGATTTTAGTGCACCCATAACCCAAATAGTATACATTTTAACCCAATATGTACTCTTTTATCTCTCGTCCTCCTTCCACTCTGCCCCTTCTGAGTCTCCAAATTCCATCACACTACTCTGTATGTCTTTGCATACCTATAGCTTAAATCCCACTTCTAAGTGAGAACAGAGGGTATTTGGTTTTCCATTCCTGAGTTACTTCATTTAGAAGAATGGCTGCCAGTCCCATCCAAGTTGCTTCAAAAGACATTATTTTACTGTTATTTATGGATGAGTAGTATTCTGTGGTGTATACACAACATTTTATTGTATTTATCTACTTATTTATTTTTAATTCAATAGTTTTTGGGGTACAAGTGGTTTTTGGTCACATGGATGAATTATGTAGTAGAGATTTTAGTGTACCTGTCACCTGAGCAGTGAACATTATACCTAATGTGTAGCTTTTTTTTTTTTTAATCCCTGACCCACCTCCCAGTATACCCATTCTGACTCTCTAAAGTCCATTATATCACTCTGTATGCCTTTGTGTACTCACAGCTTAGCTCCTACTTATAAGTGAGAACATACAGTTTTTGGTTTTCCACTCCTGTGTTACTTCACTTAAAATAATGACTGCCAGCTCCATCCAAGACGCCACAAAAAATATTATTTCATTCCTTTTAATGGCTGAATAGTATTCCATGCTGTGTATATACCACATTTTCTTGATCTACTTGTTGGTTGACGGGCATTTAGGTTGGTTCCATGTTTTTGCAATTGTGAATTGTGCTGCTATAAACATGCATGTCCGTGTCTTTTCCATATCATGACTTCTTCTCCTTTGGGTAGACACCCAGTAGTGGGACTGCTGGATCGAGTGGTAGATATACTTTTAGTTACTTAAGGAATTCCCATACTGTTTTCCATAGTGGTTGTACTAATTTACACTCCAGCAGTGTAAAAGTGTTCCCTTTTTACCACATCCACATGAACAGCTACTGTTTTTTGGCTTTTTAATTATGGCCATTCTTGCAGGAGTTAAGTGGTATCTCATTGTGGTTTTAATTTGTATTTCCCTGATGATTAGTGATGTTGAGAATTTTGTAGTATGTTTGATGGCTGTTTGTACATCTTTTGAGAAATGTCTATTTATGTTCTTCGCCCACTTTTTGATGGGATTATTTGTTTTTCTTGGTGATTTGAGTTCCTTATAGATTCTGTTTGATAAAACTACACAACAAATTTCAATTATAATTGCTTGAGACTTTTCACGTTCACTGTGACGAGAAACAGGTTATTAGTCCACTGGCATGAAGGAGGTGAGAATTAAACTGAAATCTGAAATCAGAAGAAATATTGCACTACACTAGGTACTGGGAAAAAAGGAATTCTTCTAAAACAGAATAACAGCAGAAGCTAGCAATTATTGAACATCTGAAATAGTCCTAGCATAGTGTTATGCACTTTACCTATTACCAATTTAGTATTTTCCAGTATAAAAACCCTGGGAAAGAAGTACAATTCTTATTTTAATTATTCAGATAAGAAAATACACTTAGATCATTTATGTGATCTGCTCAAAGTTATGCAGCTTTTATATGATAGGGCAGGGAAATTCTCATGTGAGTCTAGTTAAAATGGCTTATATCCAAAAGACAGGCAGTAACAAATGCTGATAAGGATGTGGAGAAAAGGGAACCCTTGTATATTGTTTCTGGGAATGTAAGTTAGTACAACTACTATAGAGAACACTTTGGAGGTTCTTCAAAAAACTAAAAATTGAGCTACCATATAATCAAGCAATCCCACTGCTGGATATATACCCAACAGAAAGGAAATCAGTACAGCCAACAGATATCTGCACTCAGTGTTTGTTGCAGCACTGTTCACAATAGCTAAGATTTGGAAACAACCTAAGTGTCCATCAACAGGTCAATGAATAAATAAAATGTGGTACCTATACACAATGAAGTACTATTCAGCCACAAAAAAGTATGAGATCAGTAATTTTCAACAACAAAGATGAAACTGGAGGTCATTATGTTAAGTGAAATAAGCCAGGCACAGAAAGACAAAGATCCTATGTTCTCACTTACCTGTGAGATCTAAAAATCAAAACAATTGAATTCATGGACATAGAGAGTAAAAGGATGATTACCAAAAGTTGGGAAGGATGGTGATAGATGTAAGGGGAGAGGTGGGAATGGTTAGTTATTACCAAATAAAAAATTAAAAAAAAAAAAAATCAGACCTACTATTTGGTAGCACAACAGTGTGGCTAAAGTCAATAATAACTTAATTGTTCATTTTTAAAGAACTTAAAGAGTGCAATTGGACTGCTTGTAACTCAAAGGATAAATGCTTGAGAGAATGGATACCCCATTCTCCATAATGTACTTATTTCACATTGCATGCCTATATCAAAATATCTCATGTATCCCATAAATATATGCACATACTATGTACCTAGAAAACTTTTTAAAAACATGAAAATAAAAAAGAGATTTGATTACAGAAGAGTATCATAGTGAGGCAGAATGTGTAGAATTTGCACAGCCATTACTGGCTTTCAAACTGGAAGAAGTCATCATGAGACAAGGAATGCTGATGGTCTCTAGCAACTACAAAAGGCAAAGAAATGGATTCTCCCCTAAAACTCCCAGAAGGAACACATGCCTGCCAACACCTTGAGTTTCAGACTTATGACCCCCAGAACTGTGAGGAAACAAATCTGTGTTGTTTTTGGCCACTGAGACTGTGGTAATCTGTTAGAGCAGCTATAAAAAATTAATAGAAGTGTCAATCCACCAAGAATCCTTTTTTTAAACAACCAGACATAATTACCATAGGACTCAGCAATCATACTTCTGGGCATTTATACCAGTAAAATAAAATTTATATCCACAAAAAATCCTGTACACAATTGTTGGTAGCAGCTTTATTTGCAACAGCCCAAACTGGAAACGTCCAGTTGGTTCTTTAATGGCAGTATGAAAAGCTTAATGAAACTTCTCCCTCAGGGAGACATCTATCAAAACTAGTAAAAATTAGCAAATTCTCTGAATATTGATCAAATCACTCACAACAAATTGAGATGCATTTATTCAACAAAATCTATAGAATCTGGTAAGAAGAGTGAGAGGCAATGGCATTCGTGGCGACTTAAACCCTAACATACCAATAACTGAATTACATGTAAATTGTTTAAATATACTAATTAAGGCAGATGTTGGCAGAGGGGATGAAAAATAGTGACCCAAACTATTTATGTAACAGAGCATTAGTATCCAGAATGTATATCAGATATCTGAGACTTCATGCTATACAGGAAAGACACATCACAGAGTTAGTCCAGCAAAGTCACTAAACAAGTAAGTGAACAAACATGCAACACCAATAACAAGCCTGAGGTGGGGTTGTGAAGTGTTATCAGAAACCAGAGTTGCTCCAATATATTATCTAAAACGTCCGTGATATAGTTTGGATATTTGTCCCTGCCCATATCACATGTTGAATATTAATCCCCAATAATGGAAGTGGGGGCTGGTGGTGGCAGGTATTTGGGTCATGGTGGCAAATCCCTCATGGCTTGGTGCTGTCTTCACAACAGTGAGTTCGCGAAATTTTGTTGTTTTGAAGTCTGTGGTACCTTCCCTTCTCCCTTCCTCCTTCCCTCCTTCCACTTCTCTTGCTTCTGCCATGTGAGATGCTTGCTCCAGCTTCACTTTCCACCGTAATTAGAAGCTTCCTGAGAATCTTCACAGAAGCAGATGCTACCACGTTTCCTGTAAAGCCTGCAAAACTGTGAGTCAATTAAACCTCTTTTCTTTATAAATTACCCAGTGTCAGGTATTTCCTTATAGCAATTCCAGAATGCCTAACACAGAAAATTGGTATCAGGAGTGGGGCATTGCTATAAAGATACCTGAAAATTTGAAAGTGACTCTGCAACTGGGTAATGGACAGAGGTTGGAAAAGTGTGGAGGGCTCAGAATATAGGAAGATGAGGGAAAGTCTGGAACTTCTTAGAGACTGTTTAAATGGTTTTGACCAAAATGCTGACAGCGATATGGACAACGAACTCTAGGCTGCTGAGGTCTGAGATGGAAATGAGGATATTTTGGGAACTGGAGCGAAGGTCAACCTTGCTCTGCCTTAGCAAAGAACTTGGCTACATTGTGTCCATGCCCTAGGATCTGTGGAGGTTTGAATTTGAGAGTGATGACCTAGCATATCTGACAGAAAAAAAAAATTATAAGTAGCAAAGCGTTCAAGAAGTGATGTGGCTGCTTATAACAGCCTACACTGAGATGCAAGAACAAATAAATGACTTAAAGTTAGAAATTATATTTAAACAGAAAGCAGAGCATAAAAGTTTGAAATATTTGCAGCCTGGCCACATGGCAGACAAAAAAAAAAGCTCTTTCAAACAGGCTGCTGAGCAACCACCTGCTAGAGATAGTTGCATAACTAAAAGGGAATCAAGGGCTAATATCCAAGACACTGGGGAAAAGGCCTTGAAGGTATTTCAGACACCTTTGCGGTAGCCCCTCCCATCATAGGCCCAGGGGCCTAGGAGGATAGAAGGGTTTTGTAGGCCAGGCCCAGGGGCCCACAGCCCTGCACAGCCTCAGAACACTGTTTCCCATATCTCAGCCACTCTAGCTCCAGCTATGGCCCAAACTGGCCCTGGTAGAGTTCAGGCTACCACTCTGGAGAATGCAAGACATAAGCCTTGGTAGCTTCTATGTAGTGTTCAGCCTGTAGGGGTACAGAATCCAAGAGTGATGAATACTTGGCAGCCTCTTCCCTGATTTGTGGATATATGAGAAAGCCTTGGGACTGAGGCAGGAGCCTACTGCAGAGGTGGAGCCCTCGCAGAGAACCTCTACTATGGCAGTGCCAAGTGTTGGAGCTCCCACAGAGGGTCCCCAATAGAGCACTGCTTAGTGGAGCTGTGAGAAAGGGGATACTAACCTCCACACTCCAGAATGGTAGATTCACCAGCTGCTTGCACCCTGCACCTAGAAAAGCTACAATCATTTAAATCCAATCCATAAGAGCAGCCCTGGGGGATGAATCCCGCAAAGACACAGGGGCAGAGCTGTCCAAGGCCTTGGAAGCCCATCCTTTGCAGCAGTGTGTCCTGGATATGGAACACAGAGTCAAAGGAGATTATTTTGGAGCTTTAAGATTTAATGACTGCCCTGCTGGGTGTTGAACGTACATGGGGCCTGTAGTCCATTTCTTTTAGCTGATTTCTCCCTTTTAGAATGAGAATGTTTACCTAATGCCTATACCCAACAAATAAAAAACCTGTTTTTTATTTGACAGGCTCATAGGTAGAAGGGACTTGCCTTGTCTCAGATGAGACTTTGGACTTTGCAATTTTGAGTTAACACTGGAAGAAGTTAAGACTTTCGGGGAGTGTTGGGAAGGTACAATTGTATTTTGCAATGTGGAAAGGACATGAGATTTAGGAGGGGCCAGAGGTGGAATGATATAATTTGGATATTTGTCCCTGCCCAAATCTCATGTTGAATTATAATCCCTAGTGCTGAAGGTGAGTCCTAGTGGGAGGTGTTTGCATTATGGGGGCAGACCCCTCATGGCTTGGTGTTGTCTTCATGACAGTGAATGAGCTGTTGCGAGACCTGCTCATCTAAAACTGTGTGGAACCTCCCCTCCCCACATACTCTCTATCTCTCTCTCTTGCCCTTGCTCTTGTCATGGGAGATGCCTGCTCCCCATTTTGTAGTCTGCCACGATTGGAGGCTTCGTGAGACCTCCCCAGAAGCAGATGCCACCAAGCTTCATGTAAAGCCTAAACAATTGTGAGCTAATCAAACCTCTTTTGCTTATAAATTACCCCGTCTCAAGTATTTCTTTAGTGCTCACAATTCAGCTGGCTAGAAGGCTAGATACATGGCAAGAGAGGAAGCAAGAGAGAGACTGGAGGTACCAGGCTCTTTGTAACCACCAGCTCTTGCAGGAAATAATGGAGTGCGAACTCACTTATTATAGGAAGGACTGCACCAAACCTGTGACCCAAACATCTAGGCATTTAGGCAATGCACAAATGGCCTAACACAGTCCAGTTTACAACAATGGCCTGTACCTATACCCATTCAGAGCTCTGTTCTGAAAGAGCTATTCCAAAGAGCTCTCCAGCAGAGCGGCAACTCCCATCTTTCCCAATTCCCTGAGCTAAAAGAGATATTCCAGATGAATTTGGCAGATGGTGAAAACTAGGAAATATGCTGCTTTCTCAGCCAAAGCTTCTGCCCCATACGAAGGATTCAGAAAGGACAGCTGCTGGTGAAAAGTCCAGTCCCCTAGTCCCTCATAGCTCTGTGTGACTGAAGAGCTGGTCTAGGAGTCAAAACAGCCCTGTGGAATCTTGCATATCTCCCAACTTTATAGTGTAAAAGTGGTATCCCAGTTAGATTTGGCAGGGGTTCTTCCCAGGGGAAAACTGGATCAAGCGTGAAAACTGGCAACACCCTAACTTTGCCAAGCAACTAGACTTTATCTGGATCAAACTGCAGGGCAATTTATGCTCCGGATTGTAATCAAAAACAACAGAACGAACAGCAATCAGTGGAGACTAAAAGTTTGGTATGATATAAATAGAAGCCAAGAGCCATTATTGGGGAGATCAGAAAGAGACAAAGAGAATTCCACAAATACCAGTCATCGCTAGTGGCCCAGAATACTAGGCACATACCCAAGGCTGCATACTCCGAGGAATGGCTGAAGAGGAAAATAATGATTATCTAGTCTTTGGCTGAATATGAGGCAACCTCAAGCTCCTTGGACTGTGAAAGCACTCTCCAAGTCACAAACAGAATCAACAGTAAAGGGTAAACACCTTGCTGGTTTAAAATGCTTAATTACAGCCTCTGGCCAACCACACATCACTAAGCATGCTGACACAGAGGCAATCCCTAGAAATCTAGGCCTAAATATAAAAACAGAAAAGAAGTATCTAGGCAGGGATATCTGAGACTTCATACCATGTTACAAATAGACATCACAGAGTAAGTCCAAGAAAGTCACTAAACAAGTAAGTGAACAAACGACAACAAAAAGAAGCCTGGGGTGGGATGAAGGGTGTTGTTGGAAACCAGAGTTGCTACAATATATTATCTAAAATGTCCCATTTACAACACAAAAATATAAAACATGCAAATAAACAGGAAGTTTTGACCCAATAGAAATTGTCCTAGAGAAAATCCAGATGGATGCAGTGATATTCTCTTTCTTCTTATATTTTTGTCTTGAAAGCTATTTTGTCTGGTGGAGTTACTCTAGACTCTACTCTATTCCCTTAATCTGTGTGTATGTATTTATGTCAGTGTCAAGCTTTTTTATTACTATAGCATTGGAATAGATTTTCAAATCATGCAACGTGATACCTCTGGCTTTCTTCTTTTTGCCAATATTGTTCTGGCTGTTTGGAGTCTCTTCTGGTTGCATATGGATTTTAGGATTGTTTTTCTGTTTCTGGGGAAAGTGTCATTGAAATTTTGATAGGGATTGCACTGAATATGTAGACTGTTTTGGGTAGCATGGACATTTTAATAATATGAATTCTCTCAATTCATAACCAGGGGATAGCTTTCAATTTGCTTCTGTCTTCTATTTCATCAGTGTTTTAAAGTTTTCAGTGTACAGATCTTTCACTTACTTGGCTAAATTTATTTCTAAGTATTTTTTATAGTAGCTAATTTAAATGAAATAATTTTCTTGATTTATTTTTTGGATAGTTCACTGTTACTGATAGAAACACTGATTTTGTATGCTGATTTTGTATTCGCAACTTTACTAAATTCATTTATTACTTTTAAAAGATTTTTCTGTAGTCTTTAGGGTTTTCTGTATACAAGGATCATGTTGTTTCAAACAGAGTCTTAGTCCTTTTGTGTTGTTATGAAGGAATATCTGAGACTGGGTAATTTGTAAAGAAAAAAGGTTTGTTTGGCTCACGATTCAGCTGGCTAGAAGGCTAGATACATAGCAAGAGAGGAAGCAAGAGAGAGAGTGGAGGTGCCAGGCTCTTTGTAACCACCAGCTCTTGCAGGAAATAATGCAGTGCGAACTCACTTATTATAGTAAGGACTGCACCAAACCATTCATGGGGGATCTGGCCCTGTGACCCAAACATTTACCATGAGGACCCACCTCCAACAATGGGAAACAAATTTCAATATGAGGTTTGGGGAAAAAACATCGAGATTATAGCATAAGGACAAATTAACTTCTTCCTTCTCAATTGAGATACCTTTTATTTCTTTCTCTCGCCTAATTGCTCTGGGTAGGACTTCCAGTACTATGTTAAATAGAAATGGCAAGAGTGGGCATCCTTGTCTTGTGCTTGGTCTTAGAGGAAAAGCTTTCAGCTTTTCACCATTGAGTATGATGTTAAATGTAGGATTCTCATATATGGCCTTTACCATGTTTAGGTACATTCCTTGTATAACCAATTTCTTGAAGTTTTTATCATGAAAGGATGTTGAATTTTGTCAAATGCCTTTTCTGCATCTATTGACATGATCATATGGCTTTTGTCCTTCCTTTTGTTAATGCCATATGTCACATTTATTGATCTGCATATTTTGAACCATCTTTCCATCCCTTGGATAAATCCCACTGATCAGGGTAAATGATTATTTTAATGTGCTGTTGAGTTCAGTTTGCTAGTATTTTATTGAAGACTTTTGCATCTAAGTTCATCAGGAATACTGACCTGTAATTTTCTTCCCTTGTTGTGTCCTTGTCTGGCTTTTGTATCACGGTAATGCTGGCCTTGTAAAATACATTTGAAAGTAATGCCTGTTGTTCAGTTTTTGAAGAGTTTGAGGACTGGTATTATTCCTTCTTTAAAATGTTTGGTAGAATTCAGCAGTGAAGCCATCATGTCCCCAGCTTTTCTTTGATAGAGTTTTTACTAGTGACTCAATCTCCTTATTCATTAGCACTCTGTTCGGATTTTCTATTTCTTTGTAATTCAGTCTTGGTAAGTTGTATGTGTCTAGCAATTTGCCAATTTTTTTCTAGGTTATCCAGTTTGTTGGCATATAATTGTTCACAGTAGTCTCATGATTTTTAGTATTTCTGTGGTATCATTTGTAGTCTCCTCTTTCATTTCTGATTTGTCTTCTCTCTTTTTTAGAACTGAGTCTAGCTAAAGGTTTATCAATGTTACCTTTTCACAAAAACCAACTCTTAGTTTCACTTATCTTTTATATTGTTTTTCTCGTTTCCATTTCATTTATTTGTGTTCTGATCTTTATTATTTCCTTCTTTATGCTAACTTTGGGCTTAGTTTTTTTTGTTTGTTTTGTTTTGTTTTTTCCTAGCTTCTTGAGGTGTAACATTAGGTTTTATACTTGGGACCTGGAGCCTGAATCCACAGGAACTGGCCTGGCACCGAGAGAGGCTTAGCACCTGGGACCACTGGGATGGGCCTGGAACCTGGGTCTGGGTTGTCTTAGCACCTCAGTCTATAGGGTCTGTCCCAGTATTGGGGTGAGAATGGACCCTGGGTCTGCTGGAGCAGGCCTGAACTCTGGGTTCTCTAGAGCCTGGGGCCAGCATGGAGCTCGGTTCTGTAGGGGCTGGTATGAAGCCTAGGATTATGGCACTGGCCTAGTACCTGGAGCCACTAGAAATGGCCAGGATCCTAGGGCTGTGGAGACAGGCCTGGAGTTTGTGTCTGCTGGTGCTGGCTGGAGGCTGAGTATATAGGTGCTTGTCTAGAGGCTAAGTCTGCAAGGACTGGCCTTGGCTCTGGGGCCAGCCTGGGTCCTGGGTATACATGGGTGGTCCTGGAGCCTGAGTCCATGGAGACCAATCCACTAGCAGTGTCTACTGGGACAGGCATGTACCCTAGGTCTGCTGGGGCATGGGGCCACAGGGACTGGCTTAACACCGGGCAGGCCTAGAGCCTGTGTCTCTGAGTTCCTGCCTAGTGTCAGAGGCTAAGGGTGCTAATCCAGCATAGGAGTGGATCTCAAGCCTATGGCCATGAGAACTGGCCCATTCCTGGGGACGATCCTGATGCTAGTATCACTAGGGGTGGCCTTGCCCTGGGGTGGCTCTGGAGCCTAAAACTGCAAGGACCTGTCTGAGACTGGGGATAGTCTAGAGCCTGGAGCTGCTGGTGTTGGCCTAGCACTAGGGAGGCCTGGAGCCTGGGGCTAGAGGGTTCTGCCTGATACCAGGGTGGGCTTTCAGACTGTATCTGCAGGTATTAACTTGAACCTGGGGTAAAGGGGCTAGCCTGGTACTGAGCAGACGTGGAACCTGTATCCACATATGTCAGCCTGATGACTAAGGCTGCAAGAGCCAGCCTGATGCTGGGGATAGCCGAGAGCTTAGGACCACTGAGGTCAGCTGAACATTGAGGACAGTCCAGAACCTGAGGATCCTGAGGTTGTCCTGACAGTAAAGAAGCCTGGAGACCAAGTCTGCTGCATAGGTCTGGAGCCTGGGGCTGTGGGATGCAGCCTGGTGCTGGAACAGGTGGGCTTGGAGGCTTAGTCCATAGATACTGACCTGGAGTCTAGAGCTGTGGAGGCCTACCCTGCATTGTGTTTTACTAAGACAAGTCTATTGCTGGTGTCCAAGGCAAAGTCTGGTGTCTATTGCCCACTTTTCTCTCCACGCTACACTGCCTGGTGTTGGGGGAGGGGTGACATGGGCAATGTAAAACTGACTGTCTCTCCTGCCCTCATCAATGCATCTTTTCATAATTCTGTGCTACACCCAGGAGCTGTAATTTCTCACTTGGTTTCCTTAGCTCCTATAAAGGTCATTTCATATATGGAGGGATCTTCGAATTGATGTTTCTGCAAGGGAAAGAGTGCTGGAGCATCCTATTCTGCCATTTTGCTGATGCTTGTCTCTGAGTCAGGGTTTTGACCAATCATATCATCATCACCAATCTTGCTGACACTGCCTCTGTTCAGCACCCACCCCCAGGTCCTGAATCAGGGCTTTCACATGTCCTTACTGAGGCTGCACTCCCGCTACTCTGTGCCCTAGCCCCTGGGTCTTGAGCCAGGGCTTTGATTAACCATCCCTGGGGTTAGGCTGCCACTGCTCTAGACTCTACACTCTGGGCTTAAGTCACAGATATCACTGCTGTTTGCTCCACTCCCTGGGGCCTGAGTTGTGGCTACAACCAGCCATCCCTTGGGCCACACTACCCACTGTTGCATCACAGACCCACTGCCCAGGCCTCTTCTTGGTCCTGTCATTGCTGGATCTGTGTTACTGTTATATCCCTTCCCCATGAGGTCAAGTCATTGTGGAATGTCCTAGAGACCCACCGTAAACTCTGTAGATGATATGCACAAGACCATGTCTTAATCACTGGCACCACTATCCCAGCAAGTATGTCTGTGCTCCAGTTCCCAGATGCCACAGAAGTTCTGTGCACACCTAACCACAGATCCTCAGATCTGTTGCTACTCCAAATACCTGTGCCCTAAGCACTGGCACCACCATCACTGTCTTAGCCTCTTTGGACTTCTATAACAAAATGCCTTGGCCGGGCGCGGTGGCTCAAGCCTGTAATCCCAGCACTTTGGGAGGCCGAGACGGGCGGATCACGAGGTCAGGAGATCGAGACCATCCTGGCGAACACGGTGAAACCCCGTCTCTACTAAAAAAATACAAAAAACTAGCCGGGCGAGGTGGCGGGCGCCTGTAGTCCCAGCTACACAGGAGGTTGAGGCAGGAGAATGGCGTAAACCCGGGAGGCGGAGCTTGCAGTGAGCTGAGATCCGGCCACTGCGCTCCAGCCCCAGCGACAGAGCAAGACTCCGTCTCAAAAAAAAAAAAAAAAAAAAAAAAAAAAAAAAAATGCCTTAAGCTGGATTATTTATAAATTATAGAAATGTATTGCTTACAGTTCTGGAGACTGGAAAGTCACATATCAAGGCAACAGAAGATATAGTCTCTAATGAGGGCTTGATCTGTGCTTCAAAGACGTTAACTTCTTCTAGCATCCTTACATGGCAGAAGGAGTACGTCCATTCCCTTCAATCTCTGTTATGGGGGCATTAGTCCCATTTGTGAGGGTAGAGCCCTCATAACTTAATATCTTTCAGATAGGCCCCACTTATTAAAACTGTCACATACAGTATTAGTTTCCAACATATAAATTTGAAGGGAACACCCACATTCAAACCATAGCAGCCACTGATCATGCACCTGCCCCAATCCCAGCATCACCACAGCTGCGGTTGTGTGAATGCCAGCATGCCACAATCGGTGCCAAGAGGAATAACCTTGGCTAGAATATCCCCCCATGAGAGAAAAGGAGTGCAAGAGGAACCCAGCAGCCACCACTACCAAGGACCATAAGAGCCCTAGCCACTATAGCCACCACAGACTGCACACATATAAACATAAGGCTGCCAGAAAAATGAAAACATCAAGGAAATATGATACCACTAAAGAAACACAGTAACTATGCAGTAAGTGATCTCAAAGAAACGGAGATCTATGTTATCTGAAAAAGAATTAAAAATAATTATTTTAAGGAAGATCAGTGAGATAGAAGAGAACACATACAGCTCAATGAACTCAGGAAAGTAATAAACAAAACAAGATCAACAAAGAAACAGAAATTATCAAAAAGAACCAACAAAAATTTTAGAACTGCAGAATATAATGAATGAAATACAAATGTAAAAGAGAGCTTCAAACAGGAGACATGATCAAATAGAACAAAGAATCTGCAAACTTGAAGGCAGACCTTATGAAATTATCCAGTGAGAAGATTTTTTAAAAAATGAAAAATAGTGAAGAAAACCCAAAGAACTTACGGGACACTATCAACTGAATCACTGATCACATTTAGATGTTTGTCCCCTCCAAATCTCATGTTGAAATGTCATCTCAAATTTGAAGTTGGGGCCTGGTGGGAGGTTACTGGATCATGAGAGCAGTCCCTCATAAATAACTTGGTGCTATCCTCATAATAGTGAGTGAGTTTTTGCAAGATCTGGTTGTTTAAAATGTTGTGGCACCTCCCCACTTGCTTTCTTGCTCCCACTCTCACCATATGACATGCTGGTTCCTCATTGCCTTCTGGCATGATAGTTAGCTTCCTGAGGCCCGCACCAGAAACATGTCAGCACCATGCTTCCTGTACAGCCTGAAGTACTGTAAGCCAAAAATAAAACCTCTTTTCACAAAGTAGTTAGCCTCAGGTATTCCTTTACAGCAATGCAAAAATGGTCTAATACAACACAGTTGCTAAAGTCCTCAACAAAATACTAGCAAACGAAATTCTACAGCACATTAAAAGACTCATTCATGGATGGGAGGAAAATAGCAAACAGGAAGCAGGGCTAACATGCATCTCCCACTTGAACAGACAAAACAGTGTGTGGAGACTCATACCATGAACTTTTGTTCCAAGAACCACTGCAGGAACATACCAGGAAAACCAAAAGAATTCACAGATCCTTTGATGGTAGCAGAGCGCTGCTGCAAATTCCATGAGATGGGTGAGTTTCCAAAGTGAGAGAGGGTGAAAACCTGCCTCCAAACACACATTCCACTGGGGAATCTAAAAATCCAGATCATGGGAGAAGGATTTAACCCTGTCTAGAGCTGGAACAGATTTCAGGAACCGCATGAAATATAAAGGTAAAAGCAGCAGTGGGGAAGGACCTTGGAGGTACTCAGAGTCTCCAGCTCAAGCCCAGGGAAGCCATCCCTAACTGCTAAGATCTCACAGGGGCTCTCAGGGAAGACAGCCAGCAGAATTAGGGAGGGGTCAAAGGGTGAAAGAAGTTTCCAACTGAATTTTGTAATAATTTTGACTGGGCACAAACATTCTTGAGCAGAATATAGGGGGTGAATGGGAACTGCTGCAAATATGAGCATAGGAACCATCAACATTGTGAACACAAAGAGAGAGGAGGGCCTGAAAGCTGTGCTTGCATTCTTAGCAAGGAAACTTATGGCCCAGGGCAGGTCTGAGCTCTGCGCACAGGCTGCCTGGATCTAAACTGTTAGCAGGGCACTGCAGAATCAAGATTGGCCTCACCAAATGCATGGGAGCTGAGTGAGTCCTTTCACTAATGGCTATACCCTAAATCCCTGGAGAACTATACTGCACAGCAGAGGCAGCCATAATCCCCTCGAACATAACCCCATTGGCCTGAGAACCATCCCCCTCAACCTCCACGGAAGCCTTTGCAAGCCCCATGCAAGAAGAGACTAAGCTCAGATCCACCTAATACCCTGCCCCCACGTGGTGGTATTTCCCAACCTGCCTGGTAACCAAATACAAAAGACATGAACTCTTGGGAGCTTTATGGCCCTGCCCATTACCTGAGAAAACAGAATACTTCCTCTGCCAACTTAGGGCAAGCTTATATCCCACTACTGCTAACACAGCTGGTGTTATCTTGAATGTGTTACCTCCTGACTGGAGGGCAATTATCTTATGCCATTACAGCAACTCATGACAGAATAACCCTGCTCCTAAGAAGGGGGAGAGCCCCACGTCAGGCAGTCACTCCATGGGATAAAAGAATCTGAACAACAGGACTTGAGTTCTAGATCTTTCTGCTAGTGGGTAGTTTCTCACAACAGAGACACAATTGCAATGCTGGGTACAGTAGGGAAAGTCTACACCTATACCCCAACAGGCAGGCAGCCTCTGTGATCATAAAAGGTCTTGGAGAAGGAGACCTTGTTCCCCACCAGCACTCCACTGAAGACACAGTGGGCTTCCCCCACAGGAATGCAGCCTAGAAGAATGTATAGACAGCCTTGCTGGAACAATCCAGGGTGAGTGTATCCCCATAACAGGAGCATACTCCAGGTTCAGGCCAGCAGACAGGCAGAGTCACAATTCCTCCCTACCTGGAAGATCAACATTCCTATACATGAAAAGATGTGTCTGTATGACCCAAGTAGCTGAAACACAAAGACAGGAGTGAAGCTATGAGGTGAATAACTTTCCTGCTGACCTGGCAGGGGGGCTGAGGTAGCTCTCACTCTTCACCCTGATAAAACCTCAGCAGATTTCACTGAGAGCTCCCCCAGCAACCCTTATCAAGGTTGGGATCTTGGCCCACAGTTGGGCATTATTAGGTTGATACAAAAGTAATTGAGGTTTTTGCCGTTGATGGGAAAAACCTCAATTACCTTTGCACCAGCCCCATCTTAGCCACAACTGGTGACTATCCAGGGATACTTTCCCTACTGGACTGAAGACTGAATCATCAATTTAGTAAATAAAACAATGGAAAAAATTAAGTAAATAAATAAATTGTATGCCATGAGAGAAGGAGATAACCTTCAAAAGATCCCTGCCATTCCAACTCCATAGGAGACAGTGAACTCACCCACACACCACGAATATAACTACTACAACCAGCATCAGGGAAAGCCAGCACACAAAGGCTCTCTTTATAACTAACTATCTCATACACAGTCTTCATCCCTACAAGCACAAAGAAGGTCAGGAGTTTGAGACCAGCCTGGCCAACATGGCGAAGCCCCATCTCTAATAAAAATACAAAATTAGCTGTGTTTGGTGGCGCACACCTATAATCCCAGCTACTCAGGAGGCTGAGGCAGGAGAATTACTTAAACCCAGGAGGCAGAGGTTGCAATAAGCACAGATCATGTCATTGCACTCCAGCCTGGGCCACAAGAGTGAAACTCCATCTCATAAATAAATAAATATTAAAGTCTGATACTTAAGAAGGAAAAGAAGAAATTTAAAATAAAAAAGAAGTCCAATCAAAAAAAGATTCAAGAACAATTTTAAGAAACAGTCTACATAAATGAGAAGAAACCAGAAAAGTAACTCTGGTAATGACAATACAGGGTTCTATAACACCCCCAAATAATCACACCAGCTCCCGAGCAGTGGATCCAAACCAAGAAGAAATCTCTGAATTGCCAGATAAAGAATTTAGAAGGCTGATTATGAAACTACTCAAGGAGATACCACAGAAAGGTGAAAAAGACCTTAGAGAACTTTTTAAAAAAATACAGGATATGAATGAAACATTTTCCATAGAAATAGGTATCATAAAGAAAAACCAATCACAACTTCTGGAAATAAAAGACACGCTTAGTGAAAAACAAAATGCAGTAGAAATTTTCAAAAATAGACTAGAACCAGTAGAAGAAAGAATTTCAGAGCTCGAAGACAAGGTTTTCAAATTAACCCAATCAGAAAAAGACAAGGATAAAATAATCTAAAAAAAATGAACAAAGCTTCCAGTAAACTGAGGATTGTGTTAAATGGCCAAATCTAAGAATAACTGGTCTTCCTGAGGAAGAAGAGAAATCAAAAAGTTAGGAAAACTCATTTGAAGGAATAATTGAGAAAAAATTTCCTGGTCTTGCTAGAGATCTAGACATCCAACTATAAGAAGCTCAAAGAACTTCTGGGAAATTCATCACAAAAAAGATAATCACCTAGACACACAGTCATCAGGTTATCTAAACTCAAGGCGAAGGAAAAAATCTTAAGAGCTGTGAGACAAAAGCATCAGGTAAACTATAAAGAAAAACCTATCAGACTAGCAGCAAATTTCCTAGCAGAAACTTTACAGCCAGAAGGAATTGGGGTCCTATTTTTAACCTCCTTAAATAAAATAATTGTCAGCCAGTAATTTTGTTTCCAGCAAACCTAAACTTCATAAATAAAGGAGAGATAAAGTTGTTTTCAGACAAAAAAAAAAATATGCTGAGAATTCGCCACTACCAAGCCAGCACTACAAGAACTGCTAAAAGCAGTTCTAAATCTTGAAAGAAAACCTCGAAATACGCCCAAAATACAACCAACTAAAAGCATTAATCTCACAAGACCTATAAAACAATAACACAATTTAAAAAAAGGTATTCAGGCAACAACCAGCATGATAAATAAAACAGTACCTCATATCTCAATACTAACACTGATAGTAAATGGCCTAAATGCTCCACTTAAAAGATAAAGAATGGCAGAATGAATAAAAATCCACCAACCAAGTAATTGCTGAGACTCACTTAACACATAAGGACTCACATATACTTAAGGTAAAGGGGTGGAAAAAGATAGTCCATGCAAACGGACACCAAAAGTGAGCAGGAGTAGCTACTTTAAAATAACAACAGTTTAAAAAGACAAAGAGGGATATTATATAGTGATAAGAGGACTACTCCAACAGGAAAATATCACAGTCCTAAACACATACGTACCTAACACAGGAGCTCCACAATTCATAAGAAAATTACTACTAGACCTAAGAAATGAGATAGACAGCAACACAATAATAGTAGGGGACTTCAATACTCCACTGACAGCACTAGACAGGTCATCAAGACAGAAAGTCAACAAAGAACCAGTGGATTTAAACTACATCCTAGAACAAATGGACTTAGATATTTATAGAACTTACTACCCCAAAACTGCAGAATATGCACTATTTTCATGAGGACATGAAACATTCTCCAAGACAGACCACATGATAGGCCAAAAAACACTTCTGAATAAATTTAAGAAAATCAAAATCATATTAAGCATCCTTTCAGACCACTGTAGAATAAAACTGAAATCAACTCCAAAGGGAACCCTCAAAACTATACAAATAAATGTAAATTAAATAATCTCCTATTGAATGATCTTTGGGCCAACAATGAAATCAAGATGGAAATTTAAAAAGTCTTTGACCTGAATAATAGTAACACAACTTATCAAAACCTCTGGGATACAGCAAAAATAGTGCTAAGAGGAAAATTCATGGCATTAAATGCCTACATCAAGAAGTGTGAAAGAGCCCAAATATTGACAATCAAATATCACACCTCTAGGAACTGGAGAAACAAGGTCAAACTAAACCTAAAGCTAGAAGAAAAGAAATAACAAAATCAGACCAGGACTAAATAAAATTGAAACAAAAAAAATACAAGAGATAAATAAAACAAAGATCTGTTTATTTGAAAAGATTAAGAAAACTGATTGACCATTAGAGAGATTAAACAAAAGAAAAGAAGAGAGAATATCCAAATCAGCTCAAGTAGAAATGAAAAGAGAGATATTACAACTGACACCACAGAAATGCAAAAGATCATTGAAGGCTACTATGAACACCTTTGTGCACACAAACTAGAAAACCTAGAAGAGATGGATACATTCCTGGAAATATACAACCCTCCTAGATTAAGTAAGGAAGAAGTAGAAACTGAACAGACCAATAGCGAAATCGAAACAGTAGTTTACAAATTGCCAACAAAAACAGATTCCAGGACCAGATGGATTCACAGCTAAACTGTATCAGACACTCAAAGAGGAATTGGTACCAATCCTACTGAAACTATTACAAAAAAAAAAAAAAAAGAAAGAAAGAAAGAAAGAAAGAAAGAGGGAGTCCTCCCTAGATCACTCTATGAAGCCAGTATCACCCAAATACCAAAACCAGGAAAGGACATAACAAAAAAAAAAAGAAAACTACAGAACAATATCCCTGATGAACACAGATGCAAAAATCCTCAACAAAATACTAGCTAACTGAATCCCAACAGCATATCAAAAAGATAATACATCACAAGCAAGTGGGTTTCATACCAGGGATGCAGGGATGGTTTAACATACACAAGTCAGTAAATGTGATATATCACATAAACGGAATTAAAACTAAAAATCATAAGATCATCTCAATAGAAGCAGAAAAAGCATTTTAAAAAAATCCTGGCTCCCTTAGTGACAAAAACCTTCTGCAAAATTGGCATAGAAGGAACAGACCTCAAGGTAATAAAAGCCATTTATGACAAGCCCACAGCCAATATCATACTAAATGGGGAAAAATTGAGAGCATTCCCAATGAGAACTGAAAAAAGACAAGGATAATCACTTTCACCACTTCTATTCAACATGATATTGGAAGTCTTAGCCAAAGAAATCAGACAAAAGAAAGAAAGAAAGGACACTCAAATCGGAAAAGAGGAAGTCAAACCAGTGCTGTTCACCAATGATATGACAGTATACCTAGAAAATTCTAAGAACTCATCCAAGAAGCTCCTAGATCTAATAAATAATTCAGTAAAGTCTCAGGATACAAAATCAATGTACACAAATCAGTAGGACTGCTATACACCAACAATGACCAAGCTGAGAATCAAATCAATAATTCAATCCCTTTTACGACAGCTACAAAACAGAAACAAAAAATAAACAAACAAAAAAACCTCAGGAGGTGGAAGATCTCTACAAGAAAACTATAAAACACTGCTGAAAGAAATTATAGATGACACAAACAAATAGAAACATGTCCCATGCTCATGGATGGGTACAATCAATATTGTCAAAATGACCATACCGCCAAAAGTGATCTACGGATTCAATACAATTCACATCAAAATATCATCATCGTTCTCCACAGAACTAGAAGAAAACAATCCTTAAATTCATATGGAACCAAAAAAGAGCCCACGTAGCTGAAGTAATACTAAGCAAGAAGAACAAATCTGAAGGCATCATATTACCCAACTTCAAACTACACTGCAAACTAGGCTACAGTTACCAAAACATGGTATTGGTATAAAAGTAGGCACGTAGACCAATGGAACACAGTAGAGAACCAAGAAATAAAGCCAAATACTTACAGCCAATTGATCTTAGGTAAAGCAAATAAAAACAGAATGGGAAAAGCACACACACCCTGTTCAACAAATCATGTTGGAATAACTGGCAAGCCACATGTAGAAGAATGAAACTGGATCCTCATCTCTCACCTCATACAAAAATCAACTCAAGATGGATCAAAGACTTAAATCTAAGACCTGAAACCATGAAAATTCCAGAAGATAACATCAGAAAAACTCTTCTAGACATTGGCTTAGGCAAAGAGTAGTTCATGACCAAGAATCCAAAAGCAAATGCAACAAAAACAAAAATAAATAGATGGGACCTAATTAAACTAAAAAGCTTCTACACAGCAAACAAAATAGCAGAGAAAACAGACAACTGACAGAGTGGGAGAAAATACTCACAAACTATGCATCTGACAAAGAACTAATATCCAGCATCTACAAGAAACTCAAACAAATCAGCAAAAAAAAGAACAAATAATGGCATCAGAAAGTAGGCAAAGACCATGAAGAGACAATTCTTACAATATGCAAATGTCCAACAAACATGAAAAAATGCTTAACATCACTAATTATCAGAGAAATGGAAATTAAAACCACAATGCGATACCATCTTACTCCTGCAAGAATGGCCATAATTAAAAATTAAAAAATAACAGATGTTGGTGTGGATGTGGTGAAAAGGGAACACTTTTACACTGCTGGTGGGAATGTAAGCTAGTACAACCACTATGGAAAACAGTATGGAGATTCCTTAAAGAACTGAAAGTAGAACTACTATTCAATCCAGCAATCCCACTACTGGGTATTTACCCACAGAAAAAAAGTCATTATATAAAAAAGTCACTTGCACATGCATGTTTACAGCAGCACAATTTGCAATTGTGAAAATATGTAACCAACCTAAATGCCCATCAACCAATGAGTGGATCAAGAAAATGTGGTATATATACAACCTGGAATACTATTCAGACATAAAAAGGAACAAAATAAGGGTATTTGCAGCAACCCAGATGAAGTTGGAGAACATTATCCCAAGTGAAGTAACTCAGGTATTGAAAACCAACTATCGTATGGTTTTACTAATAAGTGGGGGCTAAGCTATGATAATTCAAAGGCATAAAAATAAGACAATGCACATTGGGGACTTGGGAACACTGGGAGGGGTAAGGGACAAAATACTGCACACTGGAGACAGTGTAAACTGCTCAGGTGACAGGTGCACCAAAATCTCAGAAATCACTACTAAAGAACTCATCCATTTAACCTAAAACCACCTGTTCCTGAAAAACTTAAAATGTTTTAAAATGGGCAAAATATCTCAACAGATACTTCATCAAAGATACACAGATGGCAAATAAGCATATGAAAAGATGCTTCACATCATGTCACTGGAGAATTACAAATTAAAACAATAATAAGATATCACTACATACCTACTAGCAGGGTGAAAATCCGAAACACTGATGATGGTAAATGCTGGGGAGAACATGGAGCAAAAGGAAGTCTCATTCATTGCTAGTAGGAATGCAAAATGGTACAACCACTTAGAAGGGTAGCTTGACAGCACTATTCACAATAGCAAAGATACAGAATCAACCCAAATGTTCACCAATAACAGATTGGATTTAAAAAAAATGGTACATATACACCATGGAATACTATGCAGCCGTAAAAAGGAATGAGATCATGTCTTTTGCACGAATATGGATGGAGCTGTAGGCTATTATCCTTAGCAAGTAAACGCAGGAACAGAAAACCAAATATTGCATGTTCTCACTTATAAGTGGGAGCTAAATGATGAGAACTTACAAACACAAAGAAACCACAGACACCAGGGTCTCCTTGAGGGTAGTGGGTGGGAGCAAAGAGGGGAGCAGAAAAGATAACTATTGGGTAATGAGCTTAATAGCTGGGTGATGAAATAATCTGCACAATAAATGCCCATGATACGAGTCTACCTGCGTAACGAACCTTCACATGTACACCTGAACCTAAAATAGAAGTTGAACAAAGAAGTCAATAAATAAATAAAAGTAAAAGGCTCATTCACCATGATCAGTAAGATTTATCCCAGAGATGCAAGGACGGTTCAACATATCCAAATCAATAAACATGATACACCACATTAATAGAATGAAAGACAAAAACAACACGATCATTTTAATGAATGCAGAAAAAGCATCTGACAAACTTCAACATCCTTTTGTGATAAAAACTCTCAACAAATTAATTATACAAGGTATGTACCACAACATAATAAAAGCCATATATGATAAGGCCACAACTAATATACCCAATGGCGAAAAGTTAAAAGCATTTCCTCTAAGATCAGGAACAAGACTCTTGCCACTTCTATTTAACATAGCACTGGAAGTTCTAGTCAAAGCAATTAGGCAAGAGAAAGAAATGAAAGGCATACAAATTGGAAAAGAAGAAGTAAAATTGTCTCTTTTCCCAGATTACATGATATTATACATAGAAGATCTTAAATATGCCACCAAAAAGTTGTTAGAACTAATAAATAAACTCAGGGAACTGCAGCACACAAAGTGAACATACAAAAAAGCAGTTATATTTCTATACACTATTGAAGATGATCTACCCAAAAAAGAAAGAAAGCAATCCCATTTAAAACAACATCAGAAAGAATAAAACACTTATGAATAAACTTAACCCAAGAGGTGAAAGAGCTGTATATTGAAAACTATCAAACCATAATGAACAAAAATGAAGATACAAATGTCAAGATATCCTATGTTCATGAATTGGAAGAATTAATGTTGTTAAAATATCCATACTACCCAAAGCAATCCACAGATTCAATTCTAATGGCATTTTTCAAAGACACAGAAAAAATAAACAATTGCAAAATTTGTATGGAATCACAAAAGACTCTGAATAGCCAAAGTAGGTGTACAACCAAAGCAAATGAAATCAGCAATTGCAAAGATACCTGCACTCCCATGTTCATTGCAGGATTTATTCACAATAGCCAAAACATGAAAACAACCTAAGTGTCTAACCTAAGTGTCTGCCAACAGATCAATGGATGAAGAAATTGTGGTGTAGACACACACACACACACACACACACACACACACACACACACACAAAAACGGGTTATTATTCAACCATAAAAAAAGAAAGAAATCCTGTTATTTGCAACAACATGGATAACCCTCAAGGGTATTATGCTAAGTAAAGTAAGTCAGACAAAGAAAGACAAACTGTATAATTTTATCTGTACGTGGAATCTTAAGAAGTTGAACTTACTGAACTAGAGAATAGAATGGCAGTTACCAGGGGCAAAGGTGAAGGAAAGGGGAGAGGTTGGGAGGTTGGCCAAAGGGCACAAACTTTCAATGATAAGATAGGTAAGTTCAAGGGATACAATACACAGCATGGTGAAGTGATACATATAAACTAATTTGATTCTGGTAATCATTCCACAAAATATATGTATATCAAATCATCACACTGTACACCTTAAAATCAAACAATTTTATTTGTCAGTTATACCTCAATAAAGCTGGGGAAAAAAAGAAAAAAAAATACATAAACCCAGAGGGTCTTATAGCTACCTGTTCCCCAGGTACATCTTGAATTTACCATTCCCTAGAACTTCTTAATAGCTAAAATCATAAATTCAGCAAGTTTTTTTCTGAGTACAACCTTCTATAATTACAGTTTCGATTTCCTTACTGATCTACTTCAGTTCTTACAGGTAAAGTTACCTACCTTAGAAGACGTTTAGTGAGAATTAAATGAAATAATGTGTATCAACAGCTTAGCACAGTACCTGATACACAGTAAGTCCTCAAGAAATCATAGACAAATTTTGATTTTAAGTATTCTATTACAAACAAATTATCTGCCAATATCCAAATTGTCCTCAAACTCACTCTCAACCTCTGGCATTAAATGAAACTTGGCTTTTACTTGACACTACTATTATATATTCCTCCCAATCCACTTAATTGAAGGCCAGACCTCCAGCAATTCCCCCTGATTTCAGAAGATCTGAGAGATCAGCATAGTCCTTGCTTCTCAAGCACCATGATCTCCACAAATCTTAGCCATTTCTAACACAATTACCCTACCTTGCAATTATTAGAAATTGTTTCACCTTCGAGATCCTAAATGCTCATTAAATCCTAAATCCTCATTAAAATAGATCCTAAATCCTCATTAAAATAGAATGCTCTTTCAATTCTCCTACTCTTTTTGAACTAGATCTTCTTTCTCACTATGGCCATAAATCTTCTAGTACCCTAGTCCATCACTTCAATCTTCTTTGTTTGTCTCCTTATCCAGAGTAGATGACTATTATTTGGATAAATTCCCTAGATCTTCTAACATTCTCACCTTGACAACACTCAGCACTTGAGCAACCCACTGTCTCCTCTTCCCCTATGCTGTGAGCACTGCTGGAGAAAATCACTACTAGAGCCAACATTAGCCGGGCCCTCACTTCTCAGCAATTATTAATATTTTATTCAATGTCTACTGATACTTTACTGAATTCCTACAACACCTTTTCCAAGCCTATCCCATTCTTAAACTCCTAAAGGCACATTTTACTCTCTCAGCAGATGACCTTACACCCAGAAGATACAGACCTCCAATGTGAGCTCCCTCCTTGACCTCCTTCGTTCTTCAAAATCACTTTGTATCTTCACCTTCTATCTTGACCAACTCTGGCCTTTGAAGCAAAGTGTGTCTCCTCTTTGCCAAGGTTAATCCCTCCACTTGTTCTCTTGATTTTACCACTGTCTTACAAAGTATGGTTAAGAGTCCGGGTTCAGGACTTAAACCATGTGATTTCAGATCCAGCTCTACCACTTTACTCCTGTATGACCTCGGAGTCACTCAACCTTTTTAAGCTTCTGTTTCCCTACCTGCAAAAAGTGATTAATAACAGTTCCTACTCATAAGGCCAATGTGAAACATAAATGAGAGAATCCACATAAAGTGCTTAGCAAAATTCCTAGCACGCAGTCAATATTCAATAACATAATAGCTGTAAATACTATTACCTTTCCCTCTAGATACCTCCTGGTACATTTTCCCTTGTCTCCAAAGTAGCTCAAGTCTTCTGTCTCCTGTTTTGTTTTTAGTTTTTTTTTTTTTTTTTTTTAATTAAAAGACACCTTTTCTGGAATTTGCTACCCTCATTCCAAGATTTCGTTCCTTTCTTTCACCACCAAAGAGTAATGTATAACTCCTTTCCAGAGGAAGCATGGAGGAGTGGAAGACTTTGGGGATAAATATACTGTTTGAACCTAGTTCTTCCACTTAGTGGTTGTATGGCCTGGAGCAAGCAGTTTTTCTAACCCTCCGTTTTTTCATCTGTAAAATGGATATATTACCCATTTCTTAGGGTCATCAAGAGGATTAAACTAAAATAATATATGTAAATCATCTGGCCAAAGTAGGTGCTAAATGAATGCCAGTTCTCCATCCCTTATTCTTTTCTTAACCCCTTACAATCTTGGTTGTTCCTCTACCACTCTATTTATCTCTTTAGCTCACTTCAGCTCTTATTAGCATGGTTTTGAATAATCTGACTCCTCTAAACCTTAATTTTCATCTGTAAAATGGTAATAATACCCACCACATAAAGCTGTCTTGAGAATTAGTGAATTAACACATGTAACGTGTTTTAGCATAGTGCCTGGCCTGGAGTAAGCACTTAATAAATGATAACTGCAGCAACTTATTAATGGTGAAATCAAAGGACTGTTCAACTCTCTTCTCTAAGTTTCAATGACAACACACTATTCTGGTTTGCTTTTTGCCACTGACCATTCCTTCTGTCTGTGGACCTTCTCCATGAAGCCTTTCTTTACTCTCTTCAAACCAAGTGTGAGCTCTCTCTCTTTTTGAGCCTCAGAGCACTCTGTACTTCTCTTGAGGTAAGAAACTCCCCTTACTCTTAATCACAATCATTTGTGTTATATGTGTTGTATCTCCACCACTTAATCTCTTTTGTCCTCATTGCCTGGCACTTTATTCATGTAGAACATGTTGACTACCTAATATACATCAGACTTGTGCCAGGTACTACGGATACAAAATATAATTACTGTCTTCAAGGAACTTAAAGTTTAGGTAGCTAGAACAGACAAGTAAGTAGTCTGTATGTGCAGTGGAATAAATGCTTGGTTAAGAGTGTGCCCAGAGTCCTCTGGGAGCACAAACAAGTGTTATTTAAAATAGACTGGCGAGGACCGGGCGCGGTGGCTCACGCCTGTAATCCCAGTACTTTGAGAGGCCCAGGAGGGTGTATCATGAGGTCGGGAGTTCGAGACCTGCCTGACCAACATGGTGAAACTCTGTCTCTACTAAAAAATAAAAAAATTAGCCGGGCATGGTGGCGCGCGCCTGTAGTCCCGGCTACTCAGGAGGCTGTGGCAGGGAATCACTTGAACCCGGGGGGAGCGGGGGGCGGGGAGGTTGCAGTGAGCCGAGATCGCGCCACTGCACTCAAGTCTGGGAGACAGAGCAAGACTCTGTCTCAAAAATAAAAAATAAAATAAAATAGACTGGGGAGATCAAGGACACTGTTAGACAGGCATTTTTGTGTTTTGCCTATGGGGAGGCTATACACAAATATCTGTTGAATTAAAGAATGAACTATAAATGCAACTAGATAAGCATGGGAAAAGGCACTTTAGGCCCAGAGAAAGAGCACGTAAAAAAGCAAGGAGGGGTCAAGCAAGTAGCTCAGCATCGACAGGAGGAGGGTTCCTGAGTGACAAGAGATAAGGCTGGAAAGTCTAGGTAAAATCAGGTGTTCTAGACATAAGAGTATGACCTGACCCCAGAGGGGAGATGATGACATGCCCATACACTTTTGTAAATGGGGGGTGGGATGGGGGTGGGGAGGCAAAAAATCAAATTTGCATTTTGGTAGATGTACTCTGGCAACACAGAAAACGGATTACATGAGAGCCAGGCTTGAGGCAGCAAGTTCAGGTAGGAGGTTGTTGAAAGAACTCAGATGAAGTATGAGAACCAGAACTGCAGACGCTGCCGACTTAAACTTCAGCGAAACTGAATTATTCATATTGTATCTCCTGCAAGCCTAACAGAATATTTTACACTTAAAACCCGCTACGTAAATACCTGTAGACTACCATTATTAAACACTACTTAGGGAACTGCAGCAAGCAGCCAGCTGAGTCACTCACTGAACACGGATTCCCAAGTAAAGGCATATTTTCCAAGCGTAAAACTCGAAAGAAACAGGTTATTCGAGCACAGAGAGCAACAACACTACTTGTAAACCAGCGCACTGCTGAGAGACTATGGGACCTCTCTATCCTGGTCAGTTTCACCCCAAATGTTTCAACAAAGTCCTTCCATAGGGTCATGAGGCCTTGCCCTGTGCGCCGAGACAAAAGCCCAGGATTTTTTTTTCTCTCTTTATTGCAGCTCAAGACCGAAACATCTACTGCGGCTCGTCGCCTGGCCAACCATTTTCACCCAGCCGTTTCCCAGTTTTGTATTGTGCCACTGTGTAAATCGACAACCGAAGGGGATTGAGGAAGCAGTGTCCCAGACTGATAAAACCCTAATGGGGAAAGGCAGGTGTCTTGAGGCTTCAAACAATAAAGATTGTAATTATGTCAAAACGCACCTCCACCCCGCCCCTTGCTCCGGGGCTCCTTCAGAAGTTAATAGGATCCCTTTTACAGTTACCGGGATGCTATCGGCAACCACAGAAATAAAGCAAGTTCGTTTTCGCTTACCCTGATGGCCGCCATGTCTACGACCCTTTCCGCCAAGGTTTTCAGACGGAGAGCGGAGAGGGACAAATCAGTTCGACTAGGCTCCCCTTCCGACAGCCCCGCCCCGTTACGCCCGTTGCCTGCCAGTTACCGCCTTTTCTCCGCCCTCCTCCGGCGGCCGTGGCAACTGCTGTTGCCTGCCAGTTACCGCCTTTTCTCCGCCCTCCTCCAGCGGTCTTGGCAACTGCTGCAGTTTTGGTTGGCTGTCTTCCGGAGAAACTGTTCACCCTTGTGGTTGCCCTTCCCGGTCCCAGATAAAGCCTTTCAGAATATTATCCATAGTCTAGGTGGGAGTTATTTTCCTGGGTGCAGAACTTTTAATTATTTTGTTTCAGGCATATGTGATATGTCTACATAAGGACTTAATACCCAAGTGTAGCTGCTTTAATAATTAATTATATAGTCAGAAAAAGAAGTTATTACCTCTGCGAAACATGAGTAAGTTCATTCATTCTAAAACTATGTCACGGAGAGCTTACTCTATGCCAGGCAGTTGTTCGGGGCACAGACAAAACATAGTGGCTTCCTCGTAGAGCTTATGATTCCAGGAGTAAAAGAGACAAACGCTATGAAGGAAAATAAAACAGTGTGGGAATGAGGTGGGAGTTTACTGGTTTATATAAATGAGAGAAAGACTCTCTGATAAGCTCATTTGATAAAAGTCCTGAAGGAATTTAGAGAAGAGGGTTGCATACGGAAGGAACAGCAATGAAAAAGGCCAGTGAGGCTGGAGCAATAATTTCAGAGGTAGCGAAGTAATGCAGCGTAAGGGCTTTCGTGCTGCCAAAATAAATTTGGATTTTATGCTGAATAAGATGGGAAATCATTGCAGGATTTTGAGCAAAGGTGTGATGTGATCTAATTTACATTTTTAAAGGATGATTTTGGTACTATCAGGAGAATATACTAAGGGTATATTGCCATATTCACAACAGGAGCAAGGTCTTCCGTAGGCCTCCATGAAGGATTCTGAGGAAAGAGGATGCTCATAATATGCCCATTAACAGTCCCAATATTAATTCACGTATTCATTCATTCAGTCAACAAATATTTATTAAGTACAAACTATATACTAGGCATTAGTTGAGACCTATCACATTTCATACCGAAAACAGATCCTTTTTTAACAGAACTATCCTGTAAATGACAAAATTGTTTTAAGAAATAATGATGAAATGAAACTAATAATACTGGCTGCAAAAGAAACATTGAATGACTATTTTATTGAACTTAATATAAACATATACATACATATATATGCCAATATAAAAATAAAATGCAAAATAAATAGTACAGAACCAAAAAGGAAAAAAATGAATCAAGGTGTTTTAATTGCATTAATGTATTTTTCAAAGGAAAAAAACTTATATCTATATGGTGGTCTACCACAGGAATGAATAATAATATTACAGTTTCTGGTTTTGAGCCTTAACTTCTGTATATTTGTCAATAACTTCATCCAAATTTAACATTTCAGCATATTAAATAAATAGTATACCTAGATTTGTCAAGCTAACTTTGTTCGTAACTGATTGATGCACACGTTTTATTGATTTTAATATGTCAGATTTATTTCACAATAACCAACAGGCAAATAGGAAAAGTCTTAAAATTGTGAATAAGCTTAGAATAAATTTATAACAATTTTATTTCCCAAAAATTTTAGGAATTTCAATAACACCCATGTTTTGTTGTTGTAGTTGTTGTTGCTTCTTTTCCAACTTTAACTTTTATTTTGGGTTTGGGTACGTGTGCAGATTTGTTATACAGGAAAATTGCATGTCAAGTGGGTTTGACATACAGATTATTTCCTCAGCCAGGTAATAAGCATAGCACTTGATAGGTAGTTTTTCAATTCCTTCCACCTTCCACCATTAAGTAGGCACCAGTGTCTATTGTTTCCATCTTTGTGTCTATGCATACTCATCATTTAGTTCCCACTTATAAGTCAGAACCTGCAGTATTTGGTTTTCTGTTCCTGCATTAGTTCCCTGAGGATGATGGCCTCCAGCTCCACCCATGGTGCTGCCAAGGATATGATCTCATTCTTTTTTATGTTTTTTTATGGCTGCATAGTATTCCATGGTGTATGTGTATCATATTTTCTTTAGCCAGTCTACTGTTGATGGTCGTTTAGGTTGAGTCAATGTCTTTGCTAGTGAGAATAGTGCTGTGATGAACAGACCCATGTGTGTGTCTTTATAGTAGAATGACTTATATTACTTTGGGTACATATCCAATAATGGACTCCCTATTCAATAAATGGTGCTGGGAAAACTGGCAAGCCATAGGCAGAAGACTGAAACTGGACCCCTTCCTTATACCATAATGAAAGATTAACTCAAGATGGATTAAAGACTTAAATGTAAAACCCAAAACTATAAAAACCCTTTAAGACAACCTAGGCAATGCCATTCTGGACATAGGAACTAGCAAAGATTTCATGATGAAGATACCAAAACCATTGCAACAAAAGCAAAAACTGACAAATGGGATCTAATAAAACTAAAGAACTTCTGCACAGCAAAAGAAACTATCAATAAACAGCGTACAGAATGGGAGAAAATAATATCCAGCTTCTGTAAGGAACTTAAACAAATTTACAAGAAAATCAAACAACCCCATTAAAAAGTGGGCAAAGGACATGAAAAGACACTTTTCAAAAGAAGATATACATGCAGCCAACAATCATATGAAAAACAGCTCAATATCAGTGATCATTAGAGAAATGTAAATCAAAACCACAATGAGATACCATCTCACACCAGTCAGAATGGCTATTATTAAAAAGTCAAAAAATAACAGATGCTGGTGAGGTTGCAGAGAAAAGGGTACACTAATACACTGTTGCTGGGAGTGTAAATTAGTTCAACAATTATGGAAAGCAGTGTGGCAATTCCTTAAAGAGCTAGAAACAGAAATACCATTCAACTCAGCAATCCCATTACTGAGTAAAAACACAAAAGAATATAAATTGTTCTATCATGAAGACACATGCACACATATGTTTATTGCAGCACTATTCCCAATAACAAAGACATGGAATCAACTTAAATGTACAATCACTGTGGACTGGGTAAAGAAAATATGGTACATATATGCCATGAAATACTACACAGCCGAAAAAAGAATGACATCATGTCCTTTGAAGCAACAAGGATGGAGCTGGAGGCCTTTATTCTTAAACTAATGCAGGAACAGAAAACCAAATATCACATGCTCTCACTTATAAGTGGGAGCTAAATGATGAGAGCATGTGAACACAAAGAGGGGAACAACAGACATTGGGGCCCACTTGAGGGTAGAGGGTGGGAGGAAGGAGAAGTTCAGAAAAATAACTATTTGGTGCTAGGCTTAGTACCTGGGTGATGAAATAATCTGTACAACAAACCCGCATAACACAACTTTACCTATATAACAAATCTGCACATGTACCTCAGAACCTAAAAGTTTTTTTAAAAAGTAAATAAATAAAAACAATATTAACTTTTTCAATCCCAAAAATAGAAAAAAATTTATAATTCCCTTACACTCATTTTTCCTATATGAACAATCAAGAATAAATCAGTGGAATGCATTCAATGCTTTTATAAACTTATCCACAAATATGCAAGCTTATGATTGGCATCTTTTTTTCAACTAAATGCTTTGACTTTACATAAGAATGATCTATAGGACACGGAACTATTGCGTATGAAAATAAAAAGAAGTATGATTCTCAGAATATGTATATGTGATGTCACAATTAGTGGCAGAAATATTTAAAAAGTCAGAAAAAATATATATTGGGCTTGAGGTAATGAACAACACAGACACAATCCCTGGTCCCAGGGAGCTTAAGTATATTTTGACTAAGACGGTAAATAAATTAAGAGTATTTTAAATGCTGATAAGTACTATAGAGAGTGACTATAGTATTTAGTCTCTGGTTTGGGGTGAAAGTTACTTTAGATTGGGAATACCTCTTGATGGAGCAGATGTTTCAGCAGAGTCTTGAGTAAAAAGTGGGTCTACTCATGTTAATATCTGAGCACTCCAAGCAGAAGGAACAACTAACGCAAAGACTGTTAGGTGAGAATAAACTTACTGGAGCACCATGAGTAAGGCAGAAAATGATAGAAGAGTCTGGCAGGAACCAGATCTATATAAAGAATTTGGATTTTCTTTTAGCTTATTTATTCTTAAATATTATTTGATTTATTATTGTAAGTTTACCAATTGTCCACTAATTGCTTTGGGCACAAAAGGCAGTTTTGTATAATGGAGAGTACTAGCATCGAAATAAGATCTTGGCCTCTAAAGGCAGAAGCTTGAAAGAGTTGAGCTAGACCAGATGTTCCAAAAGTTAGTGTACTTGGGAATCACTTGGATAATTTTATAAAATGAGAATTCCTGGATCTCACCCTTGGCTATTGGTATTTATTAGTTCTGATGTAGGGGCATGTCTGAAGAGTACCCCAAGTGTTTCTAATATGGGCATTACTTGGGCCACATATTGAGAAACAAATCAAGTCCACTTATATGGACTACATAACTTACAATGGTATGTTATGTCTAGCTCTGACATCCTAGGATCATGTAAGGGCTCTTATGTAATGGTATTTGGTGATCCTGGGCAACAACAGTATTCTTGTAGACACATGAAATCCTCCTCTCCAGTGACTTTTATTTTCACTTTACGTCAGCCATCCACAACAATGACCATAGCTTTGACTCTGTTATCGCTAAGAAAACTACATTACCTCTGAAATTTTAAATTCAAACATTATTTTTTCTGACTTCGACTATTTTCCCTCGAGCTCTTTGACCCACACATTTTATTGGCTTCCTCGAGCTCTCTAGACCTTAATGTCTATATTTGCTATCTTTGGCTACACAACACTTTACCCCAATTTAGCAATTAAAAAAAAAAAAAAAAAAAACACATGTATTGTCTCACAGTTTCTGTGGGTCAAGAGTTCTGAAGTGGTTTAGCTGGATGATTTTACTCATCTCTCATGAGGTTGTAGTCAAGATATCAGCCAGAGCTGCAGTTATCAGAAGGCTTGATTGGGGTTTAAGGATCCACTTCCAAAATGACTCATTCGCTTTGGTGGTTTTTGACAGGAGCCTTCAGATATGCCATGTGAATCACTCCATAAGGTTGTGTGAGTGTCCTCATAGAACTCATAGAGCTAGTAGGCTCTAGCTTTAAATGGAGGAATACCAAAGACTTTAAATACATGTTTTAAAGCCACCATCACATCTCCTTTTTCACTATCTGTTAGTCCCTTCTGGCCTCATTTTATTTTCTCACCAGCCTAGACCTTGTAGGTACATCTCTTCAACCGCTTTTTTGCCAATAAACTCATCTACCCAGTCTCACTGGAAAAGTTTCATTTTACTCTTTGAAAAAACCCCACATTGAGTATAAATATACCTGACTTTAGGCAGCTAAATCTCCTCTTCTCTATCATGGCTATGTTATTTTATTATTTTTTACTTTTTATTTGTATAAATTTAGGGGGTACAAGTACAGTTTTTATACATGGATATATTGTGTAGTGGTGAAGTCTGCGCTTTTGGTGTAACTATTACCCAAATAGTAGACTTTGTATCCATTAAGTATTTTCTCATCCCTCACACCCCTCCCACCTCCCACACCTCTGAGTCTCCAATGTTTATTATCCCACACTCTACGTCCATGTGTGCACATTATTTAGCTCCTATTTATAAGTGAGATCATGTGATATTTGACTTTCTGCTTCTAAGTTATTTCATTTAAGATAATGGCCTCCAGTTCCATCCATGTTACTGCAAAAGACATGATTTTGTTCCTTTTTATGGCTGATTAGTATCTTAGTATCTGCCCACCTCAGCCTCCCAAAGTGCTGGGACTATAAGCATGAGCCACTGCACTTGGCCTAATTTTTTTTATCTTTTGAAATAATCAACTTTTTGTTTAATAGATTCTTTGTATTTTTTTATAAACAGCCTTTATTTTATATTTATTTTTTATTATACTTTATTTTCTGGAGTACATGTGCAGAACGTACAGGTTTGTTACATGGGTATACATGTGCCCTGGTGGTTTGCTGCACCCATCAACCTATCATCAACATTAGATATTTCTCCTAATGCTATCCCTCCCCTAGCCCGCCAACCCCCAACAGGCCCCAGTGTGTGATGTTCCCCTCCCTGTGTCCATGTGTTCTCGTTGTTCAACTCTCACTTATGAGCGAGAACCTACAGTGTTTGGTTTTCCGTTCTTGTGTTAGTTTGCTGAGAATGATGGTTTCCAGCTTCATCCATGTCCCTGCAAACGACATGAACTCATCCTTTTTTATGACTGCATGGTATTCCATGGTGTCTATGTGCCACATTTTCTTTTTTTTTTTTTTTTTTTTTTTTTTTTTTTTGAGACGGAGTCTCGCTCTGTCGCCCAGGCTGGAGTGCAGTGGCCGGATCTCAGCTCACTGCAAGCTCCGCCTCCCGGGTTTACGCCATTCTCCTGCCTCAGCCTCCCGAATAGCTGGGACTACAGCCGCCCGCCACCGCGCCCGGCTAGTTTTTTGCATTTTTTAGTAGAGACGGGGTTTCACCATGTTCGCCAGGATGGTCTCGATTTCCTGACCTCGTGATCCGCCCGTCTCGGCCTCCCAAAGTGCTGGGATTACAGGCTTGAGCCACCGCGCCCGGCCAGCCACATTTTCTTTATCCAGTCTATCATTGATGGACATTTGGGTTGGTTCCAAGTCTTTGCTATTGTGAACAGTGCCACAACAAACATACGTGTGCATGTGTCTTTATAGTCGAATGATTTATAATCCATTGGGTATATACCCAGAAATGGGATTGCTGGGTCAAATGGTATTTCTAGTTCCAGATCCTTGAGGAATCACCACACTGTCTTCCCAATGGTTGAACTAATTTACACTCCCACCATCAGTGAAAAAGCATTCCTATTTTTTCACATCCTCTCCAGCATATGTTGTTTCCTGACTTTTTAATGATTGCCATTCTAACTGGTGTGAGATGGTATCACATTGTGGTTTTGATTTGCATTTCTCTAATGACCAGTGATGATGAGCATTTTTTCATATGTTTGTTGGCTACATAAATGTCTTCTTTTGAGAAGTGTCTGTTCATATCCTTCACCCACTTTTTGTTGGGTTGTTGGTTTTTTTTTTTTTAATTTTAAATTTGTTTAAGTTCTTTGTAGATCCTGGATATTAGCACTTCATCAGATGGATAGATTACAAAATTTTTCCAATTCTGTTTCTCTTTTGAAATAATGCACTTTTTGTTTAATTGATTATTTGTATTTTTTGTCCTCAATTTCATTTAGGTTTTCTTAGATCTTTGTTATTTCTTTTCTTTTGCTAGCTTTATGTTTGGTTCTTACTTTTCTAGTTCCTTGAGGTGTGACATTAGGTTGTTAAATTGTGTTCTGAGTTTTTTGATGTAGGCATTTAGCACTACAAACTTTTCTCTTAGCAGTGTTTTTTACTGTATCCCAGGGATTGTAGTATGTTGTGTCTCCATTTTCATTTGTTTCCAAAATGTTTAAAGTTATTATCTTAATTTCATCATTGATCCAAATATTATTCAGTAGTGTGTGGTTTAATTTCTATGTATTTTTTCAAGAATTCCTCTTGGAATTGATTTGTAGTTTTATTCTACTTTTGTCCAAGAAGATACTAGATATGATTTCAATTTTTAAAAATGTATTGAGACTTCTTTTGTGGCCTAATACATGGTTTGTTTTGGAGCACAGTCTATGTGCTGATGATAAGAATGTATATTCTGTTGTTGTTGGATAGAATGTTTTATAAATATCTATTAGATCAATTTTGGTCTAAAGTCCAATTTAAGTAGTGTTTTCTTGTTAATTTTCTGCCTTGATAATCTATATAGTACTGTCAGTGGAGTGCTCAATTCCCCCATTATTCTTATATTGCTTTCCATCTTTATTAGTAGGTCTAGTAATATTTGTATTATGAATCTGGGTGCTCCAGGATTGGGTGCAGATAGATGCAGGATTTTTATATCTTCTTATTAGTTGAATCCATCAATCATTATATAATCACTTTTCTTTGACATTTTTTACTGTTGATTTAAATTCTGTTTTATCTTAGATAAGTATAGCTACTCTTGTTTGTGTGTGTGTGTGTTCTGTTTTTCTTTTTTTTTTAATTTTTTTGAGAAGGAGTCTCACTCTGTCACCCAGACTGGAGTGCAGTGGCACAATCTTGGCTCACCTCAGCCTTTGCCTCCCAAGTTCAAGTGATTCTCCTGCCTCAGCCTCCTGAGTAGCTGGGATTACAGGCACATGCCACCATGCCTGGAATACATATATATATTTGTATTTTTAGTAGAGATGGGGTTTCACCATGTTGGCCAGGCTGGGTTCAAACTCCTAATCTTAAGTGATTCACCTGCCTTAGCCTCCCAAAGTGCTGGAATTACAGGCATGAGCCACAACACCTGGCCTCCTGTTTGCTTTATGGTTTCTGTTTCCATGGAATATCATTTTTCCACCTCTTTACTTTCAGTCTATGTGTCTTTAAGAGTGAGTTTCTTGTAAGTAGCATATAGTTAACCCATGTTTTTTATCCATTCTGCAATCTGTGTCATTTGAATGGAGCATTTAATCCATTTCTGTTAAAAGTTAATATTGATATATGAGGTTTTGTTCCTGTCATAATATTGTTATCTAGTTGCTTTGTAAATTCTTTGTTTCTTTTTTTCTCTGTCTTTTTGTGATTTGGTGGAGTTCCGTCATGTTGCCATTTTCTTTCTTTCTCATTCTTATTTGTGTGATTGTTTTATAAAATCTGTGAGTTTTATACTTTCATGGGATTTTAGGATGGTGAATATCGATCTTTTGTTTCCATGTTTAGAACTCCTTTGCCTATTTTTGTTAGGACTAGTCTAAAGGTGTCAAATTCTGTCAGTGTTTGCTTGACTGGGAAAGAATTTATTTTTCCTTAATTTATGAAGCTCTTCTCGGAGGATACAAAATTTGAGTTTGGCATTTTCTTTTTTAATTTAACCACTCTTGATGATAGAATCCCACTCCATTCTGGCTCATAGAGTTTCTGTTAAGAAGTCTGCTATTAGTCTAGTGGGGTATCACTTATAGATGACTAAACACTTTAGCTGATTTTAGGTTATTTTCCTTGATGATCTTAGTCTGATGCCTATATGTCATGGTGAGGTCCTTCTTGCAATGTATTTACTGAGCTTCTTGTATCAGGATATCTATATCTTTTGCTAGACTAGGAACTTTTCCTCAGTTATTTCCTGAAATTAGTTTTCCAAACTTTTTGCTCTTGCTCTTTCTTCTTCTGTGTGAATATCTTTAATTCATAGGTTAAGTCATTTTGCGTAATTCTATACTTCTCAAAGGCTTTGTTCATTTTTTTAAATTCTTTTTTCTTTTTGTCTGACTGGATTAATTTGAAAGACCCGTCTTCAAGTTCTAAGAGGATTTCTTCTGCTTTGTCAAGTGTATTGTTGAAACTTTCAACTATATGTTTAATTATTTCAATGAATTTTTCATTTCTAGAAGTTCTGTTGGCTTTAAAAAGAATCTCTTTGATGTATTTCTCATTCATATCCTGAATTGATTTTCTTATTTTTTTTGTATTGGTTTTCAGATTTCTCTTGTATCTCATTGACCTTCTTTACAATCTGTATTTTTAATTCGTTATCTGCCATTTTGAAGATTTCTCTTTGGTTAAGATCCATTGCTAGAGAATTACTGTGTTCCTTCAAGGGTGTCATTGCATCTTGGCTCTTTTTTAAAATGTCTAGTATTATTGCACTGATTCCTTTGCATCTGAAGTAACAATCATTTCTCATTTTTGAGTTTACTTTTATTAGGGTAGGACTTTTTTCTTCAGGATGTGTTTATGATGTATGGCTTGTAGGGTCATTTGTCTTTGATTATGGGTGCATTCAGTGGCATAGTCTCTGTATGATTTCCTGGGTCATAAATAGCCTAAATGTGGTGGCTTTCTCAAATGCCAGCTGTAGTAGTAATGCATTGGGCAAGTGAATGGGCTCAGGGCCTTCTGAGTAGCTAGGGTGGTGTGCACAATGGTGGTAGCATCCGTTACACAAATTTGTCTCCTTCCTGAGCACTGTGCAATTGTATCAGCAGATGTTGTAATGGTCTGTGCAGGTTGACCTCCCAGCCAGTAGGTGGTACTTTCATGTGAGTGCCAGCCACAGTGGTGACAGTAGAGTTTATGCTTCAATATTTTTTTTTATTATTGTACTTTAAGTTATAAGGTACATGTGCACAACATGAAGGTTTGTTACATATGTATACATGTGCCATGGTGGTGTGCTGCACCTGTTAACTCATCATTTACATTAGGTATATCTCCAAATGCTATCCCTCCACTCTCGCCCCCACCCCATGACAGACCCTGGTGTGTGATGTTCCCCACCCTGTGTCCAAGTGTTATCATTGTTCAATTCCCACCTGTGAGTGAGAACATGTGGTGTTTGGTTTTCTGTCCTTGTGATAGTTTGCTGAGATTGATGGATTCCAGCTTCATCCATGTCCCTACAAAGGATATGAACTCATCCTTTTTTATGGCTGCATAGTATTCCATGTATGCTTCAACTTTTTTAATCAGGAGATGTCAGATGTCTTAGGCAATGAATTTGACTGTGGAACTCCCAGAGGTCCTTGTCCCATGCTCTGCTTCTGAGGCAGGTGTAGGGGGCAAGCCAAGCAGGGCTGAGTCAGGAAAGCCCATGTTTGGGATCCCTGAGAGCTAACACAAGGGCTTACCCTGATGGGAGTCAGAAGACAGTTCTCAGGTAACTAGGGCAATGCTCCAGGGAAGATTGGAGCAACCACTGCCACACCAAAGAGCCAGCATGAGGAAAGAGGGGTGGCTAAGGCTCCACAGACTAGCAGGCTGCAGTGGGACCCACCTCACTCCTATGATCTTGGCCCACTGGGACTCCCTCCTGTGGCCCACAGCTGGCCACAGCAAGCCAAAACAGCCAGCCACATCACAGGCAGTCTGTCCTCAGATTGCAAACCTACCCCAAGTTAAGGAACTCCATGCCTAGGTGAAAAACCATGGCTCCCAGGCCATACCTCTCCCAATCTGGTCTTGCAAAGGGAGGGGGTTCCCAACTCCCAGGCCGGTGGCTGGAACCCATGCCACACTCACCACTCCACTTGAGAGTAGATTGCCAACCACAGTCAGGAAACTGTGTCTCTGGCCACTCTGGTGACATCATGGACAGCAGTCACTCTTTAAAACAGTGACTGCTGATCCCTCTGTTGTTGCCAGGGACCGGGAGCATGCATGGGGCAATTCCTGCTGACACTTTTTCCCAGGGTCTCCCCACTGCTCCCCACATCAGATCCGGTGTTTGGTGGGGTCAGGGAACCCCCAGGTAGTCTTGATTGCTTGACTCCCCAGTGGGAATCAAGCCTTCTCTACCTCTCTCATGAACTGAGGCTTTACTCACAGTCTTCTGCTGCCCCTACCATGCAGTCTGCCATCTGTCATATTTTTCAGAGGATCCAAAGTTTCTTTTGCTTTTATCCTGAGCTCCCATGTTCCTTCTTGGATAGAAGTGCACAATGTAAATCTCTACACACTATTTTGATATTTCCAAGGGCATGATTTTTCTATCTCTTCAATGCCTCTTTCAATGATACAGAGTTAAAACCGGGTACAATGAGGGCTCACCTGATTTTTGGTTCTTATGAAGGTTTTTGTTTGTTTGTTTGTTTGTTTGTTTGTTTCATGTAGATAGTTGTTAAATTGGTGTCCTTTTTTGGGGTGGATGATCAGTTAAGCCTTCTATTCTGCCATCTTGCTCCACCTCCAGGAAGTCCTTTTCCTCACATAAATACTTTTTTTTATAATATTCAACAAACAGCACAATGACTTCTAGATGCTCTGTTGGGTACATTTCTCTACCTGTTTAATCCCTTCCTTTCTTTCAGGTGGACGCGTTGAGCAAGTTCCTTATAGGCCTCCAACTACAATAAGTGTAATTCACCAAGGGCCTCAAGTACAGTACTCCAAAACTCACTGTTGTATTTGGACTAAAATCATGCCTCCCATGGACTGTTCCTGCCATATGATTAAGCATGGCAGGCAAATTAAGGCAGGCACATTCCTAAGAGACATAGAACTCCTCTGGACAAATGTCATGGGTTTGAGCACTCCACCACAGTCTTGACAAACCTTCCTGAAATCACAAGGTAGTCTAGAACACTTCTACCCAACTTTCTTTCCCTCACTCTTTCACTTTAGGTCTGATGACTTTTCCAGTCTTTCCCAGCTCCCTTCCCATTTTCCGTCACTGGTGTTTCCCCTAATAAAAATCTTGTACATTTAACTGCATCTTAGGGTTTACTCTTCAGAGGTTCCAGACAAGCACCCTTTCCCCTTCCTCTTCCCCTTCCCCTTCTCTTCCCTTCCTTTTCTCTCTCTTCTCTTTTATTCTATTCCTGAACCATTCAGTTCTAAAGATATTGAGTCCAAGCCTTAGCAAGGTACGGATGGCATATCTACAGAGGGGTGGCCTGGCTCAGGAAGTCATAGCTTAAGTAGCATGAGGAGGGCATTCATGTGGGCTGAGGGATATGTTTGGCTCAGAATGGGAACTCGGAGTGGTAACAGAGATAAGACAGTATCTGTAAGGGGGAGGGTTGTGGATGCATAAATGGGAGATTGGTTTCTTAATCAAAGAAGTAAGTATATTAAGTATAATTAAAGTCAGATTTCTCACTGCCAGAGAAGGACGTTACAAATTTGGAAAAGGAGAAAATGAGAATCACACTGTGGTTTTTGTTTAACCATGAACACTAAAAGCCACTACACCCCTATAGTATTGAACACTTAATACCTAGATTTAGGCCTCTAAATACCAATCTCCACTAAAAGGAATGATAGTTCTTTGGAGAAATGGCGATTCCTGGGCTGGCACAGGAAAAATACTAGATGAACCTGGGACATCTTGTGCCATAGAGCCAGGAAGTACAAAAGAACAATGGTGACATGTTGAAAGGATAAGAAGTCAGGTCTTAAGGAGATCCTATTGACTAAGTGGAGGATATTTGGGGCATAAAAATAATATTAATAGTAGATTATAAATCATTGAATAAATCAGAAACTAGTGTGTCCTTGCAGACATAAATAAATGAATGACAAATTAAAAGTTTGATGGAGATCAGAATAGCTAAATAAGACAAATTGAAATTGTGTGCCATCTAATAGGACACAATAAGATCACAACATCCTGTCATATTCCTGCTGAAGATACATAACCTGAATCTAGTGATGATGAAACATGAGACAAACCCAATTCATAAACATTCTAAACAAACAAATAAACACACAAAAACTTACTAGCTTGTAATCCTCAAAAAAAGTCCAGGTCATGAAACTCAAGGATAGACTGAGGGACTGCTCCAGGTTGAAGAAGACTAAAGAATCATGCATCTAAATACAACATGTGATACGGAACTGGATTCTTTTGCCATAATGTGCATTATTGAGACTCTTGGTAAAATTCCAATAGGGTCTGTTAATTGTCTTGTTTTGATGATTGTATTGTGGTTACATAAGTGGTGTCCTTGCTTGTAGGAAATACACGCTAAATTATTTGAGGGTGAAGGTGCATCAGGTGAGCAACTTAGTCTGAAATGCTCCGGAAATAAAAATGTTTTCTACTGCACTTATACTTTTATTCCAAGTATGCAATTGTTTCAAAATAAAAATAAAAATATAGGTTCCTATGTCCTATCTTCAAAGATTCTTGTTTAGTGTTAAAGTCTGTCTTCAAAATTTGTCTTTATAACTACTTCTCCAAGACATTTTGATGCACATCAAATCTGAGTCATTGCATTGGAGAAAACTTATCAACAACATAAACAGGAGCAGCAATTGTGAGTTGATTTCTTTGCTATTGTTCTGTTGAGTTATTATAGGATTTCATGCCTAAGACTGCTGATTTTTAGAGAGAGAATACTCTTCTGGAATTCTTATAGGATACCACTCAATATTTGTCCAAGGCTATTTTATGTTATAAAAACGTGGTAAGGACTGAAGCAGACCTTTTTGTCTGTGTGAATACTTTATTTCTAGCTGGTTTTAAGAGTTATTTCCTACAAAAATGAAGTGAAAGTAATTACCAGTTGTTGCCAAAGTGGCCTTTTATGACCACTCTATTTACTCTGTATCCCCAATGAGCTTGTATGTTTCCAGAGTGTATGTATGAATGAGGTTGTTTTTTCCACTATTATATTCCCTAGTGCCTAGCTCAGTACAGGTTAGAGGTTGGTGCTCAACTGTATGTTGAATAAAAGTAATGGATGCCATAGCTCTCTCTTCTCAAGTTTTCTGCAGTAATTCGCTTCTCAATGAAACACTGTTATTAGCATACTGATGTTCATTCATTCATTGGTTAGAATATTTTATCCCACATAAAATGTTCAGGTTTTTTTTTTTTTTTTCAGATAGTCTCTCGCTCTGTCACCCAGGCTGGAGCGCAGTGGCATGATCTCAGCTCACTGCAACCTCCGCCTCGCAGATTCAAGTGATTCTCCTGCCTCAGCCTCCTGAGTAGCTGGGATTACAGGCACCCTCCACAATGTCCAGCTGATTTTTGTAATTTTAGCAGAGACAGGGTTTCGCCATATTGGCCAGGCTGGTCTCAAACTCCCGGCCTCAGGTGATCCATTCGCCTCAGCCTCCCAAAGTGCTGGGATTACAGGCGTGAGCCACTGTGCCTGGCCCCAGCTTTTTAAGTTATAAAAATAGCCAGAAATTAAAATTGGGACCAGATAATAAAGAAAAATAGCTGATTTGGTTTGGCCTTATTCATTATCTTTGTCTCATCGATGTAATGTAGTTAGAATAAACTCTAATATGTGCAATATATATTAGCATATACATATATAAATGAATATACATACTCATTAAACATATCAATATTTTCTCAACATCTATCTAATGGAAAGGAGTAAATAGTGCTCTTCTGAAGCTATGTTCAGCATGTTCGGACCTTTGAAATGCTTGAAGTTCCCCAAAATGGAAAGTCACCCCATCTACACCTGAGGCACATCAGTAACGTTATTGAGAGATTGGTGAATTGGGAAGAGAAGCCTTTAGCAAAGTTCTAGCTGGAGACCCATGTGTGTCAGAATCCTGGGATGTGATGGAAGCTTGTGTTTCTCACAAATTCTAACGTTGCTTAATAGGTTTTGTTTACACACAACTGGGTTCAACTATAAGTCACTCAAGATTTAAAGTAGCACCATCAAATGCTTTTTAAATTACTGGACTATTTTATAGGATATGGCTTGAGGTTTCAAGCATTCAAATAATTAGCTCTATTATTATTTGATTGAGATTCAACATATCTGACTTAGGGATGTTTGTACAGTTGGCCCTCCATATCCACAGATTCCACATCCATGGATTCAATTATCTGCGGATCAAAAATATTTGGGAAAAAAATGGGTGATTGTGTCTGTACTAAACATGCACAGATTTTTTTGTCACTATTCCCTAAACAATACAGTATAACAACTATCTACATAGCATTTACATTGTATTAGGTATTATAAGTAATCTTGAGATGATTTAAAGTATATGAGAGGATGTGTAGGTTATATACAAATACTACACCATTTTGTATAAAAGTCTTGAGTATCTGTGGATTTTGTTATCTGAAGAGGTCCTGGAACCAAGCCTGCACAAATACCAAGGGATGACTGTAACACTAAGCAAACTGTATCTGAAAGAAATAAAAAGAGAAAATACAATACTTGAGAGCAGGTGACACCATTTATTGAAATCTAAATTTTTAAATGAAGTTTTTAAGCTAAAGATAAATTTGAATTTAGGGCACAAAAATGTCTTCTTTTGAGAAGTGTCTGTTCATATCCTTCACCCACTTTTTGACGGGATTTTTTTTTTTTCTTAAAAAATCTCATCATCACAGGTCATTAGAGAAATGCAAATCAAAACCACAATGAGATACCATCTCACACCAGTTAGAATAGCAATCATTAAAAAGTCTGGAAACAACAGATGCTGGCAAGGCTGTGGAGAAATAGAAACGCTTTCACACTGTTGGTGGGAGTGTAAATTAGTTCAACCATTGTGGAGTGGCAATTCCTCAAGGATCTAGAATCAGAAATACCATTTGACCTAGCAATCCCATTACTGGGTATATAACCGAAGGATTATAAATCATTCTACTATAAAGACACATGCACACATATGTTTTTTGCAGCACTGTTTACAAAAGCAAAGACTTGGAACCAACCCAAATGCCCATCAATGATAGACTGGATAAATAAAATGTGGTACATATACACCATGGAATACTATTCAAAGATAAAAAGGAATAAGATCATGTCCTTTGCAGGGACATAGATGAAACTGGAAACCATCATCCTCAGCAAACTAACACAGGAACAGAAAATCAAGCACTGCATATTCTCACTCATAAGCTGGAGTTGAACAATGAGAACACATGGACACAGGGAGGGGAACATCACACACTGGAGACTGTCGGGGGATCAGGGAAAGGAAAAGGAGAGCATTAGGACAAATACCTAATGCATGCGGGGCTTAAAACCTAGATGACAGGTTGATAGGTGTAGCAAACCACCATGGCACATGTATACCTATGTAACAAACCTGCACGTTCAGCACGTATATCCCAAAACTTAAATTAAAAATTAAAAATAAATTAAAAAATAAAAGTGGGAAAAAATTGAATTTAGGAAGAAACATGTTCCCTTCACTATTGTGCCAAATGTATATTATTTGCAGCAGGTCAATATATAAGATAAAAGACCATTTTAAAACATGTTTGCAGTGAACCTTGCATATCCTTGTAATGTATTGGAAAATATACGCCTAATGAGGACTGCACAGTAACATTCACCATCAACAAATTTTACCAGACATTAAATATCAACAAGGTATCTGGCAGAAATCTGATAGCAAAATGGCACCAATTACAATAAGTTTCATAATTTACTTGATGAGAAGAAGGAAAAGAAACAACTAACATTATAGGTTACATAACTTAGAGTACAAGTCTCAACATGTTACAAATATAAAATTTTAAATATTTAAGAGAAACAACATTATCCACAAGTTGAAATTTAGTTTTAAGATATAAGATGGAAGTGAGTTAATTTTAATTTCTGTAGCATCAAACATTTCTAATGTTTTACTTCATGTTTCTTAATCAAGTTTGCATTTCACAAAATAGTTCACTCTCTGAATAAAGAAAAACTGAATTTTTAATGAGATTTTGTATATAAATGAAACATGTGAAACAGAACAAACCAAGATTTTCAGTGTATAAGTTTGTAGGTTAGCTCTTCTTTCTATTACATAGAATTAATCGTAACATTTTTTCTACTTTTGTATGATATTTAATTACTAATTTAGGACACAAAATGTAACATTTAAAATATCTATTTCTCTGCTTGCCAGCTTAGCAAGGCAAAGCATAAGAACCACAGGTTTATATTACCAATACAAATGAAATGATACTGGAATCTTTCTACAGTAAAATATATAATAATCTTAAGGTGCTTAAGAAAGTAACTGTGTTAAAACTGTCAATGATTAAACGTAAGTGGGAATGATGGTGTATATATTTATTTCCAAGTCTCCTTTCTCTGTGTTTCACATATATGTGCATTCATGCACATACATACTCACAAGGATCCAAAAATTATAGTGCCTACATCATAGCATGACACTTGGACAAAAGACCATGGTAACAGCTGCATCAGTAGGTATAGAAGTGATTTTGATTTTATTATTATTTTTTGAGACAGAGTCTCACTCTGTCATCCTGGCTGGTGTACAGTAGCATGATCATGGCTTACTGTAACCTCGAACTCCTAGACTCAAGTGATCCTCCTGTCTCAGCTTCCCTGTAGCAGGGACTGCAAGCATGCCCAGCTAATTTTTTTATTTTTTGTAGAGACGGCGGGGGGTGGGGTGGTCTCACTTTGTTTCCTAGGTTGGTCTTGAACTCCTGGGCTTCAAGCAATCCTCCCACCTCGGCCTCCCAAAGTGCTGGGATTACAGATATGAGCCACCTCACCCGGCCTAATTTTGTTTATTTTTGCAAACAGTCCTAATAAATTATTGGCAAATTTTGCTGCAGAAATAAGATTAATCTTGTAAAAATTTTGCATTTAAATGGTTATAACCCCTCTGCAATTTTCTTTATTAGAATTTTAACTTAGTAAGATATTAAAATACCTGTTGTGAACTTTGCAAGATTAGGATAATTGTACAGATTGAGCACCAACAGTTTAATATCCTAGTGTTGTGATAATTCAACCCCAGAATTAAAAAAAAAAAAAAAAAAAAAAAAAAAAAAAAAAACCTGTCACATCAATCTATACCACATTTTATTTAAAGATACAATAGAGGCCAAGGTATACATGCCACCTATATATTAAAATAACACCTTGAATGGTACACTGTTTAAACCTATCCAAGTAGACACTTCATAAATAAGACAGAAGTCAACAATGGCCAGCAGTTAATGGCAATACACATTTTAAAAAATTGAATGCAGAATCAGTGTAAAAATGGAAGGTTTTTCATAATACCCGTGTACTTTACTCACTGTCCTTTTCTTTGAAAATAAATTCGAGTTGTATCTTTCATTTCCGAAAGGTAAAAAGTTTAAATTCATAACGAATAGTAAAATTTTAAGCATTGCATCAGCTCTTGCTGATTTTCTTGAATCAAGAAAGGGTTTTTTTTTTTTTTTTTTTTGAGACTGAGTCTCGCTCTGTCGCCCAGGCTGGAGTGCTGTGGCCGGATCTCAGCTCACTGCAAGCTCCGCCTCCCGGGTTTATGCCATTCTCCTGCCTCAGCCTCCCGAGTAGCTGGGACTACAGGCGTCCGCCACCTCGCCCGGCTAGTTTTTTGTATTTTTTAGTAGAGACGGAGTTTCGCCGTGTTAGCCAGGATGGTCTCGATCTCCTGACCTCGTGATCCGCCCGTCTCGGCCTCCCAAAGTGCTGGGATTACAGGCTTGAGCCACTGCGCCCGGCCTTTTTTTTTTTTTTTTTTTTTTTTTTTTTAAGTTAAGACAGATTTGTTCTCTAGTCACTGGTGATAAATGTAGAAAAAGAGAAATATAGAGTCACTTACGTGAAACATACTGCACACAGATACACAAACTGAAACACTTGGTTTGAGAACTTGACAGGCTTAAAGGTTTGAGAAGGTGTAATATGTAGAGGTGTTATTACCGAATATTGACAATAATGGGTATTTCCAAGTCAACACTACGTCTTTGTGATCTTTTCTTCTTCACAGACTTTTGAATCCGTCTGAGTACTGCACATGTGTCGCCATTAGCACTTATTACATAGTAATGAAATGTTAAGTTTCAGGAATGAACTTTGTCCATTATTCTGCAACTTTAAAAATCTGAAATGTATATGTATTTGTTTTTGAATGACTCAATACACTTATGGAGGAATTATGAAAATTAGTATTTTCATGATGATCTTCAGTATTGGGCTTTGGGGAAAATCAGCATTATTAACTGATAATAATTCTAACACGATTTAGTGTTGTGTTAGCTATAATTTTGAATGTCACTGCATTTCTGAAGTTTTATTTTGAAGATGATCTCTTATTTTATTCTAGTATATGTGTAAGAATAGAGAACTTAGTTTGTAGATAAATACTAGTTGCATAAGATAATCAGATCTACTGGAGGTAAGTCAGCTTTAAAATAAACTCTTAAATATTACTTTTCAATAGTAAAAATATGCTCTAGGCAAATTCATAAATTGATGATGTAAATCATAAGAATTAGGAAATCGGGGATAGCATAAATTTTTTTTTTTGAGATGGAGTCTCGCTCTGTCACCCAGGCTGGAGTACAGTGGCATGATCTCGTCTCACTGCAACCTCCGCCTCCCAGATTCAAGCGATTCTCCTGCCTCAGCCTCCTGAGTAGCTGGGACTACAGGTGCACACCACCACGCCTGGCTAATTTTTGTATTTTTAGTAGAGACAGGGTTTCACCATGTTGGCCAGGATGATCTCCATCTCCTGACCTCGTGATCCAGCCATCTCAGCCTCCCAAAGTGCTGGAATTATAGGCATGAGCCACTGCACCCAGCCAGGGTTAGCATAAACTTTAGGGATGTTAGTGCTAAAGTTTAATTATTTTAAGGCTTATTTGTTCATGTTAATAAAAAGTAAAATGACAAGTTCAAACCTGCAAAAAAAATTTTAAAAGCCTTCAAAATATATCATTTTATTTTTTTCCTTTTTTAAAACTAATGTATCGATCTATTTTGCATACCAGCAAAGGATAAAAAAAAAAAAAAAAAAAAAATGAGATGCTGCCCAAATGAAAAGTGGGAAGACAGTGAGACAAACAATATAATCAAGTCTATTATTATGCAACTAATTCCTTTTCTTTTTCTTTTCTTTTTTTTTTTTTTTTTTTTTTTTTTTTTTTGAGACGGAGTCTCGCTCTGCCGCCCAGGCTGGAGTGCAGTGGCCAGATCTCAGCTCACTGCAAGCTCCGCCTCCCGGGTTCCCGCCATTCTCCTGCCTCAGCCTCCCGAGTAGCTGGGACCACAGGCGCCGCCACCTCGCCTGGCTAATTTTTTGTGTTTTTAGTAGAGACGGGGTTTCGCCGTGTTAGCCAGGATGGTCTCGATCTCCTGACCTTGTGATCCGCCCCTCTCGGCCTCCCAAAGTGCTGGGATTACAGGCTTGAGCCACCGCGCCCGGCCAACTAATTCCTTTTCTAATGGCAAATGAGATATTTGTTTCATAATCATTCCATTCACTTGGGAAAAGAATGCTAAAATATGAGCTGGGACGGCTCACAATATTTTATCATTAATTTCTAAGTGTCTTTTTTGATTTTCAACTTTTAAGTTCAGGGGTACATAGTCAGGATGTGTAGGTTTGTTACATAGGTAAACGTGTGCCATGGTGGTTTGCTACAGTTTTATTCTAATTTCTGTTTTGATCTTCTTTTATCCCCTCACTTTCTACAAGATTATCACACATCAATGAGGCTCTTTGCTCTTAAAAGATTTGCTGAACAGGCATATGTACTTTATACCCTATGATCTACTAAAAGCAATTTGCTATATTTTGAGTTTCCACTTCTAAAACATACTTAAAGTTTAATCATTAGATGGAAATGCCACATGCAATAAATGAAGCTTTCTTGCTAGTTAATGGATTTTAATATAAATTATGCACACTGTCTATACTGTCTCATTATTAAAAAGAAGTACTGTTGCACATTGAGTTACCATGAGATTAATGTTCAAAATTAATGCCCTTGCTTGATTTTTTGGATAAAATTTCTTCTATAGTTGTGTGTTGTAATTTTATAATGATTCTTGATATTGTGGTTTTCTGAAATAAATTAAGATTTCACTACATGTGTAAAGCCTCAATTCTTCATTTTACCTTCTAATTATAGACAAACAGACCATTTGAAATATATATTTTTTAATGTTACAAACAGTTGAAGTCCCTTTGTTCTAATGTACAGGTCGTGGTTATGTATGAATGATTTCCCTATTCAGAATGCTTCGAAAATATTTTGAATTGAATTAAATGCTTTGAGAAATATTTTTCTAACACTGTGTTTATTGAAATGAAAGTAGCAGTTATGATATTTGAATACTACATTTTGTTGGTTCTTAGATAAGTGTTTTTGTATCAAATATTTTTCCCCTTAGTTCCATCATATTAACCTTTGAGGAAAATATTCTTTCATTTGCTTAATTTTTGAAGACTTAAACAGACAAAAAAGAAACATTATTTAGGAAAGAAAACTCTTTCATTCTTCTGCTAAGTAACTTGTGAATTAAAAATTCATTCAACTTGTCTGAATGCACATTGTACAATTTAATTTACAAATTAAAATTATTTTAGTATAATTAGGGGAATGTATGTAAAACGTCTGTAAAATTGGAAGAATTTATCTGTTACTCACACTGAGCAGTGCACACTTTACATTTTTCTAGAGCCTTAGAAGGAAACAATGTGGCTAATTATGGTGGTTAACCAATAACTATTTATTGCTGTTTTCTGATTAAATATTCCTTCTTGCATAGTAAAATATGCAGGAAACATTCAGAGTTCTTTCTCCCATCCTATGCTATCATCAATTTTAGCAACTAATTTTCTTCTTATTTTATAGGAACATATTAAAATGTAAATATATTACATGTAGGTAATTTTAATCTGTCATTTATTTGGAAAAAGCAAGAGAATTAGAAATGGCTCATCATTTTCTTTCTTCAATCCTATGCCTTTAGATTTTCAATTTTAACATGTTTTTCCATGAAGGCTTCAGGTTCAATTTATGTGAAATTTGTGATGAAAATTTCTTATTCAGTATATTCCATGTTCTTTACTCTCTCTTTCCTCTAGAATTATGATGATTATTGGATGACTTTAGATAATTTACTTGACATAGAGAGCCCTAAGAAGACATGGGACAATCTTGGAAGATATATAACGATGTGTCATTGAAACTTTTGCATTGCTCAGGTCTGAACTAACAATATTTGGAAGTAATTTTCTTTACAAGATTGAGAATTATCTTCTTAGACCATCTTCACATTTGATTCTTTACCTTAGTTTCATTCAATTTCTTAAAATTTTGCAAAGAAACACCTGGCCACTTTACATTTTTTTATATTTAAAGTCACTAAATACAGTACCCCCAAAATATATTCATCATAAAGGATGACAAATAACACTGACATAGCAGGGTTTTGCTGCTGTTGTTGATGATGGTGGTGTTTTAGTGACCTGTTTCAATTATATGTCAGTATTATATATAGCTGAGAACAATTTTGTTTGATTGTCTTTTTTTTTTCTTGCTTTGTACTAAATGTTAGTTCTTAGTAAGCCATTTCTCAGTTTCCATCTTATTTTACTGTTTTTGCACCCACAAGGTGGTTCCCTTTGAAGGTTAGAAACGTAATCGTTCTGTTTCACAAAGTCAATGTGACAAGATCGTGTATATATAGACTCTCTTTTAAACAGGGTGAATTGTCAGTTTGTTTTTTTTCTGAGTCACACATTGGCAGTAACTGAAGTATGGCAGCCTGTATCCTTGCATTACTTATGTGGTTTTGCCACCATATACAAAATTCAGGTTGCTCAAGTCTGAAATGGTATCCTATCTTCTGGGCTGGTAAGAAATAGGGGAAAGAAATCTCACTACTTGTCCTTTTCTCCATGGTTCAGTAAGCACATACTGATCCAGGGGGTAGTGAAGAGAGGGCTATCCTCTTTACCTTCTTCCTCAAAGACCAAATGGATCCTGTGAGTGGGCAGGAGTTTGCCATTAGACTACAGATCACCACCCCTTGCACCGTGTGGTAAGACACATAATTAAGAGTTAGGTGGTAACCTAGAAATTAAATTGCCCTTGGTTTTGTAAAAACAACAGTTACCATTATTCAGGATAGTTGAAAATTTAAATGTACATTTTGAATAATGGCCCTTATGCCCCAAAACTTTGGAAGAAAATATATTATGCATGAATATAATGAGATTATTTTCCACCTGTAGTTTATGAGCTAGTCTCATTACCTTCCAGTCATATCTTACCTATCTTAAAGGTTTTTGTGAAATATTTTTCTTTTTTTTTTTTTTGCTTTTTTGTTTTGTTTTGTTTTGGTTTTGAGATGGAGTTTTGCTCTTTTTGCCCAGGCTGAAGCACAATGGCACGATCTCGGCTTACCGCAACCTCCGCCTCCCAGGTTCAAGCGATTCTCCTGCCTCAACCTCCCGAGTAGCTGGGTTTACAGGTATGCGCCATGACGACCGGCTAATTTTTTGTATTTTTATTAGAGACAGGGTTTCTCCATGTTGGTCAGGCTGGTATAGAACTCCCAACCTCAGGTGGTCCACCCGCCTCGGCCTCCCAAAGTGCTGGGATTACAGGCATAAGCCACCACGCCTGGCCGAAATAAATGTTTTTTAAAACCAAATTTTATAGGTAACTATGGTTGTGTAATTTGAATACCATGCTGATCATCTGGCCATTAAAAAGTGGTCCTCTTCTCTCTGAGAAGGGCATTCTACTCAGTGATTTAGTAAAATATTTCAATAATTTCCCCCTTATGCCCTGTGTCCTTTTATGCCAAACTAATTTGGTAGTTGAGAGGAATAAACTAAATTAATTTTCAAAACAAAAGAGTTTAAACCAACAAAAGACGAAGAAGAGCATTACATAATAATAAAGGAAACAATTCAACAAGAAGAGCTAACTATTCTGAATATATGTGAACCCAATTCAGGAGTACCCAGATTCATAAAACAAGTTCTTAGAGACCTACAAAGACACTTAGACTCCCACACAGTAATAATGGGAGACTTTAACACCCCACTGTCAGTATTAGACAGATCAACAAACAAAATTAACAAGGATATTCAGGACTTGAACTCAGCTCTGGATCAAGTGGCCTAGGAAATGTCTAAAGAACTCTCTACCAGCCAGGTGCAGTGGCTCATGCCTGTAATCCCAGCTCCTTGGGAGGCCGAGGCAGGTGGATCATGAAGTCAGGAGTTCAAGACCAGCCTGACCAACACGGTGAAACTCTGTCTCTACTAAAAGTACAAAAAGTAGTTGGGCGCATTGGTGCATGCCTGTAATCCCAGCTACTCTGGAGGCTGAGGCAGGAGAATCACTTGAAGTCAGGAGGCAGAGTTTGCAGTGAGCCAAGATCAAGCCACCAGCCTGGGTGACAGAGTGAGACTCCATCTCAAAAAAAAAAAAAAAAAAAAAAAAGAAAAGAAAAAAAAAAACCTCTCTACCCCCAAATCAACAGAAAATACATTCTTCTCAGTGCCATATGGCACTTATTCTAAAATAGACCACATAATTGGAAGTAAAACATTCTTCAGCAAATGCGAAAGAACTGAATCTTAACAGTCTCTCAGACCACTGTGCAATCGCATTGGAACTCAGAATTAAGAAGCTAACTTAAAACTACACAATTTTATGAAATTGAACAACCTGCTCCTTAATGACTCATGGGTAAATAATGAAATTAAGGCAGAAAAAAAGAAGTTCTTTAAAACCATGAGAACAAAGAGACAACATACCAGAATCTCTGGGACATGGCTAAAGCAGTGTTAAGAGGGAAATTTATAGCACTAAATGTCCACATCAGATAGCTAGAATGATCTCAAATTAGCACCCTAACATCACAATTAAAAGAGCTAGAGAGGTGAGAGAAAACTAATTCAAAAACTAGCAGAGGAAAAGAAATAACTAAGATCAGAGAAGAATTGAAGGAGATAGAGACATGGAAAACCCTTCAAAAAATCAACAAATCCAAGAGCTGTTTTTCTGAAAAAAATTGACAAAATAGATAGACTGCTAGCTAGACTAATGAAGAGAGAGAAAAATCAAATAGATGTAATAAAAAATGATAAAAGGGATATCACTACTGACCCCAAAGAAATGCAAATTACCATCAGAGAATACTATAAGCACCTCTATGCAAATAAGCTAGAAAATCTAGAAGACGTGGATGAATTCCTGGATGCATACACCCTACCAAGACTACACCAGGAAGAAGAATTCCTGAATAGACCAATAACAAGCTCTGAAATTGAGGTAGTAGTTAATAGCTTACCAAAAAAAAAAAAAAAGTCCAGGACAGACAAATTCACAGTCGAATTCTACCAGAAATATAAAGAAGAGCTGGTACCATTTCTTCTGAAACTGTTCCAAATAATTGAAAAGGAGTGACTCTTCTCAAACTCATTTTATGAAGCTAGCATCATCCTGACACCAAAACCTGGCAGAAATACAACAGAAAAAGAAAACTTCAGGTCAATATCCCTGATGAACACTGATGCAAAAATCCTCAATAAAATACTGGCAAACCAAATCCAGCAACACAACGAAAAACTTATCCATCACGATCAAGTTGGCTTCATCCCTGTGATGCAAGGCTGGTTCAACATATGCAAATCAATAAACGTAATCCATCACATAAACAGAACCAAAGACAAAAACCACACGATTACCTCGATAGATGCAGAAAAGACCTTCAATAAAATTCAACATCTCTTCATATTAAAAACTCTCAATAAAATAGGTATTGATGGAAGGTATCTCAAAATAATAAGAGCTATTTATGACAAATCCACAGCCAATATCATACTGAATGGGCAAAAGCTGGAAGCATTCCCTTTGAAACCTGGTACAACACAAGGATGCCCTCCCTCATCACTCCTATTCAACATAGTATTAGAAGTTCTAGCCAGGGTGATGAGGCAAGAGAAATAAATAAAGGGTATTCCAATAGGAAGAGAGGAAGTTAAGTTATCTGTTTGCAGAGACATGATCTTATATTTAGAAAACCCCATCATCTCAGTCCCAAAACTCCTTGAACTGATGAGCAACTTCAGCAAAGTCTCAGTGCTGAGACCAGCTCGGTCGGGGAGACCCTAACCCAGTGGTGCTAGACGAATTAAAGACACACACACAGAAATATAGAGGTGTGAAGTGGGAAATCAGGGGTCTCACAGCCTTCAGAGCTGAGACCCCCGAACAGAGATTTACCCACGTATTTATTAACAGCAAGCCAATCATTAGCATTGTTTCTATAGATATTAAATTACATAAAAGTATCCCTTATGGGAAACTAAGGGATGGGCTAAATTAAAGGAATAGGTTGGGTAGTTAACTGCAGCAGGAGCATGTCCTTAAGGCACAGATCGCTCATGCTATTGTTTGTGGCTTAAGAATGCCTTTAAGCGGTTTTCAGCCCTGGATGGGCCAGGTGTTCCTTGCTCTCATTCCCCTAAACCCACAACCTTTCAGCATGGGTGTTATGACCATCATGAGCATGTCACAGTGCTGCACAGATTTTGCTTATGGCCAGTTTTAGGGCCAGTTTATGGCCAGATTTTGGGGGACTTGTTCCCAACATCTCAGGATACAAAACCAATGTGCAAACATCACAACTGTTTCTTTACAGCACCAGTAGGCAAGCAGAGAGTCAAATCATGAAGGAACACCCATTTACAACTGCTACAAAGAAAATAAAATACCTAGGAATACAGCTAACAAAGAATGTGAGAGACCTCTTCAAGGAGAACTACAAACCACTCCTCAAAGAAATCGGAGAGGAAACAAACAAACGGAAAAAACATTCTATCCTCATGGATAGAAGAATTAATATTGTGAAAATGGCCATACTGCCCAAAGTAATTTATAGATTCAATGCTATTCCCATCAAACTACCATTGATATTCTTCACGGAAATAGAAAAAAACTGTTTTAAATTTCATATAGAATCAAAGAAGACCCCGTATAGCCAAGATAATCCTAAGCCAAAACAAAACTGGAGGCATCATGCTACATGACTTCAAACAATACCACAAGGCTACAGTAACCAAAACAGCATGATACTGCTACCAAAACAGACATACAGATCAATGGAGCAGAACAGAGACCTCAGAAATATCACGACACATCTACAACCATCTGATCTTTGACAAACCTGACAAAAACAAGCAATGGGGAAAGGATCTCCTATTCAGTAAATGGTGTTGGAAAAACTGGCCAGCCATAGGCAGACAACTGAAACTGGACCCCTTCCTTACACTTTATACAAAAATTAACTAAAGATGGATTAAAGACTTAAATGTAAAACCCAAAACCAAAAAACCCTAGAAGAAAACCTAGGCAATACCATTCAGGACATAGGCATGGCAAATACTTCATGATGAAAATGCCAAAAGCAATTGCAACGAAAACGAAAATTGACAAATGGGATCCAATTAAACTAAAGAGCTTCTGCACAGAAACAAAACAAAACAAAACAAAACACACACAAAAAAAGTATCATCGGAGTGAACAAACAACCTACAGAATGGGAGAAAATTTTTGCAATCTACCCACCTGACAAATGTCTAATATCCAGAATTTACAAGAAACTTAAACACATTTACAAGAAAAAGACAAACAACTCCATTAAAAAGTGGGCAAAGGATATGAACAGACACTTCTCAAAAGAAGACATTTATGTGGCCAACAAATGTGAAAAAAAGCTCAACATAACTGATCATCAGAGAAATACAAATCAAAACCAAAATGAGATACCATCTCATGCCAGTCAGAAAGGTGATTATTAAAAAGTCAGGTTACAATAGATGCTGACGAGGCTGTGGAGAAATGGGAATGCTTTCACACTGTTGGTGGGAATATAATTAGTTCAACCATTGTGGAAGACAGTATGGTGATTCCTCAAGGATATAGAACCAGAAATACCATTTGACCCAGCAACCCCATTACTGGGTATATACCCAAGGGATTACAAATCATTCTACTATAAAGACACATGTACATGTATGTTTATTGCAGCACTATTTACAATAGCAAAGACATGGAACCAACCCAAATTCCCATGAATGATATATTGGATAAAGAATGTGGTACATATACACCTTGGAATACCATGCAGTCATAAAAAGGAATGAGATCATGTCCTTTGCAGGGACATGGTTGAAGCTGGAAGCCATCATTCTCAGCAAACTAACACAGGAACAGAAAACGAAACACTGCATGTTCTCACTCATAAGTGGGAGTTGACTATTGAGAGCTCATAAACACAGAGAGGGGAACAACACACACCAGGGCCTGTTGGGGGGTGGGGATGAGGGGAGGGAACTTAGCAGATGGGTCAATAGGTGCAGCAAACCACCACTGGACACGTATACCTATGTAACAAACCTGCACGTTTTGCACATGTATCCCGTTTTTTGTTTGTTAGAAGAAATAAAGAAAAAAAATTATTTCTTCCATAAAAGCAGTGAGAAAACTAGCAGTGAGTGTCAGAATCAACTTTTTTAAAAACTCTAGGCTGGACACGGTAGTTTACACCTGTAATCCCAGCACTTTAGGAGGCCGAGGCAGGTGGATCGCCTGAGGTTAGGAGTTTGAGACCAGCCTGGCCGATATAATGAAACCTCGTCTCTACTAAAAATACAAAAAATTAGCTGGGTGTGGTGGTGGTCACCTGTAGTCCTAGCCACTTTGGAGGTTGAGGCAGGAGAATCGCTTGAACTTGAGAGGTGGAGATTGTAGTGAGCCGTGATTGCGGCACTGCACTCCAGCCTGGGTGACAGGGTGGGACTCTGTCTCCAAAAAAAAAAAAAAAAAAAAAAAGACTCTAGCAATCAACCACATGCTTGCAGCAATTTGTGGCCACTTATTCAAGAAAATCAAGTTAATATTGGAAAGAACAGTGAGCTTTGTTGCATTTTAATTTGCCCTATTTCCATTATCCCCCTGTGAACTTCCACATAGCCTTGAAAATCAATATCCTGCAATCATGGTGACAACCAGGGACCGGACAGACATCAGAGGAGGCAGAATAGGGTTGGAAATCCTTCAAAAACTCATTCCCACAGAATTGTCATTTAATTAACTTATCTGGTAAACCCTAATCTAATTTTTGTCTCAATGGATTTGCCTGTTCTGGACACTTCATGTAAATAAAATTGTACAATACATTACCTGGTTTCTTTAACTTGGTATAATGTTTTAAAGATTCATCCATGTTACAGCATGCATTGCTACTTCATTCCTTCTTATGATCAAATAATATTCCAGTGTATGCATATGTCACATTTTGTTTATCCATTGATTGGTTGAGGACATTTAGGTTGTTTCCACTTTTTTGCTCTTAGCAATAGTGCCACTCTGAACATTCTTGTCTAAGTCTTTGTATGGACATACGTTTTCTTTTTTAAATTTTTTATTTTAGGTTCAAGGGTACATGTGCAGGTTTGTTACAGGTAAACTGTGTGTCATGGGGGTTTGGTGTACAAATTATTTCCTCACCCAGGTAACAAGCATAGTGCTCAATAGGAGGTTTTTTAATCCTGTCCCTCCTCCCATCATCCACTGTCAAGTAGGTCCTAGTGTCTTTTGTTGCCCTCCTTGTGTCTATGTGTATCCAATGCTTAGTTCCCATGTATAAGTGAGAATATGTGGTATATGATTTTCCGTTCTTGGTTTAGTTTGCTTAGGATAATGCCCCTTAGCTCCATCCATGTTCCTGCAAAGCACATGATCTTGTTATTTTTTATGGTTGTGTCGTATTCCATGGCGTATAAGTACCAAATTTTCTTTATCCAGTCTACTGTTGATGAGTATTTAGGTTGATTCATGTGAACATATGTTTACATTTCTCTTGGGTATGTGCCTCAGAATGGAACTACTGGGTCATATTGTAATTCTATAATTAACCATTTGAGGAATTGCCAGACAATTTCCCAAAGCGGTTGTACCATTTTACATTCCTGAGAAGTCTTTAAAAATTGTATTTAACTTCGTTTTTTAAAAATGTAGTTTAATATAGCAATTTTTATAAGACCACTTATGAACATTTTATGGGAACATTCTGTGGCAAAGTCTATTCTAATCAAATAGACAAGGACCTCTTCCTCACATTCTCATTCTAAAAAAAAAAAAAAGAAAAAAAGAAAAAAAAATAGGGTACTACTAAATAGCACACTTTGTCTCCGAAAAATGTCCAACAGTAAAAGGCAAAAAAGTTGGAAGGTGGTTCTGCCAGGATCTAAACTCATCTTCCACTTGGTAACACAGCAAATAATGGGTAAATATTAGCCTGAAGTTTTCAATGTGATGCTGTTGCTTTAGTAATGCTTTCTTTGGTTCTGGTTATATAAGGATAATATCATAAAAACTAGAGAAAAATATTAAAAACGGTAGTCTTTATGATTAAATGCTAGCAATACTTAGCAGATGTTTTGAATTTTACTATAGCTTTTTAAAAAACTCTATTTTATGCCCTTTAAAAATATAGAGGGAACTTTAAAAACCTACCTGAAGCTGTAAATAAGTTCCTGAGATGATTTTACAAATTAAAGTATATAAATAATAATTTCATTTCTTGAAATTATATTTTTTCAGTCCAATTTATGTTGATATCGCCCTTTCAATGTTCAAATAAAGAAAAATTTGCATGTGTTAAATATCTACCTGTCATACCAGTCTTGATCACTTCTTCAACAGAGCAGCAAAAGGATGGGAAGGAAAATTACCATCCTCCTCCTTCTGTTACTTTTGTCTATGGATTCTACTATTCTGTCTTCTGAAAATGGTATCCATATTTTATACTAAGAATTTTCATACAGAAACTGCATTGTGACATGAATACACTTTTAAACAATAGAAAATTTGAGTTTTCTATCATACATTTGGCTGCTACTAACCAATGTTGAAATTATGACAGTATTTGTAATAGTCATTTCATGGCAGTTGTTACACCAAATCACAGGAAACTGTCTCTTCAGGGTCAAAAGACAGTTGCATAAATCATTGCGTCTATACATCTGTATTCGGTAAGAAAATATAGGGATCTATGTTTGAAGAATCTACCTAAGGTTAACTTGTAGGTTGGAAAACGTCATGATAGCCTGAAATGTATTCTAAAGCTTGAACAAAGGGAAAAATAAGAGAAACAAGGGAAACCTTTTTTAACCCTTTCTTCCCTTCTAACACATAACAGTGATGACAGTAGCCGCTATTTTCCACTAGTGTGGAAATTTTGGTTATGTGGCTAGTGCTACTGCTGCATCTAGGATTTCACTAAACAAACATATATAGATATTGCTGCCAAAGAAATTTAATCCATTACCAATTTTAAGATAATTGAAATTGGGCTCAACTAAAGAAATAATGGCTAGTATAGTATGCAGAGACTACACATTCCCACTCTTCATATTGCATATGTGTATGCCTCTGTGTGTTTGTGGAATATTTCAGTAAATAATTAGCTATCAGGAATAGCTCCTTTTAAGTAATTTTGTTTATTAATTTATTTATTCAAACCCAGTAACATACTCCAACTCTGCAATAAAGTTGTACTGTGACAGTTTCTAAGTAAATATTGGAGTTTGGTCATTATAAGTGTGCTTGCTTTTTGATGAATTTGCAAATTAGTAAAAATTTATATGTAATATTTCTGCATAAGCTTTTAAAATCTTTATTGTCTTTTTTTTTTTTTTACTTTCTTTTTTTTTTTTTTTTTTTTGAGACGGAGTCTCGCTCTGCCGCCCAGGCTGGAGTGCAGTGGCCGGATCTCAGCTCACTGCAAGCTCCGCCTCCCGGGTTCACGCCATTCTCCTGCCTCAGCCTCCTGAGTAGCTGGGACTACAGGCGCCCGCCACCGCGCCCGGCTAGTTTTTTGTATTTTTTAGTAGAGACGGGGTTTCACCGTGTTAGCCAGGATGGTCTCGATCTCCTGACCTCGTGATCCGCCCATCTCGGCCTCCCAAAGTGCTGGGATTACAGGCTTGAGCCACCGCGCCCGGCCCTTTTTTTTTACTTTCTAGATCAGCTTACATGCAAGATTTTTATATTATTGGTAATAACAATGAATCTGTGAGAATGTTCTTGACAAGTAAACTTTTATTTACTTGGCTTCAAAATCGCTTTGTAAATGATACTCCTATCAGTGGAAGTTATCAACTGACATTTGTTGCTTTTTAAAGGTACCGAGTAATTCTACGGACTAAATTAGGCTAAGCTAATCCTGACTTTTACCCTTCAGGAATTTGCTACCTAGACAGAATAGATTTATTGTATGCAGAATTACAAAAGGGCAGATAGCTATATGATCTACTATTTTCAGGATTGTGTAGTCTCTAATCAATAGGCCAGAAAATTGTCTGTGTTTTGAATTACCTGGTGAGAGAGTCAAGAAATAAAGTAATAAGCATACAAAAGGGACTGCATCTGTAAAATACATGCTTCCTCACGTAACAAATCAATAATCTCTCCGAAAGATTCCATAAAAATAGTTTACTTCTCTATCTGTTTCAACCCAATTAAACACTTTTGATGCAATTCAAGAATTCTGAAATGTATATTTGAAAAGTAATTATCTTGTATTTATTAGATATAAAAATTATTTATTATAGTAAAGCTTCTGGTGCTCTTTAAATGATACCATCAATGGAAAGATGTGTTAATGATAAGCTTGTATTTAAATCGTGTTTTTGGGTTTTTAAAACTGCACAAATCTTTGGAAGTTTGAAGTCCGTACCTGTATTAGTAGCTGCATCTCCGAAGAAAAAAAGCATATCCTAATTGTGACATTTGCCCAACCCAAGTGAAAAAAGCACCAAGGAGAAAAAGTGCAACGGTTAATAATAACAGCAATAATCATTGACTTTCTCACTGTACTGACTTTCTCACTGAATACTCATGTCAACCATAAGAGGTACAAACTATTGTTATTCCTAATAAACACTGAGAAAACTAAGGTTCCAAGATGTTAAATAATATGCTTGAGTTCGCACAGCTAGTAAGCAGTGGTGCTCTTAATCCCATAATATTCACCTCTATAACATATGGCTTCCAGCTATCATTAGAGATATCTTAAAATTCAAAGGAATATAACCTTGATACCAAATGCAAAAGAGTTGCATAAACGATTTTATTTAGTGAGAAATTTTTAATTAACAATAGAGTAATAGGGCTGGGCTTGGTGGCTCACACCTGTAATCCCAGCACTTTGGGAGGCTGAGGTGGGTGGATCACAAGGTCAGGAAATTGAGACCATCCTGGCTAACACGGTGAAACCCCATCTCTACTAAAAAGTACAAAAAATTAGCTGGGTGTGGTGGTGGGCGCCTGTAGTCCCAGCTACTTGGGAGGCTGAGGCAGGAGAATGGCGTGAACTCAGGAGGCAGAGCTTGCAATGAGCCGAGATCCCGCCACTGCACTCCAGCCTGGGTGACAGAGCGAAACTCCATCCCAAAAAAAAAAAAAAAAAAAATACAGTAATAGAAAGATTTATAGTCCTTTGGGTATATATCCAGTAATGGGATTGCTGAATTGAATGGTATTTCTATCTTTATGTCTCTGAGGAATCACCACACTGCCTCCCACAATGACTGAACTAATTTATACTACCACCAGTGATGCATAAGCATTTCTTTTTCTCCACAACTTCACCCGTATCTGTTTTTTGACTTTTTAAAAATAGCCATTCTAACATTCTGACTGGTGTGAGATGGTATCTCATTTTGATTTGCATTTCTCTGATGATCAGTGATGTTGAGCTTTTTTCACATGCTTATTGGCCACTTATATGTTTTCTTTTGAAAAGTGTCTCTTCGGCTGGGCGCAGTGGCTCATGCCTATAATCCCAGCACCTTGGGAGGCTGAGGTGGGAGGATCACCTGAGGTCAGGAGTTCGAGACCAGCCTGGCAAACATGGTGAAACCACGTCTCTACAAAAGTACAAAAATTAGCCGAGCATGATGATGGATGCCTGTAATCCCAGCTACTTGGGAGGCTGAGGCAGAAGAATCACTTGAACCTGGGAGGTGGAGGTTGCAGTGAGCCAAGATCGTACTACTGCACTCCAGCCTGGGAGACAAGAGGAAACTCTGTCTCAAAAAATAAATAAATAAATAAATAAATAAATAAATAAATAAATAAATAAATAAAACAGAAAGAAAAAAGAAAAGTGTCTCTTTATGTCCTTTGCCCACTTTTTAAATAAGATTGTTTGTTTTTTTCTTATAAATTTGTTTACATTCCTTATAAATGCTAGATATTAGACCTTTGTCGGATGCATGGTTTGTAAAAATTTCTCCCGTATTGTAGGTTTTCTGTTTAACCTGTTAGTTTCTTTTGCTGTTCAGAAGCTCTTTACACTGTTTAAGAATCCTTTTCAAATTTACTGTCCCTCCTCAGTATTACAGATGCAACTCCCTGCGGGAACCCAAACCTTTTTCACCAGAAAATGTAAAATGGTCTGGGGGTAAAAAGGGGTTACTGAGACTGGAACATAAAAACATACAGGCTCATAGAATTATAACATTTAAGATGTTTAAACAAACTTTATATAAAGTAGTTGTAACCCCTTTACTAAAAGTCTTATAAAAATGGGTACATCTGACAAAGGGCTAATATCCAGAACCTACAAAGAACTCAAACAAATTTAGGAGAAAAAAACAAACAAACCCATCAGAAAGTGGGCAAAGGATATGAACAGACATTTCTCAAAAGAAGACATGCATACAGCCAACAGACACATGAAAATATGCTCGTCATCACTGGCCATCAGAGAAATGCAAATCAAAACCACAATAAGATACCATCTCACACCAGTTAGAATGGCGATCATTAAAAAGTCAGGAAACAACAGGTGCTGGAGAGGATGTGGAGAAATAGGAACACTTTTACAATGTTGGTGGGATTGTAAACTAGTTCAACCATTATGGAAAACAGTATGGCGATTCCTCAAGGATCTAGAACTAGAAGTACCATATGACCCAGCCATCTCATTACTGGGTATATACCCAAAGTATTATAAATCATGCTGCTATAGAGACACATGCACACGTATGTTCATTGCAGCACTATTCACAATAGCAAAGACTTGGAATCAACCCAAATGTCCATCAGTGACAGACTGGATTAAGAAAATGTGGCACATATACACGGAATACTATGTAGCCATAAAAAAGGATGAGTTTGTGTCCTTTGCAGGGACATGGATGCAGCTGGAAACCATCATTCTCAGCAAACTATCGCAAGAACAGAAAACCAAACACCGCATGTTCTCACTCATAGGTAGGAACTAAACAATGAGATCACTTGGACTCAGGAAGGGGAACATCATACACTGGGGCCTATTATGGCGAGGGGGGAGGGAGGAGGGATTGCATTGGGAGTTCTACCTGATGATGGGTGCTGACGAGTTGATGGGTGCAGCACAGCAACATGGCACAAGTATACATATGTAACAAACCTGCACGTTATGCACATGTACCCTAGAACTTAAAGTATAATAATAAAAAAATTAAAATAAATAAATAAATACATAAAAGTAACTTCCAAAAAAAAATGGGTACTATATCTAACTTATACTGTTAGATGTTTCCCCACCTAGCAGTGTAAACTGAAGGCATATAAATCTGTTTTTTAAAGAAATGTTTAATTGCACATGCTAAGTGAAAACTAGTAAGTTGCCCAAGTTCACAAAATATAGGGTAAGAGCTGGAGTGCTAGTTGGGACAAATCCTCCACTGCATAGGCCTTTATGTGGAGCTTTTATCGGGGCTGATGGCAAAAACTGTGAGTACCTTTCAATGACAATTACTGAACTAGAGAATTTCTACTTAATGGGGCATTTACTGCCTTGCTATGAAATATTAACTGAAGCTACCCCTATGCTAATGAAAATAATGTTTCCCAAAAGAGTGCCATGATAAAATAAAAATGGTTTATATAAAATCTTGCTACCTAACAAGCAGAGAGACTCTTTCCTAGGGCTAATTGTGAGGAGCTGCTAAATTCTACAGTGCCTGATAGCTCTCAGGAGCTGTTTGGTTTGTAATCGGCATTTCAAAGGTATACAAACATCTTGTTTTAAGAGCTGCTACTCTGGTTAAAGAAAACTCAAGAGAATCTTTTTCTCTTAAGTTATTGGGGTACAGTATGTCTTTGTAAGAAAATTTACCTTTCTGAGCTCTCCAAAATTTAGATTGAAATTTTGTGACATTATAGTTGTCTGCATAAGTTCAGAAATAGTAAAAACAAACAAAAAACAAAAAAACAAAGGCTGAGTGTGGTGGTTCACACCTGTAATCCCAGCACTTTGGGAGGCCAAGGTGGGCAGATCATGAGGTCAGGAGATCGAGACCATCCTGGCTAACACAGTGAAACCACGTCTCTACTAAAAATACAAAAAATTAGCTGGGGGTGGTGACATGCGCCTGTAGTCCCAGCTACTCGGGAGGCTGAGGCAGGAGAATCTCTTGAACCCAGGAGGCAGAGGTTGCAGTGAGCCGAGATGGCACCACTGCACTCCAGCCTGGGTGGCAGAGCGAGACTCTGTCTAAAAAAACAATTGGAGACACTGGTTATTTTACCAAGACTTAAACTAAAATAGCCTATTTTTAGGCAAAGTTCCAGCAAAAGCCAACTTAAGATGAGTCTATATGGCCAATCAATTCTCAATGTACTTTATGCAAATAATCAGGCAAGCATAATAAGCCCAAAACTTACCTTGCACACGAATTGGCCTTGCTATAATTTTCTCTTTAATAAATAATGGCAGCTAAAAAAATACTTTCAAGGGGAAAATGTAACACTTAATACTAGATTTCAGCCCTAACTTTTTCGAGTACAGATTAGATCGTTATTTCTTGGCTATAATAATCCTCTAGAATGTATTAGATTATAATTTTTCTTCATAGTTTTAATTGGTGCCCTAATGGAATAAGTTTCCTTTTCTGTTCTGACATACCATTTACTCTTTTTTTTTTTTTTTTTTTTTTTTTTTTTTTTTTTTTTTTTTTTTTTTTTTTAGATGAAGCCTCGCTCTTGTCCCCCAGGCTGGAGTGCGATGGTGGTATCTCGGCTCACGGCAACCTCTACCTCCCATGTTCAAGCGATTCTCCTGCCTCGGCCCCCCTTAGAACCTGGGATTACAGATGCCTGCCACCACTTCCAGCTAATTTTTGTATTTTTAGTACAGACAGGGCTTCACCATGTTGGCCAGGTTCATCTAGAACTCCTGACCTCAGGTGATCCACCCGCCTCAGCCTCCCAAAGTGCTGGGATTACAGGTGTGAGCCACCACGCCCGGCCTCAATTACTCTTATAATTGTCAAACTATAATTGTTATTTATCTCTCCTTGTTTTACTTCCAAGGAAACCAAAGCCACGGTATTCTGAAGACCAGAGATATGAATCTCCCTCATTTGGCAACCCACTGGGCCCAGATCTGCTTCACTGCTAATGCTCTGCTGCTAAAACTTTACAAGCTGCCTCCCTGTAGGCCCAGGGACTATCGTGGAAGAGATGGGTGCATAGGACTGTAAGGGTCAGTTTTGAGGGATAAAACTAGGTCAAGGTCAAACCCTCCAAATCTAAAAGGGAGTATAAAAATGCCTAAATATCTGATAAAACAAGTTTAATTGCCTTCTAAACTATCATGTGTCATTTTTGCATCCACCACAACCATAAAAATTTTCTGCTTACTATAGAATTAAAAGGAAATATTTACTAACTAGTAAAATAACAGAATAAAAATACCTTGTAACAAAGCCTTCTCGGTATAACACTCCCAATTATGAGTTGTGAAGATAAATATATCTATATCTATATAGATATAGATATACACATGTTTAATTATTTTTCAGAGCAACGCTTATGTTTTATATAGCTAATTGCTAAAAGTCTGTAACAAAAACCAAACTTATAGTAGCTCAACACATAGAAGTTAAAAATAAGTCAGTCTTGTAACTTTGCCTTTTGGTTTTGTTGTTGGTTTTTTTACTTAAAATAATTTTAAGAAGTAACAAATGCCTGTCCACATCCATTCCTAGCTGGCCTGGAACAATTAATTGGCTATAAGTCTTTCGACTCTTAAGGCTCTCAGCCATAGGGAGTCCTGCCAAGGGACAAAAAGAAATGCCACTGTAGAACTACATGACTTCTTCTGTGACAAAACCTTCTTTTCTCTCCCAAATACCAGTATATAGTATATGGTGCAATACAAAAGTGGTGTGAAAAATAGATTTTTCTACTGTTAGGAAAAATAGATTTTTCTACTGTTAGCAAGTCTATAACAATTTAGACACTGAGGACCAGGTGTTTCTTGCAATTCATTAATACCCTCCTCAGGTTATTACACCTATGGAGACAAATTGCCTAGAAGAGACACTAAATTTATTGGATTCTGATTTAATGTCAGTCCTAGAATCCTCAAATAAGATTTATCATAAGGTTCAAATAACCCTTAATAAGGGGGTTGAACACATTGTGAGTTTGATCAAAGCACACAATAAGGCATACAGGGGCTTTTCTGGCAGATTGGCTTGTTTACTGCCCTCTGATTCTACCTATAACCTTGGACACTCAATCTTCACTATCTTTATTATATTTCTTAGTATATTAGCATTATACAACTCTTGTAAATGTAATGCCAGATACAGCAAAAGGAAAAGGCACAATTAAGGACCTGGATCATGATAGATCGCAAAATACATCTGGCCCAGGAGTTTTGTTTGTTTGTTTTTACTAAACCCTAGGCCTGACTCCATCTCACCCCTTAAACAAATGGCTATTATACTGGGTCAGACCAGGTCCTCCCCCATGGTCCAAATAGCTAATATTGATTGATTGATTGATTGATACAGAGTCTCGCTCTGTTGCCCAGGCTGGAGTGCAGTGGTGCCATCTTGGCTCACTGCAACCTCCGCCTTCTGGGTTCAAGCGATTCTCCTGCCTCAGCCTCCAGAGTAGCTGGGATTACAGGCGCATGCCTCCACACCCCGCTAATTTTTTTGTCTTTTTTTTTTTTTTTAGTAGAGACAGGGTTTCACCATCTTGGCCAGGCTGGTCTTGAACTCCTGACCTTGTGATCCATCCACCTTGGCCTCCCAAAGTGCTGGGATTACAGGCGTAACCCACCGCACCCAGCTTAATATTTAAAAGTATTACCATCAAATCAGAGAGCTCTAGGAATGAGCCTTCCTAGTGCCAGGACACCTTGTCAGATGGCCAAACCAGACAACTCTAGGAATGAGCCTTCCTAGCACCGTGGGACCTGCTGCTGTTTGTTGGCCTGAACATTTGTCCAAGAGAGGGGACTGAGGACTAAGCTCTGATTTTTTTTTTCTTAATCCTCCCCAAATTCCTATCTGAGGGGTCTGGAGAGTCATGCCCTGCAAACCACAAATTCTCATCAGATGGGTTTTATTTATTTTACTGTGACTTACTTTCCAATCTGATTCTGGCATAACATGTGACAAATAAGAAAGTCAAAATATCTTACCTCGAAACATGTTTCTTTGCCATATCTTGAAACGGCCCTGAAAAGCTGTCCTTTGTGGGGGAAAATCTGCATTTGTAAAGAATCTCTATTAACATAGCTAGATCTTTTTCTTCCAGGCCCTTCTAATCCTAAAGAGATTAACCAAGAGACTACCACCTTTAAAAATCGGAATAGGAAACATTTGTCATCTATTGTCTCTAAGGGCAGCCACTGTAAGATTTTAAAAGAACCTTGGTCTCCACAATGTTTTATCTTAACATGAACATTTCCTTTCTATTGATCCCAGGTCTTTAGACAAACTCGACAAATTGTCAACCAGGAAATGTTTAAATTTACCTATTGTCTGGAAGCCCCCACTTTGAACTGTCCCACCTTTCTGAACCAAACCAACGTATTTCTTAAATGCATTTGATTGGTATCTCATGCATCTATAAAAATATATGAAACCGAGCTGCAACTTGACCACCTGGGACACATGTTCTCAGGACCGACCTCCTGAGGGCTGTGTCACAGGCCGTGGTCACTCATATCTGGCTCAGAATAAACCTCTTCAAATATTTTACAGAGCTTGACTCTTTTTGTTCACAGTATAAACGCAAAACAAGTGAAGATCATGATTTGAGGCCAGTATAAATTATATAAGAAACTCTTTTCTAATCATGAGATGAAAGAAAGCTATACCATGGATGGTTGGATATTTGCTATGCTTTTCATATACCTAACATGAGAAAGCTAAATATTTTTAGCTAAATATTTTTATATATGCTAATAATATAAGCTGGATTATCCTTGTTCAGGGTCTAACTTTCAAACTGAATTCACTTGCCCTGATGGTATCTATAGAGGCAAGACACAGTCATAATTTCTTACCCCTAATACACATAAAACGTGATATTAAAAAGCATGCCAAACATTTAATACGTTGAAAGTACTCAATTTTACGTGTAGAGTATCTGTTAGCAGTTTCTATGCGGCAAAAACTACGTTTTTTGATACCTAGGATAGAACCTTTTCCCCAAATTGGCTCAGTCATTCTGCTTCTGAAAATACTGACAATAGAATACAATCATCTTTCCCTCCCCTAATCCAAATACAAATTTTAACATTTCATAATTGATTTCACTGAAATCGAGGAACTGGTGGGTAGAGACTAACAGAGCAAGATGGGAGTAACCATTTTGAATAAAAAAGAACGTTAAATATTCTAATCAGAAATAGAATTGCCATCCTACTATGGCGTTTTGACTGTCTCATAATGTCCTGCTTAGATTTTATTGTTTATCCCCAAATATTTACTATTATGTGGGTTTGATTTTGATGGTGAAAATATGGTATTTGAAGAAAAATAATAAAGGCAATATAATTAGTAACTGTGAATTGGACCATAATAGGAAAAGATCATAATAGCGTGAGATCATTGTATTAATATTCTGAAAATTCTGGCTATCATTATGGATGACCTACATACATAATCTCTACAATAAAAATTTCTATTAGCTTCTTGGGAACAGACTCACATTTTGAATTTCTTGGTTAGAAATTTCTTAAGTGGTAATGTTTCAACAGTCTACAAATATTAAACATATTCATAGCATAACTCTCTACTAAATCAATGATCTCTAGTGACATGGAGATAAACTTTATTCTTTTTTTATAGTTACATATCATAATGTAAACATTTTGTAAAGATCTCTTGGTGGCATGTAAAATCTAAAATACAAAGGTTAAAAAGTGGTTTGCAGGCCGGGTGCGGTGGCTCACGCCTGTCCTCCTAGTACTTTGGGAGGCCGAGGCGGGCAGATCAGGAGGTCAGGAGATTGAGACCATCCTGGCTAACAAGGTGAAACCCCGTCTCTACTAAAAACACAAAAATTAGCCGGGCGTGGTGGCAGGCGCCTGTAGTCCCAGCTACTCGGGAGGCTGAGGCAGGAGAATCAGGAGAATGGTGTGAACCCAGGAGGCAGAGTTTGCAGTGAGCTGAGATCGTGCCACTGCACTCCAGCCTGGGCGATAGAAGGAGACTCCGTCTCAAAAAAAAAAAAAAAAAAAAAAAAAAAAAAAAGTAGTTTGCAAACCTTGCAATAAAGCTTTTACTAAAAACTAGGTAAAAACAAAATTCTCCCTCTCTCTCTCTGTTTCAGATGTTCAATAGCCATGCATGGCTAGAGGCTACTGTATTTGGATTGTGTAGATATAGGATGTTTCCGTCATTGCAGAAAGTTTTATTAGACAGTATTGCCTTCATCCCTCCATCTGCCCTTTAAAAAGAGTAGATCACAGGTAATAAACTAAAGTTAACTTTTACACGTCAAAAAAGAGTTTATAAAGTCTCATTTAGAAACAAAATTTTCTCAAGCGAGATTTAGTGTAATTTACAAATTAACAAATTTAAATGCAAAGACTTATGAGTTCACTTGGACTCAGGAAGGGGAACATCACACACAGGGGCCTATCATGGGGGGGGGGGGAGGGATTGCATTGGGAGTTATACCTGATGTAAATGATGAGTTGACGGGTGCAGCACACCAACATGGCACAAGTATACATATGTAACAAACCTGCACGTTATGCACATGTACCCTACAACTTAAAGTATAATAATAATAAATAAATAAATAAATAAATTAAAAAAAAATGCAAAGACTTTTTTTTTTTTTGAAACAGGATCTTACTCTGACACCCAGGCTGAATTGCAGTAACTCAATCACAGCTCACTGCAGCCTCAACCCCCACCCTCCCCTGCCCCCCCCCCCCCCCCCCCCCCCCGCTCGAGGGATCGTCCCACCTCAGTCTCCCAAGTAGCTGAGACTACAGGTGCGCGCCATTATGTCTGGCTTTTTTTTTTTTTTTAATTGGTTTTTTGTAGAGATGGGGTTTCGCCATGTTGCCAAAACTGGTCGTGAACTCCTGAGCTCAAGCAATCTGCCCTCCTTGACCTCCCAATGTGCTGGGATTAGAGGCATGAGCAACTGCGCCAAGCCCAAAGAAGTTTCTCTACATCTCTTTTTCTTCTGTGCTCCAGGTAAGAGAAAATTTGGCATGTATTGAAATGTAATGTCAATAACATTGTCAGCATCCAAATAAATTATTTTAAACATGCATGAAAGCAGTAAGACATTAAGCACATATTTTTCCTGCTGAGTAGTTCTTGTTCTCTTTTATTTGAAGTGTTAAGGAATAAACTTACTTTCAGAAAATTAAAACTTTTTTAGCCTACTAAGATTAGATGAAGTAATTGATTAAATTACAAAATGTATTAAATGTGATGATGGTAGTAATCTGCTTATTACACTTATTGGCCATGCCTGAATATACAAGTTCTAATGGAGGAATTGGGCTTTTCCTTACACACAAGTATTTTCATAAAATTAATTTTTACCTGTACAACCAGATAGTCCAGTTAAAACTGCCAGGGTGCAATTCTTCATGATAATTCTAGTCACCTTGTGACAACATTTGTCCTGGACTATCATTTCAAATTTTTTTTTTATATTTAGAAAAATATAAATTTTCTTACAGATATACTAATTTTTATTTAATAGTTGATTTTCCTTGTAAGAATGTAAACAAAAACTAAAAAGAAACGCAAAAATTGTGTTTAAGTGAATAAAAGGGGATTATTGAAAACTCAGTTTCATATTGAAAGTATTTTTTTTTCTTTTTCAAATATTTTTATTGACATATGCTTGTATATAACAGTCTTGGAAGTTAGAAACCCCTCCAGGGGAGAGGGTAGAATTGCCTGTTTCCTGATCAGCTTAATAAGAACATCTCTCTCTAGGCAAAGGGTGGGCAGGCTTGCTAGTAGTCCCCTTTCAAAGACTGGGGGTTCCTAAATTTAAGTTCTCTTAGCTGTGACCCAAACCCACTATGTGTGCAGCACTCACCTGGTCTGATCCACCTCTCCTCCTTGGGACTTGAGGGAGCAAGGGAAACTGATGTCAGTGAAGCTCACACTGCCTGCTGTGCTGTGTATGACTCCTGCCTCTAACCCAGGACTCTCTGTCATTTCGCCAGCCTCCACCAAACTGTGACAAGCTAACTTGTAGCTGCAGGCTGGGTAGAATCTCAGACCTTACATGGTTCTCGAGAAAACATGAGAAGTAAGAGCTAGTAGGTATGGCCTGAGAAGTCACAAACAACCCAACCCTGGGCGTGGGAGAGAGGCAGAGTGGGCAAAAAGGTCGGAGATGAAGGTGTGGGAGCTGTCGGAAACTGGGAACAAAACACATTTTTTATTGTAACAACTAATTGATTTCATTTTGGGCCAGTTAAATCTGAATCTCAAAGTAGAGGATGGATGAATAGTTCTTCAGAATAAAATGAATACGAGCTTTATTAACCTTCATCTTGCTTTTCCCAACTGATGTCAGTTCAAAACAGACTGCGCACTAAAAATTTTCCCGGCGGGAGGCGGTGGCTCACGCCTGTAATCCTAGCACTTTGGAAGACTGAGGTGGGCAGATCACGAGGTCAGGAGTTCCAAGAGCAGCCTGGCCAACATGGTGAAACCCCGTCTCTACTAAAAACACAAAAATTAGCTGGGCATGGTGACTCACGCATGTAATTCCAGCTACTCCGGAGGCTGAAGCAGGAGAATCATTTGATCTCGGGAGGTGGAGGTTGCAGTGAGCCGAGATCATGCCCTTGCACTCCAGCCTGGGCGACAGGGCGAGACTCCTGTCTTAAATAAATAAATAAATAAATAAATAAATAAATAAATAAAATTCCCACTAGTCAGTGGAACTGTTCTCAATCTTAAAGCCACCCCCCACCCCGTTGTTCTTGCATTGTTTTACAATCCTAAATCAACAAATAAATCTTTTTGTCAAAACTAAATGAAAACCGACCTGTTTGTCTTACACTCTCCACACACCCTGACTTCCCACTCGGCCACACCCTCCACCAACCGTGCACGCCCCTGTCCCCAACCCCCAGAACCCCACCACTTCTATGCCCTCCACTCATTGCGTGCTAAGAAAAGCGTAGAAGAATGAGACTCCCCTTCATAGAAAGTAAACAAAACAGCCAATTAAGTGAACTGTCACTTTCTGCATCTTTATTATTAAGGCGATGGAATTATATTTTGAAATTACATGGTACACTACTGAGTCCAGTCTCTAGTTATTCTGCCATACTTCCTCCTATCCTGTATTTCCGTTGATGTTGATGGTAAATTCCGTTGGTAAATTTGATCTTGGGTGGTTTGAATAGGCAGTCGGAGGGAAACTGGATTCTTAGGAAGAAGACCCCTCCCAGGTAGGAGGGGTCTTTGGGTCTCGTTTCGGTGGCCTGCCAGTGGAGCATATCGTCCCACACTGGCCCTGCTGAACAGTGGGGCTAGGAGTCGCCGGCCAGGTGGAGGAACTCCTTGTGGATGAGCTTTAGGGCCATAGTCCGCAAAACTTGGCGGGCAGTCCTCGGTACCCGGCCCGACGCTTGGTAGAGGGCAGCGGTGGTGATCCCTGGCTGGGATGGGCAGCAAGGGTATGCCTCGGCTGACGAAGGGGCTGAGGGCCGGCTCCGGGGTCGGCGGGGGCGCCGAGGGAATCGGACGGTGGCGTAGAGGGGGACTGACCACGATTGGCGCCGGGCGCTCCACCACAAGCGATGATCGGCAGGATACCTGTGGCTTAGGGTGACCGAGGCCACGCTTTCCAGTGTTGGAGATTCTGTGGTTTGGAGCCGCCGCTCCTCTTGCTGGGGGCAGCCTGCCCCAGCGGCTAGCCCCTACTGCCCACATCGGGGCGCTGGACACCCGAGCGGATCGGCTCTGTGAGATCAGAGGCCACGGGGGCCTCTAGCCACCCCACACCCTCTGACGCTGACTGACGCGCTGCGCAGCGTTGCCAAGGTCTGGGGCCACGGGAGCGGGGTGGGGCTGGAAAGGAAGGTGAAAGGTTGGGGGGAGGGGCGGGGCAGGACGGTCTCACTCCGTGCCTGTGCCTGGGCGGGCAAGTAGGACCCCAGGCACTGCCCTTCGCCCAGAGTGACCTCAAGAAATAGGAGCAGTTCAGTGAATGCCTCTCTGCCCATTACCTACAGTCACCTTTCCTTCACGGTTTACCTCAGAGGCCTTCTCCTCCCCTCCCTTCTCTCACCACTTGTGTATTTCCAGAGACATTCTCTTTTATAAATAACTTTAGTAGATTTACTATCAATATAATACTTTTTAAAGTAACTTTTGATAATCTTTTGGTAAATTTATTTTTTTATGAAGATTTAAGGCCTTCAAAAAATTCAATTTGGAGCTAAAACCACTTCAGTTGTTGAGGAACTCCTGACAATAAGAAGAAAGGGAGGGAGGGAAGAAAGGAAACCAGTAGTCCATGTGGCATATATAAACACTTCAGTTGTTGTTTATAAAAATGATCTTTTTTTTTTTTTTAAATAATGGTTCCAATAACAAGCATAACTGCAGAACAGAATGTCTCATTCTTGAGGCTTTCCAGTACTAATACTGATTCACATGAAACCTTCACTTACTTATATGTGGGAATGTAAAGCCAAATAAGTACCTTCAAAATAGGTTGGCCTGTCAGCCGTATCAGTTCCTTTCCATGAATTAAGTAATAATTCAATGAGGAGTTCTTAAATTTTGGTAAGAAATTATATTATATAAACTAGGTCATAGTTTCATTTATAAGATACTGGATATCCTTCAGTTATGAAAATTTCTTGCTACAAAATTAGTTAACTAACATACCTATTCAACTAACTTGTGAAGGCAAGATAATTATTTGACAGTACTTTACAAAGATGAGAATGTAGATATAGAAGAGTGGATCTTCTAATAGTAGGTTAAAATGTCAAACTAATTGAAAGGAACTTTCCCCAGTCTGTTGTGTTATATATTACTGCAGAAGAACAGGGTTTGTGTGCTTCTGAACAAATGAGTTATTGCTGTTACTGTAGTGAAATATCAAATTTTATTTTTATTTATTTTTCTTGTGCGACAGTTTATTCTTCCTGGGAGACCAATGAGAATAACAAGGGGTAGAGATCAATTAAAAACAGTCTCTGCAACTTCATGTGTGCTAGTATTTCATATTATATTTTTAGTGGCTTTAGTTTATATTTTTTATTTCAATAGCTTTGGTGTACAAGTGGTATTTTGTTGCGTGGAAGAATTATATAGTAGTGAATTCTGAGATTTTAGTGCATCCATCACCTGAGTAATATACGTTGTACCTGATGTGTAGTTTTTTTTTTATCACTGGGCCCTCTCTCATATTCCCACTTTTGAACCTTGAAAGTTTATTATATCACTCTGTATATCTTTGCATATTCATATCTTAGCTCCCACTTATGAGTGAGAACATATCGTTTTTGGTTTTCCAATCCTGTGTTACGGCACTTAGAATAGTGGTCTACAGCTCTATCCAAGTTGCTGCAAGTTGCATTATTTCATTCCTTTTAATGGCTGATAGTATTCCATGCTGTATATAGGCCACATTTTCCTTATCCACTGATTAATTGATGGGCACTTAGGATTATTCCACATCTTTGTAATTGCAAATTATGGTGGAATAAATATGCAAGTGCAGGTATCTTTTTGATGTGACTTATTTTCCTTTGAGTAGATACCCAGTAGTGTGATTGTTGGATTGAATAGATCTACTTTCAGTTCTTTAAGGAATCTCCATAATGGTTTCCATAGAGGTTGTACTAATTTACATTTCTACTAGCAGTGCTTAAGGGTTCCCTTCTCTCCACATCCATGCCAAAAACTATTGTTTTTGACTTGTTAAATAATGGCCATTCTGGCTCGGGTAGGGTGATATCTCACTGTGGTTTTAATTTGCATATCCCTGATGATTAGTGATGTTGAACCTCTTTTTATATGTTTATTGGCCATTTGTATATCTTTTTTTTTGTTTGTTTTTTGGTTTTGTTTTGAGACAGAGTCTCACACTGTCCCCAGGCAGGAGTGCAGTGGAGCGATCTCCGCTCACTGCAACCTCCACCTCCCGGGTTCCACCAGTTCTCCTGCCTCAGCCTCTTGGGATTACAGGCATGAGCCACCGTGCCCTGCCTTGTATATCTTCTTTTGAGAAATGTCTATTCATGTCCTTTGCCCACTTTCTAATGTGATTATTATTGTTTTCTTGGTGATTTGAGTAACTTGTAGATTCTGGATACTAGTCCTTTGTTGGATACTTAGTGTGCAGATATTTTCTTCCATTCTGTCGGTTATCTGTTTACTCTACTGATTATGAAATATCAAACTTTAAAGTCTTCAATTAAAATAGCATTTTGTAAGAAAATTCGAAAAGAAGACCAGGGCTAGTTATTTATTTAGGAAGCATATTATTACAAAATGTTATATAGTAAGCTTCCAGAGTTTTCTTTTTCCATTGTGATGAGACTTGAAAATTATTTTGCAAGACCAGATGCCATTAACATCAACCTTTTTGATTGAGTTGGGAATAAGGATCATGTAATCTTGTGTAAGTTCTCTGTTGGGAAAAAGTGTAGTCATGATCCCCACATCTGTTCTGTGGTAAAATCCTGTGGAATATACCTTTTACATTCATCTGCACTTCATCTTCAGTGTGGCTGTCTTAATATAGGATGTAATCATTTATCACCAGACTACAATAATATATTTTTAATAAGTATCTGTGCTGCTAATCTTGCCACTCTCAAATCCACCTTCAACACTGCCATGTAGAATTATCTCCCTAAAGCATAAATTAATTCCTATCATAATCTATACTTAAAGCTTTCAATAGCCATCCATCACCTAAAGGGTAAATTCTAAATTTCAGGGCTGCCCAATTAAGTCATCCCCAGGGAGAATTAAACTTCTCTCTGTTAGGCTACGCAGAATCTTTTGTGTGTCTCTAATACAGCATGTATTATACTGCATTGTCACTATCTTTTTAAATGTTCATCCTCTTAACCAGTCTGATAGCTCTTTGATGTGAAGATTGGCCTTGATCATTTTTGTCTCTTACTGCCCAGTATATATTAGGTACTCAGTACTTTCTGGATAAGTGCATGCATTCATTAAAGATGAATGATGGCTGGGTGCAGTGGCTCACGCCTGTAATCCCAGTACTTTGGGAGGCCGAGGTGGCCAGGTCTCCTGAGGTCAGGAGTTTGAGACCAGCCTGGCCAACATGGTGAAACCCCATCTCCACTAAAAATACAAACATTAGCCAGGTGTGGTGGCATGTGCCTATAGTCCCAGCTACTTGGGAGGCTGAGGCAGGAGAATCACTTGAACCTGGGAGGGAGAGGTTGCCGTGAGCCAAGATTATGCCATTGCACTCCAGCCTCAGCGACAGAGCAAGACTCTGTAAAAAAAAAAAAAAAAAAAAAAAAAAAGGAATGATATAACTTGTACACAGTCATTGATATAAAATTTCTCCACCTAACCTAAGATTTAAGTCAGAAACATTACAGGCCACAACATATTATAACACAATAAAAATAAAAAGCAATATAGTGAGTATACATTGCATTTTTCTTCATTTGACAAGCCCTCAACGACAGTTCAAAGCCACTTTAACTTTTTTTTTTTCTCTTTGAGACAGGGTCTTGCTCTGTCACCCAGGCTAGAGTGCAGTGGCACAATCTCGGCTCACTGCAACCTCCGCCTCCCAGGTTTAAGCGATTCCCCTGCCTCAGCCTCACGAGTAGCTGGAATTATAAGCATGAGCCACCGTGCCTGGCCAAAACTTTAGCATTTCACTTAAAATGTGTGGGGTGGAATAAATTATTAGCTATTAACTGTTTTTCACTTTTCATCACCCTGTGTAGCTAAAATGTCCCGTCTAGTTATCTAAGACAAATAGAAGCTCAGCAACTGATTCTTTAATCTCCCATGGCTGATTTTCCTCTCTTTGCCCTTAACAGGAGTTGACACAATTACAGAGTTGTCTTTGGTTTCTATCACAAAAATAATAAAAAATCAATATAAGGTTAATGAGGTTGTTGTGTCAAAAAGATTTTTGGGACTATTTTTTAATTATTCAATTTCGAGAGTTCTTTATCATGAATGCAAGTCCATTATCATATATATGACTTGCAAATATTTTTTCCTCTTCTGCTGCTTGTCTTTTCATTCTCTTAACATTATCATTCAAAGAACAGAACATTTTATTTTGATGAAGTCCCAATTTGTTGATATTTTCTTTTGTGGATTGGGATTTTGGTATCTTACCTATTAAATCTTTGCTTAACCTAAGGTCACAAAGTTTCTCCTATATTTTGTTTTAGGAGTTTTATACTTTTAGGTTTTAAATTTTTGTCTGGGATCCATTTTGAGTTAACATTTGTATATGGAGAGAGTGACCAAGATGGCCGACTAGAAGCAGCTAGCGTGCATGGCTCTCAAGGAGAGGAATGAAAGGGGTGAGTAAATACAACACCTTCAACTGAAACCTTTAGGTACTCACAATGGAGCTAATCAGTGAAACAACTTGACCCACAAAGAATGAAGAAAAGCAAGACAGGACAGTGATGCACCCAGGAGCAACGCAGAGCCAGGAGAACTTCCCTGCCTGGGTAAGCAGTGAGTGAATGTGCCACAGTGAAACACTATGCTTATCCCATGGATCTTTGCAACCCTTGGGTCAGGAGATAGCCTTGTGAACTCACTCCACTAAGGCCTTCAGTCTGACACACAGAACCATGTGGAGTCTTGGCAGAGCAGCTGCTCAGGCATGCGTGGAAACCCTGGAACCTTAGATACTAGGGATTTCTGGCAAAAGTAGCTGCAGCTCCAGCAAAATAGGAGGGTAGACCCCCATACATACCCCTAGGAAAGAGGCTGAATCCAGAGGGCTGAGCAGTGACAGCTTGAAGGCTCTACTTCCACGGCACTTCATAAGGTAAGACCCACTGGCATGGAATTCCAGCCAGCCACTGGTAGTGGCATTGTACCTCCCTAAGAAGGAGCTTCCTAGGGGGGAAGGGTGGGCCACCATCTTTGCTGTTTGGGCACCTTAGCCATTCCACCCTTCAGGCTATGGAGAGTCCAAGCCAACCAGGGAGCATAAAGGATCCCTCAGCACAGCACAGTTGCTCTACCAAAGCATGTCCAGACTTCTTTAAGCAGGTGCCTGATTCCATTCTTCCTCACTGGGCAGGACCTCCCAACTGGGGCCTCTAGCCACCCCCACCATGTTCTGCAGCTGACAGAGATTTGAATCTCCCCCTTGGTCAGTGCTCATAGAGGGAGGGGTGGGCCACTATCTTTGCTGTTTTGGCAACTTAGCTGATCCAGCCTCAGGCTTTGGAGAGTCTGAGCTGACCAGGGGTGGAAGGGATCCCTCAGCACAGCACAGATGCTCTACCAAAACATAGCCAGACTACTTCTTTAAGCAAGCCAGTGGGTCTTATCTTATGAGGTGCTGTGAAAGTAGAGCCTTCAGACAGACTACTTCCTTAAGCAGGTTGCTTATCCCACTTCTCTTCACTGGGTGGGACCTCCCAACCAGGAGCTCCAGCCACCACCACTGGTGTTCTCCAGCCAACAGAGAGTTGAATTCTTCCTGGGACAGTGCTCCCAAAGAAGGGGTGGGCTACCATCTTTGCTGCTTGATCAACTTAGCTGTTTCAGCCTTTGGGCATTGGAGAGTCTGAGCCGACTGGGGTGGAAAGGATCTCCCAGCACAGCACAACTGCCCTACCAAAACATGGCCAGACTACTTTAAGTGGGTCCCTGTTCCCGTTCCTACTCACTGGGTGAGACCTCCCAAACTGGGCTTCCAACCACGCCTGTTCATGTCCTTTGGCCAACAGAGATTTGTAAACTCCCTGGGACAGAGCTCTTAAAGGGAGGGGCAGGTCACCATCTTTGCTGTTTGGGCCACTTGGCCATTTCAACCTTCAGGCTTTGGAGTGTCTGAGACAACGAGGGGCTAAAGTGGACCCCTACCACAGCACAACTGCTCTACCAAAACATGGCCAGGTTGATTTTTTAAGCATGTCCTTGATACAGTTCCTCTTCACTGAGTGGGACCTCCAAACTGGAGTCTCCAGACACCTTCTACAGATGCCTTTTGGCTGGAAATAGGACCGTAACTCCTTGAGATGAAGCTTCTAGAGGGAGGGGTAGGTTGGAAACTTTGCTGTTTTATAGACATCATGGCTGATACCTCTAGGTGTTGGAAAATCCAAGGCAACTAGGGACTAGAGTGGGCCCCAAGCATACCACAGCAGCCCTATGGACAAGTGGTCACACTATTATGTGGGTACCCATTCCCATGTCTCCTCACCAGGCAGGTACTCCAGGCTTCGGATTCCAGCCATCCTCCACCAGAACTATCAAGACAGTAGCAACTTGGTAACTCCCTGTGCAGAGCCTCCAGGAGCAACTGAAGGCCTCTCTGCCACTGCCTCTGCAGTGGAGCTGTCCTTGCCATCGTCAGACTAACAAAGGAGCAAAGACCCTAAGTGCCTCCAAGAAGCTGCAGCTGACCCATAAAGAGGCCAGTCCATCTCCCATGGATCCCACACACATCAGACAGGGAACCCTTGGCTTGGGCCCACAGCATGGACTCTCCATCCTGGGATGATTGCACTGAGCAGTTGCTGATCTGTATCTCTCTGGGGTGGAGCCCTCAGGAGACAAATAAGTGACCCTTGGCCACAGTGACTACTAGATCCCTTCCTCCGCTGCCTCCAAGTTGGAGAAGAAACATAAACAATGAAATTTCCCCAGAGCTGCAGTGGGTAGCCCAGGAGTGCCAAGTCAAGATCTATAGCCAGCACTCAAGCAGGAGATGAACTCACACTTTCAGAGCATTGAAAGGGAACAGAGCTGCAACTGTGTGGCCACATAAGGAAGCAACACAGCCATTCAAGAGTCTACCAACTGACCAATAAGCCTAAATGCCACCTGCTGGATCACACAGCATAGAGCGAACACCAGAAATATTTCACTAATACACACCCATCTAAAACCAGAGATGAGAAGTAAGCTTCAAGTAAAGACCCTACACAATGCCTTGGCCTGGTGAAAACATCCAGGAAAGAAGTCTATTGAGATTGTACTCAATCTACAGTGCAATTAATGGAATACCCACATATAGATGAGAAAAAACCGACACAAAAAATCTGGTAACTCAAATGGCCAGAGTGTCTTATGTCATCCAAACAACTGCACCAGTTCTCAAACAAGAGTTCTTAACCAGGCTGAACTGGCTGGAATTACATAACAGAATTCAGAATATGGATAGAAAGAAAGATCATCAAGATCTTTGATTGGCAAAACCCAATCCAAGGAAAATAAGAATCACAATAAAGTAATACTGGAACTGAAGGTCGAAATAGCCAGTTAGAAAAACAAAACAAATAATAAACCTAACAGATCTGACAGAGCTGAATTACACAATACAAGAATTTCACAATGCAGTCACAGGTATTAACAGCAGAATAAACCAAGATAAGGAAATAATTTCAGAACTGGTTCTCTGAAATAACACAGACAAAAATAAAGAACAAAGTATAAAAAGGATGGACAAAACCTCTGAAAAGTATGAGATTATGTGAAGAGGCCAAATCTACAAATCATTGGCATCCCTGAAATGGAGGCGGAGAAAGCACACAACTTGGGAAATGTATTTCAGGATATCATCCGTGAAAAGTTCCCCAACTTTGCTAGAGAGGCCAATAGTCAAATTTAGGAAATACAGAGCACTCCTGCAAGATTCTACACAAGAAGATCATCCTCAAGACACATAATTGTCCATTTCATAAGGTCAAAAAAGAAAGAATGTTAAAGGCAGCTGGAGAGAAAGGGTAGGTTAATTACAAAAGGAACACCATCAGGTTAACGGCACACATCTTAGCTAAAACCCTACAAGCCAGAAGAGATTGGGGGCCTATATTCAACATTCTTAGAGAAAAAAAAAACTTCAACCAATAATTTTATATCCAGCCAAAATAAACTTCCTAAGTGAAGAAAAAATAAGATCCTTTAAGATAAGCAAATGTTGAGGAAATTTCTTACCGCCAGACCTGCCTTGAAAGAGATCTTGAAAGGAGCACTGAATATCAAAAGGAAAGACTGCTGCAAGCTAATACAAAAACATACTAACACACAGACCAGTGTCACTGTAAAGCAACTACACAAACAAGCCAACATTATAATCAGCTAACATCACAATGACAGGATCAAATCCACACATATCAAAGTAACCTTGAATGTAAATGGGCTAAATGCCTCACTTAAAAGGCATACAGTGGCAAGCTGGATAACAAAAGCAAGACCCAATGGTATATTGTCTTTGAGAGACCCATCTCACACATAATGACAATCATGGGCTCAAAATAAAAGCATGGAGGAAAATCTACCAATTAATGGAAAGCAAAAAGGCATGGGTTGCAATTCTAATTTCAGACAGAAGAGATTTCAAGCCAACAGAGATTAAAAGAGACAAAGAAGGACATTACCTAATGAAAAAGGGTTCAATTAAACAATAACACCTACCTATCCTAGATATATATGCACCCAATACAGGAGCACCCAGATTCACTAATCAAGTTCTTAGAGATCTACAAAGAGACATAAACTCCAATACAATAATAGTGGGAGACTTCAGCACTCCACTGACAGTACTGAAAAGATCACCAAGCAGAAGAAAATTATTAAAGATATTTTGAGCCTAATCTCAACATTGGACCAAATGGATTTTAGACCTTTATAGAATTCTGCACATCCAAACAACAGAATATACATTCTTCTCATTGCCATATGGCACATACTCCAACATTGACCACATAATTAGACATAAAACAATGCTCAACAAATGCAAAATAACCAAAATCACACCAAACACACTTTTGGTCACAGACCAATATAAATAGAAGTCAATTTTCATAAATTGACTAAGATCATGCGATTATATGGAAATTAAACAACATTCTCCTGAATGACTTTTGGGTAAATTATGAAATTAAGACAGACATCAGGAAGTTCTGTAAAACTAATGAAAACTAAGGTACAACATTCCAGAATCTCTGAGATACAGCTGAGGCAGTGTTAAGAGGAAAAGTCAAGCTAGATATGATGGCTCATGCCTGTTATCCCAGCATTTTGGGAGGCAGAGGTGGGCAGATCACTTGAGGTCAGGAGGTAAAAATACAAACATTAGCCAGGCGTGGTGGTGTGTGCCTGTAGTTCCAGCTACTTGGGAGGCTGAAGCAGGCGAATCACTTGAACCTGGGAGGCAGAGGTTGCAGTGAGCCAAGATTGCACCATTGCACTCCAGCCTGGGCAATAAGAGCAAAACTCCCTCTCAAAAAAAAAAAAAAAAAAAAAAACACAAAAAATTATAGCACTAAATGCCCACGTCAAAAACTTAGAAAGACCTCAAGTTAACAACCTAACTTTACAACTGACAGAATTAAAGCAGCAAGAACAAATCAATCATAAAGCTAGCAGAAGATAAGAAATAAAAATCAGAGCTGAACTGAAGGAAATTCAGACATGAAAAATCATTCAAAAGATTGATGAATCCGGGAGGTTTTTTTTCCAAAAAAATTAATAAAATAGGCCGCTACCTAGACTAATGAAGAAAAGAGAGAAGATACTAATAAACACAATTAGAAATGCTGAAAAGAATGTTACCACTGACCCCACAGGAAAAAAAAAAAAAAAAAAAAAACAACCATCAGAAACCACTAAAAACACTACTATGCACGCAAGCTAGAAAACCTAGAGAAAAGGATAAATTCTTGGAAACATACATCTTCCCAAGAGTGAGCCAGAAAGAAATTGATTGCCTAAACAGACCCATAATGAGCTCTGAGATTGTATCGGTAATAAATAGTCTATGAACCAAAACAAACTTGGGACATGATGCACTCATGCCAAATTCCTCCAGATATACAAAGAACAGCTGGTACCATTCCTACATAAACTATTCCAAAAAATTGAAGCAGAGAGTCTCCTCCCTGAATAATCTCGATACAAAAACCTGGCAGAGGCACAACAAAAAAAGAAAACTTCAGGTCAGTATTTTTGATGAATCACAATACAAAAAATCTTAGCAAAATACTTGCCAATCAAATCCAGCAGCATATCAAAAAGTTAACCTGAAATGATTAAGTAGGCTTCATCGTCAAGATGCAATGATGGTTCCATATAGGCAAATCTACAAATGTGATTCATCACATTAACAGAAGTAAAGACAAAAACCACATAATTATCTCAATAGATGCAGAAAAGACTTTTGATAAAGTTGAACAGTGCTGCATGTTAAAAACTCTCAAAAAAAGTAAGTATGAAGGAATATACCTCAAAATAATAAGAGCCATATGTAAAAAACTCACAACCAACATTATACTAAATGGGCAAAGGCTGGAAGCACTCCCCTTGATGTTGGGAGCAAGCCCCCCCAAATCCAGCCATAAACTGGCCTCAAAATTGGCCATAAACAAAATCTCTGCAGCACTGTAACATGTTCAAAATGGCCCTAATGCCCACGCTGGAAGGTTGTGGGTTTACAGGAATAAGGGCAAGGAACACCTGACCTGCCCAGAGCAGAAAACCACTTAAAGGAATTCTTAAGTCACAAACAAAAGCATGAGTGATCTGTGTCTTGAAGGGCATGTTCCTGCTGCAGTTAACTAGCCCAACCTATTCCTTTAATTCGGCCCATCCATTCGTTTCCCATAAGGGATACTTTTAGTTAATTTAACATCTATAGAAGCAATGTTAATGACTGGTTTGCTGTTACTAAATATGTGGATAAATTTCTGTTCGGGACTCTCAGCTCCGAAGGCTGTAAGACCCCTGATTTCCCACTTCACACCTCTATATTTCTGTGTGTGTGTCTTTAATTCCTCTAGCACTGCTGGGTTAAGGTCTCCCCAACCGATCTGGTCTCAGCAAGTGGCATCCATTCATGGGGGTTCAAATCCAGTCAAAGGGTCCCCAGCGAGACAGTTGGAACAGAAAACTAGCTGGGGGACACCCACGTACTCTTAAAGCAATCCCCATGGTGAGTAAGAAGGGGAGCTCAGAAGCATCAGGGTAACAGTGGGACAAGTGTGGGGTCTGGTTCATTTCACCTTGGAACTTTTTCACACTGATAATGAAGAGGAACAAGACTATAGTGAAGTAACAGAAGAGGTTACAGAGCATGTTTATTTGCCAGCTGAAGCTAAAGCGGCAAAGGAGAAAGAGGTTCACCACTACCCTTCTGCACCCCTTCCTTATTATTTTGAAGAAAATGACCCCCCAGATCTTTCTTTTTCAGAGGACACTAGGCAAAAAGTAGTTGCCCCAGTGACTGTTCGAGCAGCACCTTGAGTGACCGCTCTTAGTTCTATTCAGGCAGGAATTCAGCAAGCTAGATGAGAGGGTGATTTAGAGGCTTGGCAGTTCCCTGTTAGAATACACCCCCCAGATCAAGAGGGACATATTATAGCTACATTTGAGCCTTTTCCTTTTAAATTACTCAAAGAATTAAAACAAGCAATAAATCAGTATGGACCAGGTTCTTCTTTTGTAATGGGACTGTTAAAGAAAGTTACTATCTCCAGTCAGATGATTCCTACTGACTGGGATGCTCTTACTTGAGCTTGTCTAAATCCTGCTCAGTTCTTACAATTTAAAACTTGATGGGCAGATGAAGCTTCCATTTAGGCTGCTTGCAATGCCCAGGCCCAAACTCAAATTAATGTAACTGCAGACCAACTTTTGGGGGTTGGCAGCTGGGCTGGTTTATATGCACACTGGTCATGCAGGATGATACCATATAACAGCTTAGAGGAGTGTGCATTAGAGCTTGGGAAAAAATGACTTCAGGTAGAGAACAATACTCTTCCTTTAGTGCTAAAAAACGGGGACACGGAGAACAATATGTTGATTTTATAGCTTGGTTACAGGAGTCTCTTAAAAAGATGATTGCAGATTCAGCTGCTCAGGATATAGTGTTGCAGTTATTAGCTTTCGACAATGCTAATCCTGATTGTCACGCTGCTCTGTGACCTATCAGAGGGAAAGCACATTTAGTTGATTATATCAAGGTCTGTGATGGTATCAGAGGTAATCTGCATAAAGCAACCTTGTTGGCACAGGCAATGGCAGGACTAAGACTGGATAAAGGAAATACTCCATTTCCTGGAGCTTGTTTTAACTGTGGGAAGCATGGTCATACTAAGAAAGAATGTAGAATAAATCATTGAGTCAGGTCACCAGATAGGGGAAAACAGAAAACTGTTGAGCCTGAAATATGTCCAAAATGTAAAAAAGGAAAACACTGGGCTAGTCAGTGTCACTCTAAGTTTGATAAAGATGGGAACCCAATTTTGGGAAATGCCATGAGGGGCCTGTCCTGAGCCCCATTCTAAACCAGGGCATTTCCAGCTCAGGCCATTCCCTCATCCCTGTACAATGTCTGCCCCCCGCCACAGCTGCTAGTGCCACAGTAGATTTATGCTGCACAAAAGCTGTGAGTCTTCTGCCTGGGGAACCCCTGCAAAAGGTCCCAACAGGAGTCTGTGGACCCTTGCCAGCAGGGATGATAGGATTAATTTTAGGAAGGTCTAGTTTAGGTTTAAAAGGCATACAGATACATACAGGAGTCATTGATTCAGATTACAACGGGGAAATTCAAATTGTTATATCTACTTCTGTTCCCTAGAAAGCAGAACCAGGAGAGCGCATAGCACAGCTCCTGATTGTACCATATGTGAGAGTGGGAAAAAGTGAAATTAAACGAACAGGAGGATTTGGAAGCACAAATAAACAAGGCAAAGCAGCTTATTGGGTAAATCAAATTACTGATAAACGTCTTACCTGTGAAATAACTATTCAAGGAAAGAAATTTAAAGGTTTGGTAGATACAGGAGCGGACATTTCAATCATTTCTCTACAGCACTGGCCATCTACGTGGCCAATTCAACCTCCTCAATTGAATATAGTTGGAGTTGGTAAAACCGCTGAAGTATATCAAAGTAGTTATATTTTGCATTGTGAGGCACCCAACGGACAACCTGGGACTATTCAATCAATTATAACTTCAGTACCTACAAATTTATGGGGAAGAGATTTATTACAACAATGGGGAGCACAAGTTCTAATTCCAGAACAAGTGGAAATACAAAGTTTCCACCAAAGATTAAGAAATAATTTTTGATGGCGGCCATTATTAAGCCTCCAGAACCTATACCTTTAAAATGGTTAACAGGTAAGCCAATTTGGATAGAACAATGGCCGCTAAGTAAAGAGAAACTGGAGGCTTTGAGAAATTAGTTGCTGAACAATTAGAAAATGGGCACATAGCTCCAACATTTTCTCCTTGGAATTCTCCAGTTTTCGTAATTAAGAAAAAATCAGGTAAACGGAGAATGTTAACTGACTTAAGAGTCATCAATTCAGTTATACAACCTATGGGAGCATTAAAGCCAGGATTGCCTTCTCCTGCTATAATTCCAAAAAATTGGCCTTTAATAGTCATAGATTTAAAAGACTGTTTCTTTACTATCCCTTTAGCTGAGCAAGACTGTGAAGGGTTTGCATTTACAATTCCTGCAGTAAACAACCTGCAGCCTGCTAAGCATTATCATTGGATAGTGTTGCCACAGGGCATTGCCACAGGGCATGTTAAACAGTCCGACTATTTGTCAGACGTATGTGGGGCAAGCAATTGAATCTACTCATAAAAATTTTTCACAGTGTAACCTTATTATAATACACTTCGTGCTGTTTCCACTCGAGAAATATTATTCCAATGTTATGGTCACTTGCAAAATTCAATTTCTCATGCTGGTTTAATTATAGCTCCAGATTACTTACTCCTTACTCCTACTTGGGGACCTTAGTAAATGACACTACCAATGTGCCACAGAAAGTAACCATACATAGGGATAAATTAAAAACATTAAATGATTTTCAAAAATTACTAGGGGATATTAATTGGATACGACCTGCTCTAGGCATTCCTACCTATGCCATGAGTCATCTGTTTTCTATCCTTAGAGGAAATCCTAGTCTCACTAGCCCTCGGGAATTAACAAAGGAGGCGGAGACACAGTTACAACTGATTGAGAAGCAAATCCATAAAGCTCAGATAAATAGAATAGATCCAGAGAAGACTCTAGATTTGCTAATCTTTCAACTCAGCATTCACCTACTGGTGTTATTGTCCAAGAACAGGACTTAGTAGAGTGACTTTTTCTTCCACATACTAATTCATAGACTCTAACTCCTTATTTAGATCATATCGCTACTATGATAGTGATTGGGAGAACACAGATTGTTAAATTACATGATATGATCCTGGAAAAATATTGTCCCTCTCACAAAGGCACAAATATAGCAAGCTTTTATAAATAGTCTTACTTGGCAAACCCATTTAGCTGACTTTGTGGATATTCTCAATAATCATTTTCCTAAAACAAAGTTGTTTCGATTTTTGAAATTAACTAATTGGATTCTCCCTAAAATAACTAAATTTAAACCAATTGAAGGTGGTGCGAATGTTTTTACAGAGGGGTCTAGTAATGGTAAAGCTTCTTATTCTGGCTCAAAAAGTAAAGTTTTCCAGATGTCCTATATTTCAACTCAAAAAGCGGAGCTTGTACCTGTAATTGAGGTATTGACTGCTTTTGATATGCCTATTAATGTGATTTCTGATTCTTCATACGTGGTTCATTCCACACAGTTAATTGAAAATGCTCAGTTACGATTTCATACAGATGAACAACTGATGACTTCATTTACCCAATTGCAAACAGCAGTTAGGAGTAGAATGTACCCTTTTTACATCACTCACATTAGGGCTCATACACCTCTTCACAATTTAAACCATATTAATGCCTCTGGTCTCAAACGCAGATACAGCATTACCTGGAAAGAAGCTAAAGCTATTATCCAGCGATGCCCAACATACCGCACTTAAAAACCTATTTTGTAAACAGGATTGAACCCAGTTAGAAAAAATGAACATACTTGTTTAGGAAGATTGCTTTACAGGACAGGCAGAGGTGCTGCACAATGATTCCCATGGAATCATTATTAATTGGTCCCCTAAGGGGATGTTTAGCTTGAATTGCACCTCTCAGTCTGCGTGCCAGGGCTGTACTATGTTCAGATGATCTGAACAAAACAGTCAGATAGTAGAAATGATAAGAAGTACAACAAAAGTTCCTATTATCTGGAACCATGGCGGTATAGTGGCACCTCAACCTCAAATGATATGGCCCACTCTCGGAGCTAAACATAAGGATTTGTGGAAACTATTAAATGCTCTTAATAAGATCAAAATTTGGGAAAGAATAAAAAAGCATCTAGAAGGACACTCTACAAACTTGTTTTTGGATACAGCAAAATTAAAAGAACAAATATTTAAAGCATCCCAGGCACACCTGACTTTAATGTCAGGAACTGGAGTGCTTAAAGGAGCTGCAGACAAATTAGAAGCTAGTCACCCATTAAAATGGATAAAAACACTTGGAAGCTCTGTGATTTCAAGGATCATGGTGCTTTTAATCTATGTTGTTTGTCTTTGTACAGTCTGCAGATGAGGATTCCGATTCCTGCGAGAAGTAGCTCACTGTGAGAAAGCTGCCCTTGCTTTTATTTCTTTGCAAATCAAAGAAGGGAGACATGTTGGGAGCAAGTCCCCCCAAATCTGGCCATAAACTGACTGGCCATAAGCAAAATCTCTGCAGCACTGTAACATGTTCATAATGGCCCTAACACCCAAACTGGAAGGTTGGGGATTTACGGGAATGAGGGCAAGGAACACCTGGCCGGCCCAGGGTGGAAAACCGCTTAAAGACATTCTTAAGCCACAAACAAAAGCATGAGCAATCTGTGTCTTTAAGGGCATGTTCCTGCTGCAGTTAACTGGCCCAACCTATTCCTTTAATTTGGCCCATCCCTTCCTTCTTTTCCCATAAGGAATACCTTTAGTTAATTTAATATCTATAGAAACAATGCTAATGACTGGTTTGCTGTTACTAAATATGTGGGTAAATCTCTGTTTGGGGCTCTCAGCTCTGAAGGCTGTGAGTCACCTGATTTCCCACTTCACACCTCTATATTTCTGTGTGTGTGTCTTTAATTCCTCTAGTGCCGCTGGGTTAGAGTGTCCCCAACTGAGCTGGTCTCGGCACTTGAAAACTGGCACTTCTGATGATGCCCTCTCTCACCACTTCTATTCAATATAGTATTGGAAGTTCTAGACTGTAGAATCAGGCAAGAGAAATAAATAAAGTAGGTCCAAATAGGAAGAGAGAAAGTCAAACTCTCCCTGTTTGCAGATGACATGATTCTATATTTACAAAAAAACATGGTCTGTGCACAAAAGTTCCTCCAGGTGATAAACAACTTCAGTAAAGTTGCAGGATGCAAAATCAATATACAAAAATCACTAGCATTCCTAGACACCAACAAAAGCCAAACTGAGAGCCAAATCAGACAGGCAGTTCCATTCACAATTGCTACAAAAGAATAAAATACCTAGCAGTACAGATAACCAGGGAAGTGTAAGATCTCTAAAAGTAGAATTACAAAATATTGCTCAAAGAAATCAGAGAAGAAACAAACAAATGGAAAAACATCCAATGCTTATGGATAGGAAGAATCAACAGTATTAAAATGGTTATACTGTCCAAAGCATTTTACAGGTTCAATGCTATTTCTATCCAACTATTATATCAATGACATTCTTCACAGAACTATAATGAACTATTTTAAAATTTATGTGAAACCAAAAAGTAGCCTGAATAGCCAAGGCAATCCTAAGCAAAAAGAATAAAGCTGGAAACATCACATTATTCAACTTCAAACTATACTACATGGCTACAGTAACCCAAACAGCATGGTAGTCATACAAAAATTTGGCACATAGACCAATGAAATAGAAGAGAAAGCCCAGAAATAAGACCACACATCTATGACCATCTTATCTTCAACAAAGCTGACAAAACAACAATGGGGAAAAGACTCCCTATTCAATAAATGGTCCTGGGATAACTGGTTAGCTATATGCAGAAGATATAAGTTGGACCCCTTCCTTAGACCACACACACAAATTAACTCAAGATAGATTAAAGACTTAAATGTAAAATCCAAACCTATGAAATCCCTGGAAGACAACCTAAGCAATACCATTCTGAACTAAGTAATAGGCAATTATTTCATGATGAAGAGGCAAAAGGCAATTGCAACAAAAGCAAAAATTGACAAGTTGGATTTAATTAAACTAAAGAACTTCTGCACAACAAAAGAAACTATCAGCAGATTACACAGACAACTTACAGAATGGGAGAAAATTTTTGCAAACTACACATCTGACAAAGGTCTGATATCCAACATCTAGAAGGAACTTAAACAAATTTTTAAGAAAAAACAGCCCCATAAAAAAGTGAGCAAAGGACATGAATGGACACTTCTCAAAAGGAGACATATATGCAGCCAATAAGCATATGAGAAAAACTCAACATCATTGATCATCAGATAAATGTAAATGAAAATCACAATGAGTTACCAACTCACACTAGTCAGAATGGCTATTATTAAAGTCATAAAATAACAGATGCTGGTGAAGTTGTGGAGAGAAAGGAATGCTTATACACTGTTGGTGGGAATGTACATTAGTTCAACCATTGTGGAAGGCTATGTCAATTCTTTGAAGGACTAAAGACAGAAATCCAATTTCACACAGCAATCCCACTACTGCTGATATACCAAAAGGAATGTAAATCATTCTATTATAAAGATGCGTATGTTCATTGCAGCACTATTCACAATAGAAAAGACGTGGAATCTATTCAAATGCCCATCAGTGACAGACTGCATAAAGAAAATGTGATATATATACCCCCATGGAATACTATGCAACAATTTAAAAAATGATATTGGCTGGGCGCAGTGGCTCATGCCTGTTATCCCAGCACTTTGGGAGGCCAAGGCAGGTGGATCACCTGAGGTTAGGAGTTTAAGACTAGCCTGGGCAACATGGAAAAACCCTGTCTCTACTAAAAATACAAAACTAGCCGGGCATGGTGGTGCATCCCTGTAATACCAGCTACTTGGGAGGCTGAGGACAGGAGAATACCTTGAACCTGGGAGGCAGAGGTTGCAGTGAGCTGAGATCATGCCATTGCCCTCCAGCCTGGGCAACAAGAGTGAAACTCTGTTTCAAAACACACACACACACACACACACACACACACACACACACACACACACACACATATACACACACAGAATGACATTGATATGGTTAGGTTTTGTGTTCTCACCTAAATCTCATCTTGAATTGCAATTCCCAGGTATTGAGGGAGAGACCTGGTAGGAGGTGATTGGATGATGAAGGCAGTTGCCCCCATGCTGTTTCATAATACTGAATGAGTTCTGAGGAGATCTGATGGTTTTATAAGGTGCTCTTCCCCCTTTGCTTTCTTCACTCTCTTGCCACCTGCCATGTAAAACATGCTTGCTTCTTCTTTGCTTTCCATCATGATGGTGAGTTTCCTGAGGCCTCCACAGCCATGTGAAGCTGAGTCAATTAAACCTTTGTTTATAAATTACCCAGTCTCTGATAGTATCTTTATAGCAGTGTGAAAATGGAATAATACAGACATCATGTCCTTTGCAGGGACATGTACAGAGATGGAGGGCATTATCCTTAGTAAAGTAATGCAGAAAGAGAAAACTAAATACTGCATATTCTCACTTATAAGTGGGAGCTGAATGATGAGAACACATGGACACATGTCAGGGAACAATACACACTGGGGCCTATTGAAGGTTGGAGGGTAGAAGGAGGGAGGGGATCAGGAAAAATAATAATGGATACTAGGCTTAATATCTGGGTGATCAAATAATCGGTACAACAAACGCCCATGACACATGTTTACATATAACAAAACTGCACATGTACCCCGACCTTAAAATAAAAGTTAAAAAAGGATTTTGGCATCTTTATTTATAATGAATATTGGTCTCCTCTTTTAATTTTTGTAATGACTTTGTATGGTTTTGGTATTAAGCAAATATTGACCTCATAACATTTTCTTGAAGAGTTTCTTTAGAATGGGTAATTTTTTTTTTTTTTTTTTTTTTTTTTTTTTTTTTAATTTAAGTGTTTGGTAGAAGTCACTAGTGAAGCCACCTAAACTTGCTGTCTTGATTGTGGTAAAGTTTTTTGCTACAAATTCCAATTATTTAATACATGTAAGTTTATTCATATTTTCTCTTTCTTCTTGAATTACCTTTGGTAGTTTGTATATTTCAAATAAGTGTTTCATTTCATTTAAGTTTTCAAATTTGTGAGCATAGGTTGTTTTAAATATTGATTATTATGTTCTAAATATCTTTAGAACATGCATCAACCTTCATTTTTTATATTGGTAATTAGTGCCATCTCAGTTTTTATTTTTTAATTTTGACATTTATTTTAGATTCAGAGGGTACATGTGCAGGTTTGTTACTTGAGTATATTGAGTAATGCTGAAGTTTGGGGTATTATTGATCCCATAACCCAGGTACTAAACATAGTACACAATAGTTAGTTTTTTGACATTTGCACCTCTCTCCCTCTTCTAATAGTCTCCAGTCTCTATTGTTGCTGTCTTTATGTTCATGTGTATCCAATGCTGAGCTCCCATTTACAAGTGAGAACATGCAATATTTGGTTTTCTGTTCCTGCATAATTTTGCTTAGAATAATGGCTTTCAGCTGCATCTACATTGCTGCAAAGGATATGATTTTATTCTTTTTATGGCTGCATAGTGTTCCATGATATATATAAACCAAATTTCCTTTATCCAATCCACCATTGATGGGCACCATGATGATTCCATATCTTTGTTATTGTGACTAGCACAGCAATAAACATACAAGTACATGTGTCTTTTTAGTAGAACGATTTATTTTCTTTTGGATATATACCCAGTAAAGAAATTGCTGGATCAAATGGTAGTCCTTTGAGAAATCACTGAACTGCTTTCCACAGTGACTGAATTAATTTACTTTCTCACCATCAGTATATAAGCATTCCTTTTTCTCTGAAGCCTCACTAGCATCTTTTTTTTTCTTTTCAAAAATCACCATTTCGACTGGTGTGAGATGGTATCTCATTGTGGTTTTGATTTTCTTTCCTCTGAAAATTACTGATGTTGGTCATTTTTTCATATGTTGGTTGGCTACTTGTATGTCATCTTTTGAGAAATGTCTGTTCATGTTCTTTGCCCATTTTTAATGGGGGAATTCAGTTTTGCTTGTTCAATTAAGTTCCTTAAAGATTCTGCAAATTAGACCTTTGGCAGATGCATATTTGACAAATATTTTCTCTTTCGGTTGTCTGTTTACTTTGTTGATAGTTTGTTGTTGTTGTCGTTGTTGTTGTTTGTTTGTTTTTCTGTGTGGAAGCTCTTTTGCTTATTTAAGTCCCACTTGTCATTTTTTTTTTTTTTTTTGTTGCAATTACTTTTGAAGACTTAGTCATACATTTTTTCTTTCTTTTTTTTTTTGAGACAGAGTCTCGCTCTGTCGCCCAGGCTGGAGTGCAGTGGCCGGATCTTAGCTCACTGCAAGCTCTGCCTCCCGGGTTACGCCATTCTCCTGCCTCAGCCTCCCGAGTAGCTGGGACTACAGGCACCCGCCACCTCGCCCGGCTAGTTTTTTGTATTTTTTTTAGTAGAGACGGAGTTTCACCGTGTTAGCCAGGATGGTCTCGATCTCCTGACCTCGTGATCCGCCCATCTCGGCCTCCCAAAGTGCTGGGATTACAGGCTTGAGCCACCGCGCCCGGGGTCATACATTTTTTCTTAAGGCCAATATCCAGAATGGTGTATTCTAGGTTTTCTTCTAGGATTCATACAGTTTGAGATTTTACATTTTAATCTCTAATTCATCTTCAGTTAATTTTTTTGTATGGTGAAAGGTTGGAGTCCAGTTTTATTCTTCTGCATATGACTAGCCAGCTATCCCAGCACCAATTATTGAATAAGGAATCCTTTCCTCTATTGCTAATTTTTTTCAACTTTTTCAAAGAGCACATGGTTGTAGGTATGCAGCTTTATTTGGGGGTTCTCTACTCTCTTCCTTTGGTCTATGTGTGTGTTTTAGTACCAGTACATATTGTTTTGGTTAATGTGTAGCCTTACAGTACAGTTTGAAGTCTGGTAATGTAATGTCTCCAGTTTTGTTCTTTTTGTTTAAAACTGCTTTGGCTATTCATGCTCTTTTTTGGTTCCATGTGAATGGTAGAATACTTTTGTCCAGTTCTCTGAAAAAGGATGCCGGTGGTTTTATATGAATAGTGTAAAATATGTAGATTGGTTTGGGCAGTATGGCCATTTAGTGATATTGATTCTTCCAATCCATGAGCATGGAATGTTTTTCTAATTTGTTGTGTCATCTGTGACTTCTGTTAGTAGTATTTTGTAGCTTTTTTTTTTTTTTTTTCCTGAGACAAAGTTTCACTCTTGTTGCCCAGGTTGGAGTGTGATGGCGTGATTGCGGTTCACTGAAACCTCCATCTCCCGGGTTCAAGCAATTCTCCTGCCTCGGCCTCCTGAGTAGCTAGAATTATAGGTGCATACCACCATGCCCAGCTATTGTTTTCTATTTTTGGTAGTGATGGGATTTCACCATGTTGGTCAGGCTGGTCTCGAACTCCTGACCTCAGGTGATACACCCACCTCAGCCTCCCAAAGTGCTGGGATTACAGGTGTTAGCCATTGCACCCAGCCTGTAGTGTTTTTTGTTGTTGTTGCTTTTGTAGAGATCTTTCACCTCCTTGGTTTACTGTATTTGTAGGACTTTTACATTTTTGCAGTTATTTTACATGAGAGTTCATTCTTGATTTGTCTTTCAGCTTGAACATTATTGGTGTATAGAAATGCTACTGATTTTCGTACATTGATTTTGTATCTTGAAACTTTACTGAAGTTATTTATCCATTCCATTTGGCTTTTGGTGGAATCTTTAGGGTTTTCTGGGTAGAGAATAATATAGTCAGTGAAGAGAGACAGTTTGACTTCTTTTTCTATTTGATTGCCTTTTATTTCTTTTTCTTGGCTGATTGCTCTCGCTAGGGCTTCCAGTACTATGTTGAATAGTAATGATGAGAGTGGGCATCCTTATTGTCTTCCAGTTATCAAGGGGAATGTTTCCAGCTTTTGCTCATTCAGTGTGATGTTTTCTGTGGGTGTGTCATAGATGATTTTTATTATATTGAGGTATGTTTCTTCAATGCCTAGTTTGTTGAGAGTTTTTAAAGAGGAGTGTTGGATTTATTGAAAGTTGTTTTTTTTCTGCATCTATTAAGATGATCATATGGTGTTTGTTTTTAATTCTGTTTATGTGGTGAATCACATTTATTGATGTGCATATGTTGAACCAACCCTGCATCCAGGAATAAAGCCTACTTGAAATGATGAATTAACTTTTTGATATGCTGTTGGATTTGGTTTGCTAGCATTTTTATGAGGATTTTTGTGTCTTTGTTCATCAGGGATATTGGCCAGTTTTTTTTTTTTTTTTTCCATTTTCTCTTTTTTAGGTTTTGGTATCAGGGTGAGGTTGCCTTCATATAATGAATTAGGGAGGAGTCCCTCCTCTATTTTTTGCAATGGTTTCAGTAGTGTTGGTACCAGCTCTTCGAATATCTGGTAGAATTCAACTGTGAATTTATCTTGTTAGGGAATTTTTTTTTTTGGTTGGTAGGTTAATTATTGATTCAATTTCATAACTAGATATTGGTCTGTTCAGAGTTTTAATTCTTCCTGATTCAATCTTGGGAGACTTCATCACTGTTTTTTTTCCTGATCATTTGGTGTAGAAGATGATTAATTTTGCTGATCTTGTCAAAGATCCAGGTTTTTGTTTCATTGATTGTGTGTTTTTGCTTTGTTTTCGTTTTTATTTCATTGTTTTTTCTTCTTATCTTTATTATTTTCTCTCTTCTGCATAATTTGGGTTTTTATTTGCTTTTACCCTTTTAGTTTTTCTTTTTTTGTGTGGAAGCTGAAGTTATTAATTTGAGACCTTTCTTCTTTTCTAATATAAGAATTTATCAGTTTCTGCCTAAGTACTGCTTTAATGGTATCCTATAAATTTTGATACGTTGTTTTTATTTCATTTATTTCAAAATACCTTCCAATTTCTTTCTTTTTTTTCCTTTGGCCTATGGGCTATTTACAAGTAAGTTATTCAGTTTTTGAATATTTGGATATTTTCCAGATATCTTTTTGTTATTGATTTCTAATTTAATTCCACTGTGAATAAACATTTGTCTGAGTTGAATTCTTTTAAATGTATTGAGTTTAGTTTTGTTGCACAACATATCATCTATCTTTGTAAAAGTTCCATGTGCTCATGAAAAAAATGTATATATTGTGTGTTTTGAAGTTTTGTTATTATGGTCATAAGGGTTTGGGACTGCTATGTCCTTCTTATGAACTGACCATTTTCCACAAATTGACCATGTGAACTTTATTTTAATTTTTTGAGCATGATGTCTTACTCTATTGATTTATGTTTAAACCAAGTGTGTCTTTATCTTTAAAGGGAATTTCCCATAGGCAGCATATAATTAGATCTACTAATTCTAGTGTGTGAATTCTGGGTTGGGTTTGATTGATTTTTCTCTTTAGTAAAAGTCACATTTTACTGTTTCTTTGCATGCTTTGTAATTTTTGATGGGTTGCCAGATAGTGTGCATTTTACTTCATTTGGGTGGTAGATATTTTGTTTTCTATAAATATTCTTGAGCTTTTTGTGGGACACAATTAAGTTACTTTGAAATGATTTGACCTTTTGGGGTCTTTTTAAAAATATTTGTTAGGTGAGATCAGAATAATATTTGTTGGCTGGGCCTGGTGTCTCATTCCTGTAATCCTAGCACATTGGGAGGCTGTGGTGGGAAGATTGCTTGGGCCCAGGAATTTGAGACCAGCCTGGGCAAAAAAAGGGAGATCCTGCCTGCCACTGCACTTCAGCTTGCGCAACAGAGTGTGACTCTGTCTCAAAATATAAAGAATAATATTTTCTAAATTATTACCTTCTATAGAAGCAAGACCCTCTTATCAATGTTCCATAAATTACACAGTTTTTCAGCATGGTTTGTGGGAATAGGAACTATTTCAAGCTTATTGTGAGCTCTGGATATATTTTCTCTAATCATTTCATGTGGTTCTTTTACCAGCATTGAGGACTTTTCTTCCAGACAGGACCTAAACAGTGCTCTACTGAATACTGGATGGGAACCTGTACAGATCTACAGAGCTCACTCTTTGCATAGTCTTTCACTCTCTGGGATTTTTCTCTATGAGCCTTAGCCCCTTTGGTCTCTGCAAATGCTTAACTTTGTTTCCTCAACTTAGGGAGTCTGCCTTGCTCCACCAGGGTTCTCCTTCCCTTTTCTGTGTGCTGAAAAATATAAGTTGGCGTAATGATCCAACTCCTTTATTTCCAGAGTGTCCTTCATTGATTGATCTTCACTGTCTTGAAAGTCCTTTTTTCATATATTTTGTTCAGATTTTAAAACATTTTAAGATGGTAAATCATATTTATTATTCTATACTAGTTAGAAGTGAAACTCATATCTATTCACTTTTTATGTAGAAATCAAGCAAAAATATCTTTGAAATTGTTCATATTGCCTTAGTTACAGATATAATACTTATGGAGATAGGATGTAAAATGAGATCAAAATAGGCTAAACTTGAAAAGTTTCTATATAAATATAGGAACTGAAATTTTAAACTCAGGGGAAAGTTAAGTCGTTGAGGTTCATAAGGATTACAGTTGAATGAGGCCTACTTAAGAAATATAAATACATATGGATAAACTTTTAATGGATATGTGCATTTAAATAAATTGGACAACATATTGATAGAGACCAAGATAAATATTTTTGGCTCTAATACAGACGTACGTAGTATATCAAAGATTTTATTTAATTCTGAAACATAAATGTTAGTGGCTGCGCATTCATGTTTTTCTTTAGATAAATATCCATGGTGTTTATTTTGTGATTTTGTACCTTGAGATACTCTATCTCCTTAACTTTGGCACTCTGTTTTATATTCTAGTTAGTAGGTGAAGCAAGTACTTTAAGTTTTAAACGATTTTGCTCTACCATATCTGGCTTTTTATTTTACTGCCCAGAATATTTATAATCCTGTGTTAATAACCAAAGATCAAAGAAGTTTCTATTATCTTCCACTTCCTTTCTTACAAACCTGTAAGAAGAATTTTCTGAGTTGTTTTTAGGCTATCTCACTGGCCAAACAAGCTTTGCTCACAGGCAAAAGTAGCTTGTACTTGAAGATCCATATCTTTCTATTTTCTGTTTTACTGAGAGGAAAATGATGATTGACTTTTCAAACAGACACAAAGGGCATGCATGCTTTCTGTAATGACTGAACAGGGCTGCTACAATTGCTGAGTCTTCATAAGAAAAGCTATACAGAAGATCAAGTACTTCTGATCTGATTATACAAAGTAATTCTGTTGTTCTCTTTTTAAGCAACATTTACTTAGATTTGTGAGATAAATAACAAAGTTTCTTCAGACATCCTAACCATTAACATGTGAACATGACAATCCATGTGGTTATATGTGTGGATCTCTTTTCTTTTCTATATAGCTAATGGAATTAAAAAAAGAAACAAACCTATAACCCTGTCAACTCTATGCAAGCATTGCTTCTTCAGTTTAAGAGTAAATGGCCTTGTATAAATATGTTAAGAGAAATAATTTTGAATTACATAAGATTTAAAGTAAGAAACAATATTTTGCCAAAATATTAGGCATCACTTTATTAAGAAATACTTATATACATAGAGTGGAGAATCAGGGTTATACAAAGTCTTAACTATTCTAATAGATATTTCCAGATCCGGGGCACAAAATTGAATTCAATCTGTGTCTCAGATTTCACATTTGTTAAAATGAAGAGGAGCATAGTCTTTGAAAAGTTTTATCTAAATATATGTTAAATTTTCTTTAAGAGAAAATTATATTGTATGTAATTTAAAATTAAAGTAAAATAAAATTTATACAAATTTTCCTATTAGATATTATCGCATAACAACTTAGATCATAGAAACTGCATTTAGATGCCATTTTAGTAATAATCTTTTAAATTCACTATAGTTTTATTTATCAATTATTACTGTTTTCAAATTATTCAATATCCTTCACTCACTTTCAAAAGAAAAAACAGCATGTAACATCATGTAACATAAAGCAATCTATTCTCAATGTTTTTCTTTTCATTTCCAGTTGTATGTTTATAATCAATTATGATATTTCTATGTAGACAAAGGTTTATGTTAGTTAAAACAATTATATATTCCTCTTCTTTCATTTTTCTAATGAAATCATCACTAGACATGCAATTTTTTCAGAGAAAAACAATGATAGACTATAGTTTCCTGTTTCTAACTAGATGATTTTAAAATTACATAAAATTACTGGAAAAGGGTAAGAAATGTTTTAGGTCTTCATTTATATTTTAATATAATAAATATTTCAAGTTCAACGAACAAAGGTTTATCATAGAAAAATTCTAAGATTTCTCTGATTAAAAAATAATGTTGATGGAGAGAACAAAGCAGACATTAAGATTCTTTGAATCATAGTTTTACTACTGCTTTGCTGACTATGGAATGCATTCCCTTAGGGTTTGCTGACAATTTGAAAGTTAAGGAGAAGGAGGTATCTCTATGAAGAGTCTGGGCTAAATCACTTTTGCTTTAAAACATTCACACTGTTTTGATGTTATTTAGTGCAAACAGTCAAATGTCTCAGGCTTAGTGTATTATTTACTTTGTGTGTAATGACACATTTCACCCTTGCCTGCATACCTACCTATCCTCAGTTATTTATTCATTTTTATAACCTAATTCCCCATATATGTCTTTGATCTCATCCTCTCTTTCCTCATTTGCTTCCTCAACCATTTCTTTTATTGATATATCTTTCATCTCATCCTTTGTAAAATAGATTCCTTCCTTTTAGGATATAAATACATTTCATATATTTTTCTTTATTTAAAACAATACTCTACCTTTAATCTTGATTTTTCTCCCAGATGCCAAGCAATCTTCTTACTACACTTCTTGACAGAATAGAAAACATTGTTTCCATGTCAGGATATTCTTCAGTCTTTCCAGGGGACTTTTAGCTACACTTATCACTATGCCCTTTTCTGGGAACAGTCTGACAACCTCTCTGATATTGTCAGATTTTTTTCTTTTTATAATGAGTTATTACTTAAGTGTTGTCAAGATAGAAATTATTTTTTTCTCAAGACAGAATATTGTTGTGCTTGGGTCTCAGCAGCATAAATTATAGCCACTAGCAATGTGAAAGGATTAAATTCAACATGATTAAAATTGAGAGTGGGCTCTATAAACTCACTAAGGGAAGAACAACCCTTCCTTCTGGCATGTTTACTACAAATGTAAACAATTTTCCTTTTGAAATTATAGATAATTTATTTTTCTTCTCATTTAGCTTAAACATGAATGTAATAGCCTGTTATGGTCAAAGGTTCATTGATGACATTAGTGAACACACTTTAAAATCTGTAGGATGTAGTTTAAAATATCAGTAATGTGTTGTTTTCTCTAATTGGAATTAATGCCTTATAGGGCATATTTTACTCACATGGGGTATTTTTGTTACAAAAGGAGAACTCCATCTATCAACTTCCATAGGGATCATGCTTAATATACAAGCAGATCAAGCGTGATCTATTTGAAAGAATGATAAGCTTTAAACTAACTTGTGGCATTGTGCCATAGTCAGCTTATGGACAGTAGAATAATCAAGATAAGCAAGAAACAATTTATAAGTTTTATTGCACGTTCTTTTAAAGTTCAAGTAAATGTACATAAAACTAATCAAACAAAATATGTTGAATCATCATGGTAAGCAATGTCAGCCTGTAAAAACCAGTTCACCATTCACTTCAATCAAGGCAGTTAGTTTCAATCATTTCCTATGCTTTCCAACAACACAGAACACTGGTATATAGAATATATTCTTGTTCATTCTATAGTCTTAAATATCAGTGAAAGCATAGTGGTTATAGATGAATGCTGAGTAGATACACTGTGTCAGGTTTCAAAGTTATCCCGGTTCTTAGTTTTACATTAAGAAACACAATAAAATGGATATTACATAGCCTTAATTGAAAGTGGTCCATGACTTGGTGTGGTGGCTCAGGCCTGTAATCTCAGCACTTTGGGAGGCCAAGGCGGGTGGATCACGAGGTCAGGAGATAGAGACCAGCCTGGTCAACATCGTGAAACCCTGTCTTTACTAAAAATACAAAAAATTAGCTGGGTGTGGTGGCACGCACCTGTAGTGTCAGCTACTCGGGAGGCTGAGGCAGAAGAATTGCTTAAACCCAGTAGACAGAGGTTGCAGTGAGCAGAGATTGCACCACTGCACTCCAGGTTGGGTGACAGAGTGAGACTCTGTCTAAAAAAAAAAAAATTGTTTGGTCTTTAGGAAAAGGCACATTTTAGAAAAGAAAATTTTAAGTTATGGGAAATGGGCACTTATTTAATTTTCTTCTCATTTAGATTAAACATGAACATAAGAACCTGTTATAGTCAAAGATTCATTGATAACATTAGTCAACACATATTCTTATTCTTACCTCTACAAATATTCTTACCTCTGAAGCAAACACCTTATATACAACTAAACTGTATGCGTAACAACAACCCCTGATTTTGAAAGTTCAACATCTTTTGTTCCTTAAGAACAAAGGACTGTGTGTTGACTGCGCTTATAGATCTCTGCTATAGAATCCTAGGAACATATTAAATAATGATGCTATAATGTTAGTGCAATTCTGCTCACCTTTATGGACATTCTTTCAGTTTACTTTGCAGGATCCACTCAACCATTAAATGTTGGAATTCTGCAGGGTCTTCTTATCACTTTTAAACTCTTTCCTTAGGTCAGTGGTTCTCAGAGACCTAGGATCACCAGCATCATCATTACCCAGGGGCTTGTTAGATAGGTGAATTCTCAGCCCGCACACTAGACTTATTGAATCAGAAACTTCAGGAATGGGCCCCAGCAATCTGTGTTTTAATAATCCCTCCAGTTTATTTTGATGTATGTTCATGTTTGAGAACCACTGTCCTAGCTGTTCTCACCTATGCCTATGGCTTCAAATACCATATCAATCACAAATTATCTCCAGTTTAGTCCTTTTCTCTGAGCTCCAGGCTAAGAGAAAACTATGTGAAACTCCATAGGATGTCTCACAGAAAGCTCTAATTCTACATGTCCACAGACCAAACTCATAGTCTTGTCCTTAAAATTCGGGTCCTCTTCCAGTGTTCCATATCTCATTGAAAATCACAATGAAATCCATCTTGTTATATAAGCCAGAAGCCTAGAAGTCATCCTTGACACATAATCTCCCTCAACTCCTATAGCTAAGTTGTTGATTTTACCTCCTAAAGGTATCTTGTGTATATCCACTTGTTTTGTTTCATTCCCACCATTCTAGCCTCTAACAGGCTCTTATGTACATGTTTATTCTAAATGAGAAGAAAAATAAATAAGTGCCCATTTCCCACAACCTAAAATTTTCTTTTCTAAAATGTGCCTTATCCTAAGGACCAAACACTTTCAACTAAAGCTGTGTGATATCCATTAAAAACAGCATAAAACGCAAAAAAAGATTTATATAGAACACAACAATATCATTAATATTATAAAAGGCTATCTTATGTGCAAATGTACAATTAAACAATAATGTCCTCAACAATCTTGCTTCTAGTGTATTGGGTCACTATATAAACACGTTCTCCCATAATTTACCTAGATCTGGAATTTTTTTTAAAAAAGGTTTGCTGCATCAACAACAGCTGACTTTTATTACTCATTAATTTTCTTGTTATGCAATCTCTGCCAGTAAGTCAACGTTTGATGCACAATATTCATTATCCTTGGTACGATTCTGTTTGAGTATACTACTACTGAAACTAAAATAATCAGACTCAAGTAAGGATATGCCCTGCTCAGGTTTCAAGTCTTTTGTTTTTACTCTGTATCTAAATCAAATTCAATGAATGTTCTTTCCCTATATATCAATGTTTCAACATTTTTCATAGTCAGATCCTTCAATGTGTCAGTGTTCCCGTTCCCTAATTTTACGTATTTTAAGGCCACTATGTTTCTGTGCTATTGTTTTTTATAGTGAGTATAAATCTACTGCAACTGACAAAAGGTTTATCCAAACACAGTTCCTATTAAAATTAAGAAATTCAACAATTGAATGATAATCCAGCAGTGGAAATTCAAAGTTACTCTTATAGCTTAAGGCCCTCAGGTTGTTTCCAAAAGGCAAAGGGAATTATAATGTTAAAAAATAAATAATTCAACATATTCTAGGTTAAAAGTGTAGGTTATACCTAAAAAAAGAATTGAAGTCTAACATAATAGCAGCAACAATAAAAAATGGGGATATTCCTCATTGTTTGTGCAAGTAGTAAACTAAAAATATACCACAATCCTTGCAATAAATGTATTCACAAGAGATGTGTGTCATTCCTATTTGTTTCTAAATCATATATTCTTACTGAAAAATGGTTACTTTATAATATAGGCAAAGTATCATTTGTCTAAAAAAAATCACTACTTAAAAAAAAGTCAGATATTAAGTAAAGGTTATTTTGTAATGTGATTATTTTATAATGTGAGTTATCAATTATTCTTAATTTATCTGCTTTAAAATTGAAATTTTCAGTGTGTTAAGTATTTATACATTAGAAAACATTATAAACTTGAATAGAAATATTTCTTCTCTGCAATTCTATAATATTGGTATCACAGAATCAGCAATGGTATCTTTATATAATCCAGCAGAATAACCCACTTAGTCTATTAGGATAGTCAATGTAAATTATGTAGTTCATTTTCCTTATATAGACTTAAATTTGATCTAATAGGACAAAATATCCCTTAAGAAGGGTAATAAAGAGTCTGACTCCACTTTAGATATTTGATTGCTGATAGTTTTCAAGCTCTACCCTCCTCCCTTTCCCTTGTATGCTGGAACCTTAATTCCAGCCTTAACTCCTTAATACTAGAACAACTAAGCTTTTTTTGTTTGTTTTTGTTTTGTTTGTTTATTTGTTTGTTTTTTTGAGATAGAGTCTCATTCTGTCACCCAGGCTGGAGTGCAGTGGTGTAATCACAACTCACTGAAGCTTCGACCTCCTGGGCTCAAGCGATCCTCCTACCTCAGCCTACCAAGCAGCTGGGACCACAAGTGCCTGCCACCATGTCCTACTAATTTTTTAGATTTTGTGCAGACAGGTTCTCCCTATGTTGTGCAGACTGGTCTCGAACTCCTGGGGTCAAGAGATCCTCCTGTCTGAGCCTCCCGAAGTGCTGGGTTTACAGGCCTGAGCCACCACACCCTGATCTGAAGTTATTTTTGGGTCAGCAGGAATGCCTGTCTTGCTCTCCCCGGAAAGCATCATAATGTAAATAATAAACATTTTCGTAGTGTCCTGGTGTGTATGTGGTGTCCTGACCTCTTAACCAAAGTTGAGATTGAGGGTGGGGGTTTCATTTCACCTCTGGGGCGTGACCAACATATGAAACACTGATTAAAAAGGAAAGGTATCGTTCTGAGCAAAATAAAGAAATATAGTACTGAAAATGATTCACCAAGTCCTGTATTAATTTGGTTTCTGTTTTCCAAAACCAAAATAGTAGGTAAATACTAGAAAGAAATTAATCTTATGGTGTCCACTAGATGGCAGGGGCCAACTTTTATTCTTAGGAATTTCCATTCTAGAAAACCCAGTTTTCAGTTCAGGGAGCTATCTATTAACAACATGCACAAATTTGAAGGTAAATAGTTAGAGATGCGATTAATATGACTGTTTATTCTTTTTATTTAGTGAATTACCCCTAGTGGCAAATGACCTGGGCTTTTGAGTAGCTAAATCTCTTCCAATTTGAAAATAAGAATGGATTTATTTTGCCCTTCCTCATCTCCTTCACTGGTAGATAAATCACTCCTCTACATCACAGGACAAATGTAGAAGTTACAAGCTCTTCCAGGGCAATATCTTACACACAAGTAAGTACTGTCTAGACATACTCTCTAGTCCACAATAATGAAAAATTATGCAACCTTATAGTTGGAAAGCTACTTAAAGAGAGCAATTTGTTTCTACTTCTTACTTCAGGCTTGAGTACCTAAAGCCTCCAGGACACAATTTAAGATATTAAAAGGTGGAAACTATATCACTTTCCTCAGTAGCCAATTCTGGTAATATATTTTATTTTATAGATAATTCAAGCTCTCCTGCTTCAACTTAAGCACGTATTTTTGCAATTTTATTTTTAATTTTCGACTGTCTTTTTGTATAATTTTTTAAAATACTAAGTTGTAATAATTATATAACTCTCTCTACCACTAAAACAAACTAATTTATTTAACTTTTCTTCATGGAATCTATTTTTATATCCCTGTGATTGGCATTTATTTCTCTTCCCTGAATCGTCCCAAGTTTTCATTTCATCTGTTCTGAAGATATATAAACTATATGATATAACTTATATGTAATGTATATAATATATTATTATATTTCTTATATATTATATATAATTATATATTACATACTAAGATATATAATAGTAAGAATATAACCTAATGCAGAAAGTACGACATCTAGCAACTTATAGATACTTATCTCTTCAGTATCTCCTAGTATTATACCAGCATTCTTCAAACATCTTAATTTCAGCGCTTATATAATAAACTAAATGAATGGCTTTGGCTTCCAAAGTTTTTTCTGCTATTTTGATGGTGGTGGATTTTTTCCAAGTCCTTAGACTGAGTTTCTTCAAAAATTGTTACAACCATTAACATAATTTATCATACATATTCTGGAATATTAGCCCAGAGCAGAAGCAGAAGTCATTCTATTTCTTTTTGATCCATTGCCTGATTTCCTGTAGGTCTTTGGTTGTAGAATGAGTTAATGTATGTGACTTTATTAAGTCAACAAAAGGAAAAAGAACAACTTGATGCTGATTGATTCTTCTCCCAAGCTTGCTGATGATTCTATGCACACATTCTTTAATTATAGGAATCTGGCTATAGGATAAGCAATGTATCATTTGAAGAACATTGTAAATTAGTAGGTATTGTAATATAGTAAGTTAGAAAAAGATTTGATAAAAATATGTAAGTTCTATGATTCTTCCCCCAAAGAAAGGTAATTGTTAATTTTAATATTTTGCAGATAAAAAGAAGAAAGGTGAAAAATGAACTAGAGTGGTAAGCTAATTTGAAAGTAATAAAACTATTGTGTTAATCTTATAGAATCTATTATTCATAAACTCCAATCACAGCATAATGCTGGAACACCGGTACTCTGAACAATCTATTTGAAAATTTAAAATTATATATGTACCTTACATTATATTTCTATTGTACAGTGCTGATCTGGACTTTGAACTTAAGGATCTATTTACTGCTTTCTTCTGCAACATGAAGCCAAGTCAATTTGGAATTCAGGTAGATATATAAAACTGTCTCAGCCTTGATATTCTACAAAAGAAATGGAAAAGGGAGAGAATAAAAGGATGTAAAGAAAAGACTGAATAGAGTGAGTTAGCCCTTCAAAGGAAGAGCCAAGAGCCAGGTCACCAGGGTAATAATGAACAACTATTTATTTAATAATGCAGTTTGCTTACCATGCATTCGAGATATTAGGTTGGTGAAAAAGTAATGGCAAAAACCACTATTACTTTTGCATCAACCTAATATTAATAGCTTTCTGCAAAGTGAATGGGCCATGAATTTAGTAAACCAGCTATGGTAACAGCATACTGTTACACATAGTTAATGACTACACAGAGTTACTTCAAAATACACAAATAGTTCTCAATGTCAATAGGGCATTCAAAGAAGAAAAAAATATATCCCAAAAGGCCAGAAAAGAGTGGTAATAGTACCATTTAACATATTTCTAAACCTTAAGTTTCCTATTATAGGATGGTTATTACGTACATCAATTATTTTTAGTTTGAAAGCCCTTTAAAAATATCTAAAAAAGAAGTTGCCAAGCATGAAATTGTTTAGCATATGGGCATCACAGAGCAGTATTTGAAATGTGGTCTTTTTAACATGCCATTTTCTCTCCCTCTCTCTGGTATTACAAGCAACCCATAATTTTTCTAAGAAATTGTCATGAAATAACAAAAGATTGGACATTACTCAACTTATTTATAGAGGTTACTAAGATCTGGTTGTTATAATTATACCAATGCTTACCAAGTCACTTATTCTTTCTGAGTCACAATTTCTTCAAGAATAAAAAAGGGGAACCAATTATTGATATGCTGTGATGTTTGTAACATGCATTATAATTCCCAAGGGAAAAATTCTATTAAAGTTATATTAAAATATAAACCTAGCAATCACTGAATTAAAAAATCAAAATCTCATACATTTAATAATAATCTGACAAAAGGCTACATGTAGAAAAACTCTCACAAAGCCGGATCCATTAAAAAAGGCACTGGAACTTTGATTTAGCTTGTATTAAGATAATTAATTATAAGAATGCTCTGTCAGTGAAATGAAAACACGGTGAGTACAATTTAGTATTTTTTCTGTTTAATTTGGAAAAGAATAAGATGAATGATATTCATCAGGTGAGGTTATTAATATAATATAAAATGATTTGATGTTTCATAATTAGTCTTAAACATTTTCACATTTGAAATAGAAGATTTTTCACATTGGTTGGAGAAGGTATAGAATAATATGATGAGAGGTGATATTTACTGATGACTTATTACGTGATAGACACTATGCAAAGGTAATTTACATGCATTAATTCATTGAATCATCACAACTGTTCATTAATTTAATTAATATCAATTGAGCACATAAATCGTGCCACATATTGAGGCACGTGAACTGTTGAGGTTAGAAGTTATGGGAACAGAGAGGTAGTACTTGAGAAAGCGGAAGACAGACATTAATACAAGAGTCACAAAACAAAAGTAAAATTACTAGTGTGCTAAATGCTGTGAAGTAGAGGTACATAATGCTATGAGAGCTAATAAGTGATCAAGTTGGCGGGCGGGGAGGGATTAGGGAAGACTTTCCTAAAAGAATCATATACTAAGGTGAACTCTGAAGGAAGACTAGGAGTTATCCAGGTCATGGAATATTATAGGAAAAATGAAAAGCATATGCAGAGGTTCTGTAGGTGGATGGGACATAATACATTAGAGAAACTAAAAGAAGGCCAACATGGCTGGAATGTAAAAACCACAGTGGTGCTTGGTATAAGATGTGACTGGAAAGGTATATAATCCATGCATTGCCTGGTAATTCTTTTTATAGATTTTTTTTAGTCTAAAAATAATGAAAAGTTATTGATAGCTTTAAATAAAGGGGATGGATGGAAAAGTGGAGTGAGGTTAAGGAGTGGTGATATGATCACATTTATATTTTAAGAAAATGTTTCTCCGATTAGAATGGTAGAACAGATTAGAGGGAGGCCAAAGTGAAAGTGGGGAGACAGGTCAGAGGCTATTGAAATTGTTCAGGCTGGGCACAGTGGCTCAGGCCTGTAATTTTAGTGCTTTGGGAGATGGAGCTTGAAAGATAGATTGAGGCCAGGAGTTTGAGACCAGCCTGGGCAACATGGTAAGACCCTGTTTCTACAAAAAAGTTTTTTAAAAAATTGAAAAAAAAAAACTGTTCAGGTTTAAGATGATGGTAGCTTGAACTAGGGTATAGGCACAGGCAAGGGAGATAAATTGATAAATTTGAAAGATATTTAGGAGATAATATTGACCAGCATTGATATGGATAACTATAGCAGGTGAAAGAGTGGCAAGTTTCAGGGTAACTCCTTAGAGGACAATCACAGGAAGGAGATACCATTTGGAGGATAGTGAGATCATACATTTTGTTTTGAATATATTGAATAGGTGGTGCTCTTGAGATATCCCAGCAGAACCATCACTTGAACTTATGAGTCTACAATCTTAGAAGAGGATTTTGGTATGTAGATATAAATATATGTGACTTCTGAATATAGATAGTAAATTGAAGCAATAGACATGGATAAAGCAATCTAAAAAATATGGAATAAGAAAAAAGCTTAAAATGGATCCCTGAGGAGCTCCAACTTTTAATGATCTGGGAGAGTAGAATTATCCTGCAAGAGTAACAGAGGAGGAGTGGCAGGCAGGAAGTGTAGGAGAAAAGGAGTGGTCAAGTAAAATAAGGTCTGACAACGTCTGTTGGACTTAGCCACATGTGGGCTCATTGTAAGCTTATCAAAGTCATTCTAATGGAATAAAGTGGGTAGAAGAGAGATTGAGGAATACTTAGAAGTGAGATAATGAAGACAGTAAGTATAAAGAACACTATCAAGAATTCTGGCTGTAAAAGACAAAGTTAAGGTAAAAGCTGGAGATTTCTTCCGGGATCCAGACTTGCTCTCCCCACTGGGGTAACTTTAATGGCACCTTGCACACTCAATATGTCCAAAACCAAACTTGTGATCTTGTCCCTTCTGACATAAAAATTCTGGTCGTCTTTGAGCATTTTTATAATCAGTGAAAGGCACCTCATTCATCTCACTTTTATTTAAATGGAAAGATTTTAGCAGTTTTTAACAGTCTATGAGATGGATCTGGTTGAGAGGGAGAGGATCAACATATCATAACGAGAGGATGAAAATTCTTGGCAAGTATTGTTACTCGCCCTGAGAAAATGAAGAAAATGAGTCTCAGAGAAGTTATGTAACATGTTCAATGTCTTGAAACGAATAAGAAAAAGAGCTGGGATTATAAACTAGGCATTTTTGTTTTCAAAACCATTAATTACAATGCCTTTCCTATAAATCATTTTTTTTTGCAAGAAGTAACATCAGTGGATTATTGCCTAACATTAGGTATTGTGTGCATTACTTTATTTGTCAGAAATTCAATTCCTTAATACTAATGCAAAGATTAAGGACTATTCTAATTCAGTGACAATAGATAGACTTTCTTTCCTTCCTGGTGAACTTACATTGTGAGGGAACTAGTAGAGAGTTGACTGTTTCACAATAAACCAGTATCTTTTCCATTTAAAAAGGAGGATTCCTCTAGACTCTCTTTTCTTCCAGAACCATCTCTTGCATTTCCCATGGCCCAATTCAGTACAGGCCATTGTGTAAAATCGACATCTAGACCAAAAATATTAATCTTCCTCAAATAAATATGAGGGCAAGGTCCGTCCAAACCAAGACACTGCAAAAACAAACATATTAATAAATGTTAATTTGGATACCATAACAATGTAGATTTTAAATTATAACTTTTTCACAAGTTTACAATACACAATGCATCAATATTGGAAAAAAATTTTTCTCACTACAAATGGCAACATCATCTTTTATTTACTTAAGTCCATTTTTATTTCTTATTTTGTTAACTGTACTCTAGCCATTTGTTTGTTACTTATTGATCTGTTAATCTTTATCTTGCTGATGGATATATTAAGAATATTAACTTTTTGTCTGTCATATGCATTGCAAATATTTTCCTCAATATGTCTTGTCTTTGACTTTTATTTATGGCATTTTGTATGTATGCAATTTTTGAGTAGTTACAGATATAAATTGTTTCTATTTTCTGTTTTAGTGTCATGCTTAGAAGTGCATAATTTTTTTTACATTCAGTCATTAATACATCTAGAGTTATTTTATGTACATTATTGTATTAGTCTGTTCTCATACTGCTAATAAAGACATACCAAAGATTGGGTAATTTATAAAGAAAACAGGTTTAATTGATTCACAGATTCACATGGCTAAGAGACCTCAGGAATCTTACAATCATGGCGGAAGGGGAAGCAAACACATCCTTCTTCACATAGTGGAAGGAAAGAGAATGAGAGCTGAGTAAGGGGGGAAGTCCCTTATAAAACTATTGGATGGGCTGGGCACAGTGACTCATACCTGTAATCCCAGCACTTTGGGAGGCCAAGGTGGGCAGATCACTTGAGGTCAGGAGTTCGAGACTAGCCTGACCAACATGTGGAAACCCCATCTCTACTAAAAATACAAAAATTAGCAGAGCATGGTGGTGGGCACCTGTAATCCCAACTACTCAGGAGGCTGAGGCAGGAGAATCGCTTGAATCTGGGGGAGGCAGAGGTTACAGTTACCCAAGGTTCCACCGTTGCACTCCAGCTTGGGTGACAGAAAGACTCTGTCTCAAAAAACAAACAAACAAACAAACAAACAAAAATTAGATCTCGTGAAAACTCACTATCATGAGAACAGTATGGGGGAAACCACTCCTATGATTTAGTTATCTCCACCTGGTCCCATCCTTGACACGTGGTGATTATTACAATGCAAGATGAGATTTTGGGTGGGGACACAGCCAAATCATACCATTTATATAATATAGTGATCTAAGTATATTTCTCTTTTCCAAATGTTTTGAAAGTTAACCAAAACTATCCATCGAATAATCCATCTTTGCTTGATTGATATGAAATATTACCTTTAGTATATACTGAATTTTTCACATATTTAGTCTCTGCATTTTCTTATTCATTTCATTAAAATATTTATATATTTTTAATTTTGCCAGTGTATTAATTATTATACATTTAAAATATATTTTAGTATTTTTTTGGGGGGTTAGATTACCTTCTCATTAGCCTTAGTATTTTTATCTTGGATTTCTCTCACAGTTTTTATTCTCCCAGATGAACTTTTAGCTAGAGTCAACTTCCAAAAAAATCCCATCAAAATTTTGATTAAAGTAGTATTGTATTTAAAGTTAATTTGAAATATTCGAGATTTGTCATATTAACTATATCGACTGTTCTAAGCCAGAAATGTGGCCATATAACTCAACATTTATCTATCATTTCCTCTATGAAAATTTTACATTTTATTCTCACATGTGTCTTACACATTTTATATTAAGTTTATTCTTGTGTATTTTATCATTTTTGTTGCTATTTTAGAAAAAAATATATATTTCCTATTTTAGAAAAAAAAAGTATATTTCCTGGCTATTATTTTATTGTTACATAATGGATGCCACAAATGGTTTTAATTTCAACAATTTGTGATATCATTTTCTATGTGCAGATAGAGAACCTAAAACTGTAAAGCTCTAACCAAAATTTAAATAAGTTATTGTTTAAGCAAAAATAACTGTTATTTGGCACAAATAAACACTTAACTATGCCAAGGTAAACAACATTAAGAACATGATTGAAATCAGACATTGGCTCTTTTATCTCTTCAGAGCATCTCAGTGTAATAGACATGAAAATTTAGTCTCAGCCTCAGAAATAACACCACACATCTGCAACCATCTGATTGTCAACAAACCTGACAAAAACGAGCAACTGGGAAAGAATCTCCTGTTTAATAAGTGGTGCTGGGAAAATGGCTAGCCATATGCAGAAAACTGAAACTGGACCCCTGCCTTACACTTTATACAAAAATTAACTCAAGATGAATTAAAGACTTAAATTTAAAACCCAAAACCATAAAAACTCTAGAAGAAAACCTAGGCAACACCATAATAGCAGATATGGATAAATTAATAGCTGTAGCTGATAGTAACTACTTATACATTTTTAAAGTGTTCAACTTTAATTCCAATAAAATTACCTTATGAAACTGGGGTAGTTTGTAAAATGACTGACAAAAGGAAAATATATACACTCAAGTAAAGTTTGAGTCACGTTCAATTCTTAGACCCCGAGTGTGTGCACTCTTTTGGATTAACTATGGCTATCAGAAAATTTTCATTTGACATATACACATATAAATAACTACCTGCTTATCTGATCACTCTTCAAATATTCTGTAACATTTTTGAGATGGAGAGTCAAATGTCGATGTTTTGCTTTAGTTTTCCGGTTAGACTAGGTAATAGTACTTTAACTTTCATTTGAAATTATAGAAGCAATATATAAACACAGTAAAAAAAACTAAGCAGTGCATAGAAGAGATTTTTATTTATATCAAGAATTGTTATTAAAAGTATCAAATAACTTTTCTGTATCTATTGAGTTGTTAATACATGGATTTCCTTTTTTAGTCTTAATGCAATGAATTAGACTAATAAGCTTTCTTCTAAATTAACCTTCAGTTTCTGGAGTAAATCCTACTTAGGCATGCTTTCTTGTTCTTGTAATACACTACTGGAGGGTGAGTGGTAAAGATGGCCAAATAGAAGTAGCTGGGGTGCATGGCTCTCCACAGAGAGGAATGGAAGGGGTGAGTAAATACATACCTTCAACAGAAACATCCAGGTACTCACATTGGTACTAATCAAGGAAACAACTGGACCCACCCAGAACAGATAAAAGCAAGGCAGGATGATGGCCCACCTGGGAGTGACATGGAGTTAAGGGAACCTCCACAACTCAGGGAAGTGGTGAATAAATGTACAACCTTGGGAAACCATGCTTCTTCTATGGATCTTTGCAAGCCTCAGGTCCAGAGATAGCCTCGTGAATCCACTTCATCAGGACCTTCAGTCTGACACACAGAGCTACCTGGGGTCTCAGACAAGCAGTTGCTCAGGCACACATGTAATCATGGGAGCTTTAGATTCCCCAGCTTTCGGGGCATCCCAGCAAAAGTAACTGCAACTCTGGCAAAGTGGTGACAGGACTTAGCTAGTTTGCCTTAGATAGACAAGGCAAGGGTCCCTGGAGAACCCCTGACCCACAGGTCAGTGCCTCATCCCCACATAACATAAAAAGTAGCCTGAGAAAAAAATCAAGCTGCAGGCACTGATAAGGAAACTAGCACAAGGGGTTGTGCCTGGAGACATGCTCACAGCTGCACAGATAGGAGAACCTCCAGCCCATTCAGGTAAAATCTTGCACCAACCTCCAGCTCACTCACATAAGGGAACAAGACCTGACATAGAAATGCCTTTGTCCCTTGTATAATCAGTGGGCTCACAGGAAAATGTTTTTTCTCCTTTTGTGGGCATGAATACAGTGGGCTCCAGTGGGTTCTGTTGGGCACTTTCCTTTCCTTTTTGGATTGTGAGGCCAGCCTCTATGAATCATCACTTCAGTTCCTGATTGGTCCTGGGTCAAGGTCCCGGGCAAAGCTTTCACTTCAGCTCCTGATAGGTGCCGGGCCAAGCTGAGCAGCCTCTATGAATAATCCCTTCAGCCCCTGGTTGGTCCCGGGCCAAGTTTTCTTTATTTTTTGAGACAGAGTCTTGCTCGGTCGCCAGGCTGGAGTGCAGTGGCATAATATCGACTCACTGCAACCTCTGTCTCAGCCTCAGGAGTAGCTGGGACTACAGGCACACGCCACCACGCCCAGCTAATTTTTGTATTTTTAGTAGAGACCGGGTTTCACCATGTTGGCCAGGATGGTCTCGATCTTTTGACCTCGTGATCTGCCTCGGCCTCCCAAAGTTCTGGGATTACAGGCGTGAGTCTCTCCATCTAGCCCCAGGCCAAGTTTTCCAATTGGTTCCAGGCCAAGGCCCTGGGCCAAGCTGAGTCAGGTATTCTCCAAGACAGCCTGCAAACTCAGCACATTCCTTCCTTTTCCCTGTCCATAAAACACTGGACCCCAGCCTCAGAGTGGGGAACTCATTCGGCCTCCCCTCTCTGCTGGCAGAGGGCTTTCTGCTTTTGCTTACTAAATCAGCCTTGTCTCTGTGCTCCTTTATTATCTTGGACGTGAGACAAAGAACTCGGTATCATCTCAGACAATGAGAGACTGCTACATCTTGGTGCGTTGAGAATACAACGGTGGGAAATTAAACTCACGTACATACCCCTAGGAAAAAGGCTGAGCCCACAAGTCAAGCAGTGATGGTCTAGGGGCCCCACTTTCATGGCACCTCACAGGATAACACCCACAGGCTTGGAATTCCAGCCAGCCACCAGTAGAAGTGCTGCACTTCCCTGGCACAGAGCTCCTAGGGGGAGTGGTGAACTGCCATCTTTGCTGTTTGGGCAACTTAGCTATTCTAGCCTGTGGGCTTTGGAGAGTCCAAACTGACCGGGGGAAGACGGGATTCCCCGGCGGCGCAGCACAGCTACTCTACCAGAACGTTGCCAGACTGGTTCTTTAAGTGAGTCCCCAATCCGTTCCTCCTCACTGGGCTGGACCTCCCAAGTGGGGCCTGCAGCCACTGCCACCAATGTTTTCTGGCCAACAGTAATTTGAAAATGCCCTGTGACAGAGCTTCCAAAGGGAGGGATGGGCTGCCATATTTCCTGTTAGGGTAAATTAGCCATTCCAGCCTGCAGGTTTTGGAGAGCCCAGGCTGACTGAAGCAGAAGTGGTATACCAGCACAGCACAGCTACTCTATTAAAGCATGGCCAGACTGCTTCTTTAAGCAGCTCCCCACTCTATTCCTCCTCACTGGGTGAAACCTCCCAAGTGGGGCTTCCAGTCATCCCCCGCCAATGTTCTCCAGAAGACAGCCATTTGAAAACTCCCAGGAACATAGCTCCCACGGGGAGGGGCAGGCCACCATCTTCGCTGTTTGGGTGACTTAGCCTTTCCAGCCAGTGGGCTTTGAAGAGCCCAAACCAACTGGGGTGGAAGCAGTACTCCAGCAGAGCACAGCTACTCTGTGAAAGCATGCACGGACACACTGCATTTTTACGCAGGTCTCTGACCCCCGTTCCTCCTCACTGAGTGGAATCTCCCAACTGGGGCCTCTAACCACACCCAGTAGTGTTGTACTGCCTACAGATATTCAAAAACTCCCTAGGATGGAACTCCCAGAGGGAGGGGCAAACCATCATCTTTGCTGTTTGCCTGACTTAGCAGTTCCAGCCTTCCTTCAGGCTTTGGAGAGCCTAAGTGGACCTGGGGTGGAAGCAGTATCCCACACAGCACAGCAGCCCCATGAAAACATGGCCAGACTGCTTTTGCAAGTTAGTACCCAACCCTATTCCTCATAACCAGGTAGTGCCTCCAAAGCAGGGTTTCTGGCTACCCCACTGGTGTTCTCTGGCTGAAAGAGGTTTCAGGCCTCTTTGGGAGGGAGCTCTCAGGAAGAAGGGTGGACCGCCATCTTTGCTGTTTGGAAAACTTAGCGGTTCCAGCTTTTGGGCTTTGGAGTATCTGAGGCAATCAGGAGCTGAAGTAGACTACTAGCACAGCACAGCTGCTCTAGGAAAACGTGGCCAGACTGCTTTTTAAAGCAGGTCCCTGATCCTATTTCTCCTAACTGGATGAGAGCTCCCATCCTGGGTCCCCAGCCACCTCCTACAGGGGCATTCAGGCAAGAAACTGGTCCGTACCACCTTGGGACAGAGCTTCCAGAGGAAGGGGCAAGCTGCCATCTTCGTGGTTTTGCAGCCTTCAGTGGTGATACCTACAGGTACTGGGAAATATAAGGCAACTAGGGAGTGGAGTGGACTCCCAACATACTGCAGCAGCACTACAGAAAATTGGCCAGAAAGTTAGAAGAAAAAAAAAAAAATTATAGACCAGCAACCTCAAAGATTGAAGGTAGATAAGCCCACAAAAATAAGAAAGAATCAGCTCAAGAATGCTAAAATCTCAAAAAGCTAGGGCTCCCTTTTTCCTTGAAATGACCACATAACCTCTCCAGCAAGGGTTTGGAACTGGGCTGAAGTGGAGATGGTTGACAGGGCAGAAGTAGAATTCAGAATATGGACAGGAACAAAGTTCACTGAGCTAAAGGAGCACATTGTAACACAATTCAAGGAAGCAAAAGTTATGAAAAAGCATTGCAGGAACTGAGAGAAAAAATAGTATAAGGAAGAATGTAGTCAACCTGATAGAGCTGTAAAACAGAATAAAAGACTATCGTAATAAATTCACAAGTATTAATAGCAGAGTAGACCAAGCAGAGGAAAGAATCTCAGAGCTTGAAGACTGACTTTCTGAAATAAGACAGGCAGGCAAGAATAGACAAAAAGAATGAAACAGAGTAAACAAAACCCTCAAGAAATATGGAATTATAGGCAGGGCACAGTGGCTCACGCCTGTACTCCCAGCACTTTGGGAGGCTGAGGCAGGCAGATCACTTAAAGTCAGGAGTTCAAGACAAGCCTGGCCAGCATGATGAAACCCTGTCTTTACTAAAAATATAAAAATTAGCCAGGCATGGTGGCACATGCCTGTAGTTCCAGCTACTTCGGAGGCTGAGGTAGGAGAATGAACCCGGGAGGCAGAGCTTGCAGTGAGCCATGATCACACCATTGCACTCCAGCCTGGGTGATAGAGTAAGACTCCATCACAAAAAAAAAAAAAGGAAAAAAGAAAAAAGAAATATGGAATTATTAGAGACCAAATCTATGACAAATTTTAACCACTTGAGGATAGTGAGACATTTTTCCCAATGTCATATAGTAAATACAATAAAATTTCTGAGTTGCTTCCTAGTAGTGTGTTTGTGCATGTTTATATATTCATATGTAAATATATATATATAGACAAGCTGATGATTAAAAATTATATGAACCACCATTAAACATTTACAGAAATTGATATTCAGCTCGGTGGCCATTACCAGTTTATTTTACATTAGTAGATTTTTACATTACATTACCAGTTTGTTTTACATTGTTTCATAGTCTATATTAATTAATTTAATTAATTAATAAATAATTAATTAAGATCACAGTGGCAGAACAGAAAAAGCTATTTTATCAATATGTTTTGATCTCTAGTCCAGTGACTTTTCCATGTTAACATAGTATAGGAAACAGTATTCAATGCACTTAATATTATGCCTGGCACATAGAAGGTACTCAATAAATAATGTCAAGTAATATTATTACTCAAAATTATAGCAGTTGATAATGTTAAAAAAAAAAAGCCAAAACAGAAATATATCGAGATGGAAAACCCAATGATATAATTTATATGTCAAATGATTAGAAAGCTACAATATTTGCTTCAAATGATTAAGTTTTTAAACAACATACATGCAATATTTCATTATGCCATTATTCTGACATTTTGAGAGCTCGCAAACTATGTTGAAGCTCCTCATCTCTCCCTGAATGCCTTAAATCAAGGTTTTTAGACCATGAAACTCTTCACACAGTCTGGCAAAGTTTATGAACTCATTTTCAGAATAATATTTTTAAATCCATGAAATAAAATACGTGGGATTACAAAGGAAATCATTTATCTTGAAATAGTTATCAAAATACTAAAAAAAATTGCAATCAAATAACAAAATCTACCAGCAAACCTAATAACTGTAATTTTGAAATAGCTGCGAATCTAAATGATATTTTAAAGCATTTTCAGTAACTGTAATGTAATATGAAAATATTGGTAACTTTGGTAAGAAAAAGTCACAAGTATTGCTAATATTATTTTGGTTTATTACTTTATTCATTCACAATGAAAGAAACACTAAATTTCAGGTAGAGATAAAATAATATACGATGCATTTTCTAACTGTCCAAGGTCACAGGATCCCCTGAATTGTATTCGTGATAGCATGTTGGAACATCTGTGGACCCCAGTTTGTGAACTCTTGCCCTGAAACAAAGCCTGCCAGTTATCAAGAACCACCCATTGACACAACAGTCAAAGTAAATATTCCTATTTCTATTTTCTTGGTCTTAAATAGAAAATGCCCCTGCTTTTTTCCTCACCTGTTTTTTTGTTTTAATTTTTAGGAGAAGGCATACCTGCCAAAACAAATGACATGGAAGAGACAGAGCAAGATAAAGAGAAAAATTGACTCAGAGAAAAGAGCCATATTCAGGGAACGCAGAACATTAAACAATTTTTTTCCTGTTATGGAAAAAACAAGCAGGGATCAAGAAAGAACTCTTGGAAATAAAAAAACATGATTGCTGAATAATTGAAAGGATTTAAAGTGAAATACCCATGCTGTCTTTCCTTTCTTCTACATCCTCTTTACTATCAGATTGGTGCTGAAAGAGGTCTTAGATTCCTTGGGTAAGTTTACAACTTACCTCTTTTATCCTCTGGTTCCAGTGCAGTAAGCATTTCATGAAGAGGGAACTGAAAAATCTCATTTAGGCCTCCTTTCCTATGCCAAGTACTCTAGCACAGTTTACCAGCAAGAACAGAGATATGAAGTTGGAGATGTTTTAAGGACTTGCCCATTATCAATGAAGTAACTTGAGTTTTCTCTTCTGTACATCGATCTTCTTTGGTCCAGCAGTTCTCAGTGGGGGTAATTTTGCCCACCCAGGAGACATTTGGCAAGTCTAGAGACATGTTTGGTTGTCATAATTTGGGGATATACTACTGGCAGATAGATAAAGGTCAAGGATGCAACTAAGACACTCTACAATGCACAGGACAACCCCTCCAACAAAAAATAATTATCTGGTCTGAAATGTCAATAGTGCTGAGGTTGAAAATTCTAACAATCAAGGACTGTCAAGGAAAAAACCAGAATTTTAGAGCTGCCAAACTATACCCAAACCCTAAATGATAGCCATTTTCCATTTTAAAATTAGTTTAAAATAAAGACATTTATTTCTTCTCCCTATTCTGTGAGAAGTCCAGTACTCTATTTTAATCAATTAATCTGTTTTGAATGTGTAGAATTTACTTGATTAAAAAGTATCATGCAGGAGTTCCAAGATGGCTGAATAGGAACAGCTCCAGTCTACAGCTCCCAGCATGAATGATGCAGAAGATGGGTGATTTCTGCATTTCCAACTGAGGTACCAGGTTCATCTCACTGGAGCTTGTCAGACAGTGGGTGCAGCCCACGGAGCATGAGCCAAAGCAGGGCAGGGCATTGCCTCACCTGGGAAGTGCAAGGGATCAAGAAATTCCCTTTCCTAGCCAAGGGAAGCTGTGACAGACGGTACCTGGGAAATCGGAACACTCCCACCCTAATACTGCATTTTTCCAATGGTCTTAGCAAACGGCACACCAGGAGATTATATCCCTCACCTGGCTTGGAGGGTTCCACTCCCACGGAGCCTCACCCACTGCTGGCACAGCAGTCTGAGATCAAACTGCAAGTTGGCAGCGAGGCTGGGGGAAGGGCATCTGCCATTGCTGAGGCTTGAGTAGGTAAACAAAGTAGCCAAGAAGCTCGAACTGGGTGGAGCGCACCGCAGCTCAAGGAGGCCTGCCTGCCTCTGTAGACTCCACCTTCTGGGGCAGGGTGTAGCTGAACAAAAGGCAACAGAAACTTCTGCAGACTTAAACATCCCTGTCTGACAGCTTTGAAGAGAGTAGTGGTTCTCCCAGCAGGGAGTTTGAGATCTGAGAATGGACAGACTGCTTCCTCAAGTGGGTCCTTGAGCCCCATAACATAACAATATTAACCTTAAATGTAAATGGGCTAAATGCTCCAATTAAAAGACACAGACTGGCAAATTGGATAAAGAGTCAAGACCCATCAGTGTGCTGTATTCAGGAGACTATCTCACATGCAGAGACACACATAGGCTCAGAATAAAGGGATGGAGGAAGATCTACCAAGCAAATGGAAAACAAACAAACAAAAAAAGCAGGGATTGCAATCCTAGTCTCTGATAAAACAGACTTTAAACCAACAAAGATCAAAAGAGACAAAGAAGGCCATTACCTAATGGCAAAGGGATCAATTCAACAAGAAGAACTAACTATCCTCAATATATATGCACCCAATAGAGGAGCACCCAGATTCATAAAGAAAGTCCTTAGAGACCTACAAAGAGACTTAGACTCCCACACAATAATAATGGGAGACTTTAACATCCCACTGTCAACTTTAGACAGATCAATGAGACAGAAAATTAACAAGGACATTCAGGAATTGAACTCAGCTTTGCACCAAGCAGACCTAATAGACATCTAGAGAACTCTCCACCCCAAATCAACAGAATATACATTCTTCTCAGCACCACATCACACTTATTCCAAAATTGACCACATAGTTGGAAGTAAAGCACTCCTCAGCAAATGTAAAAGAACAGAAATTATAACAAACTGTCTGTCACATCACAGTGCAATCAAACTAGAATTCATGAAAAAGAAACTCACTCAAAACTGCTCAACTACATGGAAACTGAACAACCTGGTCCTGAATGACTACTGGGTAAATAACAAAATGAGGACAGAAATAAAGATGTTCTTGGAAACCAATAAGAACAAAGGCACAACATACCAGACTCTCTGGGACACATTTAAAGCAGTGTGTAGAGGGAAATTTATAGCACTAAATGCCCACAAGAGAAAGCAGGAAAGATCTAAAATCGACACCCTAACATCACAACTAAAAGAACTAGAGAAGCAAGAGCAAACACATTCAAAAGCTAGCAGAAGGCAAGAAATAACTAAGATCAGAGCAGAACTGAAGGAGATAGAGACACAAAAAAACCTTCAAAAAATCAATGAATCCAGGAGCTGATTTTCTTAAAAGATCAACAAAATTGATAGACCCCTAGCAAGACTAATAAAGAAGAAAAGAGAGAAGAATCAAATAGATGCAATAAAAAATAATAAAGGGGCTATCACCACTGATCCCACAGAAATACAAACTACCATCAGAGAATACTATAAACACCTCTATGCAAATAAACTAGAAAATCTAGAAGAAAAGGATAAATTCCTGAACACATACACCCTCCCAAGACTAAACCAGGAAGAAGTTGAATCCCTGAATAGACCAATAACAGGCTCTGAAATTGAAGCCATAATTAATAGTCTACCAGCCTAAAAAGGTCCAGGACCAGATGGATTCACAGCTGAATTCTACCAGAGGTACAAAGAGGAGCTGGTACCATTCCTTCTGAAACTATTCCAATCAACAGAAAAAGAGGAAATCCTTCCTGACTCATTTTACGAGGCCAGCATCATCCGGATACCTAAGCCTTGCAGAGACACAACAAAAAAAGAGAATTTTAGACCAATATTCCTAATGAACATCGATGCAGTAATCCTCGATAAAATACTGGCAAACCGAATCCAGCAGCACATGAAAAAGCTTATCCACCACGATCAAGTTGGCTTCATCCCTGGGATGCAAGGCGGGTTCAACATACACAAATCAATAAACATAATTCAGCATATAAACAGAACCAATGACAAAAACCACATGATTATCTCAATAGACGCAGAAAAGGCCTTCAGCAAAATTCAACAGTCCTTCATGCTAAAAACTCTCAGTAAAGTAGCTATTGATGGGACACATCTCAAAATAATAAGAGCTATTTATGACAAACCCACAGCCAATATCATACTAAATGGGCAAAAACTGGAAGCATTCCTTTTGAAAACTGGCACAAGACAGGGATGCCCTCTCTCACCACTCCTATTCAACATAGTGTTGGAAGTTCTGGCCAAGGCAGTCAGGCAGGAGAAAGAAATAAAGAGTATTCGATTAGGAAAAAAGGAAGTCAAATTCTCCCTGTTTGCAGATGACATGATTGTATATTTAGAAAACCGCATTGTATCAGCCCCAAATCTCCTTAAGCTGATAAGCAACTTCAGCACAGTCTCAGGATACAAAATAAATGTGCAAAAATCACAAGCATTCTTATACACCAGTAACAGACAAACAGAGAGCAAAATCATGAATGAACTTCCATTCACAATTTCTTCAAATAAAATAAAATACCTAGGAATCCAACTTACAAGGAATGTGAAGGACCTCTTCAAGGAGAACTACAAACCACTGCTCAAGGAAATAAGAAAGGAAACAAATAAATGGAAGAATATTCCATGCTCATGGATAGGAAGAATCAATATCGTGAAATGACCATACTGCCCAAGGTAATTTATAGATTCAATGCCATTCCCATCAAGCTACCAATGACTTTCTTTACAGAATTGGAAAAAACTACCTTAAAGTTCATATGGAGCCAAAAAACAGCCTGCATTGTCAAGAAAATCCTAAGCCAAAAGAACAAAGCTGGAGGCATCACGCTACTTGACTTCAAACTATACTACAAGGCTATGGTAACCAAAAAAAGCATGATACTGGTACCAAAGCAGAGATATAGACCAATGGAACAGAACAGAGCCCTCAGAAATAATGCCACACATCTACAACCATCTGATCTTTGACAAACCTGACAAAAACAAGAAATGGGGAAAGGGTTCCCTATTTAATACATGGTGCTGGGAAAACTGGTTAGCCATATGTAGAAAGCTGAAACTGGATCCCTTCCTTACACCATATACAAAAATTAATTCAAGATGGATTAAAGACTTAAATGTTAGACCTAAAACCATAAAAACCCTAGAAGAAAGCCGAGGCAATACCATTCAGGACATAGGCATGGGCAAGGACTTCATGACTAAAACACCAAAAGCAATGGTAACAAAAGCCAAAATAGACAAATGGAATCTAATTAAACTAAAGAGCTTCTGCACAGCAAAAGAAACTACCATCAGAGTGAACAGGCAACTTACAGAATGGGAGAAAATTTTTGCAATCTACTCATCTGACAAAGGGCTAATATCTAGAACCTACAAAGAACTCAAACAAATTTACAAGAAAAAAACAACCCCATCAAAAAGTGGGCAAAGGATATGAACAGACATTTCTCAAAAGAAGACATTCATACAGTCAACAGACACATGAAAAAACGCTCATCATCACTGGTCATCAGAGAAATGCAAATCAAAACCACAATGGGATACCATGTCACACCAGTTAGAATGGTGATCATTAAAAAGTCAGGAAACAACAGGTGCTGGAGAGGATGTGGAGAAATAGGAACACTTTTACACTGTTGGTGGGATTGTAAACTAGTTCAACCATTGTGGAAGACAGTGTGGTGATTTCTCAAGGATCTAGAACTAAAAATACCATTTGACCCAGCCATCCCATTACTGGGTGTATACCCAAAAGATTATAAATCATGCTGCTACAAAGACACATGCACATGTATGTTTATTGTGGCACTATTCACAATAGCAAAGACTTGGAACCAACTCAGATGTTCATCAATGGTAGACTGGATTAAGAAAATGTGGCACATATACACCATGGAATACCATGCAGCCATAAAAAATGATGAATTCATGTCCTTTCCAGGGACATGGATGAAGCTGGAAACCATCATTCTGAGCAAACTGTCGCAAGGACAGAAAACCAAATACTGCATGTTCTCACTCATAGGTGGGAATTTAACAATAAGAACACTTGGACACAGGGTGGGGACCATCACACACTGGGGCCTGTTGTGGAGTGGGGGAAGTGGAGAGAGAGAGCATTAAGAGATATACCTAATGTAAATGACGAGTTAATGGGTGCAGCACACCAACATGACACATGTATACATGTGTAACAAACCTGCATGTTGTCCATATGTACCTTAGAACTTAAAGTATAATAAAAGATATATATACATAAAAAATGGATATTTCTCTCTCAAAATTGTAGACTGTGTCTAAGATATATCAAAACAATTGGTTGATTTAATTTTTTATTATACGAGTTGATTGTTTTGACATATTATAGAGACAGGAAAGAATTGAGAAATGACAAAATACCTCAGAGGCAAGAGTGAAATACTGATCTTAGTTTCTACATTTAGAATGCAGAAATTCCTATTGAAATATTACAGAAAAAAAGGAAATATGGAGAAATCTCATTTAGAGCTGTAAGTCATTTATTTTATCAAAACATTTCATTTATTTTAAAATAATTTCCTCAGAAGACAGTCAGAGAGTTTTACTTTCTAGTTAAAGATTAAAATGGAACGCACTGACATTTTATAAACATGTTTTTAAAATGGTTTAACCAAAACATGATATAGGCCAGGTGTGGTGACTCAGGCCTGTAATCCCAGCATTTTGGGAGGGGAAGGTGGGAGGAGGGCTTGGGCTCAGGAGTTCGAGATGAACCTGGTCAAAAAAATTATTTAATTAAATTCACATTTAATGTGAGTTATATTCACATTTCAGTATATTTTTTAAAATTATAACTGGCTAGATATATTATGCTAAGGCAGTGACAAACTAAAGAACTATCTTTTTAGAGCCAAAAGATTCAGACTTTCATTGAAATTTTCACTTTAGATATTCATCCTTCATCAGATATATGACATTTCTACAACAGTCTCAATTAGGATAAAAAAGAAATAATTTGAGGAAGATTTATAGTTTCTGTGACTACAATCGTCAGTACCATAAAAGCCCAGGTTCAAAGAAGTAAGAAATCATATTTTGAATGTTGCTAATATAGTAATATTAAGAGCAACAGTTCAGAAAATATGCTTCACCAGGAATTAGGAGATCCTGATTTTAGTACTAGTACTATTTGTAACTTGCTGTTTGAGCTTCAATATGTCTAATAACCTTCTTAGGCTGCATGCAGTTTGCTCATTTGTAAGGAGTGAGTTCTATTTATCATTGTATCTAGACCTAGAATTATGTCTGATAAAGTAGATTGTTTGTTGAAGCAATGTTGTAGAAAAATTGCTAAAATAGGACAGAAAACAGTAGCTTTACGTACCCCCAGTGTTAGTTCTACGTACAACATGAAGCAGATTTCCATTCTTTGCTTCCCTTCCACTTCCAAGTACGCTTTCTTGTATTTGCATTGTTGATGGTCTCACATCTTTATTTTTCTATCTCTTCAAATTTCATCATGTTTGCAGTACCACTGTGCCTTTGATCCATGTTCTTTCTCACAGAGTAATAGTTTCCCCTGGCATTTTTCCAAAGCTAACATGACTCAATTACGTCTGACCTAGGAGTCATCTCTTTTCTAAACCCTACTCTTGACTTGGGGGTAGACGTTGGGACATTTTGCAAACTCCAATTGTGAAATTTCAGTCACCCCCAAATTCTGGTGATAGTATTTTAAGGTCAGGGCATGATGACTTCTTGGCACCCCTAGAATTCTACTACATAAACAGACATCTGCTTTAAGGATAATTAATTTTTTTACTTCATAGATTGCACATGGCAATAAGAATGAGATTCAATTGATTTTAAAGTGCTTTGAAAAAGTTAAATGCTACAGTATCTAAAATTTGTGTTATGCCTCCGTTTCCTCAGTCTGTCATACTTAAGCGTCTATAATCTTGCCTTTCTCCAGCCAGTCCTGGCTTCCTTTAAATCCCATTGGAAAACTAGCTGTCTCATCATGTGAGTTTACTTATTGTCACCAACACTATTACAGCATGCTTGTTTCTACTTCTGTGCCTCCTTAGATCCCTGATTATAATGCAGTGAGTCAACCTTCTAGCCACTGCCTCTTACCCCAATCAATTAAACCTGTTATTGTTTTGTTTGTTTTTTGCCTTTTTCAGCATCAGATCTATATGGGTATCTGTGGCATCTACTTTCACCTTAGGCCTGGATTTCTTTTTTCTTTTTTTTTCTCTTTTTTTTTTTTGAGATGGAGTTTCACCTTGTCACCCAGTCTGGAGCGCAATGGTGCAATCTCGGGTCACCGCGACCTCCACCTCCCAGGTTTAAGCAATTCTCCTGCCTCAGCCTCCCAAGTAGCTGGGATTACAGGCATGCGCCATCACGCCCAGCTAATTTTGTATTTTTAGTAGAGATGGGGTTTCTCCGTGTTGGTCCGGCTGGTCTCAAACTCCCAACCTCGGGTGATCTGCCTGCCTCAGCCTCCCAAAGTGCTGGGATTACAGGCGTGAGCCACTGCACCCAGCCTAGGCCTGGATTTCTAAGTATATAACTCCTGGAGAAGGTTTCTTTCTGTTATGCCAATAAGTGGATGGCAGTACCTAGGTTATGGCTCTGTTACCTAAATAAATGGATATTTAATAGGAATCCATTTCATATAAACGAGATTAGTGTGATTTTAAACATAGATTAGTGGTTTCTTGACAATCTCCACTCCTGTCTCCCACCAATGGCTCTCCCATGGAGAGTGTAGTAAATACATTTTTTTCTCAATGCACATAATAGGCACTCAATGTTTCTTGCATTGAATTTATTTGAGAGAAGATTCATAGTCATGAAAGGCTAGATTATGTTACAAAGGAACGATGTGTGATTGAGGTGATAGGTATCCTAAGTACCTTGATTTGATCAGTATACATTGTATGCGTGTATTAAAGTACCACATGTACCTCATAAATATGTACAATTATTATGTATCAATTTAAAAAGAAAACAGTGTTAATTTCTAAAGGATCACTTCAATAGTTGTCAACTAATAGTTATTGGTTGTCTATAGCCAAGTCATGTAATGGTTACAAAGACCAATAAGGCAAAATCCTGACTCTTATAAGGCTTGTAAAATACCTGACCAATATCTATACTGAGATTCACCAAGTCTGAGATATTTGGAAGTCTAAGGCAATTTAGTTTTATCACCTCATTTCATTTATTTGGAAATTGAGGTTCAGAGAGATTCAATACCATGTCCAAAGTAATACACATCATTAGCAACAAAACCAGGTCTAGAACCAGTGACCGTTGAACCCTGGCCGGTCTTCTTTCTTTTACATGCTACTGCCTGATATTAGGCTTAGATATAACAAAGTAGACATGTATCTCTGACTTATTTTCCCTGGTTATTTTGCACCTTATCTAAAGACCTATTAAGTATCAAGCTGTCATTCAGTAGCTTACTTGAGTTAAAATTCATAGGAGCGTTTATAGGAGGGCTTATGCAAGGTTTATGTAAAATATGTGAATGTGTCTGAATCCACCCGCAATGTTCTACCTCCTCCCAGTCTATGGAAAAATGTCTCAACAGAGTAAGATGTCTTTAGTTTAATAATTTAAAACAAGTGGTATTTGTAAAACACCTAAATATGAACAGTACAAAAGACCACCATGGTTGAGAAGAGAATATACAAACTTACACTCTGTGCTTTCATGTCTGTTTTTCATCTTTTTTGTACATCTTCATCAAAGTCACATTGACAAACCTAATGGGAAGCAGCACATTTAGTGATTGTGGACAGAGCATGGTGAAAATTTAGTTATGGATATCATCACTAAGATCACTTTTTATTTATAATGTTTATCACTGTATCACCTGAGTTTCACCACATTTTTAAAGGTATTTAAATCTTTAATACCTTTTCTTTTTGAGACAGTCTTACTTTGTCACCAAGGCTGGAGTGGAGTGGCACAATCATAGCTCACTGCAGCCTTGACCTCCTCAGGCACAGGTGATCTTCCCACCTCAGCCTCTTCAGTAGCTGGGACCACAGCTGCATGTCACCACAACATTTGGCCAATTAAAAAAAGAAAATTGTTGTAGAGATTGGGTCTTGTCATCTTGTCCAGGCTGGTCTTGAACTCCTGGTCCAAGAGATCCTTCTACCTCAGCCTTCCAAAGCTCTGGGATTACAGGAGTGAGCCACTGCAGCCAGCCTTTAATAAAATTTTTCAGGGGATATCTTAATGGACTTTGAGTCTTATCAGTTGACAGAATAATTATCATCTAGATAGGCTTGTTAGAACTGCTTTCAGAAAAGCTCATCTGATAACTATTCAAACTCATCATAGTTATATCTCTGCTAAAAAATATATATGATATTGGGGATGCTTGTAATCATTGATGATTGGATGAAAGAGAGATAATCATTAAAAAAAATCTGTACTGGAATTTCTTATTTATAAAGTGAAATGACCATTTAACATTTCAGAAATACATGTGAGTTATTTGAAAGGCTGCTTTAGAACTGGCACAATGTAACTACTTACCCAAGAGAGTAACACTAAAAGGACAACAACGATTATTGTATGCATTGAATTTTAAAAGAAATTATTAGTACTCTTGAGGAAGGTCAAACAATGCCTCATTTAAGGTGTCAAATTATATCTTTTATGCACTATGAAACAAAATACAATGCAGCTTCTGTATGGACAGAGTGGGTTTCACTCAACAGAACAAGAATTCTAAGAGTTCCTAAATGTGATCTGGGCTCCGAATCGTTATTTGGATTTGCTTTCATTCCATCTATACTGCTAAGAAGTTTTTTTTTTTTTTTTAAAGGGATAATTGCTTGTTTAGTTCTTATTGTCTTCTAATTTTAATACTTTATTTTATACGTGTAAAAACTGGATTAATTATGTAAGTACCTGCTATCTTACATTTATGAATTATTATTCTTATCATATTAGTCCATTCTCAGGCTGGTGCAAGAGGTGGGTTCCCATGGTCTTGGGCAGCTCTGTCCGCATAGCTTTGCAGGGTACAGCCTCCCTCCAGCTGCCTTCATGGCTGGCGTAGAGTGCGGCTTTTCCAGGTGCACGGTGCAAGCTGTCAGTGGATCTACCATTCTGGGGTGTGGAGGATGGTGGTCCTCTTCTCACAGCTCCACTAGGCAGTACTCCAATACAGACTCTGTGTAGGGACTCCAACCCCACATTTCCCTTCCACACTGCCCTAGCAGAGGTTCTCCATGAGGGCCCTGCCCCTGCAGCAATCTTCTGCCTGGTCATCCAGGCATTTCCATACATCTTCTGAAATCTAGACAGAGGTTCCCAAACCCCAATTCTTGACTTCTGTGCACTCGCAGGCTCAACACCACATGGAAGCTGCCAAGGCTTGGCACCCTGTGAAGCCATGACCCAAGCTCTACATTTGCTCCTTTCAGCCACAGCTGGAGCAGCTGTGATGCATGGCACCAAGTCCCTAGGCTGTGCAAGCATGGGGACCCTGGGCCAAGTCCAGGAAACCACTTTTTCTTCCTAGGCCTCCAGGCCTGTAATGGGAGGGGCTGCTGTGAAGACCTCTGACATGCCCTGGAGACATTTTGTCCGTTGTCTTGAGGATTACTATTTGGTTCCTTGTTACTTATGCAGATTTCTGTAGCCCACTTGAATTTCTCCTCAGAAAATGGGATTTTCTTTTCTATGGCATTGTCAGGCTGCAAATTTTCCAAACTATTATGCTCTGCTTCCCTTGTAAAATGGAATGCCTTTAACAGCACTCAAGTCACCTCTTGAATGCTTTAATGCTTAGAAGTGTCTTCCCTCAGATACCCTAAATCATCTCTCTCAAGTTCAAAGTTCCACAAATTTTTAGGGCAAGGGCAAAATGCTGCTAGTCTCTTTGCTAAAACATAATGAGAGTCACCTTTGCTCCAGTTACCAACAAGTTCCTCTTCTCTACCTGAGACCATCTCAGCCTGCATTTCATTGTCCATATCATTATAAGCAGTTTGCATTAAAAGAGTAATCGATCCATAATTTGACTTAATTCATTCACTCAAAAAATATTTTTCAAATTCATATGTGTAGCAGACACTCCTCTAGGTGCTGGGAACACAGAAGCAAACAAGACAAAGTCCCTGATCTTACGCTCTCAGATTTAAGTTTGAAAGGAGGAAAGCTGAGCGCAATGGCTCACGCCTGTAATCCCAGCACTTTGGGAGGCTGAGGCGGGCAAATCACGAGGTCAGGAGATCGAGACCATGGTGGAACCCCGTCTCTACTAAAAATACAAAAAATTAGCCGGCCGCCGTGGCAGGCACCTGTAGTCCCAGCTATTCGGGAGACTGAGGCAGAAGAATGGCGTGAACTCGGGAGGCAGGGTTCTCAGTGAGCTGAGATCACGCCACTGCACTCAGCCTTGGTGACAGAGCGAGACTCCGTCTCAAAAAAAATAAATAAAATAAAATAAAATAAAATAAAAATAAAGGAGGAAAGATACAATAAGCAAGTACTTATATTTAAAGATATAATGATAAAGATACAAAGATAAAGATAAAATCAGCATATAAATAAATATGTGATTTCAGGGAGTGATGTGTACTAACTGTTTTAATCTGATGTTCTGCTTCCTAGATTAGACACTCTGGTGCTAACAGCTTTCAAATTGTAAATGGTAAGGAACTTTCTAATGGTAAGGAATAGTCTGATTAAAACTATCTGGGATATCTTCACTCCTTCATAACCAACACTCAAAATGCTATTCCATCAGAAGTACCATGTGCAGGCATTTTCCCAAATTCTGCTCTCACAATTGCCCATTAAAGAAAATATAACCTACTAATTCACACTCCCTTATTGATGGTGGGTAATAGCTTTGTATGTTACCTCTTCCAGAATTAAACATTTTAAAGTATCTAGTGCCTTAACCACAAAGGAGTAAATACTGCAAGTCCTTTTTCTCTCCTTTCCCTCATGCTTCATTTTATCTCTTGCTCACCTTGGAGCACATACAAAATCCACACCTTAAAAACCACATACTCATAAATAGCTCTTATTATTTTGAGGTACGTTCCATCAATACCGAATTTATTGAGCGTTTTTAGCATGAAGGGCTGTTGAATTTTGTCAAAAGCCTTTTCTGCATCTATTGAGATAATCATGTGGTTCTTGTCTTTGGTTCTGTTTATATGCTGGATTACGTTTATTGATTTGCAAATTTTGAACCAGCCTTGCATCCCAGGGATGAAGCCCACTTGATCATGGTGGATAAGCTTTTTGATGTGCTGCTGAATCCAGTTTGCCAATATTTTATTGAGGATTTTTGCATCGATGTTCATCAGGGATATTGGTCTAAAATTCTCTTTTTTTGTTGTGTCTCTGCCAGGCTTTGGTATCAGGATGATGTTGGCCTCATAAAATGAGTAAGGGAGGATTCCCTCTTTTTCTATTGATTGGAATAGTTTCAGAAGGAATGGTTAGAATGGCAATCATTAAAAAGTCAGGAAACAACAGGTGCTGGAGAGGATGTGGAGAAATAGGAACACTTTTACACTGTTGGTGGGACTGTAAACTAGTTCAACCATTATGGAAAACAGTATGGCAATTCCTCAAGGATCTAGAACTAGATGTACCATATGACCCAGCCATCCCATTACTGGGTATATACCCAAAGGATTATAAATCATGCTGCTATAAAGACACATGCACACGTATGTTTATTGCGGCACTATTCACAATAGCAAAGACTTGGAATCAACCCAAATGTCCATCAGTGACAGACTGGATTAAGAAAATGTGGCACATATACACCATGGAATACTATGCAGCCATAAAAAAGGATGAGTTTGTGTCCTTTGTAGGGACATGGATGCAGCTGGAAACCATCATTCTTAGCAAACTATCGCAAGAACAGAAAACCAAACACTGCATGTTCTCACTCATAGGTGGGAACTGAACAATGAGATCACTTGGACTCGGGAAGGGGAACATCACACACTGGGGCCTATCATGGGGGGGGGGGAGGGGGGACGGATTGCATTGGGAGTTATACCTGATGTAAATGATGAGTTGATGGGTGCTGATGAGTTGATGGGTGCAGCACAGCAACATGGCACAAGTATACATATGTAACAAACCTGCACGTTATGCACATGTACCCTAGAACTTAAAGTATAATAATAATAACGATAAATTAAAAAACAAAAAACAAAAAACACATACTCAGGGGCAGTTGGGTAAACATGAAAGATGGGCACATAACTGACTTATTTCTGGTTTCTACCCTTCATTTTTGTTCAGAATGATGTCTCAGTTAATATATGAGGCCTATGGTCTGTGATCTGGAAAGCTTGTCAGATTTTTAAATTGCCTTTATTCCCAAGTGTGACTTTTCTTCAGTGTCGACATATTATGTCACACGTTCTATTGGCGCTGCTGCAATATAGATCAAATATCTTGTGGCATAGGGGTAGGGGAATGTTAGCATCTCCCTTGTCCCATTTGTTCTGTTACTGCTTTATTGGACTGATCTACCCTCATGAACTTGCAATCACCTAAATGGAAGTTTTGAATGTGTCACCTTTTGCTTGGTTATTTCAACCATACTGCTATATATAATCAGGTGTGGCACAGTTTGTCAGTTTGATTCTAGGTATTTGTGGATACAAATCATTACACTGTGCTGTTAACGATCCTTGTCTGCTTGCTGTTACCTACTTTTTACAGGCATCATAATAAAAGCTAGACTATTTCTTTGGGGGGAAAGAAACTTATTTAATGTAATTTAAAAAAGGTTTCCAATAGAAAATGAAATATTATTGAAAATACTATCTATGTTTTAGCTTTCAGTAATTCATGGTGCTTTGTTTTGGTGTCTGCTGGAAGTCTACTGCCACTATAGGGAACCTTGCTTGTTAGTTTCTCTAGATCTCTATTCTAAGCCATCTGTTAGTGATTCTGTAGAACGGTCTATTCTGAGCCGTTAACTTCCTGTAAGGGGAAAATGGGTGGGTTACTGGAAATACCATTGAAGCAGGGTGGGCTGAGGATGGAGGGTTGGGGTATTTGTCTTGAGAATTAAAAACTACGAAATATTTTTGTACACAAGTGATTTTTAAAAAAATAAACACACTTTTAAAGATGTTGAATTTCACCACCCTTAATGGGAATTCTTAAAAAAATAAATGCATGCAAGTTTTCCCCGAAAAAAAAAAAGAAAATGTGTCAGTTTTTATGCAACTACACTCTTGAAAAATATTGTACATATACTTCCATCTTTTGTCAACCTCATAAATGTATGCAACTATTATGTATTCCTAATAATTAAAAATGAAAATATTTGAACTTTTTCCAGTTGTCTAAGATGTTTCTTAAGTTGCCTAGGAATCAAGGTGACAACTGATATAAAAAGAACAAACACTTTCTAACTCACAATAGCTTCATATATTGCAGTTTATTTTTGTTGCCTTATACTTACAAATTCAATCAGGTTTTAAGAAAAATGACGTCAGATCATTTACCGTAGTCAAAATAACACTAAATATTCTAGTCATTAGCAAGATTCTGCATGATAAATAGATGGATTTCTATATACTTGAGTGGAAAATACCAAGTATTTAGTTTTTTTAAGTTTATAATTTCATTTCTGGCTTTTGAAATTTCTTTACATATTGACTGACTTCATTCTTCTTTAGGCTTTCTGGCCTATCACTGTAGGCCCCTTTACTGCTGAGAGGAAAAAGTGAATAGGCTAACGTGAAAACAACTTACGGACAGCCAAACACATCCAACACAATTGACTTCAAAGCAATTTATTTTGATTTTGTGGGGGTTTTTTTGTTTAAAAAGTGAATTACCTAAACATTTCTGCAAATATTAAACTCATTAGGTTGAGCATTTTTTCTTTTATATCAAATGAATATAAAGATGATTATTTGTGTGGAGTTTTTCTTGAAAGACGTTAAAATAGGAGCAGAATTTGAGCCATCTGTTGGATAATATTTGAAAAACTGCTAAAAGACTGTTAGAATGATAAATTACCAATAGACAGGGAAGCCTTCTATTGCCACTCCTTTTCAGCATAGTATTGGAAGTCCTAGCCAGAGCAATCAGGCAGGAGAAAGAAATAATGGGTATCCAAACAGGAAAGGAGGAAGTCAAACTGTCTCTCTTTGCAGATGACATGATTCTATATCTAGAAAACCCCAAAGTCTTGGCCCAAAAGCTTCTCTAGCTGATAAACAACTTCAGCAAAGTTTCTAGAATGCAAACTCAATGTACAAAAATCACTAGCAGTCCTATACACCAACAAAAACCAAGTCAAGGGCCAAATTAGAAAGGGAATCCTATTCACAATTGCCACAAAAAGAATAAAATACTTAACAATACAGCTAACCAAGGTGATGAATGATCTCTCTAATGAAAATTACAAAACACTGCCCAAAGAAATGGGCATACTGCCAAAAGCAATTTAAAGATTCAATGCTATTCCCATCAAACTACCAATGACACTCTTCACAGAGCTATAAAAAACTAATTTAAAATTCATCTGGAACCAAAAAGAGCCCAAATAGCCAAGGCAATCCTAAGAAAAAGAAAACAAAGCTGGAGGCATCATACTATCTGACTTCAAACTATACTACAAGGCTACGGTAACCAAGGCAGCATGGCACTAGCACAAAAACAGGCACATAGACCAACAGAACAGAATACAGGGACCAGAAATAAGGTTGCAACCTACAACCACCTAATCTTTGCCAAAGCTGACAAAATCAAGCAATGAGGAAAAGACTGCCTATTCAATAAATGGTGCTGGGATCACTGGCTAACCACATGCAGAAGAATGAATTTGGACCCCTTCCTTACACCATACACAAAAATCTACTCAAGAAGGATTAAAGACTTAAGTGTAAAACCTAAAACTATAAAAGCCTTAAAAGAAAACCTAGGGAATACCATCCCTGACATAGGAAAGGGCACATTTTTCATGACAAAGACAACAAAAGCAATCACAACAAAAGCAAAAATTGACAAGTTTGATCTAATTAAATGTAAAAACTTCTCTAAAGCAAAGGAAACTGTCAACAGAATAAACAGACAACATTTAGAGTGATGGAAGATTTTTGCAAACTATGCATCTGATAAAGGTCTAATTTCCAGAATGTATAAGGAACTTAAACAAATGTATAAGAAAAAAAGTGACCCTATAAAAAAGTGGGTGACAGACATGAACAGAAACTTTTCTAAAGAAGACGTTCAAGTGGCCAACAAGTGTTTGAGAAAAAGCTCAATATCCTGAAAATTAGAGAAATACAAATCAAAACCACAGTGAGATAACATCTCACATCTGCTCAAATGGCTATTATAAAAAAGTCAAAAAATAGCAGATGCTGGTGAGGTTGTGGAGAAAAGGGAACACTTATACACCCTTGGTGAAAATGTAAATTAGTTCAACCATTGAGAAAAGCAGTATGGAGAGTCCTCAAAAAGCTAAAATCAGAACTATCAGTTGACCCAGCATTCATATTACTGGGTATATACCTAGAGGAATATAAATCATTCTACCATAAAGACACATGCATGTGAATGTTCACTGCAGCACTACTCTCAATAGCAAAGACATGGAATGGACCCAAATGCCCACCAATGACAGATTAGATAAAGAAAATGTGGTACATATACACCATGTAATATTATAAACAAGATAATGTATTTTGCAGGAACATGGATGGAGCTGGAGGCTATTGTCCTCAGCAAACTAACATACAAACAGAAAACTAAATGCTGCATGTTCTCAATTGTAAGTGGGAGCTAAATGATAAGAACTTATGAACACAAAGAAGGAAAAGACGTACATTGGCATCTGCTTGAGGATGGAAAATGAGAGGGAGAGGAACAGAATAGATAACCATTGGGCTTAATTCCTGGGTGATGAAATAATCTGTACAACAATTCCTTGTGACATGATTTTACCTGTGTAATAAACTTTCACATGTACCCTGAACTTAAAATAAAAGTTCAAAAAAAAAATTACCGATAAAATTAAGAAGTTTTACTAAAGAGAAAAACCTTTATTTCTTGGCTTTTTCTGATACAGGTCCTTTCTCAGTGAAATTTGGAAGTTGGTAAGGTTATATTTAGAATTTAAGCATTGGAATATTTTATTCCTTGGTGAAACTTTATCTCTCTACCCTCTTCATGCACACTGAGAGTATTCATGATACATTCTTGCACCAGTTAAAACCAGATCCTAGGAATAAATATTATAGGTTTACCACACATAACTGGCAAAATTTAATATATTCCATTTGCCAGTGGAATTTGCATTTCCTTGAAAGACAAAATTTCATACCAAGGGAATGAATTTTGAATTCAAAATCAGAAGCTTGGCATCAATAAACCGATATGGAAGGTATTTTGGGCGGCCTCTATATAAAGTCAGTCATTTTTAGTTTGGAAACATGAAAGACTGAATATGCCAACAAACAGTGGCCAGACAATATATGAAAAGAGAACTCGGATCCACACCCTCTGCAGCAACCTGTCCAGGAAGACAAATCACATTCTCTGCAGCAATCAGTCCAGATGAGTCAGGACTTAGTCAATAACTGCCAACTTCTCTAATATTTGTCCCCTTTTCCAACTCAGAACTAACCTTAGAGAGCCAAATATGTTTCTCAAACCAATCACATAGAATGTCCTGCTTCTAGCTAGCCTGCCTCTAGCTTCCCCATGCTTTCAACCTACACTCATAGCATACTTTGTCGCTCCACTTTTTCACTATAAAGTTTTTCTGCTCTTCTGCCTCTCTCCCAAATGTAAGTGACAGTGGCTGACTCCCTTGCTATAGCAAGCTCTGAATAAAAATAGCCTTTGCTTGTCATTTCGGTGGTCTTCATTTCTTTCTACAACCCTGTTATGTAGATATTTTAGAGCCAAGATTTTTAACTGGTTATATAAATGATGATCGACTAAGAAGCTTAAAAAGTACAGGCCGGGCCATGGTGGCTCACGCCTGTAATCCCAGCACTTTGGGAGGCGGAGGCGGGTGGATCACTTGAAGTCAGCAGTTCCAGACCAGCCTGGCCAACATGGTGAAACCCCGTCTCTACTAAAAATACAAAAATTAGCCGGGCATGGTGGTGCGCTTGCAATCCCAGTTACTCGGGAGACTGAGACAGGAGAATTGCTTGAACCCTGGAGGTAAAGGTTGCAGTGAGCCGAGACCGTGCCACTGCACTCCAGCCTGGGTAACAGAGTGAGACTCCATCCCACCACCCGCCACCCTCGCCGAACAACAACAAAAAAGTACAGATGACCAAGCATCACTCAAGTCCAACTGCATTCACATTTCTATGGGAAGGCCTGGCAATGAGTATTTTAAAGAAGCATCCCAGGTGATTCTTATGTACACTGTCATTTGAAAACAGCTGTTCTCTGGAAATCTTGATTAAATTTTTTGAATATTCATGAATACCCATTCCAAGCTAGATGACAGCAAAAAACAGACAAACAAAAAAAATGCCTATGTTCGTTTCCAAACCTCCCATCTCCGGTCTCTTGTCTAGAAAACATCAGGACTAGTTTGAAACTTGTTCTAACAGATAAAATTAAATGCTCTTCTACCAGAAGTCATTTGTTTTTTTCAAATATTTTCAATGTTCTTTGAGATGGATCCCTTTAGCATTTCTCATAAACTGTTAACTGAAATCCATAGATGCTGAAGAAGCAATGTTAGCACAATGCATATAAGAGAGTCACTTTACCAGAAGAAAGTTGATTGTTTGCCCTCAAACAGAAGTCCAATATAACACTGGTTTGGGAGAGCCATTCTGATCCTCTTATAAATGTAGAAAAGTGATCAGTGATGTGCTGGCTTATGATTAACTCTGGCAAGGTTGTTCTTTTGGCAGGGTAGATGTGTTGCATTAAGTAGAATGTGATATCACCAAGAAAACATATTGGGTTTTGTGTTGTATTCAGAACAGAAATAGCTGAGAACCAAAAGGCACTTCTGGAAGTATTCCCAGCTATCAATTTCCCTAATATGCAAAATTCAAAATTTCTAAGCAATATTACAGGGATTCTTGCAAATATTAAAGATGTATTACTCTAATCGACAATGGTATATATTTTACCCTAATTATCCCTCCTTTGAAGACTACCTGGGTTATTCAAGTTAATGCAGCACAGTAAGAGCCTAAAGTCAATGTGAATAAAACAACGAACATTTTATTTTGTCAGCAAGGCAAGGCCACAAATAACCTAGTGTATCTAAGACACAAACTTGCATACAAAAACTCTTTTGCTCTGTTTTTGCTCCCCAGCTTTGTCTTCATTTGTTTTTAACGGAATTAGGCAAATTTGCAGATGGTAAAGCATAAAAATAATTTTCATAAATGATTATGAGTGGTTTGTTGTCTCTCACAAATCACTTCATTCCCTGAAACTAAGACTGAAAATTTCCACAACTAAGGAAAGTTTTGGAAGAAATTTCAGGCAAATAAGTAATGTTTTTTTCACTTCAATGATGTCATACACTTCCACTGAAAATATAGAAAGAGGAAATTGAGACAATGTCTGGGTGTGCAGTGTGAATGCTAGAATCAAAGTGTAAGGGATGGTGTTTGTTGCTAAAGTCATGGTAGGCAGATGAATGGTCTGGTATATTAGGGATGGAACTGAAGAAATTGGGAGTTTAAAAATGTGCTTATTCTGTGCCAGAAGAGAAAGTTCTAATTGCTTCCTGAAAGTACATATCTTGGAGACAAAGAGGACATTAACTCTGATAAAGTGGAAACGCCAGAAGGGTGTGGGGTATCGGGAAGAAAAAGTGCACAGTTTTCCAGTTCTAAAATGAGTCTTTCCAACATATTGAAACAGTAATTCTAACACACATGTGTATAATTAAAAAATAAACATTTCCTCAAGATTCTTTTCAACTCATATTCAGCTTATAGGCTGGAGATTGATTTTAAATAAACTGGACATTATTTTTGCGTTTTAGAGCAATTTGAGAAAATATTGAGTTTATTTTATAAGGCTTTAATGCTTGTGTATATGACTCAGAATTGGACACCAAAGTTCCTAGTGTTTAAAAATTTCTATTCTCCTTTATGTTCCAGTTATTGAAATATTCTTGATTTATGTCATTTTATATTTAACATTTCCATGCTTATATTGCTTTATTGTCACTAATGTGGATGAAAAGAGGCAAAGTGTAAACTATTTGAAGAGATTTATTCTGAACCAAATAAGAGTGACCATGGCCCATGACACAGCCCTCAGGAGGTCCTGAGAACAGGTGCCCAAGGTGGTCAGGGTGAAGCTTGGTTTTATACATTTTAGGGAGGCATGAGATGTCAAGAAAGTACATTTAAGAAATACATTGGTTTAGCCCAGAAAGGCAGGACAGCTCAAAGCAGGGGGGCTTCCAGGCTATAGATAAATTTAAACATTTTCTGGTTGACAATTGGCTGAGTTTGTCTAAAGACTTGGTATCAATAGGAAGAAAATATCTTGGTTAAGATAAAAGGTTGTGGAGACCAAAGTTTTGTCGTGCAGATGAAGTGTCCAGGTACCAGGCTTTAGAGAGAATAGGCTGTAAAACGATTCTTATCAGACTTATAGACTGTGTTGACTTTAATGCCAGAGAGGCATAATGAGGCATGTTCGAACCCCACTTCCCATTATGGCCTAAAATAGTCCCTCAGATTAAATTTTAAGAGTCCTGGTGAGGAGGAAGTCCATTAACATGGTTGGGGGTGGTAGTGGGGGTGGGGGCTTAGAATTTTATTTTTGGTTTACATCTTCCCCTTTCTGGCCAAGATTTGCCAGAGACAATATCAAAGACCGGCAAATTGTTATTGTGTCTCATAGCATTTCCAGGGTGGCATGGCTGCCTGCTCTGAGTCTATCCTGTCCTTTGGTGGGGTTCCCTGTGGCAAAGGGCCTTAAGAGTCGAAAGACTTATAGTCAATTAATTGTTCTAGGCCAGATAGGAATAGATGTGGACAGACATTCATTACCTCTTAAAGTTATTATTTTAAGTAAAAAGCCAGCAACCAAAACCAAAAGGCAAATTTATAAGATTAATTTTTTTTTTAACTTCTACGTGTTGAGCTTGGTTTTTGTTACAGGTTTATAGCAATTAGCTATACAAAACAAAAGCATTGTTCTAAAAATAATGTAAAATATGTGTATATATATCTCTATATATCTATATTTATCTTCACCACTCATGACTGGGAGTATTATATCCAGGAGGTTTTGTTACAATATATTTATATTCTATTAGTAAATATTTTCCTTGAATTCTATAGTAAGCAGAAAACACGCTATAGTTGGGGTGGATGCAAAAGTGATACATAATCATTTAGAAGGCAACTGAAGGTGCTTTACCAGTTGTTTAGGCATCTTTGTAGCCCTTCTTGATTTGGAGGCTTTGACCTTGACCTAATTTTATCCCTCATAACTGGTCCTTATTATCTTATGTGCCCGTCTTTTCTGCAACAGTCCCTGAGCCTAGAGGGAGGGTGCTTGTATAGTTTTAGAAGCCCAGCTTTCACAGTGAAACAGATTCCAGTCCAGTGGGATGCCAGATGAAGGAGATTCATATCTCTGGTCTTCAGAATGCCATGATTTTTGTTTCCTTGGAAGTAAAACAAGGAGAGATAAATAACAAATGTTTGACAATTATTTGGCAATCATAGGAGGAATTTTTGTGTCAGAACAGAAAAAGAAAGCTATTCCATCAGGGCATCAACTAAAAATATGATGAAAAAGCATAATCTGGTACTCTCCAGAGGATTACTGGAGCCAAAACATAATGATCCAATCTGCACTCAAAGAAAAAAAGTTAGGGTTGAAATCTGGTATTAAGTGCCACACTTTTCCTTTGAAATAATCTCTCTAGCTGCATTTTTTTTCTATTAAAGAGAAATTATGGCAAGTCTGATTATTTGCATAAAATGCAGCATGACTCGATTGGTCACATAGACTTCTTTTAAGTTGGCTTTGCTGGAAATTTACCTAAAAATACACTATTTTAGACTATATCTTGTTAAAACAACTAGGGCCTCCAATTGTTTGTTTTAAAACTCTTACTTATGCAAACAGTTATATTGTCAAAAAATTACTATCTGAATTTTGGAGAACTCAGAAAGGCAAATTTGCTTACAAAAACAAGCTTTACCCAAAAAAATCTTAAAAGAAAAAGATATTTTTGACACTTCTTTAACCAGACCAGTGGCTATTAAACAAGATGTTTGTTTATCTTGGAAATACCATTTACAAACTAAACAGCTCATGAGCACTATCAGGTATTGTAGAATTTAGAAGCTCCTCATAATTAGTCTTAGAAAAGAGGCTCTCTAGTTATTAGGTAGCAAGATTTTATGTAAACCATTTTTATTTTATCTTGAAACTCTTTTGGGAAACATTCTTTCATTAGCCTAGGGGTAGTTTCCATTCACATTCCATCACAAGGCAGTAAATGCTCCTTGTAGTGGAAATTCTCTAGTTCAGTCATTGCCATTGAAAAGTACTCACAGTTTTTTTTTTTTTTTTTTGCCATTAACCCTGATAAATGCTCCACACAAAGGACTGTGCAGTGGAGAATCTGTCCTGATTAGCATTCCAGCTTCTACCCTATACTTTGTGGGCTCTGGCGATTTTACTAGTTCCCATTTAGCATGTGCAATTAACATTTCCTGAAAGAGCAGACTTACATGCCTTCAGTTTCATAGTACTAGAAAGAGGAAACATCCCCAGTCAGATGCAGTACCTATTTTCATAAGATATTTAGGTAAAGGAGTTACGACTACCTTCCATAAAGCTTGTTTCAGCATCTTACATTCTATAATTCTATTAACCTGCATGTTTATATGTTCTAGTCCCAGGAACCCTTTCTTACCCCCAGAGCATTTTATCTTTTCTGGTGAAAAGGGTTTGGGTTCGCAGCAGGGAGTTTCATCTGTAAGACCTATGAGGAACAGCAAATTTGGTAAGGCTTCTGAAAATGTCCTATAATTCTGTGGGAGGGGCACTCATCTGTTAGGGACCCCCTTAGCCCCCAAATGTACCATGACCTGGGTAACAGGCATATTTGATGGGAGGAGATTCCAGTTGTCATAAAGCCAGTTATCAAAAGTAACCCAAATTTCCAGTGGAAAAAAAACCTTAGGGGTTAACATGACTTTCAGATTTTAAATTACTGGATAGTATTGAGATTAAATTTGCCAAATTAAATTTACCAAAGATTACCAAGGTCATGTGAATTAAAAGGCATCCAAGCTAGCTTCTACCAATCCGATTAGCACCTTCTTAAGTAAGTTACTTGATTAGAGCTCTGTCATGTAGTTTAGTGGTGAAATATCAGTTTCACATGACATATAAAAAGATAGAGATGTAACAGGCATACAGAATAAAAAGGCAGGCCGAAAAGATATTTTATTTGCCTGTTTTCAGAAAAAAAAATCTCCCTTACTTTACATAATTAATAAAATGTACAGGAGCCAAAAAAAGGTGAAGGACAGACCTGTCCTTTAAGACCTTTCCAAGAGAAAGAGTTGAACCTCTGAGATACCAATCTGATGAATGTTAAAGAAACAGATTATAGAATTTAAAAAACTTAAAACTTCTTGTATTAAAAGTAAGTCAATATTTGTAATAAAATATTGTTTTAACCAATTATTTAGTTTTGTATTAGTGTATTGTTTTACTATCAAAGAATCGTCTTTAGTAAGACTCTGATTTATTCTTAATCTTAGCCACCTGAATTATACAACTGCTTTAAAAATTCCTTTTTATGATCTTTATTATGACTTACATAGACCATTCGCAAGATGCATAGAATTTCTGTTTTGTCCTAAATATCCCTCTTTCTTGAATAACCTAGTCATTTTATTTTAGGACAAAAATTCACCACACAAGATTCTTTCTTATGTAAAACTGCTTTCCTTTCTATCTTCTTTACCAAAAGTACCTCTTTATATCTTTAACTTTCTTTACATCTCTTATTTCCTGATTCCTTTACCATGTTTTATATATCAGCTTCAAAAAAGCTTTGAATTAGACAAAGATATTTTACCTTTTAATAGGAACTTCTTTTTAAAAAAATGTTTTTCTATTATTTTTAAATTGGAAATTACCCAGGTACTGACACAGACAGGAGGCAAGGAAATATTGGGTAAAAGACTACAGTTCCCTGACAAGGCCACGCCTTCAAGCATGGAAGCCTATGACTCTAAATGGGAACAGGCATTCCTATTTTAGCACCCAAATGTTGCCTTTTGGTCTGCCACAGCCTCCTATCCTGTACCCATATAAACCCCAAACCCAAGGCTCCACAAGCAGAAGAGCAGAAGAGTGGCATAGTGTCAGCGTGGCAGAGCAGTGTGACAGAGAAAGAGAGAAGAGAACGAGCATCTGAACATTGAGAGTAGTTCAGCTGGGGACTTTCGGGAGGAGATTGGTTGCAGGACAGCCAAACTCCAGGGGAGGATCATCTTCCCCCTCCATCCCCTTTCCAGTTCTCCATCTATTACACTGAGATCCATTTCCATCACTCAATAAAATCCCTACATTCAGCATTCTTCATGTCCAAGTGACCTGATTCTTCCTGGATGCCAAACAAGAACCTGGGTACCAAAAGGGCAAGGAATACAAGGCTGCCACATTGACTCTCCACTGAGCTGGTTTAACACTCAGCCATCCACAGACAGCAGAGTTAAAGGAGCACTATAACATGCCCACTGAGGCTTTGGGAGTCGCAGGTGCCCCCCCACCCCAGATGCTGCCATGGGGCCTTCATGGAGTTTGCTTTTGTCAGGACCCAAATGCACTTGCCCTGGCTCCTGCACCTGCCTGTCTGTGTGCTTCTCCTCCCATGAAAAGTTTGAACATGAGGCAGCCAAGCAAGGGAGCCACACATCTGACACAAGTCCTGTGAGGGGGTCAGGGAACTCTCCTGCTTCAGTACTTAATATAAATTAGTAACCCAAGACCCTAAATTATGACGTTTGCTTACCATAATTTATTCCATTACATTCACCTGATTAATAGTTTACCTAGATTATTTACAAAAACTTTGATAGTCAATATTTAAAGGTATTTTCCTATTAACCATTTTTTAGCTCTGTTAATTTCAGGTATTTACTCAAGAAACTTAAGGTTAAATATAAGGGCATTTTTTTTTTTCTTTACCAGTAACTCAGGAGTTAGCTGTTTTCATTAAACCAACAATATTCCATGTCTTATTTGTTAAAATTACACAAATGAAGGTCATTCTGTCTTGGGCTGGGTTTCATACTTTTATAACACTTATGGTAAATCTTATAGTATTCTGCAGGTATAAGCACAAAACCACTTGATCAATAAATACAAAAAAAGTCAACAATTCTTAAGATATTGTTAATATTATTTTACCAATAATTTAAAAGACAACTTATTTAAGATTTTACTCAAGTTATGTGAACTTGAAAAAGTATTTGATTAGTTTTTTTTTAATACTTTAAGTTCTAGGGTACATGTGCACAACGTGCAGGTTTGTTATATATGTACACATGTGCCATGTTGGTGTGCTGCACCCATTAACTCGTCATTTACATTGACTAGTTTTTTTTTTTAAAGTGTTTGATTTAAGCACTTTTATTTATCTATTAAGCCAATTAATTAGAGCTCTTTTACATATTTTTCGTTGTGAAACATTGTGTACGCAACACATAAATACATAGATGTATTAGACATGCCGATAGAAATACATCTTACAGATCCTTAAGACCTCTTTTCTTTCCTATCTTAGACTTTCAAATTCTTGATAACCTGTTTCATCACCCTAGGCAGTTGTCAGCTAAATAGCCCTAAATTTGCATAATAAAGAAAACAACTGAGGTGAAAATCAGGTAGCAAAATTTATATCATAAAGTATGAAGAGAAAAAATCTGGTGTGCTAACGGGAAATTAAAATGGGTTTAACTGCCAATTAAACATAAAATTATATAATTTATAAAGGTGTTTTAAATATACACATATGCACACACACGCACACACACACACACACACAAAGATCCTATAGCTTTTACTTCAGAATTTTAGCCATGACATAAATACAAATTCACCAGCTTGCCAAAACAAAAAAATAAAAAAACAAAAAAGCCCGTGAGAGCCAAACAGTGGTTTTTATCTCAGTAGAAGAGTAACAGCAGATTTAAAACAGGCAAAAAAACAAAAGAGAGAAAAAGAGAACTTAGGAACTCTACAGTTTGCAGGTCGACCTTAGGGCTAATTTTCCTTAATGTCTATGTGCATGAAGACCATATTACTTCCATTTTACATAAACTCTGGCAAGTAGAGGTGCCATAAAACCAATGGAATGCTCAAAAGGGAGTCATTCTCCTTGTTTTCTCCTCATTCTTAGATTATTAGTTTCCCTTTTTTTTTCTTAAAAGGAGGAACCGAGCTGTGCCCTAGGGTTTCTGTGTAGTAGGTTGATGTGTGCTACTTGTGGGCAGGACTCCACAGTGTGTCACCATTGAGTCATTGCCACCCTCTTGCATGTCTCAGTTTCTCTCTACAAGGGTCTATTTATTACCTCTGTGAGGGCTCAAAACATTGGGTGATTAGCCCTTATGTGTATGTCCTGGATGAGCCTTTTTAAAAATTAATTTTTAGTTGCAGATTTTTCTGTAAGTCCCCTGCATGTTGTAAGGGTCAACCCCCCAGAAACTCCCACGAGAGCCCCAGTCACCCAGGGGTTCCTTTCAGCTTGTAGGAGCAAATGTCTTTTCTCTTCAGAGATGAAAAAACTCAAGTCTCTCATTTAGCTATGAAAACAACACTTCGGTTCCTTATGCAAATGTGCACAGACAGGCTGAATTAAGATTAATTGTGGGAGAAAAAGCAATAGAGAAGATCCTTTAGAATGCATCTCCAAACTAGAATTAGGATGCTGAAACAACTTCCTAGAAGGAAAACCGGTTCAGAATAAATCAAGGACCATCAACCAAAGGGAGGTTCAGGGCTCAGGAGGACTTATCAGTTTTACCAGAGGAGAAGCTGCAACTTGGGGAGGCTTCAATGGACCCCTGCTGGTACCATAGCTCTGAGTTGGGCAACTCCTTTAGGGTCCTGAGTCTTCTCTGAGGCCCCACGTGTTTGCGTGCCAAATTGTTGTCAATGAAAAGAGTCAAACTCTGTAAAATATTTGAAGAGATTTATTCTGAACCAAATATGAGTGACCATGGCCCATGACACAGCCCTCAGGAGGTCCCAAGAAGATGTGCCCAAAGTGGTCCGGGTGCAGCTTGGTTTTATATATTGTAGGGAGGCACGAGATGTCAATCAAATACATTTAAGAAACATATTAGTTTGGTCCAGAAAGGCAGGAAAACTCAAAGCAGGGGAAATGGATGGGGGCTTCCAGGCTATTGGTGAATTTAAACATTTTCTCATTGACAATTGGTTGAGTTTGTCTAAAGACCTGGGATTAACAGAAAGGAAATAAGAGGTTGTGGAGACCAAAGCCTCCAGGTAGCAGGCTTCAGAGAGAATGGGTGGTAAAATGTTTTTTTATCAGACTTAAAAATCTGTGTTGAAGTTAATGCCAGAGAGGTATAAGGAGTCATGTTTGACCTCTCTTCCTATCATGACCTGAAACAGCCTCTCAGATTAAATTTTAAGAGCCCTGGCTGAGGAGGAAGTCCATTAAGATGGTTGGGGGACCTTAGAATTTTGTTTTTGGTTTACACTAGAATCAAGGTCAAGCTCTTGGTTAGGTTAAGAATTTTATGTGTTAGATTCCATCAAGGTTACAAATTACAAAGCAAATTGCCAAGTATAAAATACTTTAAATATTTTACCATATACATTATCTTTATTGGTTACCCATTGAACAAGAAGTACACTGAATACACTGAGCTAAGGTTCACATTCAAAAATTCAATACACTGGATAAAAAAAGGTGGGGGCATTTACCCCTAGTGATCCACTTACATGGATCGGTGTGACAGGCAACCAGCTTGAAAGAGAAATATTAATGGTTAATTGTGAGGTCAATACATTCATCTTTAGAAAATCTCCTGAATGCTTTTTATAAGCTTACCTCTTTCCAACATTCTACATACTTGCTTTGTATGTATAAAACTCCTGCCCTTGCTTTTAAAATTAGGAGGATTTATGTTCTTTTTGGCTGCTAGAAAATATTTATAAATCTATGCTACATTGTTTAAAATCATTTTTTTTTAAATTTTACAATGATTTTTACCAACTTGAGCAAGGATAAACCAACCTGTAAACATGTTCACACAGCCTATTTGAACTTTGTATTAATGAACAGGCAATGTTGGCTAAGTTGTCTAGACTCATTCAGACCTGTATCACTGTTCACATGTTAATTTTAATTTCCAAGAAGAAACTAAAATAAATCACAACTATCTTTTTGCCTTGTTTTGTAAATTACTGCAAATTTCTAATTCCAAAAAAAAGTTACAAAAGAAAATTTCTTTATTTGTAGCATGCAGCACCAATTGGAAATGTGAGATGTTATATGACACAGTCATGAGAAATCAGAGTGAGAAAATGTCTATGGCTTCAGAAGTGTGTGATTATCATCATTAAGTCATTACACATGTTAACATCTGGACTTCAGTTAGTTGCAGATATAGACACAATACCATGTGTATTTTCAAGCATAGTTCATCATTTCAAAGATATTTACTGAAGAACAAATATTCTCAACTAGTTTAAGTAATGGAGGATAAAACATTGAAAAAGAAATGTATATTTTAGAGAGTGATATGAAGCTATATCATTGAAATATTAGTTGAACTTCAATTTTGAAAATTAAGTATTTGGTTATTCTCTGTCTTTTATTATAGCCTAAAAATTTAACATGAGGCCATGAAATATAAAGAATAAGGTGCTCTATGGTTTACTATAATTTAAATTAAATGCAGATATATTTCAATTTTTTAAAGAGTATCTTTTTTTCCAGTTAAGCCTTTACTTAATTTGACTTTATTATTTGCACTAGAAGTTATATACATGGTTTAGTAAACATATGAAACCCATACGTCCCATAAGTGAGGAAATGCCCACATCTTTTAAGGCCATCAGAAGGAAAAAACTCACATATCCAGAAAAAAACTACCTGGGCAATCTGCCAGTCTAAATGTCTCACATTGTGCTGGCCAAACAACACTGGTGGCTCTTGAGCTGAGTAACCAGTATGCTAACTTTGATCTAAATGCTCATAAATGAATATGTATAAATGGAAACAGGTACCGAAGAACCACCAAATATTTGAGAAAAACAAACACCTATACCCAGAGGTAATTACCTAAGGGAAAAGAATTTATACAGTAAAAGAAAGAAGAGTTCAAAATCCATTTAATTTATGTTCTCAAAGAAATTTGAGAAAATACTGCACCCATTAACCTCTGCCCTCCTCTCACCCCCAAAGTTCAGGCTGCTATGAAATAGTCCTTGGAAATTAAAATTTTCATTACCAAAATAAAAGAGCTTGATAGATGGAATAAATAGCAAAATGTGCAGGCCAGACAACCAAATTAGTTAGGAAGAAGTTCAAGGCAAGGGACCCTCATACACCCTGTTACCAATGAACAAAGTTAAAGAAAAAAAGTCAAGAGATGGATCCATAAGAATTATTATAAAATGAAACTCTGAAAAACTTTCAGAAAATAGGAAGGGGAATAATAAGCTTATTCTAGAGGAATGATAATATGTTTACCGTCACATTTTTCACCTTCAACGTCAGGAGACAAATTATCAGTGTTCACCATTCTCCAGAAAATAATTTTGAACCCAGAATTTTATATCCAGCCAAGCTGTCATTTATGTTAAGAGTAAAATAAAAATATTTGGGCATATACAATGCAGAACATTTATTACTCACATATCTTCTCTGAACAAATTACTTGCTTATACTTCAGTAAAAATAAAAAATGAAACAAAGATGAAAGAAGATGTGGGACATGAGAAAGCATACTAAGCAAACAAAAGCAAAACAAACCACTAAACTATACAGTTCAATCTAAGTAATTTTTAATAATATGGACTTGAAGCTTAAGTAATATTCTAAAATATAATAAAATAATGTAAAGATTTTAGTGGCAAATTGAAAATAAAATACCAGTAATTTCAACATGAGAAGTAGCTGGAGTGAAGAGTGAAGTAAAAGCATGTTTATTGGAGAAGAATATTGATATAGCTACATGGTTATTAAAAACTGCAAGATTAAATATGTTTGTTTGAAATGCTAAAGTAATCATTACAAAAATAGAAATCATTTGTACATCTTCCAAACTACTGAGGGAAAAAAAGAACAAATAAAACTTGGTCAACCCATGGAAAGGAAACAAAGAAAAGAAATAAAAGATTGTAAACAAGCCTGCAAACAAACAAAAATTAAAACAAATGAAATAGCATGAAGAAGCCCAAACATATCACTAATACACATACATGAATTTTATTCTTCTATCAAAAGAAGAGGCTCAGTTCAGAGCAAGGTTTCAGCATTTTATTTTCTTTATTCATCACGTTCTTACTTGAACACAACTCTGTTTAATGTGTTCACACTGAGTTTCAAAATAATATTAAAGATAGAGGAAGGTGAGAATCTGTCTGATTCTGGTGAGTCCGTTTTCTCAAAATGTAAAAGACACTTTTCTAGAATGAAAGACTCATCCTTCATCTATTACACACATCTATTTTTAAGGAAATAAACATTGCTTAAATTCAGTGAATCAGAATATTTCCTTATTCTTTTCTATGTTAATGAAGGAGCTGCTCCTAAAAATCTAATATTAGGAGATAGATCAAGGATATAATTTGCTTTTGTCACAAGAACATTCATAGTAATTAGTGTGATTAATAGTTCAAAAGTCAGATACGAATTTCAATCTAGGATCTTCCATTTGCTATCTGGTGGCTGATTATAGTTTTCCTGTCTGAGTCATTTCTAATGTAAGTAAATGAGGATAATAATATTTTTCAAGTACTAGTATATTTTCTCACTCACTTATATTCTTCTCCTGCCTTTCTCTTCTCTATCTATCTCCCTAATTGATTTTGAATACACTAAGTGTTTTCTATTAAAAGTATTTTTTTTCTTGTTTCCTGGACCTATACCTCTCTATGGGTTTGATATGTAACTGGTACATACTAATAAAGCTATATTACTCATTTATGGCCTCTTCCACGCCTGTTAACTATGTATTCTATTCTCTTCTAGCATACTTTATACCAGGCAAAACCGAGAATTCAGATATCCTTGACACCTTCTTTTCTCCAACTCCCCATATCTAATCCACCACAAAATCCAGCTGTTTACCCCTCATTTATATCTCTAAAATCCATCCATTTCTCTCTATTTCCACTGCTGCCATCTTTGTTCATGCTCAATAGCCTCTTAACATGAATTACTCAATAGCCTCCTGTTGCATCCAACCTGGATTGTTTTCACATTTTGCCTATTATGAATAAAGCATCTGTGAACATTAGTGTACAGGATTTTGTGTCAACATGAGTTTTCATTGCCCTGGAAAAAAGGCCCCAGAGTGCAATTGGTGGGTCATACAGTAGTAGTTGGATATTTAGTTTTTAAGAGACTACCAAACTGTTTTTCCAGAGTGGCTGTACCATTTTAATTTCCACCAGCACTGTATTAGTGATCCAGCTTATCCCCTTCCTTGCCAGCATTTTATATTGTCGCTATTTTTTGTGTCAGCCATTATAAGAGTGTACTGATATTTAATTATGGTCTTCATTTGCAGTTTCCTGATGGACAATGATGCTTTTATGTGCTTATTTTTTATCTGTATATTCTCTTTGGTAAAATACCTGTTCCTATCTTTTGCTTATTTCTGATCAGGATAGGTCGGGGTTTTTGTTTTGTTGTTTAGTTTTGGAGAATTCTTTATATATGCTTATCTATTGTCACATATGTGATTTGCAAATATTTTCTCCAAGATTGTGGCTTAACTTCTCGTCCTCTTCACAGGCTCTTTCAGAAGACAAAAGTTTTTAATTTTAGTGATGTCCAATTTATGAAATTTTATTTTTTATGGATTTTTTTTTTTGGTGTGAAGTTTAAGAATTTTTCCTGGCCCCAAAAGCCAATAATTTTATCTTATTTTTTTTAAGTTTTATATTTTTCTTTCACATTTAAGTCTGTGGACCATTTTAAATAATTTTTATATAAAAGTTGTGGGTTTGGACAAGTTCATATTTTTTGTTTACAGATGTGCAATTGTTCCAGCACTATTTGTTGAAAGGCGCTAATTCCTCTCTTGAATTACTCTTGGATATGTTTGTATGGGTCTTTCTATGGATTTCTTTTTATGGACTTGATATTAAGTACTGAAGCGGGAGAGTTCCCTGACCCCTTGACAGGTCTTGTGTCAGAGGTGTGGCTCACTTGCTTGGCTGCCTCATGTTCAAACTTTTCATGGGAGGGCAAGCACACCGACGGGCAGGTGCAGGAGCCAGGGCAAGTGTGCTTAGGTCCTGGCAGGAGCAAACTCCATGAAGGCCCCATGGCAGCATCTGGGGCCGGGGATTGCCTGCAACTCCCAAAGCCCCAGTGGGCATGTTACAGTGCTGTTTTAGTTCTGCTGTTTGTGAATGACTGAGTGTTAAACCATCTCAGTGGAGAGTCAGTGTGGCAACCTTTTATTCCCTGCCCTTTTGGTACCCAGGTTCTTGTTTGGCATCCAGGAAGAATCAGGTCACTTGGACATGAAGAATGCTGAATGTGGGAATTTTATTATTTTATTGAGTGATAGAAATGGCTCCCAGTGGGACAGATGAAGAGCTGGAAAGAACAAAGCTGGAAGCATCATGCTACCTGACTTCAAACTATACTACAAGCCTACAGTAACGAAAACAGCATGGTACTGGTACCAAAACAGAGATATAGACCAACGGAACAGAACAGAGCCCTCAGAAATAATACCACACATCTACAGCCATCTGATCTTTGACAAACCTGACAAAAACAAGAAATGGGGAAAGGATTCTCTATTTAATAAATGGTGCTGGGAAAACTGGCTCGCCATATGTAGAAAGATGAAACTGGATCCCTTCCTTACACCTTATACAAAAATTAATTCAAGATGTATTAAAGACTTAAATGTTAGACCTAAAATGATAAAAACCCTAGAAGAAAACCTAGGCAATACCATTCAGGACATAGGCATGGGCAAGGACTTCATGACTAAAACACCAAAAGCATGGCAACAAAAAGTCAAAATTGACAAATGGGATCTAATTAAGCTAAAGAGCTTCTGCACAGCAAAACAAACTACCATCCGAGTGACACATGCACACGTATATTTATTGTGGCACTATTCACAATAGCAAAGACTTGGAACCAACCCAAATGTACATCAATGTTAGACTGGATTAAGAAACTGTGGCATATATACACCATGGAATACTATGCAGCCATGAAAAAGGATGAGCTCATATCCTTTGTAGGGACACAGATGAAGCTGGAAGGACAGAAAACCAAACACCATGTGTTCTCACTCATAGGTGGGAATTGAACAACGAGAACACTTGGACACAGGGTGGGGAACATCACACACCGGGGCCTGTCGTGGGGTGGGGGGAGGGGGGAGGGATAGCATTAGGAGATTTGCCTAATGTAAATGACGAGTTAATGGGTACAGCACACCAACATGGCACATGTATACATATGTAACAAACCTGCACGTTGTGCACATGTACCTTAGAAAAAATTAATAATAAAAAATAAATAAAAATACAAAAAAAAAGGAAACCAGGTTTTTCTTCTAGTTAAAAAACTACTTAAGGGTTGCTTTAAAATAAAGAAAAAATAGACAAATAAAAGCAAACAAAACAAAAAAACACATAAACAACAACAACAAAGAAAAAAACTAAGCCAGGAGATCTGTTAATTCTGAGCTCTGTGGTTACCAAGAAAATAGATGATATGGGGAAAGAGTAAAACCCAGTAATCATTAAAAACCAAAGGGTATAATGTAATGGGGAAAGAATTCCCTATTTAATAAATGGTGCTGAGAAAACTAGCTAGCCATATGCAGAAAGCTGAAACTGGATCTCTTCTTTCCACCTTACACAAAAATTCACTCAAGATGGATTGAAGACTTAATGTTAGACCTAAAACCATAAAAATCCTAGAAGAAAACCTAGGCAATACCATTCAGGACATAGGCATGGGCAAGGACTTCATGACTAAAACACCAAAAGCAATGGCAACAAAAGCCAAAATAGATAAATGAGATCTAATTAAACTAAAATGTGGCACATGTACACCATGGAATACTATGCAGCCATAAAAAAGGATGAGTTCATGTCCTTGGTAGAGACATGGATGAAGTGGAAACCATCATTCTGAGCAAACTGTCACAAGTACAGAAAACCGAACACTGCATGTTCTCACTCATAGGTGGGAATTGAACAATGAGAACACTTGGACACAGGGTGGGGGACATCACACACAGAGGCCTGTCAGGGGGTGGGGGGAGGGGGAAGAGAGAATTAGGTGATATACCTAATTTAAATGATAAATTAATGGGTGCAACATACCAACATGGCACATGTATTCATATGCAACAAACCTGTGTGTTGTGCACATGTACCCTAGACCTTAAAGTATAATTAAAAAAAAAGAAAAAAAGAAACCCAGATGGTATAATGTAAAGGAATTGTTCTGTTTCACAGACTGGTATCCTAAGAGAATGATCAGCCAAGTAAACTGGATAAATGCCACTATAAGGTCCATTTGCCCTGGGAAGGGGACTGCCCAACTCTCCCTATGAAATACCAAGTGAAGCACACCGGATGAAGCAGTTAATATGCTTCATATGTAAGCCATGTTAGACTGCCTTTAAGATAACTGGAATATCCTCCCATCAAATATGCCTGTTACCCAGGTCATGGTACTGTTATGCCCAGACCGTTTATTCCCCGAAGAAGACCACCAGAGTCCAGAGTCAAAGCTAAGCAGCAAGGATCTTTATTACAGGTTCGAACCTGGAGCTCTCACTTGCTCGTGAAACGAGACGGGCAGGAGAGCTCCCCTACTGAGCTCCGAACAATGTTATATAGTCTAAGGAAAGTAGGCATAGAATCATTATACAAATTAGAGGTATGATTGGCTGGAGTTTGAACAAAGCGATTTGGCAAACTATGATTGGTTCCCGCCATTTCTGATATTTCAGTACAACCCTTGAGGCAGAAGAGCAGTTTTACACAAAGGCAGTTAATTATATTGCATCAGGTTGCACGACCAGTTTATGGCTATCTTGCTTAAACACACCTTGTGACCTGGCTATCTTACTTAAACATTCCTTGTGACCTGGCCTCAGAAAGAGAAACATGTACTTACAGAACTTACAAAACCTCTGGTACGTGCAAAGATTAGAGAGCAGAACAAGGGTGTAGCGGGTGGGGGGCGGGTACACATCTATCTTTGTGTCCTTTCATTTCTCCCTTCTCATAAGTAACTGGATGTCCAATCTTGGATTTCCAGAGTCTTATAATATAGCCTCACTTTCTGGGTGCAGGAGAGGCTGGTGATGGCTACGGAGGACCATTAGTTGGATGGTATCAAACCTTTCTCTGACAAATTGTAAAATTTTATTTACCACACAGGGGCCTATAGTGAATAGAAGTAGTAAAGACATTAGGGGGCCTAAAAGGGGTGCCAGAAGGGAAAACATTGAAGAGCTCCACCAATTGTTAGCGGCTGTAGTGAATTGTTGCTTTTTCATTTCTAAGCTTAGTTCGTGTAGGCGTTGGACTCTTTCCTCAACTAACCCTGACTCATTTATATAGAAACAGCATTCTTCTTTGAGGAACATACAGGTACCTCCTTTCTCAGCCGTGAGTAAGTCTAAGGCTCTGCGGTTTTGAAGGGTGACCTGTGCTAGGGAGGTGAGCTGCCGCTGAAGGGAGGCTAGGGAATAGGCGGAGTCTTCCATAGCAACAGAGAATTGTTGTAACAGCTTGTCGTTTTCTATCATGGAGTGTTGTAGGGCCCCTCCTGCTAACCCCGCTGCGACGACAGAGGTGGTTAAGGATATTCCGGCAATTAGTGGTAGAAAAACTGCTCGTCTATGTCGCGCAGTTTTAGTTGGGGCGGTCCCTGCCCAGCCTATGAACTCTGCCGGGGTTAGCAGTGTCAGTCGGGGAACTAGGGTAACAGGGATACACAACTGTCCGTCAGAGATGCTTTTGGACAGAGTTTTTAACAGAGTCATATTACACCAGAAGAACACACCAGGGGGAGCATATATGGGACTATTAGGGTATGTAGCCGATTGGTTGCAGAGGCTGTTGCTAAATGCCGAATAACAATAGGGGTATTTCTCTTGGTATGGGTCACGGTACAGGGCTACATCGGGTATCGTGACTATCGATGAGTTAAAACCTGTATAGTTTGTGGGAGGGGAGGATAGAGGAACAGCCGTTAATGGTGGTCTTCCTAGGGTTGCACACATAAAGCAAGAGGACAGGTCGCCTAAACCAGTGAGGTTGGCGAATGCTAGCCCTTCCCGTAATAGAGTTAGCCAGGAGAAGGGCTGCAAGTCTTGTGATAACTTGGTTTCTTGCCTGTGGATTTGTGTGTGGATTAAGGGTTGAATCTGGACTAGACTTCTCCACAGATATAAATGGCTACTGGGCCAGGTACTAGTTGATGAGTAATATACTCCCCCATGTTGTGGGGTTGTCCACCGAGAGTCCCATGGGTCTCTAATTATCCAAGTGTAAGTGACGGGAGACTCAGTTTTGTAAAAATACCACCCTTGTCGTTCTCTCCAGTATCGGACAGAGTGCGTCTTACAGTAGCTATATGGGCAACCTGCACTCTGGTGCCACCAATAATTTTTACAATTATATTCAGTTTGATCGTATTCAAAACAGATCATGGGTGTTGCTGGTTGGGCAATCTGGAACCTAGTGAAATTGAGGTAAACTATAGTATTACACCCTGAGGGGGGGCAGTCTGTGCTAGCTAGCAGTTTACCCGCTTGGGGGGTTTCCCCGGGGTGAGTTTTGTTTTCATAGAGCCAGAACCTCCAGACATAGGGATTAGACGGCGCAGCAGTGAGGAGAGTCAGATGCATAAGGCATAAAAGCATAGGTAAGCTAGACATGGTTACGGCTATGGGGATGACGGCGCAGGGTTAGCTTTAAGGGATTGTTCTTAGCTTTGTCTACAGTCCATGTAACCGGTGCTCCAGACGGCTTGAGAAGGTCGGATGTTGGGTCCACTGGTTTGACGTGTGTGTAGTGGATCCACGAAGCGATGCCTTCTACTTTGAGAGCGGTGGGAGTAGTCAGGAGTACTTGCAGTGGTCCTTTCCACCTGGGTTGAAGAGTTTCTTGCCGGTGGCGCTTGACTAGGACCCAGTCTCCCGGCTGGAACGGATGAGGCGTCGGCGGAGGTCCTGCCTCGTACAGTTCTCGTAGTCTGGGCCAAATTTCCTGGTGAATTTTCTGTAAGGCTTGTAAGGAGAACAGGAGCTCAGAGACATTTTCAGTTTCAGGTTTGAGTAAGTCATCTTTTAGACTGGGGACCAGGGGTGGGGGTCTGCCATACATGATTTCATATGGTGTGAGGCCTAGTCTGTAAGGGGTATTTCGGGCCCGGAACAGAGCGTAGGGGAGAAGTACTACCCAATTAGCGCCAGTCTCCATGGTCAATTTAGTTAAGGTCTCCTTCAGAGTCCGATTCATCCTTTCTACCTGTCCTGAGCTTTGGGGCCTATAAGCACAATGTAATTTCCAATTTGCCCCCAGAATGGAAGCCAAATCCTGACTTACCTTAGCAACGAAGGCTGGTCCATTGTCTGACCCTATTTGGACGGGAAAGCCATACCTGGGGAGGATTTCTTCCAAAATTTTCTTTGCTACAACCTGAGCAGTTTCTCTCTTAGTTGGGAACGCTTCTGTCCATCCTGAAAAAGTATCTACAAAGACAAGTAAGTACTGATACCCATATTTTCCAGGCTTTATCTCAGTAAAGTCTATTTCCCAATAGATACCAGGCCTAGTTCCTCTACACCTAATTCCTGTGGCGGTCTGGGTTTGGGGGCAAGCGTTGTTTAGTTGGCAGGCTTTGCAATTTGTTGTGACATCGCTGGCCAGTTCAGCTATGCGCCTGATTCTAAACTTGGCGTGCCTGATTAAGTCCATCATTCGCCGGGCACCCAGGTGGGTTGTCCGGTGGATGTGTTCCAACACCTGCCGTCCTAATTTTTCTGGTAGGATGGTTTGGTCATTTATATCAGTCCACCACCCATTTTTAACCTGTTTTAGGGGAAGCGTGTTCATCCATTCGCGATCCTGTTCGGTATAGTCGGGAAAACATGGCAAATTTCGCGGGCCAGGATTGGGGAGCTGGAGCGCGAGGAGCTGACTGGGAGCTTTTGCTATGCTCCTTGCGGTTTGGTCGGCTAAGAAGTTGCCTCGAGCAATTGGCGTAGTTGGTTTCTGATGCCCAGGGCAATGTACAATAGCCAATTTCTTTGGTTTCCACAAAGCAGTTAATAGAGCTAGGATCTCTTGCTTGTTTTTTATTTCTTTGCCTTCGGCTGTTAATAGTCCCCTTTCTCTGTAGATGGCCCCATGTATGTGCGCAGTAGCGAAAGCATAGCGGCTATCCGTGTATACTGTTAGTTTTTTCTCTGCCCCTAGGGTGAGGGCCTGTGTAAGGGCTATCAGTTCGGCTCTTTGGGCCGATGTCCCTGGAGGCAAGGGTTCCGCCCAGATTACCTCAGTCTCTGACGTTACAGCCGCTCCTGCATACCGCTGGCCTTGGTGGACATAGCTGCTGCCATCAGTGAACCAGGTGAGTTCTGTGTCGGGGAGCGGACGATCTTGCAGGTCCTCCCGCACCCCATGCACCTGAGCCAGTATCTCAGTGCACTCATGGGACGGGGCGTCCAAGTCTGGATTTGGCAGCAGTGAAGCAGGGTTTAAAGAGGTTGGGGGCAGAAAAGTTATTCTGAGGGGGTTTAACAGCAGTCCTTGATAGTGGGTGAGCCGGGCGTTACTCATCCATCGGTCCGGCGGCTGCCGGAGGACGCCTTCAATGGCATGCGGGGTTATAACGCGCAACTCTTGCCCCATGATAAGTTTATCAGCGTCTCGGACCATTAGGGCGGTCGCCGCGATTATCCGGAGGCAGGGTGGCCAGCCAGCAGCCACTGAATCTAATTTTTTTGACCCTTGTGGCAGTCTGGTCCATGTTAGCTGACCGTTGATGCCCCTCTCAGGATCCGTCCATTGAAATGCAAAGAGTTCTTGACTTTTGGGAGCCAGAGGAAGGAAGCACACTGATCTTTTTCTAATCCTTGCCTAGGGCCTTGCTTTTTCTGCTTTCTGTTTTGGCCATTTCCTGCCTGGGGGAAAGCTGCTACTAAGACTTTGGTCATTTCTTTGGTTGCCTTGAACTGTTTTTCTTCTGGAGTATCCCTATTATTATAAACTCGCTGGGCCATCTGAAGGAGGTCCTGAATCTGCTTTCCCTCTAAACCTTCTAATTTCTGGAGTTTTCTTTTAATATCTGGTGTTGCCTGGTTTACAAAGGACATTACTACCGCTGCCTGATTTTCCGGTGCTTCCGGGTCCATAGGGGTAAACTGTCTGAAGGCTTCCATTAATCTCTCTAAATACACAGCGGGGCTTTCTGTCTTACCTTGTAACACAGAATATACTTTAGCCAAATTGGTGGGCTTGCGAGCTGCAGCCCGGAGACCCGCCATTAGAGTCTGGCGATAAATGAGCAGTCGTCCCCTACCTTCTGCCGTGTTGTAGTCCCATCTGGGCCGGGTCAAAGGGAAAGCCGCATTAATGAGGTCAGGATTTGCAGTTGGCTGGCCGTCATCTCCTGGAACCAGTTTTCTGGCCTCAACTTGGATTCTTTCCCGCTCCTCCGTTGTGAACAGGATTCGGAGGAGCTGTTGACAGTCATCCCAGGTCGGCTGGTGAGTAAACATGACACTGTCTAACAACGAGGTTAGATCTTTGGGATTATCTGAGAACCGAGCATTTTGGGACTTCCAATTGTATAAATCACTGGTGGAAAAAGGCCAATACATGAGACGGGAGAGCCCGGTATCATCGAGCGATCCTATTTCTCTGAGAGGCAGGGCTACAGTGGAGTCAGGGAGTCGGGAAGCTTGGTCCCGCTGTACGCGGCCTCGTGTTCGGCCGGCCGGCCCCCCCAGGTTACTTTCACTCTCGGCTGCTTCCGCTTCTCGGTTTCCCTCTACGGAAGCACCACCCTGGGGGACTGGGTCCTGCGGGATAAGGTGCTGATATGGTGGGGGAAATGTGGGTTCTAACGTTAGGGGGTCCTGGCTGTCCGGCAGCACAGGGGCCGAGGGAGCAGAGGGAGTCTTTTGTCTTGTAGGTCGCGTTACTAGGACTTTGCAGGGCTCAAGGATGAATGGAGTTATCCAGGGTGGTGGGTTTTCCACAAGATCCTGCCACACTAGAATATAAGGAATTTGATCAGGATGTCCTGACTGCCCTGGCAGGAAAATCTTAGTTTTTACCTTAGTAATAATAGAGAGACAGAAAGTTCCTTTGGAGGGCCACCCTACGCCGAAAGAGGGCCACTCCGAACGGCAGAAAGTAACTAGCTTTCCCTTCTTTAGTTCTACGCTTAAGTTACGCCCCCGAGCCTTCACATCCTTAAAATTGGTAACAAGGAGTGAGAGCGGCGTGCTCTGGTTGTTGCCCATCTTTGGACTGCTCCTACAAAGAGAAGGGGGGACGAAAATGAGTGTGAAGCAGAGGGGAGTATCCGACAGGTCCGGTCCTGGAGGGGGAAGAAAAGGTTTTATGTTTCGTTTTGGGCTTACACTTAACACTTAACAATAACGGACAGACAGTAATAACGATGAGCATTCGCGAGCGCGTGTCGGACTTCTGACCTGAGTCAGACGGGGCAACCAAGGATGGAGGCCCCCAGATGGGCACTGGGGAACGTCTCCCACCAGTCCCGAGTGGCTGTCTTCTAGCGCGTCCGCCAAGACCGTGCCACTTACAGAACAGACCAATACAGATTACAGATTACAGATTACGGATTTCGCGAAATTTCAGGGAGACAGACAGAGACAAAGACAGAGACAGTGACAAAGCCGGCTTACCTACAGATTAAGATCCGTTGACTTGGGGGTCTGGTGGGCTTGGGGGAAATCCCGGACGAGCCCCCATTTGTTATGCCCAGACCGTTTATTCCCCGAAGAAGACCACCAGAGTCCAGAGTCAAAGCTAAGCAGCAAGGATCTTTATTACAGGTTCGAACCTGGAGCTCTCACTTGCTCGTGAAACGAGACGGGCAGGAGAGCTCCCCTACTGAGCTCCGAACAATGTTATATAGTCTAAGGAAAGTAGGCATAGAATCATTATACAAATTAGAGGTATGATTGGCTGGAGTTTGAACAAAGCGATTTGGCAAACTATGATTGGTTCCCGCCATTTCTGATATTTCAGTACAACCCTTGAGGCAGAAGAGCAGTTTTACACAAAGGCAGTTAATTATATTGCATCAGGTTGCACGACCAGTTTATGGCTATCTTGCTTAAACACACCTTGTGACCTGGCTATCTTACTTAAACATTCCTTGTGACCTGGCCTCAGAAAGAGAAACATGTACTTACAGAACTTACAAAACCTCTGGTACGTGCAAAGATTAGAGAGCAGAACAAGGGTGTAGCGGGTGGGGGGCGGGTACACATCTATCTTTGTGTCCTTTCAGTACATGTGGGGGCTAAGGGGGTCCCTTACAGATAAGTGCCCCTCCCACAGAATCATAGGACATTTTCAGAAGCCTTACCAAATTTGCTGTTCCTCATAGGTCTTACAGATGAAACTCCCTGCTGCGAACCCAAACCCTTTTCACCAGAAAAGGTGAAATGCTCTGGGGGCAAGAAAGGGTTCCTGGGGCTAGAACATATAAACATGCAGACTAATAGAATTATAGAATGTAAGATGTTGAAACAAGCTTTATGGAAGGTAGTCGTAACTCCTTTACCTAAATATCTTATGAAAATAGGTACTGCATCTGACTGGGGATGTTTCCTCTTTCTAGTACTATGAAACTGAAGGCGTGCAAGTCTGCTTTTTTAGGAAATGTTAATTGGATATGCTAAATGGGAACTAGTAAAATCGCCTCAGCCCACAAAGTATAGGGTAGAAGCTGGAGTGCTAATCAGGACAGATTCTCCACTGCACAGTCCTTTGTGTGGAGCATTTATCAGGGTTAATGGCAAAAAAACTGTGAGTACTTTTCAATGACAATGACTGAACCAGAGAATTTCCACTACAAGGAGCATTTACTGCCTTGTGATGGAATGTGAATGGAAACTACCCCTAGGCTAATGAAAGAATGTTTCCCAAAAGAGTTTCAAGATAAAATAAAAATGGTTTACATAAAACCTTGCTACCTGATGACTAGAGAACCTCTTTTCTAGGATTAATTATGAGGAGCTTCTAAATTCTACAATACCTGATAGTGCTCATGAGCTGTTTAGTTTGTAAATGGTATTTCCAAGGTAAACAAACATCTTGTTTAATAGCCGCTGGTCTGGTTAAAGAAGGGTCAAGAATATCTTTTTCTTTTAAGTTTTTTTTGGGTAAAGCTTGTCCTTGTAAGCAAATTTGCCTTTCTGAGTTCTCCAAAATTCAAATAGTAATTTTTTGACAATATAACTGTTTGCATAAGTTCAGTAAGAGTTTTAAAACAAAGAATTGGAGGCACTAGTTGTTTTAACAAGATATTGTCTAAAATAGTGTATTTTTAGGTAAAGTTCTAGCAAAGCCAACTTAAAAGGAGTCTATATGGCCAATGGATTCTTGCTGCATTTTATGCAAATAATCAGACTTGCCATAATTTCTCTTTAATAGAAAAAAAAGCAACTAGAGAGACTATTTCAAAGGAAAAGTGTGGCACTTAATACTAGAATCAGCCCTAACTTTTTTTGTTTGAGTGCAGATTGGATCATTATTGCTTGGTTACAATAGTCCTCTAGAGAGTACCAGATTATGCTTTTTCTTCATACTTTTAGTTGATGCCCTGATGGAATAGGTTTCTTTTTCTGTTCTGACACAAAAATTCCTCCTATGATTGCCAAATAATTGTCAAACATTTGTTATTTATCTCTCCTTGTTTTACTTCCAAGGAAACAAAAATCATGGCATTCTGAAGACCAGAGATATGAATCTCCTTCATCTGGCATCCCACTGGGCTGGAATATGTTTCACTGTGAAAGCTGGGCTTCTAAAACTATACAAGCACCCTCCCTTTAGGCTCAGGAACTGTTGCAGAAAAGTCAGTCACATAAGATAATAAGGACCAGTTATGAGGGATAAAATTAGGTCAAGGTCAAAGCCTCCAAATCAAGAAGGGCTACAAAGATGCCTAAACAACTGGTAAAGCACCTTCAGTTGCCTTCTAAATGATTATGTATCACTTTTGCATCCACCCCAACTATAGCGTGTTTTCTGCTTACTATAGAATTCAAGGAAAATATTTACTAACAGAATATAAATATCTTGTAACAAAGCCTCCTGTATATAATACTCCCAGTCATGAGTGGTGAAGACAAATACAGATATATAGAGATATATACACATATTTTACATTATTTTTAGAACAATGTTTTTGTTTTGTATAGCTAATTGCTATAAGCCTATAACAAAAACCAAGCTTACAGTATCTCAACACGTGGAAGTTAAAAATAAATCAATCTTATAAATTTGCCTTTTTGTTTTGGTTGTTGGCTTTTTACTTAAACTAATAACTTTAAGAGGTAATGAATGCCTGTCCACATCTATTCCTATCTGGCCTAGAACAATTAATTGGCTATAATAAGTCTTTTGACTCTTAAGGCCCTTTGCCGCATGGAGCCCCACCAAAGGACAGGATAGACTCAGAGCAGGCAGCCATGCCACCCTGGAAATGCGATGAGACACAATAACAATTTGCTGGCCTTTGATACTGTCTCTAGCAAATCTTGGCCAGAAAGGGGAAGACGTAAACCAAAACTAAAATTCTAAGCCCCCACCCCCACCCCCACCCCCAACCATGTTAATGGACTTCCTCCTCACCAGGACTCTTAACATTTAATCTGAGGGACTGTTTTAGGCCATAATGGGAAGTAGGGGTCGAACATGCCTCATTATGCCTCTCTGGCATTAAAGTCAACACAGATTTTAAGTCTGATAAGAATCGTTTTACAGCCTATTCTCTCTAAAGCCTGGTACCTGGACACTTCATCTGCACGACAAAACTTTGGTCTCCACAACCTTTTATCTTAACCAAGATATTTTCTTCCTATTGATACCAAGTCTTTAGACAAACTCAGCCAATTGTCAACCAGAAAATGTTTAAATTTATCTATAGCCTGGAAGCCCCCCTGCTTTGAGCTGTCCTGCCTTTCTGGACTAAACCAATGTATTTCTTAAATGTACTTTCTTGACATCTCATGCCTCCCTAAGATGTATAAAACCAAGCTTCACCCTGACCACCTTGGGCATGTGTTCTCAGGACCTCCTGAGGGCTGTGTCATGGGCCATGGTCACTCTTATTTGGTTCAGAATAAATCTCTTCAAATAGTTTACACTTTGCCTCTTTTCATCCACATTAGTGACAATAAAGCAATATAAGTGTGAAAATGTTAAATATAAAATGGCATAAATTGAGAATATTTCAATAACTGGAACGTAAACAAAGGAGAGTAGAAATGTAAAATAACCTAAATTAAGAACATTTCAATAACTGGAACATAAACAAAGGAGAACAGAAAATTTTAAATGCTAGGAACCTTGCCGTCCAATTCTGAGTCATATACAAAAGCATTAAACCCTTATAAAGTGAATTCAATATTTTCTCAAATTGCTCTAACACACAGAAATAATATCCAGTTTCTTTAAAATCAATCTCCAGCCTATAAGCTAAATATGTATTGAAAAGAATCTTGAGTAATTTTTTATTTTTTAATTATACACATGTGTGTTAGAATTACTGTAATATGAGAGAGAAAGAGTCTATGTTTATAGGGTCAGATAATCTGAGCAAGGCCTGAAACTTCCTCAAATTTCTTTAGATTCCTAGATAATGCTGTGGTTTTTAAAATTTTCTCTACTTGAACCCAAATAGTGCACTAACTTAGCATTCAGAATAGTGTCACAAACAATAGTCTGTCCAGTGCTTTCAGGATTATGAGAAAACTTGAGTAACCAGTGATTATTTGAATTTTTGTCTGCTATTGCTACTCTTAATCTGTTTTTTCACAGAGATAAATGTCTTCGATTAGTTTGTATCTCAGAAAGCAAATATACATATGTGTGTATATATACGTGTGCGTGTGTGTGTGTGTGTGTGTGGAGAGAGAGAGAATGGAAGAAATTGTGTAGATTTCAACTGTAAACACAAAATAAACTAAAGGGAGGGGAAAAGACCTCCAAAATGTTACATTTTAGAGATATTAAATAAGATGCAATGAGTAATTTTATGTCAGTGAAAAGTATTTGAGTGTTTCCATGGATAAGTTCGTATTTCAAAAAGCTTTTTAGACTCCAAAATAGTCATAGAATAGATCATATTTACATATTAGAATCTCACTGTAAATATTGTTTACTGGTATTCTCTATATTCTAGGCCATCAGGAATGCCATTTTGAGGAACTTAGGTAATAAAGTTATCAAAAGGACCTTATTATGAAGTAGTCTCCTCAATTTTTGTCAACTCGGGGCATGGATTCTAAGGACAGTAAAACTCCAGTGGATTTGATTTTACATATGTTTGAAAAACATCAGATGGTACCTTTAATCCATGGTTTTGAATAGTCGCATGACTTCTTTATCATTTATAATTTTAAAAATACCAAAATAGAAATTTTACAAATACATTAAAATATTTGCATATTTTCTCACAAATTTGATCCGTACCTGGATGACTGATATACATCAAGCAGTCCTAATTATTTATCAGCCTATCTAGAAATTACATAGGAGTAAGGGTATTTAAAAAGTATTCTAAGTCCAAGATAATGTGGCATATTCCTTTCTCTCAAAGAGATTATAAAGTATAGTTTCAATATGTTGGAAAGACTTATTTTAGAATTGGAAAACTATGCACTTTTTCTTCCGGATACTCCATACCCTTCTGGTATTTACCCTTTATCAGAGTTAATGTCCTCTTTGTCTCCAAGATATTTACATTCATGAAGAATTAGAACTCTTTCTTCTGGCACTGAATTAGCACTATTTTTAAACTCCCAATTTCTTCAGTTCCATCCCTAATACACCACACCATTCATCTGCCTACCATGACTTTAGCAACAAACACCATCCCTTACACTTTGATTCTAGCATTCACACTGCACACCCAGACATTGTCTCAATTTCCTCTTTCTATATTTTCAGTGGAAGTGTATGACATCATTGAAGTGAAAAAATATTACTTATTTGCCTGGAATTTCTTCCAAAGCTTTCCTTAGCTGTGGAAATTTTCAGTCTTAGTTTCAGGGAATGAAGTGATTTGTGAGAGACAATAAACCACTCATAATCATTTATTAAAATTATTTTTATACTTTACCATCTGTAAATTTGCCTAATTCTGTTAAAAACAAATGAAGACAAAGCTGGGAAGCAAAAACAGAGGAAAAGAGTTTTCGTATGCAAGTTTGTGTCTTAGATACACTAGGTTACTTGTGGCCTTGCCTTGCTGGCAAAATAAAATGATCGTTGTTTTATTCACATTGACTTTTGGCTCTTACTGTGCCACATTAATTTGAATAACCAAGGTAGTCTTCAAAGGAGGGATAATTAGGGTAAAATATATGCTATTAGCGATTAGAGTAATACATTTTTAATACTTGCAAGCACTCCCTCTAATATTGCTTAGAAATTTTGAATTTTACACATTACGGAAATTGACAGCTGGGAATACTTCCAGAAGTGCCTTTTGGTTCTCAGCTATTTCTGTTCTGAATACAACACAAAACCCAATATGTTTTCTTGGTGATATCACATTCTACTTAATGCAACACATCTACCCTGCCAAAAGAACAACCTTGCCAGAGTTAATCATAAGCCAGCACATCACTGATCATTTTTTCTACATTTATAAGAGGATCAGAATGGCTCTCCCAAACCAGTGTTATATTGGACTTCTGTTTGAGGGCAAACAATCAACTTTCTTCTGGTAAAGTGACTCTCTTATGTGCATTGTGCTAACATTGTTTCTTCAGCATCTATGGATTTCAGTTAACAGTTTATGAGAAATGCTAAAAGGATCCATTTCAAAGAATATTGAAAATATTTAAAAAACAAATGACTTCTGGTGGAGGAGCATTTAATTTTATCTGTTAGAACAAGTTTCAAACTAGTCCTGATGTTTTCTAGACAAGAGATCGGAATTGGGAGGTTAGAAATGAATATAGGCATTTATGTTTGTTTGTTTGTTTGTTTGTTTGCTATCATCTAGCTTGGAATGGGTATTCATGAATATTCAAAAATTTTAAACAAGATTTCCAGAGAACAACTGTTTTCAAATGACAATGTACATAAGAATCACCTGGGATGCTTCTTTAAAATTCTCATTGCCAGGCCTTCCCATAGAAATGTGAATGCAGCTGGGCTTGAGTGATGCTTGGTCATCTGTATTTTTTTTTTTTTTTTTTTTTTTTTTGCGGCGAGCATGGTGGGTGGTGAGATGGAGTCTCACTCTGTTGCCCAGGCTGGAGTGCAGTGGTGTGGTCTCAGATCACTGCAACCTTTGCCTCCAGGGTTCAAGCAATTCTCATGGTTCAGCCTCCCGTGTAACTGGGATTACAAGCATGCCACCATGCCCCGTTAATTTTTGAATTTTTAGTAGAGACAGGGCTTTGCCACGCTGGCCAGGCTGGTCTGGAACTGCTGACTTCAAGTGATCCACCCGCCTCCGCCTCCCAAAGTGCTGGGATTACAGGCGTGAGCCACCATGGCCCGGCCTGTACTTTTTAAGCTTCTTAGTCGATCATCATTTATATAACCAGTTAAAAATCTTGGCTCTAAAATATCTACGTAACAGGGTTGTAGAAAGAAATGAAGACCACCGAAATGACAAGCAAAGGCTATTTTTATTCAGAGCTTGCTATAGCAAGGGAGTCAGCCACTGTCACTTACATTTGGGAGAGAGGCAGAAGAGCAGAAAAACTTTATAGTGAAAAAGTGGAGCGACAAAGTATGCTATGAGTGTAGGTTGAAAGCATGGGGAAGCTAGAGGCAGGCTAGCTAGAAGCAGGACATTCTATGTGATTGGTTTGAGAAACATATTTGGCTCTCTAAGGTTAGTTCTGAGTTGGAAAAGGGGACAAATTTTAGAGAAGTTGGCAGTTATTGACTAAGTCCTGACTCATCTGGACTGATTGCTGCAGAGAATGTGATTTGTCTTCCTGGACAGGTTGCTGCAGAGGGTGTGGATCCGAGTTCTCTTTTCATATATTGTCTGGCCACTGTTTGTTGGCATATTCAGTCTTTCATGTTTCCAAACTAAAAATGACTGACTTTATATAGAGGCCGCCCAAAATACCTTCCATATCGGTTTATTGATGCCAAGCTTCTGATTTTGAATTCAAAATTCATTCCCTTGGTATGAAATTTTGTCTTTCAAGGAAATGCAAATTCCACTGGCAAATGGAATATATTAAATTTTGCCAGTTATCTGTGGTAAACCTATAATATTCACTCCTAGGATCTGGTTTTAACTGGTGCAAGAATGTATCATGAATACTCTCAGTGTGCATGAAGAGGGTAGAGAGATAAAGTTTCACCAAGGAATAAAATATTCCAATGCTTAAATTCTAAATATAACCTTACCAACTTCCAAATTTCACTGAGAAAGGACCTGTATCAGAAAAAGCCAAGAAATAAAGGTTTTTCTCTTTAGTAAAACTTCTTAATTTTATCGGTAATTTTTTTTTGAACTTTTATTTTAAGTTCAGGGTACATGTGAAAGTTTATTACACAGGTAAAACCATGTCACAAGGAATTGTTGTACAGATTATTTCATCACCCAGGAATTAAACCCAACAGTTATCTATTCTGTTCCTCTCCCTCTCATCCTCCACCCTCAAGCAGATGCCAATATATGTTGTTTTCCTTCTTTATGTTCATAAGTTCTTATCATTTAGCTCCCACTTATAAGTGAGAACATGCAGCATTTAGTTTTCTGTTTCTATGTTAGTTTGCTGAGGACAATAGCCTCCAGCTCCATCCATGTTCCTGCAAAATACATTATCTTATTCTTTTTTTTATGACTGTATAGTATTCCATGGTGTATATGTACCATATTTTCTTTATCCAATCTGTCATTGATGGGCATTTAGGTCCATTTCATGTCTTTGTTGTTGAGAATAGTGTTGCAGTGAACACTCACTTGCATGTGTCTTTATGGTAGAAAGAATTATAGTCCTCTAGGTTTATATCCAGTAATGTGAACACTGGGTCAACTGATAGTTCTGAGTTTAGCTTTCTGAGGACTCTCCATACTGCTTTTCTCAATGGTTGAACTAATTTACATTTCCATCAAGGGTGTATAAGTGTTGCATTTTCTCCACAACCTCACCAGCATCTGTTATGTTTTGACTTTTTAATAATAGCCATTTGGACAGGTGTGAGATGTTATCTCACTTTGGGTTTGATTTGCATTTCTCTAATTATCAGAGATATTGAACTTTTTGTCAAATGCTTATTGGCCACATGAATGTTTTCTTTAGAAAATTTCTGTTCATGTCTTTCACCCACTTTTTAAATAGCGTCACTTGTTTTTTCTTATACATTTGTTTAAGTTCCTTATAGATGCTGGAAATTAGACCTTTATCAGATGCATAGTTTGCAAAAATCTTCTCTCATTCTGTAGATTGTCTGTTTATTCTGTTGACAGTTTCCTTTGCTTTAGAGAAGCTCTTACATTTAATTAGATCAAATTTGTCAATATTTGCTTTTGTTGTGATTGCTTTTGTTGTCTTTGTCATGAAAAATTTACCCTTTCCTATGTCCAGGATGGTATTGCCTAGGTTTTCTTTTAGGGTTTTTATAGTTTTGGGTTTTACACTTAAGTTTTTAATCCTTCTTGAGTTGATTTTTGTGTATGGTGTAAAGAAGGGGTCCAACTTCATTCTTCTGCATATGGTTAGCCAGTGATCCCAGCACCATTTACTGAATAGGGAGTCTTTTACCCATTGCTTGATTTTGTCAGCTTTGGCAAAGATTAGGTGGTTGTAGGTGTGCAGCCTTATTTCTGGTTCCTGTATTCTGTTCTGTTGGTCTATGTGCCTGTTTCTGTGCTAGTGCCATGCTGTCTTGGTTACTGTAGCCTTGTAGTATAGTTTGAAGTCAGATAGTATGATGCCTCCAGCTTTGTTTTCTTTTTCTTAGGATTGCCTTGGCTATTTGGGCTCTTTTTGGTTCCACATGAATTTTAAATTAGTTTTTTATAGTTCTGTGAAGAATGTCATTGGTAGTTTGATGGGAATAGTATTGAGTCTTTAAATTGCTTTTGGCAGTATGGCCATTTCTTTGGGCAGTGTTTTGTAATTCTCATTGTAAAGATCATTCACCTCCTTGGTTAGCTGTATTCTTAGGTATTTTACTATTTTTGTGGCAACTGTGAATAGGATTCCCTTTCTAATTTGGCCCTTGACTTGGTTGTTGTTGGTGTGTAGGACTGCTAGTGATTTTCATACATTGAGTTTTGTATTCTAGAAACTTTGCTGAAGTTGCTTATCAGCTAGAGACGCTTTTGGGCCTAGACTTTGGGGTTTTCTAGATGTAGAATCATGTCATCTGCAAACATAGACAGTTTGACTTCCTCCCTTCCTATTTGGATACCCATTATTTCTTTTAACTGCCTGATTGCTCTGGCTAGGACTCCCAATACTATGCTGAAATGGAGTGGCAATGGAAGTCTTTCTTGTCTCTTGGTAATTTATCATTCTAACAGTTTTTTACTAGTTTTTCAAGTATTGTCCAACAGATGGCTCCAATACTGCTCCTATTTTAATCTCTTTCAAGAGAAACTCCACACAAATAATTATCTTTACATTCATTTGATATAAAAGAAAAATTGCTTAACCTAATGACTATAATATTAGCAGAAATGTTTAGGTAATTCACTTTTTAAACATAAACCCCCCATAGAATCAAAATAAATAGAGTTGCTTTGAAGTCAATTGTGTTGGATGTGTTTGGCTGTCTGTAAACTGTTTTCACTTTAACCTAGTCAGTTTTTCCTCTCAGAAGTAAAGGGGACTAGAATGATAGGCCAAATAGCCTGAAGAGGAATGAAATCAGTCAATATTTAAAAAAATTTTAAAAGCCAGAAATGTAATTATAAACTTACAAAAAAAGTAAATGCTTACATAGCAGTAGAAATAGTCACATGTGAGCAGTTGTTGTATGAAAGCAAAAAGCAGGATACTGAAAGGTGGATGTTCCCTTCATAACCTACATCTGGAATGGAAACAGTGTTAAAGTGAAATAACATTTTGTTTGAATACTTATATTATGTAAATTAACTAATATACCAGATTCTAGAAATTTATGTAAGTTCAAAATGCAGAGTTTTAGGAATCCTTAAAAAAAAAACAAAGCTCCATTGAGCAACATTTTAGGAACTGTGTCCATTCGCAGAGACAATATGTTTTCATCACCTCAAGGATGACTGACCATGCAGTCAAAAAACAAAGGCCAATCCCCAACAAGTGATGCCAACTAAAGAACTTTCCCATGTAAAGTGAGACCACAATTAATAATAGTTTTACAGCCCTATAAAGCTCAAAACAAATATGAATAAAATGAACAGGCATCCCTGTAAAAGTCAAGAAGACAAGTAAGAGGTATATTGATTGAGTGGAATGTTAATATATTAATAACATGGATGACATAAGTGATTTATATCATTGACAGAATTCAGAATGAGATTCATTTATCATCATCTCCTACTCATCCATCAGTAGGATATTGCCCCAAGTAGTTGGCCTTCTATTACCAATTTAAGTTTCTTCATAGTAATTATATTAGAGAAAGAACGCATTATGGTTGTGGTTCACTATATTATAAATAAAATATAAACAAAATTAAAAAAAAAAAAGTAAATGCTTGGTATTTTCCACTCAAGTATATGGAAATCCATCTATTTATCATGCAGAAACTTACTAATGACTCTAGAAAATTTAGTCTTATTTTGACTAAAGTAAATGATCTGACTTTATTTTTCTTAATACCTGATTGAATTTGTCAGTATAAGGCTACAAAAATAAAATGCAATATATGAAGCTATTTCGAGTTAGAAAATGTTTGTTCTTTTTATATCAGTTATCACCATGATACCTAAGCAACTTAAGAAACATCTTAGACAACTGGAAAATGTTTAAATATTTTTCATTTTTAATTATTAAGAATGCATAAGAGTTGCATACATTCATGAGGTTGACAAAAGATGGTAGTATATGTAGAATATTTATCAAGAGTATAGTTGCGGCCGGGCGCGGTGGCTCAAGCCTGTAATCCCAGCACTTTGGGAGACCGAGACGGGTGGATCACGAGGTCAGGAGATCGAGACCATCCTGGCTAACACGGTGAAACCCCGTCTCTACTAAAAAAATACAAAAAAACCTAGCCGGGGGAGGTGGCGGGCGCCTGTAGTCCCAGCTGCTAGGGAGGCTGAGGCAGGAGAATGGCGTAAACCCGGGAGGCGGAGCTTGCAGTGAGCTGAGATCCGGCCACTGCACTCCAGCCTGGGCGACAGAGCGAGATTCTGTCTCAAAAAAAAAAAAAAAAAAAAAAAAAAATTAATAAGAAAAAAGAAAAAAAGAGTATAGTTGCATAAAACCTGACCACCTTTCTAGATCATAGGCCATAGGTCTCATATATTAACTGAGACATTATTATGAACAAAAATGAAGGGTAGACACCAGAAATAAGAAGGCAATCATGTCTCCATCTTTCATGTTTACCCAACTGTCCCTGAATAAGTCATTTTTAAGGTGGGGATTTGATGTGTCCTCAAAGGTGAGCAAGAGATGAAATGAGGGATGAGGGAAAGGAAAGCGAAAGGACTTGCATTGTTTACTCATTTGGGGTTAAGGCACTAGATACTTTAAAATGTAATTCTGGAAGAGGTAACATACAAAGCCATTACCCACCATCAATAATGGAGTGTAAAATAGTAGGTTATATTTTCTTTAATGGGCAATTGTGAGAGCAGAATTTGGGATACTAGCTGCCCATGGTACTTCTGATGGAATAGCATTTTGAGTGTTGGTTATGAAGGAGTGAAGATGCCCCAGATAGTTTTAATAAGACTGTTCCTTACCATTAGAAAGTTCCTTACCATTTTCAATTTGAAGGCTATTAGCATCTGAGTGTCTAATTTAGGAAGCAGAACATCAGATTTAAAAAGAACACATCACTCCCTGAAATCATATATTTATTTATATGCTTATTGTATCGTTATATCTTTATCATTATATCTTTAAATATAAGTACTTACTTATTGTATCTTTCCTCCTTTAAAACTTAAATCTGAGAGTTTAAGATCAGGGACTTTGTCTTGTTTGCCACTGTGTTCCACGAACCTAGAGGAGTGTCTGCCACATACGAGAATTTGAAAAATATGTTTTGAGTGAATGAATTAAGTCAAATTATGGATCTATTACTCTTTTAATGCAATGTAACTTTTTACATGTGATTTGCAAACCTTCTTTTAGATGTCTCCCTAGTGACTTGTTAAATGGCTTTCAACAAAATGCTGATAATGATATGGACAATGAAATCCAGGCTGATGTGGTCTCAGATGGAGATGAGGAACTTGTTGGTAACTGGAACAATGGTGACTCTCGTTATGTTTTAGCAAAGAGACTGGCAGCATTTTGCCCTTGCTCTTGTGGAACTTTGTACTTGAGAGAGATTATTTAGGGTATCTGTGGGAAGAAACTTCTAAGCATGAAAGCATTCAAGAGGTGACTCGAGTGCTGTTATAGGCATTCAGTTTTAAAAGGGAAACAGAGCATAAAAAGTTTGGAAAATTTGCAGTCTGACAGTGCGATAGAAAAGAACATCCCATTTTCTAAGAAGAAATTCGAGTCGGCTACAGAAATCTGCATAAGTAACAAGGAGCCAAATAGTAATCCTCAAGACAACGGGCAAAATGTCTCCAGGGCATGTCAGAGGTCTTCACAGCGGCCCCTCCCATTACAGGCCTGGAGGCCTAGGAAGAAAAAGTGGTTTCCTGGGCTGGGCCCCGGGTCCCCGTGCTTGTGCAGCCTAGGGACTTGGTGCCATGCATCACAGCTGCTCTAGCTGTGGCTGAAAGGAGCAAATGTAGAGCTTGGGCCATGGCTTCAGAGGGTGCAAGCCCCAAGCCTTGGCAGCTTCCATGTGGTGTTGAGCCCGCAAGTGCACAGAAGTCAAGAATTGGGGTTTGGGAACCTAGACCTAGATTTCACAAAATGTATGACAATGCCTGGATGCCCAGGCTGAAGATTGCTGCAGGGGCAGGGCCCTCATGGAGAACCTCTGCTAGGGCAGTGTGGAAGGGAAATGTGGGGTTGGAGTCCCCACATGGAGTCCCTACTGGAGTACTGCCTAGTGGAGCTGTGAGAAGAGGACCACCATCCTCCACACCCCAGAATGGTAGATCCACTGACAGCTTGCACCATACACCCAGAAAAGCTGCAGACACTCAATGCCAGCCATGGAGGCAGCCAGAGGGAAGCTGTACCCTGCAAAGCCATGGGGGCAGAGCTGCCCAAGACCATGGGAACCCACCTCTTGCATCGGCCTGAGAATGGAGTAATACAATAATAATAATAATTCATAAATGTAAGATGGCAGGTACTTACATAATTAGTCCAATTTTTACATGTATAAAATAAATTATTAAAATTAGAAGACAATACAAACTAAACAAGCAATTATCCCTTTTAAAAAAACTTATTAGCAATCAAGATAAATGGAATGAAAGTAAATCTAAATAACTATTCTGAGCTCAGATAACATTAAGGAGTTCTTAGAATTCTTGTTCTGTTGAGTGAAACCAACTCTGTCCATACAGAAGCTGCACTGTATTTTGTTTTAATAATACATAAAAGATATAATTTGACACCTTTAATGAGGCATTGTTTGACTTCCCTCAAGAATACGAATGCTTTCTTTTAAAATTCAATGCATACAATAATTGTTGTCCTTTTAGTGTTACTCTCTTGGCTAAGTAGCTACAATGTGCTAATTCTAAAGCAATCTTTCAAATAACTCACATGTATTTCTGAAATCTTTGTTTTTTATTATACTTTAAGTTCTAGGGTACATGTGCACAACGTGCAGATTTGTTACATAGGTATACATGTGCCATGTTGGTTTGCTGCACCCATCAACTTGTCATTTACATTAGGTGTTTCTCCTAATGCTATCCCTACCCCAGCCGCCACCCCAAACAGGCCCTGGTGTGTGATGTTCCCCGCCCTGTGTCCAAGTGATCTCGTTGTTCAATTCCCACCTATGAGTGAGAATATGCGGTGTTTGGGTTTCTGTCCTTGTGATAGTTTACTGAGCATGATGGTTTCCAGTTTCATCCATGTCCCTGCAAAGGACATGAACTCATCCTTTTTTATGGCTGCATAGTATTCCATGTTGTATAAGTGCCACCAGAAGAAATAAATGTCTTTATTTTAAACTAATTTAAAAATGGAAAATGGCTATCATTTGGGGTTTGCGTATAGTTTGGCAGTTCTACCAATTCTGTTTTCTTCCTTGACAGTGCTTGACTGTTAGATTTTTCAAGCTCAGCACTATTGACATTTCAGACCAGATAATTATTTTTTTTGTAGGAGGGCATGTGCTGTGCATTGTAGTGTGTCTTAGCTGCATCCTTGACCTTTATCTATGTACTAGTAGTACATCCCCAAATTATGACAACCAAACTTGTCTCCAGACATTGCCAAATGTCTCCTGGGTGGGCAAAATTAACCCCACTGAGAACTGCTGAACTAAAGAAGCTCGATGTACAGAAAAGAAAACTCAAGTGTGAAAAAAAAAAAGCACTACTTTATTAATAATGGGCAAGTCCTTAAAACATCTCCAGCTTCGTATCTCTATTCTCCCTGGTAAACTGTGCCAGAGTACTTGGCTTAGGAAAGGAGGCCTAAATGAGATTTTTCAGTTCCCTCTTCATGAAATGCTTACTGCACTGGAGCCAGAGGACAAAAGAGGTAAGTTGTAAACTTGCCCAAGAAGTCTAGGACCTCTTTTAGCACAAATCTGACTGTTAAGAGGATGTAGTAGTATTTGTCAGTGAAATTATTTGAGACTAAAGATAATTTTTGTGAGGTTTTAAGTTACAAATTAAATTTCTTAATAGACATAGGACTATTGTTGGGAGCAGGCCCCCCAAAATCTGGTGATAAACTGGCCCCAAAACTGGCCATAAATGAAATCTCTGTAGCACTGTAGCATGTTCATAATGGCCCTAATGCCCATGCTGGAAGGTTGTGGGTTTACCAGAATGAGGGCAAGGAACACCTGGCCCTCTCGGGGCAGAAAACCGCTTAAAGGCATTCTTAAGCCACAAACAATAGCATGAGAGATCTGTGCCTTAAGGACATGCTCCTGCTGCAGATAACTAGCCCAACCTATTCCTTTAATTTGGCCCATCCCTTCGTTTCCCATAAGGGATACTTTTAGTTAATTTAATATCTGTATAAACAATGCTAATAACTGGTTTGCTGTTACTAAATATGTGGGTAAATCTCTGTTCGGGGCTCTCAGCTCTGAAAGCTGTGAGACCCCTGATTTCTCACTTCACACCTCTATATTTCTGTGTGTGTGTCTTTAATTCCTCTAGTGCTGCTGGGTTAGGCTCTCCCTGACCGAGCTGGTCTTGGCAGACTATTTCAAGCATCTATTTTATTTTGAATAATCTGTGGTATTTTGTACTTTTACAGCCAATCAGTCAACTTTATTTAAGTTGTCAAATTTATTTGTGTTGAGTTGTTCATAGTATTCCCTTCTTATCCTTTTGATGCCTGCACCTGCTGGCATTTCCAAGTTGTAGGTTCCTCCAGCATTTAGTTCAGGATGTATAAAGCATAAGAAAATTCAGGATGCTCACCACTGCATTGTCCCTCAGGTCTTGAGGTTCCTAAGTGATCTTCCTTCCTCTCTCCGCTTTTCAGAATCTTGCTGTTTTTTTTTTTTTAATCTATTTTCAGTGTTGTTAGTTGTACTTACTGGACAAAATATGGAAAAAAATTTTTATCTTCTTGGAAGTAAAAGCCCTCAAAAACCTTTAAGCCGCATATAGGATTATGTCCATACTCTACTTAAATCCTTGAATTGTTTCACACAGCTTTTAAAATATATGTCAAAAACTTTAACAAAGACATGTTCCTGTATTATTTGGCCCTGCTTACCTATAAAGGACAATTTTGAACCGTCTTTCTCTCTATATTCCTATGATTCCATCTGTTTTGTAGTACTATCACCAATCTGCCATTTTACCATCTGCCATAGGGTATTTGCACATGTTCCCTCCACCTTAAATGCTCCATGCCCACCCACTTACTCACACATGCAGCTCCTTATCAAGTTCACTTCCTTTTTTCATTCACTCTCAGACTTGTTGCTTCCTCAGGGATATCTTTCCTGACAGTCTCCCTACTGTCATCACCTCTGAGACACACATGCAATTCTAGGTCAGGTTTCTTGTTATACATTTTTATATAACTAAGTAACTTTCCTTTAAACAAATTACCTCAGTTTGTAATTACACACATTTATATGTGTAATGTAAAAAATTTAATATTTGTTTCACTGATACAATGTCTATGTCTATACCACGAAAGCAAGGACTATGTCTGTTCTTCCAAACCTTTGTATCTCTATGTCTGGCAAAATATATGTATCATTAATAGCAAGTAAATAGTCATTAATCTCTGGCTGTTGATATAAAAGGAAGATAATTTGGGCATAGAGAGCAGAAAGGACAGTTTCCTAATTCAGACTGTTAATGTGGGAGATCCAGAATAAAGAATCTTTCTTTTTTTCTGCAAGTGGCTTCCATGATCCGATACTTTTAGTAGTAAAATAGAAAGTGAAAAGGTATTTATGGAATAGACAGAATCACTTTCTAGATCTAAGTTGTCAAGATGCCTTAGTGTCCTACATATTTTTTTTATTTTTAATTTTGTGGGTACATATTAGGTGTATATGTTAATGTGGTACATGAGATACCCTAATACAGGCATGTAATGCATAATAATCACATCATGGAAAATACAGTATTCATCCCCTCAAGAATTTTTCCTTTTTGTTTCAAACACTCCAATTCTACTCTTTTGGTTATTTTAAATGTACAATTAAATTATTATTGACTATTGTCACCCTGTTGTGCTATCAAATACTAAAAATTTATTTTTTTTCACTATTTTTATTGTATACCCATTAATCATCCCCTTTCTCCTCCCACTACCTTTCCCAGCCTCTGGTAACCATCCTCCTACTCTCTATCCTTATGGGTTTAATTGTTTAGATTTTTAGCTCCCTCAAATAAGTAATAGCATGTGAAGTTTTTCTTTCTGTGACAGACTTATTTCACTTAATATAATGACCATTCATATTGTTGCAAACAACAAGATCTCATTCTTTTTTTTATGGTTTCATCGTACTCCTATCTGTGCATCAAAAGATGGTTGGATGAACAAAATGTGATACATATACCCAATGAAGCATTATGTAGCTGCCTACGTTTTTTTAACCAGACACACATTCCCCTCCTTTCCCCATAGACATCTGTCCCCTTGGGTCCTCAGACTGCTAGAAAAGGTTCATATTGATTTTGAACACTAAATTATAGACCAAGCTCAACTGGGAAATATTGGGACAAATTATTTTTTTTCTCTAGAACAATTAATTTCTATTCATAGTTGGAGCCTTTGGCTATGACATTAATTCTGACTTTTCGGATTAGTATAATCTAACATTCAATTAATTATATGCTTAGTACCGTTCAATGACTTAAATTCATGTCAGAAGCAGAATTTATCTGTTCTTAAAAAATACATACATTCTTGCATATAACCTTTAGAAACACTTAGACTATCTCTATGTTAAGTGACTATTTTATTAAGGAAGGAATTGGACTGGATGTCTTTAAAAAAATGTGTGCTTATATAACTGTATCAGTCAGTGTTCTCTAGAGGGACAGAACTACTGGAATAGATATACACATAAAGGAGAGTTTATTAAATATGAACTCACATGATCACAGGGTCCCACAGTAGGCTGTCTGCAGGCTGAGGAGCAAGGAGAGCCAGTCTGAGTTCCAGAACTGAAGAACTTGGAGTCCAGTGTTTGAAGGCAAGCAGCATTCAGCACGGGAGAAAGATGTAGGCTAGGAGGCTAGACCAGTCTCTCTTTTCACATTTTTCTGCCTGCTTATATTCTAGCCACACTGGCAGCTAGTTAGATTGTGCCCACCCAGATTAAGGGTGGGTCCACCTTTCCAAGCCCACTGACTCAAATGTTAATCTCCTTTGCCAACATCCTCACAGACACACCCAGGATCAATACTTTGCATCCTTCAATCCAATCAAGTTGACCCTTGGTATTAACCATCACAAAAACCCAATCAAATTCTTGCATCTTTTATAATTAATATTGATTTTAGATCAGTGAGAAAAATTAATGAGTGTGTTTATATGTTAAAGTATGATAAATTGAGAATGCTTCCCTGTGCAAATATAACAACAATAAAAAAATGAAGTCCTCCACAGGAAAAGGGAAAACAGGTATTCTTATGAGATGATGCTAGCAAACAAATGTTGTAAAAATGAAGTATTTTCCCCAAATTGTAATAAAAACCCAACATTATTTAATAACTTGGTGATGGTGATTTTTTATTGTATTCTTTCTTTCAAAAAAGAAATATTGGTTGTCCATTGCGTGACAAGAAATTATTCTAGTTTCACATTTTTTTGTTTGAACACATTTCAGTCATTATTGACTTTGTGCAGGTAAGAGGCATTCCCCAGACTGTCCTACACTAGACATGACTCCAAAAGACAGTACAGATAAAAAAGATAAGTCCATCCATCAATATTCATCCAGCCATGCTTTGTGACTCTAATGTCTATTTGTAGCATTAATTTCCTTCTTAGAAAAATAAAAACATACATAATTAATTTATCTCATTATTAGACTTCATGAAACACATACTAGAGTAGCCAACTGTATCATCTTACTCAATTTTATTTCTACTTACAGGCTACCTTCCTTTCTTTTATTATTTTATTTTAATTTTAAAATTATAAAGGTAACAGGCACATGGTAAAATGTTTATACAAAAACATTCAAATACTATAGAAGTATAAAATGTAAATAGCGAATAATTTTCTCTCTTCCCTAATATTAATAATTTGGTGTGCCACCTTACAAACCTCTTTAAATGTATACACACAATTACATTTTTAAATAATTTTTATATAAATATACAACAGTTAGAAAGAATAAAGTGAATCTATATGAATTGTTATGGAAGGATGTTCTCAACATCATAATGATAGTTTAAAAAAAAAAAGTAACTTGTAGAACAGCATAGTAAATATTTGTGTAGATTTTACCATCATAATTGAGAATCCCTGTCTATTTTGATTTCTGTCAGTAGTAGACCTAAGGGACAGGTTAAGAGAGATTTTAACATTTAGGGAAAAGCAATCCAGAAATGGCTTCATTCGGTAAATGAGAAAAAAATTATAAGTTTGAGAGTAAATGTTCTTATGCTTTCACAAGTGCAAGCGTTCAACTCTTAATTTTTCACAAAATGTCTAGAAGTGACAAGAGAAAAATTGCTGTCTATGAGTTTACAAAAGAGAACTTTAGAACCAAATCTGGAGCTGCCTTTCACGTGGTCAATTTTCACAGATAAAATGAGAACAGAGAAAGAGAGAGAGAGCGAGATGGAGAGAGATGGAGAGAGAGAGAAAGAGAGAGAGAGGCCTAGTGCCTTGGCAAGTTACTTAAATATCAATGTATGTGTACTTAAATATGTATGTTTCTCTCTCTCTCTCTCTCTCTCTCTGTGTGTATATATATATATATATATATATATGCATGCACACACACTACTAGGAATCAACTGAGAAATTTTACTGTAGTGATTATATGACATTGAAAAAAGTGTCTTATTATCCTGAAGTGGTTAAAAAAGTATTTATTAAAGTTGATGTTACAGAAAATAAATAAACTAATAAATATTTCTGGGCTTCTATAATGAAGGTAATATATACATATGCATCTCACTTTGTGAGTAAGATGAATTATGATGAATCAAATTTTGTATATTCAATACAAATTGACATAGTCATAAATTAATTAATATGTTCTATGAAACAAGGTAAAACAAACTAGCAATGGCCACTGAGCTGAATATCAATTGCTGTAAATGTTTAATGGTGGTTCATATAATTTTTAATCATCGGCTTGTTATTAGGTAATAGTGTTTACAAAGAATGTTCTGGAATTTAGAAATCAAAGTATATTGTCACTTGTATTTAAGAGTATAATATCCTGGCCGGGCGCGGTGGCTCAGGCCTGTAATCCCAGCACTTTGGGAGGCCGAGACGGGCGGATCATGAGGTCAGGAGATCGAGACCATCCTGGCTAACACGGTGAAACCCCGTCTCTACTAAAAACACAAAAAATTAGCCGGGCGTGGTGGCGGCGCCTGTAGTCCCAGCTACTCGGGAGGCTGAGGCAGGAGAATGGCGGGAACCCAGGAGGCGGAGCTTGCAGTGAGCTGAGATCCGGCCACTGCACTCCAGCCTGGGCGACAGAGCGAGACTCCGCCTCAAAAAAAAAAAAAAAAAAAAAAGAGTATAATATCCTATAGTTATAAAGAGCATTCACTGCAGTGGTATATCCAGACATGATGTAAAAATATCTCATAATCGGCCAGGAGCAGTGGCTCATTCCTGTAATCCCAGCACTTTGGGAGGCTGAGATGGGCAGATCACCTGAGGCCAGGAGTTTGAGACCAGCCTGGCCAACATGGTGAAACCCCGTCTCTACTAAAAATACAAAAAATAGCCAGGCATGGTGGCATGTGCCTGTAGTCTCAGTTACTTGGGAAGCTGAGGCAGGAGAAATCCTTAAACCCAGGAGACGGAGGTTGAGATGAGCCAAGATCGTGTCACTGCACTCCAGCTTGGGTGACTAAGTGAGACTCTGTCTCAAAAAAAAAAAAAAATATATATATATATATATATATATATAAAATAAAAATACATATCTCATAATCAAAAAGAAACTCAAAGTATATTTGCAAAACAAAATTTGAAGTCAGGTTGCCCAATGTGATAAATTTGATGACTCAGCAAATGTTTCTTTTTTTTTTTTTTCTCTTTGTGGGACAAGTGTATATTTCTCTGCTTTGTTGATGTTGAGTTTGGCCCTAGTGATTTCCATTGGTGAAAGGAAAGTGAGTGGAAATCTGAGCAGAAGCCTTAAATATGTAGTATAGGTTAGCCACTTGTGCTCCTATCATCTTCCATAAAAATGTCATATCCCAAATAAGGGATAGCTCCTTCAGTATGAGTCTTGAATCAGAAATAAATATGGAGCAGACCAGAAACCAACCTATAGCCTGAACAGAGTCACCTTAACTGAGCCACAGCCTTGTGAATAAGAAAAAAATATATATTTTTTGTTGTGAGTCACTGAGATTTGGGGATTATTTGTTATGTAGCACTTTAAAAGTGAAAGTCTACTAATAAAATAACACCCACTATTTAATCCAGAATGTTAATCTATTGAATCCAATGTCAATGAAGATCTGAGGGAATGGGTAAATCAACATCTCTAAGTTGACTGTGTAAATTAGTGGTAAATTCAAAAGCTAGTTCAGCTGTGACCCTCAATCTTCTTTTTCAAATTACAAGGTTAACCAAGGGAGTTAAATGTTCACATTGTGGAAGGTATTTAATTCGTCCAACCATTGTAACATATAAATGAGAATGGTTTAGTGTTTTTAATATGAGAAACAGAAAAATATAGGTTAAATATCTAAAGATTAGATAAATTTTTTGACAATAAGTGTTAGTCACTACTATAAGTAATGTTGAGAGTCTACGTATTGCATAGTGCCTAGCACAGTGCAAGATGTATAATAAGTATGGATAAATTAAAAATCTGCTGGAAATATTTAAGAAGATACATACTGCTTTAATTGGAGGTAGAACATTAAATTATAATCTAGTTACTTCTGGGTATGGAGCTCAGTAATTGATGGCTACTGCTCTTGGGAGCTTATCCTAGTTTCTAGGTCAGCTATTCATTCAAAAAGATTCATGGAATAACTGGGGAGGAGATACTACAACCCATTAGGGGGAACTATTGGTTAACTATGCTTGATCACAGACTTACCAAGATCTTCAGAGCTGTCAGATCTCTTTTGGAGCAGGGAGAGAAGTAAGTGAACTCAGAACCACCCTCTGTTCCTAAGGGGCTCAGGGAGTGTTTTCCAGACTCAGAAAAAAAAATGTCTTTCAGGCTTTTCCTGGCTTTGACTTGTACCTTGAGGTAAGTTTTAGCTTTAAAAAGTGTTTTCTTTTAAATAATTAAACTATTTTGTAAGAAAACATTGAGGATTGGGGTTAGAAGATAAGTTTGATGATTAGCAAAAACAATGAGAACTGGGGAGTAAATTTTGAAGTATTGTGAAAGGATGAACAACATATAAACATTATTTGGAGTTAAATAATAATGCATTAGACATTATTTAAATACATTTTATTTATTTGCTAATTAGTTTCCAGTACATGAACTAACTCAAATTCTTATGACATCAGTAAATAACTATGCAGACTAAAACATACATGACAACTTGCGATAACATTTAAAAGTGGAGGAACCAGAAATCTTTTCCAAATATTTGTATCATTTTCTTAAAGAAGACATTATTGGGAAGATACTTTTGCATATGAATGTCTGAAACATTTGCAAGTTTTTCTACTTGAAAAAAAAAATTTAAAAATTGAATTTTAAGTTAACTTAATGACATAATATTCAAAGAACAGGTAAGCATAAAGAGAAGAAAGAGGAAGATCTTTCCTTTCATAAAAAGGAGATGAGATAATTTTATGTGTTGCAAAAAGAATAGAAGACATAGCCATCTGTGTCAGCTATCAGGTTTTCATTTGTTGTACATAACATGAAAAATGAGTTTGAATTATTGAAAGATGCTAAGTTGATCTGTGTAGTAATGAGTCAAGTCATAGTAAGGGTGAGATGAGGTGAGAGTAAAACTAGGCAACTTGGGTTCTAAGGGAGATTTCTGGGAAGTTTTGAGAAGAGATATTTTTTAGCACTCCACCTATGGGAAAGTTATTTGGAGAGAAATGTCCAAAGAGAAGTTTGAAGTTTTGGTAAGCCTTAACAATATAAACCACTTTTTCTGTTATTTGAGGGACATCAGGAAAGACTTATATTGTCTTCCAAATATTTTTTATTGTCAGACATATATTTTTGGGATGCAGAACAGTGCCAAGAGGTGCCAAGCAGCAACTTGGCTTAACAGATTAAATGCTGTTCTATTACAAAAGTAGGGCAGTTTCTGAAATATTTGTTATAGAAAGCATGTGATCTTCCTGGCATATTTCCAGGAGTAAAGAAAATGGCTTTACTTTCAGAGAAGTAATTACACTACTGAACAAGCACTAAGTAAGTGACATGTGTGTGTGTCTGTGTGTGTGTGTGTGCATTGCATATATATAATACTAGGGGTGGTGGGAGGTGAGGGTAAGGCAAGTACAGAGATTTTTTTTTAATGTAAAAGATATTTTAAAATTACACTACTGAACAAGCACTAAATAAGTGACGTGTGTGTGTGTGTGTGTGTGTGTTTTGCGTATATATAATACTAGGGGTGATGGGAAGTGAGGGTAAGGCAAGTACTGAGATTTTTCTAAAATTTAAAAGAGATTTTTTAAAAAAGTAGCTTTGTGGTCAAAACATAGTTGAGTTCTGTGGAAGCAGCTCGGGCAGAGCAATAAGACTCAAAGTATCCATATTTTATGGTAATTGTTGCCCATCTACCGATCGTGGTGCATTTAAAATGGGGAAAGTATTTGGCAAAATATAGCGAAGTATGCTATATTTAAAGACTCTATTCATCTACTTTAACAGTCTACAATTAATTGGAAGTCTATGCTGTGAATGAATTAACAGGTTAATAGAACATTAACAAAGCCATTGCTCATCCTGGGAACGTGTGTTAGGAAGGTCACATGCTTAACAATAACCAAGAACTGGCTGTTTTGGTATGATAAAGACAGTGCATCCATTTTTTTTTTTTCCTGCCAGGTTTTGCTTTCCTAGAACTTTCTGGATCTCTATAAATTTCACTAGATCAAAAAGTCCTTTTCTGCTAAACAGAAAAAAAGTTGATGGATACAGATCAAATAATCAGTATTGTTTCTTGAGTAATTTAAAGCTTTGACAACACTAAATGATGTTTCTGTTTTATAGCTTCTCAGGTGGGAAAGGTAAACTGGAATTACAGTAGTCAATGAGGCTGATGATACAATCTTAACCATAAGACATATCCGGATTTCCTTAATGTAAGCAAACCTATGATGTACTTTTTGTAGACATGTTGGATGATTCTGCATATAGACTTCCCATAAGTTAGATGCTTTGTCTGACTCATGGTGTAAGCCTACTGTTTCTTCTTTGGCCAAATAACCATTAAAGGCCGAATAAATGATCTGAAGAAATACTTTTTCATTGAGCTAGTTACTGAAGAAGAACCGACTGAATATCCTGAAAGTCATTTAAAAAGTGAAACTTTTTACCAAGAGTGCTTGGTGCAACCTTCCTGTGCAAGACTAGGAATAGAATGAAAACATTTAAAAAAATTTTTTAAAAATAAATGTCAGAGAGTGATGTCAGCAAGGTGGTGCACCAGGGGAGGTCCTCATTTTCCCTATAAAAACATCAAAAAAACAAGCCTAAACAAATGAAATCCTAGAGATTTGAAGAAATAACTTTATGGGAGTTCTGGAAAAGAGTCAAAGGTCTACAGCAACCAAGTGATCACCTAATTAAAAAAGAAAAGCCACATGCAAAGTCATAGGAAATTCCGCAGTGTTTTTACTTGTCCTTCCCCAGTCCCTCCATGGTACAATCTGACACAATTCAATTCAAAGGAAACAGTTTCCTTCCTCAAATATGAAAGAACAGAGGAGACATTATCTGTAGCATTCTAATAAGTGTAGGGATGCCTTAGGGACTTCTGTATGTTTTGCTTGACTTAGAGTTCAGACAGAAAATAAATGGCATAGCTCAGATCTCAGGTCATGAAAAGCTGCAGGCAGGGTGGGCATAGTTCATGAAAGCAACAAGCAGACTACAGACCCACAGATGATTGGGGGAAAATATTACAGTTGCAGGAATACAAAATAATATGTAAGGACCCAATAAGAAGCTGGAGTAAGACACTGCAAAATTAAGACTTTTAACATTTACTGTGTTTATAGGAAAATTGAAAAAAGAACACACAGAGTTCCAGGCAAGACATGCTCAGAGGAGACCTCAGAAGACCTTAAGCCTTCACTCCGGCTGATTTTAAGTCTCAGAACATGCCTTGATAATTAGGAAAGGCATTACCAAGTGCAGTCAGTCTGCAAAGACTAGGAGAGGTGGCTGTTTTTTCTAATGCTCAATTTTTAGAAACGACAAAAATACCACATGGCATAAAATAAATAGGAATATGTGGACTATTCAAAGGAGTTAAGTGAAATGTCAGAAACAATTCCTAAAGAAACACAGGCATTGGACATACTGGACAAATAATTTTAAATAACTTTCTTAAATGTATTCAAAGGGTTAAAAAACATGGACAATGAAGTAAAGGAAATTGGAATAACTATATATAAACAAAATGAAATTTCAACAAAAAAATAGAGACTATAAAAACAATAAAAAACCCCAGAAATTCTGGAGCTGAAAAATATATCTGAATTGTAAAATTTACTAGAGGCATGCATACACAGACATTAACAGGAAGAAGAATAAAATAGTTAACTGGGATACAGGACATTTGAAATTACTGAGTGAGAAGAGAAAAAAGGAAAAAATAAAGGAGAGTAAACAAAGACTAATGGACTAATGGGACACCATTGAGTGAACCATCATACACATACAGGAGTATAAAAGAGAGAAGAAAGAAAGAGAAGGAGCAAAAAAAAAAATATTTAAAGAAATAATGGCCAAAAGCTTTCTAAATTTGAGGAAAGACACAGATCCATAAATCCAAGAAACTCAACAAATTCAGTTGGGATAAACCAAAAGTGACTCACACTGTGACATATTATAATCAAAGTGTTGAAAGACAAAGACAAAGAGAGATTCTTGAAAGCAGCAAGAGAGAAGTGATTCAACACACATGAGGTATCCTCAATAATATTATCAGCATATTTTTCAGCAAAAAACCTTAGGGGCCAGAAGGCAGTGGAATGATATATTTAAAGTTATGAAGGAAAATAACTGTCAACTGAGAATTCTACATCTGCCGAAACTCATCTTCAAAAGCAAGGGAGAAATTAAGAAATTATCAGATAAACAAAACCTTAGAGACTTCTTATTGTTGGACCTGCCTTATGAGTAGTGCTAAAGGAAGTCCTTCAATTTGAAATGAAAGAATGCTAGACAATAATGTAAAGCCATGTAAAATAGAAAGATCTCCTGTAAAAGCTAATACATAGTCAAATATAAAAACCAGCATCATGGGGAGGGGGGAGGGGGGAGGGATTGCATTGGGAGTTATACCTGATGTAAATGACGAGTTGATGGGTGCTGACGAGTTGATGGGTGCAGCACAGCAACATGGCACAAGTATACATATGTAACAAACCTGCACGTTATGCACATGTACCCTAGAACTTAAAGTATAATAATAATAATAATTAAAATAAATAAATACATAAATAAATAAAACCCAGCATTTGTGTACATTTGGTTTACAACTCCACTTTTATTTTTTACTGGATTTAAAAGGTAAATCCATGAAAATGATGATAAATCTATGCAAATGGGCACATAATATATAAAGATGTCATTTGTTACATCAATAATATAAGGTGGGGTAGAAATATAAAGGAGTAGTTTTTGTATACTATTAAAGTTAATATCAATTTAAAATAGATTTTTATAACTTTAGGATGCTATATATAATCTACATGTTAAGCACAAAGAAAGTATAGAATATACACAAAAGGAAAGGAGAAATGAATGGAAACATGTCACTACAAAATCAACTAAACACATGTAAGGAAGCAATGGAAGAAATGAGGGTCAAGAAGCTTTAAGGCATAAATGGGACAAAACAAAAATGGTATAGTAAGTTCTTTTCTATCAGCAATTATTTAAATGTAAATGGATTAAAATCCCCAATGAAAATACGTAGTTTTGCAGAAAGAATATAAAAGTGGGATTAAACTAAATGTCTGAAAAAGATTCACTTTAGATCTAAGAATACATATCTGTTGAAAGTGAAAGATGGAGGAATTTATTCAATAACAATAGTAACCAAAAGACAGCAGGGGTGTCTATGTAATATCAGATAAATAATACCAAGTCAAAAAATGTTATAAGAGACAAAGAAGGACATTCTACACTGATAAAAGGGCCAATTTGCCAAGAAGAGATAATATATATGTAACAAACATCAGGGTTTAAAAACATATGAAGCAAATTTTGACAGGGTTGAAGGTTGAAAAAGCTCCATGATAGTAGTAAATGATTTATATTTCTCACTTTCAACAATGGATAAAGCAACCAGTCAAAAGATTAATACAGAAACAGAGGACTTGAACTCGCAATATAGACCAATTGGATCTACAGACATAGGAAAAACATTCCATTCAACAACATCAAAATAGACATTTTTCTCAGTGCACAGATAGCATTTACCAGATTAGACCATATGTTAAGCCACAAAGCAAATCTTAACAGATTCAAAATGATTGAAATAATACAAAGTATCTTTTGTGATTACAATGGAATGAAACTAGAAATACATAGCAAAGGGAAAACTGTAAAAATCACAAATAGGTGGACATTAATTAAAATATTTTTAAATAACCCATGGATCAAAGATGAAATCTGGGAAACTAGAAAATATCTTGAGACAAATGAAAATAAAAACACAATATGCCTGAACTTAAGGGATGCAGTGAAAGCAGTTTTCCACTTATATCAAAATATGAAAATACAATGAAAGAACCAAAAAATTCAATAGACAACTTCAACAGCAGACTTAGGTATGCAGAAGAAAGTCAGTTAACTTGAAGACTTATGGGATCCCATTGGGTAAACAAACATGGTTTATAGGAGTGTCAGAGAATAGAGAGAAAAATGTGAAGAAAAGGATAGTTAAAGAAATAATGTCTGAAAACTTCCCAAATCTTGGGAAAGATATAGGCATCCAAATTCATGAAACTCAAGAGATATCAAGCAAGATCAAAAAATAAAATAAATACAAAATACAAAGAAAAAATAAAACCCTCTTTCTCTTTAGATGACATAACCTTATATGTAGAAAATCCTTAAGATTCCACAAGAACTGTTAGAACTAATAATAAAATTCAACAAAGTTGCAGAATATAAAATCAACACCCATAAGTTAATTGCATTTCTTCACACCAACAATAATCAGAAATGGAAATAAAGAAAAATTATACTTTACAATATGAACAAAATAATAAAATACTTGAGAATAAACTTAAGAAAGGAGATGAGAGACACATATAGAGAAAACTGCAAACTTTGGTGAAAGAAATTGAAGACACAAGTAAATGGAAAGGCACGTAGGATTCATGGATTGGAAGAATCAATATTGTTAAGATGTTAAGACTAACCAAAGCAAACTGCAGATTAGATTATCTTGTTTCTTATTTCACTGAGAAAATTGCAACAATTTAAAGAGAGCTTTACAATCTTGTCCACCACATCAACACCCTTACTAGCACCCGCATCCATAATACTCTCCTTTACCTAATTATTGCAGGCCAACGTATATGGTGCTCTCAGCTGAAGCCAGCTCATCTACTTGTGCAGCAATTTCTACAACTCCTTATCCCCCCAGGACATTAATCAAAGTCTCACCTCTTTCTCCTGCATTTTAAATGTGTCCTTTTCTTCCATATCATTTCCCTCAGCATACAAATAATATGCTATTTTGCCTAACTTAGAATATATTCTCTCTTGACCCCATTCCACCTCTAGATATTTCTCTATTTCGTTGATCCTTCTTTCAATAAGATCTCTCAAGAAAGGAATAACATCAGTAAATACAAAGGTTTCATTTTTGCTGCAAGAGGAAGAGGTTTGAGGAGAAAGAATGAGAGTTCATTTTTCAACATGTTGAATGGAGATGTCTATTACACACACAAATAGATGTGTCAAGTAAATTGAGATATTATGTATACAATAGAGGTAACTAAGGATAAAATGGTTACATAACTTCCCTTGGCCCCTAGAAGCTAATAAGTAACTGATTCAAACTTAGATTATCTGAGGTCCAGAGTATTACAAACATTGTGAATTACTTCTTCTCAGTTTAACTTTTGAGACCTCATTCATTTGTTCAACAAATATTTATTCAGTACATACGTACTGAGACCTGTGCCCTTGTTCACTAGCTATACAGGTATAGAAGTATAAGATGTTGATATGGTTTTGCTCTGTGTCCTCACCCAAATCTCATCTAGAACTGTAAACCCCACATGTCAGGGGAGGGGCCTCATGAGAGGTTACTGAATCATGGGTCAGACTTCCCCCTTGCTGTTCTCATGATAGTGAGTGAGTTCTCATGAGATCTGGTTGTTTGAAAGTGTATGGCACTTCCCCCTTTGATTGCTCTCTCCCCGGCCACCATGTAAAGAAGTTTGTTGCTTTCTCCTTCCTCTTTCATCATGATTGTAAGTTTCCTGAGGCCTCCAAGCCATGCTTTCTGTTAAGCCTGTGGAACTGTGAGTCAATTGAACCCGTTTTCTTTATAAACTACCCAGCCTCAGGTGGTTCATTATAGCAATGTGAAAATGGACTAGTATAGAAAATTAGCACCAGGAAACTGGGACATTTCTATAAAGATACCTGAAAAGGTGGACGTGACTTTGGAACTGAGTAATGGGCAGAGTTTGGAACAGTTTGGAGGGCTAAGTAGAAGACAGGAAGAATGGAAATGTTTGGAACTTTCGACTTGTGAAATGGTTGTGACGAAAATGCTGATGCTATGAACAGTGAAGTCCAGGCTGAGGTGGTATCCGATGAAGATGAGGACCTTATTGGGAACTGGAGAGTAAAGCTCACTCTTGCTATGCTTTAGCAAAGAGACTGGCATCATTTTGCCCCTCCCTTAGAGATCTGTGGAACTTGAAACTTGAGAGAGATAATTTAGGGTATCTGATGGAAGAAATTTCTAACCAGCAAAGCGTTCAAGATGAGAACTGCCTCTTTCTAATAGTGTAAGCTCATTTGTGTGACTAAAAAGATGAAATTGGAACTTATGTTAAAAGGGAAGCAGAGCGTAAAAATTTGGTAAATTTGCAGCCTGACTATGCAGTAGAAAAATAAAAACCCATTTTCTGGGGAGAAATTCAAGTCAGCTGCAGAAGTTTGCATAAGTAACCAGGAGCCAAATGTTAATAGAGAAGACAATAGGGAAAATAACTCCAGGGCATTTCAGAGATATTTGCAGCAGTCCCTCCAATTATAGACCTGGAGGCCTAGTGGGAAAAATGGTTTCATGGGCCAGGCCCAGGGCCCCACTGCTTTGTAAAGTCTTGGGGCACGGCACACTGCATGCCAGCTGCTCCATTTCCAGCCATGGCTAAAAGGGGCTGAAGTACAGCTTGGGTCATTCTTTCAGGGGGTGGGAGCCCCAAGGCTTGGCAGCTTCCATGTGGTGTTGGTGTTGTTCCACAGGTGCACAGAAGAAAAGAGCAAGATTTGAGAGCCCTCACCTAGATTTCAGAGGATGTATGGAAATGCCTGGGTGTCCAGACAGAAGACTGCTGCAGGGGTGGGGCCCTCATAGAGAATCTCTACTAGGGCAGTGCAGAGGGAGAAATGTGAGGTTGGAGCCCCCATACAGAGTCCCCATTGGAGCACTGCCTAGTAGATCTGTGAGAAAAAGGCCACTATCTTCCAGACCGCAGAATTGTAGATCCACCAACAGCTTTCACTGTGCACCTGTAAAAGCTGCAGGCACTCAATGCCAATCCATGAAAGGAGCTGTGAGGTCTGTACAATACAGAGCCATAGGGGTGGAGCTTCCCAAGGTCTTGGAAGCCTACTCCTTGTATCAGCATGCCATGAATGTGAGACATGGAGTCAAAGGGATTATTTTAGAGCTTTAAGATTTAATGACTGCCCTCCTGGGTTTCAGACTTGCATGGGACCTGTAGCCCCTTGGTTTTGGTCAATTTCTCCCATTTGCAATAAAAGCATTTACCCAATGCTGGTGCCTCCATTGTGTCTTGGAACTAACTAGATTGTTTTTGATTTTACAGGCTTGTAGGTGGGAGGTACTTGCCTTGTCTCAGATGAGACTTTGGACTTGGATTTTTGGGTTAATGCTGGAATGAATTAAGACTTTGAGGGCTGTTGGGAAGGCATGATTGGTTTTGAAATGTGAAAAGGACATGAGATTTGGGTAGGGCCAGAGGCCGAATGATATGGTTTGACTCTGTATCCCCATTCAAATCTCAGGTCAAGTTGTAATTCCCTTATGTCAGGGGAGGGGCTGGGTAGGAGGTGATTAAATCTTGGAGGTGACATCCCCCTTGCTGTTCTCATGATATTGAGTGAGCTCTCATGACATCTGGTTGTTTGAAAGTGTGTGGCACTTTCCCCTTCAGTCTTTCTTTTCTGCTGCTATGTGAAGGAGGTCCTTTCTTCCCTTTCTCTTCCACCATGATTGTAAGTTTCCTGATGCCTCCCAGTCATGCTTCTTGTTAAGCCTGTGGAACTGCGAGTCAATTACACCCCTTTTTCATAAACTACTCAGTCTTAGGTAGTTCTTTAAAGCAATGTGAAAACAGATTAACACAGATGTGATTTATTTCGGAAAGGTATTATTTACTTTTTCGTATAGGGTATTTTCATTTAGAATATTTAGAACAGTTTGAAATGTGATCTCATGAAATTTTCTTATCTGAGCCAAAATTTTAATAACTTAAATGTTTTTTATAGAATGTGAACTGTTTCAGAAACCATATTTTAGCTGCACCAAGTGTGTGAGATAACATTTGAGGGAAAATGGAGTGAACTTAATAATCATATTTAATTACCAATGATCCTCGACTAAAACATTGCAAAAGCTGGTAATCTCTGTTAGAAGAGAAAAGCTAAGGGAAAATTAATAAAACTAAGTCATGTGCTCAGGACTAGGAATATGTACTTGGTAATTTCAGCTGACCAACAATGTTATGCCACATGATAAATCACTCTTTTTTTTCCTTCTAATTGTGAATGGAAAATGATGGAAACTATCCATAGAGAAACTCAAAGGAATAATAAAATTGTATCTTTATTTATATTGTACATGTGAATGGAATAGTTTACTAGTGAAAAAGTCATAATCAGCTAGAAACTTAGAGTAAATAAAATAATTCTTAACTATATAAAGCTTGGAGTGAAATAACTGCTTTGGGTAGGGCAATCTTAATCTCCAACATACAGGTTCAGGAGGCATTACAATGACACCATTCAAAAAATAGCAGAGACCCAGTATGGTTTACTCAGTAGAGAATAAGGCCTGAAACTTTACTTAAGTATATATGGCATTTTAGGACATTCTTTTTCAAATTATAGATGATAAAATGCTTTTAGCTATTTTAATAATGTCTTGTAATTGATTTTTAAACAGCTGGAAAAGCAAGTTTGCCTCTTCATTTTAAACATGGTTGTAGAAATCACTGTTGTTCAGGCAAAGTAGCCATTTATCAGGTCACTGTGACTCATTGTTCACAGCATGTTCTAATCATAGCCAAGGGTGTAAAAAGGCATAAATTTGAGACTTGAGTTTGCAATTATGCCTTGAAAAAAATAGCATTGTCCTGATGTTTGGACTTCTGTAAACAGGAGAAAAGCCCCATTATACTAATGAAGGGCATACTGGTTTTAGTTTTGATATATTTTCTAATTCTTCAGATGAGAGGGAAGGTTTTTTAGAGAGGGTTTCACAAAAAATTTTACTTCCTGAATTGGTAATTTTCCTCTACAGTATAACAGACTCAAAGTGCCAATACTCAGAGAGCCTCAGAAAAAATGTTTTCAACCAAGTTCATAGTTAGTGCTGGATTATATTTTGGAAACTTGCATTGGGATGTGGTAAAGAAGTAATGCTGTTATCTTAGGCACATGATATATTTTAGGTTTAGGGGTATTAGAGGCATGTGAACCAGAGCAACTCCATCTTGGATAAGGGTTGGGTTAAATGATACTGGGACCTACTGGGCTGCATTCCCAGATGGTTAAGGCATTCTAAGTCATAGGATGAAATAGGAGATCAGCACAGATACACGTCATAAAGACCTCTATGATAAAACAGGTTGCAATAAAGAAGCCAGCTAAAAACCACCAAAACCAAGATGTCTACAAGAAGTGACCTCTGGTCGCCCTCATTGCTACACTACCATTAGCACCATGACAGTTTGCAAATGCTATGGCAACAACAGGAAGTTACCCTATAGGTTCTAAAAAGGGGAGGAATGAATAATCCACTCCTTGTTTAGCATATCATCAAGAAATAACCATAAAAATGGACAACTAGCAGCCCTCAGGGCTTCTCTGTCTGTGGAGTAGCCATTCTTTTATTCCTTTAGTTTCTTAATAAACTTGCTTTTACTTTACTCTATAAGCTCACACTGAATTTTTTTTTTACACAAGATCCAAGAACCCTCTCTTGGGGTCTGGATCTGGGCCCCTTTCCTGTAACATCTTTTCAGTGGCTATAAAGGGATTATAGTGTGAAAATCCCCAACTCAAAGACTAATTTTGTGTAAGTGGTGGGGTCCAGTAATATCTTTCTAGTGAACCCTGAAAGGACAGTACTGAAGAAACTCCCCAACCCAAAGCACTAATTGGCTGACTTTGGGTAAGTGGTGGGGTACCCAGGTAAAAAATGGGATTGGGTTATAAACCCAACTTAGGGGAGTTAGAGTCTCTCCTAAGACAGAGTGGGTTAGAGACCCCTCTTAATAAAAAGCAAGCATGCTTGACTGACCTTGGGTTAGAGGCCTAACTTAGAAGGGCTAGAGTCCCTCGTAAGATTCAGTGGGGATAGAGGTCCCTCTCAGTACATTTTCTTTTGGCTAAGAACGGGTTTGGCACTAAGGGATGTTAACTGCTATTCTCTTTGGAATAATCTGCCTTGCACTCCTTGCTAACAGCTGTGGGCAATAGGATTAGGCATGTACAGGATGGTGGGACATGGGGAACTTTTTCCTCACTAAAAGGGGAAACTTGAGAGCTGATGGGACTGTTGGAAATAATCCCTTCATGACCAACAAGGAGCTCCCTAAACTTTTGATTTGGTGTTGCTGCAATGGGTGTGTCTTTCTCTGGCTTCCCTGAGCTCTTCACCTTCCCCACCCTGCCACAGGCTATACGTTTCTTTCTCTCCTTTCTCTTTCCTATCTTTTCTTTTACTCAGGGTGACCATCTTGTCCAGAGTGCACAAGTTGAAACTCCTGGTCAGAGATTAGTTTAACAATTATGGGGCCCAACTGGGGGCAAGTTTGAGCTTTGCCAGATTAATATTGGGTGCTAAGCAGAGTGGCTAATGTCTATGTCTTTTCACAAGTATTTTGCTCTGGCCAGAATGGAAAAAGATAATTTCACTTTGTGTTGCAGCTTGGCCCCCAGGGCTATGGTACAGCAAGCCAGGTCACTAGGGCCACTCAGGGAAAAGAAATCCAGAAGCCTGTCATGCTGGCAAAAGGGTAAGAATTTCTTACCAGATTGGGTTTATAACCCAATCCCATTTTTAACCTGGGTACCCCACCACTTGCCCAAAGTCAGATTTCTGGCCCCACTCTACCCCTCTCTCTGTGCAAATTGGTTGAATGAATGGCAAAATCACTGTTTATCTCCTCTGTAAAGTTTTTGCTTAATGGAGAAAAGGATTTTTGAGGATAATCTTAAGCTCCAGTGAATCTGGTGTGCTTTATGTGTTTTTCTATATTGTTCTGTCATAATGAGGGGTACTTTAGAATAGAATGTGTGACTAGGATCCCATAAACCCACTTTTCAAGATGGTCCAGGAAACTGGTCAGTCATGTCCTTGGGAGCTTGACTTTGTAATCACTTGGCTATGCTTTCTCATTTCACAATGGCAACCCAGGTTTAGGGCCTAATTCCTGACTTAGGGAATGAATCCTTTACTTTCTGTCTGTCTGCATATTTATATGTGTTGTCTATGTAATGTTTATATACAAGAGAGCTTTGATAAATTGGTTTAATAATAATAAATGCTTAAATAAAATATTTTGTCAGAAAAGTAAAAAGATTAATGCCTTTTATTTAGTTCATGTGACTTAAGTAATACTTTGGAAAAAGACAGTCTTAAAAATTATTGGCAAAATAAAAATATCTTCAAAAATGTAAATATTTGGTCTAAATTATGCAGGTGAGATATTAGGTTTGCTAAATGCTTTAAGGTCATAAACTGCATCTTTGACTTTTAAAAATTATTCAATTTACCTATTTCAGAGCATTAAATTGCAAATAAAAGCTGGGGGCATGTTGAATTAGCCATGCCCCCTAACTATGCAAAGAAGGTTATAAAGAAAATATATTTTATATAAGAAAGGATCTCTCATGGTACACCCTTGGCCTAAAGTAAAATAACTTGTTGTTAAAAAAAAAATAAATGTTTAGGACAAGTCAAAAAGTCTTAGCATGTTGCAAATGGTCTATGTCATAAAAGAATTTATAAAAAGTAATTTATACAAGAAATATTGCACAATTTAAAGGTGAGTAGGCTTCCTTAATGCTTCATAAAATGCCAGTATGGCTGCTGGACCCGTGCTGAGGGGACTCTGGCCTCGCTGCACTCATGGCTTCTCCTAGCAAGGCAGTGATTGTTCCCGGGAATGGAGGCGGGGATGTGACCACCCACGGCTGGTATGGCTGGGTGAAGAAGGAGCTGGAGAAGATACCTGGTTTCCAGTGTTTGGCTAAAAACATGCCCGACCCAATTACAGCATGAGAGAGCATCTGGTTGCCCTTCATGGAGACAGAGCTGCACTGTGATGAGAAGACCATCATTATCGGCCACGGTTCTAGGGCCATCGCAGCCATGAGGTATGCAGAAACACATCGAGTATATGCTATTGTATTAGTGTCTGCGTACACATCAGACTTGGGGGATGAAAATGAGCGTGCAAGTGGATACTTCACTCGCCCCTGGCAGTGGGAGAAGATCAAGGCCAACTGCCCTTACGTTGTGCAGTTTGGCTCCACTGACGACCCATTCCTTCCCTGGAAGGAACAACAAGAAGTGGCCGATAGGTTGGAAACCAAATTGCACAAATTCACTGACCGTGGCCACTTTCAGAACACAGAGTTTCATGAACTGATTACTGTGGTAAAGTCTTTGCTGAAAGTACCAGCATAGACTGTATGACTTTTGCTATTTCGCATCCCAATATAGGGGTAGAATAATATCTACTAACAGCCGATTACTAGACACATGAAACATCCAGTTAAGTTCCAAAAGTGCCTGAAAAACAAACACAAGTTTCAATGTTCAATCTAAGTTACAAATAGCGTTTCCATTTTCCATAGACTCTAAAACTCCCCAAATTGCTGTGAGCTACCACAGTATTTTCCTCATTTGGTAAGAAACGTAAGGACAGCTTAACTGCCCTTCTCTAACCAAAGTAAGTCAAAAATAGCACCCAGGTTTCCTGATTCCTACTCCTGAGTAAAACGAAATAGGTTTTATGTATGTTGCAGGTGTCGCACACTTTGCCTCTTTGAAATCAAACTTTTCTATTTCACTGGGGAAAGAAAACATGACTGAAAATCCAGAGTGTTAGCTTAGAGCTCAAAATACTAGCTGCTGTTTCAAGCTGGCCCCGGACATTAAACCCAGACTAGGGCCTACACCTCTGACACTTGCCCCTGAGTCCTTCAGACATGTTGAGAGAGACTGAGACAGGAGTCTTCCAGAGTCAGGAAGGAAGGAGAAGCACAGCAATATACATACATAATATACGTACGACTGACTAGATTTGTTTGAGACAAGAGTGGTGGGATCAGGGCCATATGGAGAGCTCATGGCCTGTCTAAATTGTTGCTATGTGGAAATTGGGCAGAGTGTTACCAATTTTCTGATTTTTTGTGTGGAAAAAAAGGTCCAAATTATGGTTTTTAAATTTGGGGACTATATATATATACATACACACACATACACATACAATCCATATACATATGAGTATGTAAGTTGGCAGTAAGAGTATACATCAAAAAATTTACAAATACTGCAAGACAAATAAAATCCAAGCCATCCATTTGTGACTACAGTCATAAGCATTAACTTAGCCAGGGGCTTTTAGATAATTATCTGTGAAGTCTGAGAAAAGACTAAGATAACCAAAATGAACATAATGTCAAAGGATGAAATCATGAGGACAATTTGGGTTTTGTTCCAAAGTCAAGTGCTTTTAAAAAGAACCTGTCCCTACTTCATGTTCTGTTCTATAGAGAACAGAACGTCCGTGGCCCTTTAGAGCTCTTTCAAGCACATTCCATTTTCTTCTGATCATACTTCCTCAAAAAGCCTTTTATTTGGCTGGGTGTGGTGGGTCATGCCTGTAATCCCAGCACTATGGGAGGCTGAGGTGGGTGTATTGCTTGAGGCCAGATGTTTGAGGCCAGCCAGGGCACATGGTGAGACCCCATCTCTACAGAATATTAAAAAATTAGCTGGGCATGGTGGTGCATGCCTGTAGTCCTAGCTACTTGGGAGGCTGAGGCAGGATTGCTTGAGCCCAGGAGTTTGAGCCTTCAGTGAGCTGCGATCCCGTCACTGTACTCCATCCTGGGTGATGGAGCAAAGAACCTGTCTCTAAAAAAAAAAAAAAAAAAAAAAAAATTTAAATAAAGAAACCTACCCTTTCTCATTTCTCAACATTTTTTTGGCTATTATGATCTCTAAGTGTTACTTCAAATAATTTCCAGTGAATCCACACTTGATGTTGCAGAGCCCGAATTTGCTGCAGAAATATAATTTCCTGTACTTCATGCCTAAAGGAGATTCAGAGCTATCACTTAAAACCAAAAGTCTTGGTTTTTAAATGTGCTTAGACAAAAAAAAAAAAAAAAGAAAAAAATCAGGAAAGGTACCTAATCGTTTAACAGCAGTCGTCTTTGGGGAATGGGCGTTTTGGTAGGTACAGTGTGGTGGACGTCCTTCTTCTTATTTATTTTTTTTTTTGAGACAGTGTCTTGCTCTGTCGCCCAGGCTGGAGTTCAGTGGCACAAATCTCAGCTCACTCTAACCTCCGCCTCCCGGGTTCGGGTGATTCTCACGTCTCAGCCTCCCAAGTAGCATGAACTGGGGGCGTGCGCCACCACGCCTGGCTAATTTTTGTATTTTTAGTAGAGATGGGGTTTCACCATGTTGGCTAGGCTGGTCTCGAACTCCTGGCCTCAGGTTATCCACCCACCTTGGCCGCCCAGAGTGCTGGGATCACAGGCATGAGCCACCATGCCTGGCCCCTTATTTTACTTTATCTTCCTAAGAGATTATTTGAATTTGTTACACTAAACATGTATTTTATAATAAAAAATAATTAAGATTTAAAACAATGTATTTGACTACTAAAAAGCAAATTATATAAGTCAGTTGGATAATAATGTAGTTAAAGAGGCTGTTTAGCACGAATTTGACCAAATCTGTAGTCAAAGTTTGATTCTACTTGAATTTTTTGGAAATTTGCTGTTGTGTTTCTTACTCTTTGTCTTGTTCTCTGTGAAGTCCTTTCGTAAAAAAACAAACTTACACAATTTAGTTCACAAAACTTTGTTGACCTCTCTGTAGAAATGAAAACTAAATATATGTAATTGAGAAATAAAAAAAAAAATGCCACTATGACTCTTAACTGTACAACTTGCTCTCTTTACAGCTAGGTAAGGCCTGGAACACATGGAGGTAGATGCTGAAAAGAGTCAAACCTTATCTGCACTTCTGTCTGGGTCCTAGGCTCCACACCTAATATATAATTAAAATCCCAAACTTACCAAGGTTTCTACCGAAAGTTGCTAAAAGTTAACAGTGTAACATGTGCTTAAGACTACAAAAAACCAAATAGTTATACACTCAAAGTGTGTAAGAAAAGTAAAATGTGTTTTTGGTTAAAGATTATAAAAAGGCATGGAAATGTGGGGAGGTTTTTTGCCTAAAGGGCTAAAGGATTGTTTTAAGTTAGGATAAAGCTAAAGGTTTAAGCAGGATGTGGAAGGTTTGTGAAAAAAAAAAAATTGTAAAAGAAATTCTGTGTGTAAACACAGAATATTGGCTAAAGTTAAAGGGGTATTCAGTTTTTCTGTGAACTGAACATTGGAATAAAAATGAAACAGGTTTTTCTTAAAGCAAAAACCTGTGTGTAATCTGCTCTTTAACACAAATTTGTAAAGGGTTGTAAAAGCCTTATAAAAATCTTACCTTATGTTCAAACTGATTAAAGGTAAATACATTTATCTATAAGGTTTTATTTAAAATTGGATTTGACATCAATAATGAACTAATGCAACAGTAACATTTGGCTTATTTGGTATAAAAATCATACAGGAAGCATTGTCAAATATGAAATGGTGTTTGGTTTTCTTTGGGCTATATTTGTATAAATGTTATTGGTTTATGTTCCAAAATTATGGGAAACTCCTGTAATTCTAATATGACTTAGTGTATGTTATAATAATTATAATTGTTACATAAAATCATGTATGCCACAAAGGTAACCAAATTTTTTTTGTCAATCGTGTTTTTAACTGTGGCTGCCCTAAAATATTTGTCATCCACAAACAATTGTTTTCTTGTTTTATTTAAAAGGTAGTATATAATAAACTGTAGAACTCTATTAGACATTTTTTTTTTTTTTTTAGATGGAGTCTTGGTCTTGTCACCCAGGCTGGAGTGCAATAGCATGATCTCTGCTCACTGCAACCTCCACCTCCCAGGTTCAAGCAATTCTCCTGCCTCAGCCTCCCAAGTAGCTGAGATTACAGGCACTCGTCACCACGCTTCGCTAATTTTTTGTATTTTTAGTAAAGACAGGTTTCACCATGTTGGCCAGGCTGGTCTTGAACTCCTGACCTCAGGTGATCCACCCACCTCGGCCTCCCAAAGTGCTGGGGTTACAGGCATGAGACACCACACCCAGCCTATTAGACATTCTTAAGTGCACTAAATGCCCACAAGAGAAAGCAGGAAAGATTTAAAATTGACACCCTAACATCACAATTAAAATAACTAGAGAAGCAAGAGCAAACAAAGTCAAAAGCCAGCAGAAGGCAAGAAATAACTAAGATCTGAGCAGAACTGAAGGAGATAGAGAAATGAAAAACCCAGCAAAAAATTAATGAATTCAGGAGCAGGTTTTTATTTTTTTAAAAGTTAACTAAATAGATAGACCGCTAGCCAGACTAATGAAAAAATAGAGAAGAATCACATAGACACAATAAAACACGATAAAGGGGATATCATCACTGATCCCATAGAAACACAAATTACAATCAGAGAATACTATAAAAAACTCTATGCAAATAAACTGGAAACTCTAGAAGAAATGGATAAATTCCTGGACACATACACCCTCCCAAGGCTAAACCAGGAAGAAGTTGAATACATGAATAGACCAATAACAAGTTCTGATATTGAGGCAGTAATTAACAGCCTATCAATCAAAAAAAAAAAAAAAAACAAACAAACAAACAAACCCCAGGATCAGACAGATTCACAGCCTAATTCTACCAGAGGCACAAAGAGGAGCTGGTATCATTCCTTCTGAAACTATTCCAAACAATAGAATAAGAGGAACTCCTCCCTAACTCATTTTATGAGGCTAGCATCATCCTAGTACCAAAACCTGGCAGAGAAACAACAAAAAAAAGAAAATTTCAGGTCAATATCCTTGATGAAATTTGATGGGAAAATCCTCAATAAAATACTGCCAAACCGAATCCAGCAGCACTTCAGAAAGCTTATTGACCATGAACAAGTCAGCTTCATCCCTGGGATGCAAGGCTGGTTCAACATACACAAATCAATAAACATAATCCATCACATAAATAGAACCAATGACAAAAACCACATGATTATCTCAATAGAGGCAGAAAAGGCCTTTGATAAAACCAACACCCTTGCATGCTAAAAACTCTCAATAAACTAGGTACTGATGGAACGTATCTCAAAATAATAAGAGCTATTTATTACAAACCCACAACCAATATCATACAGAATAGGCAAAAGCTGGAAGCATTCCCTTCGAAAACCAGCACAATACTAGGATGCCCTCTCTCACCACTGCTATTCAACATAGTATTGGAAGTTCTGACCAGAGCAATCAGGCAAGAGAAAGAAATAAAGGTATTCAAATAGGAAAAGAGGAAATCAAATTGTCTCTGTTTGCAGATGACATGATTGTATATTTAGAAAACCCCATCATCTCAGCCCAAAATCTCCTTAAGCTGAGAAGCAACTTCAGCAAAGTCTCAGGATACAAAATCAATGTGCAAATTTGCAAGCATTCCTGTACACCAATAATAGACAAACAGAGAGCCAAATCATGAGTCAACTCCAATTCACAATTGCTACAAAGAGAATAAAATACCTAGGAATACAACTTACCAGGGATGTGAAGGACCTCTTCAAGGAGAACTACAAACCACTGCTCAAGGAAATAAGATAGGACGCAAACAAATGGAAAAACATTCCATGCTCATGGATGGGAAGAATCAATATCATGAAAATGGTCATAGTGCCCAAAGTAATATGTAGACTCATGCTATCCCCATCAAGCTACCATTGACTTTCTTCACAGAATTAGAAAAAACTACTCTAAATTTCATATGGAACCATAAAAGTCTGTATAGCCAAGACGATCCTAAGCAAAAAGAACAAAGCTGGAGGCATCACGCCACCTGACTTCAAACAATACTACAAGGCTACAGTAATAACCAAAACAGCATGGTACTGGTACCAAAACAGATATATAGACCAATGGAACAGAACAGAGAGCTCAGAAATAATGCCACACATCTACAACCATCTGATCTTTGACAAACCTGACAAAAACAAGCAATGGGGAAAGGATTCTCTATTTAATAAATGATGTTGGGAAAACTGGCTAGCCATACGTGGAAAACCGAAACTGGACCCCTTCCTTACACCTTATATAAAAATTAACTCAAGATGGATTAAAAACTTAAACATAAACCCTAAAACCATAAAAACCCCAGAAGAAAATCTAGGCAGTACCATTCAGGATATAGGAATGGGCAAAGACTTCATGGCTAAAACACCAAAAGCAATGGCAACAAAAGCCAAAATTGACAAATGGGATCTAATTAAACTGAAGAGCTTCGGCACAGCAAAAGAAACCATCATCAGAGTGAACAGGCTACCTTCAGAATGGGTGAAAATTTTTGCAATCTATCCATCTAACAAAGAGCTAATATCCAGAACTTACAAGTAACTTAAACAAGTTTACAAGAAAAAAAAAAAAAAGATCAAAAATTGGGCAAAGGATATGAACCCACACTTCTCAAAAGAACACATTTATATGGCCAAAAAACATATGAATAAAAGTTTATCATCAGTGGTCATTAGAGAAATGCAAATCAAAACCACAATGAGATACCATCTCATGCCATTTCGAATGGTGATGATTAAAAAGTCAGGAAATGACAGATGACGGAGAGGATGTGGAGATATAAGAACACTTTTACACTGTTGGTGGGAGAGTAAATTAGTTCAACCATTGTGGAAGACAGTGTGGCGATTCCTCAAGGATATAGAACCAGAAATACCATTTGACCCAGCAATCCCATTACTGGGTATATACCCAAAGGATTATAAATCATTCTACTATGAAAACACATGAACATGTATGCTTATTGTGACACTATTCACAATAGCAAAGACTTGGAACCAACCCAAAAACCCATCAATGATAGACTGGATAAAGAAACTGTGGCACATGTACACCATGGAATACTATGCAGCCATAGAAAAGGATGAGTTCATGTCCTTTGCAGGAATATGGATGAAGCTGGAAACCATCATCCTCAGCAAACTAACACAGGAACAGAAAAGCAAACAACGCATGTTCTCACTCATAAGTGGGAATTGAACAATGAGAACACATGGACATAGGGAGGGAAACATCACACACTGGGACCTGTCAGGGGGTGGAGGACTAGAGGAGGGATAGCATTAGGAGAAATACCTAATGTAGATGACGGTTTGACAGGTGCAGCAAACCACCGTGGCACGTGTATACCTATGTAACAAATCTGCTCATGTATCCCAGAACTTAAAGCAAAAAAAAAACAAAAAACAAAAAAAAAACAGGTTGCAGTAAAAAAAAAAAACCAGCTACACCAAAACCAAGATGGCTACAAGACTGACTTCTGGTCTTCTTCACTGCTACACTTCCATCAGTGCCATGACAGTTTACAAATTTTATGGCAATGTCAGCAAGTTACCCTATATGGTTTAAAAAGGGGAAGCATGAATACTCCACCCTTTGTTTAGCATATAATCAAGAAATAACCATAAAAATGGGCAACCAGCAGCCTTCAGTGCTGCTTTTTCTGTGGAGTAGCCATTCTTTTATTCCTTTACTTTCTTAACAAACTTGATGTCACTTTACTGTATACACTCACTCTGAATTCTTTATTGTGTGAAATTCAAGAACCCTCTCTTGGGTTCTGAATCCGGACCCCTTTTCTGTAACAGAGGTACATGTGCAGGTTTGTTATATAAGTAAACTTATGTTATGGAGTTTGTTGTACAGATTATTTCATCACCCAGGTATTAAGCATGGTACCCATTAGTTATTTTTCCTAGTTATCTTCCTCTTCCCACCTTCTACCCTAAAGTAGAGCCCAGCGTCCATTGTTCTCCTCTCTGTTTCCATGTGTTTTCATTATTTAGCTCCCACTTACAAGTGAGAACATACAATGTTTGGTTTTCTGTTCTTGTGTTAGTTTGCTAAGTATAATGGCCTCCAGCTCCATCCACGTCTTTGTAAAGAATATAATCTCATTCTTTTTTATGGCTGCAGAGTATTCCATTGGGAAGATTTCTGAGTATACATGTTAAATACATTTTCAATCAATTTACCTCATGGCAGTAATTTTTCAGTGACACTTTAGGGGGCCAAGAGACTATGACCCCCACAATACTAAGTATTTTCTTATTGTTATAGTAAAGCAATAAATGATACAATGATTCAAAATCAGTAAAGCAAACAGTGCTTTACGTCTATGTTTTAATAAATATTAAAACTGTGAAACAAGTGAAAACTGAAAAAATATGTGATATTTTTGGCGAATTCTGAAACCTTGTTATATTGCTCAAGTGGAAAATAGTCTAGAGGATAACTCAACATTGTCACTTGAATTGTCTTTACAGTCTATTTATTTTATACATTTGTCTTTCAATTGTTTTCCATTGTAAACATATTTACTATGGTATTTCCTGTCATTTCTACTCCATAGCAAACACTTAAACCACTTTATCTTAGTATTGTAGTATTTTTTTTTTTTAATTTACTTCAAGTTCTGGGATACATGTGCAGAAAGTGCATGTTTGTTACATAGGTATGCATGTGCCGTGGTGATTTGCTGCACCTATTGACCAGTCATCTAAGTTCCCTCCCCTTGCTCACCATCCCCAAACAGTTTCTGGTGTGTGTTGTTCCCATTCTGTGTCCATGTGTTCTCATTGTTGAACTCCCACTTATGAGTGAGAACATGCGGTATTTGGTTTTCCGTTCTTGTGTTAGTTTGTTGATGATGATGGCTTCCAGCTTCACCTATATCCCTGTAAATGACATGATCTCATTCTTTTTTATGGCTGCATAGTATTCTATGGTGTATATGTGCCACATTTTCTTTTTCCAGTCTATCATTGATGGGTATTTGAGTTGGTTCCATGTCTTTGCTATTGTAAATAGTGCTGCAATAAACATACGCGTGCATGTGTCTTTATAGTAGAATGATTTATATTCCTTTGGGTATATGCCCAGTAATGCGATTGTTGGGTCAAATGGTATTATTGGTTCCATATCTTTAAGGAATCACCACGCAGTTTTCCACAATGTTTAAACTAATTTACATTTCCACCAACAGTGTAAAAGCATTTCTATTTCTTCACAGCCTCACCAGCATCTATTGTTTCATGGCTTTTTAATGATCACCATTCTAACTGGCATGAGATGGTATCTCATTGTGGTTTTGATTTGCATTTCTCCAACAATCGGTGATGTTCAGCTTTTCTTTTTGTAGGTTTGTTGGCTGCATAAATGTCTTCTTTTGAGAAGTATCTGTTCGTATTCTTTGTCCACTTTTTGATGGGGTTTTTTTTTTCTTGTAAATTTGTTTAAGTTACTTGTAGGTTCTGGATATATGACCTTTGTCAAATGGGTAGATTGCAAAAATTTTCTCCCATTCTGTAGGTTGCCTGTTCACTCTGATGATAGTTTCTTTTGCTGCGCAGAAGATCTTTAGTTTAATCAGATCTCATTTGTCAATTTTGACTTTTGTTGAAATTGCTTTTGGCATTTTCTTCATGAAGTCTTTCTCATTTAATCTATAAAATTGTTTTCTCTTGAATATTAGAAATGATAAAAATATTTTTCTTTCTCAAAAGAAGACATGCATACAGCCAACAGACACATGAAAAAATGCTCGTCATTACTGGCCATCAGAGAAATGCAAATCAAAACCACAATGGGATACCATCTCACACCAGTTAGAATGGCAATCATTAAAAAGTCAGGAAACAACAGGTGCTGGAGAGGATGTGGAGAAATAGGAACACTTTTACACTGTTGGTGGGATTGTAAACTTGTTCAACCATTGTGGAAAACAGTATGGTGATTCCTCAAGGATCTGGAACTAGAAATACCATATGACCCAGCCATCCCATTACTGGGTATATACCCAAAGGATTATAAATCATGCTGCTATAAAGACACATGCACACGTGTGTTTATTGTGGCACGATTCACAATAGCAAAGGCTTGGAATTAACCCAAATGTCCATCAGTGACAGACTGGATTAAGAAAACGTGGCACATATACACCATAGAATACTCTGCAGCCATAAAAAAGGATGAGTTTGTGTCCTTTGTAGGGACATGGATGCAACTAGAAACCATCATTCTCAGTAAACTATCACAAGAGCAGAAAACCAAACACCGCATTTTCTCACTTATAGGTGGGAATTGAACAATTAGATCACTTGGACACTGGAAGGGGAACATCACACACCAGGGCCTATTATGGGGAGGCAGGAGAGGGGAGGGATGGCATTGGGAGGTATACCTGATGTAAATGACGAGTTGATGGGTGCTGATGAGTTGATGGGTGCAGCACACCAACATGGCACAAGTATACATATGTAACAAACCTGCACGTTGTGCACATGTACCCTAGAACTTAAAGTATAATAAAAAATATTTTTCATATTTGGTGTTTTGGGAGAGGAAATACATTGAAGCGATAACTATCTTTCTAAAAGATGGCTTTATAATTTTTCAAATGTTAGGTCAGTTTATAGAAATACTCTCATTGTAGAGATCTTTCAAATCCCTGGTTAGCTGTATTCCTAGGATTTTTTTCTTTTAGTGCCTTTGTGAAAGGGATGGCATTTCTGATTTGGCTCATGATTTGGCTGTTGTTGATGTATAGGAATGCTAGTAACTTTTGTGCATTGATTTTGTGTCCTGAAACTTTACTGATGTTGCTTACCAGCTTTCTGAATTTTTGGGCTGGGATTATGGCATTTTCTAGATATAGAATCATGTTGTCTGCACATAGAGATAGTTTGACTTCCTTTTTTCCTATTTGGATGTCTTTTATTTCTTACTTTTGCCTGATTGCTCTGGCTAGGGCTTCCAAAACTATGTTGAATAGAAGTGGTGAGAGAGGTTGTCCTTGTCTTGTGCTTCCAGCTTTTGCCCATTCAGTATAAGGTTTGCTCTGGGTTTGCCATCGATGACTCTTATTATTTTAAGGTATGTTTCTTCAATAAATAGTTTATTGAGAGTTTTTGACATGAAGGAGTGTTGAATTTTGTCAAAAGCCTTTCCTGTGTCTATTGAGATAATCATGTGGTTTTTGTTTTTAGTTTTGTTTATGTAATGATTTACATTTATTGAGTTTCATACGTTGAACCAACCTTGCATCCCAGGAATAAAGCCTACTCTATCATGGGGGATTAGCTTTTTGACACACTGCTGGATTCGGTGTGCAAGTATTTTATAGAGGATTCTTGCATTGATGTTTATCAGGAATATTGGCCTGAAGTTTTCTTTCATTGATGTGCCTCTGCCAGGTTTTTGTGTCAAGATGATGCTGGCCTCATAGAATGAGTTGGGGTGGAGTCCTTCCTCCTCAATTTTTTGGAGTAGCTTCTATAGGAACAGTACCAGCTCTTTGTACATCTGGTAGAATTTGGCTGTGAATCCATCAGATGCTGGGATATTACTGATTCAATTTCAAAGCTCTTTATTGGTCTGTCCTAGGAATCAGTTTCTTCCTGACTCAGTCTTGGGAGGGTGTAAGTGTTGAGGAATTTGTTTATCTCTTCTAGGTTTTCTAGTTTGTGTGTGTAGAATTGTTCATAGTAGTTTCTCATGGTTGTTTTTATTTCTGTGGGATCAGTAGTAATGGTCCTTTAATCATTTCTATAGTAAGAATTACAAAACACTGCCCAAAGAAATCAGAGAAGACACAAATAATTGGAAAAGTGTACCATGACTATGGATAGAAAGAATCAATGTCATTAAAATGACTAAACTGCCCAAAGCAATTTACAGATTGAATGCTATTATTAGCAAAATACCCATCACATTCTTCACAGAGCTAGACAAAGCTATTTTAAAATTCACATGGAACCAAAAATGAGGCTGAATAGCCAAGGCGATCCTAAGCAAAAAGAACAAAGCTGGGGGCATCACACTACCTGACTTGAAACTATAGTAGAGGGCCACTGTAACCAAAACGGTATGGTACTGGTACAAGAACAGACATAGACCAATGGATCAGAATAGAGAGCCCAGAAGTAAGACTGCACATCTACAACCATCTGATCTTTGACAAAGCTGAAAAAAAAACGAACAATGGAAAGAAGACTCCCTATTCAATAAATGGTGCTGGGATGAATGGCTGATCATATGCAGAAGGTTCAAGCTGGAACCCTTCCTTAAAACATATACAAAAGTCAACTCAAGATGGATTAAAGACTTAAATGTAAAACCCAAAACTACAAAAATCCTGGAAGAAAACCTAAGCAATACCATCCTGGACAAAGAAATGGGCAAAGATTTCATGACAAATGTACCAAATCAATTGCAACAAAAGTAAAATTAACAAGTGGGATCTAATTAAACTTAAGAGCTTCTGCACAGTAAAGGAAACTATCAACAGAGTAAACAGACATCCTACAGAAAGGGAGAAAATATGTGCAAACTATGCATCTGACAAAGGTCTAATATCCATCATGTATAAGGAACTTAAACAAATTTACAAAAGAAAAAAAACATTAAAAAGTGCATAAAGGACATGAACAAACTCTTTTCAAAAGAAGATGTACATACAACCAAAAAGCATATGAAAAAACTCAATATCACTGATCATTATAGAAATGCAAATCAAAACCACAATGAGATACCATCTCACATCAGTAAGAATGGTTATTCTTAAAAAGTGAAAATATAACAGATGCTGGTGAGCTTGTGGAGAAAAGGAAACACTTATACACTGTTGGTGGGAGTATAAATTCATTCAACCATTGTGGAAAACATGATGATTCCTCAAAGAGCTTAAAGCAGAACTGTGATTTGACCCAACAGTCCCATTACTTTGTATATACCCAGAGGAATATAAATTATTCTACCATAAAGACACATGCAAGCGAACGTTTATTACAACACTTTTTACGATAACAGAGACATGGAATTAACCTAAATGCCCATCAATGATAGATTGGATAAAAAAATGTGGTACATATACACCATGGAATACTGCACAGCCACAAAAAAGAATGAGATAATTTTCTTTGCTGAAACATGGATGGAGCTGGTGGCTATTATCTTTAGCAAACTCACACAGGAACAGAAAACTAAATACCATGTGTTCTCACGTATAATCGGGAGCTAAATAATAAAAATGTATGATCACAAAGAAGGAAACAACAAACACTGTAGTACTTGAGGGTGGAGAGTGGGAGGAGAGAGAGGAGCAGAAAATATATCTATGGGTACCTGGCTTAATACCTCGTTGATGAAATAATCTGTACAACAACCCCCAATGTCACCTGTTTACCTACGTAACAAACATTCACTTATAGCTCCAAAACTAAAACTAAAGTTTAGAAAAAAATTAAAACACGAAATAGTCAATATAATGTTTTCTCCTTTTCAACACTTCCTACCTTGAAGTAAGGAAAAATGAGGGTAAATTCAAAGCACTTTTTCTTTAAACTGCTCCTTTTTAACAAGAGGGGTTTTTCTAAAATCACAAGATATAAGATCCTTTCTCTAAAATTCTTTAACACAATGCCTACATAAGGTCTTTAGATTCACACTTGGTGACAAGTGTGGGCATGTGAAAATTGCAATCTTATTTTAAAATTATAATACACATTAGACCTGTATTATGAAAAGGCAAATGTACAAAACTTACCCAGTTAATTGTTTTGCAGATCTTAGTTTCCCCAGCATACACTTCTGTTGGTTTTATAGTAAGTCCCATTGCAGCTCCCAGAACAATTCCCTTTCAAGCATCATAAGAGGCCTCCTTGTGGGACTCACAGTAGATCTCCTTGCCCATCCTAGAACAAATATCTGTGCAGAACTCACAGGATGTCTCTTTGAAGAACTCACAGTTCATTGCTTTGCTTGTCTCAGCATATTCTCTGGTAGGACGCACAGCACTTTTCTTTGTAGGACTCACAGCACATACCATAACAAGTCTCTTAGCATGTCATCTTGCAGGATTTACCACAGGTTTCCTTGAATGACTCACAGCATGGCCTTTTTCAGAACTCACAGCAAGTCCTCTTGTAGGACCCATGGCATATCCTCTTGCATGTCTCTCAGCATGCCCTCTTACAGGACTCAGAGCACGTCTCCCTTCAGGCCTCACAATAATCTCCTTGTGTGACTTTGCATGTATTCCCCAGCATGTCTCTCAGCATGCCCTCTTGCAGGACTCACAGCATGGACCCCTATGTTTCTCGTAGGAAGTCCACTTTCTAGTCCCTAAGCAGATCCCTCTGCTGATCCCCAGACAAGTCACTTAGAAGACTTTCTAATTGTTGCTGTCATAGGCCTTTCCAGAGATGCCCACTCAGCTCTCAAAGTACCATTGTAGTTTTCAAGAAACTGTAGAAAACAAACAGAAAATAACAAACGATTAGCCGTTGGAATGTTAAAATGCTTAAAACTAGCAGATATAAATTATTGTTATAATATTGAGAATATTAAGAATATTGTTAAGATGATGATACTACCCAAAGTGATCAACAGATTTAATGCAATTCCTATCAAAATATCAATCACGTCCTTCACAGAAATAGAAAATACAAGCCTAAAATTTGTATGGAATCATAAAAGACCCAAAAAAGCTAAAACAATAATGCAGGAAAAAAAAGAACAAAGCTGGAGGCATCACACTACCTGATGGTATCAGGCTGTTCTTGCATTGTTATAAATAAATACCAGAGACTGGGTAATTTACAGAGAAAACCGATTTACTTGACTCACAGTTCTGCAGGTTATACAGAAAACATAGCTTCTGGTGAGGCCTCAGGAAGCTTCTACTCATGAGGGAAGGTGAAGTCAGAGCTTGCACATCACACCACAAAGCAGGAGCAAGAGAGAGAGATTGTGAGGGAGAGGTGCACACCACACTTTTAAACGACTAAATCTCATGAGAACCTTGTCACAAAGACAGCACCAAACCTTGAGGGATCAACCCCTATGGTCCAAACACTTCCCACCAGGCCCCACCTCCACCATTGGGGATTACAATTCAACATGAGATTTGGGTGAGTAAAAATATCTAAACTATATCACTAATTTCAAATTATACTACAAATCTACACTAACCAAAACAGCATGATACTGGCATAAAAACAGACACAGTGACCAGTGGAACAGAACAGAATACCCAGAAATAAATTTATCCCCGTATAGCCAACCTATTTTCGACAAAGGTGCCAAGAATATACACATAGGAAAAGAGTGTCTCTAAAAAGTCATGCTGGGAAAACTGGATAACCATATGCAGAAGAAATAAACTATGTCTCCATTTTTCACCGTATAAAAATCAACTCAAAAATGGATTAAAGACTTAAATGTAAGACCTGAAGCTATAAAATTACTAAGAGAAAACATTGGAGAAATACTATAGGACATCGGCCTGGGCAAAGATGTTTTGGATTAAGACCTTAGAAGCATAGGCAACAAAGGCAAAATTAAACAAATGAGGTTATATCAAACTAAAAAACTTCTGCACAGCAATGGAAAAATAGAGTGCATAGACAACTAGTAGAATAGAATGAATATTTACAAACTATTAATCCAGTAATTAATACATAGAATGTGTGAGGAACTCAAACAACAGCAAAAATACAATCTGATTTAAAAATAAGCATGACATCTGAATAGACATACCTCAAAAGAAGGCATTCAAATGGCCAAATACATGAAACAATGTGCAAAATCACTAATCATCAGGGAAATGCAAAACAAAACCACAATGAGATATCCTCTTTTCCTTGTTAGAATGGCTACTGCCAAAAAAGATGAAAAAAATAACAAATGCTGTCAAGGATGCAGAGAAAAGGGAACACTTTCATACTGCTGGTGGGAATGTAAATTAGTACAACCACTATGAAAAACAGTATGGTGGTTCCTCCAAAAATTTGAATTAAAAATATCATTTGATCCAGCAATCCTACTGCTGAGTATATATTCAAAATAAAAGAAATAAATATATTGAAGAGATATCTGCACTCCCTTGTTTAGTGCAGCACTATTCAGAATAGCCAAGATACAGAATCAACCTAGTATTCATCAAGGATGAATGAATAAAGATGATGTAGCATATATGCACAATGGAATATTTTTCAGGCATAAAAAGAATGAAATTCTATTATTTAGATTAAACAGGAGGTTATTATGATAAATGAAATTAGCTGGACACTGAAAGACAAATATTGCATGTTCTCATTCACATTATTCAGCAATAAAAAAGAAGGAAATCCTGTCATTTGCAGCAATATGGATGGAACATCAGGTTATTGTGTTAAGTGAAATAAGCCAAACGTCAAAAGACACATATTGCATGTTGTCACTCATATACAGTACCTAAAAATGTGTATCTTATGGAGGTACAGAATAGAATAGTGGTTACTAGAGGTGGATAAAGGAAGGAGGAGGGAGGAATAAAGAGAAGTTGGCTAAGGCATACAAAAATACTGGAAAATAGTAGGAATAAGTTTTAGTATTTAGTAGTACAGTAGGGAAATTATAGTTAACAATAGTTTATTTTATATTTCAAAATAGCTAGAATAAAAGAACTGCAAGGTTCCCAACAAAAAGAAAGATACATGTTGGAGGTTATAGATATCCCAATTACATCGATTTTTATACAGATATCAAAATATCATATGTATCACCAAAATATGTACAACTATTATATATCAATAAAAAATAAAGAACCCTTTGCAATATACAGCTTCTTATAGAATGTGTATATTTCCTTATATTTGCAAAAAAGAAACTGAGGAAAGCAAACCAGAAATTGGAAGAATGGATACCTCCAGCAGATGAGTGGTATTGAAATACAGGTGTTAGGGATACAATTGAGATTCTTTGACTAAATCTTTTTTAATATAACTTTGATTTTTGAACTATGCACATAGCTTATACTTTTCAGAAATAAAAATAAATGAAAATATTGAAAAAAGCCCTAAAACTGACTACTAATAGAAACAAATGAGCCTAGTTGTATATCAAATTAATAACATAACCTTACAGAAATAATAATTCATGTAACTTTTGATTATTCTAACCTTGCTTCCTTAGTACGACATATATCTTAAAGACAAACAGGACTACTTGCCATACTGTATTTTTCTCAACTGATTTATTTTCAGTTGTACTATTAGTATAGTAATTCTAAAACTATTCTGTGTTTGTTGTAGGCTATACAATTTTGTGTGAATTATATGAGTAAATATGTTGATAATATAGCAGAAATGAGGAAGGGTCCTGTGATATTAAATTTGAAATAGAGCTATCAGTGTGAACCTATGATTTAAACACACACACACACACACACACACACACACACACACACATTTTCTAAATTTGCCCACTGAAAAGAGCTTATAAGCAATAACACTGCTGTAGCAATGAGCACACATATTGACTATGTTTTGGTTTCTAAATACCATTCCACACTAAAAAGAGCTAAGGTTCTTTGGGACAGTGGCTAATTCCAAGTCTGGGATAGAAAAAGAACAAAGTGATCCTGGTACATCTTATTGCATCAAAAAACAAGGAAGTGCTGAAAGACTATTGGGGCATATCAAATGGATAAAAAACTAGTTTGAAGAGCAATCCATTAACCAAATTTGAAACAATTGGAACATAAAAAAAAGATGGTAATAACCTTTAACACACTTAGTAAAATATGAGTCCATGAGTCTTTAGTTAAAAAAAAGGAGGGGGCAAAGGGAAATCTCTTTCTTACCAAAAAATGTCCGCTAGCAAATAAAAGTTAAAAAAGAAACAAATTATAAAATCACCATTTTATGATTTCCAATGTAATATTGATTCAGACAAAAATATCACTGCCTGCCAAAGCAATTGAGTGAAGTATCACTCCACAGATTACTTATTAATTAACAAGAAGAAAATGTGCCTTTACAATTGAGAGCTGTGGTGGACATCCCTTAACCAAGGTGATAAAACTAATAACAGACCAAATTAACATGATGTAATGGGGAATGCACACCACTACCTACATATTATTCCTGCAAAAAGTCTTTACCCTCCTCCATTCATGAGGGAACAATCAGATTACCACAGACTATGAGATAGCTCACAAGGCAAATGACTTGTAATCTTGAAAAAGGTCACGGTTAGAAAAGACAGAATACGAGGGATTGTTCCATATTAAAGAAGTCTAGAGACATGGCAAACAAATGTTATATTATTGGATCATATATTTAAACAAAACAGTTATGGAGGATATTTTTCAGAAAAAGTGAATAGTTGAAAATAGGCCATATATTTCAAAATTTTATCACTTTAGAGTGATAACAATTATTGTGATTATGTAGAAGAATGCCCCGGGACTGAGAAAATATATTCTGAAATATCCAGAGGTGATGTCTGCAATTTACTTTCAAAAGATTCAGAAAAAATAGAAGTGTGTGGAGAGAGGCAGTAACGAAGGAAAAGGAGAGGAGAGGAGAAGGGAGGAGACAGGAGGAGAATAAGATAAAACATAAATGAACAAATATAAACAGTTATAATTTACCCTCATTGCACATCTGATCAAAGAATAAAGACTTTTTGCACATATACCCAATTATCTGTGTCAGATAAATAATATTTAAGACCTAGTTGACAGATTTAGAGACTGGAAATAAATTATTAAATGTCATTTTATGAACATCTAGAATCTAACACGTTTGTATATTTACACATATTTTTTTTGAATTAAGAAAATCCAGTGATTTTGCGAAATTTCATGATATCCATTGCCTACAGGAAAAAGAAAAGTGTGTATAACACAAGAATTAGCCGAAGAAGAGGGAATTGTTGAGACTTGTTTTTCTGCTTCTCTTTCTTTTTCTTGTAAAAGTTAGGGAAAAGCATTCTTAGCTAAAAAGAGCAAGAGTGCTGGCAAAGAGAAAATCCTGCTACTTTTTAATGATATTTTAAAGAGATCCGTTTATAAAATGTAAATTTAAATATCCACTGCAGAAACATGACACTTGGCAAACAACTTTGAAAATATAACCTGAGAAGCAGGCGTTTTTAAGCAGTATATTTCCTGAAAAGGTCACATTAGTCACATAAAGAATATGCTTCATTGTGCTTTCAACTGCCCGATGTGAAAAACTGACCAACTACTTAGTTACATAGTAATTAACAGAATACTTGTTTAACTGTGAAGATAATAGAATTCTTTATATGCCTGTAAATATATTGGACCGGCAAAAATCAGTCATGATTTTATTGTACCAACGTCAGATGACCATGAAAGAAAGAGAATTCTCTGAAGAGCCACAAAGTAACAAAACAATAAAAATTGTTATTTTTTTTCTCAAATGTTAGGTTGTATTCAATTAATGGTAGCCAGCAAAACCCAATTTAAACATTAGTATGGATTCTATAGAATAAAGCAAGATTCTGAGAGAATGGGATGTAGAGTAATTTTGAAGATGAACAGAATAGATAGAATAAGATATATTAATGGAGCAGGGAAACCCTGTTAAGATGTTTCATGTGAGAGACTAGAACAGATAGAGCACAGCAAAATGATATTAAGTACCCATACGTGGAGTTTCAGTGGAGTGTCTAAACGGGAGAGAAGTGTGAAGCTTGAGTATTGAAAAACACAAAGGAAGGGATACTAGTAAATATAAATATAAAGATCATTTCAACTTCATTTCTTTTTTAACTTTTAATTTAAGTTCAGTGTGCAGGTGCAGGTTATATAGGTAAACTCGTGTCATGGGAATTTGTTGTACAGATTATTTTGTCACCCAGGTATTAAGCCTAGTACCTATTAGTTATTTTCCCTGATCTTCTCCCTCCTCTCACCCTCCAAACTCAAGTAGGTCCCAGTGTGCATTGTTTCCCTCTGTGTGTCCATGTCTTCTCATCATTTAGCTCCCACTTACAAGTGAGAACATGTAGTATTTGGTTTTCTGTTACTATGCTAGTTTGCTAAGGATAATGGCCTCCACCTCCATCCATGTTGCTGCAAAGAACATTACCTTGCTCTTTTTCCTGACTGTTATCGTATTCCACGGTGTATATGCACACATTTTCTTTCTCCCGTCTACCACTGATCCTCATTTAGGTTGATTCCTTGTCTTTGCCATTGTGAATAGTGCTGCAATAAACATACTAATACATGTGTTATTATGATAACATGACTTAAATTCTTTTTGGTATATATCCAGTAATGGGATTGCTAGGTCAAATAATATTGCTGTGCTTAGGTCTTTGAGGAATTGCCACGTTGTCTTCCACAATGGTTGAACTAATTTACACTCCCACCAACAGTGTGTAAGCATTCCTTTTTCTCTACAATCTCACCAGCATGTGTTATTTTTTGACTTTTTAATAATAGCCATTTTGACTGATGTGAGATGATACCTCATTGTGGTTTTGATTCACTTTTCCCTAATGATCAGTGATATTGAGCTTTTTATTCATGTTTTCAAACACCTGTAAGTCTTCTTTTGTAAAATGTCTGTTCATGTTCTTTACCCACTTATTAATAGGGTTGTTTGTTTTCTTCATGTATATTTAAGTTCCTTATAGATGCTGGCTATTGAATCTTCGTTGAATGCATAGTTTGTAAATATTTTCTCCCATTTTGTAGGTTGTTGGTCTACTCTGTTGATAGCTTCTTTTGCTGTGCAGAAGCACTTTAGTTTAATTAGATTCCGTTTGTCAATTTTTGCGTTTGTTGCCATTGCTTTTGGTCTCTTTGCCATGAAATCTTGACCCGTTTCTATATCCATAATGGTATTGTCTAGGTTGTCTTCCAGAGTTTTCATAGTTTTGGGTTTTGCAATTAAGTCTTTAATCCATCTTGAATTGATTTTTGTATATGGTATAAGAAAGGGGTCCAGTTTCAATCTTCAGCATATGGCTAGCCTGTTATCCCACTACCATTTATTCAGTAGGGAATCCTTTCCCCACTGCTTGTTCCTGTCAGGTTTGTCGAAAATTAGACAATTGTAGCTGTGCAGACTTATTTCTGGGCTGACTATTCTGTTCCCTTCGTCTATGCATTTATTTTTGTATCATACTGTTTGGGTTACTGTGGCCTTATAGTATAGTTTGAAGTCAGGTAGCATGATGCCTCCAGCTTTGTTGTTTTTGCTTAGGACTGCCTTGACTATTCAGGCTCTTTTTTGGTTTCATATGAATTTTAAAATAGTTTATTCTATTTCTGTGAAGAATGTCATTGGTAGTTTGATAGGAATAGCATAGAATCTACAAATTGCTTTGGGCAGTATGGCCATTTTAATGATATTGATACCTCCTACACAGTAGCCTGGAATGTTTTTCTAATTTTTTGTGGTCTGTAATTTATTTGAATAGTGTTTTGTAGTATTCCTTGTGGAGATCTTTCACCTCCCTAGTCAACTGTATTCCTAGGTGTTTTATTTTTTTGTGGAAATTGTGATTGGGGCTGTGTTTCTGATATGGCTCTCAGCTTGAATATTGTTAGTTTACAGAAATGCTAGCTACTTTTGTACACCAATTTTGTATTCTAAGACTTTGCTGAAGTTGTTTATAAGCTTAAGGAGCTTTTGAACTGGCACATAGAATCATGATTTCTGCAAACAAAGATTGTTTGACTTCTTACATGTCTATTTGAATGAAATTTATTTCTTTCTTTTGCCTGATTGCCCTGGCCAGGTTGTCTAATACCATGTTGAATAGGAGTGGTGAGAGAGGGCATTCTTGTCTTGTGCTGGTTTTCAATGGCAATGTTTCCAGCTTTTGCCCCTTCAGTATGATATTGGCTTTGGGTTTGCCATACATGGATCTTATTATTTGGAGGTATGTTCCTTCAATACCTACTTCATTGAAAGTTGTTAACATAAAGATATGTTAAATTTTATCAAAAGTCTATTCTGCATCTACTGAGATAATTGTGTGGTTTTTCACTTTGGTTCTGTTTATGTGATGAATTATATTTATTGATTTGCATATGTTGAACCAACCTTGCATCCAAGAAATAAAGCCTGCTTGATCACAACGGAATAGTTTTTTGATGTGTGGCTGGATTCGCTTTGCCAGTGTTTTGTTGAGGACTTTTACAATTATGTTCATCAATGATATTGGCCTGATGTTTTCTTTTTTTGCTGTGTATCTGCCAGGTTTTGGTATCAGGATGATGCTTCCCTCTTAGAATGAGTTAGGGAGGAGTTCCTCCTTCTCAATTTTTGGGAATAGTTTTAGTAGAAATGGTACCAGTTCTTCTTCGTACATCTGGTAGAATTTGGCTGTGAATCAATCAGGTGCTAGGGTCTTTTTTTTTGGTTATTGTTGGTAGGCTACTTATTACTGATTCAATTTCAAAGCTTTTTATTGGTCTGATCAGGAATTCAGTTTCTTCCTGGCTCAATCTTGGGACATTGTATGTGTCCAGGAATTTATCCATTTATTCTAGATTTTCTAGTTTATGTCTGTGGAGGTGTTCATAATATTCTCTGATGATTATCTTTATGTCTTTGGGGTCAGTGGTAATATCCCCTTTAGTGTTTCTTTGGATATTTTGTATTTTCTTCTTTTTTAGTCTAGTTAGTGGTATATCTATTCTATTACTTTTTTTCAAAAAACAACTTCTGAATTCATTGACCAAGGGTGTTTTCTTGTTTCTCAGTCTCCTTCAGTTCAGCTCTGATTTTCATTGTTTTCTTTTTTCTATTAACTTTGGAGTTTATTTGCTTTTAGTTCTCTAGTTATTTTAATTGTGATGTTAGATTGTTAAATTGTGATTGTTCTAATGTTTTTATGTGGGAATTTAGTGCTATATATTTCCCTCTTAACACTGCCTTAGAGGTGTTCCAGAGTTTCTGATATGTTTTACCTTTCTTCTCCTTAGTTTCAGAGAACTTTTTGATTTCTGTCTTACTTTCATTATTTACCCAAAAGTCATTCAGGAGCAGATAATTGATTTTCCATGTAATTTTATGGTTTTGAACAAATTTCTTAGTCTTGATTTCTAACTGGATTGTGCTGTCATCTGAGAGAGCATTTCTTATGATTTTAGTTCTTTTGCATTTGCTGAGGAGTGTTTGTTGTCCAATTACGTGGTTGATTTTAGAGTATGTGTTATGTGTTGGTGAGAAAAATGTATATTCTATTGCTTTTGGGGTGGAGAGTTCTGTACATGTCTATCAGGTCAATTTGATCCAATGCTAAGTTCAGGACCTGAATATCTTTGTTAATTTTCTGCCCGAGTAATCTAATATTCTCTGTGTGATGTTGAAGACTCTCCCTATTATTCTGTGAGAGTCTAAGTCTCTTTGAAGGTCTCTAAGAACTTGCATTATTAATCTGTGTGCTCCTGTGTTGGGTGCATATATAGTTAGGATAGTTAGGTCTTCTTGTTGACTTGAACCCTTTACCATTTTGTAGTGCCCTTCTTTGTCTTTTTTTTAATCTTTGTTGGTTTAAAGTCTGTTTTTTTTCTCAAATTAGAATTGTAACCCCTGCTTTTTTTGTTTTCCACTTGCCTGGTATATTTGAGTGTATGTGTGTCATTGCATGTGAGATAGGTCTCTTGAAGACAGCATCCCAATGTGTCTTGGTTCTTTATGTAGCTTGCCAATCTTTGACTTTTAATTTGGGTACACAGCCCATTACATTATGTGTAAATCTGATCCTGTCATCATGATGCTAGCTGGTTATTTTGCAGAGCTGTTTATGTGGTTGCCTTATAGTGTCACTGGTCTATGTACTTCAGTGTGTTTTTGTAGTGGCTGGTAATGGTCTTCCCTTTCCATATCTAGTGCTTCCTTCAGGAGCTCTTGCAAGGCAAGTGTGGTGGTGATGAATTCCCTCAGCGTTTACTTGTCTGAAAAGGATCTGTATTTCCTGAATTTGAATGTTCCCTCTCTAGCTAGATTGGGGAAATTCTCATGAATTATATCCTGAATTATGTTTTCCAAGTTGCTTCCATTCTCCCCATCTTTTTCAGGGACACCAATGAGTCATAAGTTTGGTCTATTTACATAATCCTATATTTCTCAGAGGTTTTCTTCATTCCTTTTTTTTTTCTATATTTTATTCTTATCTGCCTGTCTTATTTTAGGAAGCCAGTCTTAAACCTCTGAGATTCTTTCCTCATCTTGGCCTATTCTGCTATTAATACTTGTGATTGCATTATCACATTCTTGTAGTGTGTTTTTCAGCCCTATGAAGTCAGTTACATTCTTTTCTCTACTGGCTATTTTGTCTGTCAGCTCCTGTATAATTTTATTGTGATTGTTAGCTTCCTTGGATTGGGTTTCAACATACTCCTACATCTCAATGATCTTTGTTCCTATCCATATTCTGAATTATATTTCTGTCATTTCAGCCATCTCAGCCTGGTTCAGAATCCCTGCAATGGAAGTAGTGTGGCCATTTGGAAAAGAGAAGGCGCTCTGCCTTTTTGAGTTGTCAGAGTTCTTGAATTGGTTCTTTCTCATCTTTGTGGGCTGATGTTGCTTCAATCTTTTATGTTGTTTACCTTTGGATAGTTTTTTTTTTCTTTTTTTCCTGTGTGATGACTTAGAGTGTTTGATAGTGAAATAAAGTGAATTTAGCTGACTGGCTTCATTTCTGGAAGGTTTTAGGGGGCCAGCGCTCAGCTCCCGACTCCTGGACTGCATGTTCTAACTCTGGGGGAATTGTATTGGACCTCAACTTTTTGTTCTCTGGCTTCTTGAGCTTAGGAGGTTAGGAATACACTAGATTATGGGGGCTGATGTGCTCCTGATTGCTGGCTACTACACTCTGATGGGTGGTGTCAGCTAAAGGTTTTCATAGTGAGGTGGCAGTGTCTTATTTGTATGCATCAGCAGCAGTGGCAAGAGCAGTGCAGTGGGGTGCACATTCTTCAGCTGCGGCAAGTTGCTAGCAGGTGTTGGGGTGCCTGCCTCCCTGTGATCATTCACCTCAGGGGCAGAGGCAGCATGGCTTTGGGGGTGGGGAAGGGGGCCTTTGCCGGTGACTGTGTGCATTGTCATGCTGGTTGTGGTGTTAGCTTGGGGACAGGGCTCTGGCAGGAGCAGGTCTGTGTGCATTCTTTGCGTGCCATGGGTAAGGGTGGTCACTCATCACAGAAGAGTGTTTGCTGTTCTCTGTGTCTGGTTTAACTCCTGCAGCAGTGTTGGTGCAAGGGCAGGGTGCTGTCAGGAATGGGCTGACTCGTTCTGTGCCTGCCAAGGCTCTGACTGCAATGGCAGTCTGGCAAGGTAATGGGAGGTTGAGTGCACTCTTGCCACAATGGTAGTAGGGCAGAGTGGATGCACACAGATGTGCTGGTGGGACAAGTAAGGAAATACCCACCTGTGCACACACATGCTAGAAAAACAATGTGGGTGGTGCCATGGTTCCAGGGGAAGCTGCAGTGAGGGGAGGCAGGAGTGGATGGCCTGTTGCATGGCTATGGAGGCCACCCTGCTGGAAGTCTCCACCAGCCAGGCACAGTCTGCCAGTGCAGGAGCTATGCTATGGGTCTCCAGGGCACCCAAAGCTGCCCTGAAAGCAGGTGCAACCAGGCTGGGACCCCAAGAGAGGCCAGCAGACCAAGGGGTGCTCAGGTTAAACCTGCCCCATCTGGTGAATAAGACTGCCCTGCGGAGTTCAGGTCTGACAGTTCCCCTAGGGCTAAAGTCTCCTGTGGGCACAAGTTGAGCCTAGGGAGATGGTCTTCTCCAGCTGTGCTTCACTACACATGCTCCTGCACCAAACCCTCTGGGCTCTGCTTCCTCTGGCATCCTGCCCCTACCACTTCTCTAAGCAGCTCTTCCTGCCAGATTAAGGCGGTGGTCATGGGGTTTTCTTCTGTTGGGAATCTAGAGGCCTGTGGTGAGAGCAGGTTAGTCCTTACCAGTTAAACTCACCCATTCCTTCGGAGTTACTAAGGAGCAGGAATTAGTCCTGGTGTACAGTAACCTAGTGCAGAGTTTCCAGCTTCCTCCCGCTTCAGCCCAGCTTCTGTGTCTTCCCTCTGTCCACTCTCGGTACCTTCTCTCTGAAGATTTCTAAGAAAAGCACCAGTCATCTCAATCCCTTGGTGGCAGCTTTTTCACCTGGTTGCACCTAGTCAGCCACATTGTCCTCCCCTACCTTTATGTCAGAAAGATATTTTACTAGATATTGAATACTAGATTGAGAGTATCTTTTTTCTTTCAGTAAAGATGTCAATCCTATATCTTCAGGTATCCTTTCCTTCTGATAGGAAGTCAGTGATAATTCTTAGTATAATCTTTATGTATGTCAGTGGTTTGCAAACTATGACCCATGGCCTTTTTTGTGTGCCTTATGAGCTCAAAATGGTTTTTATATTTTTAAAGTTATTTTAAAAAACAAGGAGTACGCCACAGAGGAGACCATACGTGGCCCCAAAGTCTAAAAGATTTACCAGCTCCTGCTGAATATCATGCATCTTTTGCCTCTGATGCTTTTCAAATTTTTCTCTTTATCTGTGATTTTCATCAGTTTGACTGTGATGTGCCTAGGTGTTGTTTTCTTTACATTTACATTACTCGAAGTTTGGTAGCCTTTCAATATTTTGTAAGTTCCCATTCTGTTTTTATCAAATTTGAGACGTTTTTATCTATTTGAAAAATGGTTTTTTTTTTTTTTTTTTTTTGAGACGGAGTCTTGCTCTGTCGCTCTGGCTGGAGTGCAGTGGCGCGATCTCGGCTCACTGCAAGCTCCGCCTCCCGGGTTCACGCCATTCTCCTGCCTCAGCCTCCCGAGTAGCTGGGACTACAGGCGCCCACAACCGCGCCCGGCTAATTTTTTGTATTTTTTAGTAGAGACGGGGTTTCACCGTGGTCTCGATCTCCTGACCTTGTGATCCGCCCGCCTCGGCCTCCCAAAGTGCTGGGATTACAGGCGTGAGCCACCGTGCCCGGCGAAAAATGGTTTTTTTTCCTACCCCAGTATTATTCTTTTCTTACTGGAAGTCTGAGGAGAAATATTTTATATCATTATATTGTGGCACAGATACTCAAAACTCTGTTCATTTTTTAAAATTCTTTTTTCTTCTGTTTCTCAAGTTGAGTACTTTTAAAAATCTATTTTTATGTTCATTGACTCCTATGCCATCTCCAGTCTGCTTTTAAGCCCCCCTGCCAATCAATCTTTCATACTAGTTACTGTGGTTTCCAAATTCTAGTATTTCTGCTGGGCTTGTTTTAATAGTTTTCATTTCTTTGTTGATCTTCATTGTCTGTTCACATATTTTTCTTTAATTCTTTTAGCCTACTTATAACATTTCCTTTAAAGTCTTTGCCTGCTGAGTAGTCTGGCAAGCCTCATGTGGTCTCACCCTGCACATGTATGGTTCAATCTTCAATCACTATCTTGTGGGAGACCTCCCAAACAACCACGATCTTGTGGGAGACCTCCCAAACAGAGCCTGGGGCCCCCTTCATGCAAAGCTCTGCTCTTGGTCCATGCTTCTCACAGATTCCAGCCACTTCAGCTTCCCAAATTCTGACCTCTACCACCTTATCTCGTTGTGACTATTGTGTACTATATGGCCTACAGATCTCTGTGCTGCTGTGAGCAAACTTTCCCCAGGCAGGTAGGGGAGGTAGTCATGGTAGAGCTAGGTAGTCATGGGTTCAACTTGCAACCTTCCTTGCTCTCAGGGATCATGGTCATGTGTTATTTGATGTATACTGATAAAAAATAATTGTTTCATCTGCGTGGTTCAGCTTTATAATTGTCTACAGAGGTAAGGCTAATTTGATAGCAGTTACTCCATCAGGACTGGAAACAGAAATTTCTCAAAGATCAACTTCAAAAAATAATTTGTCTTAGGTTAACCTTGTATATTATTGCAAGCGTAAGAAGGGTAGGGATATATTCCTCTTAGCTGTCTTGAGGCTAAGGGAGAGAAAGATGAGGAATAAAGACCAGATAATATGTATCGACTGGTTGCCATGAACCTGTTAATATGCTAAATACTTTACACAAATCAATGCATTTAATCCTCACAGTACTTCTTTGAAGTAGAAACTATTACTACCCTCATTTTACAGATAAATAAAATAAGAACAGAATAGTGAAGTCACTCGCCCAAGGTCACAGAGTGCTAAGTGATGAAACAGGGATTCAGAGTCTACTATTCTGATTCCCGACTTTATACTTGATTTTAACCAATGTTCTACACTGGCTTAGTAAAACAAGAAGTAAGAATAGTCACTCCAAGTTGAAGTGCATATCCTACTCTGACTTGTATTAAGAAGGAATGCACCATGGACATTTTATTTTAAAACTGGTTTATTCACAGGTAATTTTTATCAAAACTTCTGTGATACGGCAGAAGCAGTACTAAGAGGAAAGTTTATAGCACAAATTACCTACACCAAAAAGTCTGAAAGATCACAAATTGACAACCTCACACTTCAAAAAAAAAAAAAAATAGAGATACAAGAACAAACTGAACCCAAAGCTACCAGAAGAAAAGAAACAAAAAAATTCAGACCAGATATTAAATAAAATTGAAACAGAAAAGAAATAACACAAAAGATCAGTAAAACAAAAATCTGGCTCTTTGAAAAATTAAACAAAATTGATAGATCATTAGCTAGATTAACCAAGAAATGAAGAGAGAAGATTCAAATAATCTCAATTGGGAACGAAACTGGAGACATTACAACTGGCACCACAGAAGTTCAAAAAATCATTTGAGACTATTATGAGCACTTCTCTGTACATAAACTAAAAAACCTAGAGGAAATAGATCAATTCTGGGAAACATAAAACCCTCCTAGGTTAAATTAGGAATAAATAGAGATCTTGAACAGACTAATCACAAGCAATGAGATAAAGTCAGTAATAAAGAATTGCCAACAGAAAAATAAGCCATGGGCCAGATGAATTCACAGTTGAATTTTACCAGACACTCAAAGACAAATTAGTACCATTCCTACTGAAACTATAACAAAAGACTGAGACAGAGGGAATCCTTGAATCATTCTGTGAAGTCAGTACCACCCTGATACCAAAACTAGGAAAGGACATAGTGAAAAAAGAAAACTACAAGCTAATATCCCTGATGAATGTAGATGCAAAAATCCTGAACAAAATACTTGCTAACTAAATTCAACAGCATTTTACAAAATCCAGCATCCCCTTATGAGAAAAACCTTCAACAAAGCAGACATAGAAGGGACTTACCTTAAAGTAATAAAAGCCATCAATGACAAACTCACAGCTAACAGCATACTGAATAGGGAAAATTTGAAAGCATTCCCCCTGAGAACTGCAACAAGATAAGGATGCCACTTTCACCATTTCTATTCAACATAGTACTGAAAGCCTTGGCAAGAGCAATCAGGCAAGACAAAGAAATAAAATACATCAAAATCAGAAAAAAGGAAGTCAAACTATTGCTGTTTGCAGATGATATTATCATATGGCTAGAAAATCCTAAAGCCTACACCAAAAGACTCTTAGATTTGATAAGTGAATTCTATAAAGGCTCAGGTTACAAAATTAATGTACACAAATCAATAGCACTGCTATACACCAACAACAACCGGGCTGAGAATCAAATTAAGAACTCAATACCTTTTAAAACAGTTGCAAATAAAAAAATACCTAGGAATATACTTAACCAAGGTGGTGAAAAATCCTACAAGGAGAAATCAAAACACTGCTGAAGACATCATAGACGGCACAAACAAATAGAAACACATCCCATGCTCATTAATTAGGAGAATCAATACTATGCAAATGACCATAATGTGCAAAGAAATCTACAGAATCAATGAAAGTCCCATCAAAATACCAACATTATTTTAACAGAATTAGAAGAAAAAACCCTAAAATTCACATGGAACCAGAAAAGAGCCTGAATATTTAAAGCAATGCTAAACAAAAAGAACCAATCTGGAGACATCACATTACCAGACTTCAAGTTATACTACAAGGCTATAATTACAAAAACAGTATGGTACTGGTAAAAGTAGGCACATAGACCAATGGAATAGAATAGAGAACCCAGAAATAAGCCAAATACTTACAACCAACTGATCTTCAACAAGGCATATGAAAACATACATTGGGGATAATAAATGGTGCTGAGAAAACTGGATAGTAGATGCAGAAAAATAAAACATGTAGAAAAATAAAACTAGATCCCTGTCTTTTACCATCAACAAAAATCAACTCAAGATGGATCAAAGACTTAAATATAAGACCTGACACCATGAAAATTCTGAAAGAGTACCTAGGAAAAAATCTTCTGAAAATTGGTCTAAGCAAAGAATTTATTACTAAGACCCCAAAAGCAAATGTTACCAAAACAAAAATAAATAAATGAGACCTAATTAAACTGAAAAGCTTCTGTACAGCCAAAGAACTAATCAACGGAGTAAACCGACAACCCATAGAGGGGAGAAAATATTCATAAACTATGCATTTGACGAAGGACTAATATTCAGAACCTACAGGGAACTCAAACAAATTAACAAGAAATAAACAGTTAATCCCATCCAAAAGTGGGCAAAGGACATAAATAGGCATTTCTCAAAAGAAGATATACAAATGGTCAACAAACATGAAAAAATGCTCAACATCACTAATCATCAGGCAAATGCAAATTAAAGCCACAATGAGATACCACCTACTCCTTCAAGAGTGGCTATTATTTAAAAAGTCAAAAAACAATAGATGTTGGCTTAAATGTGGTGAAAAGGCAAAATTTGTACACAGCTAGTGGGAATGTAAATTAGTACAATCTCTGTGAAAAACAATAATGGAGAGTCCTTAAAGAGCTGAAAGTAGATTTTTCATTTGATCCAGCAATCCCACTATCGGGTATCTACCTGAAAGAAAATAAGTTGTTATATGTAAAAGACTCATGTATACATATGTTAATTGTAGCCCAATTCACAGTTGCAAAGACATGGAACCAATCTAAGTGTCCATTGACCAATAAGTGGATAAAGAAAATGTGGTATATAAACCCCATGGAATACTACTCAGCCATAAAAGGAGCAAAATAATGTATTTTACAGCAACTTGGATGGAACTGGAGGTCATTAGTGTAAATGAGGTAACTCAGAATAAGAAAACCAAACACCGTATGCTCTCACTTATAAGTGGGAGCTGAGCTATGAATACACAAAGAAATACAGAGTGATATAATGGACTTTGGAGAGTCAGAAGTGGGAGGGTGAAAGGGGGGCATGGGATAAAAACCTGCATATTTGGTACAACGTACACTATTCAGGTCACAGGCACAGTAAAATCTCAGAATTCACCACCATATAATTCATCCATCTAACCAAAAATGACTTGTACCCCAAAAGCTATTGAAATAAAAGCCATTTTTTAAAAAGACTAAGAGAAACTGTTACAATCCTTTCCCAAAGGGATATTCAGAGATTTCAAACAGAACATTCATATAACTAAAAACAGTAAGACTGTGGAGTTGTTTACACCTCTTTTCTTCACTTAGTATGCACAATGAAATAGTCCAAAATGCACTAAGTCAAAACTGATAAACGTTATTTATGAGTTCAAGATTATTATATATGCCTTTCCCTGAAGTATCATTGTTAAAAACAATACATTTAGAATTATGACATTTGTTGACTGATAATGATGCACATACATCATCTCCACCATCTTTTTTATTTATGCTATTGGCTAAATATACTATGTTGATACTGTTGCCAATATACTATCCTTTTCTTTTCAGAAACTACAAATTAATATAGCCATACGTTGTTGAACTGGCAAATCATGTCTCAGTTAAAAGGACACACTATGGGCCGGGCGCGGTGGCTCAAGCCTGTAATCCCAGCACTTTGGGAGGCCGAGACGGGCGGATCACGAGGTCAGGAGATCGAGACCATCCTGGCTAACACAGTGAAACCCCGTCTCTACTAAAAAATACAAAAAACTAGCCGGGCGAGGTGGCGGGCGCCTGTAGTCCCAGCTACTCGGGAGGCTGAGGCAGGAGAATGGCGTAAACCCGGGAGGCGGAGCTTGCAGTGAGCCGAGATCCGGCCACTGCGCTCCAGCCTGGGCGACAGAGCAAGACTCTGTCTCAAAAAAAAAAAAAAAAAAAAAAAAAAGGACACACTATTTAATAAGGGGTTCATGTTCTCACTCATAGGTGGGAACTGAACAATGAGATCACTTGGACTCGGGAAGGGGAACATCACACACCGGGGCCTATCATGGGGAGGGGGGAGGGGGGAGGGGGGAGGGGGGATTGCATTGGGAGTTACACCTGATGTAAATGACGAGTTGATGGGTGCAGCACAGCAACATGGCACAAGTATACATATGTAACAAACCTGCACGTTATGCACATGTACCCTAGAACTTAAAGTATAATAATAAAAATAAATAAAAAAAATAAAAATAAGGGGTTCCTTCTTTTTTTTTTTTTTTTTTTTTTTTTTGAGACAGAGTCTCGCTCTGTTGCCCAGGCTGGAGTGCAGTGGCTGGATCTCAGCTCACTGCAAGCTCCGCCTCCTGGGTTTACGCCATTCTCCTGCCTCAGCCTCCGGAGTAGCTGGGACTACAGACGCCCGCCACCTCGCCCGGCTAGGTTTTTGTATTTTTTTAGTAGAGACGGGGTTTCGCCGGGTCAGCCAGGATGGTCTCGATCTCCTGACCTCGTGATCCGCCCGTCTCGGCCTCCCCTTCTTAAAATAACAGTGTCCTTATTAAAATAATAGTGTCCTTATTAAAATAAGGAATTTAGTAATTCCTTATTTTACTTCATTTTTAAAAAGGGAGGCTTGTAAAAAAATTTTTCCAGGTCCTTTCTAACACTAACCTTCTTTTTATATTTCAGTAGTATTGGGGGTACAGGTGGTTTTTGGTTACATGGATAAGTTCTTTAGAGGTGATTGCTGAGATTTTGGTGCACTCACCATCTAAACAGTGTACACTGTACTCAATATGTAGTCTTTCATTCCTAACCCCCTCTTCCCCACAAGTCCCCATAGTCCATTATATCATTCTTATGCCTTTGAATCCACATTGCTTGGCTCCCACTTATAAGTGAGAACACACGATATTTGATTTTTCACTCCTGAGTTACTTCACTTAGAATAGTGGCCTCCAGCTCCAACCAAAATGCTGCAAAGGCCATTATTTCATTCCTTTGTATGGCTGTCTAGTATTCCATGGTGCATATATACCACATTTTCTTTATCCACTCATTTAGGTTGCTTCCATATTTTTGCAATTGTGAATTATCTTTTTAGCACTAACTTGCTGTGATTCAACAAATCTAATTAAGATATACTTATTAATCAAAATAGGAAATTTGGGCTTTTCACTAATTCGAAATAATTTCTTATAATTATTTTGAAGTAATTAGAGTACAATAATGTTGACACAATGATATTTGCTTTCATTTATGGATTTTTGTGAAGGTGACATTTCAAAGTATAGAGTGGATACCATCTTGGCAGTAGGTTTAAACCAAAATGTGTAGACAGGTACTAATAGGAAGGACTAAACTTTTGGAAATTCATCATAAATTCACACTGTTTTAGTGCTGTCAGGAATGTTCTTTTCTCAGATATGTCCATTAATGGCTGCATCCCTTTTTTCAGACCTCTGCTCAAATGTCACCATATATATAGTGGTAGTCAGACCTTCTCTGACTACCCTATCTGAAATATGAACCTCTCTTCTATTACTTGGCATTTGAATTATTATTTGTGAAACCTAGAAGGAACTTTAGAAATTCTCCTGCTCATCCTGATTTTGAAGAATCTGATTCCCACAGAGTTGAAGTACCATCTTATCTAACATTTTTTAAACTCAAAGGTGAAGAAATTAAATGGAATGGTGTTCAAGTAAGGACTTGAATGAATTAACAACAAAATAAAATGTGGAAACATTGCAGTGAACAGAGCTTCTTCTTCTAATAACAGAATAAAACCCATTTACATGTATTATTGATATTTTGGACTTTTCCTGCTATTTTATTTTCTTGTATTTTTTGTTTGTTTGCTGGCTTGTTTACAATGATTTCATTTCTTTTATTTCTTTCATATTCTTGCGTTTGACCAGGTTTTATGTGTTCTTTTTCCCCCATCATAGTTTGGGAAGTATACAAATGATTTTTATTCTTCTACTGATTACCTTAACATTTCAAGCAAACATATTTAATCTTGTACTTTTAAAATCACCATGTGGCTATATTACTATTCTCCTCCAATAAACATCCTTTTATTTTCTTATTCACACCAGCTACTTATATTGTTTTTAAATCATTTGAGAGAAAGTTTGTGTTAAAACACTTACCATTAAATTCTATTCATGAGCACTGCCTTCAAAATTTTTTTTCTATGAGAAAACAGGACAGCTTGAATAATAGGAGGCCATTCTATATAAAACTTAAGGCAGTATCTTTAAATAGGTAAATACTATATTTTTAAATTCTGTCGGCAATCAACCTATTCAAATGATTCATAGGTGAACAATTTTGTAGGTATAATAAAATTATGACAGACATCCTCTGAATGCCACTGCCTCAGATATTTTAGAGTGCATAACTGGCAGAGAAACTTTTATTTCCTATGCTAAATTCTTAGCAAATTTATATACATATTTATAAATTTATATTTCTAATAATAGATTTAGAAAAACTATCCTGTGCCTAATGTCTCTTAGTGAGGTATTTTCTATACATTTTTGGGTTGAACTAATATGGAAAACCTCATTAATAAAATTACTTTCTAGTTGACAGATAGTGAGGAACTTCATGTTCTCAAATTATCCTATTAAGCTGATATTGAGCAGTAAAAAATGGAAATATTCCGAGGGAAGAAAACCCAGCAAATGGAAACTAAATTGAGAATCTGTTTGGTTTTCATTATTTTGAAGGCATGGTGTTTTTTTTTTTTTTTTTTTTTTTTTTTTTTTTTTTTTGGTGGGGGGAAGGGTGGGGTGACAAAGCAGGAGGAAAAATACCAAAATCAGACCAAGGGGTTCACCAATTATATTCTCCGTATTAATGTTTCTCAAACTGTAGACCACCTACATCAGAATCACCTGGTGCTTGTTAACATGCATAATATTTGGTCCAAACACGGACTTACAGGGTCAAAACATTTGGGAAGTGGGACTGGGAACCAAGAATGTACAGTTTAAAAAAGTTCTCAAGAATTGTTATGCACATTATAGTTTAAGAACCACTGGCTTGCAGCAATGATTAGAAAAAGACTATTGATCTGTAAATTTCACATAAGATGTAGAAGCTCATTTGGGGGTACAGACATCATGGTATCCTGAAAAACAGTCCTCATCTAGAGTAGAGTGCTCTTTCTGTGGAATCAGAAGATCTGATACTTAACAGTTTTCTCAATTTGGTCAAGACATTGAATTCCTCTGAGCTTCAATGCCCTTAGCTGTTAAAGTGAATAAATGTTATCCACCTTCCAAATAATTGTGAGGATTAAATGAAATATTTGGTGTACAAATGCCTTATAAACCGTAAAGTGCTTTAAAATCCCTTATTATATAATTAATAAACCTAAACAAAAAGTATAGTTTCAGTTCTATCAGAACCTCACTATATTTTTCCTTTATGCTCTTTGTAGAAAAATAAATCAGCTTAAACAAGACCCCTTTCGGCAGGCTAGAAACTAAAATCTCTCGAAGATGAGACAAAATATTTAGTGTAGGTGTCCAGAAAACCTGAACATGAATTATTGAATGAAATCACACTATTGCTCCATCTATTTAATTCATTCACAATAAAATGGTAGCTGATTTTTATTTTTATCTGCCTATATTTGGAGGGTATTAAAGTCAAACACCAAAAACTGAAAAGTACTTTCAGTCAAGTTAACTATTTTGCACTCCATGATAATTAGTGAAGCATTTTCATTTCAAAACCTCTTGTAATAATTATAATTAGCTATAGACCATGAGTCAAAAAGGAATAAAAGTTGATGCATAATATGGTTTGTCTCTGTCCCCACTCAAATCTCATCTGGAATTGTAATCCCCATAATCTCCTTGTGTCAAGGGAGGAACCCAGTGAGAGGTAACAGGATCATGGGGGCAATTTCTCCCATGCTATTCTTGTGGTAGTGAGTAAGTGCTCACAAGATCTGATGGTTTAATAAGGCAGCTTTCCCTGCTCTTGCTAGCACTTCTCTCTCTTGCCACCACATGAAGAAGCTCCTTGCTTCCCCCTCACCTTCAGCCATGATTGTAAGTTTCCTGAGACTTCAAGACAAAGCTGCTGCGAGTGCACAAATAAGACCTGTTCATTTATTGATTGATGTAGACAGTTAGTCCACAAATAAGACTTGTTTATTGATTGATGTAACAGCAAAGTATAAGAGACAGAGAAGTAGATTGGGAAAGAGAGACTTGAGTTTAGAAACTGTTCCATGTCTTACTAACTGGCAAGAGGCACTTACCTCTTGGCATGTTATGGAATCTATAAAATGGGTATAATAAAAGCTTCATTCTTTTCTTGTGAGGAGGATTTACAAATTTTATATAGAGAGACAAAATTTATAAATGCTAAAGCATTCTAAAATGTAGAGAATTCTTTTAACATATGGAAAATTTGTCATGTAATTTTAAACTTCCATACTACATTAGTTTAAAACTAACATTTTGACCAGATCGGATGGTGTGTGTGTGTGTTTGTGTGGGTGTATGTAAGTAAATTCAGTTCTGCTATTTTGACACGGCCATATTCTCCCTTTAGACCCTAATTATTTTTTCTTTATGTGATCTTTGCTTACCAGCATGTAGACCCGGGTTCGAGAAAGAGAACCTCCTGAAAAGTGTGCTTTGAAGACTTTTACTGGATATTAATCGGAGGGTCAACTTTGTTATTAGCATTTAGTCCATAGTGATATGGGAGTGCTGGGAAGAGAAGAGCATGGTCCTTTTAAATGATATGGAAGTGGGGAAGGGAAGTGCTGGATAGAGAAAGGTGGGTCCCTGGCTAGGGCTCTACCCCCACAGATCCAGGTGAGGCCAGGCTCTCCTGCTTTCCTGCTCAAATGTTACATTTTCCAAGACTACCCTGACCCTGCCATGCCCCCACCTGGGCCTATAAAGACCTGAGACCCAGCTGGTGTGGTGGCTCATGCTTGTAACCCCAGTACTTTGGGAGGCTGAGGTGGGCAGATCACTAGGTCAAGAGTTCGAGACCAACCTGGCCAACATAGTGAAATCCCTTCTCTACTAAAAATATGAAAAATTAGCTGGGCGTGGTGGCAGACACCTGTAATCCCAGCTACTTGGGAGGCTGAGGTAAGGGAATCGCTTGAACCTGGGAGGAAGAGGTTGCAGTGAGCTGAGATCACGCCATTGCACATCAGCCCAGGCCACAGTGCGAGACTCCAACTCAAAAAAAACAAACAAACCCAAAACCCGAGGTCCTAGTAGGCAGACACACAGGCAGCCAGACGTTGAGAGGAGCACAACGGCAGAAGGAAACACAAGACACTTGTCATCGAGAGGAGTACGCTGACAGAAGAGCACACTGACAAGCCATCGACCGGCAGAACTGAGACAGTAGGAAGAGAGCCTGGGCCGCCTGAGTGGCCAGAGTCCAGGGGAAGACCATCTCCCTTCCGGCTCCCCCGTAAGAGAGTTATTTCTACTCAATAAAACCTTGCACTCATTCTCCAAGACCACATGTGATCCGATTCTTTGGGTACATCAAGGCAAGAAACCCCAGGATACAGAAATCCCTCTGTCCTTGTGATAAGGAAGGGGGTTTAATTGAGCCAACACAAGCTACCTGTAGGTGGCAAACTAAAAGAACACCCTGTAACACACGCCCACTGGGGCTTCAGGAGCTGTAAACATTCACCCCTAGACACTGCCGTGGGGTTTGAACCCCACAGCCTGCCTGTCCCTATGCTCCCCTGGAGGTTTGAGCAGCAGGGCACTGAAGAAGTGAGCCATACTCTCATTGCACACCCTGAGAGGGGGACAAGGGAACTTTTCCTGTTTCAATAGCAGGAATGAGAAAGAAATGATTTCAAAGAAAATGAGAAAATAGTTTAACTTTCCTGAGGAGTTTTCCAAGATTCTTTCAAAAATTATAATGTAATATTCTCCTTTGTATTTCTGGGGGATAAGACGATACCTATTCAATAACTTCTGGTTGGCTGATAAGGAATATTTCACCCATTACATTGCTTCTGATTTCAAAGATAAGTGAGCCGTATGTAATAATAGTCAATCATGAAACAAGTGTCACAAGTCAAGTGCTGTTTAGAGTCTTACTGAACATACACACCCATTCCTTCCAAGTGCAGGTTTAGGTTAACCCACGTTACTGAAGGCTTTTGTCATCGAAAATGCACCAAGGAACTTAATCCATTGTCATTATAATCTTGGTTCTCATCAGCTCATCCTAGGTACTAGAGTCCAGCAGCATCCATGTTAACTTTGGTAGCTTGAGATTTGTTCCATCCATCATGCTTACCAATATTAGTTTATTTCCCATAAACACTGTTTGCCTCACTCCTCTTGGTATCACACTCCTCTTTCTGTGAATCTTAATTTCAAAGCTCTTGGTATAGCAAATATTACAGGATCTTCAGTGTCTTATTTGAACTTCATTTAAGATACATGACCCTGGCCGGGCGCGGTGGCTCACGCCTGTAATCCCAACACTTTGGGAGGCTGAGGCAGGCAGATCACAAGGTCAGGAGTTCAAGACCATCTTGCCTAACATGGCGAAACCCCGTCTCTACTAAAAACACACAAAAAATTAGCGGGGCGTGGTGGTGGGCACTTGTAGTCCCAGCTACTCGGAGAATGGCGTGAACCCAGGAGCACGGAGCTTGCAGTGAGCCGAGATTGCGCCACTGCACTCCAGCCTGGGTGACAGAGGGAGACTCCGTTTCAAAAAAAAAAAAAAAAAAAAAAAAAAAAAAAAAAAAAAAAAAAAAAGATACATGACCCAAAGATCAAGAGCTCTCTGGAATTTTTATTCTCCCAGCAATAGCCACTCAAAACGGTAGTTTTCAGGCACAATTATCTATCCTTCAAGATACATATTTTAGTTTTGGTTTGCTTCATATGAAGGCAGAATAGGGCATCATGTCACAAGGTTATTATTTGAAAAACATAAAAAGACTTGCTTGCTAAACATAATTCCTTTTTGCTAACTTGCCAAGATACTTTTTTTTTTTTTTTTTTGAGACAGTCTCTGTCACCCAGGCTGGAGTGCAGTGGCGTGATCTCGGCTCACTGCAAACACTGCCTCCTGGCTCAAATGATTCTCCTGCCTCAGCGAGTAACTGGGACTACAGGCACATGCCACCATGCCTGGCTAATTTTTCTATTTTTGGTAGAGATGGGGTTTCACCATGTTTGCCAGGCTGATCTCAAACTCCTGGCCTTAAGTGATCCACCCACCTGGGCCTCTTACAGTGTTGGGATTAGAGGTGTGAGCCATCATAATCAGCTAAAATAATTTCTATAAAGCAATGCAAACCTTCTTCCATCATTTGATGACACAGATATTATTGAGTCCTACCCCTGAGGCGAGCAGTGACATAGGTGTTTGAGCAGCCCTGATGATTTCACATTTGTAGCTTTTATGAGGATTTTCAGGAAATCATCAAATGAGAACTTACCAAACTCTGTAGGCTTACATTATCTACACATGGATATTCTCTTGCTATTTCACATCCCAAAAATGATAAGGGGTGTTTGTCAGTATTGTTATATCTACTTACGAATTAATCAATATTTTTCCATTACAATCTTGGCTGTTTTCCCTAAAGGACAGGGACCATGTTCATGCAACACTCATTACATATTATTAGGTTTCAAACTTTTTGACACTACATTCTCTTAGGACTTCAAGGATCTGTATGGTCACAGCTTAGTGTTCTATGAATTTCTGGTGACCTGTACAGATAAATTCCTCTTTGAGAGTCAGTGGGTATGATTTGAGTGGTGCTTCCTGCAGCTCAGCTGCCAGTTAGGTTACCATGCTGGAGGGTCATGGCAGGTGTGTGTCTGTAAATAATCCAGAGAGTAATATCTGAGGAGCTTTTAGAGCCAACATCTGTCTGTTTTGAGGAGTGCCAGAATGTTCTTTCTTTGTTTTTCCTTTTCCCTGACAACCTCCTTGGTAGTAAGGAGACCATAGGAAACTCTTTGAAAGCTGTGATGCAAGAGAGGGTAACATAATTATTATATGTATCTTTATCCATGAATTGAGATAAAGGATTAAATAATACATTTAAACAATTTTGGAAAAGACTTGAACTTCATGGTTTCTTGGGTGAGGATTAAAAAAAAAAAAAGACTTTTGAATCTTTTCAAGCCTAGTGGTAAAACAGAAGTCAGCCTTATGCTACTATCATATGAGAAAAAACACAAACACACACACATTTCTGGCAACCATCCTAGTCAAGGGCAATGTTTTAAATGAAAGACACTTCTTTATGCATTTATCTTTACCATAGTATTTTCAAAAGCCTCTCAGGGAACACTGGGTGATTCCCATTTAACTTATCAGTATTCTAAGTCCTGTACTATAAAAACTATCCTCTCCTTGTCTCAATAAAAGGCTAAATAAATGAATAAATACATTACTGTTTTTCATAACTGCACATTTGCTGATGCAATTCTAGGTACAGTTTTAATTACCAAATATATGCCGACTACCTGCCACCTCCTAGTTTGCCTACCTTTAGAATCACCCCCTGCTACCAAGCCTGTAAAATAACATGAGGTAAGTGCTCCTAATATAGTACTTACCTGAATCCATAGCCTTAATTAAATAACTCAGTGACTCCATGTTGATCAATGGATCACTTGTATGTCAACTAACTCATTCTTTTAAACATTCAATGCATACTCAACACTACTACATGACACAGTGCTAGGCACTATGGTAAGTTTGTGTTTGTGTGTGTGTATGTGGTGGAGCACAGTCAGAGGGAGAAAGGGGAAGCAAGAAATGAAATTAGTATGGTTCCTTCCATCTAGGAGCTTATACTCAAGTAAGGCAGATAAACCATATGCACAAATAGCTACAGCACAGAGTATAACTATGCTTCAAGAAAAAAGGAACAATAATATGAATTATTTAAACTGACATTTAAAATTCTCCATAATTTTATCCCATCTTTATATCTGCTTTTGTTGTTGGTAACTTCATCAAGTATCTTCCCTTTTTAGGCAATCAACCTTCTTTAATACAAGCTATGTTAATTCCTGCCACTATGCAATCTATGCTATTTCCCCATTCCTCTCTAGATATTCAGACTATTGTTTATTTTCTCCATGAGGTTTAGAGAAAAGTCCAGTCCACATTTATCTTCTATATTCTTGACTCCCAATGGCTTTAATAATGTTTCTGTTAATAGTTAATATATATAGTAATAGTTAATATATTTTCTCTGGCCTTGTGTCATTTATGTATGTCATGTCTCCTTAGGTAGACTAAGTTTATTTGGGTATGGACCATGGTTTTATCTCCATTTTCACCTTAAGTAGAAGGATAGCTAATAACTTATTGGGAGCTAACAGTGCCAGCCACTGTTCTAACTGCCTTACATATACGATCACATTTTTTCTGTACAGATCAGAAAAACTGAGTCACACAGTTAAAAGTGATTTGCATAAGGTCATGCAAATAATATGAAGAATCAGATTTTGAACTCAATCTCTTTTCAGAGCCAATGCTCTTAACCATTACATAATGCTGCCTCCTTGATACAGAACTGAACACCAAAAAGGCACTCTAGGCACTCAGTTAAATGCTATGGATTGATGTTAAAATCTAAATGATTTAATACTTTTCACCAGTATTTATGCTACTGTTTACTCGTTTACAGACTAAGAACAAAATAATTCTTATGCTTTGCATCTTGAATACTCAAGTTTGGTCTATGGTTCTTGGGAAAAAAACAATTGAACTCTCAGATTAAGTTTCTTCCTAAAAAAGAGCCAAAGTGTTGAAATCAATACGATATTGACAGGAATTTGGGAGAGAGAAAAGATAGTACATCTTTAGTAGATGAATTATTTTGAAGATGTTGAAGAAACTTGGGCTGATAAAACTATAGTAAAAATAAGGAACAAGGTGTTTTCCGCTGACAGAGAATATTCAAGTAGAATATTGGTATTTCTTTTGGTGACGGTATAAAGGGCCATTGATTTATACATCATAGTAAGGGTCTCCACACAAAAATTCATTTTTCTAGGTAATAATTGCTAAAATTCACATTTTCATTTGTTCATGTGTGTGTGTGTGTATATATATATATATATAGTTTAGTATGATCCACTTTTAACTAAGTCTAAATGAAATGTTCCAGAGGTTTGGGGTAGTTCATATCTAAACCAAAAGTTTTACTAGAATTCTTATAGGAATTAACCTCTGGACATTTGGGTTGCTTAATTCTATATTTTTCTTTTAATTTTTAAAAATTTGATACATAATAGATGTACATATGCTAAGGGTACATGTGATAATTTAATACATTCATATAATATGTAAAGATCAAATCAGTGTAACTGGGATATCCAACACCTTAAATAGTTACATTTTATTTATGCTCAAGACATCAAAATTCTTCTCTTCTAGGTATTTTGAAATACACAATAGATTATTATAAACTATAGTCACTCTACTGATCTATCAAACACTAGGTCTTATTTCTTGTATCAAACTACATTTGCACTCATGGGCTGGTGAATTCTACAAAAGGGTATAGGGGTTTGCCTATTGGTTTTTTCATTCTTGTCATTTTGGTAAGCAGTATATAATCATCCATATACATTCCCATTTGTACCATTTCTTGTTTATATTTGACTTTTGTTATTGTATACACCCCCTCCTTAGTAAAAGGCTTTATGAAAATCCTAATAGCTCCATTAGGCACAAAGTGAATATAGTGTCCCCTTATTGTAAAATAACAGGCAATGAACACAAGTAAAAGGTAGTTCAGCTTTGATCAAAGTTTATATTTAGGTCAGTACTAATTGTGGCACTAGGATCATCCTGATTTTAATTGCAGCCTTCCCCCCAGCAGCCTGCTCTATCTCTGCAAATTTTACCTTTCATGTCAAAGGAATTTCTCTCAACTATTGTTAACCTCATCATTTTTCCAGTAGTTTTTAGTTCTTTTTTTTCCCATGTGGATGATTTTTTCTGAAAGGTCTTACATCCCATTGATCCCACCATAAGTTCCCACAAAATTCTTTAACAAAATTAAAATGTCTCAGGATTTCTATTTGCATTAGAGATATACTACCTTACTTTTCCTACACACTTTAGGGCTCCATAATAGAGTCCTATTTTGATGGATCATAGAGTTACAAAACCATGAACTATTAGAGTTGAGCAACAATTTAGAAAACCTTAATTTCACAGATATAGAAAGTGAGGCCCAGAAAGGTTAAATTATTCAAGCTCAGAAATTATTCATTTATCTATTTATTTTAACACAGAAGATGAGTGCTTACTGATACTACCTAGAAAATAAATTTTAGCTTTTTTTTTTTTAATAATAGCAATAGAATTCCTTGAGCCTCAGATTTACAAAATGGTTCCCAGAATGAGCAACAATGGTTTTGTAACATGCTATTTAAAAGAACAACTTAATATTTTCACCAAGGTTAAAACATATGTAATATATATTATGCTGTCTGAAGAAATTATTTTATTTTCTTGTATAAGGACAGAAAATACAACCTCAACAAGCATCAAGTTAAAACTTAGGGAAGCATGTCAAATTTGAAGTAGCTATGTTTTTATGTTTAAACAGTCCAACATACAGAATTCACTTTCTTTTTATTTCTTTTAGTTACCTTCATTTAGATTCCTGAGTGACACCTAGGTGGTGATGTACCAAATTCATCTCCAATAAGCATTGATCTGTAATATACCTCAGATGAAGAAGGAAAAAGAAATAGCACAATGTTAAGAATTTCTTGTTTTTATATGGGGTTGGCAGTTGCATGAAGCATTATCACAATATTTGATCTTCACAATGATTTTTTAAAATCATCATAGGTAACGGTAGCTTCATTCTACATGGAAATAAGGAATAAAAAGAAATAAAAAGAAAATATGTTCAAAGCTACAGATACAACAATTGTAAATAACAGAAAATCAGTACATTTGTATAGCAATGATGGGTTCCAGAAAGTAATATAGCTCAGAGAAAATGCTCATAACAGAAATTCTATTTCTTTGACTTTCAGAACTCTGCCATTTTGTCCCTTTATGTTGAGTTAAATAAGAAAAACCTCAAGAAGAAAGTAACAAATTAGCCAGGGCAATAGCTCATGCCTGTAATCTCAGAACTTTGGGAGGCTGAGGTGGGCGGATCACCTGAAGCCAGTAGTTCAAGATCAAAATAGCGAAACCCCTTCTCCACTAAAAATACACAAATTAACCAGGTGCATTGGTTCAGGCCTGTAGTCCTAGCTAATTGGGAGACTGAGGCACGAGAATAGCTTGAACCCAGGAGGCAGAGGTAGCAGTGAGCAGAGATGGCGTAACTGCACTCCAGCCTTGGTGACAGAGTGAGAGTCTGTCTCGGGGGGTAAAAAAAAGGTAACAAATCGCATTTTTACATAGAACAAGAACAACTACTATGGTGTGGTTAACCTTCATTGATTTTTGAACGTTTTCTGCATAGTCATAAATTACCTAAAAATAAGTTTCCTTTAAATGAATCTGTTTCAACTGCAAATTTCTACAAAGCAATGTTTGAAGTTTTTAGTAGCAAAGCACATAAAGAATATCTAGATTTTGTAAATCCAGTCCATTGTGCAAAATAAGTTTTAAGGGTTTTTTGGCCGGGCGCGGTGGCTCACACCTGTAATTCCAGCACTTTGGGAGACCGAGGCGGGCGGATCACAGGGTCAGGAAATCGAGACCATCCTAGCTAACACGGTGAAACCCCCTCTCTACTAAAAATACAAAAAAATTAGCCGGGCGTAGTGGCGGGCGCCTGTAGTCCCAGCTACTCGGGAGGCTGAGGCAGGAGAATGGCGTGAACCCGGGAGGCGGAGCTTGCAGTGAGCCGAGATTGCGCCGCTGCACTCTAGCCTGGGCGACAGAGTGAGACTCCGTCTCAAAAAAAAAAAAAAAAAAAAGAGTTTTGTTTTTTTTTTGCCTTGGTCTCCCTGAAATTTTTTTTTTTTTTTTGGAAAGAAATCAGTAAAGTTCTCAATATTCAAGAAAAAACTATGTCCCATGGCTCTAATAGTCCTTTTGGTATTTTTCACTTAATGTTTGGTGATGTATTATTCAAACACATGGACATAGCAGTCTGCCTTGAAGAACTCTAAACAAAGACTGATATAACTCAACTAAGCAGAAGTGATATGTTATATGTTATGAAAGATGTGATTTCTCTTTTTTTTTTTTTTTTTTTGAGACGGAGTCTTGCTCTGTCGCCCAGGTTGTAGTGCAGTGGTGCGATCTCGACTCACTGCAACCTCCACCTCCCAGGTTCAAGCGATTTCCCTGCCTCAGCCTCCCGTGTAGCTGGGACAACAAGCATGTGCCACCACTGGCTAATTTTTTGTATTTTAGTAGAGACGGGGTTTCATCATGTTGGTCAGGATGGTCTCCATCTCCTGCTTCGTGATCTGCCCACCTCGGCCTCCCAAAGTGCTGGGATTACAGGCGTGAGCCACTGAGCCTGGCCCATTTCTCTTTTGCCTCTGATACATCCCCTCCAGTAATCAGACCTATTAGCTCTACCAAAACTTAAAGTGGCATTAATCCATGGTCTTCTATATAGAGATAGAAACCTAATACTTAGAGTCTATTTGAAGAGAAGCAAGATGAACGTCTTGAAACTCTTGAAGAAAATTACATCATATACTTTGAAACAAAAAGTTATGTATTTAATTCCAAGTTCAATCACTTATTTGGGAAAATTTGTTTCTCTCAGACTTAGATCTTAGCAAAAAAAAAAAAAAAAAAAAAAAAAAAAAAAGAGAGAGATAAAAAGCCTACCTCCTTGGATTTCTGTAACTAATGAGCAAATGTGCCTGAGGTGGCAACCACAGTGCCTTGCATATATAGTAGGACCTCAAAAATATGTTAGTGCCACACAAGTGCTAAACTCTATGATATTTATAAGTGCAATTTGGTATGGTAATTATAAGTACAATAAGAATTTACAAAAGAGATCAGTATAGGCTAGGTAAAGAGATGATATGTAGTGTGAGCTTTAAGAAAGTAAAATGAAGTACAGTGAAAGAACACTAGACTGAGCATCAGGCAACTTGGCCTCTTGTCCATGCACCTGATTCTAAAGCATATTAAATGCAGGACTTTTAACAAGTAAATTAATTTTTCTGGGTCTCACTACAATAAGGGGGCTACAATCAATACACTCAAAGGAGTTTTACAATGCCTCTAATCTACGGCTTACAGGCCTTTGGTTAAGATGTGACTAGGCAGCATGCTTTTTTATTTTCACAGGACAGGCAGTCTTAGGAAAAGCACAGGGAAGTTGATGAACATTGTAGGCATGAAATGGAGAGGTAGCATATCAGACAACAGAGGAACTCATAAGAAAATAATGTCTAATAAAATAATGTTGTTAGGTCATAGCCAAATTTTCTTTGACCATCAGGGTGAGGAGATTGGACTTGATCAAATAGCAAAAGTCAGTATCTGAGGAATGTGTAATGAAAGAGTATTGGGTGGAAATTATTCCAGGAGGATGAATTGAAGTGAAGAGAGATTATAGAGGCATAGAGACAGTCAAAAGGATATGTAACTTTGAAATCATATCTTTATTTTAAAAGATAACCTAATAACCAAATCATTAATTGATATTCAACATATTGTAGATGCAGAATATAATAATGTATACAGTCTTATGAAAGCTTTAATTAGTTCAGTTTTAAGGAGTTTTATTGACAGTGCTAAGGAAGGCATAAAGCTTTACATATGCAGCACTTATTGAATTCATTTTAAACGTGTTGGGCAACTTTAAGTTGTGAATACTACTGTTGTGTGACTTCCTTCAACAAATATTAAGTAACAATAAGCAGAATAATGACTATTACCTTAAAGAAAGGACCATTTATCTTTAAATCTTCTTGCTAAGGACATATTATATGTTAGTAATTATTTTAGGTTAGCAAGGTTTAACAGTATGTCCTTTTCCCAATTCCAGAGCCTGCTATAAACAAATAAGATGGATGAGGCAATTACTACATGGTAGTTTGGAGGAACATTGGTGACCCCAATAGACAATGAAGACCTGGCCATGTAAAGGGAAGGGAACGCATGAATGTATATATAATAAATATTTATCAGGGATCTCTGCAATTTTTCAAAATTATTTGCTCATATCCTCAAAACCTTCTTGGTTGTGCCTTTGTCTTTTCCATCTCAAGGTATTCTTTTCATTAATTGGGGCCAAGATTTTGTCTGCTACCTGTCTGAAGGTATAACAAGTCAATATGACAAGTGTGAAGAAATACGGATTGTTCTCAACTTATAAAAGAGCTGCACAACAGAAATTCATTTATAATTCAGTTATTCGTATTAAAAATTATTTTCTTATTAAAATCACTGCAAAAGTCCAGTTGGCTGTAGTCTCCAGCATAAACCCAAAGCAGAGGACATTATCTCTGTCTGTGGGGTGTGTGCACGCATGTGTGTGTTTTTATAGACTTTCTGTTAGAGGGTAAAAAGGAGGTGGTAGGGATATATCAGGAGGCTGTTTTAGAGTCAGCAATGAGGTAGGTCAGTTGGCTCAGAACAGCTTGGTTACTTTCTGAATGAAGCAAGAATATTAGGGACACAGAGTGATCTCAGAATGGGAAAGAGATGAGCATTTAGTGAATAAATGAGGGTTTGTTAACACAGAGTGCTTATATTTTTGGTATTTCCAACTTCGGAAAGTTCAAGTCTGCAATTGTGCACATAGGTGCATGTATTCATGCTTGTGTGATGAGATGAGGCAGGTAAGGATATGCTAAGTATAATGTGGAAAAAAACCAATTCTATTACAAATGGACGTAGACTAGCCAAAACATATTGAGATTTGATAATATAATAAAAATAAAGATTGCAGCAATTATGTTTATTATTCCACAGTTTCCCTCGTTCACCATATAACATTATTTCCTTTGACTTTGCCTCCAATATACTGCCTTTTTACTGCTACAATCTTATACCCATTCTTTATTTAATTGAGGAACTCTAACACACTGGATCAACAATCTCTATCCAGTAAACAGTTCACTTAATAAATCCGGGTATCTTTAAAAGGGGATTGGCTGACATGACTTATGGGAGGCCAAAACAGAAATTTCATACATGCTTGCTTAATAATTTTACACTAATTATATTTGACACCAAATACTTTCAAACACAGAATTTAAAACTTTGAAAAATGTAGTGTACTACTTGTCCCTTTAAGTGTAGAAAATGCAATAGATTCCAACACAGCTGCCTCAGTTTATTTCAAACCTGAAAAACATGGCAGATTACACAGATCTTGCATCTGTTGAATGCACCATATCCACACTAGTGTCACTGAAGCAAATATTTCTGAAATTTAAAATTTTAAGTAAATTCCCTTTGGGGGTAATAAGCAGCTTCTTTAGTCAATTATTTGAGATTTATGATGACAGATAATACTAAAATTCTCCTAATTTAGTCTTTACCAATTTTTGGACTCAATTTGGTTTGGTCTGGTTTTCTCTTCCTGCCTGAATATGATGCATCACTAATCCTGTTGCTTTATTTGAGAGGGCTGGGCCAAGGAATCTTGAGTCATCAGGGAATATATATGATTCTGAAATTCCTATGGAGAGAAAGTCACTGCCACATATTTTCTATAGTAGGGGATGTAACAAAGATCGTCTTTACTTTGAGCTTGGAGTAATTGGTTCTCATTTGGATTGTCTTTGTAGGTTTGCTCAGAAAACTACACATAGTGTAGATGCAGGGAGAAGTCTAGATTCAATTAAAGACATCAGTCTTTTATCAGATTAACAATTGTTTTCTCCCTAATTATGCAAAGAAGAACTGACAGGTCACATTATTAGCAGCGGGAAATTTTTGAATTGCTCAATATGTACTTATTAATGACATTCACTTTGAGATATTTGACTAATTTATCCTAAAAGGAGATTCCAATTTCATTTACTGTATTTCAGTTGGACACCCTCAGGACCCTATCTTATCTGACAACGAATCCAGCAATAGGAGACAATGGAAGCACTCTAGTATTATGAAGAAATATGATCAAACTGATATATGAAAGAGAGACTTTATGGAAGGGTCTGGTTCACAGATAGCCCTAGTAAAGTAGTTTAATAATTAACAGATTTTTGGCAAGTAGTCTGTATCTTTGGGTAGAAGATGGTGTTGTGGTATCTTAGATTAAAAATTCTTAGAAACCATATTTTCCACTTAAGAAAATGCAGCATACTCCTACAAAGCTAGGAATGGAAAAATTGTTTATCTGTATGTAAATATATTTAATTAAGAAGCTATTTGACTGGATGTTGCTTTGATTATCTGGAGTATGTGGGTGCTATATTTACTTACCTAAAGGTTGAGATTTACTAAGATTTATTTCAATTAATATTAAAATAACTAAGCTTATTCATCTATTCCCATGGCTGTATGAGGAGAAAGGAAATTATACACTGGGTAGACCACTTTAAAATGAATATATTCTGACATTACGTTGATTGCTTTGGTTCACTTATGGTTGGTTAAAAAAATTTATTTATTTTAAAGTGAGATTTTCTAACTTTTAAAATTATTTAAGTGTGAAAGCACCCCTGTTCTCTCAATTATAATTGCTTGTGATTGACATATGGACATGGATATAAGAAAGTAGGAAAATATGGATATACCAAAGCTCTATGGGAAAGCAGTTGTCCATTCATCCAGAAAATGCTTTGCTAGTGAAGGCATATAAAGAGCATTGTTTCTAAGTTATTCATAATGTATTGTGAAGTTCTGTCAATCTCCAATAAAAATCATGAAAGTGGTTGCAGACATTTCTGTTACCTAGTCAAGGTCAAAAGTTGTATGTACCCAGGGCATAGCATTTATTTGACTGGATATTCTATTCAAAACTATTTTTTATTATTCTATTTTGGGGGAATCAATGCCTTCTATTTTAAAAATTTGATTCTTCTTCTGGTGAAAGCAGCTTATTTGCAGGTCATTTTCATCTAAAATCAACATAACATTTTACACACACATAGGAAACATAGTTCTTACATGTTATGATTTGAAATACAAAATGAAAGCTACATTATTTAAAACTAGTTATCTAAAACTTATTACATTTATATTTTCATTCAGCTGGAAACATCAACGCAATAAAATAAAACATATTTTAGTTGCTTTTATGTACTCAACACAGGAGCACCCAGATTCATAAAGTAAGTTGTTAGGGACCTACAAAAGACTTAGATTCCCACACAACAATAGTGGAAGACTTCAACACCTCACTAACAGTATTAGACAGATCGTCAAGGCAGAAAAGTGACAAAGATACTTAGGACCTGAACTTAACACTTGACCAAATGAATCTAATAGATATCTACAGAACTCTCCTTTCATTAACAACAGAATATGCATTCCTCTCCTCACCACATGGCATATACTCTAAAACTGACCACATAATCTGTTGTAAAACAATCTTCAATAAATTCTTTAAAAACCTGAAATCATAACAACACTCTTGGAACAAAGTGCAATAAAAATATATTTCAATATAAAAAAATTCCTCAAAGCCATAAAATCACATGGAAATTAAACAACCTGCTCCTGAATAACTTTTGGATAAATGATGAAATTAAGACAAAAATCAAGAATTTATTTGAAACTAATGAGAACAAAATAAAACATGCCAGAATCTCTGGGACACAACTAAGGCAGTGTTAAGAGGGAAACCTGACGTGCTAAGTGCCCACATCAGAAGGTAATGATCTCAAATTAACAACTTAACATCATGACCAGAAGAACTAATAAAGCAAGAGCAAACCAATCCCAAAGTCAGCAGAAGACAAGAAATAATAAAAACCGGAGTTGAACTGAAGAAGATTGAGATGCAACACACAGCAGATAAATGGACCCAGGAATTGGTTCTTTGGAATAATTACAATAGATAAACTGCTAGCTAGACTAATAAAGAAGAAAAGGAGGACCAAATAAACACGATTAGAAATGATGAAGGGAACATTATCACTCACCTCTAAGAAATACAAGCAACCATCAGAGACTAGTATAAACATCTCTATGCAGAGAAGCTGGAAAATCTAAAAGAAATTGATAAAATCCTAGATAAATATATTCTCCCAAGACTGAACCAAGAAGAAACTAAATCACTGAACAGACCAAGGATGAGTTCCAAAATTGAATCAATAATAAATAACCTACAAACCAAAAATAATTAAAAAAAAATTAAAAAAAGAAAAAAAAAAGCCCAACACCAGAAGGATTCACAGAAGAATTCTACCAGATGCACAAAGAAGAGTTGGTACCATTCCTACTGAAAATATTCCAAAACATAGAGGAGAAGGCCTCCTCCCTAACTCATTCCATGAGGCCAGTATCATTGATACCAAAACCTGGCAAAGACACAATAACAAAAAAATTTAGGCCAACATCCTAGATGAAAATAGATGCAAAAATCCTCAAAAAATAGTAGTAAACCAAATCAGGCAGCACATAGAAAAGCTAATCCACCACAGTCAAGTAGGTTTTATCCCTGGGATGCAAGGTTGAGTCAGCATATGCATATCAATAACGTATTCATCACTTAAACAGAAATAAAAACAAAACAATACGATTATCACAATACATGCAGAAAAGACTTTTGATAAAATTAAACATCCCTTGATATTAAAAACCTTCAATAATCTAAGGATTGAAGGAATGTACCTCAAAAAAATATGATCCATCTATGAAAAACCTACAGCCAACATGATATTGAATCAGCAAAACCTGGAAGCATTCCCATTGAAAACTGGCACAAGACAAGGATGCCCTCTCTTTCTACTCCTATTCAACATAGTATTGGATGTTCTGTCCAGAGCAATCAGGCAAAAGAAAGAAATAAAAGGCAACCAAGTAGGAAGGGAGGAAGTCAAATTATCCCTGTTTGCAGATAACATGATTCTATATCAAGAAATCCCCCTAGTCTCTGCCCAAAAGCTCCTTCAGCTGATAAACAAGTTCAGCAAAGTTTCAGGATACAAAATGAACATATAAAAATCAGTAGCATTCCTGTAAACCAACAAAATCCAAGCTGAGAGTCAAATCAGAAATGCAATCCCATTCACAACTGCCATGAAGAAATTAAAATACCTAGGAATACAGCTAACCAGGGAGGTAGAAGATCTTTACAACGAAAATGACAAAACACTGCTCAAAGAAATCAGGGATCACACAAACAATTGGAAAAACATTCCATCCTTATGGATAGGAAGAATCAATATCGTTAAAATGACCATACTGCCTAAAGCAATTTACAATGGTTTAGATACAATGCCATTTCTATCAAACTATCAATAACATTCTACACAAAACTAGAAAAAAAACTATGGTTAAATTCATATGAAACTAGCAAAAAGCTTGAATAGCCAAGGCAACCCTTAGTGAAAAAAAGCAAAGCTGGATGTATCATGTTACTTGATTTCAAACTATACTACAGGGCTATCATAACCAAAACAACATCGTACTGGTACAAAAATGGAAACATATACCAAGGAAACAGAATAGAGAGCCCAGAAATAAAGCTGCACACCTACAGCCATCTGATCTTTGACAAAGCTGACAAAAAAAACAAGCAATAGGGAAATAACTACTTATTCAATAAATGGTGCTGGGATAACTGACCGGTCACATGCAGAAGATTAAAATTGGACTCATTTCTTACACCATATGCAAAAACCAACTTAAGATGGATTAAAGACTTAAATATAAAGCCTAAAATTATAAAACCTCTGGAAGATAACCTAGGAAATGCCATTCTGGACATAGGAACTGACAAAGGTTTTGTGCCAAGATACCCAGAGCAATTGCAACAAACACAAAAATTGACAATTGAGGTCTAATTAAACTAAATAGCTTCTGCACAGCAAAAGAAACAATCAGCACAATAAACACACAACCTACAGAATGGGAAAAATATTTGCAAACTACACATCTGATAAAGGTCTAATATACAGCATTCATTAAGGAACTTAAATTTACATGCGAAAAACAACTTCATTAAAAAATGGGCAAAGGACACGAACACTCTTCAAAAGAAGACATACATGCAGCCAATAAGCACATGAAAAAATGTTCAACCTCTCTAGTCATTAAAGAAGTGCAAATTAAATCCACAGTGAGATATCATTTTACACCAGTCAAAATGGTTACTATTAAAAAATCAAAAAATAACAGATGCTGGTGAGGTTGTGGATAAAAGGAAATGGTTATACACTGCTCTTGGGAGTGTAAGTTAGTTCAGCCATTGTGAAAATCAAGGTGGCAGTTACTCAAATACCTAAAAAAATAATTATCATTTGACCCATCAATCCTCTCATTGGGTATATACTCAAAGGAATATAAATTATTCTACCATAAAGACACATGAACACATATGTTCACTGCAGCACTATTCACAATAGCAACAACACAGAGTCAGCCTAAATGACCATCAATGGTCCACCAGATAAAGAAAATGTAGTACATATATACCATGTAATACTATACAGCCATAAAAAGAGAATGAGATCTTGTCCTGTGCAACCACATGGATGGTTCTGGAGACCATTATCCTTAGAAAACTAATGCAGGAACAGAAAAGCAAATACCCCAAGTTCTCACTTATAAGTTGGAGCTAAATGATGAGAACACATGGATACAAAGAGGGGAAAAACAGACACTAGGGCCTAATTGGGGATGGAGGGTCAGAGGAGGGAGAGAATCAGAGAGAAATACCTGTAGGGTGCTATGCTTCATACATGTGTGATAAAATAATCTGTACACCAAACCTCCATGCCATGAGCTTACCTATATAATAACAAACCAGCATATGTATCTGTGAACCTAAAATAAATGTTAAATGAAAAGAAATACTTTCATACTACTGCAAAGTTTCATTTGTAAGAAACAACTGGGAAAAAATATCTCTTTTTTCTAATGTTAAGGCTTTTATCTGGGCAATATTATATTTATTACTTATAAGTGGCCAACATTACCCTTAAGTTTACAAAAGGAGAAGGTGTAAAACCATACTAGGTAATCACGACTCTTTCTAGGGAGGTGAAGTCTCTTAGGAACATCACAAAATTGTTCTCTATTGAAGTAAAAATATTATGGAGATACCAATTTTATACTTTCATTTTGGTTATAAGAATCTGTGTCTCATCTAAATGTACAGATGCATTCAATTATATATTATAGTAGAAAACAAAGTAATTATTTCACATTGCACATTTATGCACATGGACAGTATAATCCAAATTAAACGTTTGTTTACCTTGACTAATGAAGGATAACAAGGCTAAAATTCAATGTGTACCATTTTAATTATGCCTCAGTGAAAACATATTAATAATATTTCATCAAAAAGAATATTTGCTGTTGTCAAAATAGTTATCAAACAGACTTAGCAATCTTAATTTGTATATGCAATTCAGAGTGCTAGAGAAAACATTTGATCAAGATGTATTATTCATCAAAAATATAATTTTACTTATTTTCAGGAGAAATAAGATAGAGTAAGTTTTAAGTCAAAAGTAGAAAAGATTTGGAGTTCTCTGCTCCTGCCTGTCGTGTCATCAAAGTAACTCAAATTCTATGACTTTAAGGGAGAGATTAAAATATCACGGCTATTTCAGAGAGCCTTCTTAATAAAATGATATTTTTGAGAGATGGTTGTTTTTAAATGGCTTGATCCATGGTATTTAAGGCTCATTTGGCTTTATTCTCTCTCTGCACATAGAGGGAAAGAACTAACACTAGGCCATGTATGGACGAGAGGAAGTAGGTCAATAGATTATGGCTAAGTTTACATTTATGAACTATGCAACCCTTGAAAGAGTAGAAAGCCAGCCAGCCACAGTGAAACCAAGACCATTTTGCTACTTGCCAGCTGTACAGCAGATAAATATTTCAAATGGAAAATCATGTTGCTGGCTTTAAAGGTCAAAGGAGAAGTAATACTGAATACCCTGCTACCTCTCTTCCATAACTTATATATCCAAGTGAAAAAGGAACTTTTAGATCCCGTTCAATGACCTAATACTCTGAATTATAGGAAATGAAAAAAATTTTAAAATCTACACTTGTATAAACTTACCTTAAAAAACTGATTAGCAACACCTGATGATATGGCAAACTTCGTAACATCTGGTGGTTCATCTTCTACTATAATATCAAAACTAGGGAGTAGAATATTTGGATTGGCATGGAAGTTTAAACTATCAGGATTTTTTTTCTTTCTTTTTTCTTTTTTTTTTTTTGCAGTTGCAAGATTTAATGGGGTGAAAACAGGACTCCCATACAAAGGGAGGGGACCCAAAGAGGGCAGCCGTTGCCGGCTCGAATGCCTGGGTTTATATCCCGATCATTGTCCCTCCCGCTGTGGTCTCAGGCGATAGATGATTGGCTATTTCTTTACCTCCTGTTTTTGCCTAATGAGCATTTTAGTGAGCTCTCTTTACTACCTGATTGGTCGGGTGTGACCTAAGTTGCAAGCCTCGTGTCTAAAGGTGGAAGCGGTCACTTTCCCAGCTAGGCTTAGGGATTCTTAGTCGGCCTAGGAAATCCAGCTAGTCCTGTCTCTCAGTCCCCCCTCTCAACAAGAAAACCCAAGTGCTGTTGGGGAGGTTGGCTGATGACCACTCTAACTGTAAACTAGCAGGATTCTTGATACCAATGGGATTCCGGACCCTAGAGAAATCTGTTAACAAGTTAGACTACTTGGCATCAAGGACATCTTTGGAGCCAGTGACGTGCTTAAAGCTAGCAGAGTCCATGCAGTCAACAGAGATTTAGAAGTGAGCACCAAATTTATGGTCATTAAAAACTGTATAATTTCTACCAAACTTAGATGGATCAGAAAATTTAGAGATGGTCAAATTGTCAGGAGTGGAAGTATAGTTAATGCCAACAGCAAAAGTTGGAGGAGTTTCCATAAACAATATTTGGAATAGAGAAACTGGAATGGATTTTTAATTCAGGCTCAGGAAGATTAATATTGATGGTAATAATGGAATTATGAGCTATATGAGTATTTATGTCATATAATTGGGGTTGATGACAAAGTTAGAGCCAAGGAAATGAGTAAATCTAAGGATATGGTTAGTGTCTGAGGCACAGATGGCATCTGCAATATAGCTAGGACTGCAATATAGCATGACTACAACCAGTGGTGGTGTTGATGTCAGTTGCATTGACTGAACTAGCTGAAAAGCTAGGGCTGGTGACATAAAACTGTTTCTGGAAATATAGTTTGGGTGAACTACAAAGTTACAAAGTTAGAATCCACTGTGTGAGTAAATCCTAGGACATAGTCAAGGTCTGTGTCATAGTTTGGGGCAGCTGCATAGTTGTATCCAGCAGCACTAATGGGTTCTGTACAATAATTGGGGTCGATATCATTATTAGAACCAATAGCAGTGTTGCGAGTAGTAGCATTATTGGGCCTGGCATTATATTTAGATTCAATGTCTCTTACGGGGCCAGGGCTATTGTTGGGGCCAAGGCAATTGTTGTTGGGGCCAGTGCCATTGTTGCTGGGGCCATGGCTCTTGCGGCCCATTTTTAATATTTTTGGAGTCACGGACACTGTTGTGGAAAATATCATTGCCTGGCTCAGTGGCATTGCTAGGGCTGTCATCATTGTTGGAACCAGAATTGTGGTCCTGATCAGTTCTATTTAAGGACCCAGAGGTGTGATTTGGATTAGTGCCATTGTCGGAGTCAGCAGTACTTTCCTTATCAACACTATTGTCTAAGCCAGAAGCATTGTCTGAATTATTGATGTATTTGTTTTCCTCAGGATCAGTGCTATATTTGGAGTTTGCATCATTGTTAGTGGCATTAAAAATGTTAGGGTCAGTTTTACTGTTGGGGTCAGTTCCATTATTAGGGTCACTATCACTGTTGGAATTATCACCACTTGTAGAGCCAGCATCAGCACTGGGATCAGAACCATTATTGGTATCAACATAATTTTCAGCATTGCTATCTTTGGGAGTAGTGTCATCAGTATCAGACCTGTTTTTGGGATCTTTCTTATCTTTGGTGTTGTCTTTATCTTCAGTGTCTGTTTCATCTTCAGCATCTGTCTCATCTTCAGAGTCTGTCTTATCCTCATGGTCTAACTAATCTTTGGGGAAGAGACTTGTCTTTGGCATTGGTCTTATCTTTGAGATTGCCAGCACTGACCAATTTAGTCTCATTTTCAGGACTGGCTTCATTTTGGAGTTTGAAAGTTACATTTTACTTTCCGTCACTTTCAAGGGCAGAAATATTGCTGGGGTTGATGACATTGTCTGGGCCAGGGGTACTATGGCAGCTCATGGTATTTTGGGGTTTCATGAAAAAGGTGCAAATAAATAGTAGAGCCTAAAAGATTTTTGAAAGCTGAGCAACTTTCGTAATGTAAATAAGAAGTTGAACCTAAGGAATATTTAGAATCTTCCTGGTGTAGAGGACAGTGGTTGCCCACAGGAGACTTAGGATCCAGGGACCGAGATAAGGGGTTATTTCGAGAAGTCTTATAGTGTCTAACAGATTTAGGGTTCAGATAATATTTTCAATCTAAGGGAATTTGGAGATGTAAAGAATAGTCAGGGTCTGAATCATCATTAGAATTTATGAGACATATATGAAAAAGAGAACTACTGATTTCCATCAAACATTTGGGACATATTTGAACTCCCATGTCCAAAGAATAGGTGTTATTTTTATGAGTCTTGGAGTGTACAGCAGACCTAGGGCTTACGGAATTTGGGTGGAATGCCAGAGGTGTAACCCTCAGCAATTAGGAGATGAATAGGATTCATTTGAGACCCAGAACTCTGAAAACTATGTGTATATCTGTAGTCCTTGTAATGGCTCTTACGGAGATAAATTTTGTGGTTTTCATTTATGTGATGCCTGTTATCTATGAAAGTATTTGGGTCTAGAGAAAGGTTGCCGCATTTTTCCTTTAACTTTCGCTGTGATTCTTGTTTGTCTCTGAGAGTTGGAGACACCTCTTTGAATCCCATAATTTTGTAATCACTGAGGTACCTCACAGGTTGAATTATGAAAAATGCTAGAGAGAAACAAGTAAAATATGAGTAAGACTATAATGAAATCTGACTTTGACGCTGACATTACAACATAAATCCAAAAAATATTCCCTTCAGTAAGTTATTGTCAGTATTATCTGATATTTCAAGAGGAAGACATGATCCTAAATTTTCTGCTCAAGTAGGTGTCACCTTGAGCTTGCTAAAACATAAAAAAAGAAATGTGTACATTTATGTCATATGTTTATACTCTTCAGATTCACAGAGCTTCCTTTTAAGATGAGAACTCACTATATAGGAATTCATTGGAATAATGTGGTCAAAATAAAATGGTTGTTTTACATAGCTTGGTTACTACAGATCTATATTACTTTTTAATTTTGCCTCTAGTAATACTTACATTTTTTTTCTTTCATGGAATATAATCTCTATAATTTATAAAATCTCTATGTTTGAAGACAATAATATTCTCGGGCTTGATATGTGAAAATTGCAAAACTTTCTGATATTATATTTAATAGCAAGAATCAATTTCCATAGCTATTAAAAACTTGCTGGTACATGATTCTGGATATTTAGATATTTATCAGTATCTTAGCTTTAACAAGGATGCCCACTTTTACCACTTCTACTCAACATTATACTGGAAGGCCTTGCCAGAAAACTCAGGCAAGAGAAAGAAAAAAATGGGCATCCAAATTAGAAAAGAAGTGGTCAAGAAATTGCTGTTTGCTGATGATATGACAGTATACCTAGAAAACCCTAAACACTACTCCAAAAAACTCTTACATTTGATAAATGAATTCAGTAAAGTCTCAGGTTACAAAATCGATGTACACAAATCAGTAGCACTGCTATACATCAGCAGTGACCACGCTGAGAATAAATAAAAAACTCAATCACTTTTACAATAGCTGCAAGAAAATAAAATACCATTTGATCCAGCAATCCCACTACTGGGTAACTACTCAAAGGAGAAGTCATTATATCAAAAACACACCTGCATGCATATGTTTATCATGGCACAACTCACAATTGCAAATATATGGAATCAATCTAAGTGCTCATTAACTGATGAGAGGATTAATAAATGTGATATACATACACCATGGAGTACTACTCAGCCATAAAAAGGAATGAAATAATGTAGTTTGCAGCAACTTGGATGGAACTGGAGGCCATTATTCTAAATGAAGTAATGAAGAAATATAAAACCAAACATTGGACTTTTTCACTTGTAGGAGCTAAACCATGAGGATGCAAAGGCATAAGAATGATATAATGGATTTTGGAGACTCATAGGGACGGTTGGGAGTGGGTGAGGGAGAAAAGACTACATATTGGGGACAGTGTAAACTGTTTGGGTGACAGATTCACTAAAATCTCAGAAATCATCACGAAAGGACTTATCCATGTAACCAAAAACGCCAGTATCCCCAAATCTATTGAAATAAAAATAAAAATTAATTAAAAGATACAGTGCTTCTATTTCTGTATCCAAAAAAAATCTTTGCCTAACCCAAGGTCACAAAAATGTTTCTGCTCTGTTTTCATCAACAATTTTTTTAGTTTTAGGATTTATTAAATAAATATTAAATAAATAATACAGTATTAATATTTATTATTTATGTATTTATTTTTATAACAATTTGTTATTTAGATCTAACTCGGTTATTTTTGTATACGATGCAAGAAATGCATACAATTAAAGTTTTTTTGTTTTGCTTTTGTTTTTTAAAAATCTTTATGTTCCTTTATTGGAGCAAGATTCCTGATCGGTATACAGTGATGTATTTACTAAACAGAGACCTGTGCAGAAATTACATGCTATCCATCCAGGGTTGACCTGTCCATTAATTCACCTCTGACAAAGTGGCATTTAATTTCAGCTACTATATTTTACACCATTAAAAAGCTTATGCATTAGGGTGCTTCCCTGCACAATGGCATTGAGCAGACAGAGCTGAGTCCATTATCCCACCCAGATTCACATAGTCACATTTGAGAACTTTATACCGGAGAGCAGGGACAGTTACTGCCAACCATCACAGACTTCTTACTCTGAATGCCTATCTTCGTGGCCACATTTTATATAGCCAATGAAGACATGCCAGCAACAGTCCCATGTATATCTTGGCATTAGAGCACCAGGTCTGTTGGATGGTGGTGGCAGGCACTATTATTTTATATCCAGGTAAAAGGCCAATTTTATAAACTGCCACTTGGAGATAAAAATCAAGGGCTCAATCTACTCAAAAGTATTGAGCAATCTGGTATCCCAAATGATATGAATATTTTCAGAAACCAGTGGCAAATTGTCCCCACCTTTCCCAGCTATGGAGATATTAATACATTGATTCAAATCCCATTACTCAGTCCACATAGCCCTGAGGTCATCCTGCAAAGTGCATATCAAAAAGTACAAAGTTAGGGTGACAAAGTTTGACAGTGATGTTATACAAGTCACACTTGGAAGGTCATAGTAAGCATACCTATGCTGAAAGAAAAGCATCAAATTCTTGGTGTACACATTTAGTTTTATTGTAACAAAGTAACTTGTACACTTTTAACATTTAAAACTGAGCATCATCTTTCCTTGCCAGTGAAACAAAAAGAAAATTTAAAAATAAACAGGAACAAAATTACAATAGAGAATGTCAATTCCAAATAAGATCCTACAGGTTCTGCTGATTCTCCCATTGAGTGGCAGGGCTCAATTCATCATTAGGAGAGAATTTGTTTTAAAAGTGTCATCTTAAACCGCAAGTATGTCTGTCAAATATCACAATTAAACATGCCAAAGGAGAAGTCATGCTGTCAAAATGCCCACTTAACCCACCCAAACATCTCAAACACCCTTTGCTGATCTTCCATAACCACATTTTTATACTTTTTTTTTCTTTTTTTAAACAAGAGAAAGTAGACAGACACATGTTGGTAAAGGCTAGCTGTCCATATCACACAGAGACACAGTGTACTCTCTGAGCCCAATACATAGAGAAAGGAGGAAAAAAGCGAGAATTCTATGCACTACTACACAGGGGCCTGGCACCCTCCAGCTTCCAGCAAAGCAAAGGGAGCAGGTTTTTCTATTTTCCCACGGAGCTCGGTGTTGTTCATTCCATAGAGTTTTTGTTCAGACAGGAAGGGATAAAAATGAATTTCAAACAGAAAGGGGTAGAGACTCTTTTCCCATTGGATTCTGCTCAAGGTATTTCCCCCCAAATAGGTTGAGAACCATGATGTAGAGAAAAGAGACCTCAAGAACAGGGCAACTGAATACAAAAGGAAAAAAAATAAAAAAGACTGCAACTTGTTCCCAGGGACTGGAGAAAATTTTCAAAAAGGAAGATTGAAATCCATCAGTGTTCTATTAGTAATCTTCTCCTTCATCCTCCTCTCCATCCTCCCCTTCATCATCATTTTCATCTTCTTCACTTTCATCTTCATCTCCTTCTTCATCAATATCTTCTAATCCTTCCTCCTCTTCATCATCATCATCTCCTTCTTCCCCTTCTTCATCATCCATGTCGGGAACCAAGTAGTACTATAATTGGTTTGGTCAAATATCATCTTTGAAGACGTCTAACTCATCGGCACCTGCATCAGAATGGTCAGTAAACCAGGTAAAGAAGCTCTCTGTCACTGATGGACATTTGGGTTGATTCCAAGTCTTTGCTATTGTGAATAGTGGATTAAGAAAATGTGGCACATATACACCATGGAATACTATGCAGCCATAAAAAAGGATGAGTTTGTGCCCTTTGTAGGGACATGGATGCAGCTGGAAACCATCATTCTCAGCGAACTATCACAAGAACAGAAAACCAAACACCGCATGTTCTCACTCATAGGTGGGAACTGAACAATGAGATCACTTGGACTCGGGAAGGGGAACATCACACACCGGGGCCTATCATGGGGAGGGGGGAGGGGGGAGGGATTGCATTGGGAGTTATACCTGATGTAAATGACTAGTTGATGGGTGCTGATGAGATGATGGGTGCAGCACGCCAACATGGCACAGGTATACATATGTAACAAACCTGCACGTTATCCCTAGAACTTAAAGTATAATAATTAAAAAAAAAAAAAAAAAAAAAAAAGACGTTCTCTGGTTCCTCATGCTGCCTCTTCCTGCTGGCTTTATTCTGTGTTTGACTTGAACATTTCATCAAATCCTTTCCAGATTTCCATTTGATTTCAGTGGACTTTGAAGATGAATCACCACTCTCATGCAGACGAAATTCTTTGGAGAGAACTTTATTTTCAAAGTAAGGATTTTCATCAAAATAAAAATCTATTCTCTAACCTGATTTAATATCTTCAAATTCTGTCACTTCAACTCTGGTCAAATAATGCAGTGTCTCTTCGTCCTCCTCCCCAAGTAGTGTAGATACTTGTGGATGGTTGACAAATGTTGTTACCCCAAAATTTGGGATTTTGGTGATAAATTCTGACCCCTTCTGAAAAAATGATTGGCAGAGTTTCTTATATTTCTGCTCTACATTCATAATCTCCTCACTGGCTTGTTCATTAAGTCTGTCTATTTCATTTTGTACTTCATCGATGTGTTCAATGCCTTCTTGCTGTTCTTTTTCTTCCTTCTTCGGCAAGCCTGCAGAGGCCGATGTCTCCTCCGGTCCCAGAGCAGGAGGTGGTCTTGATTTCTTCTTTTGAGGTGAGAGTGGAGATTGGCATTTGGACTCCATGCTGCTAGGGAAGTCCAAGAACCAGACCACAAGTCTCCTCACTCATCCGGAAGCAGGCAGAAGACTCTGTTTTGCTTTGTTTTGTTTCACATTTGGATATCGAATGGTATCAGCACCATTTTTTTAACACTTTTTTTTTCACTGAATTGATATTGCACCTTGGTAAAAGATGGATCTTCAAGAGACTGAGAAGATAAGCCACAGACTGAGAGAAAATATTTGCAAAACACATATCTGATGAAGGACTGATATCTAAAATACAAAAAAGAACTCTTAAAATTATACAGTAATCAAATGAACAAACTGATTAAAAAATGGGCAAAAGACTTGAACGGACACCACATCAAAAAATATATAAATTTGGCAAATAAGCATATGAAAAGATGCTCTACTATCGTAGGTCATTAAGGAGTTGCAAATTAAAACGACAATGAGATACCACTTTGCATGCATTAGAATGGCCAACATCCAAAACAATGACAATGTTAAATGTTGGTAAGAAAGTGAAGCAATGGGAACTCTCTTTCATTGCTGTCAGGAATACAAAATGATACAGCCACTTTGAAAGACAGATTGACATTCTTAAAAACTAAATATTCTCTTAATCATATGATCCAGCAATTATGCTCTTTTATGTTTACCCAAACGAATTGAAATATATGGCTACACAAAAATACCTGTACATAGATGTTGATAGCAGCTTTATTCACAATTGCAAAAACTTGGAATCACCCAAAATGTCCTTCAGTAGGTGAATGTATAAATAAATTGTGGTACATCTACATAATGCAATATCATTCAGTAATGAAAAGAACTGAGTTATCAAGCCATGAAAAAACATGGCGAAAACTTAAATGTATATTATTAAGTGAAAGAAAGACACCACTTTGGAAAGGCTATTTACTGTATGATTCCAACCACATGACATTCTAGAAAAGGCAAAACTATGGAAACAATAAAAGGATTAGTGGTTGCTAGGAAAAAGAGGAGAGGAAGAGATAAATAGGCAGAACATAGAGGAATTTTAGGGGAATGAAACTATTCTGTGTGATACTAAAATGCATGATATATGCCATTTAATATTTCTAAAAACCTGTAAAGTGTACCTCAATGTAAATTATGGATTCGAGGTTGTAATTATATGTCAGTATAGATTCATTGATTGTAACAAATGTACCACTCTGGTGCAGGTTGTTGACAGCTGAGGATGCTGTGCCTGTGTGGCAGCACAGTGTCTGTGGGAACTCTCTGTGTTTTTTGAAACAGAATCTCACTCTGTTGCCCAGGAAGGAATGAAGTAGTGCAATCTTCACTCACTGCAGCCTCGACCTCCTGGGCTCAGGTGATCCTTCCACCTCAGCCTCCCAGTAGTTAGTAATACATATGTGTGCCACCATGCTCCGCTATTTTTTTGTATTTTTTGTAGAGACAGGGTTTTGCCATGTTGCCCAGGCTGGTCTTGACCTCCTGAGCTCAAGCAATCTGCCCACCTAAGCATCTCAAAGTGCTGGGATTACAGGCATGAGCCACCGCGCCTGGCTGAGTGTTGTTCTTTTAAAAAGTTGTTTTGATTATTTTAGGTCTTTTGCATTTTCATTCAAATTTCAGAAATAATTTGTCAACTTCTTGGACAACAACTTATTTTCTTGGATTTTGATCAAAAGTGCATTGAATCTACACATCAATATGAAGAAAATCTTAACAAGACTTCTTATGCATGAACATGGGTGTTTCTCTATTTATTTTGTACTTGTTTAATGTATCTCAGAAATCTTTTTTAGTTTTTATTTTTCACATCTAGTATGTCTTTTGTTAGATTTATTTCTCACATTTCATGTGTTTTTAGTGCTATTGCCAATGATATTTTTTAGAAATTTTAATTTCAAACTGTTTATTGATAGCAGAGGTATAATTGATTTTCGTATGCCAACTTTGTATCCTACAACGTTATTAAGCTCACTTAGTTCTGGTAGAGTATTTTGGAGATGCCATGGAGATTTTCTATGTAGACATTCATGATGTCTATGAATTAAGATAATTTCACTGCTTTTCTAATATAGCCTAGTTTTCTTGCCTTATTATCTTGAATAGAATCTCCAACAAAATATTGATAACAGACTGTGAGAGCAAAATTCTAGCCTTATGTCGGATCTTATGGGGGAAGCATTCAGTCTTTTACCATTAAGTGTAATCTTAGTGCTAGGCTTTGTGTGTGTGTGTGTGTGTGTGTGTGTGTGTGTGTGAGAGAGAGAGAGAGAGAGAGAGAGAGAGAGAGAGAGCTCATTCCTAATTTGCTGAGCATTTTTTTCTAGAATAGATTTCGGATATTGTACAGTGCTTCTTTTGTCTTTATTGAGATAACAACTTAGTCTTTCTTTCTGTCTTTGTCAGTACAATGAATTACATTTCATTGAATTAGGACTAATTAGGTTATCTATTTCTTCTTGAGTGATTTTCTTGAAGTTTATCTTTCAAGAAATTTTTCATTTTCACATAAGTAGTCAAATTTTTCTTTTTAATATCTAATAGAGCCTGCGGTGAAGGCATGCCTCTTCTTGCTAGTATTGGTAATATGGGGCTTCTATCTTTTCTATCAATGATATTGATCTTCTTGAAGAATCAGTTTGGTTCGATTGACTTTGTCTATTGTTTTTCTGTTATCTATTCCATTAATTTCTGTTCTCTAGTTTCTTAATATGGAAGCAAAGGGACAATTATTTGAGGCCTTTCTTCTCTTCCAATATATGTGTTTGGTGCTATAAATTTCCCCCCTACATACTACTTTAGCATAATTCAACACATTTTGATAGGTTGCATTTCCATTTTAATGTAGCTCATAATGCTTTCTAATTCCCCAGATGGTTTTAATTGACCTATGTGTTACTTAGAAGTATGTTATTTAGTTTCTGAATAGCTATGGTTTTTTTTTGTTTCCAGAAATCTTACTGTTACTGTTTTCTAATTTAATCCCAGTCTGGTCAGAGAACATACTTTATATGACTTGAATCCTCTTAAATTTATTGAGAAATGTCTTATGGCCCAGAATATGGTGTATCTTGGTAAATTTTCTGTGTGTACTAGACAAGAATATGTATTCTGCTGTCCTTGAGTGAAGTGTTCTACAAATGTCAATTGCTCGATACCTCTTTTGCCAGCTCAGATGTGCTGCTAAAGTTTCAGTTGGTTTATCTTTATTCTGGAAATACCTACTATTTTGCTGGGTTTACTACTTGTGGTAGTTTCAAAGGTATGTCCACAAATTCTTGATACTCCTTGTTTTAAAGGGTGCAACTTAATTTCCTCCTCTTGAGAGCATCTTGGAATTAGTGACTAGTTTCTAGTGACTAAACTGTGGCAGAAGTGATGGTATGCCTCATCTAGATTAGGGTACAAAAAGAGTGCAGTTTCTTTCTTGAATGTAATCTTTCTCACTCTCTCTTAAATCACATACTCTTGTGGAATCTAGCTACTATGTTGTAAAACAGCCTCAGGGAGAGGGAAATCAGCTGTCATGTGGTGAAATCATTCAGGCCAACTACCAAAAGGCCCAACATGAGGAAACATGGAAACATACCCTCCTCCATTCAACCCCAACTGACAGTTTGACTGCAACCTCATCGGAGACCCTGGAGCTAGAACCACCCTAAGAAGCTACCATGATCCACAGAAATTATGAGGCAGTAAATCTTTATTTTCTTAAGTCACTGAGTTTGGAGTAATTTGTTATATGGCAATAGATAATTAATACACTCCTTCATCCACTATGCCCTTAGAGATTACATTGCTTGGGGGTCTTGCCTTACCTTGGCAGGAGTTTTCTCTCTTTTGATATTAGTTCATATGGATTTCATTGCATTGTCAAATCAGTGATTTTAAAAAATGCATTTATGATGTTATCTTATTGTTAAGGTTGAATAGGACAAGGAATATAAGGAATAAAAACTGACCTGAGAATTCTCTAGTAACCTTTTATTTCCCAACTGTAAGCAGAATTTTCTTTGCCTCATGTTTGAATAACTTCAATTTTTCTGAATGAGTCCTTAATAGGCAACTACTCTAGAAGAAGATAAAGGCTAAAAGCCAGAGTTGTTTTCCTCGTTTCTTTGTTTATATCTGAGATCTGGCACTGATAGACCCCTTCACTGTTCTTATTGTTCCCTATTATATCACCATGGTATCACAACACAGCTGGTGAAGACTCCTCTAATACAGGGCAATTTTGACTACACATCTTTACAGGCTTTATCTCCTACTATCACAGAATATGTAGTTTGTGGTGGTTTCCCCTTTTTCTACACATAACTAAACTCTGTATGGTTTTGAGGAGTAGAGGTGGAAATATTTAGAATTAATTTTCCACCTCACTCTACCAGATTCTAAAGCTCACTACAATCACATTTGTCAACATGATACTATTTAAATTTTTTTTAATCAAGCTCACCAGTGAACTTAATATTACTAAATCTAAGGCTATTTGTTATCCCTTATTTTCCTTGGCCTATCATTAGCACTTAATACAGTTGATTAACTACACTTTCTTACACTTTATTTGTTAGCTTTTAGGACACCACATGAACATTCATGATTTTTTCCTCCTATCTCACTGGCTACTCCTTCTCAGTCTTGTTTGCTGGTTCTTCCTCATCTCTTTCACATGTTATTATTGGATTGCTCCATAAATCAGTACTCAGAATTCTCTTTAATTTATTTTATTTTATTTATTTATTTTTTTTGAGATGGAGTCTTGCTCTGTCGCCCAGGCTGGAGTTCAGTGGCCGGATCTCAGCTCACTGCAAGCTCTGCCTCCCGGGTTTACGCCATTCTCCTGTCTCAGCCTCCCGAGTAACTGGGACTACAGGCGCCCACCACCTCACCCGGCTAGTTTTTTGTATTTTTTAGTAGAGACGGGGTTTCACCGTGTTAGCCAGGATGGTCTCGATCTCCTGACCTCGTGATCCGCCCGTCTCGGCCTCCCAAAGTGCTGGGATTACAGGCTTGAGTCACCGCGCCCGGCCTCATTTTTTTTTTTATAATAAAAAAGCTTTTAATGATCTTATTCAGAGATATCTAAGTATCAATCTATCTATCAATTATCTATCTATCTAATTTACTATTTCTTAATCGTGCTTTTGCAGCTCAGTCTGCTTTGACGAACTTTAGAGCTGTATGAATTACTGCCCACTTGATACTTCTTAGCTTTTCAGTTGATACCTAAATATTAATATGTCCAAATCTGAACTCCCAGTTTCCCCTCCCCATGCCCTGATCTTAAACTTGCTTTTCAGTCTTTCCCATCAAATTAAATGGCAAATGTTTCCTTATGTAGTTGACTAGGACCAAACACTTGATATCCTGAGTCCTCTCTTTTCTTTTTTCCTACATCCAAATCTTAGAAAATCCAGTTGCTTCTACCTTTAAAAATATATGACCACTTCTGATCACTTCACAAAAATCTGACCACTTTTTACCACCTTCACTGCTACATGTCGAATACAAGTCCTTATCGTCTCTCACCTGGATTATTGAAATAACCTTCCAAATAGTCTACTTGCTGCTATCCTTATCCCCTTATAGTCTATTCTCAAAAAGAATCCAGAGTGATTCTATTAAAATGTATATGAAATTAGGTCATAACTGTGTCAAAACCTTCCAATCGTTTGTATCTCAGAGTAAAAGCCAAAGAATGTTATAATAGGCCACAGGGCCCTACATAATCTGAATCTCTATTAATTTACTAGCTTTATCTCCAATAATTTTCTTCTCATTTTCTCACATTAGTGTAACCACCCAATGGGGTCACAGTGCCCGCTGACTAGACAGAGCTGATTTTTCAAGACAGGGAAATTGCAATGAAGAAAGAGTAATTCATGCAGAGCCGGTTGTGTGGGAGACCGGAGTTTTATTACATAAATCACTCTCCTTGAGAATTTGGGGACCAGAGTTTTTAAAGATAATTTGGAGGCTAGGGGCTTGGGAAGTGGGGAATATTGAGGAGATCGAATCATAGGGGGTCGAAGTGAGTTTTTCTTCTGTTCCTGGGTGGGATGGCAGCACTACTTGAGCCAGATTACTGATCTGGGTCGTGTCAGTAGATCCATTGAGCGCAGGGTCTGTAAAATATCTCAAGCACTGATCTGAGGTTTTACAATAGTGTTGTTATTCCCAGGAGCAATTTGGGAAGGTTCAGACTCTTGAAGTCAGACACCGCATGACTCCTAAACCATAATTTCTAATCATGTAGCTAATTTGTTGGTCCTGCAAAGGCAGACTGGTCCCCGGGCAAGAAGGGTGTCTTTTCAGAAAAGGGCTATTGTAAATTTTATTTCAGAGTCAAACCATGAAATGAATTCCTTCCCAAAGTTAGTTTGGTCTACGCCCAGGAATGAAGGACAGCTTAAAGGTTAGAAGCAAGGTGGAGTCAGGAGTGATCTCATTTACTATCATAATTTCCTGTTATAATTTTTGCAAAGGCAGTTTTATTATTAGCCTTTGACATTTTGCTCCCTTGGCCTAGAGTGCCCTTACCCCAGACATCTGCATGGCTAGTTTCTTCATTTATTTAAGAATTTCCTCAGAGGTTGCTGGCAAGATGGCCAAACAGGAACAGCTCCAGTCTGCAGCTCCCAGTGAGATCAGTGCAGAAGACGGGTGATTTCTGCATTTCCAACTGAGGTACCCAGCTCATCTCACTGGGACTGGTTAAACAGTGGGTGGGTTAAAATAGCAGGCCTGAGGCTGCTATCCTTAGAAAAGCCTGTTGCAAGGTTGGGCCTTGGCTGTGTATCTGGTTTCACAGTTCTAGGCTTTGCTGCTGCTGAAAGAAAGCCATTGCCTTTTCTTTTTTCTTTTTTTCTTTTTTTTATTTCTGCATTTAGAGATCTTTATTGCCTGGACCTGACTGTAAGATGAAATATCACTATGTCTGCTGTTAGCTGGTTCAGTCCCAGCACCAGCTGTGCCAAACTAAAATCTGGTGAAATCTCTCTACTCAATGGAAAGAACTCAGACTCTGGGACTGTTTCAGATGCACTGGTTTGTGCGGTCACAAACTATGAAAACATCATGGATGATGGCTCAACTGTCTGGGTCACACACCAGTGCCTACAGGAAAGGGATTTTCCTTTAATGAGTTCATCTCAAAACAAGATACTGATGACCTCTATATTTCCATTACAGAGACTAATTACATTCTTAGCTTGTGATTCTTTGTAAGTTGGAGGAGGGAACACCACAAGAAGGATGACTGCTCCATCCACTCCTGACAGATCTGACTCTGGACCCCTTCTGCGGGATGTCTCACTGCCACTGACTTGTGTTTATCTTTTTAGAATAGTTGTGTTGCAGAACTTTCTCCTTAGTTCAGCTAAAACCGGGTTCTTGTCACACGACCAGGAAAGATTAAGTTTGTGGACACATAGAAGAGTGAGGGGTGAAATTTACTGGGTGAAAAGGAAAAAGGAAAAACAACTCTCAGCAAAGCAAATGCCAACAGGCTCCCACCTCACAGATTGAACACCAGACCACCACACAGGAACTGAAGAGGTCAGCTTCCTACCGTCTGCATAAGGCATGAACTTCCCATGTGGCCACTCCCTTCCCGGTAATAGGAAACGGAGGTGGTTAATTCCACAATCCCAGTTCCAACTCCTTTAGTTATTCTGAGGGCTACTAACAGATGTATGAGTTGTATAGCATGGCGGTGTCGGATAGGGGTATTAACTGGGATTGGTAGGGGCTGGTCTCCTGGGGCAACATTGATTTTTGGACTGAGGAAAAGCAGGGTTCAGGCGCCTGTCCAGTTAGAGGGGAGGCAAATATAAGTTGAGGTACCACACAGGAAAAGTATGCCTTGGCTTGGTAGAGAGAACTGGTTGTGTATGCCAAAAAGATGTACTATTTTGTTATTCTCATGCTTCCATATTCTTAGGGTCCCTGCTGGGGCTGCTGCTGTAAGTGGTTGTAAAGAGGTGTTTGGTTTAGGCTGGGAGGTTTTTTTTTTTCCCCAGTGTAAGAGGAAGCATTTTCTGTTTACTAAGATTGATGTGGGAGTGCTGTTAGATGTTGAGATAAGGAGACAGTCGTGGGTGGTGTGTATAGGGATGGTGTATGGAGAGGGGAGCCAAAGGAAGAGGGATAAATAGGGGAGGTGTCGGCCCTGAATTTTTGTTAAGGAGGTGGGAGGTGTCAAGGGCCTTTATGCGGTTTTGTGAGGGCCTGGTCTGCCTGTTTGCGGAGGAGATGGCAGATGAGGGAGAGTGTTTGGAGGTATTCTCCTAACGGAGAATTAGAAGGAGGCCTGTTTTGTAAGATGAAAGGGCGTCTATACATTAATTTAAATGGGCTGAGGAAGGACTAGAACTATGGGTAGGAGGAAAGTCCAGGGCCTCTGGACTTCTAGAGTGAGTTTGGTCAACTGAGTTTTAAGGATTCCATTTGCCCTTTTGACTTTTCCTGATGATTGGGGTCGATATAGGATACGGAGGTGTCACTGGATGCCAAGGGACTGGGAGACCCCTTGGGTGATTTGGGAAATAAAGCCAGGGCCATTGTCTGATTGAATGGAGCGAGGGAGACTAAACCTAAGGATGACTTCTGTGAAAGGATCTGGGAGACTACTGCGGCTTTTTCAAAGAGGTAGGAAATGCCTCCACCCACCCAGAGAAGGTGTTTATAAGAGTGAGAAGGAATTTTGTTTTTTTGACAGGAAGCATGTGGGTGAAGTCTATTTGCCACTCTTCCCCTAGGAGTGTTCCTCTTAGCTGGTGTGTAGGAATAGATGGAGAGTGGAGGGCTCTTTGAAAGGAGATGACAGAGTATATATGACAGTTTGAAGTTATGTTTTTTAGTGAGGTAAATAGGTGAGGGGAGAAGAAATATGGACAGAGGAGGAGATACAGGGGACGTGCACCAATATGGAAGGATTGGTGGAGAGATGTCAGGATTTTGTTGGTTTGGCCCTGGGGAAGGACTAGCTTCTGGTCCTTAACTATCCAGTCCCCCTGGAGAAAGGCTCCTTATTGTAGTAATAAGGTCTTTTCAGTGGGAGAGTATTGAGTTTGGATTGTAGGGGTAATGAGGAGGAGGGAGGCAGGAGTGGAAGAAAGGGAGGCCGTTTTTGCTGCCTCATTGGCCTTTCTGTTCCCTCTTGAGATTAATCTGTTCCCTCTTTGGCCTTTCTGTCCCTGTTTGATGTCCCCGACAGTGTATAGCTCCTGCCTTAACTGGGAGATATGCAGCCTGAAGGAGTTGGTAAATAAGGGGGCCGTTAGTGATAGGGGTCCCTTTGGCAGTGAGGAATCCCCTCTCTTGCCAGGTGATGGTGTGGGAATGAAGAATGTGATATGCATATTTGGAGTCTGTGTAAATGTTGACTCATTTGCCTTTGGAAAGGGTTAGGACTCTGGTGAGAGCTATGAGTTCTGCTTTTTGAGAGGAGGTTTCTGGAGGTAGGGGCTTAGCTTCAATTACTTCGTCAAGGGAAACAACTCTTACCCAGCAATTCTGGGGGAGTCAGTGGGTCTGGAAGAGGAGCCATCTATAAATAGTTGGTCTCTGGGGTCGATGAGAGGCTCAGAGGAAGTGTTTGGAAAGTGTGGCTGCAGGTGATATAAGATGTCTGTGCAAGAATGAGTAGGAGAGGTAGGGGATACGGGGAGTAAGGATGCTGGGTTGAGGGGAGCACTTTTGGCAAGACTGAATTCAGGATTTTCGATAAAGAAGGCATGGAATAATCGAATCCGTGAAGGAGGAAGGGAGCCTAATGCTCGGGAGGAGAGGAAATCCTGTAGATTATGAGGACTGTAGACAGTGTTATTTTGACTGAATGTTAGTTTCCGGTTTTTTTTTTTTTTTTTTTTTTTTTTTTTTTTTTTTTTTTAGAGCTAAAGTGGCTGCTGTTGCTAGCACTCTAAGACAGGTTGGCCATCCTCTGACTGTGTTTTCTAATTGTTTAGAGAGGTAGGTTACAGGTGCAAAGGAAGGAGGGTCTTCTTTCTGTTGCCCTAAGATACTGAGGGCTATTCCTTGACTTTCGGCAGTATAGAGAGTGAAAGTTTGGGAGATACTAGGTAAGGACAGAGCTGGTGTAGTGACGAGCAGTTTGGAGTTCGCGGAGCTGGGGAGTATTATGTGAGGAGTTTAGGGGTTAATTGAGAGGGCCTTTTGTTGCTTCATAGAGTGGGGGAGCTAGGAGGGCAAAGTTGGGAATCTCTATTCTAAATAAGCCTGCTAGTCCTAGAAGGAAAGGACTTTGCTTTTGGAGGCGACTTAGTGCCACTCAGGTGGGGGTCATAGCCTGGGCCCCAGGAGGAAGTTGAATTCCTAAGTAGGTCACCATGGAGGTGGAGAGTATTGTGGATTTTTGAAAGGATGTTTCTGCCTAGGAGTGGAGTTGGACATGAGGGCAGGGCTAAGAAAGAGTGAGTGAAGGAAAAGGTGTGCAGGGAGCAGAATAGTGGAGGGGTGGCTCGGGATTTGGAGACTTGACCATCAATTCCTACAACAGAGACCTGGGAGGACTTGGTGGGTCCTGAAAAATTAGGTAAAGCCAAGTAGGTTGTCCTGGTATTAATTAAAAAAAAAAAAAAAAAAACCTATTGGCCTACCTGCCACCATCAGGGTTACGCTTGGCTCAGATGAAGAGATGGTAGTTGCTGGGGTGTCTGCTCCAGGGCCCCATCAGTCTTCAGCAACAAGGCCCATGAGATCTGAGTAGGAGGTTTTGGCCGGCTCAGGAAGGGATGGGGGCGGTCCTTGCCGGGGCCACCACTCACAGTCCGACTTCCAGTGGGGTCCTCTGCAGGGGGGGAACAGCCTGGTGGGCTTATCTGGGTTAGAGCATTGTCAGGACTAGTGGCCTTCACTGCCACACTTGAAACAGGCACCACGTGGAAGTGGATTGCTAGGAGGCTTCTGTGTGGAGCTGTGGCCCTGTTGGCCTGCAGGGCCCCTGATGGCAGAAGCAAGCATTTGAAACTCTGCCTGTTTTTGCCTTTCTTTCCTCATCACCATTGTTAAAGACTTCGAAAGCTAAATTAAGAAGGTCTCATTGTGGGGTCTGAGGGCGTCTTCAAGCTTCTGAAGCTTGTGCCGAATATTGGGTGTGGATTGGGAGATAAAATGGGTATTAAGAACAATAGTTCCTTCCTGGGAGGCAGGGTCAATGCAGGTATACTTTTGGAAAGCCTCTGTAAAGCAGGAAAGGAATTGAGCAAGATTTTCATCTGGTTTTGAGAAATTTCTTTAAGTTTTCCAAAATTTATAGCCTTATGGGCAGCTTTGTTAAGGCCTGCAATGAGGCAAGTAATTATAAGGTTATGGGATGCTCGGCTGGGGTTTGTGGGTTGGTACTCCCAGGAAGGCTTTTCTCAGGGAACAACAGTGGCTTCTACAGGCTTAGTAGGATCTTGCCAATGAGGATTATTGGCATGTGCCTATGCTGAGAGCCACACTCCTTTATTCTCTTCTGGAAGGAGGATAGAAGAGAGGATAATGTAGAGATCATGCCAAGTGAGTTCATTAGATTGGGTAAGATATTCAAATTCTTTGATATAAGTATTGGGATTGGAGGAGAAGGACCTGAGACATTTCTCAATTTGGGAGAGATTGGAGAGGGAAAAAGGGACATAGACAGGGACGATCCCCTTGGCTCCTGCTACTTCCTGGAGAGGAAGCAAGGGAGCTGGTTGCTGAGCATGTTGGGCCCAGCAGGTGAGGGGTGGAGACAGAGAGGACTCAGAGTCAGAAGCAGGGTGGTTGGAGAGAAGCAGGGAGAGGGGTAGAGCTGGAGTGGAGACATACCATGGAAGATCACGATGCTCTGGTGGAGGATCATGATGCTGTCAGGGAGGGGGGAAAGTGGTGGGGTCGAAGGAAGAGGAGTGGTCAGCTGGGGCTGTGGGGCAGGAGGCGAGTCAGTTTTGGAGTGGGTGAAGAGGATTTAGAAAGTAGAACAGAACTGACAGAGGGAAGGGTGGTTACAGAGTGAAGAAAGCATGAACATAAGGAATCTGAGACCATTTCCCATTGCAATGGCAAAAGTTGTTTGTCTTTAAGTACATTGAAAAAGATAAACCTCTTAGAGTGGATTTCTGAACAAAGGCCGAGAGCATTGAGATTGCGGAGGAGACACCCAAGGTCTTGGAAGGGGTAGACTGGGAGACTCCTATAGTGAATGGAGGAGGGGAAGGTAGGGGAAGAAGAGACTGTGGGTGACAAGGACGGTGGGAGATGGCATCCCCTTTGCCATGGAACTTCTCCGGAATAGAGGAGGTAACCGCCAAGTCAGGCGTCCCTGAAATGGAGGAACCGGAGGCCCAGAGGCCGGAGGAAGCCCTTGGCCCAGTGCTGGGTCTTTTGGAAATGGAGAGACTGAAGGTCAAGGGTTCCGGGGAATGGCAACAGTCTTTCACTCACCCTGACAGAGGCTTTGATGGTGGATGAGGTTGCCAGCAATGGGAGAGTCTAGGGGATTCTCTGGGTCTTCAGCAGATTCGGGGAAGGGGAGATTGGCCGGGAGAGGGGTGATGGGGGGCGCGGGGGGGGGGGGGAAGAGAGAGAGAGAGAGAGAGAGAGAGTCCCCGCCACAGTCTATTGCCTTCCTGGGTTTCGGCACCGGAATGTAAAGCCAGCCGACAGAAAGGACGAGAGAGAGACCCAAGGTCAGGCCAGGAAGTTTATTAACCTGCCGGCTGCTCCATCACAGACAGAGGAGGTAGCCCCGAGTTTAAAAAATGAGGTGTTTATATGGGGGAAGAGAGACCCTGGGGTTGTTCGCTGGTTAATTTTGCCACATATTACCTTGTGACGTTTATTACAGGAGGGTGTAGGTAAAGTTTATGTTTCCCACGACCTCCCACTGTGTGGTCCCAATGGTTTGTAATTGGAGTTTGTTTATTGCAGCAAGGTCTGCTAAGTGGTCTGCTGGCTTCACCACAGTGCCTAGATAAGGGCTTAGAAATGTAAAGAGGCTTAGGGGAAGGGTGGGTACGGAGTAGAGTTGCAGAGCATTAGGGGGAGGGGTGGACAGCACCAAGAAGCTTTCTTGGGGGCAGTTTGTCCCTAACAAAGAGAATCAGCGAATGGCAAAAGTCACACAGATATTCACTTGAAAGTACTCATTCCCTAAGCCAGTATTGAATCTGGCCACCACTGTAAAATGGCAGAGGCTAAACAAAACATTGTCACATGGTTACAGGTCATGCTCCCAAGGATGTAAAACAAGATGGAGGCCTGGAGCAAAGTTTGCTACTGACCATACAGAAAGTCATGCAAAGCACACCAGATTGCCTACAGCTTAAGACCTGCCTCACAAATCCTTTTTCATAATTAAAGCTTTACAGATAACATAAACAGTGATCCTTATCATTCCTGGCTTAGTAAAACATCTTCTAAAAGAAGAGAAAAAAAAAAAAAAAAAAACCCTCACTTAAAAGTTAACTGCTGACAGGGTAGAGAAAAGGAAAAAAAAGTTTTAAAGTGCGGGGAGGAACCTCTTATTCTTATACAAATGTGTTCCTCCAACAGGGAGAGAAACTTCACTGATTTCTCCCATTGGGCACCTTTGGGTCATGGGCCATGCACCCCAGTCCTGGCCTAGAAGGAGTCGGGGAGCTGCTGTTGATTAATCCAGCCCATGTTCACCTAAAGCCGTTGGGGTGGGGTTGTGTACCATTTACCCTCAGAAGAAGTCTGAGAACAAAAAGTCTTAAAAGCAAAAGGAAAAACAGTTTTTTGATTCACATCTGACTCACCCCTCCTTAAGCCCCACATCTGGATGCCAAAAATGTTGCAGAACTTTCTCTTTAGTTCAGCTAAAACTGGGTTCTTGTCATACAACCAGGAAAGATTATGCTCACAGACACATATAAGGGTGAAGAGTAGAATTTATTGGGTGAAAAGGAAAAAGGAAAAACAACTCTCAGCAAAGCGAGAGGGAGTCCTGCCAACAGGCTCCCACTCACAGATTGAGCACCAGGCCAACACACAGGAACTGCAGAGACCAGCCTCCTCCCCTGCTGCATAAGGCATGAACTCCTGTGGCTCCATCCCCTTCCCCCAGTGAGCAGGTGGGCATTATTCAGAGAGAAGCAGTCAGGAAATGGCGTGCTTCATTTGGGACCAGCAGTCTGGTTTTTCAGCCTTCAGGCTATTTTAGGCTTGATGGTGGGGTTTCATCAGGGACCCTTGGCTGTCTCTTGTCTCTATCAGTTGCAGTTTACAACAATGTACTAATAGCCTGACTTCCTTCACCTTTCTTCTGGTACTCACATTTAAATACAGAAATTTTATTGTTAAATGCAGCTGTTCCAATAAAAGTATTAATCTTTTCTAGGCAGATCATCAGATTAATGATTAGGATAAAAAGGGTGAAAGATTATGTGAGACTATTTTGAAAATGTATGATTTTTGTCCCGCTGAACTCTTGAACATAACTTTTCTTTCTCATTAAATTGTATAAAAAACATTTTTCTATAAAAATGCTTTTGTCTCTTTTGCATACAACATATCATGACAAAAGTCTGTGTAAATGTGGGGAATTATTGAATATTAAATATAAATATCAATGAATGGAACACACTGATGTTGTAACAGCAGAGAAAAAACAAACCCTAACAACTGAGGAGGCATGGGTATCAGGGAGAGCATTAGTGATCTTTGCTTTTCAAAAATATTCTTGGAAGCTTTCCTGCCTTCCTGAAGACTCCCAATGCTGGTTTTCCAAACTTCTATGAGCCCTTTGAAGTAAAATTGACTCCTGAGCCTAAGATTATACCTGACAATGCTGATTATGAGACAGTAGGGGGTGGCCTTAGCTCCTGCACTATCCACAAAAAACACTTCCCAGTGTCCTTTATGTTCCTGAGTAGGATAAATTGGTGTCATCGGCAAGCAAAACTACTTGGAATAGTCTTTAGGCAATCATTCTGAAACCAAGGACCAAACTGAATTAACTGGACTAGACTGAAAATGTTAGAGCAAATCCCCCATGGTGATTTTGTCCTGATGAATTCACTGGGGATCCTTTAACCTGTATTGCCTGAATGTATGTTCAGTTTGGCATGTGTTTCTAAGGGTAACATGTGTCCCTTCTGGGATTGTACTTCTTATGTGTGTATCCTGTCTATTATGACACTACTTCAACCTGCAAGGCTTTCAGGTCAGCATGCAAGGCTTAGGAATTAGCCAGAGTTATTCTGCATCTCAATTGTTGATAGAGCCAGAAATAAAGGTTGATGTGGAAACTTGAGGACACAATCCAACTTTCTAAGGTAGACCTTTCTGGCTAATGACTTTTGTTTTTACTGGCTAAATTAAGAAAATCTAAAGGGCATAAACTGAGACCAATACTGCAGTTTGGTATCATTATGCTGTGTGGGGTCCTACTACTACTAATTTTCCTATAAAGATGCCTTGACTAAGGGCCAATGGGGTGGACTGTGCACAAAAGAGTTAACATAGAAGTTCTCAGAGTTCCATACTTAGAAAGGTCTTGCAAGATTGACCCTTGGCTGCTGTCTAGAAACTCAGATTTGGGAAAAATTCCCAACATTCCCGAAACTCATAAGAGTGGCTCACTCTACCTAACCTGTTTATACAAATGCAGTGGTTTATGTTAAACATCTGCTTTCCTTCTGAAAGTCTATGATTTTGGTATATGCTAGGCAGAAGGTACTTGCATTGCCAGCCTCCAGTAAAAACTCTGGTAATTGGGGATATTGAATTCTGGAATGACAGTGTGAAGAGCTACCCATGGACCTACTCTCCAGTGAATCCTGTAAAAATTATTTTAAAAAATCAACTATTTAATGTCTCTGAAAATGGTCCTAAAAGCATAAAACAAATGAAGAAACATATTCAGAAAATCTACTAAAATTCATTGAGGAAAGAGAGTCTATGGTGTTTGATACAAGAGTTCTCCTTTATCCCTCTCTCGTAATTCAGGAAGATGGAGGAAACTACATTGTAGACAGACAAAGTGTTGCAGTCTTCCTGCTCCTTAGCTCAGAGAGGTCTGAGTTCTTGTCCCATAATCAAGAAGAATTAGGCACATTGACATCAGAGAGTGAGTAGGGCTGAGTAGAATTTATTAAGCAGAAGGAAAGCTCTCAGCAAACAGAGGGATCCTGAAAGCAGGTTATCATTTCACAGTTGAATATAAAGTCATTTATATAAAAGCTGATGGAACTGGGTTTCTTATTTGCTTAAGGTGTAAATTCCTGGTGGCTCTACCCCATCTTTCCAGGGCACATGTGGGCCTTTAGCCTGAGTCACTCAATACTGATTTATTTTCTTTACTGCACATGTGTCAAGGGATGGAATTTTCCACTTCTGGCATGTTTAGGCAAGTCTCCTGCATAACTTCTGTTATCTGTGTAACTGTGGACAACCTTAGGCAAGCCCCCTGTGCAAGTTTCCTTACCTGCACAAAACATCTAGTGTAAGCCCTTGTGGTATGTGTGGATTAGGCAATGACCTGGGTGGGTCGGACATTCTCTTGGGACCCTTCCTTTACTGTCTGCCTAAAGCAAGCTGGCTAACTCCTCTCAATAGCTAAGAGCACAGGGTTCCCTTTCCCTAGAGCTCTCAGTTAGGGGACTTCTTTCTCCGGAGTAGCAGGACATCAGTACTTCTTATCCTGCCCCCAGCTTCATGTTGCTGAGGCTAAGTGTTGGGAGAGTGTGGCCAAAAGTTGAGGCTCATTTCTTCTTGCCAATCCCCACTCATGGAATGGAGGCTCTAAATTGGATGTGGTAATGCTTAGAATACTGAGGCCCCAATTACTTTTTCTCCAGCTCATAAGGCAGTGGTCTCAAGCTAGGAGAAGTGAGTCAAGGAGACCTAAGGCTACCCCCACCTCCACTGAGCACTCAGCTCCTAGAGTAGGAGTATCACTCAAAGATAAGTGTGCCATTGTCCCCAACCCCAGCTCCAGATCTGTCTCAGAGATTTTGCCTGGTGGAAGAAGCAGGCCATAAAACAGATAGATCCTTTTCTCTTCCCAAATAAACTTACTTTATTTGCAATAGTGAAGTTGAAGACTAAGGATGCAGCTATGGTTTGAATGTTTGTGTCCCTTCCAAAATTTATATTAAAACTTAATCCCTAATATAACAGTAATAAGAGGTAATACCTTTAGGAAGTAATTAGGCCATGAAAGTTCTTCCCTCATAGATGGCATTAGTGACCTTATACAAGGGCTGGAGGCAACTAGTAAGGCACCATTTTTGCCCTTCTGCCTTCTGCCGTGTGAGGACACAGTGCTCACCCTATCCAGAGGATATATCTTTGTTCTCCTTTCTTATCTCAGATTCTCTAAAAGACATAAACTTGTATAAAATAATAATTATAACAATGTATTAATGGGTTTTTAACATTAACACAATGTATACATATATGAAAACCACTAATACCATAAAATAGAAAAATATAATACAGTAATATAGAAGTAACATTTCTATATCTCATTGGAATTAAGCTGCCATGAATCTGAAGATCATTCTGATAAGTTAAAATGTGCATAGTAAGCTGTAGGGCAGCTACTAGGGAAATAAAAATAAATTACAAAAAGGTTGTGATAAATAATTAAATGTTTCATTAGAAAATATTCACTTAATGCAAAGGAAAGCAGTAAAGAAGAAATAGAGGATAAAAAAGACATGAAACAAATTGGAAATAAAAAAGTAAAATGGCACACTTAAATCTTACTGTAACAGTAATAACATTAAATGTGGATGGATTAAACAATCTAGTCAAGAGCAGAGATTGTCAGATGGCATAACAAAATAAGAGTCACCATATGCCACCTAGACAATTCACAGTATAGATTTCAAAATACAAAATGATTGAATGTAAAAGGATGAAAAAATATAAATCATACAAACAGCAGCCACAGAAAGTTTAAGTGACTATACTAATATTAAACACAGAGGACTTTAAAACACACACTATAGCTGATGAGGAACATTTTATAATGATAAAACATTGAACCCACCACGGGGATAGTACAATTATAAGTATACATATATTTAATAGGAAAGTACCAAAATATATGAATCAAAACTTGACAGAAATGGACAAGGAGAGTTGGGCATTTCAATACTCCATATTCAATAATGGATATAACAATTAGACAAAAGATCAAAAAATAAATAGAAAACCAGTTAGACTTAAGAGACACCAACAAAACATTCTGCTAAGCAACAAATAAATTATTATTAAATCTACATGGAACATTCTCCAGTATAGACAAATGATAGAGCATAAGAAACAAATATATTTAAAAAGGTTAAAAATAATGTAAGCTATGTTCTCCAAGTAGAATGGAAAGAAACAAGAAATCAACAGTGGAAAAAAAGTGGAAAATCCACAAATATGTAGAAATTAAACAACACACTGTTAAACAACCAAGAGTCAAAGACAAATTAAAAGAAAAATTTTGAAAGATTTTGAGACAAAAGAAAGTGAAAATACAGCATACAAATATCTATGGGATGCAGCAAAAACAGTGATCACAGGAAAATGTATAGTTGTTGATACTTACATTATATAGAAAGAAAGATTCCAAATCAATAACATCACCTTATTCCTCAAAGAATTAGGAAAAGAACAAGTTAAATTCAAAACTAGAAGATGGAAGAAATAATAAAGATTAGGGGAGAGAAAGTTGAGCAGAGAATGAAAAAAACAATACAGAGAATCTATGAAACCAAAAGTTTCCTCTTTGAAAAAAATCAATGAAATTGGCAAGTCTTTAGCTAGACTGACTAGGAAAAGAGAGAAGACTCAAATTACTAAAAATAGAAATGAAAATGGGGCATTACTCTAGTGCTTACAGAATAAAAAGGATTATAGAAAAACATTATGAACACTTGTGCATTAACAAATTAGATAATGTAGATGAAATGAACAAATTTCTAGAAAGCAACTATCAAAACTTGCTCAAGAAGAAATAGAGAATTTGAACAGACCTATAATTGAAGAGGTTGAGTCAGTAATCAAGAACATCCAGGCTGGGTGTGGTGGCTCACACCTGTAATCCCAGCACTTTGGGAGGCCAAGGTGGATGGATCACTTGAGTCCAGGTGTTGGAGACCAGCCTGGGCAAAATGGAAAAATCTCATCTCTACAAAATTATATTTATAAATAGCTGGGTGTAGTGGTATACACCCGTAGTCCAAGCTACTTAGGTGGGTGAGGTGAGAGGATTGCTTGAGGCTGGGAGGCAGAGGTTGCAGTGAGCCAAGATCATGACATTGCACTGCAGCCTGGGTGACAGAGTGAGACCTGTTTACAAAAAAAAAAAAAAAAAAAAAAAAAAAAGGAAGAGCACAGGACAAGATGATTTCAATAGTGAGGTCTAACAAACATTAAAAGAAGAATTAGCACCAATTATTCTCCTGAAATATAAGAGAACACTTTCTAATATATACTATGAGGTCAGAATTACCCTGATTCCAAAGCCACATAAAGATGCCACAATAAAAGAATAGACCAATATCTCTTGTGAAAACAGATGCAAAAACCCTCAACACAATACCAGCAAACTTAATTCAGCAACATATTAAGAGGATTACACATCATGACTGGGATTTATCCCCAAAATGCAAGGTTTGTTTAACATGCAAAAATCAATTAATGTAATACACTATATTAATAGAATAAAAAACAAAACCACAAGGTCATATCAATACATGCAGAAAAAAGTCTGATGACATTCTACACCCTTTTATGATAAAGACACCTAACAAACTAGAAACAGAAAACTCTCTGATAAAGGAAGACTATAAAAAACTCATAACATAAATCATGTTTAATGGTGAAATACTGGATTTTTTCCCCTAAGAAATGAAACAAGGATAGCTGCTTTCTCACTTCTATTTAACATTGTAATGGAACTTCTAACCAGAGAAATTAGGGAAAGAAAAGAAATAAAAAACATCTAAATTGGAAAGAAAAAAGCATCTTTATTTGCAAATGATATATTCTTATATGCAGAAAATCATAATGAATCTACTAAAAATTATTAGTACTAATACATGTTTGTCAAAGCTCAAGACACAAGATCAATGTTCAAAAATCAATTGCATTTGTATATGTATGTAATAGATAATAAAGAAATTATATTAAGAAAACAGTTCCATTTAGAATAGCATCAGAAAGAATAAAATGATTTGAGTCAAATTTAACAATGGAAATTCAAATTTACTCTAAAAATTTAAAGACATTGTGGAATGAAATTTAAAAAGATCCAGAATTTTTTTTTGTGTGTGTGTGTGCAGATTAGAGGTTTTGTTGTGCCTTAGCCACTTGGAAATAGCAAGATAATGTCAGAAGTGATTGAACCAGAGCAACTCCATCTTCAGTAGGGGCTGGGTGAAATGACGCTGAAACCTACTGGGCTGCATTCTCAGATGGTTAAGGCATTCTAAGTCACAGGATGAGACAGGAGATCAGCACAAGATACAGGTCATAAAGACCTTGTTGATAAAACAAGTTGCAGTAAAGAAGCTGGCCAAAACCCACCAAAACCAAGATGGCTATGAGAGTGACCACTGGTCATCCTCACTATTACACTCCCATCAGCGCCATGACAATTTACAAATGCCATGGCAACATCAGGAAGTTACCCTTTATGGTCTAAAATGGGGAGGCATAAAAATTCCACCCTTTGTTTGGCATATAATCAAGAGATAAATAACCACAAAAATGGGCAACCAGCAGCCCTTAGGGCTGCTCTGTGGAGTAGCTATTCTTTTATTCCTTTATTTCTTAATAAACTTGCTTTCACTTTACAGATTCACCTTGAATTCTTTCTTGTGTGAGATCCAAGAACCCACTCTTGGGGTTGGTATCTGGATCCCTTTCTGGTGACAATAGTGCATAAAGATCTATTCTGAGAGCTTCAATTCAAGAAGGAAAAATGGAAATCCACCAGAATCATGAAGGACACCCCAGAACCTGGGGGAGAGTACAATAGCAAACAGCTTTCTTGATGTCATCTGGCTGGTTAAAAGAATTTGGTGCAGGGGAACCCTCTCTGCTCCACACCAGGCGGATCTCCAGGCATTTGGAGTACCTGCTTACCTGGATCAGCACTCTGACATTCCCCACTCTTCCTGTGCAGAGACCCAGGTGCATAGAGGCTCTCTCTGCTTTATGCCCAGGCGTATCTCCAGGCATTCAAAGCATCCACTCATCTAGTTAAGCAGTCTCAGCTGCCCCACTCTTCCTGGACATAGATTATGGTGCTGTGAGACCCTCTGCTACAGGCTTAAGCAGATGAGCACCTGCTTGCCTTGTTCAGCCGCCTGAGTTTCCCCACACCTCTTGTGCAGAGATCTTGGTGCAGGGATGCGCTCTCTGCTCCACACCCACCCATATTTCCAGGCATGTGAATCACCCAATCTCACGGATTAGGAGTTTAGGCCACCTCTTATTCTCATGCAGAGAACTTGTCACTGAGGATGTTCCCTAGCTTCACATCTAGGTACACCCCTCAGTGCTGCCCACTAAATTCTCCTTCAGAAGAGGTCTTTGTGTCGACCACTGGGTGATCTGTAGGTAGATCTGCCTAGTCTGGCCCTACTCATTGTGGCCACAAGCCCCTTGGGGCTGAGCAGGAAGCTGAGACTTCTGTATATTCGCTAAATAAGCTCATTACCCAAGGCAACAGAGAGCATCTGCCAGTAAACAAAGATCAAGCATATAGTCCGCCATGTAGGCCACATCTAGCTCTTACCCATGAGTGCCATCTACTGGCTCGTAGGTTGAACTGCACAGCCTAAAATAAAACTCGCGGAAAGAAGTGCGTAGGACTAAGAGAAACAAAGCCAAAAGACTACCCAGTATTCTCTACAGTCGCACAGAGACAGGTAGAAAGGGGAAAGGAAAGAAAACAAAAAACAAAAAACAAAATTATAGGAAAGGAAAGAAAAAGAAACAAAATTCACCCACACGAAAATAATTACAAAAATTAGAAGTGTCAGCATCTCCAAATGAGAAGGAACCAGCATAAAAAAATCTGGCACCATGAAAAATCTGAAGATAGTGAAGCTACCAAAGGATCACACTAGCCCTCCAGCAATGGTGTCCAGCAAAAATAGAAACTCAGAAGTGACGCTTAAAGAATTCATAGCACAATTTGCAAGGAAGTTCAATGTGATCAAAAACAAGGTTGAAAATAAACACAAAGAAAAATCTAAAGTGATCCAGGAAATGAAGGAAGAGATAAACATCTTAAAAAGAAACCAAAAAGAAATTCTAAAATGGAAACATTCACATAAGGAATTTCAAAATAAAATGGGAAGCTTTATCAATAGGCTGCACCAAACAGAAAAAAGACTTCCGGAACTTGAAGACTGGTCTTTTGAACTAATCCAGTCAGAAAAATAAAGAAAACATAATTGTTAACAAATGAACAAAGTTTCCAAGAAATATGGGATTATGTAATATGACTAAATTTAGGAATTATTGGCTTCCTGAGAGAGGAAAACAAGCAAACAACCTGGAAAACATATTAGAGTCATTGAAAAAAATTTCCATAATCTCGTTAGAGAGGTAGACATCCGGATTCAAGAAATACAGAGAACACCTGCACGGTACTATATAAAATGAACATCACCAAGGCATATAGTCATCAGATTGTCCAAGATATATGCTAAAGAAGAAATCTTAAAGGCAGCTGTAGAAAAAGGTCAGATGACATACGGAGGGAGCCTCAACAGGCTAACAGAAGACTTCTCAGCAAAATCCTTACAAGGTAGGAGAGATTGGAGGCCTATCTTCAGTATCTTTAAAGAAAAGAAATTCCAATCAATAATTTTTTATCCCACCAAACTCAACTTCATAAATGAAGGAGACATAAAATATTTTTCAGACAATCAAGTGCTAAGGGAATTTGTAACCACTACACAAACCATACAAGAGATCCTTGAGAGTTCTAAATATAGAAACAAAATAATAATACCTGTCACCACAAAACACTCCTAATTACATAGCCCACAGACACTATAAAGCAACCACACAATAGACACTACGGAGCAACTAGTCACAAAACCTCACATATTAATATTAATCTTGAATGTAAATGGTCTAAATGTCCCACTTAAAAAGCACAGAGTGGCAATCTGGATAAGAAAAATCAAGACCCATTAATTTGCTGTCTTCAAGAGAACCATCTCACTTGTAACAAAACCCATAGGCCCAAGGTAAAGGGTTGAAGAGTCACACTGCAAATGGAGAACAAAATACATCAGAAGTTATCATTATACTTAGATAAAACAGACTTTAAATCAGCAATAGTAAAAAAAAAAAAAAAAAAAAAAGGAAAAAGAAGAGCATTACACAATGAAAAATGGTTCAATTCAACAAAAAGGGTTAGCTATCCTAAATATATATGAACTCAACATTGGAGCACTGGGATTCACAAAAAGAAGCACTTCTAGACCTATAAAGAGACTGAGACAGCCGCCTGATAATAGTGGGAGACTTCAACACCCCACTGTAAACATTAGACAGATCACTGAAGCAGAATACTAACAAAAAAAAATTCTGGAATTAAATGTGACATTTGGCCAGTTGGAACTAATAAACATCTACAGATTACTCCACCCATCTACCACAGATTTTACATTCCTCTCATCTGTGCACAGAACATACCCCAAGATTTACTACATGCTTGGCCATAAAGCAGGTATCAAAAAATTTTAAAAAAATCATATTAAACATACCATTAGAGCACATTGTAATAAAAATATAAGTCAATACCAAGATCTCTCAAAACCACATAATTACATGTAAATTAAGCAATTTGCTCGAGTGATTTTGCATTAACCATAAAGTTAATGCATAAATAAATAAATCTCTGAAATAAATAAAAACAAAGTCACAACATACCAAAATCTCTGAATGCAGCAAAAGCCACGTTAAGTCAAAATTTATATTATTAAGTGCTTACCTTAAAAAGTTAGAAAGATCTCAAATTAACAATTTAACATCACACACAAGGGAATTGGGAAAACAGGAACAAATTAACCCGAAAGCTGACAGAAGTAAAGAAATAACTAAAATCAGGGCAGAGTTGAAAAAATTGAGACCCAAAAATCCAAACACTCAATGCAACCAAAAGTTAAATTTTTGAAAGGAAAAAAAGATTGATTGATAGACCACCAGCTGCATTAACCAAAAAGAAAAAAAAAAAAAGAGAGAAAAGATTGAAATAAGTACATACAAAAATAACAAAGGTGACGTTACAATTAATCTCACAGAAATACAAAAGAACCTCAGAGATTCTACATATACAAATTAGAAAACCTAGAGGAAATGGATAAATGCCTGTAAACACGCAATCTCTCAAGATAAAATCAGGAAGAAATTAAAATGCTGATCAGATTAATATCAAGCTCCAAAATAGAATAAACAATATAAAACCTACCAACCAAAAATGCCCTGGACCAGATGGATTCATAGTTGAATTACACCAGGCATACAACAAAGAGCTGGTACCCATTCTATTGATACTATTCCAAAAATTTGAGGAGAAGGGACTCTTCCCTAACTCATTCTATGAGGCCAGCATCATTCTTACTAAAACTCAGCAAAGGCACAAGGAAAAAAGAAAGTTACAGGCCAATATATCTGATAAACATAAACACAAAAATCCTCAATAAAATCCTAGCAAACTAAATCTAGCAGCATATCAAAAAGTTAATTCAGCACAATCAAGTAGAATTTATTCCTAGTATGCAAGGCTGGTTCAACATATGAACATCAATTAATGTAATTCACTACACAAACAAAATTAAAAACAAAATCCATATTATCATTTCAACAGATATAATAAAAGCTTTTGATAAAATACAATATCCCTTCATGATTAAAAAAAAAAAAAAACCTCAACACTCAACAGCATGGGCATCAAAGGAACATGTTACAAAATAAGAGCTATCTATGACAAACATACAGCCATCATCATACTGAATAGGCAAAAACCAGAAGCATTTCCTTGAAAACGGAAAAAGACAAGGATGCCCAATCTCATTCCTCCTATTCAACATAGTACTGGAAGTCTTAGCCAAAGCAATCAGTCAAGAGAAAAGCATAAATGGCATCCCAATAAGAAAAGAAGTCAAGCTATCTCTCCTCATGGATGAATTGATTCTCTACCTAGAAAACCCTAAAGACTCCACCAAATGGCTTGTGGAACTGGCAAATGACTTTTCGGATACAAAATCAACATATAAAAATCAGTAGAGTTTTTATACACCAGTAACATTCAAGCCAAAAGTCAAATATGGAACACAATCCCATTTACAATAGCCACAAATAAATAAAATACCTAGGAATACATCTAACTGCTGGGCATGGTGGCTCACGCCTGCAATCCCAGCACTTTGGGAGGTCGAGGCAGGTGGATTGCCTGAGCTCAGGAGTTCGAGACCACCTTGGGAAACATGGTGAAACCTCGTCTCTACTAAAATACAAACAATTAGTCAGGTGTGGTGGCATGGGCCTGTATTCCCAGCTACTCAGGAGACTGAGGCATGAGAATCATTTGAGCCCAGGAGGTGGAGGTTGCAGTGAGCCAAGATCACGCCACTGCACTCCAGCTTGTTCTACAGAGTGAGACTCCATCTAAAAACAAACAAACAAACAAACAAAACAAGAAAAAAACAGGAATACATCTAACTGAGGATTTGAAAGATCTCTACAAGGAGAACTACAAAACACTGCTGCTGAAAGAAATTATAGATGAAACAAATGGCAAAACATTCCATGCTCATGAATAAGAAGAGTCAGTTTTGTTAAAATGGCCATACAGCTCAAAGTAATCTACAGATTCAATGCTATTCCAATCAAACTATCAATGTCATTTTTTATAGAAAAACAATTTTACAATTCATATGGAAGCAATAATGACCCAAATAGCCAAAGCAATTCTAAGCAAAAGGAATGAAGCCAGAGGCATCACATTACCCAACTTCAAACTATACCATAAGGATACAGTAAACAACACAGCAGGGTATTGGTACTAAAACAGACACAGAGTCCAAAGATGGGGGGGAAAAAGAAAAGAGAACTCCAAAATAAAACTGCACACCTGCAGCTATGTAATCTTGGCAAACTTGATGATAATAAATAATGGGGAAAGTACACCCTATTCAATAAATATCACTGGGATACCTGCTAGCCATATGTAGAAGAATAAAACTAGACTCCTACATTTCACCATATGCAAAAATTAACTAAACATGGATTAAAAATTTAGATGTAACACCTCAACCTATAAGAATCCTAGAAGAAAACCTAGGAAACACCCTTCTGGAAATTGTTCTTGAAAAAGAATGTATTACTAAGTCATTAAAAGCAATTACAAGAAAATCAAAAATTGACACGTGGGACCAAATTAAACTGAAGTGCTTCTGCACAGCAAGAGAAACTATCAACAGAGTAAAAAACCTACAGAATGGGAGAAAATATTTCCAAACAATGCATCTGACAAAGGTCTAATATCCAGAATATAAAAGAAACGGAAACAATTACACAAGCAAAATTCAAATAACTCCATTAAAAAATGGGTGAAAGAGATGAGCAATGCTTCTCAAAAACAAGACTTAAGAGTAGTCAACAAAAATGAAAAAAAAAAATGCTTCAAATCAGTAATCATCAGATAAAAGCGAATCAAAACCAAGATGAGTTGATCAAGATGGCAGAATAGAGCGCTCCACTCATCATATCCCCTTCAAAGATACCAGTTTATCGACTATCTACACAAACAACAACCCTTCATAAGAAACAAAAATCAATCAAGTGAGCCCTTACAGTTCCTGGTGTTAACTTCACTGAAACAAGCACTGAAGAGGTAGAAAAAGTCTTGAATTGCCGTTGCCACCCATCTCCCCCTACCACTGGCAGCTGCAGCAGTGGCATGGTGCAGAGAGCATCTCTGAGTGCTGAAGGAGAGAAAGCACAGCGGTTGTGAGGCAACAAACTCAGCACTGTAATGCTAGAGCAGAAAGGAAAACTAGACCACATTCAGCTGATGCCTGCCCACAAAGGCAGCATTTAAAACAGCCCTAGCCAAAGGGGAATTACTGATCCCAGTGGTTGAAACTTGAGTTGCTGCTAACCTTGCCACCCCAGGCTACAGTGCTTTGTATCTCTAAATAAGCATGAAAGGCAGTCTAGACCTAAAGGACTGCAACTTTCAGGTGAGTCCTAGTGCTGAACTGGTCCCAGAGACAGTGAACTGGTGGGGCATGAAACCTCCTGAGACACAAGCTGGGGCAGCAAAGGGAGTGATGGCATCATCCTTCCCCTAACCCCAGGATACACAGCTCACAGCTCCAAAAGAGAATCTTTCTTTCTGCTTGAAGAGAGAAGAGGGAAGAATTTTCCATCTCTTCAGGAGGACTCTGTCTTACACCTAAGATTTACGCTCAGCCACAGGACAGGTCACTGTTCAGAGTCATGAGACCCCTGTCTCAGGCCATAGCTCACAGACAACATTTCTAGACACATCAAAGATCAGAAAATGACCCTCTGCTTTGAAGGAAATAATTAGGTCCTGGCAACACACATCAACTGCTAACTGAAGAGCCCTTGGGACCCAAATAACCAGCAGAGATATCAAGGTATTATGTTGAGGGTCCTGGGTGAGCCTCTGAGACTTGTTGGCTTCAGGTAATTACTGGCAGAGGTGGCTATGAGGTGAAACTTCTGCTTGAGATAAGCAAACACAAAAGTGAAGGGGACTTTGTCTTGAGCCTTAGGTACCAGCACAGCCACAGGGAAGTAGAGAAGCAAGTGGGCTCTTGGAGTCCCCAATTCCAGGACTTGACATCGGATGGAATTTCTGAACTTTCTCTGGGCCAGAGGTGAGTCCATTGCCCTGAAGGGGGAGTTCCAGGCCAGGTAGTGTTTACTATAAGCTGACTGAAGAGCCCCTGGACCTTAAGAGAACATCTGCAGTAGTCTGGCAGTACCCCACAATGTGACGTATGCAAGCAGGGACTACAGGGTGATCCTCTGCCTTTGGAAAAGGGAGAAAAGAGTGGGAATGACTGCATCTTGTGGTTTCAGTGAACACCAGGTAGACTTCTAAGCTTTACTACTCTAGTCTCTTGAGTCCCAGAGGGCACCTCTGGACAAACCCAAGGCCTGGGGGAACTTGCCATTGTGAATGGAAGGCCACAGGCCTGGCTGGCCTTGTCCTCTGCTAATTGAAGAGCATCAGGGTCTTGAGTGAACATAGGCAGTATCCAAGGAGTGGTTATAGCGTGTCTTGGGTGAGGCACAGTGCTCTGCTGGCTTCAAGTCTGACCCAGCACAATCATAGTGGTGATGGCTGCAGGGATACTTGTGTCACTCCAACTGCAGCTTCAGGTGTCTCAGAAGAGAGAGATAGATAGATAGATAGAGAGAGAGAGAGAGAGAGAGAGAGAGAGAGAGATTCTGTATATTTGGGAGAAAGTCAGTGAAGGAAACAAGAGTTTCTGCCTGGTAATCCAGAGAATTTGCCCAGATACTGCATTAAGGCAGTACCTCTACAAGTCTGCAAGAATCACAGTGTTACTAGGGCTGAGGTGTCCTCAACGCAAGTACAGATTATATCACAACATGCAAGTCCTTTCAAATATCTGAAAAGTCTTCCCAAAAAGGACTAGAACAAGCAAGCCCGAATAGCAAAGAGCAGAAATCACTACACTTATATCAGACAAAATAGATTTCAAAACCAAAAAACATACGAAGAGACAAAAGAAGGTCTCTGTGTAATGATAGACAAGTCAATTCAACCAGAAAATACAGCATTTTAAATATATATGCACCCAATAATGGAGCACCCAGATATGTAAAGGAAATATTATTAGAGCTAAAGAGAGAGATAGGCCCCAATACAATAATAGCTGCATATTTTAACACCCCACTTTCAACATTAGATAGATCTTCCAGATACGAATCAACAAACAAACATTGGACTTAATCTGCACTATAGATCAAATGGATCTAACAGATATTTATAGGCCATTTCATCCAACAGCTGCCGAATACACATTCTTCTCCTCAGCACATGGACTATTCTCAAGTATGGAACATATGTTAGGTCAGGTCACCAAAGAAGTGTTATGACATTGACAAAAATTAGATATAATACTACACATCTTTCCAAACCACAATAGTATAAAAGTAGAAATCAGTAACAGAAGGAATTTTGGAAACTACACAAACACATGGAAATTAAACATATACACCTACTATCTACCCACAAACATAAAAAATAAATAAAGGAATGAGAAAAATAAAATAAGAAACAAGAAAACACTATTCTCCTGAATGACCAATGAAGAAAACAAAAAGGAAATTGAAAAATTTCTGACAATAAATCACAATGAAAACATGAGATATCAAAACCTATGAGATACAGAAAAAGCAGTATTAAGATGAAAGTTTATAGCTACACATGCCTATATATAAAAAAAGAGAAAAACTCCAAAGAAACAATCTAATGATGCATCGTAAAGATTTAGAAAGGCAAGAGAAAACCAAAACCAACATTAGTGGAAGAAAAAAATATAGATCAGAGCATAAATTGACAAAATTGAAATTAAAAAATTACAAAAGATCAATAAAACAAAAAGCTTTTTTTAAATGTTAAACAAAATTGACAAACCTTTAGCCAGACTAAGAAAAAACAGTGAAGATACAAATAAATAAAATTAGAAATGCAAAAGGAGACATTACATCTGATAATACAGAAATTCAAATAATCATTAGTGGCTACTATGAGCAACTAACTACATGCCAATATTGAAAAATCTAGAAGAAATGAACACATTTATAGATAGAGCCTATCAAAATTTAACCAACAAGAAGTCCAAAACCTAAACAGACTAATAACAAATAACAAGGTCGAAGCTGTAATAAACCTCTCTCAGTAAAGAAAAGCTCAGGACCTAATGGTTCCTTACTGCTCATTTTTGTCAAACATTTAAGGAACTAATAACAATCCTACAAAAACTATTCCAAAAAAAGAGGAGGAGGAAATACCTGCAAACTCATTTTACAAGACCATTATTACCCTGATAACAAAAACAGACAAAGACACATCAAAATAAAAGAGAATGACAGGTCAATATCTTTGATAATTTTTTTTTGCAAAATTCTCAACAAAATACTAGCAAACTGAATGTAACAATACATTAAAATCAATATGATACATCATATCAACAGAATAAAAATAAAAAAGATCATTTCAATTGATGCCAAAAAAAGAATTTGATAAAATTCAATATCCATTCATGATAAAAAAAAATCTTCAAAGAACTGGGGATAGAAGGAACATACCTCAGACTAATAAAAGGCACATACAACAGTCCTGAAGCGGATATCTTACTGAATGGGAAAAAACTGAAAGCCTTTTCCTAAGATCTGGACCATCACAAAGATGCCCATTGTCACCACTATTATTTAACATAATACTAGAAGTCCTAGCTAGAGTAAGCAGATGAGAAAAAGATATTAAGGGCATCTAAATTGGAAAGGAAGAAGTAAAATTATTCTGTTTGTAGATGATATAGTCTCATATTTTGAAAAATTTAAAGACCCCACCAAGAAGCCACTGGAAGTCATAAACAAATTCAGTAAAGTTGAGGTATACAAAATCAACATATAAAAATCAGTAACATTTCTATATGCCCAAAGTGAACAATCTGAAAAAAAGTAATCCAGTATACAACAGTCACAAATAAAATTAAATACTTAGGAATAAACTTAACTAAAGAAGTGAAAGATCTCTATAATGAAAACTATAAAATACTGATGAAATAAATTGAAGAGGACACAAAAGAATAAAAAAAAAATCCCTGTTCATGAATTGGATTAACTGATATTGTAAAAATGTCCATACCACCCAAAGTGATGTATAGATTTAATGCAACCTTTTTCAAAATACCAATGACATTCTTCATAAAAATAATAATAATAATAATAATAAAACCCTAAAACTTATATGGAACCACAAATGACCTGGAATAGCCAAAGCTATCATAAGCAAAAAGAACAAAACTGGAGGAATCACATTTCCTGAATTAAAATCATATTACAGAAGTATAGTAACCAAAAGAGCATGGTACTGGCATAAAAGCAGTCACACAGACCAAGGTAATAGCATAGAGAACCCAGAAACAAATTCACAAACCAACAGTAAACTCATTTAGACAAAGTTGCCAAGAACATACCCTGGGAAAAGACAATTTCTTCAATAAATGGTACTGGTAAAACTAGATATCCATACACAGAGGAATAAAAGCTGACCCCCTGTCTCTTGCCATATACAAAAAGCAAATCAAAATGGATTAAATCGTTAAATCTAAGGCCTCAAACAATGAAACTACTACAAGAAAAAACATTGGGGGAAATTTCCAAGACATTAGTCTGGGCAAATTTCTTTTTTCTTTTTGAGACAGGTTCTTGCTCTGTCATCCAGGCTAGAGTAATGTGGCACAATCTCAGGTCACTGTAACCTCCACCTCCCAGGCTCAAATGATTCTTCCACTTCAGCCTTTTGAGTAACTAAGACAACAGGCTTGCACCACCACACTCAGCTAAGTTTTTATATTTTTGTAGAGAAGAGCTTTCACCACATTGCCCTGGTTGGTCTTGAATTGTTAGGCTCAAGTGATCCACTTGCCTCGGCCTCCCAAAGTGCTGAGATTACAGGTGTGAGCCACTGTGCCCAACCAGTGCAAAATTTCTTGAGCAATACCCCATAAGCAAAGGAAACCAAGCCAAAAATGGATAAATGGAATCACATCAAGTTAAACATCATCTGCACGGCAAAAGAAACAATGAACAAAGCAAAGAGACAACCCACAGGATGAGAAGAGAAAATATTTGCAAACTACCCATCTGACAAGGGATTAGTAACCAGAATATATAAAGGGCTCAAACAGTTCTACAGAAAAAAAAAAAAAAAAAAAAGGATGACCTGATCCAAAAATGGGCAAAAGATGTAAATACACATTTTTTTTTTTTTTGAAGAAGACATATGAATGCCAAGCAGGCATACACAAAGGTGCTCAGTATCACTAATCATCAGATAAATGAAAATTGAACTATAGTGAGATATTATCTCAGTCCAATTAAAATAGCTTATATCCAAAAGACAGGCAATAACAAATGCTGGCAAGGATACGGATAAAAAAGAGCCCTTGTACACTGTTGAAGAGAATGTAAATTGGTACAAAACCTATGGAGAAGAGTGTGGAGGCTCCTCAAAATTTAAATATTGAGCTACCATAAGATCCAGCAATCCCATTGCTGGGTATATACCCAAAAGACAGGAAATCAGTATATTGAAGAGGCATCTGCACTCCCATATTTGTTGCAGCATTGTTCACAATAGCTAAGATTTGGAAGAAACCTAAGTGCCCATCAACTGATGAGTGGATAAAGATAATGTGGTACTTATACACAATGGAGTTCTATTCATCCATAAACAAGAACTAGACTCCATCATTTGCAACAACATAGATGGAACTGGAGATTATTTTGTTTAGTGAAATAAGTCAGTATGACAAACATCACATGTTCTCATTTATTTGTGAGATCTAAAAATCAAAACAATTGAACTCATGAAGATAGAGAGTAGGAAGATTGTTACCTGAGACTGGGAAGGGTAATGAGGGGTTGGGAGGGAGGTGGGGATGATTATATGGGTACAAAAAGTATAATTAAAAAGAATGAATAAGATGTACTATTTGGTAACACAACAAGATGACTATAGACAAAAATTAATTAATTGTACATTTAAAAATAAAGACTGTAATTGGATTGTCTGTAACATAAAGAATAGTTGAGAGGATGAATACCTCATTGTTCTTGATGTGATTATTTCATTTTGCATGCCTGTATTAAACATCTCATGTACCCCATCAATATATACCCCTACTATGTACTCTCAAATATTAAAAACCGAAAAATAAAACTACAAAGAGGTATCATCTCACACGAGTTATAATGGTTATTACTAAAAAGTCAAAAAATAACATATGCTGGTGAAGTCACAGAGAAAAGGGAACACATATACTTTTGTGAATGTAAATTTGTTTAACCACTGGCAAAAGCAGTTTGGAGATTGCTCACAAAACTTAGACCCATCGATCCCATTACTGGGTATATGTTCAAAGGAAAATATATTGTTCTACCAAAAAGACTCATACACTCACGTGTTTATTGCAGCACTATTAATGATAGCAAAGATATGGAATCAACCTGGGTACCCATCAACTGTGAACTGGAAAAAGAAAGTTGGGCACATGTACATCATGGAATATTATGCAGTCATAGCAAGAATGAAATAATGTCTTTTGCAGTAATGTGGATGTAGCTGGTGGTCGTTATCCTGAGTGAACTAATGTAGGAACAGATAAATGTATACTGCGTATTCTCATTTGTAAGTGGAAGCCAAACCTCGGGTACTCATGGGCATAATGATGGAAACAATACAAACTGGGGACTACAAGAGTGAGGATAGAGGGAGAGGGACAAGTGTTAAAAAATATTTGGTACTATACTCACTACCTGACTTGTGGAATAATTTGTACTCCAAACCTCAGCACCACTCAATATACCCATGTAACAAATTTGCACATGTAACCCCTAAATCTACAATAAAAGTGGAAAAATAAAGATCCAGGTAACAATATCCCATAATCATGGATTAGAACATTTAAATTGTTAAGATGGCAATAATCCACAAACTGATCTACAAATTCAATACAATTCGCCATCAGATTTTCACTTGACTTCTTTACATGAATTGACAAGCTGATTCTAAAGTTCATAGAAAACTGCAAAAACTCTGGGATGGCCAAAACAGTCTTGAAAAAGAACAAATAGTTACACTTCCAAATTTCAAAACTTACTACAAAACAATGATAATCAAAACAGAGTGGTGCTGGCCCAGGGATAGGCAGATATATAAATGAAATAGAATTGTTGTTAGGTAGCAAAACCATGGGTCTCTGGTCAAGTGACTTGTGACTTGTATAAACAGTATTCTGTGGGGAAAACAACAGTCTTTTCAAGAAATGGTACTAGGACCACTAGATAGCTAAATGCAAAAGACTGAATTGTTCTCTTACATCACACCATATATAAAAATTTCCTCAAAGTTGATAAAACACCTAAATCTAATATCTAAAACTATAAAACTCTTTAAGAAAATGCAAAAATATTCACAACCTTTGAATTGGCAAAATATTCTTAGATATAACCTCTAATTAAAAAGCAACAAAAGGGAATAATTGATAATTTGGATATCATCAAAATTATAAATTTTTGAATTTCAGAAGACAACAGGAAGAAAGTAAAACGACAACCTACCAAATGGCAAAAAATATTTGCATGTCATATATCTGATAATACACATGTACTAAGAATATATAAAGGACTCTTACAACTCAACAATAAAAATATAATGCAATTAAAAATGGCCAAAGGATCTAAATAGACATTTATCAAAGGAAGATATACCTTGTTTAAAAATTGTATAAAAAGATTATTTATAATCAGGAATATATAAATGAAAACTGCAATGAGACACTATTTTACACTCACTAGGGTGGCTATATTTTTAAAAAATAGATAATAACAAGTATTGGTGTTATGATGTGGTAAAATAGGAATTCTCATATACTGCAGGTAGGAATGTAAATATGTGCAGTCACTTTGGAAAACAGTCTGGTGGTTTCTCAAGTGAGTAAACATGGAGTTACCATAAGACACAGCAATTCCACTCCTAAATGTGTACCCAAAAGAAATGAAAACGTATGTTCACAGAAAAAAATGTATGCCAGTGTTTATAGTAGCATTATTCATAATAGCCCAAAGGTGGAGTCAACTCAAATATATATGTCAAATGTTTGACATATATATGTCAAACATATATATATATGATATAGTCACACAATGATATATTATTGAATCATGAAAACTTGAAATACTGATAAGTACTACAATATGGATTAACTTTGAGAGCATATCACAATTAAATGAATACTGTCACAAAGGATCATTAAATGACTACTGTCACAAAGGGCCTTATATTATATAATTCTATTCATATAAAATGAACAGAATAGGAAAACATACAGAGATGGAAAGTAGATTAATTGTTTCTTAGGTTTAGGGATAATAGAGGAGGATAGGTGGGTTGTAAGTACAGAGTTCAGGGTTACCTTTTAGGGTGATAAAAATGTTCTAAAATTTGCTATAGTGATCGTTGCACATATCTGTAAATGTACTTAAAATCATTGAACTGTATACTTCACTAGGTTTGTTATATGTCAATAAAGCTGTTTTTAAAAAGCATCATAGGTACTGAGAATCTAATGAGCTTCCCTGGTAGGCCACATTCCATATATGTTGTCACAAGTTGTTGGATGAATTAAGTAAACCTGTATGACTCTATTAGAATACATTATTGCACCTGGTTTCTACTAGACTTCACTCCATATGCCTTTTCCCTTTGCTGACTTTACTTTGTAGTAAATCATAGTCTTGAGTACTGCTGAGTCCAGTGAGTTCCCATGGAGAATCATTGTACTTGGATATTATCTTTGGGATTCCTGACACAACAGGTTCTAATAAGTTTTTCCAAATGTCAATACAGAGTATGATAAGATTCCTAGTCAATTTCTATTGAATATTCTCACCTCTCTTTTCCATTTCTTTTCTTTCTTTTTTTATTATACTTTAAGTTCCGGGGTTGCCTATTTCTCCACATCCTCTCCAACATCTGTTGTTTACTGACTTTTTAATGATCACCATTCTAACAGGCATGAGATGGTATCTCATTGTGGTTTTCATTTGCACTTCTCTAATGCCCAGTGATTATGAGCATTTTTTCATGTTTGTTGACTGCATAAATGTCTTCTTTTGAGAAGTGTCTGTTCATATCATTTGCCCACATTTTGATGGGTTGTTTGTTTTTTTTCTTGTAAATTTGTTTAAGTTCTTTGTAGATTCTGGATATTAGCCCTTTGTCAGATGGATAGATTGCAAAATTATTCTCCCATTCTGTAGGTTGGCTGTTCACCCTGAAAATATTTTCTTTTGCTGTGTAGAAGCTTTTTAGTTTAATTAGATCCCATTTGTCTATTGGCTTTTGTTGCCACTGCTTTTGGTGTTTGGTGTTTTAATCATGAAGTCTTTGCCCATGCCTATGTCCTGAATGGTATTGCTGAGGTTTTCTTCTAGGGTTATGGTTTTAGGTGCTATGTTTAAGTCTTTAAATCATCTTGAGTTAATTTGTAAAAGGTGTAAGGAAGGGGTCCAGTTTCAGTTTTTTACATATGGCTAGCCAGTTTTTTCCAATACCACTTATTAAATAGGGAATCCTTTCCACTTTGCTTGTTTTTGTCAGGTTTGTCAAAGATCAAATGGATGTAGATGTATGGTGTTATTTCTGAGGCATCTGTTCTGTTCCATTGGTCTATATATCTTTTTGGTACCAGTACCATGCTGTTTTTGTTATTGTAGCCTTGTAGTGTTGTTTGAGGTCAGGTAGTGTGATGCCTCCAGCTTTGTTCTTTTTGGTTAGGATTGTCTTGGTTATGTTGGCTCTCTTTTGGTTCCATATAAAATTTAAAGAAATTTTTTCCAATTCTATAAGGAAAGTCAATGGTAGATTGATGGAGCTAGCATTAAATCTGTAAATTACTTAGGACACTATGGCCATTTTCACAATATTTATTCTTCCTATCCATGAGCATGGGACGTTTTTCCAATTGTTTGTGTCCTCTCATTTCCTTGAGCAGCGGTTTGTAGTTCTCCTTGAAGAGGTTCTTCACATCCCTTGTAAGTTGTATTCCTTGGTATTTTATTCTCTTAGTGGCAATTGTGAATGGGAATTCACTCATGATTTGGCTCTATGTTTGTCTGTTATTGGTGTATAGGAATTCTTGTGATTTTTGCAAACTGATTTTGTCTCCCGAGACTTTGCTGAAGTTGCTTATCAGGTTAAGGAGATTTTGGACTGAGACGATGGGGTTTTCGAAATATATGATCATATCATCTGCAAACAGAGACAATTTGATTTCCTCTTTTCCTATTTGAATGCCCTTTATTTCTTTCTCTTGCCTGATTGCCCTGGCCAGAACTTCCAATACTATGTTGAATCGGAGTGGTGAGAGAGGGCATCCTTGTCTTGTGTCGGTTTTCAGAGGGAATGCTTCCAGGATTTGCCCATTTACTATGATATCGGTTGTGGGTTTGTCATAAATAGCTCTTATTATTTTGAGATATGTTCCATCAATACATAGTTTATTGAGAGTTTTTAGCAAGAAGGGGTGTTGAAGATTTTAGAAGGCCTTTTCTGCACCTATTGAAATAATCATGTGGTTTTGTCATTGGTTCTGTTTATGTGGTGGATTATGTTTATTGATTTGTGTATGTTGAATCAGCCTTGCATCCCAGGGATGAAGTTTCAAAGAACACTTGGTTTCAAAGAACACTTGATTGTGGTGGATAAGATTTTGATGTGCTGCTGGATTCAGTTTGCTAGTATTTTATTGAGGATTTTTGCATCAATGTTAATCAGGGATATCAGCCTGAAATTTTCTTTTTTTTGTTGTGTCTCTGCCAGGTTTTGGTACCAGGATGATGCTTGCCTCAAAAACTGAGTTAAGGGCCGGGCGCGGTGGCTCAAGCCTGTAATCCCAGCACTTTGGGAGGCTGAGATGGGCGGATCACGAGGTCAGGAGATCGAGACCATCCTGGCTGACACTGTGAAACCCCGTCTCTACTAAAAACTACAAAAAACTAGCCGGGCGAGGTGGCGGGCGCCTGTAGTCCCAGCTACTCAGGAGGCTGAGGCAGGAGAATGGCGTGAACCCGGGAGGCGGAGCTTGCAGTGAGCTGAGATCCGGCCACTGCACTCCAGCCTGGGTGGCAGAGCGAGACTCCGTCTCAAAAAAAAAAAAAAAAAAAAAAAAAAAAAAAAAAAAAAACTGAGTTAAGGAGGATTCTCTCTTTTTCTATTGTTTGGAATAGTTTCAGAAGGATTGTTACCAGCTCCTCTTTGTACCTCTGGTAGAATTCGGCTGTGAATCCGTCTGGTCCTGGACTTTTTTTACTTGATCGGCTCTTAACTACTGCCTCAATTTCAGAACTTGTTATTGTTCTATTCAGAGATTCAACTTCTTCCTGGTTGAAACTTGGGAGGGCGTATATGTCCAGGAATTTATCCATTTCTTCTAGATTTTCAAGTGTGTTTGCATAGAGGTATTTATAGTATTCTCTAATGGGAGTTTGTCTTTCTGTGGGATCAGTAGTGATATCTTCTATATCATTTTTTATTGTGTCTATTTGATTCTTCTCTCCTTTCTTATTTATTATTCTGGCTAGCGGTCTATCTATTTTGTTGATCTTTTTAATTAACCAGCTCCCAGTTTCATTGATTTTTTGAAAGGTTTTTCTTGTCTCTATCTCCTTAAGTTCTATTCTAATCTTAGTTATTTCTTGTCTTCTGTTAACTTCTGAATTTGTTTGCTCTTGTTTCTCTAGATCTTTTAATTTTGATGTTAGGGTGTTGATTTTAGATCTTTTCTGCTTTCTCTTGTGGGCATTTAAAGCTATAAATTTCCCTCCACATACTGCTTTAGCTGTGTCCTAGAGATTCTGGTATGTTGTGTCTTTGTTCTCATTGGTTTCAAAGAACATGTTTATTTCTGCCTTCATTTTGTTATTTATCCAGTAGTCATTCAGGAGCAGGTTGTTCAGTTTCCATGCAGTTGTGCAGTTTTGAGTGAGTTTCTTAATCCTGACTTCTAATTTGGTTGCACTGTGTTCTGAAAGACTGTTTGTTATGATTTCCATTATGTTGCATTTGCTGAACAGTGTTTTACTTTCAATTATGTGGTCAATTTTAGAATAAGTGTTATAGGGTGCTGAGAAGAATGTATATTCCATTGATTTGGGTTGAGAATCCTGTAGATGACTATTAGGTCCGCTTGGTCCAGAGCTGAGTTCAAGTCTTGGATATCCTTGTTAATTTTCTATCTCGTTGATCTGTCTAATATTGACAGAGGGGTGTTAAAGTTTTCCAATATAATTGTGTGGGAGTCTAAGTCTCTTAGTAGGTCTCTAAGAACTTGCATTATGAATCTGGGTGCTCCTATATTGTGTGCATATATATTTAGGATAGGTAGCTCTCCTTGTTGCATTGATCCCTTTACCATTATGTAATGCTCTTGTCTCTTTTCATCTTTGTTGGTTTAAAGTCTGTTTTATCAGAGATTAGGATTGCAACTCCTGCCTTTTTTTTTTTTTTTTTTTTTGCTTTCCATTTGCTTGGTAAATATTCCTCCATCCCTTTATTTTGAGCCTATGTGTGTCCTTGCATGTGAGATGAGTTTTGATGTCTTGACTCTATCCAATTTACTGCTCTGTGTCTTTTAACTGGAGCATTTAGCCCATTTACATTTAAGGTTAATATTTTTATGTGTGAATTTGATCCTGTCATTATGATTCTAGCTGGTTATTTTGCCTGTTAGTTGATTCAGTTTCTTCATAGTGTTGATAGTTTTTACAATTTGGTATGTTTTTGCAGTGGCTGGTACTGGTTGTTCCTTTGTATGTTTAGTGCTTCCTTCAGGAGCTCTTGTAAGGCAGGCCTGGTGGTGACAAAATCTCTCAGTATTTGCTTGTCTGTAAAGGATTTTACTTTTTCTTCACTTATGAAGTTTAGTTGGTCTGGAGGAAATTATGGGTTGAAAATTCTTTTCTTTAAGAATGTTGAATATTGGCCCCCACTCTCTTCTGACTTGTAGGGTTTTTGCAGAGAGATCTGCTGTTAGTCTGATGGGCTTTCCTTTGTGAGTAACCTGACCTTTCTCTCTGGCTGCCCTTAACCCGTTTTCCTTCATTTTAACCTTGATGAATCTGATGATTATGTGTCTTGGGGTTGCTCTTCTAGAGGAGTATCTTTGTGGTGTTCTCTGTATTTCCTGAATTTGAATGTTGGCTTGTCTTGCTAGGTTGGGGAAGCTCTTCTAGATAATATCCTGAAGAATGTTTTCCAACTTGGTTCCATTCTCCCCATCACCTTGGTCTTTTAACATAGTCCCATATTTCTTGGAGGCTTTATTCATTCCTTTTTATTCTTTTTTCCGTAATCTTGCATCCGTGCTTTATTTTATTAAGTTGATCTTCAATCTCTGATATCCTTTCTTCCACTTGATTGATTCAGGTGGTGATACTTGTGTATGCTTCATGAAGTTCTCGTGCTGTGTTTTTCAGCTCCATCAGATCATTTATGTTCTTCTCTAAACTGGTTATTCTAGTTAACAATTCGTCTAACCTTTTTTCAAGGTTCTCAGCTTCCTTGAATTGAGTTAGAACATGCTCCTTTAGTTTGGAGGAGTTTGTTATTACCGACCTTCTGAAGTCTACTTCTGTCAATTCATCAAACTTATTCTCCATCCAGTTTTGTTCCCTTGCTGGTGAGGAGTTGTGATTCTTTGGTGAAGAAGAGGCATTCTGGTTTTGGGAATTTGCAGCCTTTTTGTGCTGGCTTCTCCCCATCTTTGTGGATTTGTTTACCTTTTGTCTTTGATGTTGGTGACCTTTGCATGGGGTCTTTGAGTGGATGTGCTATTCATTTCCATTTGTTAGTTTTGCTTTTGACAGTCAGGCCCCTCTGCTGCCGGTCTGCTGGAGTTTGTTGGAGTCCACTTCCGACCTTGTTTGCCTGTGTATCACCAGTGGATGCTGAAGAACAGCAAAGCTTGCTGTCTCATCTTTCTTCTGGAAGCTTCATCCCAGAGCGGCATCTGCCAGATGTCAGCCAGAGCTCTCTTGTATGAGGTGTCTGTTGGCCCCTACTGGGAGGTGTCTCCCAGTCAGGAAACGTGGGGGTCAGGGACCCACTTGAGGAGGCAGTCTGACCCTTAGCAGAGCTCAACCGCTGTGCTGGGAGGTCTGCTGCTCTCTTCAGAGCCATAAGGCAGGGACGTTTATGTTTGTTTAAGCTGCACCCACAGCTGCCATTTCCCCCAGGTGCTCTGTCCCAGGGGCATGGGGGTTTTATCTATAAGTCCCTGACTAGAACTGTTGCCTTTATTTTCAGAGATGCCCTGCCCAGAGAGGAGAAATCTGGCTGTCTGGCCACTCCAGCCTTGCTGAACTTCCATGGGCTCTGCTGAGTTCGAACTTCCCAGAGGCTTTGTTTATGCTGTGAGGGAAAAACCACCTACTCAAGTCTCAGCAATCACGGATGCCCCTCCCCCCACCAAACTCGGATATCCCAGGTCGATCTCAGACTGCTGCTGTGCTGGCAGCAAGAATTTCAAGCCAGTGGATCTTAGTTTGTTGGGCTCCGTGGGAGTGGGATCTGTTGAGCCAGAATACTTGCCTCCCTGGCTTCAGCCCCCTTTCCAGGGTAGTGAACTGTCTGTCTCGCTGGCATTTCAGGCACCACTGGAGTATGGAAAGGAAAACTCCTGCAGTTAGTTCAGTGTCTGTCCAAACAGCTGTCCAGTTTTTTTGCTGGAAAGCCAGGGCACTGGTGGGGTAGGCACCAAAGGGAATCTCCTGGTCTGCGGGTTGCAAAGACCATGGGAAAAACACAGTATCTGGGCTGGCATGCATGGTTCCTCAGACTCAGTACCTCACGGCTTCCTTGGGTAGGGGAGAAAATTTCCCCACCCCTTGTGCTTCCCAGGTGAGGTTAGGCCCCACCCTGCTTCTGCTAGCCCTCCCTGGGCTGCACCCACTGTCCAACCAGTCCCAGTGAGACGAACTGGGCATCTCACTTGGAAATACAGAAATCACCCACCTCCTGCATCAATCTCTCTGGGAGCTGCAGACTGGAGTTGTTCTTATTTGGCCATGTTCTAAAATGATCTCTTTTCCATTTGTTGCACAGAGTTTTGTTCTTTAGTTTCCTTTCCTTGGCCATAGGGAGGGGTCAGGAAAACAGGCATCAAAAAACCTATAAATACATTAAGTGGATTCAATTATAATCCAACACATAATAAAATAAGACTGTAGAAAGGAAGAATCATAAATTTTCCCTTTATGTGATCATATAGTTACATAATTCTCCTATAAAAAGTTTATTATAGTATTTTTATTGAAATATATTTATTAGTAATATTGATCATATTCCCAATTATCTTCAAGTTTATTAAAGCAATACTGAAAACTAAGTTTAAAATATTTCACTATATATTTGTAATATATTTGTCCCATATAAAAGTTAAGCATATGCTCAGTTAATACTTTAAAAAATTCTAGCAAGTTCTTGTCCTAGTAAATGTGGCATTAAGATACAAAATTGTTTAATAAACACCCATTAAGATGGCTACTATAAAATTAAAAAATGTTAGCAAAGGTGTAGAGAAATTGGAACTTTAATGCACTATTGTTGGGAATGTAAAATGTTACAGACACTATGGAAAACAGTATAAAGTCTTCTTGAAAAAATTACATTGGGAGTTATACCTGATGTAAATGACGAGTTGATGGGTGCTGACGAGTTGATGGGTGCAGCACAGCAACATGGCACAAGTATACATATGTAACAAACCTGCACGTTATGCACATGTACCCTAGAACTTAAAGTATAATAATAATAAATAATAAATAAATAAACAAAAATTAAATTACCATATGATTGTGCAATTTTACTTCTGGGTATATACCCAAAATAATTAAAATCAAGATCTCTAGAGATATTTGTAAACTCATGTTCACAGTAGCATTATTCAAAATAGTGAAAAGGTAGAGCAACCCAAGTTTCCACCAACAGATGAATGGATGAATAAAATGTAGTATATACTTACAATGGAATATTATCCATCCTAAAATAGACAAAAATTTTGACACATACTGCAATATGCATAAACTCTGAGGATGTTATACCAAGTGAAATAAGCCTCTCACAAAGTTATAAATATTGTGTGATTTGATTGTACTTATATATGATACCTATTGTAGTCAAATTTATAGACACAGAAAGTAGAATGTTGGTTGCCAGGAACTTGTGGGAAGGAATGAGAAATTGTTTAATGAGTATAAAGTTTCAGTTTTGCAAGATTAAAAAAACTCTGAAGGTTCAGTTGTGCAACAATGTAAATATACTTAGCACTATTCAACTGTACACTTAAAAATGATTAAGATGGTAAATATCATGTATTTATATTTTACCACCATTAAAAATTGGCAAACTAGCTGACTAAAAGCAGCTAGTGTGTGCCTCTCTCACAGAGAGAAATAGAAGAGGTAAGGAAATACAGCACCTTCAATTGAAACATCCATGTACACTCATTGGGATTCATCAAGAAAACAACCCATGGAGAATGGAGAAAAGCAAGGCAGGATGACCACCCACCCAGTAGCGACAGGGAGTCAGGTTAAGCTCCCCAGCCCAGGGAAGTGGTGAGTGAGTGAGTGACACTGGGGGCTCATACTTCTTTCATAGGTCTTTGCAACCCTTGAGTTAGGAGATCTCCGCATGAATTCACTCCACCAGCCTCCAGTATGACATGCAATGCTACACGGAGTCGTGGCAGAACAGCTGCTCAGACACATGGAACCCCTGAAGTTTTAGATACCTGGGCTTCCCAGCAAATGTGGCTAAAACTCTGACAAAACAGGTTAGACTTCCTCACATATCCGTAGGAAAGGGGCTGAATCTAGGAGGCTGAGAAGTGATGGTCTGCAGGTTCCACTTTGATGGCACCTTGCAGGATAAGACCCACTGGCTTGGAACTCCAGCCAGCCATGGGTAGCAGCATTACATCTCTCTGAGATGGAGTTCCCAGAGGGAAGAATGGGGCACTATCTTTGCTATTTCACAGCCTTAGCCATTGTTGCCTTTGGGCTCTGGGGAATGCAAGGTGACTACGGACTGCAGCAGTGTCCCTGTGGAGAGGCAGCCAGACTGCATTTTCTTGTGGATCCTGGACACCATTTCTCTTCACTGAGTGGAATCTCCTAACCAAGGCCTAAAACCACCACTGTTGGTGATTTCCAATGAGCAGAAGTTTCAAACCTCACTGAGACAGAGCTATCAGAGGGAGGGGTGAGCTGTCATCTTTGCTGTTTCTTGGCCTTGCCATCATTACTTTTGGGCTCTAGGGAATCTAAGGCAACTAGGAACTGAATTGGTTTCCAAGCACAGCAGAGCAGCTCTAGGAAAAGGCAGCCAGACTGCTTTTTGATGCAGATTCCAAATCTCGTTTCTCTTCACTGGGTGGAGTCTCCAAACCAAAGTCTATAACCACCCTTGCTGGTGTTTTCCAGCCAGCAGCAATTCCAAACCTCCCTGGGTTGTAGGTCCCAGAGAGAGGGATGGGCTACAATATTTGATATTTCACGGCCTTAGCCACTGTTGCTTTCAGGCTTTGGAGAGTCCGAGGTGGGGCTGGTGTGGATCCCCAACACAGCATAGCTACTCTACAAAAAAGCAGCCAGACTGCTTTTTTTACACAGGTCCTTGATCATTTTCCTTCTCACTGGGTTGGTCTTCCCAAATGGGGTCCTCAGCTACCCCCACCAGTGTGTTCAGACTAACAACAGGTCCATACCTTCCTGGGATGGAGCTTGCAGAGGGTGGGGCAGGCCACCATCTTTGCTGTTTTGCAGCCTTCACTGTTGATACTTTCAAGTACTGGAAAATCTGTGACTAGGGAGTAGAGCAAACTCCCAGCATACTGCAGTAGCCCTATGGAAAAGTGAGCAGACAGTTATGAGGGTCCCTGATCCCATATCTCCTCACCGAGCAGGGCCACCCAGCCTTAAACTCCAGAACAACCACACTGCTGCTTCCTGACCACTTCAATCAATCAGAGGCAGCACAGCATACCTCTGAGGAGGAAATCTAGGAGTCAACCCACAACTCCTCCATCACTGCAATTGAATTCATACTGCCTTAATGACCCTCAGGCTAGAGAAAGAACAAAGGGCCAGATCACTATGCTGGCACCTCCAGCACACTGAAGCCATCATACAGAGAGAAGTATAGCTCCTATTCCTTGGGAACCCCCACCCTCTCACTCTTCACCAGGCAAGGCCCTTGGTTCATGACCATAGAACAGTCACCCCACCCATGGCTGAGCATACAAACTGGTAGTGGCCCAGAGTTTCCCTGGGGAGAGGCTCCCAGAGGCACCTGACAGTCCCCCTGCCACTGCCACAGCAGTGGCTCTATCCCTGCTGCCCTCAGTCAGGAAGAAATAAAGAGCCTGAGGGGTACATCTGAGCTTATAACATGTCACAGTCACCATATAAAAAGGAGACCAGTTATTTTTCCCACTGAGTTCTCAATCCCCTCCTCCTCAACAAGTGGAGACCCAAATTCACACCAGCAGTGCAACTGCACTCCACTGGCTGAATATTCCCAGTAACAATAGATCCACATTCCTTGGCACTGGAGCCTCCGGGTGCAACCAAAAGTCACTCTGCCTCTGTCTCTGCAGTGGTACTGCCCCTACTACCCTCAGACTAATGAAGGAGCAAAGACCCTAAGTACCTTATCCACACTTTCAACAAAACACACAAGAATTTAACAATGCATTAGCAAGTATTAAATGCACAATAGAACAAGCTGTGGAAAGAATCTCAGAACTTAAACACTGGTTCTCTGAAATAAGAAAATCAGAAAAAATAAAGAAAAATAATTAAAAGGCATGAATAAAACCACTGATAAATACAGATAATATGGTTTGGTTCTGCGTCCCCATGCAAACCTTACTTTGAATTGTAATCCCCACATGTTGAGGGAAGAACTTGGTTGAAGGTGACTGGATCATAGGAGCAGTTTTCTCATGTTTTTCTTGTGACAGTGAGTGAGATCTCACAAGATCTGATGATTTATAAATGTTTGGCAGTTCCTGTCTCTCTCTCACACTCTCTCCACTGCTGCCATGTAAGATGTGCCTGCTTTCCCTTCTGCCATGATTGTAAGTTGCCTGAGGCCTCCCCAGTCATGCAGAACTGTGAGTCAATTAAACCTCTTTTCTTTATAAACTACCCAGTCTTGGGTAGTTCTTCATAGCAGTGTGAAAATGGACTAATACAGGAAATTGGTATGAGGAGTGGTGTACTGCTGCTTTGTGTGGCCGCAGGACTTGGTGCCCCACAACCCAGCTGCTCCAGCTTCAGCTGTGGCTAAAAGTGGCCAAGGTACAGTGTAGGCCATTGCTGCAGAAGGTGCAAGCCCCAAGCATTGGTGGCTTCCATGAGGGCCTGTGGGCACAGAGAAGGCAGGAGTTGAGCTTTGGGAACCTCCACCTAGATTTCAGTGTCTGCATGGAAATGCCTGGATGTCCAGGCAGAAGTCTGCTGGAGAGCCAGAGCCCTCATGGAGAACCTTTGCTAGGACCATGCAGAAGGGAAATGTGGGGTTGAAGCCCCCACACAGAGTCCCCCCTGGGGCACTGCCTAAGGAACTGTGAGAAGAGGGTCATCTTCTTCCAGACATCAGAATGATAGATTCACTAACAGCTTGCACTGTGTACCTGGAAAAGCCACAGACACTCAGTGCTAGCTGTGAAAGCAGTCGGGGTGGGGAGGCTGTGCCCTGCAAAGACACAGGGGTGGAGTTGCCCAAGGCCACGGGAGCTCAGTGCTTGCATCAGCATGCCCTGGATGTAGGACATCGAGTCAAAAGAGATCATTTTGGAGCTTTCAGATTTAATGACTGCCCTGCTAGATTTTGGACTTGCATGGGGCTGGTAGCTCCTTTTTTTTTTTTGGCCAGTTTATCCCATTTGGAATAGGTGCAGTTATCAAATACCTGTACCCCCATTGTATCTTGAAAGTAACTAATTTGTTTTTTGTTTTACAGGCTCATAAGCAGAAGCGACTTGCCTTGTTTCAGATGAGACTTTGGACTTGGACTTTTGAGTTAATGCTGAAAAGAGTTAAGACTTTGGTGGACCATTGGGAAGGCATGATTGGTTTTGAAATGTGAGAAGACCTGAGATTTGTGAGGGGCCACAGGCAGAATGATGTGGTTTGGCTCTGTGTCCCCACCAAAATATCTCAAAATGTAATTACGACATGTCAAGGGAGGGACCTGTAATTCCCATGTGTCAAGGGAGGGAAGCGATTGGAATATGGGAGCAGTTTTCCTCATGCTAGTCTCGTGATAGTGAGTGAGTTCTCATGAGATCTGATGGTTTTATAAGTGTTTGGCAGTTCCTCTCTCTGTTGCTATTTCTTACCTGCCACCAGGTAAGATGTGCCTGTTTTTCCTTCCACCAAGACTGTAAGTTTCCTGAGGCCTCCACAGGCATGCAGAACTGTGAGTCAAGTCAACCTCTTTTCTTTATAAATTACCCAGTTGCAGGCAGTTCTTTATAGCAGTGAGAAAAGTCACTAATACAATAGGATTATGTAAAGAGGAAAAATCTATAAATGATTGGTACCCCTGAAAGGGATGGGGAGAAAAAAAAGACTTGAAAAACATATTTTGGGGTATCATTCATGAAAACTTACCAACCTAACTAAAGAGACCAACAATTCAACTCAGGAAATACAGAGAGCCTTTGTAAGATTCTACACAAAAATATCATTCCTAAGACACATAATCATTAGACTTTCCAAGGTCAAAATGAAGGAAAGAATGTTAGAGGCAGTTAGGGAGAAAGAACAGGTCATCAACAAAGGGTACCACATCAGGCTAACAGTACTACCCTCAGCAGAATAGCTACAAGGCAGAAGAGATTGGGGGTCTATGTTTAATATTCTTAAGAAAGACATCTTCAACAAAAAATTTCATATCCAGCCAAACTAAACTTCCTCTGTGGAGAACAAACAAGATCCTTTTTAGATAAGCAAATGCTGAAGAAGTTCATTACCACTATACCTACCTTATAAGCGATCTTGGAAGGAACACTAAATACAAAAAGGAAAGACTGTTATCAGTTAATACAAAAATACACCTAACTATACAGACCAGTGACTCTATTAAGCAACCACGCAAACAAGCCAGCATAATAATTAACTAGCAAAACAATGACAGGATCAAATATACACATAACAGAGACCATCCAGAGTTTTTCAGTCTCCATCAATATTTTTTCAGAGTCCATCAGGTGTTTTATAGAATCTGAGGCCATTTTGGCATTTTTCTGTCTTCAGCAAGTGTTTCACAGATGCAGAGGCCATGGGACATTGTTCTGAGTCTGAGTCTAACCCTAGTCTTTCGTTGTCAGAATACAGAAATTGTATACCCTTCATGCAGAATAATATTGGATTGGGGAGAATTAATTTAATGTTACTAAGTCCAAATCCAATGAAAACTTGTTTTAATATTATTTTCTTTCTCCTCATAAAAGACAACAGACCTTTATTACTACTCCACCAATAAGCTGCCTCATAAGAGGATCTCAGAAATTATTTTGTCATATTGCTAATCCTTTCAAATATAATTTTATTTCTAACTAGAGGTGAGAGAGTTATTCTCAGAGAATATGAAAAATCAATGACTATTTTCCTCTGACTGTTAAACTAAAATATTTCACAGGTATTCAGCTCAGGACAAAAGTACCTGTCTAACAACCAATGCAAATTCTGGATAACACTTTGTATCAGTAAATGCCCCAAAATATAGTATATTTTATTTTCATAGGATTCAATAGCCCACCATATTTAAGATGTATGACCTCATGGCTGAGTCAATGTTACTTAAAACAAATTTCAAGGCTCATTATGTGGAAAGAGCATATTAAAACAGGGAACATTGATCATACATTAAATATATTTTATTTTAAATACTCTATTTTTGAAATGAATCGCAGGGGTTTATTGAGGCACATAATTTATTGTCATAATTTCAGAGGGAAGATTTCTTAGGAATGTTTGGGTTAAAGTTCTTGGTTTTCTTTTGGTGTTTTGAGTTGTAGCAACATTCTCAATTAGAAAATGCAGAGATAATGTTTCAGCGTGATAAAAATGACCAGCAAGGTAAATGCCAACTATTTATCAAAAATTATGGAGCTTGGATAATAACTTTTTGAGAGAAGCAAGATAATTAGAAACTTTTTAGAGTTAGGCTTGGATATATACCTGTTTCTACAGTAACTAATAATGAGAAAAAGTATATGAGCAATATGTATTCACCCATTCCAGAATGATGAGAGCTAAATTCATCATTGTGTTTCTTAGGCCAGAATAACCATCTTTGCTAAGAATTAATTTTCCCCCTTTTAAGGAGATAAAATTTAACTAAAGCAAGATAATTTCCTAATTTTTAATGGTGAATTAGAAATCTGGGATTAAGATGCCTATTCTCTTAATTTCTGATAAAATGATCTTAGACCCAAATTTGTCAAAGCTACTGACATTTTGGAAGTGTCATAATATTTCTAATTAGACTTGTAGATCAAACTGCTTTCAAAGACCACACATGTAAGCTTACCTTGAGGACAATTATCCTTTCTATGAACACCAAGGCATTTTCTTTCATATTTTGAGTCAAGGTGATATCCTTCATTTGTTTCAGAGTCAAGTGCAATTCTGTGTTCATTTTCACTGTCAGACTCCATAAGATGCTTTTCCTTCTCTTCATCCGTTTGAAGTCTCTCATTTGCAAATTGTATCAGACACTGTTCCCTCTGTATCCTCATCAGGTGTCTTTCACTTTCAAACTCATTTTGTTGTCTTTAATTTTTTAGAATTTGTATGATGTTTTTAGAATTAGAGTCTACATGATGTCTTTCAAAGTTTTCCAAATATTTTAGAAGGCCATCCTGATATCTTTCAGAGCTATTCAAAAGTCTTGCAGACCTATGCTGCTATGTTATAGAACAATCCCAGCATCTACCATAGTCAAATTCTGACTATATTTTATCAAAGTCCATCTGATATCTTTCAGAATCAGACGTGAGTCCTGTTCAACATCTTTCCAATTCGGAGGTTCTTTGGCAATTTTCAGACTTTATCACGTGTTTTCCAGAATCAGAGTTCATCCCCAGGCTTTCAGAGTCTGAGTCCATTGTACATCTTTCAGACCAATAATTCATCCAGAGCCCTTCAGTGTCAGTCCTCAAATGGAATGTATTAGCATTCACGAGAAATTTGAAAGCTGCTGAGCCTAGCCTGTATCTTCCTGAATCTGAGTCCATCCCACATGGTTCAGAGCTAAAGTCCATCATGCATCTTTTAGATCTAGCCTTCTCCTTGTATTTTTCTTCCTCCATCAGATGTACCCTAGATAAAGAGGCTGAGTCCATTTCACCCATCTCTGTGTCTGAGTCCATCAGATACCTCTAAGAAGCAAAGACCATCCAGAGTTTTTCAGTCTCCATCAATATTTTTTTTCAGAGTCCATCAGGTGTTTTATAGAATCTGAGGCCATTTTGGCATTTTTCTGTCTTCAGCAAGTGTTTCACAGATGCAGAGGTCATGGGGCATTTTTATGAGTCTGAGTCTATCCCTAGTCTTTCATTGTTAGAATACAGATATTTTTCAGAGTCAGAATCTACCAAACATTTTTCTGAACCTAAGTCCATTCAGTGTTGCAGAGAGTCAGAGTCCACCTGGCACTGTTTGACTCTCATCAGGTTTTCTGCATAGGTTGAAGCCATTTGGTAGTTTTCTGCTTCTAGCAGGTGTTTCACAGAGTCTGAGTCTCTAGTATGTTTTTCTGAGTCCATTCCCCATATTACCAAGCCAGAGTCTTTCAAGTGTTGCTCTAAGTCGTAGTCCAAACCAATGCCTCTATCAGAGTCAGAATCAATCACATCCTTCAGAGTCAGTGTCTACAAGGGGACTATCAGTTTTAATTACTGTCAGATGTTGGAGACTTTTATTGTCCAAAGAACCAGATGAAATTTCGGAAACTTTTATGTCAGAAACTTCTGTTTCAGATTCATTTCCTTCATCCTGTTTCATAGTAACAGCTTCTTCATTACTCAAAGAAAAGCCAAACATGAATGAATACTTGTTTAGATATTCATCAAATGTTAGCAAACACATTTTTTTTTTGTTGAAAATCCTATTTTAGGAAAGCATTACATAGTACATATTTTTATATTTCAGGCTGTACAAAGCAAGATAAAACACTAAGCTTCCTGTGAACAAATTGGAAGACTATCAGTGTACACAGATTTTACACTCATTTACATTTTGCCTCACATTAACTGTTTTACAGCACATCTGAAAGTAATTGCCTGGCTAGGCTACTTCCTTGTAAATATACCATTTCCTTGTCCTTATTGAATCAATACCTCATTATTCTGGAGGCTGAATATCATGCTAAAATGTAGTATAAAATAAAAGTAAACTATGTATATATTTTACTCCATAATAAGATTTGTAGACTCAATTATCCATGAGGCTTATCTTGGAGTGCTGAGCTTTTCTGGAGAAAAATATTCAAAACTGTCAGGTACTCTTTCATTTTGAAGACAACAACTTGAAGAGGAAATCTACATTAACTTGATGACCTAATTGTAGTTATTGAACTAGTTATAGTTATTGGCTGCAAAGAAAAACAAATCATAAAGCTGTAATTTCTCAGTTGCATTTAAAATGAAACACGGTACACTTAGGCACTTAGAGGACAGTATTGCTTTACTAGTAGTACCTGTGTTTAATAGAAAGTCATAGTGAAAACCTTTTCTGAAGTAAAATTTCAGAATTAATATTCAAACGTAAGAGCAGACATAGTAGACACTTATTTGGTACTGATATTTTCCCACAGAATTAGAAAAAAACTATTCTAACATTCACATGGAATAAAAAAAAGCCTGAATAGCCAAAGCAATCTAAGCAAAAAGAACAAAGCCAGAGGCATCACATTACCTGACTTTACGCTATAAGGCTATAGTAACCAAAACAGCATTGTACTGGTACAAAAACAGGTGCATAGACCAATGGAACAGAATAGAAAACTCAGGCAAAAAAAGCCACACACCTATAATCATATGATATTTGCAAGTCCAAAAAAAAAAAAAAAAAGAAGAAGAAAAGCAATGAGTAAAGGAGTCCCCATTCAATGAATGGTGCTGGGATAACTGGATAGCCATATGCAGAAGATTGGAACTGGACTCCTTCCTTATACCTTATACAAAAGTTAACTCAAGAGGGATTAAAGACTTAAATGCAAAACACAAAATTATAAAAACTCATGGAAGATAACCTAGGAAATATCTTTCTGCACATAAATCCTGGCAAAGATTTCATGACAAAGATGGCAAAAGCAAAAGCAATTGCAACAAAAACAAAAATTGAAAAGTGAGATCTAATTAAACTAAAGAGTTTCTGCACAGCAAAAGAAACTATCAACAGAGTAAACAGACACTGACAGAATGGGAGAAAATTTTTGCAAAATATGCTTTTGACAAAGGTCTAACATAAAGATTCTATATAGCACTTAAAAAAATTAATACATGTAAAACAAACAACCCCATTAAAAAGTGGGCAACGGATATGAACAGATGCTTTTCAAAAGAAGACATACATACAGCCAACAAGCATATGAAAAAATGCTCAACATCACTAATCATTAGAGAAGTGCAAATCAAAACCACAATGAGATACCATCTCATATCAGGCAAGTGCAAATCAAAACCACAATGAGATAGCATTGGCTCTTATTACAAAATGGCTATTATTACAAAAAGTAACAGATACTGGCAAGGTCACAGAGAAAAAAGAATGCTTATGCACTGGGGTTGGGAATGTAAATTAGTTCAGCCATTGTGAAAAGTAGTGTGACAATTTCTAAAAAACTTTAAAATAATTACCATTCAACCCAGCAATCCCATTATTGTTGTTCTACTATAAAGACCTATGCATGTGTATGTTTATTTTAGCACTATTCACAATAGCAAAGACATGATATCAACCTAAATGCCCATCAGGAGTAGACCGGATAAAGAAAATGTGGTATATGTACATTATGAAAAACTACATAGTCAAAAAAGAATGAGACTATCGTCCTTTGAAGCAAAATGGATGAAGCTGGAGGCCATCATGCTTAGCAAACTAACAGGAACAGAAAACCAAATGCCACATGTTCTCACTTATATGTAGGAGCTAAACAATAGGAACACGTGGACACAGAGAGGACAACAGACACTGAGGCCTACTTGAGGGTGAAGGATGGGAGGAGGGAGAGAATCAAAAAACTACCTATCTGGTACTATGCATATTACTTGGGTGACGAAGTCTTCTGTACAGCAAACCCTTGTGACAGGCAGTTTACCTATATAACAAACCTACATCTATACCCTTGAACCTAAAAAAAAATATAAAGTGTACAAACCAAGAAGGTGTCTGACTACTGTTCCAAAATCATAGAAAGGTCTATTCAATCTTGACTTGTCTATCACTAGTTTTCATTATTTTAGAAGTCAAGACAAAAAGTAAGGGACAAGGAAAAACACAAGCAAATTTTATTTAACTAGATATAATTTATGCTTAATCACATAATATCTTCCTTCATAAATTGGTAACTAATATTCTTTTATGTGTTTGATTTATCAGGACACTTTGCCTCCTCAGGAACTATACAGCTGCTTCTACTCTTTACAGAATAACCTACAGCAGCTGTGCATTTTAACACTCCATGGGGAAAAATATAACAGAAAATACAGTGAATATGGAATTCACACTGGTTATTTAGATTACCACACTGCCTGAAGCTCTGGGGACTCTTGGCTATATTAAAGTTTTATGCCTGCCTTTTGGAACACAAAACCAAGTATTTTCTTTAGCTAGAATAATTTCAAAGATGATATCAAGTACCAGAATTTGTAAGTACCAGAAAATTCCTAGTAACACCACTTTCCAGAAGTTGCACTTTTGAAATAAACCTGTTCTTTTGTTCTAAACATTTAACTTCAGTTAACATCAAAAGAGGAGAAACAATATTTATGAATTTATTAATTAAAACTATAAAATCTAATCTCTCTTTAGCTCTAAGAGTATTTTCCTGAGAACTGGAATTCTGTGCAGTGCTAAGTTCTTATTGAGAGAGAAAATTGCTGTGAAACCTAAACTCAAATAAATTTTTAAATAAATGTCTCCACCTAATGAATTTATAATAAAGTGTGCCCTTTTTCCAGGCAGTTGCTCTTTTTTTTTCTTCGAATAACTGATTTACAGGTTTGCATTGTACATTAAACTGATTTTCAGTGAAGTCTGCAAAGCTCTGTCCAAAGGTTAAAATCCTGATCTCTCTTTTCTATCTGCCATTTTACTGCATCTTATATAGTACTGTTAAGTTGTCATTTTGGGGTGGTGGGCTGTGTGTGTGTGTGTGTGTGTGTGTGTGTGTGTGTGTGTGTTGTTCTATAATCTTAACAAATTACTTCAGCCATTAAGATGAAATTTATTACACAGAACATTTCCTGATCAAGTGACATCAGAGCAATGACCACAAGCCTATAATATACAACTGCATTCTAACTATCCATTGTTTTGAAATAAATTGACTCATGGGGCTTTTAGTCCTCAGAGCTCAATAGATGACAATAAGTGTACTCCAAGGTTCATGTGAAATGTAAAAATAAAATTAAAAAAAAACAGCTTCTATTAATGCCCTATATTAGACTTCATAAAGAGTTTTTTCTCTGTAATTTTTATTGGAAAAATGTATCTAACTAGTGTTAATCTGTAATGCAATTCCATACAAAGAAAGTTATAGCATGCAATTTGCAAAATTTTATGGAATTTAGGGCTTAAATAGGGAGATATAGGAGAGGGAAGGAGAAAATGGTAAGGAGCCCATTTACCTTCTAAAGGAAATAAAGCTCTCTACTAGGGAACCTGAATCCTCAATAGTCCTCCTTTTTCTGTAAACTATGTCCATCATTGTACATTGTATATTTCCCTACAGGTTTACTTTCAGAAAGCTTCAGAATAATAAAGTTTGTCTGCAATTTAATGCCAAGTAAAGAAGCCAGATTATCTAGGCATTTTTAACAAGCACAGGTCAATACAGCCCAGTTGAAAAAAGAGTGGGCTAGTTTGAAGGTCTGGCAAACTATGCCCCGTGGGCCAAATCCAGTTCACCACCTATTTTTGTACGACCCAAGAGCATACATTTTTATTACTACAATGTAAAAAAGTGTATTAGCCCATGAATGAGAACAGTTGCTTCAAGAATTGAGGACATTGTCTCTTGGCTTCTAAAGCCTACAATATTTACAATCTGTTCCTTTATGGAAAAAGTTTGCCAACCTCTGAACTAGATGAGCTCCAAAGCCTTTTGTGACACAGAGTTCATGAATCTGTGCCTTTATGCAAGATAAAAAGCCCTCCTAGTACTTTAAGACAGCTTTTCAATGTAAATAAATAATTGGCCTGCATAAATTGCTGAGATTTTAGAGGCTTCTCTTTGTATTTTTAACATTGTCAAAGTCAAAAGGTAGTTTTCCCCTACGGAAAATTGTGATTTAGCTAAAAAAGGAATTTGTAAGTTGTATACAAAAAGATGCTCTGTGAATCTTCTCATTTGGACTGAAAACAATAATAATCCAATTAACCTGTAAGTGCTACACATGGAGGAGCCCTTTCACATTAAAAGAACTTGTGAATGCTGAACCATCTAAGATGTTTTCCTTTTATACCTAAAAGCTGCTTTTAAGAGATGCCAAGAGAATGAGGGGACAATTTAAGAATGTATTCCCTGGTTCCAGAAGAGGAGAAATGTGTAGCTCACATCTAAAGAGAGGAGTCTACAAAGTCAGTCAATAATAAAAATCATTCCTGTTTCTTACCAACTAAAACTTTCCTTTTTAGGTTTACATGCTTTACAGAACAACTTGAACCCTGTAAGTTGGAGGACTGTACATAATGTAAATTAAACACTTCTTCATTTAATGTTGTCATCATTCTTTATCAAAATCTCTTTTATTCATATATATTTTGTCAAATTAAACATTATATATCTATTATAGTATATGGAAGATTAGTACTACTTAAAATGACCAAATATCTGAAAATGTAAGAAACTATTTCTAGCTATACTCCAAAGAGTAAATGCTATTATGACATTACTTTCTCTTAAATTTATTTATTTATTCATTTTCCATATATACATATATGAATATGAGTATGTATTATTATTTCCTTACTTTTTTCTATTTACCTAGGTATCTATGGCCATATAGTCTTTTAAGCAAACAACGATTTGAACTAGTAATTCTCAACGTGTCTATCAGTAATACAATGTTTTCAACCTTTCATAGTTAATGAGTCATATTACAGTATTAACAAAAATGCTAGAAAGGATGCTTCAGAGAAAAATGAATGTTAATGAATTTATGGTTGCCAAATAGTCTACAAGCAAAGTTTATGTTCAGTTATAGAACTTTTTTGTTGCATTCTTGATTAAAATGCAAAATCATGAATTGAAATAGACCTGTGCTTAATAAATAAAACTTAAAGAGCTGTATCCTAATAAAAATTTTAATATGTGTGAAAGCTATTAAAGTAAAAAGCATTAATTAAAAATTCATATCAAAGTGTTAGATCATGTAGATAGCTAGATATGAACAGGAGGGGAAACTCCTAGTAGAAAAAAAAAAGAAAAAATGTCTTGGAAGGCTCATACCTGAGGGAACACCCCAAATTTGCAATTTGCATATTAATAACATCTCTAATGCTGGAGTGGGTGGGGACTTAGTCAAATGTGAGTGAGAAGAAGAGGAGTTACCTACACAGAAAGAAATACCCATGAATGCCTCTTAGGATGTCCCAATAATCATCCACTCTGCAGTTAAAACGTCAGAATACTGCTAGCTACATGCTGATAAGGACAAACGGGACATTTCTATGAGAAACCTGGCACCATAAGTACAGATTAGCACTGAGAAGGAAATTCCAAGTTGATACGCATTTGCAATAGGTATGGATTTCACCATTCTACAACCTTCCTGGGGTGACAGTAATGAGCAGGGCCTCCATCAGGCAGGATTTGTATTAATCACCTGCTCTTGCATGCGCATTAACCAACAGTAAGAGTGGCTCCCACAAGCCTGAGTAGAGACTACCCAGGCATGTAGGGACTTATGGCAGGCGTGTGAAAACTAGACAAAGGACAGAGGTGGGGACTTGAGACAGAGGTGGGAATTTGAAGAAGTCCAACATGATAAAAATCCCTGCACAGGACCCTCAGAGCTGTTTTTTGCAGGATCAGCCTGCTCCTCCCTTAGAGTGTACCTATTTTTTCCTACAATATGCTTTTCACACTATATTTCTTTTCAGTAAAGAGCTCTGCTGTCTTTGTGCCATCTGTTGGTTGAAATCTTTCTTCTAAGTTTAGGGAAACACTGGTACATCAGCTCTCCTCAGTAATATTCCTTGGTGCTGAAACCCAGGACTTCGCCTAGTCCAAGCAAGGTTCTCCGAGGTAAGTGCCGGGAGAAATTTCAGACCTCCTATTAGACTGCCTCTGCTTCTTCCTGCTGTAATCCAAAAATAAAATTCGAAGGGCCCCCGCAACCATCTGAATGAACTCCCTCCTCAGCCAGGACACTCTAAATTTAACCTGAAAAACTGATTCTGGCCATGATGGGAAGCAGGGTTGGACATACCTCATTATGCCCTCCTTCCTTTTGGAATTCAAGAAAAGCTGACGAGCATTTAACATCAACGCAGACCGTAAGTCTGATAAGAAACATTTCCAATCTATTGTCTTTGAAGTCAGCTACCTGTAGGTTTCATCTATATGATAAAACTTTTGTCTCCACAGCCTCCTGTCATAACCCAGACATTCCTTTCCATTGATAATAACTGTTTCAACCAATTGCCAATCAGAAAAACATTTTTAAATCTACCGATAACCTGGAAGCCCCCACTTCGAGTAGTCTTGCCTTTCTGGACCGAACTAATGCATATCTTAAATGCATTTGATTGATGTCTCATGACTCCCTAAAATGTATAAAACCAAGTTTCACCCTTACCAAGTGGGCATATGTTCTCATGGTAACTCATATTTTCCTCAGAATAAATCTCTTCAAATATTTTATAGAGTTTGACCTTTTCCTCTATACTACTCTAATTCTAAGGCTATTCTTGCCACTTTAAGATGAGACTTTCCTTCTCCTGCTCACTTTCAACTCCCAAGTGCAATTCCCTTCAATTTCAGTAACTTTTGCTCCCTCTGGCTGATTTTTCAGCTCACCCAGAAAGGTGGCAAGTGTAGGTGGGAGGACTTAAAGACCACACCATGCAGATCTAAGTTACTGTAATTCTCCCTGATAGGAGGCTTGACCTGTTGGCAGGGAATGGCTTAGATCATGCAATGACTAGAGAATTCTATATATTTTAACTGAAATTACTATCTTCCTTTGAGTTGGCTATTTTCCTTCCCTTTTATTGCATTTTATTTCCCGGACAAAATATGCCCCTGTAGGTAATCAATATCACAAATCAGTCCACCTACTCATTGCTGTCTCATTGCCCATGGAGGGGCTTTCTTGAATACCTCCTCCTCATGCAATCCCCTTGCAGAGCCTGCTCTTCTGGCCCATGCTGTGTTTACATTACTGTTCGGAACTGAAATTCCCTATATGCCTCCTCTGAATCATATATTTACTTTTTCCCCACTAATGAAGTTCACCTTCATCCTTTCTCTTACTTCCTTTCTCACTACTGTGGCCAAAATTGGCATGATCCTCATTTAAAGGCATGCCTTATTTACTGTCAGTCCTTCTCCAGTTGAATACTCTTCTCAAACACTTCACTTTGTGGCTCCTTAAACAGGCTGTCCAACTGCTCTGGACAGCCATCTGTGGCCCTCTTACTCATTCTTCCATATTTCTTTACAACTAGGGTCTCTTACAGGCCAAGGGGAAGGTTTTTTTTTTTTCCTTTGTCTTATAAGGCCATTATTGCCAAACCATGAAGCCCTAAGGGGCTTCTTGTTGTTTGTTGAGAAATCAGATGGAAAATACTCCTGGGGCTCCCTCTGTTGCTAATGTGATTAAAAGGGGGACCTAAAAGACTGGCGTCTGGAGCCCTATGCTGATTCTGGGGCCCCTCAAAGGTAAGGTATGATTCACCTTTATGGGTAATAGGTAGAGGCACAGGGTGCCTCACCGAGGCAAAGGTAAGGAATGCCTCACCTTTATGGTTTATCATAGGAATAAGTAGGGTGACATCTCCTCTATCCTGTGAACTATCATACCAGGAAGCTTGGCCAGAAGTAGGAAGTTTGAATTTTAATACCATCCACCATTTGACATTTTCTGCTGAAGTCAGGGCAAATTGTCAGAGGTTCCCTACTTGCAAACCTTTATGGCCCTGAGGGAAAACTCTGATCTTTGTAAAGCCTGTAGAATACACCAAACCACCCTGGCTATGCTCCATCATCTGCTCCAGAGCCCTCCACCAGGGGACCTCAAATATTCCTCAGCCTCCCCGACCCATGAGCAAATACGAGAAACAGGCACCCCAACTCCTTCCCCGATATATCCTACCATCAGGCCTATCAAGTCAGCCCTGCCTTACACTGAGCCCTCTAACCCACTCTCCAGACTCTGCCCATTACAAGTGGTAAGTGGACCAATAGGGCCAGTCAGAGTCCAAGTTCCCTTTTCTATGCAGGACCTTTCTCAAGTTAAGGAAGACCTGGGAAAATTACGGATTATCCCGAGAAATTCATACAGCACTTATGTAAATTAACTCTTACTTTTGAGCTTACCTGGAAGGATATGATACAAGCATCCTCTTAGGACAAATTCTCTCATAAGAAGAAAAGAAAAACTTGTGAGACAACACTCTGTTGCAAGGATGACCTGCACCTGACAAATGTCAACTACTCCACAAGAGCTACAGTTGTTCCCTATGAGGATCCCAATCCGGATTACAATACGCAGTAGGAATGTGGGCCAGAAAGCATATGCTACCATACCTAATAGAGGGAATTAAAAGGAGTAAAGTCAAACCTGAAAATTATAATAAGTTAGCCACCATAGACTGAGGGCCAAATGAAAACCCCACAGCCTTTCTTGAGATGCTCTGGGAAACTCTTATCAAACGTGCAGACCTAGACCTGGGACCGCCAGAAGGCCAATTAGTCCTAAAAGATCATTTCCTTACCCAAGCTGCTTCAGATATTAGGAGAAAATTGCAAAGGCTAGCTTTGGGACCTAATGCCCTATGTCAGAAATTCTCAAATTGGTCTCCTTAAGTCTTTTATAACTGAGATCAGGATGAAAAGAAAGGGGCCAATGAGAAGGAGCAATGGAAAGACAGGAGACATGTTCAATTATTGGCTGCTTTACAAGTCTACCAGCCCTCTACAGGTTCCCCTAAAAATTCCCTCCCAGGGAATTGCCATCGGTGCATAATGCCAGACCACTAGAAGGTAAGCCGCCTTGATGGGCTAAATGGGAGAAAGCCCGACAAGGCCTGCCCCCTCTGCCATCAGCCCAGCCACAGAAAAGGGACTGTCCCAAGAGACAAAAGACTCCAGTAATGGCTTTGAGCTGAACGGGACCTCTGTTCCAACCGTCTCCAAATCTGACATCATCATCAAATAGACAGAACCCTGGGCAACACTGAATGTGGCAGGTAAGACAATTCATTTTTTCTCGAATTTGGGAGCAGCTGACAAGCACTGTTGAATACAGGTTGCTGGCAACTTTACGATCTTATTATTTGGACTAGGTAAAAATTCCCAGAATGCTAATGAAGAGACTTATTTGTTTATAAAACTGCTAACCAAAGGAGCACAAAAAATTAGTTGAATACCTAGAAAATACTTTGCCAGATTTTCGTTCTAAACCAGTCAGTAATAAAATTGTTTAGATGTGCAGTTTTAATGTCATTCATGGTCCAAATTAATTTTGCTGTAATAACCCATCAGTTTTCAGGTCTCTGCACCTAAATAGGAGAAACAGAACTGATATTTAAAAGGACATAAGTCTAATGTTAAACATAAACTCATGGAGAAGCTGTATGGCTGCTCAGTCCCTTCTGAGTCCTTAAAGCTTTTGTTATTAAAAGCTCTGCATTTCAAGACTCATCATGGAAGAGTTAAAATGATCCAAATTAAAAATTTAAATATTGGTGTGGTTACTGTTCTAAAATGCTAAAATAGTTCGTGACCAATATTTGGTTTATCAAACTCATATTCTTGGGATGACAATCAAAACTTCAGGTACACGTCTGCTACCTGATAGCCCATTCAAACATTTATAGAGTGATTTTATTAAATTGCCATTTTCAATGCATTTGTTTCTGGTTGTATAAAAGCTTTCCAGGCTGACGTAGGAGAATCACTTGACCCTGGGAGGCGGAGGTTGTGAGCCGAGATCGCACCACTGCACTCTAGCCTGGACGACAAAGCAATACTCCACCTCAAAAAAAAAAAAAAAAAAAAAAAAAAAGCTTTCCTATGTCAGAGGGTTTATACTGTAACAGTTGTAAGAGCAGCTAGGATATGTGTTTTCTTCATAGGGCATTCTTAGAGAAATCTCCAGTGATAGAATTACTTGTTACACTGGACAAGTTGTAAAAGAGTTAAAAAATTAAAAAAAAAAAGTATTACAGATGCAACAGCATTAAGCAAGGCTAACTGAATTAACTGGAGTGCTTTGGTCAAAGGTCCTGCAGATTGATGACAATCAGATCGACTTCCAGTATAAAACATAAGTTGACACCTTATAAAATAGTATCTGAAAAGCCTATGAACCTAATAATAAAAGCTCATGTATCATCTACTCGTAAACTCTGGTATGACTAAATCCTGCAAGGCTTTAATGCATTATGCCAAATCATATTTTCAACAGATTAAAAAAACTTTTTATGGTCCACTGAGTGAGAACAATCAACACCTTTACAGTATAGAACTTAGAGATTGGATCTTCTAAGAACAACAGCAGAGAAAGATTGTCTTTGCCATCCACACTGCAGCAAAATTTTAGGACCTCGAACACCGAGTTTGTAATCTCCAAACCAAGAAGTAGCCATCCAGATCTTTGAAACTGTATGCCCACTGGAGACCTTAAAGTAAAGCTAACTAGGGAAGTTTCTCCCCAGAAGCAGATGGCATCACCTATGTGGACAGCGCTTTCCCCATATCAAAGATCAAGACTTCCCTGCTGTCATGAGACTTTTTTTTTTTTTTTTTTTTTGGCTTTTTACTCAAGTTTGTCTCAAAAGAAAACTTTATATCACCGTGAAAACAGAAAACCTGTCTCACATGCCATAAATAAATGTAATCATGAAAATAAATTCAATGAAACTCTTATCCCTCATTTTTTTCATTGCTTATGCCTAAACAAATAATAGAACTAATAACGCAGTCTCATGTGTGCACTAATGGGGTATACTTTCATTTGTGGATAATTTCACAGCCAAACTTTTATATGGACAACCTTATGCCTTGATAAATGAAAGATGAAGGGCCAGTGTGGGTGAGAAACTGTAGCCTTATTACTTCATAATGAGAACTTGAACACTGGTCCACTCCTCTTAACCAACATCATAGGTTAAAGAGAACATTGCCAGGAGACCTTCACTATTCTGGATGGGCGTCATTTGTTAGGTCTCTTTTTCCATGGTTTGGAATAAATGAGGCAAAGATTAGAACTCTATCCCTCACAGTAGGCTTTATAGCAGATTCTACTGCAAAGGCTACGACTGCATAATATATATTAAATTCTCCTGCTAAAGTTGTGCTAAATAATAGAATTGCTGTAGATTACTTACTAGCTAAACAGAGAAGTGTCAGTAAGGTTGCTGATACTTCTAGTTGTACATGGAGATATACATTGGATATCATAGAGATTTAATTGTAGGGGATTAACAAACAGGCTGCTTGGTTAAAGCAAGTAGACTCTTCATATGGCTCATTCTTTGATCTCTTTGATTTTAGTTGATTTGGTTCATGGTGACCCTGTCTAAAGAGCGTACTCCAAACTCTTCATATTATCCTCCTGATAGTGATAATAGTAATCTCCTTGATGTGCTGTATCATCTCAAGAGTTTTAAATGTCTGCATATTTACATTAAACATCAAATGTCTCTCGAATGGCAAATGGTCTCTTCTTCAACTGGAATGAAAAAATCTCAAAGAAATGTGTGACCATAAGAACACCATAACATGTGAATGGCATGCTGAGACTGGAAACCCCAAACGACAGTAACTGAGAGTGGCACTAAGATCTAAGTTTTGGTCGTATTCTCACCTAAGTGAGTTTGAGGTTTTCAAAATGGGGGGATTTTTTAACAAAATTATGAGATACCATTGTTTCAGACTGAGCTCATGCACTAGACCCCAACAGACCAGATAAAAACAAAATTGAATCACTTGTGCTAAATGCATCATAACTGATCTGAAACTTTAAGAAAACAGATCCTAAAACAGACCAGGTTTTGTTTTTCTCCTGTAAACAGTAGATTCCAATACAAGGAGGTTCCCTCTTCTCTAATGCTTTTAAAAATAATAACCTGAAGTTCTCGTTCCCACCTTACAAAACCCACTGTTCTGCTATTTCCCAGCGGTTATTCGGAGCAAATAAATACATTTACGGTGATGATAGTGGTATCAATGACTAAAGTTTGGTCATTCTCTCAATTTTGAGAGATAAATTTTTAAATCAATTTTAGCCTAAAACTGCCTCCTTACATGTTTTAAGTTTGGCCTAAAGTGTCTCTATACACAGTAAACAGAAACTTAACTGGAGGTATAAACAAACTGTAACCTGCTCTTATACCAATCACCAAGTTTCAGCCAATCAAAAGTTGCCAGCTGTTCAAATCATGTTCCAAATAAGGCAAAAGCTGAGTTGTAACCAATCTGGCTGTTTCTGTACCTGATTTCCATTTTTCTGTACCTCCCTTTCCTTTTACTGCCCATAAATCTTCTTCCACCACGTGACTGTGCTGCAGTTTTCCTGAGCCTACTCACTTGGGAGGCTACTCAATCTGTGAATTATTCTTTACTCCATTAAACTCTGTTAAATTTAATCCATCTAAGGTTTTCCCTTAACAGTGGGCATCATGCTTCGACTTACTCAACTCCCTCCTTTCCACTTTCATAAAGAAAGAAGTTTGTCTCTCCTCGAGATAAGTGGCAATTAACAAACCCAGATGGACTACTCTCATGGACCAACTCCCCACCCACTTAAAGTCTTTATCCCTTTAGTATCTTTTTTAAAATGCACATCCCTGTATTTTAAAAGTCTCCTGCTTTTTCTTTCGCCAGAGTGAAGCTCAGGTTACACTGAGGTATCCCCTGTTTTTCAATAATAATTACTGAGTAAAAGATCTTTCTACCATATTTACCCAGTGTTTGGCTTTAACACCATAACAATTTTCTTGAAAAAATGTAGCTGAACATCTTGTTTCCAAATTTGATATTCTGAATGGTACTTCAAGAATGCATTTACATTATCGTTATCTTTGGAATCAATGGTATTTCCAGTAAATACTGACGAGAATTTCAGTTAAAACCCTTGCACCTGACAAAGATTTGTTCTGAAAATTTCAAGTATATACAACAAAAGTAAAGTCCCAAATAATTTAATAATAAACTATGCTGCCAGTAATAAATCTGGTGATTTATCATTTCTGATACTTCCCCATGGTAACCTAGCCTGGCCCTTTAGCATCATCCATAGTATTACATGAAACACTTATTTGCTTAAAGTTTCTGATAGCTGAAAAATGATGTATGCAGTTTGCCTCAAAATTTTATGAGAATATTTAAAATGTTCATAAATTGTAAGAGAAAATGTTTTTAATAAGGTGCATCTTAGCTGGGATGATGAGCTCCAGAACCACATAAGGTGCTAGGAAGGTCCAAGTAGGATTATAAATGTTCATATATGATTTCAATTGAAATCAAAAGTTTATTACATTTGTTTATTTATTTATTTATATTTATTTTTATTGTACTTTAGGTTCTAGGGTACATGTGCACAACATGCAGGTTTGTTACATAGGTATACTTATGCCATGTTGGTGTGCTGCACCCATCAACTCATCATTTACATTAGGTATTTCTCCCAATGCTATCCCTCCCCCAGTACCCTACCCACTGACAGACCCCGGTGTGTGATGTTCCCTGCCCTGTGTCCATGTGTTCTCATTGTTCAACTCCCACCTATGAGTGAGAACATGCAGTGTTTGGTTTTCTATCCTTGTGATAGTTTACTTAGAATGATGGTTTCCAGCTTCATCCATGTCCCTGCAGAGGACATGAGCTCATCCTTTCTATGGCTGCATAGTATTCCATGGTGTATATGTGCCACATTTTCTTTATCTAGTCTCTCATTGATGGGCATTTGGGTTGGTTCTAAGTCTTTGCTATTGGGAATAGTGCCACAATAAACATATGTGTCCATGTGTTTTTATAGCAGCATAATTTATAATCCTTTGGGCATATATCCAGTAATGGGATTGCTGGGTCAAATGGTATTTCTAGTTTTAGATCCTCGAGGAATCTTTGCCCATGCCTGTGTTCTGAATGGTATTGCCTAGGTTTTCTTCCAGGGTTTTTTTTTTTTTTCATTTTTTTTTTTTTAATTAAGATTATTTATTACAGAGTTTGGTTCTTTTTTTTTTTTTTTTTTTTTAGGTAATTTGCCTTTTATTATTTATTTATTTTTTAATTATACTTTAAGTTCTAGGGTACATGTGAACAACGTGCAGGTTTGTTACATATGTATACATGTGCCATGTTTGTGTGCTGCACCTATTAACTCGTCATTTACATTAGGTATATCTCCTAATGCTATCCCTCCCCCAGCTCCACTCCCCACAATAGGAGCTGGTGTGTTCTTCCAGGGTTTTTATGGTGTTAGGTCTTACACTTAAGTCTTTAATCCATTTTGAGTTAATTTTTGTATATGGTGTAAGGAAGGGGTCCAGTTTCAGTTTTCTACATATGACTAGCCAGTTTTCCCAGCACCATCCTTTCCCCATTTCTTGTTTTTGTCAGGTTTGTCAACAATCAGATGGCTGTAGATGTGTAGTGTTATTTCTGAGGCCTTTGATCTGTTCCATTGGTCTATATATCTGTTTTGGTACCAGTACCATGCAGTTTTGATTACTGTAGCCTTGTAGTATAGTTTGAAGTCAGGTAGCGTGATGCCTCCAACTTTGTTCTTTTTGCTTAGGATTGTCTTGGCTATGCAGGCCTGTTTTTGGTTTCGTATGGATTTTAAAGTAGGTTTTTTTTTTTTTTTTTTTTCCAATTCTGTGAAGAAAGCCAGTGGTAGCTTGATGGGGATAGCATTAAATCTGTAAATTACCTTGGGCAGTATGGCCATTTTCACAATATTGATTCTTCCTATCCATGAGCATGGAATGTTCTTCTGTTTATTTCTGTCCTCTTTTATTTCAATGAGCAGTGGTTTCTAGTTCTGCCTGAAGAGGCCCTTCAGATTTCTTGTGAATTGTATTCCTAGGTATTTTATTCTCTTTGTAGTAATTGTGAATGAGAGTTCACTCATGCTTTTGCTCTCTATTATTGGTGTATAGGAATGCTTGTGATTTTTGCACATTGATTTTTTATACTGAGACTTTGCTGAAGTTTCTTATCAACTTAAGGAGATTTTGGGCTGAGATGATGGGGTTTTCTAAATATACGATCATGTCATCTGCAAACAGAGACAATGTGACTTCCTCTTTTCCTAATTGAATACCCTTTATTTCTTTCTCTTGCCTGATTGCCCTAGCCAGAACTTCCAACTCTATGTTGAATAGGAATGGTGAGAGAGGGCATCCTTGTCTTGTGCTGTTTTTCAAAAGGAATGCTTCCAGTTTTTGCCCATTCAGTATGATATTGGTTGTGGGTTTGTCATAAATAGCTCTTATTATTATGAGATACGTTTTATTAATACCTAGTTTATTGAGAGTTTATAGCATGAAGGGGTGTTGAATTTTTTAGAAGGCCTTTTCTGCATCTATTGAGATAATCATGTGGTTTTTGTCATTGGTTTTGTTTATGTGATGGATTACGTTTATTGATTTGCATATGTTGAGCCAAACTTGCATCCCAAGGATGACGCTTACTTGATCGTGGTGTATAAGCTTTTTGATGTGCTGCTGGATTCAGTTTGCTAGTATTTTACTGAGGATTTTCGCATCGATGTTCATCAGGGATATTGGCCTGAAATTTTCTTTTTTTGTTGTGTCTCTACCAGGCTTTGGTGTCAGGATGATGCTGGCATCATAAAATGAGTTAGGGAGGATTCCTTTTTTTTTTTTTTTTCCATTGATTGGAATAGTTTCAGAAGGAATGGTGCCAGTTCCTCTTTGTACCTCTGGTAGAATTCAGCTGCGAATCCATCTGGTCCTGGGCTTTTTTGGTTGGTAGACTACTAATTACTGCCTCAATTTCAGAACCTGTTGTTGGTCTATTCAAAGATTCAACTACTTCCTGGTTTAGTCTTCGCAGGGTGTATGTGTCTAGGAATTTATCTATGTCTTCTGTATTTTCTAGTTTATTTGCATAGAGGTGTTTATAGTATTCTCTGATGATATTTTGTATTTCTCTGGGATCAGTGGTGATATCCCCTTTATCATTTTTTATTGCATCTATTAGATTCTTATCTATTTTCTTATTCATTAGTCTTGCTAGTGGTCTATCAATTTTGTTGGTCTTTTAAAAAAAAATCTCATGGATTCATCGATTTTTTGAAAGTTTTTTGTGTCTCTATCTCCTTCAGTTCTGCTCTGATCTTAGTTATTTCTTGTCTTCTGCTAGCTTTTAAATGTGTTTGCTCTTGCTTCTCTGGTTCTTTTAATTGTGATATTAGGGTGTCGATTTTCGATCTTTGCTGCTTTCTCTTGTGGGCCTTTAGTGCTATAAATTTCCCTCTATACAATGCTTTAAATGTGTCCCAGAGATTCTGGTACGTTGTGTCTTTGTTCTCATTGGTTTCAAAGAACATCTTTATTTCTGTCTTCATTTCGTTATTTACCCAGTATTCATCCAGGAGCAGGTTGTTCAGTTTCCATTTAGTTGTGCAGTTTTTAGTGAGTTTCTTAATCCTGAGTTTTAATTTGATTGCACTGTGGTCTGAGAGACTGTTATGATTTCCGTTCTTTTGCATTTGCTGAGGCGTGTTTTACTTCCACTTACGTGGTCAATTTCAGAATTAGTGCAATGAGGTGCTGAGGAGAATGTATATTCTTTTGATTTGAGGTGGAGAGTTCTGTAGATGTCTATTAGGTCTTCTTGGTTTAGAGCTGAGTGCACGTCCTGAATATCCTTATTAATTTTCTGTCTCATTGATCTGTCTAATATTGACAGTGGGATGTTAAAGTCTCTCACTATTATTGTGTGGGAGTCTAAGTCTCTTAGTAGGTCTCTGAGAACTTGCTTTATGAATCTAGGTGCTCTTGTATTTGGTGCATATATATTTAGGATATTAGCTCTTCTTGTTGCAGTGATTCCTTTACCATTATGTAATGCCCTTCTTTGTCTCTTTTGATCTTTGTTGGCTTAAAGTCTGTTTAATCAGAGATTAGTATTGTACCCCCTGCTTTTTTTTTTTTTTTCTTTCCTTACATTTGCTTGGTAAGTATTCCTCCATCCCTTTATTTTGAGCCTATGTGTCTTTGCATGTGAGATGGGTCTCCTGAATACAGCACACCGATGGGTCTTGACTCTTTATCCAATTTGACAGTATCTTTTAATTGTGGCATTTAGCCCATTTACATTTAAGGTTAACATTGTTTTGTGTGAATTTGATCGTGTCATTATGATGCTAGCTGATTATTTTGCCCATTAATTGATGCAGTTTCTTCATCATGTTGATGGTGTTTACAATTTGATATGTTTTTACAGTGGCTGGTACCGGTTGTTCCTTTTCATGTTTAGTGCTTCCTTCAGGAGTTCTTGTAAGGCAGGCCTGGTGGTGACAAAAATCTCTCAGCATTTGGTTGTCTATAAAGGATTTATTTTTATTTCATTTGTGAAGCTTAATTTGGGTGGATATGAAATTCTGGGTTGAAAATTCTTTTCTTTAAGCATGTTGAATATTGACTCCCACTCTCTTCTTGCTTGTAGGGCTTCTGAAGATAGATCTACTGTTAGTCTGATGGGCTTCCCTTTGAGGGTAACCCGACCTTTCTCTCTGGCTTCCCTTAACATTTTTTATTTCATTTTAACCTTGGTGAATCTGGTGATTATGTGTCTTGGGGCTGCTCTTGTCAAGGAGTATCTTTGTGGTATTCTCTGTATTTCCTGAATTTGAATGTTGGCCTGTCTTTCTAGGTTGCAGAAGTTCTCCTGGATAATATCCTGAAGAGTGTTTTCCAACTTGATTCCATTTTCCCCGTCACTTTCACATAGACCAATCAAATGTAGATTTGGTCTTTTCACATAATCCCATATTTCTTGGAATCTTTGTTCATTCCTTTTCATTCTCTTTTCTCTAATCTTGTCTCCTCACTTTATTTCATTAAGTTGATCTTCAATCTCTGATATCTTTTCTTCCGCTTGATAGATTTGGCTATTGATACTTGTGCATGCTTCACGAAGTTCTTGTGCTGTGTTTTTCAGCTCCATCAGGTCATTTATGTTCTTCTCTAAACTGGTTATTCTAGTTATCAATTCATCTAACCTTCTTTCAAGGTTCTTAGCTTCCTTACCTTGGGTTAGAACATATTCCCTTAGCTAGGAGGAATTTGTTATTACTTACCTTCTGAAGCCTACTTCTGTCAATTTGGCAACTCATTCTCTGTCCAGTTTTGTCCCCTTGCTGGAGAGGAGCTGTGATCCTTTGGAGGTGAAGAGGTGTACTGGTTTTCTGGAATTTTCAGCATTTTTACACTGTTTTTTCCTCATCTTCATGGATAGATTTACCTTTAGCCTTTGATGTTGTTGACCTTCGGATGGGGTCTCTGAATGGACATCCCTTTTGTTGATGTTGATGTGATCCCTTTTTGTTTGTTAGTTTTCTGTCTAACAGTCAGGCCCCTGAGCTGCAAGTCTGCTGGGGTTTTCTGGAGGTCCACTCCAGACCCTGTTTGCCTGGGTATCACCAGTGGAGGCTACAGAACAGCAAAGGTTGCTGTCTGTTCCTTCCTCTAGAAGCTGCATCTCAGAGGGACACCAGCTAGATTCCAGCCAGAGCTCTCCTGTATGAGGTGTCTGTCAGTCCCTACTGGGAGGTGTCTCCTAATCAGGATACATGGGGGTCAGGGACCCACTTGAGGAGGCAGTCTGACCCTTAGCAGAGCATGTACTTTGTGCTGGGAGATCTGCTGCTCTCTTCAGTCCTGTCAGGCAGGGACGTTTAAGTCTGCTGAAGTTGTGCCCACAGCCACCCCTTCCCCCAGGTGCTCTATTAAGCTACTTAAGGACATGCCAGAGAAAGGTGAAAACCCATTTAAAAAAATTAAACAAACAAACAAAAAATACAAGATATGGATTAAAAAGTCTCCAGGAAATAGATATCATATAGAAAATAAATCACAACTTTGAGAAATAAAAGACATGCTTAGAAAAATTAAAAATACACTGGAAATTGTTAACTCTAGAATGAAAGAAGTAGAAGAAAGAAATTCATAGCTAGAAGACAAGACTTTTGAATTAACACAATATAACAAAGACAAACAAGACAGAAATAAAATAATAAACAAATGAAACAGGAGATATTACAACCGATACCACAGAAATACAAAAGATTATTCAAAGCTACTATGAACACCTCTATGCACACAAACTAGAAAAACTAGAGATGATGGATAAATTCCTGAAAATATACAACCCTCCTAAATTGAACCAGGAATAAATAGAAACTCTGAACAGACCAATAACAAGTAGTGAGAATGAAGTAGTAATTTAAAAAACATTGACAAAAAAAGTCCAGGGCCAGTCCAGGGCCAGATGAAATTACAACTGAATTCTATCAGAAGTTCAAAGAACAATTGGTACCAATCCTACTGAAACTATTCTGAAAGATATAGAAAGAAGGGATCCTCCTTAAATTATTTTATGAACCCAATATCACCCTAATACCAAAACCAGGAAAGGACGTAACAAAAGAAGAAAACTGCAGACCATTGTTCATGATGAACATTAATAAAAAAATCCTCAATAAAATACTATCTAACTCAATCCAATAACATATCTGAAAGATAATACATTATGATCAAATGAGTTTCATACCAGAGATTCAGGGTTGGTTTAACATATGTAAGTCAATAAATGTGATACACTACATAAACATAAGTAAAAACAAAAATCATATCAATAGCTATAGAAAAGGCATCTGACAAAATCCAACACCACTTTATTGTTAAAACCCTCAGCAAAACTGGCATAGAATAGACATATCTTAAGGAATAAATGTCATCTATGACATACCCACAGCCAACATTACAATGAATGAAAAAATGTTGAAAACATTTCCCCTGAGAACTGGAACAAGACAAAAAATTCATAGCTAGAAGACAAGACTTTTGAATTAACACAATATAACAAAGACAAACAAGACAGAAATAAAATAATAAACAAGAGTCCAATAAAATGATTTAATACATAAATCACATTACATCCTGGCAGAACTGAGAGGAGTGCATGTTATTATGTTGGTTACACAAAGCGTTAGAACTCAGAGATAACAAAAATTAGAACCATCAATGCCTGACTGATGCAGAAAATATAAGATGCCCACTTTCACCACTCCTAATCAACATAGCAATGAAAGTGCTAGCTAGAGAAATCAGAAAAAAATAAAGAAAGGGCATCCAAATCATTAATGAGGAAGGCAAACTGTTGCTATTCACCAGTGATATGATCCTGTACATAGAAAACCCTAAAGACTCATCCAAAGAGCTCATAGATCTGATAAATGAATTCAGTAAAGTTTCATGATACAAAATAAATGTACACAAATCAGTAGCACTGACTTACACAAACAGTGAGCAAGGTGAGAATTAACTCAAGAACACAACCACTTTTACAACAGCTGCAAAAAACAAACAAACAAACAAACAAACAAAAAAACAAAAAACTTAGGAGTATACCTAACCAAAGAGGTGAAAGATCTCTACAAGAAAAATGGCAAAACACTGCGGAAGAATATCATAGACTACACACACAAATGGCAACAGGCCCCATGTTCATGGATGGGTAAAATCAATATTGTGAAAATGATCAAAAGCAATCTACAGATTCAGTAGAATCCTCATCAAAATACATCACAATTCTTTACAGAACTAGAAAAACATCCTAAAATTCATATAAAACAAAAGAACAAAGAGTCCACAGAGCCCAAGCAAGACTAAGCAAAACAAGCAAAGCTGGAGGCATCACATTATCTGACTTCGAACAATACAAAGCTATAGTTACCAAAGCAGCATGGTACTGGAGTAACAACAGGCATGTAGATCAATGGAACAGAATAGAGAATAGAGAACTCAGAAATACAGCCAAATACTTACAGACAACTGATATTTGACAAAGCAATAGAAACATAAAGTGTGGAAATTACACCTTATTCAACAAATGTTGCTGGGAAAATTGGCAAGCCACATGCAGAAGTAAAACACTGGATCTTCATCTTTCACCTTTTACAAATGTCAGCTCACAATGGCTCAGACTTAGATCTAAGACCTGAAACCATAAAAACTCTAGAAAATAACACTGGAAAAATTCTTCTAGACATTGGCTTAGGCAAAGAATAATGACCAAGAACCCAAAAGCAAATGCAACAAAAACAAAGATAAATAGATGGGACTTAATTAAACTAAAAAGCTTCTAAACAGCAAAAGAATTAATCAGCAGAGTAAACAGATATCCCACAGAGTGGGAGAAAATATTTGAAAACAATGCATCAAACAAAAGACTAATATCCAGAATCTACAAGGAACTCAAATCAGTAACAAAAAAAATTAATAGACAATTCTGAAAAGAAGATATAGAAATGGCCAACAACCATATAAAAAAAGCTCAACATCACTAATTATTACGGAAATGCAACTTAAAACTACCATGCAATACCACTGTGCTCCTGCAAGAATGGCCATAATTAAAAAATCAAAAAATAATAGATGTTGTCATAGATGTGGCAAAAAAGGAAACACTTTTACACTACTGGTGAGAATGCAAACTAGTACAACCACTATGGGAAACAGTATGGAGATTCCTTAAAGAACTAAAAGTAGAACTACCATTTGATCCAGCAACCACACTACTGGGTATCTACCTAGAGGAAAAGAAGTCTTATATGAAAAAGACACTTGCACATGCTTGTTTATAGCAGCACAATTTGCAATTGCAAAATAAGAAACCAGCCTAAATGTTCAACAACAAATGAATGAATAAAAAAAAAATGTGGTATATACATACCATGGAATACTAGTCAAAAATACAAATAAATGAAATAATGGCATTCACAGAAACCTGGATGGAGTTGGAGACAATTATTCTAAGGAATGTAACTCAGGAATGAAAAACCAAACATTGTATATTCTTACTTATAAGTGGGAGCTAAGTTATGAAGACACAAGAGCAGAAGAACGATACAGTGACTGATAAGAACAGATACCACAAAAGTGGGCAAAGGTATGAACAGTCACTTCTCAAAAGAAGACATTTATGCAGCCAACAAATATATGAAAAAAAGCTCATCATCACTGGTCATTAGAGAAATGCAAATCAAAACCACAGTGAGATACCATCTCACGCCAGTTAGAATAGTGATCATTAAAAAGTCAGGAAACAACGGTTGCTAGTGAAAATGTGGAGAAATAGGAACGCTTTTATACTGTTGGTGGGAGTGTAAATTAGTTCAACCATTGTGGAAGACAGTGTGGAGATTCCTCAAAGATCTAGAACTAGAAATACCATTTGACCCAGCAATCCCATTACTGGGTGTATACCCAAAAGACTATAAATCATTCCACTATAAAGAAACATGCACACATATGTTTATTGTAGCGCTATTTACAATAGCAAAGACTTGGAACCAACCCAAATGTCCATCAATGATAGACTGAATTAAAAAAATGTGGCACATATACGCCATGGAATACTGTGCAGCCATAAAAAGAATGAGTTCTGGCTGGGCAAGGTGGCTCATGCCTGTAATCTCAGCACATTGGGAGGCCGAGGTGGGCAGATTACCAGGTCAGGAGATCGAGACCATCCTGGCTAACACGGTGAAACCCCGTCTCTACTAAAAAAATAGCTGGGCATGGTGGTAGGCGCCTATAGTCCCAGCTACTCGGAGGCTGAGGCAGGAGAATGGCGTGAACCCGGAAGGCAGAGCTTGCAGTGAGCCGAGATCGCGCCACTGCTCTCCAGCCTGGGCAACAGAGTGAGACTCCATCCCCTCACCCCCCCAAAAAAGAATGAGTTCACGTCCTTTGCAGGGACAGGGATGAAGCTGCAAACCATCACCCTCAGCAAACTAACACAGGAACAGCAAACCAGTCACTGCATGTTCTCATTCATAAGTGGGAGTTGAACAATGAGAACCCATGGACACAGGGAGAAGAGCATCACACACTGGGGCCTGTCTGGGGGTGGGAGAAAGAGGAGGGAGAGCATCAGGATAAATACCTAATGCATGCAGGGCTCAAAATCTAGATGCTGGGTTGATAGGTGCAGCAAACCACCGTGGCACAGGTATACCTATGTAACAAACCTGCATGTTCAGCACATGTGTCCCAGAACTTAATGTAAAATAAAAATAATTTAAAAAAGAATGACAGAATGAACTCTGGGGACTTGAGGGGAAATGGGGAGGCAGGTGAGGGATAAAAGACTACAAATTGGGTGCAGCGTGCACTGTTCCGGTGATAGGTGCATGAAAATCTCAGAAATCACACCTAAAGAACTTATCCATGTAACCAAACACCACCTGTTCCCCCAAAACTATTGACATAATAATAATAACAATAAATCAGAAAATAAAAATATAAAATAAAGTGGCATGATGAAATTAGACAATGATACAGTTTTTATTTATATAAGTGTTTGAGCAGTAAGACTTTTTAAAGTAGACACAAATTTAATAAAATATTTAGTATGGCAAATTTACAAAATAAAAACTATAATAATAATTGTTTCTGTTTTCATGAATCCATTTTTTTATCAAATATAAAAGCTGCTGTGCAGACATTTTTTAAAGCCACTTTTAAATTTTTGGGAAGTTTTTATTTTTAAGCATAGTCAGTCATTGTGATAATTTAATCTGTTAAATTAAAAACAATAGCATTTGCTAGTATATGATTATTACAGAAAAAAATCAAATCTTTATGTTTCAAACCATGATACATTTGATCTCTCTATTCAAACTACCTTAAAAGTATAAATAAACAACCAAAAGTCTTTATAATTATCTTGTTTTGCTAATATTATTTTAAAGTCTGGAAAGCCACAATTTTTAAAATACCCCACAGTAACTGTAAAAGTGCCATACCTAAGAGTTGCTATGTTTCTCTATATAAATCTACATCCAAACCTACCCTTAATCTGGGTGGGCACAATTTAATCAGCTGTTAGTGCTGCCAGAATGAAAACAGTCAGAACATAAAAAGAAAAGACTGGTTTAGTCTTCTGGCCTACATTATTCTCCTGTGCTAAATGCTTCCTGCCCTTGAACATCCAACTCCAAATTGTTCAGCTTTGGGACTCAGACTGGTTTCCTTTCTCCTCAGCTTGCAGACGGCCTGTTTTGAGACCTCACCTTGTGATAGTCTGAGTCAGTACTCCTTAATAAACTCTGCTTTATATATACATCTATCTTATTAGTTCTGTCCCTCTAGAGAACCCTGACTAATACAGATTTTGGTACCAGGAGTGGTTCTAGAGGAACAGAATATTAAGGATGGAGTTCTTTCATTAGTTTTGGGGTTTCTGGAGCTAGCTGCTTAATATGATTAGATCCAAGAATGCTAAGGACTCTACTACCGATAGTATGGAGAACACTGATAGAACTATCCTTAGCATTCTTGGGTCTAATCATATTAAGCAGCTAATTCCAGGAACACTGAGAGTCCTCAGGCCAAGGACTATCAGTGTTCTCCATACTATTAGAAGTAGAGTCCTTAGCATTCTTAGGCCTGTTTAGAGAGTTATGCAAAATAAATGTATTTGATACTCCTGATTCATCGCTCTTGAGAGGCAAGGAGTTTAGTGACTTTATACATAATACCTTTGACCATCGCTGGAGAACTAAGGAATATAATGAAATTGTTTGGTTGCTCCTAAGTTCACTGGACAAAGTGACAAAAGAAAATGATGAACTTAAAGTGAAATAAAATAAAATAAAAATAATATAACAGAGCTTTCATGATTATATTAGGAGTAGGGCAAGGAGCAGTAGTAAGATAATATGGAGTTGCTTCAACATTCTACAAACCTATAGTTGGGTAGTATTTGTAGATACCACACAACAAAGTCTCATTTTATCCTTTCATTTTTTTGGATAACCTTATTTTTACCAATTAGGCAATAAGCCTTATTTTTCCCATTAGGTTATAAACTCTTTAAGAGCACATAACATATTTTACAATTTGAAATGCCCCTAATGCAGTGTGTATTGAATGACTTTAATAAAAAGCCAGTAACAAGGCATAATAATAACATAATGGACTTTGGAGGTTTGGAGGAAAGGGTGGGAGAGTGGTGAGGGAGAAAAGACTACACATCAGGTACAGTGTACACTGCTTGGGTGATGGTTGCACCAAAATCTTAGAACTTACAAATAAAGATCTTATCCATGTAGCAGAAAAACCTGTTCCCCCAAAACTGTTGTAATGAATAATAAATTAAAAATGAATTTGAAAAGTAACAGGCAGGCCCAGAACACATGAAGACAACTGACAATAGTATTAATTTAAAAAAAAAACTTTCCTGACCCCCTTTTTTCCCCTCATCCCTGATGCCTCACTTTCCTACCTGCACTTTGACTCTGGAAGGATGAAAACCAACCAACAAGCTGAGAGACAAGGAGTCGGGAAATAAAGAAGGCATAAAAGACTACACATTGGGTATAGTATACACTGCTCCCATGATGGATGCACCAAAATCTCAGAAATTACCACTAAATAACTTTTCCATCCATTCACATACCACCTGTTTCCCGAAAAGTATTGAAATAAAAAAATACTAATCTCCCTTACCAAACTACGTGTTCTTCTCACAGCTAGGAGGGAGGGATCAGCTGCAACTATAAATAAAGCACTGATTTCTACATAGAATTGTACATATCAAGTGACTACAGAGTTCTATCACCTAAAATAGAGTGGAAAATCTTGGAACTGCCACTTTGAAAACAAGGCATCATTTCCTCTAAAAATGTATTCCAATGCCCTAGGAGACTTGTGATTCTACACAGTGATACAATGTAAGCATCAGGAAAAATTGTGAAACAGAAAATGTTATCTTAAACTATTCCACTCCTTTCTATGTGCACCAGAGCACAGGAATTTTATAATGCATCCACAGTATTAAGGTCCCCTACTCCTGCTTCTCTGGGCCTGTTATCTTTCTCTTTGGGGAATTTATATTACATATAATATTTAGGAAAAAGTGACAGGCATAAGAAGTGTAAACTATAAATAAAATCCTGTTTCCCATCGACTGAACATATCCTCTCTCGGCCGGCCAAGGGGACCCCAGAAACACCTTAAAAACTTAGTTCCTGGCCATGAAGAGATGGGCAGTCAGACAAGCCTCATTATACTCTCTCTCTTTGGTGGTTTAGATACAACTGACCAGCATTAATGTTAACATAGAAATCATAAGACTGACAGAACAAACTTTCTGTGGCAATAAGACACCAAATTATGAACAGGACCTGAGGCCATGCCAGGCATGGAAAAATCCATCCACCCCTACACTTAAAAAATTAATTTCACTCTAACTGCCATAAGATTTTTTTTCTCTAGCAGTTAAACAATCACTGGCCCCAAGGTGAGCAATATTAAAACAATTACAATGCATCCAGTTTGCAAATGTTGAGTTAGCTGTACCTATGGCTTTAATTGGGGAAGAGACTGATTTCAGAAACTTTCTTCTGATAAGAAGTCCACTGACCATGACCTGATTCTGAACAGTTTACAGAGATTGTGTACTTTGTATCCTAAAAAGACCTTTGATGTACAGATATATGTAATATATCTAAATGTTAAGTCTCCACCACAAAGTGAACATCGGTTGTATGTCACATGCATGCTTGTTCAATACACATGTATAAGGATCGCCTTTATGAATATTCATATCTCCTTTTATAACCTGTTGAATATGTATGTTTAGCCAACCTGCTTAGCCTAAAGCTCCCACCCCATCCCCTCCTCCTTTGAAGTGCCTGTGACTGGTCTTGGCCGGAGGCATGTTTCTTAGCCTGACATCTTGGTACCTTGCAGGATGGCCACCTTGCAGGTGGTAGACTCTTAAAAGAAATAAAGTTTTCTCTCTTTTTCTGAATGTATAATTCATGCTTCCTTTAAGTTAACAAAAATTTCAGCAACAATATTTATTGCAGCTAAGGAATACCAACTCAGCCACAGTTTAATTCCCATAACCTATATCTAGCCATACCTTAAAGGTAGGAACTAAGAAGAGTCCAATAAAATGATTTAATACATAAATCACATTACATCCTGGCAGAACGGAGAGGAGTGTATGTTATTATGTTGGTTACACAAAGCGTTAAAACTCAGAGATAACAAAAATTAGAGCCATCAATGCCTGACTGATGCAGAAAATATAAGAATAAAGAGACAAGAATAGAGGAGATGAGGATAGGGATCACAGAGAGGAAGTTGTGGCAAGAAGCATGCAAACATGCAAAGAGAAATGTATGGCAAGAAGCACACAAAACATTTCCCACACTTAAGACTAAATCCCTACAGACAGAACTAAGAAACAAAATGAGAGAATTAATACTGTCAAATTATGCCCCAACCTATAGACAAAATGGACTGTCTATGGCTAAATGAGATGTTCAAGTTAAAGAAGAACCAGGCAGTCATAGTAGGATGAGAGGCAGTTACACATTGTGTGTTTTTAAAAAACGTTGCAAAAGTGTCACAAGACTTCCCTTTCTAAGAGAAGCAAAACCAAAATAGACTGTAGCTGCAAATTCCCCAGTTGACCATCTAGAATCAGCCAAAAAAGAGAGACTTGTAGTTTTATGCTTACAAGGCATCCAGTCCATTCTCTGTTCCTCACTCCCCTTATCCCATTCCCTAGTCTTGCAGCTTTTGCCTTTATAATATCTAACTCTTCAAACCCTCCTCTGAGTGCATTTTTGCTTTGTTGCAAAGGCTGTATTTCCCTAATCCATAGATTGATTCCAGAAAATAAAGCACTCTTTTTGCCTCCACAGATCTCATGGATTTTTAATAATAATGCAAACTTCCTGTAGAATGAGAGCAAAATTTATTATTTCAATGATGTTCCTTTAACAAATGAGTTGTGGATATAATATCTGTGGCAGGAGCTCATTAAATCTCAAATCACTAACTTTTACAGGAATTGTAGGGAAGGGAGAAGATGTATGTTGTCAACAGTTTTCAGATGATATATTTTATGATTTCATTAGTCATATCTACCTTTTGGCATAGAATTACCTAAATTCAGAAAAATTTTCAAGATATTTTGATTATGTTACTCTTTTATTTTTCTTACTATTAGTTTAAATTGACATGTAAAATTATATATATTTATGGTATAAAACATGATGTTTTGAAATATGTATACATTGTGGAATGGCTGAATCAAGCAACATATGTGTTGTCTCACATACTATTTTTGATGAGAAATTTAAAATGTACTCTTGTAAGAATTAGTCTATCAAAGAGATACCTGCACTCTTATGTTCATTATTGTTATTCACAATAACTAAGATATGGAATTGACCTACGTGTCCATCCACAAATAAATAGATAAAGAAAATACAGTATATATACACAGTGGAATACTATTCGGCCTTTGAAAAGAAGAAAATCGTGTCATCTGTGAAAACATGGAAAAACCTAGAGGATATATGTTAAGTGAAATAATCCAGTCTCAGAAAGACACATGCTGCATGATCTCACTTATATATGGAATCTGAAAAAGTAAAACCTATAGAAGCACAGAGCAGAATGGTGGTTAACAGAGGATAGAAGCAGGGGTCAGAGGATTGGAGAGATGTTGATCAAAGGACACAACATTTTATTTAGACAAGACAAATAAGTCCAAGAGATCTATTTTACAACATGGTGACTATAGTTAATGATAATAAATTGATCATGTTAGTCTTAAAAGTAATGATGTTCATTTTATGGGCAATGATATAGGTATGTAACTTTATAATCAAGGAAATGTACGATATCAAGATTCAGTAAAATACCAGTATCATACTGTAAGCTTTCAAAATATAAGAAAGTTGTATTACCTCAAAGATATGAACATAATTAATAAAAAGCCAATGACAAGAATGTACAGAGCTCATTTGCTAAATCCTGAGTTGAAGTCAAATATTAGATTTTTAAAAATAAATCTTAAGACAAAATAAATGTGCAAAAATCACAAGCATTCCTATACAGCAATAATAGACAAACAGAGAGCCAAATCATGAGTGAACTCCCATTCACAATTATTACAAAGAGAATAAAATACCTAGGAATACAACTTACAAGGGAAGTGAAGGATCTCTTCAAGGAGAACTACAAACCACTGCTCAATGAAATAAAAGAAGACACAAACAAATGAAAGAACATTCCATGCTCATGGATAGGAAGACTCAATATCGAGAAAATGACCATACTGCCCAAGGTAATTAATAGATTTAATGTCTATCCCCATCAAGCTATCACTGACTTTCTTCACAGAATTGAAAAAAAAAAAAAAAAAAGCTACTTTAAAGTTCATATGGAACCGAAAAAGGGCCTGCATAGCCAAGACAATCCTAAGCAAAAAGAACAAAGCTGGAGGCATCACGCTACCTGACTTCAAACTATACTACAAGGCTACAGTAAGCAAAACGGTGTGTTACTGATATCAAAACACATATATAGACCAAAGGAACAGAACAGAGGCCTCAGAAATAACACTACACATCTACAACCATATGATTGTCGACAAACCTGACAAAAACAAAAAATGGGGGAAGGATTCCCTATTTAATAAATGGTGCTGGGAAAACTGGCTAGCCATATGTAGAAAGCTGAAACTGGATCCCTTCCTTATGCCATATAAAAAAAATTAACTCAAGATGGATTAAAGACTTAAGTGTAAGACTTAATACCATAAAAACCCTAGAAGAAAACCTAGGTAATACCATTCAGGACATAGGCATGGTAAAGACTTTGTGACTAAAACACCAAAAGCAATGGCAACAAAAGCCCAAATAGACAAATGGGAACTAATTAAACTAAAGAGCTTCTGCACAGCAAAAGAGACTATCATCAGAGTGAACAGGAAACCTACAGAATGGGAGAAAATCTTTGCAATCTACTCATCTGACAAATGGCTAATATCCAGAATCTACAAAGAACTCGAACAAATTTACAAGAAAAAAACAAACAACTCTACCAAAAAGTGGGCAAAGAATATGAACAGACATTTCTCAAAAGAAGACATTTATGCAGCCAACCGACCTATGAAAAAATGCTTATCATCACTGGTCATCAGAGAAATGCAAATCAAAACCACAATGAGATATCATCTCATACCAGTTAGAATGACAATCATTAAAAAGTCAGGAAATGACAGATGCTGGAGAGGATGTGGAGAAATAGGAGTGTTTTTACACTGTTGGTGGAAGTGTAAGTTAGTTCAACCATTGTGGAAGACAGTGTGGTGATTCCTCAAGGATCTAGAACTAGAAATACCATTTGACCGAGAAATCCCATTACTGGATATATACCCAAAGGGTTATAAATTATGCTACTATAAAGACACATGCACATGGGTATATCCCCAGTAATGGCAGGTGTCTTTATAGTAGCATAATTTATAACCCTTTGGGTATATATCCAGTAATGGGATTGCTCGGTCAAATGGTATTTCTAGTTCTAGATCCTTGAGGAATCACCACACTGTCTTGCTATAAAGACACATGCACACGTATGTTCATTGCGGCACTATTCACAATAGCAAAGACTTGGAATCCATCCAAATGTCCATCAGTGACAGACTGGATTAAGAAAATGTGGCACATATACACCATGGAATACTATGCAGCCATAAAAAAGGATGAGTTTGTGCCCTTTGTAGGGACATGGATGCAGCTGGAAACCATCATTCTTAGCAAACTATCACAAGAACAGAAAACCAAACACCACATGTTCTCACTCATAGGTGGGAACTGAACAATGAGATCACTTGGACTCGGGAAGGGGGACATCACACACTGGGGCCTATTATGGGGAGGGGGGAGGGGGGAGGGATTGCATTGGGAGTTATACCTGATGTAAATGACGAGTAGTTGGGTGCTGACGAGTTGATGGGTGCAGCACAGCAACATGGCACAAGTATACATATGTAACAAACCTGCACGTTATGCACATGTACCCTAGAACTTAAAGTATAAAAAAAAAAAAAAAAAAAAAGACACATGCACAAGTGTGTTTCTTGCGGCACTATTCCCAATAGCAAAGACTTGGAACCAACCCAAATGCCCATCAATGAGAGACTGGATAAAGAAAATGTGGCACATATATACTATGGAATACTATGCAGCCATAAAAAAGGTTGAGTTCATGTCCTTTGCAGGGACATGGATGAAGCTGGAGACCATCATTCTAAGCAAACTATCGCAAGGACAGAAAACCAAACACCGCATGTTCTCACTCATAGGTGGGAGTTGAACAATGAGAACACATGGACACAGGCTGGGGAACATCACACACCAGGGCCTATCAGGGGTGGGGTTCTAGGGGAAGGATAGCATTGGGAGAAATACCTAATGTAAATGACGAGTTGATGGGTGCAGCAAACCAACATGGCATATGTATACCTATGTAACAAATCTGCACGTCGTGCACATGTACCCTAGAACTTAAAGTGTAATAATAATAAAAAAGACTGAGCCAAATTTTCTCATACCACATAACTTGTTTATCTAATTGAAACCAAAGGAAAATATATTCCCCAAGTCCAAGACGAATGATGTAGATCAACATTGAAAAGCAAAATATCATCTGAGCCAATTTTTCATTCATCTTGATGATATTATTTTCTCTCTTTACCCTTCCCGTGTTAGAGTTGAAAATTCCACTTACCATAGGACAGTGAACATATCCACAATTCTATGAAGTGTAGATCAGAAAATTTCCCAAGTACTCACTATGGAATATGAAAAATCTGCTTCAGTTTAAAATTTAAAATGCAGTTATCAACTTAGAGACACATATTTGGAAGTTCCGAATAATTTCTAAGCCAAAAATTATTATCCTCTGTCATAACATAAAAGGACAGAAAACTTGATTATACTGAAGAATGTTCATGAGAAAACTCTTTATGGACGACCGAGGAGCTAAGTGAGCCATAGATATTGGCCCTAAAATGACCACTGAACACATTTGTAAATAATAAGAATTATAAGAATGAAGTACCACAGACATTAATTCAAACACCAGCTGACCATTAATTAAATAGAACACTGTATGAAGAAATAGAAAATTTGCAACCCAGTAAAAGCACAGTAAATTCATATCTTAGGCAAAAACTTGTCATTCTGACACTTGGCTTTATCATCTATAAAACAGAAAAACACAATAGCTATTTTTTACCTTACAGACTACTCATTGAGTACCTACTTCATGTTAGGCAATGTGTATGTGTGCAGGTGTATGTATATGTGTGTGTGCAAATGCATATTCTAATTTAAATTAACAGTGACTTTACAAACTATAATTATTCATCTCAACTACCATAAGAGGAAATCAACTGATATTAAATGATTTACCCAAACCATGTATCTGATAAGAGGTAGAGGCAGAATTTGACTTTGTATCTGTTAGACTTCAAAGGTTATGCCTTGATTGTTATACAATATTCTCTCAGTGTACAAAAAAAAAAAAAAGTTCCTTTAAAACTGTAAAAACCTATACCTACATTAGGGCAGTATCATCATTATTATATTTAAACCTCGTATAAATAAAAGTGTTGTTTTTCTAGCCTCTCCACAGAGGATGAGGAAGGGACACTGGACTGGATGATATTGCATGCTGTCTCATGATATCCCACTAGATGTATTCAATAATCTGTTTATTTGATTTTATTATTATAATGTAAAAAGAATGATTTCCTTAAGCCATTTATCTTCCTGGTTTTTTATCAAGGAATGAGGGCAAAGTCCACGTACTTTACTTGTCTCCTCTATGACACACAGCATATGGCCTTCTGTAATGCTATCTGGATCAAACCCCAGAGGAGTCAATATTGGTTCACTCTATTCATAATAGTAAATTTTCAGAATCTTAGCACAGAATTCCAAATTTTAGTAAAGGATTGAGAAATCGTCGGATCTATCCTCCCATTATATGCAGAAATTTATTTTAAAAAATTAACTATAAAATACAGAATAACTCAGCTATATATTCAAAATAGATTGTTGAATGTATCTAGTGGGATATCATGAGACAATATGCAACATGTGCACTTTCCCCATGTGCAGTATTGTGTTCTTTTCTTATAAGTAAACATGCAGAATCAAAATTCTTTATTTTACAAACAAAACTAAAAAAAATTTAGGAAAAGTACTTTGAAAAATAAAACTGCTTTGCATATGTAATTTGCATGTATTATGTAATTTTAAACAAATTCAAATCAACAGTAATGAAAAGTTATTCTATTTTAACTGCAAACAAGATCGTTCATATAGTAAATCCCTTATAAAATACAAGATCTTCCTTACCTGTTCTGTATTTGTTTATTCTCACACTGCTATAAAGAACTACTTGAGACTGGGCAATTCATGAAGTAAAGAGATTTAATTGACTCACAGTTCCACAGGCTGTACAGGAAGCATGGCTAGGAGGCCTTACGAAACTTACAATCATGGCAGAAGGCAAAGGGGAAGCAAGCACGTCTTACCATGAAAGAGCAGGAAAGAGAGAGCAAAGGGGGAAGTGCTACACACTTTCAAACAACCAGATCCCCTGAGAACTCACTGACTATTTATCGGGAGAACAGCAAGGCTAAAATCTGCCCTCATGGTTCAAACACTTCCCACCAGGCCCCTCCTCCAACACTGGGAATTACAATTCAATATGAGATTTGGGTGGAGCTGATAATTTAATCTCCTCAACCTACCTTAACTAGTCAACATTGGTATATTCTTGGCCACTTTTCCCCTCTGAACTTCTCTACAAGAACTCACTTCAATATAACTCTTTAGAAAAATAAATATACTAATTTCTTCTTTTTCTTTCTGTTCTCATAAAATGTGTTGTTATTCATAGGGGCATAAAGAGCCAACTTTTTGTTTATAGTGGTTTGCAAGCCAAGGGAGATTAGGCACCCTTGGCTTGGGATTCTTAGCATATTTCAGTGCACAATTACTAAATATTGTTAAATGTAGTGTTCATTTTCAGAAAGTGTCACCCCAATTCAGAAATTGTGTGCATTTGCTTTAAAAGCCGGTTTTTGGTTTCCAAAATTTTATTGAGGAAAAACATGATTTGTGGTAGTTCTTGAATTTTCTTCTTGAGAAGCTATAATATTTTGAAACACATTTTACCCAAAGAATATGTAATTTAAAGGCAGTAGAAATAACCTTACATTATGATTAGAGTGTCAGAATAACCTACAGAGAGAGCTATTTATCTTAGACATGTCATTATGAACACCAGATTCTTTCTCCTGACAGAATTAGTAATTAGTAAGAGAGAGCAGGGTTTGCAAAGAGAGGAAGTACATCCAACTTTCAAAGAGTTAGGATAAGTATTTTTGAAAAGAATGTATTTTGGCAAAAAGCACTTTTTTGAATATGCAATAAAATAGAAGAAAAAGTAACACAGGTCTATGTCAGACTGGTTGTTCACATCATCTATTTATTTTGTCTAATCAAGTGCATAATAATGTAAATGAAAATCTTAAGTAGAAACTACAGAAAACACAGACATTATACCATTGTTTTCTTCCCACTCATTTTATTCTCATGATATATGCAAACATTTGCACAAAGAACACAAGCAAAAGTCTTCTGGAACTATTAAAATATTTCCATTGTTAAAACATTGTCTTTTGTTTTATCTTTCCTAGGTCATATTTTTCTGTTCCCTTTATTTCTTCTGAAAACATAAATTATATAGCTTTCAGAAATATCTTTGAGAGAATGCCAGACAGACGGCACCTGCAAAAGTAACATGCTGTGTTATGTTATTTCTGTAACAAAATTGCCAATAAACAAGAGTTTTATTGCAACATTCCTAAGAATTTAGCAGCATAAATTCTGTCCTGAAGATAAAAACGAGTAACTATAACTGAAAGGATTCTACCCAGCCCCTTAATACAGTGAAGGGAATGCTTCTAGAGACTCTCAAGTTACATATGAAGGTCTGTCACGTAAGTCAGGAAATCTTGAGGTATTAGTCTAGCCTCACTGCCGACCTCCACTCCACTGAGAGTTCCTAACATCCTATCCTTTGTTTTAATCCAAATACTTCCAAGTCTTCCAGTCTTAATATGAATAGCATAGCATCTTCCAAAAGGGAGTCTCTCCTTTTCCTTAACACTATCTCCTTTCTTCCTTGAGCTGATAATCTCCTCAACCTACCTTAACTAGTCAATATTGTATATTCTTGGCCACTTTTTCCCTCTGAACTTCTCTACACGAACTCACTTCAATATAACTCTTTAGAAAAATAAATATACTAATTTCTTCTTTTTTTCTGTTCTCATTAAATGTGTTGTTATTCATAGGGGCATAAGCAGCTAACTTTTTGTTTATAGTGGTTTGCATATTAGGACTGTTTGGAAGCGGCAGCGTTACTAATAAATAAGTTTCTGAGTGGATAATACCAGGACTGCACACTTAAGACTTGTTTTAGCTTCAAATATCAAGATTAGCTTACATATGTTTCTTCAGGGCTAACTGTATGTGGGAAAAAACAAAGTACCCTCATGCTATCACAAAGATATGAAAATATGCCTTATTCTCAACCTTTTCTTCTCCTTTCAACACTGCATCAGAGCCCTGCAAATCTCAGTACTGAGAAATGATTTGAACTAAGTACTGATAAATGATTTGAGCAAATTCACTCTTTCTGGGATAAAAATCACATTTTGACAGCTACCATCACCCAAAGAAGTGGCTGCAGGAAGCAATCGTGGGAAATATTTTAGGCACCCAAACAGGTGTCTGGAATAAATGTTTCTTAGAAAAGTAACCTTTCTTAACATTCTTTATATAGAATATATATTCCATATAGTATATATTCTTTATATAGACATAAGTATAGTCAGGTCAGAGCACAGAATATAGTACCCAGAAACTGAAAAGCATTTGTAATGCTGATGTTACAGAATATGTAACATATTACATGTAAACCATCCTCATTTGGTTTTCATGAGTTTACCAACTTAAAACATATGACATAATTCCAGCTTAAATGTACAGTTCAAATATATCAAATGCAGAACACTTCTTATTTTAAAAAGTGATAAACAATTATTAATTGTGCAAAAACAAAAAATTTCATTCACTTAAACACAATTTCTAAAACAAATTTTCCCATAAAATGTGTTCCTTTACGTTTTATGCTTTTCTGAAATTTATTTTATAAATGTCCAGGATGTTTTTTTAAAAAGTAGACTTTGAGGAATCTCTTTTTGGCCTCTTAAAATTCATTCTACTATGGTAAAAAAAATACAACAAATATCTGGAATGGTATTCCAGAGACTTCTAAAAGTATAGGCATCCTTTGGTATTTGCAGGGCAGTGGTTCCATGTTCCCAGCACGTACCAAAATTCACTCATATTCAAATCCCACAGTCAATTCTGTGGAATCTGCAGATGTGAAAAGTCAGTCTACCACATACACAGGTTTCAGATACCACAAATACTGTACTTTCAATCTGCATTTGGTTATGGAGGTGCAAATTACCTATAAGAAGGGCTGACTATATTTACTGAGAAAATAGCCACATATAAGTGGAACTGTGCAGTTCAAACTCCTGTTGTTCAAGGGCCAGCTGTGTTGTCCTATATGCTGATTAGCTGTGTAATATGAACACATCAATTTATTTGTCTATGCTTCACAGTTAGAGAAAAGGGCTTATTTGGAACAAAGTATAATGGAAAATTTATAATTATAATCATAATAATAAATGGCTTTTCCTTGTAGCAAAGTCTTTTGTGTCCAATACTAAAACCCTTTGCAGATGCTTTAAGTTGTATCTCTTTTACTGAATTACGCTCAAGGTAAAAGATATATAGTTAGGTTCCCAGATACTTCTGCCAAACTACCTCATAGCTATAATGGCAGAAAATGTATTTGTTAAACAATTTTATTTTCTCACAAGTTTAAAAAAATACCTTTTATTGTTGTCTATCAATTGTTAAAATATTGAGATATCTCCTTTGAGGGCATAAAAGCATGCTACACTACTTGTTTTGTTATGAGGGAAATATAGATATTGATATTTTAAAAAATCAGTAAGTGATAAATGTATGTGGTATTGATGCTATGTGAAGAGCAAATACTATGAGAAAAAACATTAGAAAGTATAACTTTTTTTTCCATAGGTTATTGGGGTACAGGTGGTATTTGGTTACATGAGTAAGTTTTTCAGTGGTGATATGTGAGATTTTGGTGCATCCATCACTTAAGCAGTATACATTGTCCTGTATTTGTAGTCTTTTACCTTTCACTCCCCTCCACCCTTCCCACCAAGATGCCAAAGTCCATTGTATCATTCTTATGCCTTTGTGTCCTCATAGCTTAGCACCCACATATCAGTAAGAACATATGATGTTTGGTTTTCCATTCCTGAGTTACTTCACTTAAAATAATAGTCTCCAATCTCATCCAGGTTGCTGCAAATGCTATCAATGCACTCCTTTTATGGCTGGGTAGTACTCCATCATATATATATATATGTATACACACACACACACACACACACACACATATATATATATGACAGTTTCTTTGTCCACTCGTTGGTTGATGGGCATTTGGGTTGGTTCCACGATTTTGCAATTGTGAATTGTGCTGCTATAAACATGTGTGTGCAAGTATCTTTTTTGTATAATGACTTCTTTTCCTCTGGGTGGATACCCAGTAGTGGGATTGCTGGATCAAACAGTAGTTCTACTTTTAGTTTTTTAAAAAAATCTCTATACTGTTTTCCATAGTGGCTGTACTAGTTTACATTCCCACCAGCAGTGTAGAAGTGTTCCCTGATCATTGCATCTGCACCAACATCTCCTGTTTTTTTTATTTTTTAATTATGGCCATTCTTGCAGGAGTAAGGTGGTATCACATTGTGGTTTTGATTTGCATTTCCCTGATCATTAGTGATGTTAAGCATTTTTCCATATGTTCATTGGCCATGTGTATCTTCTTTTGAGAACTGTGTATTAATGTATAATTTGTATACTAGAAAGAAAACAAACAAACAAAAAAAAAACCCCTAGATTCTTACAATGGAAAGTGGAAATTAAGAATAATTGGATAAGTAGATACTTATTAAAAACAAGCCCAATTTAATATTAATACAATGAATATAAATTGGTTAAACTTATCATTATAGACACAAAATTAAATACAAGCTATAAAATGAGATTTCCCAAAGTGATGTTCACAAGAGTCATACTTTAAGAAAGACATACAAATATTTAAAACAAAAGGATGGAAAATGATACACATGTTGTTATTCATGTTCGTTCATTCAAAAATGAACAAAATGATGTCAGTTTAACAATATTTTCTTAAAAAAGCTAGAATTAAGGCAAACCATCATAAGGAATAATATGCCATATATGTTTCAAAGGACAAATATAATAAGAATAAATATCTGACAAAGTTTATTAGGCAACAAAAGTTGCAAATCAAAATGGTGCATATTTTTAGGAAACCTCTTACAGAAAATGACACATTAATCAGACATAAATAAGCATACATTTTAAGAACTTAAACAATATCATGCATAAGCCTGAGATATTAAACATATTTCTCTTACTCAACAATAGAGAATACACATTCTTTTAGAATACTCACAAAAGTTCATAGAAACAGACAAATTTACCACAAAGGGATCCTCAACAAATTTCAAAGGATTGAAAAATCATAGAGACTATATCCTCTAACCATATGGTCAGAGACTAAACAGCATATTGTTAGCTGACACTTGAGTTAAAGGAAATCATGAAGAAAAAAGACATTTATTGAGAATTCAATGATAATAGAAAGCACTGCATGACTAAAGTTGTATAACATGATAAAGGTATTGAAAATTTATTGCATCAAACGTGTTTCAACAGTGAGAAAAGAAAGATTAAGAAAATAAGCTGAGCATTCAATTCCAGAAGTTGGAAAATGCAACACAGTAAACACCAAAAGACAAATAAATAAATAAAAGGGTAGAAATCAGTGCAATAGAAGACAAAAATACAAAAGCTTGATTACCTAGAGTATACAAGATACTCCTCAAAATCAAAGAAAAAAGGTGACAATATTAAAGAAAAATGGCCATATATAATCAGGTAACTCCTATCAGAGGAAACCTAGAAAGGCTAACCAACATTTGAAGAAAAGCTTAATTTATTAGTTATCAGAGAAAAAAAAATGTTATGTTAATCAGAGTTACTGAAATTAGAAAGCTTGAATATTGTCAAGTTTTGGTGAGAATGTGTAAAAATAGAAATATGTATATGTGTGTGTGTGTGTGTGTATATATATATTCATATATATAGTAGAAAATGCAACACTTTTGAAACATAGGATGTAACTCTCAGATACTAACATATACAACATTAAAACAAGAGTACCTACTACCGTTTTTGGCAATGAAAACTGAAGAAATTTAAGGAAGTGCTACCTTTTCAGAAAACAAATGTTAAGTAACCAAATATATAAATATGTAACCCCTGGAGGACAGAAAGCATTTCAATTTTGTGTGGAATATCATATGCCTAATACAAGGCTTTCAAATAAATCAATTTAATTGCTCAAAAACCAATTTATCTTAGCAATTTTGAAATCTCCATTACATTATTATAAACTATAGGCACAATGCTATAAAATAGATCTCAAAAGCTTATTTATCCTATGTATCTCAAGTTTTATACGCTTTGACCAGTATCTTTGACTCTTTTCCTTCTGGCTCCAAGCCTCTGGTAACCACCATTCTAGATCTCTTCTGTCTATGAATTTTTGAAGAAAGTAGATTTTAAATGTTCGTGCCACACACACAAAATGTGACGTAATAGATGTGTTAATTAGCTTGATTCAATCATCCCATAAAATATACATATAGCAAAACATCACATTGTACCCCATAAATATATACAAATATTATTATCAGTTATAAATAAAATTTAAAGCAATTTAAATATTGAAGGACATTTGCGATCTATTTTATTAGACAATTAATATTATCAAATAAGTTTATTTATTTATTTATTTATTTATTTATTTATTTATTTATTTTTCTTTGAGACAGAGTCTAGCTCTGTCACCCAGACTGGAGTGTAGTGGTGCAATCTTGGCTCACTGCAACCTCCGACTCCCAGGTTCAAGCAATTCTCCTGCCTCAGCCTCTGGAGCAGCTGGGATTACAGGCACCTGACACCATGCCCAGTTATTTATTTATTTATTATTTTGTATTTTTAGTAGAGACGAGGTTTCACTGTGTTGGCCAGGCTCGTCTTGAACTCCTGACCTCATGATCCGCCTGCCTCGTTCTCCCAAAGTGCTGGGATTACAAGCGTGAGCCACCGCGCCCAGTCAAAAAAATAAATACATTTAAAGAAAAGAAGCATAGATAGATAGACAGATAGAAAATTGGAAAGACAACCCATACTCATTGGTAGGAAGATTTACTGTTATTAAGATGGCAATAGTCTCCAAACTTTATCAACACAGTATCTATTAACATCCCAGGTAGCTTGTTTTATGGAAGGAGTGACTTCAACAAGGTGGCCACCTGGAATCCCTGAGCAATCACCACCTTCCAGAAAGATAGATAAAACAATAGATTAACAACCACATTTTGATGAAAATAACAAGAGTAGAGCACTGGAGTAAATCAAAGGAGTAGGAGAAACCTTGTAGATCACAGAAACTTAGGATAGTTGTGTAGAGAAAGCAAGAAAACATGTAGTCTCTACCACTACATTCCCTAGCTGGGCTCAGCTTGGAATTAGAACAGACTTCGCCCTGTGGGAAAAAAGTAAACAATAGGACCCCAACAACCCTCATCAACACCTTGGACACCTACAGTCCTCACCTTGCAATTCTCACAGAAACTAATCCAACTGAGATACTTGTCAGGAGTCCACACATCTGTGCTCCCCTCAGAGAAAGAGCTGACACTCTGTGGCCTGCCCCCTGTGGCCTGCACAACTACTGTGCTATGCTATCTTATAACTAGAACTATTGTTAGAGTTTGCCCTGTTTTGGGAGTGAATGACCACGACATACGTCTTTCTTTGAGGCTTAGCAACCACTGAACCACTCATGCCCAGTGGCCTGCTATCACCAAGCTGAGCTGCTGCTACACCTTACCCCATGGGGTCAACTGTCCATGGAGCTAAATTTTCCCATCCCAGTCATTTTTGTGCCTTCTGCCTTCAGAGCTTGAGCTGAAGGTGCACGTTATCTATTGAGAAAATGACACCTTGGGGGAGTCAATCCATCTAACCCACGAAGATATTGCTGTTCCCTGTCCCTCAAACCTTGAGCTTAAGTTGTGCACTGCCCTTCAGGGAAAGAGTGCTTTATTGAAGTCACTCTATTTACCCTTCTCTGTCACTCATATCCCCTAGGGGTCCAAGCTGTAGCTGAGCACTCTCTGCCAATACAATGGTACATTGGTAGAGCAACTTAATCTACTCCTCCCAGTCACTAATATAATTAGTCCCACTGTGACTGAGCCGAAGAGGCACCCAGCAAGCAGGAAAGACAGTACCTTGGCCACTCAAAGCAGTCATGCCCTCCTGGTGCCTGAATTGAAGCAGTTCCCTGCATCCTGGGAAATTGCGTCTTGGCCACTCAAAGCAGTTATGATCCCCCAGGGCCTGAACTGAAGCAGTACCCTGTGACCTGGGAAAAAGTGCCTTGGCTTCCCAGTGCGGTCATACTCCTCTGTGCCTAAGCTGAAGCAACACCTTACATCCCAGAGAAACAGTGCCCTGGCCACTCAAAGCAGTCACACTCCATGAATCCAAGCCAAAGTGGTGCATTGCTTCCCAAGGAATCAGTGCTTTGGCCATGCTAAGCAACCATGTATCCCAGGGCTGAGCTGACATGGTATCCCACATCACAGAGAAACAGAATATTGGCTGAGCTGAAACACTCCACACTACAGGCCAAACCACAATAGTATCCAGCTTCCCCAAAGCTGGAATTGCCTCTCAGAATCTTAACTGCTGAGACACTACCCTCCCCAGAGAGTGGACTCATTGCTATGCTGCTCCCTGCCCCCCAGGGTCCAAATGACAGCTGTGCTCTGCCATTCTGGGGTCCTTTTTACCACAGAAAGTGGCCTGGTCACCAAGCATCTGGGAGTACTATCAAGTTCCAGCATCCCAGGAATCAAAATAATCACTACATGATGCCTCATATGCCATGACCTACATTATCACTGTGCCATATTGGCTCTGGTTTATAAAGTGCAGCTATACACTGCTACCCTGGTCAAAACCTTCAGAGCACCCCTTCATTCCTGGAGCTAAACCAGAAATTCCTGGAGCTAAACCAAACCTACAATCTCGACCCTGGATCTTGAGCTGCTGGGAGAGCCTCTGAATTGTAGGTCCTTGCTCCGTGGACAATCTACGTTCAACTCAACCTTAGAGGGTGAACTTGCACCTGAACACTAAAGGACCACAATAGCTTTATGAGATCATGAGCCTAGGACCATAGCTCCACAGCCTTTCTGAGCACATGTGCACTTGAACCCAGCATCATGGTAGCTTGTTGTAGGCTGTGTCAGACCTGACACCAAGAAGAATCCTGTTGTGTAAGTCTCCCCACTGTGGGAAAAACAGCAAAAAGAGTCCCCCACCCTGCCCCCCGCAAAGCTCTTGTCACTGAGGACACTAACAACTTATGCTGCTGCCACTGCTGCCACTGCTGCTAAAACTCCTACAGCATAGGCTGCTGAGGCACTCACAGTCATTGCTGACATTGATCACTGATGAAGAAGCTGCATAGAAGCTATACCACTGCATCTACTCAGAACCAGATTCACCACATAGTTCCCAACAAACACACTAAGACTCATACACAGTATCAATTAAATTAAGAGCTGTTTATTTTGAAAAATCAAAGATAGAAAAGAAGCATTACAACTGGTACCACAGAAATACAAGAGTATAAGAGACTATTAATAAAAACCATATGTGAACAAACTAAAAAAACTGAGAAGAAATGGATGAATTTCTAGACATATAAAACCTACCAAAATTGAATCATGAGGAAACAAACATCTAAACAGATCAATAATGTGACAAAATTGAATCAATAATAAAAAGTATTTCTTCAAAGAAAAGCCCAGGAACTGGTGGCTTCACTGCTGATATATACCAAATTTTTAAATTGCTAATACCAATAATTCTCAAACTAATTCTCAAAATAATTCTCAAAAAATTGAAGAGGAGGGAATTATTTCAAACTTTTTCTACAAGGCCAGCGTTACTCTGATAACAAAACAAAACAAGAACCTAACAAAAAACAAAAACTACTGGCCAATATCTCTGATGGGCATAGACGCAAAAATCCACCAGAAAATACTAGCAAACAAAATTCAACAGCACGTGATTATCCATGATGATCAAGTGGGATTCATCCCAGGGATGCAAGGATGCTTGAATATATACAATAAATAAATGTGATTTATTGCATTAACGCAGTGAAAGACAAAATCTGTATGATAGTAAAATAGACACAGAAAAAGCATTTGACAAAATTCAACATCCTTTCGTTATTAAAAAACCTCTCAACAAATTGGGCATAGAAGGCATGTACCTCAACACACACACACACACACACACACACACACACACACACACACACACAAACATAAAACATACACACAGATAATATCACAGATAATAACAGGGAAAAGTTCAAAGCTTATCTTCTAAGTTATGGAATACACAGGAATGCCCAGTTTCACCACTTCTATTCAATATAGTTCTGGAAGTTCTAGCCAGAGCTATAAGGCAAAAGAAAGAAATAAAAGGAATTCAAACTGGAAAATAAGTCAACCTGCTCTGTTTATAGGTGGCATGATTGTATGTATAGAAAATGCTCAAGACTTAATAGCTAGAACTATTAAGCAAATTCAGTAAAGTTGCAGGATACAAACTTAACTTACAAAACTCCGTTGTATTTCTATAAAATAATAGTGAACCATCTAAAAAGGAAATCAAGAAAACAATCCCAGCATTAGGAACTGGTTATACCTTATAGATATATCTAAACCTTAGGGAATAGATGTGAGCAGAAGTATGCTTGTGCTATTATAAATGAAAACAAACAGGAAAATGTTTTTTTTTTTTTTTTTATCTTCGCCCCTTCAATGGATTTAGTCACTGCGTATGTCAGATACGTTTTACTATATGACATTGAGAAATTATCTGCTACTGTATTTTTTTAAAAATTAACTTTTGTAGGTAAGTAATAGGTGTATATATGTATGGGGTATATGAGATATTTTGGTACAGACATGTAATGTGTAATAATCACATCATGATAAATGAGATATCCATCCCCTCAAGCATTTATCCTTTGTGTTACAAACAATCCATTTGTACATTTGATAATAACTAACTCTTTTAGTTATTATCAAATATAATTCATTATATATTATATTACCAGATATAGTTATATAATAACTAACTCTTTTAGTTATTATCAAATGTACAATTATTATTGACTATAGAGAACTTGTGCTACAAAATAGTCTTATTCATTCTTCTTAACTACTTCTTTTTACTCACTAATCATCCCCATCTCCTTCCCCAGCCCCTTCCACTACCCTTCCCAGCCTCTAGTAAACATCTTTCTACTCTCTATACCCATGAATTCAATTATTTTGATTTTTAGATCCCACAAATAAGTGAGAAAATACAACATTTCACTTTCTGTGCATGGCTTATTGCATTTAACATTATGATCTCCAGTACCACCCATGCTGTAGCAAATGATAGAATGTCATTCTTTTTTATGGCTGAATAGTACTGCACTGTGTATAAGTATGACATTGTCTTTATCCATTCTTATACTGATGGACACTTAGGTTACTTCCAAATCTTGGCTATTGTAAAAAGTGCTGCAACAAACATGGAAGTACACAAACCTCTTTGACATACTGGTTTCCTTTATTTGGGGTACATACCCAGCAGTGGGATTGCTGAATCATATGAGTAGTTATATTTTTCAGTGTTTTTTTTTTCTTTTTTTGAAACCTCCAAACTGTTCTCCATAGTTTTTGTACTAATTTACATGTCCACCAACAGTGTTACAAGGGTTCCGTTTTCTCCACATCCTTGCCAGCATTTGTTATTGCATATCTTTTGGATATAAGCTATTTTAAGTAGGGTGAGACGATATCTCATCGTACTTTTGATTTGAATTTCTCAGATGATCAGTGATGTTGAACACCTTTTAATATGACTGTTTGCCATTTGTATGTCTTCTTTGATAAATGTATACTCAAATATTTTGCCCATTTTTTGTAGGATTATTATATTTTTTTCTTATAGAATTGTTTGAGCTCTATATTTTCTGATTATTAATCCCTTCCCAGATGGATAGTTTGCAAATATTTTCTCCCATTCTGTGGGCAGTCTCTTTACTTCGTTGATTGTTTCTCTTGATATGAAGAAGGTTTTTAACTTATTGTAATCCCATTTGTCTTTTTTCGGTTTGGTTGGTTGTGCTTGTGAGGTATTACTTAAGAAATTTTTGCCCAGACCAATGTCCTGGAAATTTTCCCCAATGTTTTCATGTAATAGTTTCACAGCTTGAGGTCTTATATTTATGTCTTCAATCCATTTTGATTTGATTTTTTGTATATAGCAAGAGATACAAATCTAGTTTTTCTTCTGCACATGGATATCCAGTTTTCCTGAAACCATTTATTGAAAAGACTATCTTTTTTCCCAGAATATGTTCTTGGCACCTTTGTCAAAAATGAGCTCTCTGTAGATGTGTGGATTTGTTTCTGGGTTTTATATTCCATTTCATTGATTTGTGTGTCTGTTTTTACACCCGTACTATGCTGTTTTGATTACTACAGCTCTGTGGTGTAATTTGAAGTCAGGTAATGTGATTCTTCTGTTTTTGTTCTTCTTGCTTAATCTAACTTTAGCTATTCGGGGTGTTTTGTGGTTCCATGTAAATTTTAGGATTTTTTTTTCTATTTCTTTAAAGAATGTTATTGGTATTTTGATATGAATTGAATTGAATCTGTAGATTGCTATGGATAGTATGGATATTTTAACAATATTGATTTTTCTAATTCATAAAGATTGAATTTTGTTTTGTTTTGTTTTTTGGTGTCCTCTTCAATTTCTTTTATCAGAGGATTTTAGTTTTCATAATAGAGATCTTTTGCTTCTTTGGTTAATTCCTACGTATCTAATTTTATGTGTGGTTATTGTATATTGAATTACTTTTTAATGTATTTTGCAGGTTTTTTACTATTAGAATATAGAAATGCTATTGATTTTTGTATATTTATATTGCATCCTGCAAGTTTACAGAATTTGTTTGTCAGTTCTAAAAGTTTTTCTGTGGTGTATTAAGGTTTTTCCAAACATAAGATGATATCATCTGCAAACAAGGATAATTTGATTTTCTTTCCAATTTGGATGCTGTTTATTTCTTTCTCTTGTCTGATAGTTCTAGCTAAAAGTGCCAGTACTATGTTGAATAACAGTGCTGAAAAGTAGACATTCTTGTCATGTTCCAAATCTTAGAGTAAAGGCTTTCACTTTCTCTCCATTAAGCATGATAGTAGCTGTGGAGCTGTCATATATGTCTTTCATTATGTTGAGGTATGTTTCTTCTGCACCCAGTTTTTTAAAGTTTATTTTTTATCATAAAGAGATGCTGAGTTTAATCAAATGCTCTTTCAGCATCAGTTGAAAGATCATGTTGATTTTGTCCATCATTCTGTTGATATAATGCATAATACTAATTGATTTGTATATGTTAAACCATCTTTGCATCCCAGGGATATATACCACTTGGTCACAATGAATGATCATCTAATGTATTGTTGACTTCCGTTTGCTAGTATTTTGTTGAGGATTATTGCATTGATATTCATCAGAGAAATTGGTCTGTAGTTTTCTTTTTTTGGTGTTTGTCTGGTTTTTGTATCAGGGTAATACTTGCCTTGCAGAATTAGTTTGGAAATATTCCCTGCTCCTCAATTTTTTAGAATAGTTTGAGTAGCATTGGTACTCTTTCTTCTTTAAATGTTTGGTAGAATTCAGCAGTGAAGCCATCAAGTCCCTCACTTTCCTTTACTGGGAGACCTTTCATTATAGCTTCAATCTCATTATTTGTTATTGGTCTGTTTATGTTTTAGATTTATTCATGGTTTAATCTTGGTAGAATTTATGTGTCCAGGAATTTGTCCATTTCTTCTAGATTTTCAAATTTATTAGCATATAGTGGTCCATAGTAGGCACTAATAGCATCATCAATTTCTAAAGTATCAGTTGTAATATCTTCTTATTTATCTCTGATATTATTTATTTGGGCCTTTTCTATTTTTTTCTTAGTCTAGCTATAGTTTTGTTAATTTTTTGGTTTTTCAAAAAACCATCTTTTTGTTTCATTGATCTCTGTTTTTGTTTTCTTCATTTGAAATTCTTTTATTTCTGCTCTAATTTTTATTATTTCTGTTTTGCTTGTTCTGGGTTTGGCTTGCTCTTGTTTTTCTAGTTCTTTCAGATGTATTGTAATGTTATTTGAAGTTTTTATTCTTTTTAAAAGTAGGAAGTTATAACTAAGATATTCCCTCTTAGTACAGGTTTTGATGTATCCCATACGATTTAGTATGTTGTACTTCCATTATCATTTGTTTCAATAAATATTTCCATTTTTTTTCTTAATTTCTTCATTGACTTATTGGTTATTCAGAGCATGTTGTTTAATTTCCAGGTATATATTTTTCAAAATTTCTCTTGTTATTGCTTTTTAGTTTTATTTCATTCTGGTCAGAGAAGATGGCTGATATTACTTCAACTTTTTGAATGGTTTAAGACTTGTTTTGTGATCTAATATATGCTCAATTCTTAAGAAACATCCACATGCTGAGGAAAAACAATTTGTATTTTGAAGTCATTGAATTAAATTTTCTGTAAGTATCTATTAGATCCATTTGGTATATAGTACAGATTAAGTTCAATGTTTCTTTATTGATTTTCTGCCTGGAAGACCTCTCTAATGCTGAAAATGTGGTGTTGAAGTCTCCAGGTGTTATTCTACTGGAGTCAGTCTCTCTTTTTAGCTCTAATAATATGTAATTTATATATCTGGGTGCTCCAGTGCTAGATGTGTGTGTGTATGTGTGTGTATATATATATATTTAAGATTTTATATCCTCTTGTTGTATTGACCATTTATTATGATATAGTTTCCTTCCTTGTCTCTTATTATAGTTTTTGTCTTGATATTTATTTTGTCTGAGATATGTATTGTGAGTCTTGCTCTTTTTTGGTTTCCATTGGCATGGAATATCTTTTTCTATTCTTTTATTTTCAATCTATGTGTGTCTTTATAGGTGAAATGTTTCTTGTAAGCAACAGAACATTGAGATTTGTGTTTGTTTGTTTTTGAGCTGCTTTATGTCTTTTGACTGGAAAATTTAATCCCATTGAGCTGCTCTATGTCTTTTGACTGGAGAATTTAGTCCATTTGTATTCAATGTTGTTGTTGATAAGTAAGGATTTACTCTTTCCATTGTCATTTTTTTTTTCTGGTTGTATTGTGCTTTTAACCTCCTTCTTTCTTTCTTTTCTGTTTTCTTTTAGTGAAGAAGATTTTCTTTGGTGATATGATTTGGTGTCTTGTTTTTCATTTTTTGTGTACTCATGGTATGTTTTTACAATCCGGGGTTACCGTGAGTTTGCAAATGCTAAATAAGCCATTGTTTTAAGCTTATAACATCCTAACACTGTTTGCAAAAGAAACCAACAAGCAAAAAGAAAACCATCAAAAAATCTATGCCTTAACTTTGTCTTCTGCTTTTTAACTGTTATTTGTGTTCATGTCTTCTTGTACTGTGTATGTCTTGAAAACTTGTTGTAGTTATTATTTTTTATTGGTTCATGATTTATTTCTAATTAAGATAAGAGTAATTTACGCACCACACTTAAAGTGTTACAATATTCTGTGTTTTTCTGTTTACTTATTATTACTAGTGAGTTTTGTACCATCAGGTGATTACTTATTGTTCATTTACATATTTTAATTTCTGATTAAAGTACTCCCTTTAACATTTCTTGTAGGAGAGGCGAGATATTGATAAAATCACTGTTTTCATTTGTCTAGAGAAGTCTTTATTTCTTCTTCATGTTTGAAGAATATTTTGTCTTTTTTTTTCATTACTTTGAGAAGGAGTCTCACTCTGTTGCCCAGGCTGGAGTGCAGTGGCACGATCTTGGCTCACTGCAAGCTCACACCATTCTCCTGCCTCAGCCTCCCGAGTAGCTGGGACTACAGGCACCCACCACCACGCCCGGCTAATTTTTTTTTTTTTTTTGTATTTTTAGTAGAGACGGAGTTTCACCATGTTAGCCAGGATGGTCTCGATCTCCTGACCTCGTGACCCACCCACCTCAGCCTCCCAAAGTGCTGGGGTTACAGGCGTGAGCCACCACGTCTGGCCTATTTTCTCAAGATAGATTATTCTAGTGCAAAAGTTTTTTTTCTTCAGCACTTCAGATATTTCATGCCTTTCTTTTCAGACCTGTAAAATTTCCACTGAAAAGTCTGTTGCCAAATGTATTGGAGCTCCATTGTGTGTTATTTGTTTCTTTTCTCTTGCTGCTTTTAGGATTCTTTATTTATACTTGACCATTGGGAGTTTGATTACTAAATGCCTTAGGGTAGACTTCTTTGGGTTAAATCTGCTTGGTGTTCCATACCTTCTTATAATTGGGCATTGTTATCTTTCTTTAGATTTGAAAAGTTCTCTGTTATTATTCCTTTGAATAAGCTTCCTATCCTGATCTCTTTCTCTGCCTCCTCTTTAAGGCCAATAACTCTTAGATTTGCCCTTTTGAGCATATTTTCTAGATCCTGTAGGCATGGTTCTTTGATGTATTCTTTTTTCATCTCTTATGTATATGTTCAAATATTCTGTCTTAAAGTTCACTATTTCTTCTGCTTGATAAATTCTGCTATTATATATAGGGATCTCATGCATTCTTCAGCATGTCAATTTCAATTTTTAGCTCCAAAACTTCTGCTCAATTATTTTTAATTATTTTGATGTCTTTGTTAAATTTATCTGATAAAATTCTGGATTTTTTTCTGTGTTATTTTGAATTGGAGTTTCTTCAAGATAGCTATTTTGAATTATTTGTTTAAAAGATCAAATATATTTAGTTGTTCAGAATTTTTCCCTGGTGACTTATTTAGTTCATTCAGTGAGGTTCTGCTTTCTTGGATTGTATTGATACCTGTATATGTTTATTTGTGCCCGGCATTGTAGAGTTAATTATTTATTATCATCCTCACAGCCTGGGCTTGTTTGAACTATTTCTTCTTGGGAAGGCTTTCCAGATATTCAAAAGGACTTGGGTGTTGTGACCTAAGATGTAACTGCTTTAGGGGCACTCAAAGTCCAATAACAGTGTAGACTTTATAGAGGTATCATCTTGATGGACTTGGGCAAGATCCAAGAGAAATCTTTTAATTATCAGGCAGAGACGTTCATTCTCTTCACTTACTTTCTTTAAAACAAGCAGTTTCTCTCTGTCTCTGTTCTGAGCCATATGAAACTGGGGCTGGAGTGACAAAAACACCCCTATGGCCACTACCACATTTACTGTACTGGGTCAGATGTAAAGCCAGCAAGCACAGCACCGGGTCTCGCCCAAGGTCTGCTGAAACCACTCCCTGGCTACTGCTTATGTTTTCTTAAGATCCTGGGGCTCCACAATTAGCACCACAATTAGTGTCAATGACAGCCAGGCCTGTGCCCTTCTCTCCAGTGTGTTGAGTTCCTCCTGGTCCTGGGTAGGCTCAGATGTGCCATCCACAAACCAGGGGCTAGAGTCAAAATCTTTAGAAGTGTACTTGGTACTCTGTTGTACTGTGGCTGAGCTGGCACTCAAACCACAAGACACAGTCTTTTCCTTTCTCTCTCTCTCTCTTTTTTTCCCCCAAAGGTAGAAAAGCCTCAATTCATGGCTACTACTACCACAGGCCAATGGTGAGTACTGCCAGACTATTGCCAATGTTCCCTTAAGGCCCAAAGGCTCTTTAGTTAGCTTGTGGTAACTGTTGCCTGGTCTGGGACTTACCCTTCAGTGCAGTGGGCTTCACTTTGGCCTAGGGAATTTCCAGAAATGTCATCCAACAGCCCTCCTTTGGAATTAGGGAACACAAGATCCTGCTGGGTGTTTTATCCCTCTGTGACTAAGTAGGCACCTGGGTGCAGACAAAGTCCCCTTTACTTTTTTCTCTGCTTTTCTCAGGAAGAAAGAGTCTTATTCCATATCTACCATAGCTTGAAATGTGCTGAGTCTCACCTGATGGCACCACATCTCAGAGTCGCACCCAAAGCCCTCAACATAATACATGGGTATCTCTGCTGGTTTTTCAGGGCCCAAGGGCTCTTCGGTTAGCAGGTGATGCATCCTGCCAGGACTGGGTCCTTCCATTCAAGGCAACATGTTACCTTCTGGCCCTGAGTGTTTCTAGAAATTTCATCTGAGAACTAGGGCCTGGAAATGGGGCCTTGTAACTCTGGTGACTTATTTTGCTGTGGCTGAGTTGGTATCCAAAATGCAAGACAAATTTCTCTCCACTATTCCCTCTCTTCTCCTCAAGTGAAGGAAGGGGTCTCTTTTGGATCTGTGAGCCATGCCACCTGGGGTTAGGTGAGTGGTGATGACAGCACTTTTTTAGCCACCTCAGCTGGTGTCTCAGTAGGTCAGATGCCCCATCTCGTCCCCTAAGTCTACTGCTCTGGGCCTAGTTCAGCACTAGGACTCTCCTAGGAGTTGCAGGCCTTGTGGCCTAGATGGACTTTCAAGTTTATTTAGAGCACCAGAGCACTTTAACCCATGGTGGTGAGGCTTGCAAAAACCCAAGTTCCACCTGCTGTGATTGGTGATTCCCCTCTGGCTAGGGCTGGTTTAAATTCTCACCTCCCCATGGGCAGGCATTAGCTGAATTTTGTTCAGTTTTCCTTTCTATTCTAACAAGACAGCAGTGAGTTCAATGACTAAGAATTGCTGTGCTTTCCTTCCTGCAGTGCTCAGAATTGCTCTCTACACAATGCTGCAACAGCTGGGGCATGGGGTAGGGGTGGTGTTGGTGATTCAAGACAGTTTTTCCTACCTCTTCTGTGTGTCTTACAGTGATATAAAGTTAAAACCAGGTCCTGTGAGTGCTCGCCTGGTTTATGGATCTTATTAAGATGCTTTCTTTTATGTAGATAGTTGTTAAATTAGTGTCCTTTCATAGGGGACAATCAGTGGAGTTTTCTTATCTGCCATCTTGCTCTACCTCCAGCCCTGTTATTGTATTTTTAAAATAGGCACAAGTAGGAGCTCAAGAAAACCCTGCTCTGTACCCACAATCTTTAGCAGGAGCAGGAAGTACCTTTCTGCATTGAACCTAGACTCTAAATTTATTTATAAAGGTAAATGTTATTGAACTTTAAATGTAAACTTTTGAACTTAAGAAGGAATGAACTATTTATACACAAAATACCATAGATGAATCTCAAAATGATTAAATTAAGTAGATGATACTAGAGCAAAAACGAGTATATAACCTATGATTCCATTTATATAAAACTCTAGAAAATACAAGCGACATGAGGAAACTTTTGGCGGTGCTATATTTGTTCATTTCCTTAATTGTAGTGACAGATGTCAAAACTTAACAAATTGTACACTTTAATATATGCAGTTTATTGTACATCAACTATACCTCAATAAAGTTGTTTAACATTTAAACATAAAATAAGCAGAGAAAAAATAATAGCTATAAAAACATAAGATACTTAGAAATAAATTTAACCAAGAAGGTGAGAGGTCTCTACACTAAAATGCATAAATCACTGACAAAAATTTGAAGGCACAAATAAATAAAAAGATATCCTATGCCCCTGAATTGAGATAAATATTATCGTTAAAATGTACCTATGACCCAAAGTGATGTACAGACTCAATGCAATCTCTATCAAAATATCAATAACATTCATCAAAGAAATAGCAAAAAAATTCTACAATTCATTTAGAACCACAAAATACTTCGAATAGCCAAAGCAATTAAGCAAAAATTATGAGGCTATTATTAGGCTATACCTAACTTCAAAATATACTACAAAGTAACCAAGGCAGCAATCCACAGGCATAAAGCCAAACACATGGATAAACTGAACCAAATAATTCCATGCATCTACATCCAACCGATTCTCAGTAAAGATGCCAGAAACACACACTGGGGAAAGGGCAGTTTCTTCAGTAAACGGTGCTGGGAAAACTGAATACTCACACACACACAAATGAAACTGGAACATTATCTTGAATGACAAACAAAAAGCAACCCCAAATGGATTAAAGATTTAAATGAAAGACCCAGAACTGTGTACTTACTAGAAGCAAACTGAGGGCAAATTCTTCATGATGTTAGTGTGGTCAAGGATATTTTGGATAAGATATCAAAAGCACAGGCAACAAAGGCAAACATGAGACAAATGGAATGGCATCAAATTGAATACTAATCCACAGCAAAGGAAACAATGAGAAAAGAGACACCGACATAATGGGAGAAAATATTTGGAAGCTATACATCTGACAAGATGTTAATATCCAGAATACATGAGGAACTCCAAGAACACAATAGCAAAAAACAAATAACCCTATTAAAAATGGGAACAAATTCTGAAGATGTTTTTCAAAGGAAGATATGAAAATGACCATCAGGTGCATGAAAACATGCTTTATGTCACTAATTATCACAAAAAATGGAAATTTAACCACAATGAGATATCATCTTACTCCATTTAGAATGGCTATTTTCAAACAGTAAAATAAAAAGATTTGTTTGGGGAAGAATGTGGAGAAAAGCGAACCCTTAGAAACTGTTGGTGGAAATGTAAATTAATATAGCCGTTATGGAAAATAGTGTTAACATTCCTAAAAATATTAAAAATAGAACTACCGTATGATCCAACAATCTCACGCCTAGGTACATATCCAAAGGAAATGAAATTAATATATTGTGGCCGGGCGCGGTGGCTCAAGCCTGTAATCCCAGCACTTTGGGAGGCCGAGACGGGCGGATCACGAGGTCAGGAGATCGAGACCATCCTGGCTAACACGGTGAAACCCCATCTCTACTAAAAAATAATAATAATAATAATAATAAAAAACTAGCCGGGCGAGGTGGCGGGCGCCTGTAGTCCCAGCTACTCGGGAGGCTGAGGCAGGAGAATGGCGTAAACCCGGGAGGCGGAGCTTGCAGTGAGCTGAGATCCGGCCACTGCACTCCAGCCCGGGCAACAGAGCGAGACTCCGTCTCAAAAAAAAAAAAAAAAAAAATTAATATATTGCAGTGATATCTGCACTCCCAGGTTTATTGCAGGACTATTTGCAATATTCAAGATATGGAATTAACCTGCATGCTACTCAAAAGATAAATAAAAAAACAAATGTGCTATATTTAAATAATAAAATATTATACAGCTAAAAAAAAAAATCCTGTCATTTCTGACAACATGGATGAACATAAAGGGCATTATGTTAAATAAAATAAGGAAAACAAAGAATGACAAATATCACCTGATCTCACTCCTATGTGGACTCTAAAAAAGTTGATCTCATAGAATTAAAAATAGTGATTACCAAAGTCTGGGGAGGAAAGATGTTAATCAACGGGTATAAAGTTACAGGTAGACAGAAGGGTAAGTTATAATATTCTATCAGAAATTAGAGTGATTATAGTTAACAATAACATATATTGCAAAATAAGTCAAATAAATCATTTTGAATGTTCTTATTACAAAAATATAATAAATCTTTGAGGTGAAGTATATGCTCATTACATAATGTATATATGCATCAAAATATCACACTGTACCCCATAATTATGTACATTTATTATGTGTCAACTGAAAATAAAACTTTTACAAAACCCAAACTCATAAGGAAATGTAAGAGGCTTGAAATAGTCTAAAATGATATTTTAAAATAACAAATTTGAAGGCCTCGGGGAATCATACTCCATGGTTTAAAAATTTATTGCAAAGCTAGGATAATCAAGTCAACATATCACTGTAATGAGAAAAGACAAATGGATCAATGGAAGAATTGAGCGTCCAGAAATAAACCCTTTGAAAATATATCATTAATAGGTTTTCAACAAGGGTGCTAATACATTTCAAAAAGGAAATAATGTTTTTTCAGTAAATGGTGATGGGACAATTAATATCAACATGCAAAAGCATAAATTTGAAAAATTGTCTCTCACTATTCAAAAATTAACTCAAAATAAATGGTAGAGCTAAATGTAAGAGCTAAAACTATAAATTTCTAGAAGAAAACATAAAATATTTGCGACTCTGGGTTGGCCTTCTTTCTTAAGTATAATACCAGAAAGACAAGTGATAACGGTAACAAGAGAAAAATTGGACTACATCAAATTAAAAATTTGTGTTTGAAAGCACACATTAAAAAGTGAAAAGACAAGCCAGATACTACAAGAAAAAATATTTTCAAATCATATCCAAAGTATATAACTTGTATCTAAGATAGGTAAAGGAGTCTTATAACACAATAACCAAAAGACATATAGCACAATTTAAAATTGTGCAGGAGATTGAATGGACATACAAATGGCAAATAAGCACATGAAAAGATGCTCAAAATTATTAATCACTAAGGAAATGCAAATCAAAATGACAGTGAGATACAACTCCACAATATTAGCATGACTACTAAATAAAATAATAATAATAGCCAGTGTTAGCAATAATGTAGAGAAGTTGGAACCCTCATACGTTGCTTATGAAAATGTAAAATGATGCAGCCACTTAAAAAAAAACCAGTTTTGCAGTTCCTCAAAATGTGAAACAGATTTTCCATATAATCCAGCAATTCACTAATATAGCTGAATTCACAATTCAGCTAATATAATAGCTCTATAGCACAATGAAATAAAAATGTATAGACACACAAAATCTTGTACATAAATGTTAATAACAGTATTATTAAAAATAACTTAAAAATGGAACAATGCAAATATCCACCAACAGATGAATGGAAAAACAAAATGTTGTATATCCATGCTTAATACAATGGAATATTATTCAGCAATTAAAGGACTAAAAGTATTAATCTATACAACAAAATAAATGAATATTAAAAACATTATACTAAGTGAAAGAAGCCAGTCACAAAAGGTAACATAATTTTTAAATAAATTTATGGAATACAAGTGCAATTTTATTACATGCATAGATTGCATAGTGGTGAAGTCAGAGTATTCAGTATATCCATTACCCAAATCATGTATATTGTACCCATTAAGTAATTTGTTATCATTTGTTATAATTTGTTACCTCCATCTGATCACCCTTCTGAATATCCATTGTCTATCGTTCCACACTCTATGTCCATGTGTATGCATTATTTAGGTCTCATTTATAAGTGAGAAATGTGCCATTTTTCTTTCTGTCTGACTTCATTTCATAGCTACATTTGCACCCTTATTGCTGTAAGAAACATTATTTCATTTATTTTATGGATGAATAGTATTCCATTGTGAATATATACCACATTCTTTAATCAAATTATCCATTAATGGACACTTAGGAAACATAATATTAATGTTATATGGCTACATATTAGATATGGCATTTCACTTTAGGGTAAACAAATTGTTTTAAAATTATGTTGTGGTGATGGTTGTACAGCTGTGTGAATATACTAAAACCCACTGAACTGAGTACTTTGTATTAATGAGTTTTATCATATGTGATTTCCATCTTAATCAAAATGTCAAAACATACAAAGTAACAAAATATAATTTTACTTATTAAAAATATATTAAAAATATGAAGGAAATTAAAGTTGTATATTACCTTTCTATGAACAAAAACCTTGAAATTGTTTTGCAAAGATATTTAATTTCCCCATTCTATATTAAAAGTAGTTTTTCCAATAATGGATGTTCTTGGGCACAATTATATTTCCTTCTATGGTGATCCTAATTTATCATTCACGTCACTCAAATGACATCTTAATTTCTAAAGCTATCACAACTTATTATGTGCCACAATATTGCCACATTACAGTCATCAAGATCTTAAGTGGTTCAAAAAGAAACTTATCATCAATTCAATGCAAGAAGGATCTATTTTATTATTTTAATCTTCCCATATACATCTGAAAAATTACTGAGTAACATTATGTAAAATAGAGCCTGTTGAATATTCAAAATACTAAACTGCCTTTTGACATTCTAAATGTAATCCTGAAGGTGCAATTTTAGCACACATACTTTCTAATCAAAAAAGATAAGTAAAGTTTAAACTAAAAACATAACCTGTAAGAACAAGCATTTGTTTCAAAGATTCCTGTAATAGCACACATAAAAATCAATTTTTCCAGTCTTTTAGTCTTATAAGATTTTTATTAATCAACTATAATAATAACTCAGTACCTGCTGAAGTCTAAATTTTACAAAACCCTGCAGTGTCATATTTTGCTTTCATTTCCTGATATTATTAAATTTCTACCCTCTGTAAAAAATTTTATCTTTTCCTTTGGTCTTCCCACTCTAATTGTTTCTCCATCTTCATATAAATTCTCTTAAATCAAGGGAATTCTAATTTAGAGACAATATCACATTAATTTGGGTTAAGAGGTAAGGCAAATGCCCAACTACAAATCAGACTAATCTTTAAAATGATAGCTGATTGCTATAAAAAGAGAGGAAGTGGAGTACAGCAGCTAAAAGCAGATTCTGAAGCCTGTCTCAGTTCCATCAATAACTAGCAGTGTGAACTTGGACAAGTTAATTTATCTCTTTGTGCCTCAGAAACCTCATCTGTGAAATGGAAATAATTATAAGCAACTATGACATAGAATTATGAAAATTAAATGAGTATGAACAGTAATTAGAATAGTGGCTGGCTTGTGGTAGGAGCTCTATAGGTAATAGCTGATGTTATCTTTAGGTAAGGCACCACCAACAAAGCTTTTGAGACCTAATAGGCATTTGTGCTGCTGTTGTTTTTTACTGGAATCTGACAATTACTTGAAATTACTTATTATCAAATAAAAGATGAACTTTGTTATTATTATTATTATTTTTTGCTCTTACTTGTTCTCTGTCACAAAAACTTTCAGGTGGGTTACAATCCAACTGCATTTTAAAATCAAGTTTATGATGCAGATGTGTCTACTATTTCTTCCAATTCAAAAGATGGATTATTCATTTACTCCTAAGAGCAAGACTTTGGAAAGAAGATACATTTTATGAATTAACAATAATCAAAAAGTAATATTTAGTTGGGAAATATAGGATGACAGAGATTGAATAAAATGGATTACATAAATATTTAAAATACCAGGCACCACCCGCAAAATGCCACTGTCACATGCATAGTAAATTCTTTGGGAATTGACAGTGCATTTTACTCTAGAATTAATACAGTGGTATTATTCAATGGTAATTAAAGAGCAATGCACTCCCTCCTCTACAAAATTCTTTCATGCACCTCAGAACAAAGCACTAGGGAAAGCAAGAGACAAGGAGAGAAAATGACTTTCCAATTGTGGTAGAAACCTTACTTCATAGTTGCTTCCATATTGGGATCAAACTGGTAACTATTATATACTTGATTACATTCCCAGGATTATTTTCAGGCTACACCTGCCTACTGCGGCTTCCTCTGCTCCATTCTACCCTAACTCCAAACAATTAGAAATAAACAAAATCCTTGACTAAATTGTGCTAATATGTTATCAGAAAATAATGACTCAATGTATTACTACATATTGTACAATGAGTTAAAATGTATATCGATGGAGTCTGTCTAAAGGCCTAATATTTTATTCCAAATCAGTAATTCTTTTTTGATTTTTTTCAAACTTACTTACTTTTCTTAAAATTTTATTTTAAATTCAAAGGTACACATACAGGATGTGCAGGTTTGTTATATAGTTAAACATGTGCCATGGTGGTTCACCACACAGAACATCACATGACCTAGGTGTTAAGCACAACATCCATTACCTATTCTTCCTCATGCTCTCCTTCCCCTCAAAACCCTCATCTGATGTGTCCAGTGTGTGTTGTTCTGCCTTACTTGTCCATTTGTTCTCATCATTCAGCTCCCACTTATAAGTGAGAACATGCAATGTTTGATTCTCTGTTCCTGTGTTAGTTTGCTGAGAATAATGACTTCCAACTTCATCCATGTCCCTGCAAAGGACATGATCTCATTCCTTTTTATGGCTCTATAGTATTCTCTGGTGTATATGTATGACATTTTCTCCATCCAGTCTATAATTGATGGGCATTTAGGTTGATTCTGTATCTTTGCTATTGTGAATAGTGCTGCAATGAACACACATGTGCATGTATCTTTATAATAGAATGATTTATACTCCTTTGGGTATATATCCAGTAATGAAATTGCTGGGTCAAATGGTATTTCTGCATCTAGGTCTTTGAGGAATCACCACACTGTCCTCCACAATGGTAAACTAATTTATACTCTCATCAACAGTGTAAAAGAGCTCCTTTTATCCACAACCTTGTCAGCATGTGTTGTTTTTTGACTTTTAATAATAGCTATTATGCCTGGTGTGAGATGGTATCTCATTGTGGTTTTGATTTGTATTTCTCTAATGATCTGTGATGCTGAGCTTTCTTTCACAGGTTTATTGGCCATATGTATGTCTTCTTTTGAGAAATATCTGCTAATGTCGTTTGCCCATTTTTTGATGGTTTTGTTGTTGTTCTTATAAATTTGTTTGGGTTTCTTATAGATCCTGGACATTAGACCTTTGTCAGATGGATAGATTAAAAAAATTTTCTCCCATTCTGTAGATTGTCTCTGATGATAGTTTCTCTTGCTGTGCAGAAGCTCTTTAGTTTAATTAGATCCCATTTGTCAATTGTTTCTTTTGTTGCAATTGCTTTTGGTGTTTTTGTCTTAAAATCTTTGCCTGTGCATACGTCTTGAATGGTATTGCCTAGATTTTCCTCCTGGGTTTTTACAGTTTTGGGTTTTACATTTCAGCCTTTAATCAATCTTCAGTTGATTTTTGTATAAGGTGTAACAGTTTCAATTTTCTGCATATGGCTAGCCAGTTCTCCCAGAACTATTTATTACGTAGGGAATCATTTCCCCATTGCTTCTTTTTGTCAGGTTTATTGAAGATCAGATGCTTGTGAGAGAGTGAATTATAAAGGGGTCCCCACAGGATCCCTGCAGGTCCTGTGCACTGGGAGAATAAAGCAGAACCATGGAAATGCATGCCGTAAATTTGCAGAGGGGAGGAGTTGGCCTCTTGAGCTCCTGTATGGTGGAGCAGGAGCCAGTTAACAGACTTCCTCCTCACTCTGCTGAAACTTTTTCACTTTTTTCTTTTCATCCAATAAATTCTGTTTTCCCTTGCCCTTAAAAGCATCTGCAAATGTAATCTTTCATGTTTGTGTGACAAGAACCTAGATTTTCCTACATTTTGGTGTGCAATGTGGGGCTGGGAGAAGGGTGAGTGAGATGCAAACCAAAAAAACCTTTACCTCTTTTGCTTCTAAGCTTCGTGTCCCTAGGATTTCTTCAGAGGGTAGAGGCAACTGTGCCCCATCCTCTGTTGCTCCTGGGTGTCAGAAATATTGGCTTCAGTCCAACCCAGCCTTTCCATGGCCTTTTCCTTCCTGTTTTGGGACGGACGGGTGAGCAGCCACTCTCCTCTTCCTGACCAGGTTGGGACAAATGGCCCAAGGGCCCTGGAGTTCCCCAACAGGCCCTCATGGAGTCTCCCCCTCTTCCAGCCAAAGAGTTCTGCTCCATTGTACAGCAATTAAGCTTTTGTCCCTGGTAGAGGAACCACTTGCATAAGAATAAGAGGTTCTTCCCTCAGAAATCCTTTACCCTCTCAGCAGGTAACTTTTAAATGATTATTTTTTCTTTTGGAAGACATTTTTCTGGGCTAGAAATGATGGGGAGTATTACTATTTATATTATCTGTAGAGTTTTAATTGTGAAAAAGGATATGTGAGGCTGGTTTTAAGCTGTAGCCAATCTGGTGTGCTTTGCATGTCTTTCTGTACCGTCTGTAGCAAACTTTGCCTCAGGGCTCCATCTTGTTTTATGTCCTGGGGAGTGGACTGTAATCCTATGTCAAGGCTGTGTTTAGCCTCTGCAGAGCCAGGGATTTAGTCCTGGCTTCAGAAATGTGTCCTTTCTGGTTTTATATCTGCATGACCGTTTGCTGTTTGTTGATTCCCTTCCCCTCCACAAACTGCATTGGATTTTCTTTTCTCTGAACATTTAGTAAAGTTTGAAAGCCAGAAATAGTGGTCATTTGTCAGGTGATAAGGGAGTTAGAAGGATGATCTTAAGGAGTGCTCAGACTAATTAAATGTGAGTATGCAAGTTGTAGTTACAGTTAAAAGGCCTTTATGTTTTCTCTTTCTTGGACTTTGTTTTGGTGGAAAAAAAGAGGGTTTTTTCAGTCAACTGAATTATTTTTCTCCATTTTTCCTTGGCACTTTTAATGAACACATGAGAGTGGAGAGACCTCTGTTTTTCACATGGGATCCCAGGAATTAAAAGCACCAAGAGGCCAATGGTCCTAATAGGAGATTGGTAAACGAAGGATCTTGTGGTACTGGGTTTTGTTCCGCCTGTCTGTGTAATTGTATATGTGTTGTGTGTGTGGTGTCTATAAAGAGAGCTCTAATTAATTGGTCTAAAGGAAGATAAGTGCTTAGATGCTTGAATCAAATGTTTTTTAGAGGGAAGATAACAGCTGTGGTACCTTTCAGTTCACATGACTTTAATCTTTGAGAAATAAAAACAGCCTTAAAGACTATTGGTAAAATGCAGATGTCATCAAAATATAAATAGGTGGACTAAATTATGTTCAGATCCAAGGTTTGCTAAGTCTTTTGAGGTTATAAACTGCTACTCCATTTTTGAGAACTGTTCAACCTGCTAAGGCCTGGGGACATATGGAATTAACCATGCCCCTAATTGTGCTGGGAGGAGTCAAACCTTGGATGAAGTTGGCACATAATCAAAACAACTTACCAGGTTTTACATTCAAATTAAAAATTGTTAATAGTTACCATTATAACATGTAATTGAAATTACTGGAAATAGATTTACATGCAATATGTGTAAGAACAGTAAAATATGTTTTTAGTAAAAAATTATAGAAAGACATAAAAATATAAATAATTGCCTAGGGTTAAATAATTGTTTTAAATTAGATAAAATAAAGCTAAAAGTTAAAACAAGTGGTGGAAGGATTGTAAAATTTAATCTTGCAAAATTTCTGTGTGTGAACATATTGACTAAATTCAGAAAAGGTATTATATGGTTTTTCTGTAAATTGAGCATTAAAATAAAAGCACAACAAAGTGCTCTTAAGGAATTAATCTGCACTTTGGCAAAATTTTTAAAGGGTTATAAAAGGGATTTTTGCTTTTTAAGTTCCTGAGCCATAATTTTGGCAAAATAAATAATTTGTGGTAATCTGGAATTCTACTTCATAACATCAAGTGTTTTAAATATCCAACATATTTAACACGATTCCCAAAATTAAACTTCAGACTCAAAATTATCTTTCTTGACGTCTGTCTTTTTGAAGGCTTTAGACGGTCCCTGGAGCCTCTAGAAGAGAGAAAAATAAGATTATTTGACATATTTAATTATATGAGATTACCAAAATGGTGTACAAGCTACTTTACGTTATATTTTGGTGAATAATACTAATATATTCCAAAATTGTATAGGATTTCTGAAATTCTAACATTTACATATATTCTATTAATCATAATTAAGGTTATTATGCTAAGTTATTATAAACCATGGAAATAACCAAACTTCTTTGTCAATTGTATTTCTAACTGTAACTATCCTGGACATATTGTAATTCACAGACAATATTTGTCTTGGTTTAATCCTTTTCAAAAGATGGTTTATAACAAGCTAACCTTATTTTGTAAGATTTTATAAAGATGGTTTATAACAAGCTAAACTTATTTTGAACTATTTATGGCCTTGAATGATTGAGTAAGGTATACTCCTGTGAACAACATTTGCAGCACCATTTGTTTCTCTCTGCCTGGTTCCTCTAAAATTTGGAAACTACCTGTGAGTATTCTTAACTTATGGCAATATAATTGTTTGCATCAGTGAAATAAAAATCCGTTTTCTTTTGCAACAGGATGCAATTGGAGAAAGAAGTGGTTATTTTACCAAGGCTTTGCCTGGAAGGGTATGCTTCCCTTTAAGGACTCAAGCCGGATTTGCAGAGCTGATAAAACCCCTTGGGGAGACTGGCCTCATACCCTTGTCTATGCTGTCCCTATATAGGGTTTCTGACCTGTGGTCAGTAAAGAGCGTAACTTTCTAACAGTCAGAGGAGTTTCAAGCTTATCTTGGGATCTTAAGAGGAGAGGATCACCCAAATCACAGTCATTTGAGGATACAAACCCATAGCTGGGTTCAGCTTTAAGAGTTCTTATCTGAGATTCCTTATGAAACAGAGTTCCACTAAAGCCAATGTAAAAGGCCTGTGTAAAAATAGTTATTCTTGCTGCACTTCATGCAAATAATCAGGCCATGTATAAGGGTAAAGTCTATTTTTCAAACAACTTAGTCCTATTATGATGTTTTTTAACAAAAATGAGAACTAGAGAGAGAGAGAGAACTTATGTTCCAAAACTTATAATACATTTGTCATCAAATTCTAAACTCATTAGTTGTTTTTAGGTTTTTGCCTACATTTTTAGACTAACCCTGCTTGTTCCTGTGAACCCACCAGCAATCTCTGGCTGCAGCTCAGAAAGAACAAAAGAACAAGAGGAATGGGTAATGTAAAAATCTGGATCAATATTCTAGTTCTGAGCAATTATTCTGAAATCCTGCCAGGTGTTGGGTATAAATAGGATGCCCGTCATCAGAGATTTTCTTTTCGGAAAAGCAAGACTAAGGGAAGTAACCAAAGCCAAGTACCATGCATCCAAATTTTAGCAAGCATAACTATAGCGACCAGTTAGTTGGGCATGTCACAAAATATCCTTTTCTCTCCATTTTTGGAGGTGGACTCAATTCCGCAGCTTCACCTAAGCATTTGGTTTATGATAAGGAGTCCATGCAACACACCCTGAGACACATTTTTGTCCCAAACTAAATTCCAAGCTTCGGGTGAAAGTTCAGGAAAGAAAACTAGATCTATGGGATCCAGAGGTAGATGATAACAGAGGTTAAAAAGCACAGTGCAGGTGAGCATGACTGATTCTTGCTGATTAAGCCAAGCCTCCCATTTCATGGATAAAGGTCATATTAGTATCCATGGCATAAATGAAGTCTAGGGACGTCCAAGATACTGACAGCAGAGGGAATAGAGGCGAATAGGTGAGAGCAGATAATTCCTGTTCTCTAAGCCCTCCCTGTTTCATGGGTGCACGCCACTTTGGAACTTATAGGTGGTGCTCTGTCATGGTTGCCAGGACTTGGGGATATAAGAATAAAGGAAAGAAAGAGTAATACCTCACTTACCCTCCCTTATGTACCCCAGATATTTGCTAGGAAGAGAAGGGAATGAGGGATGCCTGCTCCCCTCTTTCCAGATGAGTAGCCATCCATGTTCAGTCTGTACCCCTTTTGAATGCATCCTGAATCTCTGGGACTCCTTTGGAAAAAAAATCATTTCTTTTTCCTTTTTCCTCCTCTGTCCTCTCTTCACTAATACGTAATTGTGTCTCCCTACTATGGAACACTCCACTCAAGTGCATCCTCCATACTGGGAAAGTTTAATTCCCCAAACCTTAAACTGGTTGGCTTAGGATTGAACCAAGGGGATGGGAACCCAGAAGTCTGACATGACAGTAAAAGGTGTTTATTTTATTTTATTTTATTTTTTATCAGTCAGGCTTTTGGATCCCTCTCTCTGTGCAAATTCCACTACATACTCACCAGGATAACTAAAATTTTAGTCTGACAATACCAAATATTGGTGGGAACATAGAGTAACAAGAATTTTCACATATTATATTTTCTACTGGAGTACGATATAATACGATTACTTTGGAATGGAAATTTCTTCTAAATCTAAACATGCATCCTTCTCAGTAATCTCTTTCCTAGATATACCCAAAGAGAAATGAAAACATATGTCCACAAAAAGACATTATAAAAATGTTCATAGAAATCTTATCCATGGCCTTATACTAGAAACAACAAAAAGGTCCATAAAAAAGAATTGATAAACTGTAGTGTATTCATACAGTGGGATGCCACATAACACTATATATAAAACAAAAAAAATATTAAAAACTAATATTAAAAATTGATATAAAACATTATGTTGAGTAAAAAAGCCCTCATACAAAACAGCATACTATGTCAAATTCCACTTCCAAAATTGGTAAAACTAATGTGAGGTGGAAAATTATCAGAACTGTGGTTGCCTCCTGGTAAGAGGCAGGAACATAGTGGAAGAATCATCAGGGTTTCCTCAGCATGAGCATGAGGGACATTCTCAAGTGAGAGTAATATTCTATATCTTCATATGGATTTTAGTTAAACAGCTGTGTCTACTTGTCAAAACTCACAGAATGATACACTATAAGACACTTAAGTTTGGCGCATTTCATTTTTGTAAATTTATCTACAAAATTGAATCACAACTAGTATTGTTTCATTAACGACATGTTTGTTGAAGTGTTTGGAGTAAATTATACTGTTTTCTGCAACTTTGAAGTGCATCATAATAAATAAAATAGATTATTAGGTAGATAAAGAAATGGATAGATAGGTGGATGTGTACAAAAGCAAATATAATAATATATTATTTGTAGAATGCAGGTGGTATTTATATGGATGTCTACAATTCTTTCAACTTTTTGAGATGTTCAAAAATTTACATAATCAAACATTGAGGGGAAAAAAATTAAGTCTTTACAGTGGCCCACTATCTATTCAATCTGTCCTGCCACTATTTCTTCTTAGATCTTGCCTTTTACTACTCTGTTCCATGCCCCTTTCCTCCCCCTACACCTTTCCTCAGTCACATTGGCCTTCTTGTTATTCTTGAAACACATCAAGCATGAATCTCTCTTATAGTCTTCGACTTTTACATCCTCTACTTAGAACACATAATAGATAACCACATTGTTCAAAGCCTGATCACTCATCTTCCTTAGCTCTTTGCTTAATTTACCTTTGCATCGAGGCCTTTCTCTAACATTCAAACTTGTCTGTGAGCACCTGATCCTGGTTCCTCACTTTGTTTATCTCTGCAGTACTTATTACCATTTGACATTCTGCATATTTCATGTATTTATTTGTTGATTCAAACGCAGTGAGGGCAGAAATTTGTGTCTATTTTCTTTCTGGAATGTTGAACAATACCTGGCACATAATGTGTGTTCAGTAAATATTTGTTAAGGGAATGGATTAGACTTGTAAATGATCTGAGTAAGTGGTAACGATGAAATTGAATAGGCCCAGCTGCATAATTTTCAAAAACAAATACTTAAGTACCGGCAGGGGGAAATAACAATGGCTGCAAAAAAAATGACAAAGGAATTTTAGTTAAATTAGTTAGCATATATAAAACACATAGAAAAGTATCTGCATGTAGTAAATACTAGTAATTGTGATTCTTTTTATTATTTGGGTAGAAAGTATAATCTTGCATTAGCAGTGTGATGGGGATTTCTAAAACAAAACAAAAGAAAACATAAATTCCATCTTAGGCCACCTTTAAAAGAGTGTAGCATTTAGAATAAGGGATGTTACAAAGTCCCTGCTGGCCACCACATTTCTGAGAATCAATAAAGTTCTGAGTACCTAATTAAAAATGAGCATGGATATCATGTACTATATTTACAGCAGAAGAAATACAATGATAATGGGAACTAATAGTATTTATCTGAGGAAGAGAATACTGCTGTATTGAAACATCTGAAGAATAGTCATGTGGAATAATGATTACATTATAGTTCTCTTGACCCCTAGCAGCTGAAATAAGAACAATGTGTGAACACTGTGAAATAACAGATTTTATATCAAGAAAGGATTTTCTTAGAGTAAGAACTATCTAAGTATATGATCTGGTTTCCAGGTGGATAGAATGTCCTCAACTACAAGTATTAAAGCATTGACTATGCAAATGTGTGGTATAAAGGAAAGAACATGAGCTTTTACTGTCACAATAACCTAAATCCAAATTCCATATGTGCAACTTACTTGTATGACTTTGAGCAATTGACTTAAACTCTAAGCCTCAGTGTCTTCATCTGAAAAATGTATTTCGACATCATAGGCATTATGAGAATAAAATGAAATGAAATGCATGTTAAGAACCAAACACTATATTTGGCACACATTAGGCCCTCTCTAATATGTGAGAGGTGATTCAAACCCTCGAATTTATGGTTGGACTAAAACTAAAGTGCCTTCCAAGTCTAAGAATTTGCGATTTCATAATACTATTCATGTTAATTGAGGCATACTGAAAATTGGGTTCCAGAACTGACATCTGAGATAGTATGTAAACAATTTGTGTTTTTCTAAGGAGAAGCAAATATTAGCATCCAATAATAGGCATGCAGAAATTTGAAACAGAACATTACTCTGTAGAGAAAGACAAACTGACTTTCCTTTCTTCCTCATGTCCATCCATCACATAATTTCACTAACATTTCTGAAGAATTATGTCTTAGAGAGAAGGCGCGGTTATAATTGTAAAACCTGAGTAATGTTAATGTAGCCAGAGACATGTACAACTCCCTCTAGAATTTAGTTGTTTTTATTAGTTTTTGAAGGCTGACATGTTTGAATAAAATACATATTCTCTATGTCAATGAACATTTCCTGTACTTCACATCAACATTTTACTTTCAGGTCCTATATGAAGCAGTGAGAGAGAAAAACGGAGCAAGAAAAAATAGAAATGATTATGAAGAAAAAATCTGAAGGATAAAGAAAAATAAAATGGGAAGGGAGGGCAAAAGGTGCTAGTATAAAACAGGGTAAAATATATAGAAAACATTATGTAATCATTAATGTATGCTTATTAAACACCATTAAGAGAGAGCATTTTAAAATATACCTCTCAATATTTAGTAAGTAAAGCCTTCTAAAAATCTTAACATTTGTTCAACTTGTATAACATATAAGTACTATAACTTTGCTGTCTGTACAAGCATAAACAATGAAATGAAATAAGTAAAGTCTTTTCATGATTTTTAAAATAGAATAATTTCAAACACAACATCTCCTCTGAATTGACAAGAAAACTGCAATGATGATTTATGGCAGATACATAATGTGGAGCCACTTCATTTTCAACTGTAACTTTTGTGGCGACTAGATTTTTATTAAAGTCAGATTCAGCTCATATGTAACTAAAACAAATACTTCAAGAGCAAAGTTGCCTGCTGCTAGAAAATCTGTCAAATGGCCTGTTTTTCTTCTTTTCTCTTTTTATACTTCAATCTCCCTTTCTATGAACTCAATGTCTTATGCTTTATTTCAACTTGTCCTTAACAAAATCTGTCTTTCACAAAGAACCCAAGAAACTTTCTTTCAGTTAAAAGGAAAACATGAGTTACTTAACGTTGAACATCTCGCAGGAAAACTTTCATTTTGATGAGAAACAAGGCTTAAAGCCAAAGCAATTACTTTCAAGCATGAGTAAACTGAAAAATGAGGTAGTTTCTAAGGCAAAGAGGCCTTCTCTCCCTTATACAATACTATGTTAAAAATGAAATTGATATAAGATATTTTCTTTTGGCATGAAACACTTGGTGAGCAATGGACAAAACAATAAGGAAACAAAACAAAACAAAACACTCTTAAGCCTTCTACAATTATATGAGTGTTTCAGCCTCTTAAACTTCCTTCAAATGAATACTAGCTTGATCTAGAAAGGGATGCATATAATAAATTAAATTTCTAACTGTATCATCCACATCTAAAATATGTCAGGAAATCTTGTAAGTCTATAGAGCATTATCAAATTATTTTTCTAAACAAAGAGTGCACATGCATACCCAAGGCAATGGGTATAAGCTCAAGGTCTGTTGGTGGGAAAAAATGATTTTCCCAACAGCAGCATTTTTATACAGATAAATTTCTCTGTGCCAACAAATCATTTCAGAGAATTTTGACTTATAAAGTGTATTAAGGCCTGTTGTCTTAGGTAATAAATAACCCCAAAGAGCAGTTATAGCCTCTGCCAAACACAAGCTTTACACAGAAAATTATTTCTTAGGGGAAGAGTGTTCCAAATTAGAAATGTAAATAAAGGGATTTGTTTTCTTTTTCTTTTAGAATATGTTAAAAAAAAAAAACTACTGCTCACATTTTCCCATTATAGTATACCTTCTTCACTGGGTTCATGGTTTATTCTTTATCTCATACTGTAAAATATTATCTTCTGTAAGACACATTTAATTGTTTTTCTTGTTTCATACAATTTGTTTCTTTGTCGCAAAAGAATAAACTAAAATTTGTTTTAATCGTTAGCTACATATGTGCATCTCTTTAGTTTTACTATGAGTACTAAGGGAGATATAATTATTTAGTATTCTAATATCAAGAAGAATGTAGTGGTTGTAAAATATTTTATTGGATAAAACAAAATCTTAAAAGGCCACTCACCACATCTATCATATCAGATTCCATTTCAAGACTGAGATCAGACTACAAGAAAAAGGAAAAAGGAGTTATTGTCTGTTGACACAAAATCTGCTGTTTCTTTATTTAAGGTTACAAACAAAATATTTAATGTTAATACAAGTGTGTTTCAAATAATCTATTATTTATAAATTGCAGAAAGGCATTCTTCAGAATTGAAGGGAACAGCCAATCTAACAATCTCTGTCTTTTAACAGATGGCTTTTATCCATTTATTTATTGTCATTCTGATACATTTGGATTTATTCTACCCTCTGACTGCATGTCTTCTATGTACTATGTTGTTATTCTTGTCCTGCTTTCCTCCCCTTCCCTGCATTCGATTAAATCATATTTTCTTCATTCTCTTTATTTTCCCATCTATTGGTTAAGACGTTACATATTCTATTTATGTACCTTTAACCTGAAAATTTTAACTACACAACAGACATAATCTGGTTAATCAACACATGTATAATTCTCTGATCAATACAATGACTTAAACCACTTATAATCCAATCTCTTCTCTTCCACCTTTTTTATTGCCATTGTCCAATATTATAGTTCCATCTTTTCCTCACCTGCCAAAGTTAGTCTTCTTTAACTGCCAAAGCTTATAAACAACATTTTAATGATTTTCCTGATCACCATAGCTTCTTTTAAAATAACTTCATTTATTTTATAATAAATAACTTACAAGTGCACCACTCACAAATATACAACTAGATGGTATTTATACATATGTATGTAACTGCATGACCAGAACAGAAGTAAGAATATAGAACCTTACCAGCACCACATAAGATTCTCTCATTCTCCTTCCTTGTCTATAACCCAGTTGGTAAACAAAATTCTAAATTATCCCATAATTATATTTTTCTGTTTTGAAATTTATATAAATGACTATATGCAGTATGTTTTTGTCTCTGGCTTCCTCCACTCACCATACTTTCTGTAAAAGTCATTCAGGTTGCTGAACACTACCTATACTCAGTTTGACATGATATATCCTTTAAAATTGTTTTCAGTTTGCAATACTTCTGTGTCCTTATATTTAGAATATATCTCTTATAAAATTATTTAGATCAATTTTTAATACACCATACCAATCTTTGTGTTTTAAATAAAGTGTTAAGCTATTTAAATTTAAGGTAATTGCTGATGTAGTTGAATTTTCATCTATTATTTTTATAATATCCATTTCTTTCTCCATCTTTTCTTTGTTCTTTTTTTCTCTTCCCTGTTTTATTTTTGATTACATATTTTTATTATTCCATTTTTTCTCATCTATTGGGTTTTATTATTCTTCCCATAAATAATATAAAGCAGATTTTTAAAGTATGTTTTGGAAAACTCTGTGTGTCCCAGGATATTTTCAGGGGTTTCATGAGGTCAAAATTACTTTCATAATAATATTAAAAGAGTGTTTTGCTTTTAAATTCTTATTTTTATGTATATATGGTGGAATATTACAGTGCCACAACACGCGATATCACAATTTATTAAATGTAAAAGCAAATATGAATATCCAGCTGTATTCTATTAAAGCAGAATTAAAGGCATTTGCAAATTATTTAAAAATGCAACTTTTCTCTTTAATTTTTGTTCAGTTTCATAAAATAGTTATTTTTCATAAAAATATGCTATTTATGTTAACATGTAATGGATTTATTATTGTTACATCTAAATGAATTAATAAATTATTTGAAAACATATGGAAGCTATCAAAAGATTTAACTCACATAAGCAAAGCATCTTTAGTTGTTTTTTATTTTAGATTCTGGGGTACATGTGCACATTGGTTACATTGGTATATTGCATGATGCTGAGGTTTGGGGTATGCATCTCATTACCAGGTAATGAGCATAGCATCCAATAGGTAGTTTTTCAAACCTTGCTCCATTCCCTCCTTACTGCCTCTAGTAGTTTCAACTGTCTGTTGTTGCCACCTTTATATCCATGTGTACCCTGTGTTTAGCTCCACTTATAGGTGAAAATATGCCATATTTAGTTTTCTGTTCTTGTGTTAATTTGCTTAGAATAATGGCCTCTGGCTGCATCCATGTTGCTGCAAAGAACATTATTTCATTATATTTTTATTGCTGTATAGTATTCTATGGTGTATACATGCCACTTTTTTAATCCAATTCACAATTGATGGGCACCTAGGATGATTCCATGTTTTGGCTATTGTGAATAGTGCTGTGAAGAACATACAAATGCATATGTCTTTTTGGTAGAAGAATTTATTTTCTTTGGTATATATATAGAATAATGGGATTGCTGGATGGAATGGTACTTATGTTTTAGGTTCTTAGAGAAATTCCCAAACTGCTTTCCACAGAGGCTGAACTACTTTACATTTCCAACATTGTATAAGCATTCCCTTTTCTCTGCAACCATACCAGCATCTGTTGTTTTCTGACATTTTAATACTGCCCACTCTGACTGGTGTAAGATGGTATCACATTGTAGTTTAAATTTGCATTTCTCTGATGATTAGTAATGTGAAGTCTTTTTTCATACGTTTGTTGGCCACTTTTATGTCTTCTTTTGAGAAATGTCTGTTCATGTCTTTTGTCCACTTTTTATTTTATTTTTTGAAACAGTCTTACTCTGTCACCCAGGCTGGGGTATAGGGGCGTGATCTCAACTCACTGCAACCTCTGTTTCCTGAGTTGAAGTGATTCTCGTGCCTCAGCCTCTGGAGTAACTGGGATTACAAACATGCACCACAATGCCCAGGTAATGTTTGTACTTTCAGTAGAGACAGGTTTCTTCATGTTGGCCAGGCTGGTCTGAAACTCCAGCCTCAAGTGATCCACAAGCTTCAGCTCCCAAAATGCTAAAATTACAGGTGTAAGCCACCGCACCCAGCGCCTTTGGCCCGCTCTTTAATGGGGCTATTTATTTGTTGTGTTGCTTGTTGAACTGTTTAAGTTCCTTATAGATTCTGAATATTAGGTTTTTGTCAGATGCGTAGTTTATGAATATGTTCTTCCATTTTGTATGTGGCCTGTTTATTCTGTTGATAGTTTATTTCACCATTTAGAAGCTCTTTAGTTTGCTTAGGTCCCATTTGTCTATTTTTGTTTTTGTTGCCATTGCTTTTGGGGACTGTATTAGTCCATTTTCATACTGCTATAAAGACATATCGAAGATTGGGCAATTTATAAAGGAAAAAGGTTTTATTGACTCACAGTTCTACATGGCTGGGGAGGCCTCAAGAAACTTACAATTATAGCAGAAGGGGAAGCAGGCAACTTCTTTACCAGGCAGCAGGAGAAAGAGAGGGTGTAGGAGGAACTGTCAAACACTTATAAAGCCATCAGATTTCGTGAGAACTTACCACACAACAACAGTATGGAGGAAGCCACTCCCATGATTAAATCACCTCCCTCCAGGTTATGCTCTCGACACGTGGAGATTATGAAAATTACAATTTGAGATGAGATTTGAGTGAAGACACAGAGCCAAACCATATCAGGGAAATAGCCAAAAATTATTTGCCAAGACCAATGTTGTGGAAGGTATTTCCTAGGTTTTTTTTTAAGTTTCTTATAGTTTGAGGTCTTAAATTTAAATCTTTAATCTATCTTGAGTTAATTTTTGTATACGGTGAAATGTAGGAGTCCAGTTTCATTCTTCTGCATATGGCTTAGCCAGCTATCCCAACACCACTTATTGAATAGAGAGTTCTTTCCTCATTGCTTATTTTTGTCAACTTTGTCAAAGATCTGTGTAGATTTGTGGCTTTATTTCTGGGTTCTCTATTCTGTTCCATTGGTCTATTTATCTGTATTTGAATCAGTACTGTGCTGTTTTGGTTACTATAGTCTTATAGTATAATTTGAAGTCAGGTATTGTGATGCCTCTTGGCTTTGTTCTTTTTGCTTAAAATTGCTTTGAATATGTGGGCTCTTTTTTGGTTTCATATGAATTTTAGAATACTTTGTTCTAATTCTGTAAAATGACGTTCATAATTTAATAGGAATTGCATTAAATCTGTAGATTGCTTTGGATTGTCTGGCCATTTTTTTTTCATTTGCATCAAATTTTATTTTATTTTATTTTTATTTCTACAGGTTATTGGAGAACAGGTGATGTGTGGTTACATACATAAGTTCTTTGGTGGTGATTTCCAAGATTTTGGTGTACTCATCACCTGAGCAGTGTACACTGTAACCAATGTGCAGTCTTTTATCCCTCACCCCCTCGCACCCTTACCCCTGATCCCCCAACATTTATTGTATTATTCTTGTGCCTTTGCATCTTCATAACTTACCTCCCACTTACAAGTGAGAAAATATGATCTTTGATTTTCAATTCCTGAGTTATTTCACTTAAAATAATGGTCTCCAACTCTATCCAGGTTGCTGCAAATGCTGTTATTTTATTCCATTTTATGGCTCAGTGGTATTCCATGGTATCTATATACCAGATTTTCTTAATTCACTCATTGATTGATGGGCATTTGGACTCATTCCATATTTTTGTAATTGTGAATTGTACTGCTATAGACGGGCATATGCAAGAGCCTTTTTCATTTAATGACTTCTTTCTCTCTGGGTAGATTCCCAGCAGTGGGATGGCTGGATCAAATAATAGATGTACTTTAAGTTCACCAAGGAGTATCCATACTGTTTTCCATTATGGTTATACTAGTTTACATTCTCATCAGCAGTGTAAAATTGCTCCCTTTTCACCACATCCATGCCCACATCTATTATTTTTTAATTTTTAAATTATAGCCATTCTTGCAGGAGTAAGGTGGTATTGCATTGCAGTTTTGATTTACATTTTTCTGATAATTAGTGATGTTTAGCATTTTTTTATGTTTGTTGGCCCTTTGTATATCTTCCTATCGAAATTGTCTATTCATGTCCTTTCCCTACTTTTTGATGACATTATTTTTTTTCTTGCTGATTTCTTTGAGTTCTTTGTAGATTCTGGATATTAGTTCTTTGTCAAATGTGTAGTTTGTGAAGATTTTCTCACTCTATGTGGGTTTCCTGTTTACTCTGCTAATTATTTCTTTTGCATTGCAGAAGGTTTTTAATTAAGCCCCCTGTATTTATCTTTGTTTTTGTTGCATTTGCTTTTGGGTTCTTGGTCATGAAGTCTTTGCCTAAGCCAATGTCTAGAAGAGTTTTTCTGATGTTCCTTCTAGAATCTTTATGGTTTGAGGTTTTATATTTAAGTCTTTGATCCATTTTGAATTGATTTTTATATAATACGAGAGATCAGGATACAGTTTCATTCTTCTACATGTGGTTTGCCAATTATCCGAGCGCCATTTGTTGAATAATAGTCTTTTATTTCATTTTATGTTTTTGTTTGCCTTGTCAAAGATCAGTTGGCTGTAAGTATTTGACGTTATTTCTGGGTTCTCTATTCTGTTCAGTTGGTCTATGTGCCTATTATTATACCAGTACCACGATATTTTGGTGACTATAGCCTTGTAGTATAGTTTGAAATCAGGTAATATGATGCCTACAGATTTGTTATTTTTGCTTAGTCTTGCTTTGGCTATGCAGGCTCCTTTTCAGTTCCATATGAATTTTAGGATTCTTTTTTCTAGTTCTGTGAAGAATGATGATGATGATATTTTGATGGAGATTGTATTGAATTTGTAGATTGCTTTTGTCAGTATGGTCATTTTCACAATATTGGTTCTACCTATTCATGAGTATGAGGTGTGTTTTCACTTTTTTGTGCCATCTATGATTTCTTTCAGCAGTGTTTTATGGTTTTCCTTGTAGAAGTCTTTCATCTCTTTGATTAAGTACATTCCTAAGTATTTTACTTTTTTTGTGCAACTATTGTAAAAGGGTTTTTTTTATTTGATTCTCAGCTTGGTTGTTTTTGGTGTAAAGCAGTGTAATTAATTTTTGTACATTGATTTTTTATCATGAAACTTTACTGAATTCATTTATCAGATCTAGAAGCTTTTTGAATGAGTCCTTAGGGTTTTCAAGATACACAATCATATCATCAGTGGACAATGATAGTTTGACTTCCTCTTTACCTACTGAAATGCACTTTATTTCCTTTCTCTTTCTTGATTGCTCTGTATAGGACATACAGAACTTTGTTGAATAAAAGTGGTGAAAGTGGACATCCTTGTCTTGTTCCAGTTCGCACAGAAAACCCTTTCAACTTTTTCCTATTCAGTATCATATATGGCTTTTATTACCTTAAGATATGTCTCTTCTATGCTGATTTTGCTGATGGTTTTAATATATAGGGGTACAGAATTTTGTCAAATTTTTATTCTGTGTCTATTGATATGATCATATAATTTTTTTACTTCTATTTATGTGGTGTAGATCATTTATTGACTTGTGTATGTTAAACTATCCCCTCATCCTTGGTATGAAAACCACGTGATAGTGGTGGATTATCTTTTTGATATGCTGTTGAATTTGGTAAGCTGGTATTTTGTTGAGAATTTTTGCATCTATGTTAATCTGGTGTATTGGTCTGTAGTTTTCTTTCTTTTCTTTTTTTTTTTTTTGTTATGTCTTTTCCTGGTTTTGGTATTAGGGTGACACTGGCTTCACAGAATGATTTAATGAGAATTCTCTCTTTTTCTGCCTTTTGGCATAGTGTCAATAGGATTAGTATCAATTCTTCTTTGAATATCTGATAAATTGATATGTGACTCTATCTGATCCTGGGATTTTTTCTGGTGAGCAATTTGTTTTCCCAAGTACTATTTCGATCTTGCTGCTTGCTATTGATCTGCTCGGAGTTTCTATTTTTTCCTGGTTTAATCTAGGAGGATCGTATACTTCCAGGAATTTATCCATCTTCTCTAGGTTTTCTAGTTTGTGTGCATAAAGGTGTTCATAGTTGCCTTCAATGATTTTTTGTGTTTCTGTGACATCAGTTGTAATATCTCCCATTTCGTTTCTAATTGAGTTTATTTGGCTCTTCTCTCTTATTTCCTTGGTTAATCTCACTAATGATCCATAGATTTTGTTTTTCATTTCAAAGAACCAGCTTTTTGGTTTTATCTATTTTTTGATTGTCTTTTGTTTCAATTTCATTGAGTTCTTTTCTGATCTTTGTTATTATTTCTTTTCTTCTGCTGGATTTGGGTTTAGTTTGTTCTTGTTTCTGTAGTTCCTTGCGGTGTGATGTTAGGTTGTCTATTTGTGCTATCTCAGACTTTTCGATGTAGAAAATTAATGATATGAACTTTTCTCTTAGCACTGCTTTTGCCATATCCAGAGTTTTTTTAAATAAGTTTTATCACTGTTGTCATTCTGTTAAAATAATTTTTAAATTTTCCTCTTGATTTTATTGTTAACAACAAAGATTATTAAATACATTATTTAATTTACATGTATTTGCATAGCTATGAGGATTCCTTTTGGGATTAATTTCCAGTTTTATTTCACCATGGTCTGAGAAGGTACTTGATATGATTTCAATTTTCTTAAATGTATTGACACTTGTTTTGTGGTTCTTTTATATGGCCTATCTTGGAGAATGTTCCATGTGCTGATGAGAAGAATGTATATTCTGCAGTTATTGTGTAGAATATTCTGTAAATATGTGTTAAGTTAATTTGTTCTAGGGAATAGTTTAAGTCCATTTTTTTCTTTGTTTACTTTTTGTCTTGATGACCCATTTAGTGCTGTCAGTGGAGTACTGAAGTCCACTACTGGTGTGGTTTGACTGTGTCCTCACCCAAATCTCACCTTAAATTGTAATGATCCTCACATGTCTTGGGTGGGGCCAGATGGAGATACTTGAATTATGGTGGTGGTTTCCCCCATACTTATCTCATGGTGGTAAATAAGTCTTATGAGATCTGATGGGTTTATAAAGGGGAGATTCTCTACACATGCTTTTTTTGCTTGCCACCATGTAAGACATGACTTTACTCTTCCTTTGCCTTTTGCCATGATTGTGAGGCCTCTGCAGCCATGTGGAACTGTGAGTCTTTCTTTTATAAATTACCTAGTCTTGGGTATGTCTTAATTAGCAGTGTGAGAACTCACTAATACAACTACTATTATTGTGTTTCTGTGTGTCTCATTTCTTATGTCTACTAGTAATTGTTTTATGAGGTTGGGAGCTCCAGTGTTAGGTGAATATATATTTAGGATTATAATATTTTCCTGTTGGATTAGTCCTCTTATCATTATATAAGGTCCCTTTTGGTCTTTTTTAACTGTTGCTGCTTTAAAGTGTGTTTTGTCTGATATAAGAATATAGCTGTTCTTGCTTGCTTTTGGTGTCCATTTGCATAAAATATCTCTTTCCGTCCCTTTACTTTAAGTTTATGTGAGACCTTATGTGTTAGGTGAGTTTCTTGAAGACAACAGATACTTGGTTGGTGAACTCTTATCCATTCTGCCATTCTGTATCTTTTGAGTGAAGCATTTAGGCCATTTACATTCACTGTTAGTGTTGAGATATGAGGTGCTATTCTGTTCATTATGCTAGTTGTTGTTTGAATACCTTGCTATGTTTTTCATTGTGTTTTTGTTTTATAGGCCCTGTGGGATTTATGCTTTATTTAGGTCCTATTTTGGTGTATGTCGAGGTATTGTTTCAAGATATAGAACTTCTTTTAGCATGCTTGTAGTGTTATCTTGGTAATGGTGAATTCTCTCAGCATTTATTTGTCTAAAAAATGCTTTAATTTTTCTTTACTTATGAAGCTTAATTTCCTTGGATGCAAGATTATTGGCTGATAATTGTTTTGTTTAAGGAGGCTAGAGATAGGCTTCATTTCCTTCTAGCTTGTAGGGTTTCTGATGAGAAATCTGCTGTTAATTTGGTTAATTTTTCTTTATTCTTATTTTATGCTTTTGCCTCACAGCCTTTACAATTCTTTCCTTCATCTTGACTTTAGATAACCTGATAACTCTCTGTCCAGGTTATGATCTTTTTGGGATGAATTTTCTGGGTGTTCCTTGAGCTTTTCCTGTTTGGATGTCTATATATCTAACAAGGGCAGGGAAGTTTTTCCTTGATTATTTCCTTAGATAAGTTTTCCAAACTTTTTTTTTTTTTTTTTTTGAGACAGAGTCTCACTCTATTGCCTAGACTGGAGTGCAGTGGTGCAATCTCAGCTCCACAACCTCTGCCTCCCAGGCTCAAAGAATTTTCCGGCTTCAGCTTCCCAAGTAGCTGAGATTACAGGCACACACTACTACCATCTGGCTAATTTTGTGGTTTTAGTAGAGAAGGTGTTTCACCATGTTGCCCAGGCTGGTCTTGAACTCCTTACTTCAAATGATCCACCTACCTCGGCCTCCCAAAGTGATGGGATTACAGGTGTGAGCCACTGCGCCCAGTCCAGGAACACCAATTATTCTTATGTTTGGTCATTTATCATAATCCCAAGCTTTTCGGACGCTTTGTTCATAATTTTTTCTTTTCTTTTTTTTCTTGTCTTTGTTGGATTGAATTAATTTGAAAGCCTTGTCTTTAAGCTCTGAAGTTTTTTCTTCTCCTTGTTGGATTCTATTTTTGTAACTTTCCAGTATATTTTGCATTTTTCTAAATGTGTCTTTTATTTCTGGAAGTTGTGATTGCTTTTTATCAATGCTATCTATTTCTCTGGGATTTTTTTACATCCTTACCCTGTATTATTTTTTAAATTTCTTAAAAATTGTTTTTTACCTTTTTGTGCCTCATTGAGTAGCTTAATAATCAACCTTCTGAATTTTTTTCTGGCATTTCAGAGATTTCTTTTTGGTTTAGGTCCATTGCTCATGACCTAGTGTGATGTTTTGAGGTTGTTAAAGAACCTTGCTTTTCTGTATCACCAGAATTGTTTTTCAGGTTCGTTTTAATTTGGGTAGCCTATGTCAAAGAACAAATATGGGGTTTACAGGTTGCTGTTCTAATATTTTTGTCCCATAATGTGGTCCCTTGATGTAATGCTCTCTCTTTTTCCCTAAAAATAGGGCTTCTTGAGAGCTGGACTGCAATCATTGTTATTGCTCTTCTGCGTCTAGCCACCCAGCAGAGCTACCGGGCTCCAGGCTGATAATAGGGACTGTCTGCAAAGAGTCCTGTGATATGATCTGTCTTCATGTCTCTCAGCCATGGATACCAGCTCCTACTTCACTGGAGATTGCAGGGGCATGAAGTGGAATCTGTGAAGATCTTTGGTTGTAGTTTTGTTTAGTTCACTGGTTTTCTCAAATGCTAGTTTTGTTAATGGTTGGTTGGCTTCCAGCCAGGAGGTGGCAGATGCAAGACAGCATCAGCTGATACAAGCTTGCCCTAAGGTCACCTGGATGAATATTATGGTTTCTCAGGCAATGGCCAGTGCCTTAGAGCTCCCAAGAGATTATGTCTCTTATTTTTGGCTACCAGGGCAGGTAGAGATAGATCATCAGGTGGGCGCAGGGTTAGGCATTTCTGAGCTCAGACTCTCCTTGGGCGGGGGTTGCTGCAGCCTCTGTTGGGGATAGGGATGTGGTTCTTAGGCAAATGGAGTTATGTTCCCAGGAGGATTATGGCTGCGTCTGCTGCAATATACAGGTCACCAGGGAAATCAGGGAAAGCTGGCAGCGACAGGCATCACCCACTTACCATGCAGCCAACAAGGACAGTCTCATTCCCACCACCTGCATGGGAGTTTATATTCAGGCCTCTGGTGCAGGACTTAGATCTTGCCTCAGGCAACCAGCCTCTTTGCTGAGAACACGGGCAGGGTTTTCAGGCTCCACCTTTCCCTGCCTTCCTTGGCTTCTGTGCTCATATTTGCATTTCCCATTTGCTGTCCTCCTGGATTCTGCCCAGGAAAGTTTATGATCATTTTAAATTATTACAAAGTTCAGCTGGAAGTTTCCTTCTTCCTGTGATCCTGCACCAAATTTCACTGGCAGCCCTACCCAAGGACCCCCGTGAGACAAAGTCAAAAATGGCTTCATTGGGAACTGAGAGTACCCACAGGACTCTTTCTGCTGCTTCTTCTACCTTTATATTTTGCTCAACAATCTAAATTTGTTTTAGCTCTAGGGAAGATTAAATCCTTCTCCCATGATCCGGATTTTCAGGTTTCCCAGTGATGATTTGTGTTCAGAAGTGGACCTTCTCTCACACCTTGGGCACTCACAGTTTTTTGGCTGTCACAGGAAGCTTACAGTGGCAAGCTGCTTCCTTTAAAGGGTCTGTGAATTCTTTTGGTTTTCCTGCTATGTTCCTGTGGTAGTCCTTGAAGCAAAAGTTTACAATGTGAATCTCCACATGCTGTTCCATCTGTCTGAGTGGGAGCTGCAAGTTAGTCCTGCCTGCTAACTAGCTGCCATTTTTCTCAAAAGACCAGTCTGGCCATTTTAACAATATGGATTCTTCTAGTCCATGAGTATGGAATATTTTCAGATTTGTTGGTGTCATCTCTGATTTCTTTCAACAATGTTTTTTTTGGTTCTCCTTGTAAAGTTATTTTACCTCTTTGTTTTGATTTGCTTCTAGGTATATTTTTTGGGTAGCTATTGTAAATGGAATTGTGTTCTTAATTTGGCTCTCAGCTTGAATGTTATTGGTGTATAGAAATGCTACTGATTTTAGCCTGGGCAACAATATGGTGAGAGCCAATCTCTACAAAAAATACAAAAAATAGCTAGGCATTGGTGGCTTGTTCTGGTAGTCCCAGCTACTCAGGAGGCTGAGGCTGGAGAATTATTTGAGTCCAGGAATTGGAGGCTGAAGTGAGCTGAGATCATGCCACTGCACTCCAGTCTGTGTGACAGAGTGAGACCCATAAAAAAATGCTAATAATTTTTATATACTGATTTTGTATCCTAGCATTTTACTGAAATCATTAATCATTTCCAATGTCCAACAAAGGTCCTTTATAGTTCAAAATAATATTTAAGAGTTTAAACAGCCCCTCAGTCCAAAAGGTTTGATACCTTTTGCACTACAGATTAAAATATGTGTCTAATTTTTTTAAGTTCACATTAAATTGGTAATTCCACCACTTCAAACCAATGACCAGAATTTTACCAAAAAAGCCGTGCTATTGTTGTCATGTTTTTTACTTTTATATATGTTATAAATTTTAAAAAACTTGAATAGTGTTTTTATTTTAAACAGGTAGTATCCTTTTCTATTTTAGGTGCATGTTTTTCCTTTGTAGTGCTTTTTGTGACTTTTTTTGGTTTCTTATTTTCATCTGATATTTTTTTCCATCAGGCAGAAGAATTCCCTTTACTGTAGTTCAAGTCTCCTGTGGGAAATCCTTTCAGCTTTTATTTTTGTTAAAACATCTGAATTCTTCATTCATTTTTGAAGGTTACTTAAATATATTCAATTTTGTCTTCAATTGTAAAGAACAGAATACATGTTAGCAGTCTTTTTATTTTTCACTATGTTAAAGATATTACACAATTATCTTGTGGCTAGGGTGGCCAACCATCTTGATTTGCTTAGGACTGTTGCAGTTTATTTAATGTAATAATTTCTTTATTCTATTTAATATGAAAATGAGGAGGGTGGAGCAAGATGGCCTAATAGGAACAGCTCCAATCTCCAACTCCCAGCGTGAGCGACACAGAAGACCAGTGATTTCTGCATTTTCAACTGAGGTACTGGGTTCATCTCACTAGGGAGTGCCAGAAAATCGGTGCTGGGCAGCTGCTGCAGCCCGACCAGCGAGAGCTGAAGCAGGGCGAGGCATGGCTTCACCTGGGAAGCACAAGGGGAAAGGGAATCCCTTTTCCTAGCCAGGGGAACTGAGACACACAACACCTGGAAAATCGGGTAACTCCCACCCCAATACTGTGCTTTAAGCAAACAGGCACACCAGGAGATTATATCCCACACCTGGCCGGGAGGGTCCCATGCCCACGGAGCCTCCCTCATTGCTAGCATAGCAGTCTGTGATCTCCCAGCAAGGCAGCAGCCAGGCTGGGGGAGGGGCGCCCGCCATTGCTGAGGCTTAAGTAGGTAAACAAAGCCACTGGGAAGCTCGAATTGGATGGAGCTCACAGCAGCTCAAGGAAACCTGCCTGTCTCTGTAGACTCCACCTCTGGGGACAGGGCACAGTAAACAACAAAAGCAGCAGAAACCTCTGCAGACGCAAAGGACTCTGTCTGACAGCTTTGAAGAGAGCAGTGGATCTCCCAACATGGAGGTTGAGAGCTGAGAAGGGACAGACTGCCTGCTCAAGTGGGTCCCTGACCCCTGAGTAGCCTAACTGGGAGACATCCCCCACTAGGGGCAGTCTGACACCCCACACCTCACAGGGTGGAGTACACCCCTGAGAGGAAGCCTCCAAAGCAAGAATCAGACAGGTACACCCGCTGTTCAGAAATATTCTATCTTCTGCAGCCTCTGCTGCTGATACCCAGGCAAACAGGGTCTGGAGTGGACCTCAAGCAATCTCCAACAGACCTACAGCTGAGGGTCCTGACTGTTAGAAGGAAAACTATCAAACAGGAAGGACACCTACACCAAAACCCCATCAGTACGTCACCATCATCATCAAAGACCAGAGGCAGATAAAACCACAAAGATGGGGAAAAAGCAGTGCAGAAAAGCTGGAAATTCAAAAAATAAGAGCGCATCTCCTCCAGCAAAGGAGCGCAGCTCATCGCCAGCAACGGATCAAAGCTGGACGGAGAATGACTTTGACGAGATGAGAGAAGAAGGCTTCAGTCCATCAAACTTCTCAGAGCTAAAGGAGGAATTACGTACCCAGTGCAAAGAAACTAAAAATCTTGAAAAAAAAAGTGGAAGAATTGATGGCTAGAGTAATTAATGCAGAGAAGGTCATAAACGAAATGAAAGAGATGAAAACCATGACACGAGAAATACGTGACAAATGCACAAGCTTCAGCAACCGACTCGATCAACTGGAAGAAAGAGTATCAGCGAATGAGGATGAAATGAATGAAATGAAGCGAGAAGAGAAACCAAAAGAAAAAAGAAGAAAAAGAAATGAACAAAGCCTGCAAGAAGTATGGGATTATGTAAAAAGACCAAATCAACATCTGATTGGGGTGCCTGAAAGTCAGGGGGAAAATGGAACCAAGTTGGAAAACACTCTTCAGGATATCATCCAGGAGAACTTCCCCAACCTAGTAGGGCAGGCCAACATTCAAATCCAGGAAATACAGAGAACACCACAAAGATACTCCTTGAGAACAGCAACTCCAAGACACATAATTGCCAGATTCACCAAAGTTGACATGAAGGAAAAACCGTTAAGGGCAGCCAGAGAGAAAGGTCGGGTTACCCACAAAGGGAAGCCCATCAGACTAACAGCAGATCTCTCAGCAGAAACTCTAGAAGCCAGAAGAGAGTGGGGGCCAATATTCAACATTCTTAAAGAAAAGAATTTTAAACCCAGAATTTCATATCCAGCCAAACTAAGTTTCATAAGTGAAGGAGAAATAAAATCCTTTACAGATAAGCAAATGCTTAGAGATTTTGTCACCACTAGGCCTGCCTTACAAGAGACCCTGAAGGAAGCACTCAACATGGAAAGGAACAACCGGAACCAGCCATTGCAAAAACATGCCAAAATGTAAAGACCATGGAGGCTAGGAAGAAACTGCATCAACTAACGAGCAAAATAACCAGTTAATATCATAATGGCAGGATCAAGTTCACACATAACAATATTAACCTTAAATGTAAATGGACTAAATGCTCCAATTAAAAGACACAGACTGGCAAACTGGATAAAGAGTCAAGACCCATCAGTCTGCTGTATTCAGGAGACCCATCTCACACACAGAGACATACATAGGCTCAAAATAAAGGGATGGAGGAAGATTTACCAAGCAAATGGAGAACAAAAAAAAGCGGGGGTTGCAATACTAGTCTCTGATAAAACAGACTTTAAACCATCAAAGATCAAAAGAGACAAAGAAGGCCATTACATAATAGTAAAAGGATCAATTCAACAGGAAGAGCTAACTATCCTAAATATATATGCACCCAATACAGGAGCACCCAGATTCATAAAGCAAGTCCTTAGAGACTTACAAAGAGACTTAGACTCCTATACAATAATAATGGGAGACTTCAACACTCCACTGTCAACATTAGACAGATCAACGAGACAGAAAGTTAACAAGGATATTCAGGAATTGAACTCATCTCTGCAGCAAGCAGACCTAATAGACATCTATAGAACTCTCCACCCCAAATCAACAGAATATACATTCTTCTCAGCACCACATCGTACTTATTCCAAAATTGACCACATAATTGGAAGTAAAGCACTCCTCAGCAAATGTACAAGAACAGAAATTATAACAAACTGTCTCTCAGACCACAGTGCAATCAAACTAGAACTCAGGACTAAGAAACTCAATCAAAACCGCTCAACTACATGGAAACTGAACAACCTGCTCCTGAATGACTACTGGGTACATAACGAAATGAAGGCAGAAATAAAGATGTTCTTTGAAACCAATGAGAACAAAGATACAACATAGCAGAATCTCTGGGACACATTTAAAGCAGTGTGTAGAGGGAAATTTATAGCACTAAATGCCCACAAGAGAAAGCAGGAAAGATCTAAAATTGACACTCTAACATCACAATTAAAAGAACTAGAGAAGCAAGAGCAAACACACTCAAAAGCTAGCAGAAGGCAAGAAATCACTAAGATCAGAGCAGAACTGAAGGAGATAGAGACACAAAAAACCCTCCAAAAAATCAATGAATCCAGGAGTTGGTTTTTTGAAAAGATCAACAAAATTGACAGACCGCTAGCAAGACTAATAAAGAAGAAAAGAGAGAAGAATGAAATAGACGCAATAAAAAATGATAAAGGGGATATCACCACCGACCCCACAGAAATACAAACTACCATCAGAGAATACTATAAACACCTCTACGCAAATAAACTAGAAAATCTAGAAGAAATGGATAATTTCCTGGACACTTACACTCTTCCAAGACTAAACCAGGAAGAAGTTGAATCCCTGAATAGACCAATAGCAGGCTCTGAAATTGAGGCAATAATTAATAGCCTACCAACGAAAAAAAGTCCAGGACCAGATGGATTCACAGCTGAATTCTACCAGAGGTACAAGGAGGAGCTGGTACCATTCCTTCTGAAACTATTCCAATCAATAGAAAAAGAGGGAATCCTCCCTAACTCATTTTATGAGGCCCACATCATCCTGATACCAAAGCCTGGCAGAGACACAAGAAAAAAAGAGAATTTTAGACCAATATCCCTGACGAACATCGATGCAAAAATCCTCAATAAAATACTGGCAAACCGCATTCAGCAGCACATCAAAAAGCTTATCCACCATGATCAAGTGGGCTTCTCCCTGGGATGCAAGGCTGGTTCAACATTTGCAAATCAATAAACATAATCCAGCATATAAACAGAACCAAAGACAAGAACCACATGATTATCTCAATAGATGCAGAAAAGGCTTTTGACAAAATTCAACAGCCCCTCATGCTAAAAACGCTCAATAAATTCGGTATTGACGGAACGTACCTCAAAATAATTAGAGCTATTTATGACAAACCCACAGCCAATATCATACTGAATGGGCAAAAACGGGAAAAATTCCCTTTGAAAACTGACACAAGACAGGGATGCCCTCTCTCACCACTCCTATTCAACATAGTGTTGGAAGTTCTGGCTAGGGCAATCAGGCAAGAGAAAGAAATCAAGGGTATTCAGTTAGGAAAAGAAGAAGTCAAATTGTCCCTGTTTGCAGATGACATGATTGTATATTTAGAAAATCCCATTGTGTCAGCCCAAAATCCCCTTAAGCTGATAAGCAACTTCAGCAAAGTCTCAGGATACAAAATTAATGTGCAAAAATCACAAGCATTCATATACACCAGTAACAGACAAACGGAGAGCCAAATCAGGAATGAACTTCCATTCACAATTGCTTCAAAGAGAATCAAATACCTAGGAATCCAACTTACAAGGGATGTAAAGGACCTCTTCAAGGAGAACTACAAACCACTGCTTAGTGAAATAAAGGAGGACACAAACAAATGGAAGAACATACCATGCTCATGGATAGGAAGAATCAATATCGTGAAAATGGCCATAATGCCCAAGGTTATTTATAGATTCAATGCCATCCCCATCAAGCTACCAATGAGTTTCTTCACAGAACTGGAAAAAACTGCTTTAATGTTCATATGGAACCAAAAAAGAGCCTGCATAGCCAAGACAATCCTAAGTCAAAAGAACAAAGCTGGAGGCATCACGCTACCTGACTTCAAACTATACTACAAGGCTACAGTAACCAAAACAGCATGGTACTGGTACCAAAACAGAGATATGGACCAATGAAACAGAACAGAGTCCTCAGAAATAATACCACACATCTACAGCCATCTGATCTTTGACAAACCTGAGAGAAACAAGAAATGGGGAAAGGATTCCCTATTTAATAAATGGTGCTGGGAACATTGGCTAGCCATAAGTAGAAAGCTGAAACTGGATCCTTTCCTTACTCCTTATATGAAAATTAATTCAAGATGGATTAGAGACTTAAATGTTAGACCTAATACCATAAAAAGCGTAGAGGAAAACCTAGGTAGTACCATTCAGGACATAGGCATGGGCAAAGACTTCATGTCTAAAACACCAAAAGCAACGGCAGCAAAAGCCAAAATTGACAAATGGGATCTCATAAACTAAAGAGCTTCTGCACAGCAAAAGAAACTACCATCAGAGTGAACAGGCAACCTACAGAATGGGAGAACATTTTTGCAATCTACTCATCTGACAAAGGGCTAATATCCAGAACCTACAAAGAACTCAAACAAATTTACAAGGAAAAAACAAACAACTCCATCAAAAAGTGGGCAAAGGATATGAACAGACATTTCTCAAAAGAAGACATTCATACAGCCAACAGGCACATGAAAAAATGCTCGTCATCACTGGCCATCAGAGAAATGCAAATCAAAACCACAATGAGATACCATCTCACACCAGTTAGAATGGCGATCATTAAAAAGTCAGGAAACAACAGGTACTGGAGAGGATGTGGAGAAATATGAACACTTTTACACTGTTGGTGGGATTGTAAACTAGTTCAACCATTATGGAAAACAGTATGGCGATTCCTCAAGGATCTAGAACTCAATGTACCATATGACCCAGCCATTCCATTACTGGGTATATACCCAAAGGATTATAAATCATGCTGCTATAAAGACACATGCACACGTATGTTTATTGTGGCACTATTCACAATAGCAAAGACTTGGAATCAACCCAAATGTCCATCAGTGACAGATTGGATTAAGAAAATGTGGCACATATACACCATGGAATACTATGCAGCCATAAAAAAGGATGAACTCGTGTCCTTTGTAGGGACATGGATGCAGCTGGAAGCCATCATTCTTAGCAAACTATCACAAGAACAGAAAACCAAACACCGCATGTTCTCACTCATAGGTGGGAACTGAACAATGAGAATACTTGGACTCGGGAAGGGGAACATCACACACTGGGGGCCTATCATGGGCAGGGGGGAGGGGGGAGGGATTGCATTGGGAGTGATACCTGATGTAAATGACGAGTTGATGGGTGCTGACGAGTTGATGGGTGCAGCACAGCAACATGGCACAAGTATACATATGTAACAAACCTGCACGTTATGCACAAGTACCCTATAACTTAAAGTGTAATAATAATAAAAAAAATTAAAAAAACTAGAAAAAAAAAAAAAGAAAATGAGAAGCGTTTGTCATCCTACTTCTGACTTCCATTGCTTCTGCTAAAAAGTCATCTATCAGTCTTATTGTGGTTCCTTTGAAGAATATCTCTTTTCTCTGATTGATTTTAAGGTTTTTTTTTCCCTCTTCAATTTTTTAATAATTTGACAAAGGTGCGTGTAGGTGAGATTTGTTTATTTATAACCTGCATGTGGTTTGTTGAAATTCTTTAATCTGCGGGTTGATGTCTCACACGTATGTTAGACATTTTGTGTATTTAATATGTGCTCTTTTATCAGTTTTCTTTTTTTTTTCCTATGTGTTTTGGTTGGAATACTTTCAATGGACATCAAGTTTACCGTCTGCTGTAAACAACCCATTTATTGAAACAGCTCTTAATTTCATATATAATATTTTGCAGTTCTAGAATATAGACTTACATATATTTGTACATTCTAATTACATTTTGGAAATATGCATCTTTTCATCTATTTTACCAATATCTTTTCTCTATTTTATTTAATATAATAATAACAATTTTTGCAGCCCTTCTCTGCTAACCCCAATATATCTTATCTAATCTCTGGTATACTGGTATTTACTATTACTTTTCTTGCTTGTTAATCATTTTTCTTGTGTCTTTGCCTATCTAGTAATTTTTATTATATTTCAAATATTGTGAACAATACACCGCAGTGACTCTGTATTATGTTATTTTCCTCTAGATTATGTAGAATAATAGTGTGGCAGATAGTTAAATTACCAGTAGACCACCTTGATTCTGTTGAGATTTGTTTAGTCTGTTATTAAAATGGCTGTGTTAGAGTGTATTCCATACTCCATAACCACATGGTAGGGTCTTTTTGAGGTCTTTTTGCCCTTTTTTTTCTTTTCAAAATTAAACCTCCATCTCCCAATATCTAGGCAGTCTCTGTAATATCTACCTAGTATTTCAGCCTCTCAGCAGCTGTCCTCTGATAGAACTCCCAGACTTCTATCATATCATATAAATGCATAGCTTAGAAATAAATAAGGTCAGGTGTGGTGGCTCATACATGTAATTCTAGCACTTTGGGAGGCCGGGGTGGGCAGATTGCCTGAGCTCAGGAGTTCGAAACCAGCTTGGGTAACATGGTGAAACCCCATCTCTAGTAAAATACAAACATGAGCTGGGCACATGCTCTCCAGCAAAATGCAAACATTAGCCGGGCACGGCATCATGTGCTTGTAGTCCCAGCTACTTGGGAGGCTGAGGCAGAAAAATTGCTTGAGCCGGGAGGCAAAGGTTGCAGTGAACCAAGATTCTCTGTGGCCTCTTTGGGGATCACCAACCTGTCACAAGGCCCAGTTGCCATGCTGTCTCTGAAATTATTTGCACAGAAAACCTGTTTTTCTCTGCTCTTGCTCTATTGCTCTGTACTGTGAATTAGAAAATGCCCTCAGGGAGTCTTTGGGATTTACCTCATGCAGTTTTCTTCTCTCAAAGGTTGTAGCCTTACTTGTCTTGCAATTTTTGCAAATCGATTGTGTTATATATATTTTCCAGATTTTATAGTTGTTTATGGTAGAAGGATAATTCTGATACAAGCTATCACTCACCATAGCTTCTTATATCCCATTCCTTCCTTAAATATTTCTTAAATTTCTCGTTAGTGAGAGCATGCAAATAGTAGTCAACTTCTGCAGTTTACTACTATTCTGCAACAAATATCTTTATTTTTGCCCTGTGATATGGTTTGGCTGTGTTGCTACCCAAATCTCATCTGAATTGTAGTTCCCATAATCCCCACAAGTTGTGGGAGGGACCTGGTGTTAAGTAATTCAATCATGGGTGGTTACCCCCATGCTGCTGTTCTCATGATAGTGAGTGAGTTCTCACGAGATCTGATGGCTTTGTAAGGGGTTTTTCTCCGTGCTTTTCCCCTCTCTCTTGACTGCTGCCATGTAAGAAGTGACTTTGCTCCTCCTTTGCCTTCTGCCATGATTGTGAAGCCTCCTCAACCATGTGCAATTGTGAGTCAATTAAGCCTCTTATTTATAAATTACCCAACCTTGGGTATGTCTTTATTAGCTACATGAATACAAACAAAAACACACTCTCTCAAGTTAAATAATTTTAACTTAAAATTTATTTTTTAGTCAGAATTGAAAAACTCTGATTATGTTTTGGTAGATAGTTTTGCTGATGAGGAAACTGCTATTACTCTAATTTCCATTTATTATGGTTGATCCATCTTTTATCTGAGGAAGATATTAAGATTATTTTTTTTATTTTTTATATACTCTATTTCACTATTAGTTATATGGGCGTGGGGGTGTTTTTGTTTTGCTTTATTTAATTTGGAATAAGTTTAATTCTCTGAATCTAAGAATTTACATATTTCATCAGTTCTAGATAACACTTTCCAGCATATTTTGAAGGATCAGTTCTTTTCCATTATGTCCATTCTGTTCTTTGGAAAGTCTTTTTTTGTTTTGTTTTTTTTTTTCGATGGAATCTCGCTCTGTCGCCCAGGCTAGAGTGCAGTGGCAAGATCTCGGCTCACTGCAACCTCCACCTCCTAGATTCAAGTGATTCTGCCTCAACCTCCAGAGTAGCTGGGATTACAGGTGCACGCCACCATGCCTGGCTAATTTTTGTATTTTTAGTAGAGATGGATTTCACCGTGTTGGTCAGGTTGGTCTTGAACTTCTGACCTCGTGATCTACCCACCTCGGCCTCCCAAAGTGCTGGGATTACAGGCGTGAGCCACTGCACCCGACCTCTTTGGGAACTCTTAGTTACAAGTATGTTGAATCTTCTCATTAAACTCTGCAAGTTTTAAACTCTTTTTCATATTCTTGACCTTATTTCTATATAATACACTCTGGATTCATTCCTCCTCAGATGCTTTAAATATGAATTTAAATTATCTTGTAAATGCTAAAATATCAATTACTAAAATTTCCTTTTCTCAAAATAATATTTGTTCTTTTCAACTCCCCTTGTACTTTTTTATATTACCCTCTACTTACTTATTATATTTTTAAATAACTTCTTTCTTCTATTTAACCATTGCAAGCATACTTTGTTTGTAATAGCATTCATGATCTTCTATTATTTTCTACTGTGGGGATGTCAACTGTTTGAAGACAAGTCTCCATGGATCTCTTATGTTTCTTAATTTCTTATGAGCAGAAATTTGTAACTTACTACAGCTAAAGAAGAGGCAGGCATTGCTCAAAAATATTGTAGGGTAAACAACTTGATGCCTGGGACAAAAGAATACATCTAAGACATACAATAGACTACCTATAATCTGGTAAAAAAAAAATTTGGGCGGGTTTCTTTTTTACATTAGGGTATACAGACCACCCATACCTGATAAATTATAAAGTCACATGCAGGCCTAGGGCAAGACACATGCTCAGAAAAAATCTGAGAACACCCTAAGCTTTCACATCAAGCTGATTCCTAGTTTCAGTGTAAACTTAAACTTGGCTATATGTTGAAGGAGAGCCCCAGTAGAGCAATAATAAGCAAAATCTTGTAGATGATTTTGTTTTCTATTTGTAGCTCCTGGCGTTCAGGAAACCTGTGAAAACACCAGCTGCACACAAGCTAAACAAACAAGGACATCATGACCACATATAAAAAGAAGTACAGTTTTTGAAAAATGGTTTGAAAAAGTCACTAAAAATAATAAACAACTAGATCCTTAAACGTTTTTTAAAAAATCCCAGCAAATCCTGTGAAAGAAGAATCTGACTCCAGAATTACCATGTTATAATATTCAAAGGTACATTTTTTTTTTCATTTTTATAAAATTTTAGAGATGAGGGTCTCACTCTGTTGCCCATGCTGGAATATAGTCTCATGATCAGAGCTCACTTCAGTCTTAAGCTCCTAGGTTTAAGAGATCTTCCCACTTCAACCTCATAAGTGGCTTGTACTAGATGTGTAAGCCACTGTGCCCAACTAATTTAATTTTTTTAAAGATATAGGCAACTTGCTATGTTGTTGAGACTGGCCTTGAACTGTGGCCTCAAACAATCCTCCTCCCTCAGCATTTTGAGTAGCTTGGATTGTAGGTATGAGTCACTGTGCCTAGGAAATGTCCATCTTTCTATCAAAAAATATTATAAGACATAAAAAGAAACATATAAAGTATAGCACATTTGAATGAACATAATAAGTAGAACGAACTCATTCCTGAAAGAATAGGAGTTATGAGACAAAAGCATCAGGTAACATATTGAGGAAAACCTACCAGACTAACATCAGATTTCTCAGCAGTAACCTTACAGGCCAGAAGGAATTGGGGTACTATCTTTAGCTTCCTTAAACAAAATACTTTTAAGCCAAAAATTTTGTATCCAGAAAAACTAAGCTTCATAAATGAAGGAGAGATAAACTCTTTCTTAGACAAACAAATGGTGAGAGAATTTGCCACTACCAAATCAGCACTACAAGAAATGCTAAAGGAGCCCTAAATTGTAAAATTAAACCTCAAAATACACCAAAATAGAATCTTCTTAAAACATAAATTTTATAGGGCCTATAAAACAATAACATAGTAAAAGAGCAAAGTATTAGGGAATAACTAACATGATGAATTAAACAGTACCTCACATCTCAATACTAATATTGAATGTAAATTACTTGATGCTTCTCTAAAAAGATACAGAATGGCAGAATGGATAAAAACCCACTAACTGAGTAACTGCTATCTTCAAGAGACTTACTTAACATATAGGTAAAAGACAAAAGGGTGAAAAAAATATTTAATTCAAATGAAAACCGAAAGTGAGCAGGAGTAGCAGTTCTTAAAAAAAAGTAAAAAAAAAAAAAATTACATAATAATTGAAAGACTAGTTTAACAGGAAGATATTATACTTGTAATCCTAAATATACATGCACCTAACACTGGAGCTCCCAAACTCATAAAACTGTTACTACTAGACCTAAGAAATTATATACACAGAAACACAATAATAGTAGGGGACTTCAATACTTCACTGAGTGCTAAACAGTTCACCAAGAGAGAAAGTCAACAAAGAAGAAACGGACTTAAACTATACCCTAGAACAAATGAACTTAACACATATTTACAGAACATTCTACACAACAACTGCAAAATATACATTCTTCTAATCAGTACATGGAACATTCTCCAAGATAGACCACATACATGATAGGCCACAAAGCAAGTCTCAATACTTTTTTTAAAAATGACATCATATCAAGTATGTTCTCAGACCACAGTAGAATAAAACTGGAAATTAGAAGGGCGTGCCCAAAGTGGCCAAATAGGAACAGCTCCAGCCTCCAGCTCCCAGCATGAGTGACACAGAAGACGGGTGATTTCTGCATTTTCAACTGAGGTACCAGGTTCATCTCACTGGGGTATGTTGAACAGTTGGCGCTGGTCCGTGGGTGCAGCCTGACCAGCGAGAGCTGAAGCAAGACGAGGCATTACCTCATCTGGGAAGTGCAAGGGGGAAGGGAATTCCTTTTCCTAGCCAAAGGAAATTGAGACACACAACACCTGGAAAATTGGGTAACTCCCACCCTAATACTGCACTTTACCAAGGGTCTTAGCAAATGGCACACCAGGAGATTATATCCCACACCTGGCCAGGAGGGTCCCATGCCCATGGAACTTCCCTCATTGCTAGCACAGCAGTCTGAGATCTAACTGCAAGGCAGCAGTGAGGCTGGGGGAGGGGCGCCTGCCATTGCTGAGGCTTAAGTAGGTAAACAAAGCCGCCTGGAAGCTCGAATTGGATGGAGTCCACCACAGCACAAGGAGGCCTGCCTGTCTCTGTAGACTACACCTCTGGGGACAGGGCATAGCTAAACAAAAAGCAACAGAAACCTCAGCAGAGGTAAATGTCCCTGTCTGACAGCTTCAAAGAGAGCAGTGGATCTCTCAGCATGGAGGTTGAGATCTGAGAACGGACAGACTGCCTGCTTGAGTGGGTTCCTGGCCCTGAGTAGCCTAACTGTGAGACATCCCCCACTAGGGGCAGACCAACACCTCACACCTCACACAGCTGGGTACTCCCCTGAGACGAAGCTTCCAGAGCAAGAATCAGACAGCAACACTCACTGTTCAGCAATATTCTATCTTCTGCAGCCTCTGCTGCTGATACCCAGGCAAACAGGGTCTGGAGTGGACGTCAAGCAAACTCCAACAGACCTGTAGCTGAGGGTCCTGACTGTTAGAAGGAAAACTAAGACACAGAAAGGTCGCCCACATCAAAACCCCATCAGTACATCACCATCATCAAAGACCAAAGGCAGATAAAACCACAAAGATGGGGAAAAAGCAGTGCAGAAAAGCTGGAAATTCAAAAAATCAAAGCGCATCTCCCCCTCCAAATGAATGCAGCTCATCGCCAGCAACAGAACAAAGTTGGATGGAGAATGACTTTAAAAAGTTGAGAGAAGAAGGCTTCAGTCGATCAAACTTCTCAGAGCTAAAAGAGGAACTACGTCACCAGTGCAAAGAAACTAAAAACCTTGAAAAAAGATTTCAGGAATGGTTAACTAGAAAAACCAATGTAGAGAAGTCCTTAAAAGAACTGATAGAGATGAAAACCATAACAAGAGAACTACATGACAAATGCACAAGCCACAGTAACCGACTTGATCAACTGGAAGAAAGAGTATCAGCAATTGAAGATCAAATGAATGAAATGAAGTCAGAAGAGAAGTATAGAGAAAAAAAGAGTAAAAAGAAATGAACAAAGCCTCCAAAAAATATGGGATTATGTGAAAAGACCAAATCTACATCTGATTGGGGTGCCTGAAAGTGACGGGGAAAATGGAACCAAGTTGGAAAACCCTCTGCAGAATATCATCCAGGATAACTTCCCCAACTTAGTAAGGCAAGCCAACATTCAAATTCAGGAAATACAGAGAACACCACAAAGATATTCCTTGAGAAGAGCAACTCCAGGGCACATAATTGTCAGATTCACCAAAGTTGAAATGAAGGAAAAAATGTTAAGGGCAGCCAGAGAGGAAGGTCAGGTTACACACAAAGGGAAGCCCATCAGACAAATAGCAGATCTCTCAGCAGAAACTCTCCAAGCCAGAAGAGAGTGGGGGCCAATATTCAACATTCTTAAAGAAAAGAATTATCAACCCTGAATTTCATATCCAGCCAAACTAAGTTTCATCAGTGAAGGAGAAATAAAATCCTTTACAGACAAGCAAATGCTTAGAGATGTTGTCACCACCAGGCCTGCCCTACAAGATATCCTGAAGGAAGCACTAAACATGGAAAGGAACAACAGGTAGCAGCCATTGCAAAAACATGCAAAAATGTAAAGTCCATTGATGCTAGGAAGAAATTGCATCAACTAACGAGCAAAATAACCAGTTAATATCATAATGACAGGATCAAGTTCACACATAACAATCTTAACCTTAAATATAAATGGACTAAATGCTCCAATCAAAAGACACAGACTGGCAAGTTGTATAAAGAGTCAAGACCCATCAGTCTGCTGTATTCAGGAGACCCATCTCACATGTAGACACACATAGGCTCAAAATAAAGGGATGGAGGAATATCTACCAAGAAAATGGAAAAAAAAAAAAAAAAACAGGGGTTGCAATCCTAGTCTCTGATAAAACAGACTTTAAACCATCAAAGATCAAAAGAGACAAAGAAGGCATTTACATAATGGTAAAGGGATCAATTCATCAGGAAGAGCTAACTATCCTAAATATACATGCACCCAATACAGGAGCACCCAGATTCATAAAGCTTGTCCTTAGAGACTTACAAAGAGACTTAGACTCCCATACAATAATAATGGGAGATTTTAACACCCCATTGTCAACATTAGACAGATCAATGAGACAGAAAGTTAACAAGGATATTCAGGAATTGAACTCAACTCTGCACCAAGCGGACCTAAGAGACATCTACAGAACTCTCCACCCCAAATCAACAGAATTTACATTATTCTCAGCACCATATCACACTTATTCCAAAATTGACAACATAGTTGGAAGTAAAGCACTCCTCAGCAAATGTAAAAGAACAGAAATTATAACAAACTGTCGTTCAGACCACAGTGCAATCAAACTAGAACTCAAGACTAAGAAACTCAATCAAAACCGCTCAACTACATGGAAACTGAACAACCTGCTCCTGAATGACTACTGGGTACATAACGAAATGAAGGCAGAAATAAAGATGTTCTTTGAAACCAATGAGAACAAAGATACAACATACCAGAATCTCCGGGAAACATTTAAGGCCATGTGTAGAGGGAAATTTATAGCACTAAATACCCACAAGAGAAAGCTGAAAAGATCTAAAATTGACACGCTAACATCACAATTAAAAGAACTAGAGAAGCAAGAGCAAACACATTCAAAAACTAGCAGAAGGCAAGAAATAACTAAGATCAGAGCAAAACTGAAGCAGATAGAGACACAAAAACCCTCCAAAAATCAATTAATCCAGGAGAGGGTTTTTTGAAAAAATTGATAGACCGCTAGCAAGACTAATAAAGAAGAAAAGAGAGAAGAATCAAATAAAAAACGATAAAGGGGATATCACCACCGACCCCACAGAAATACAAACTACCATCAGAGAATACTATAAACACTGCTACGCAAATAAACTAGAAAACCTAGAAGAAATGGATAGTTTCCTGGACACTTACACTCTTCCAAGACTAAACCAGGAAGAAGTTGAATCCCTGAATAGACCAATAGCAGGCTCTGAAATTGAGGCAACAATTAATAGCCTACCAACCAAAAAAAGTCCAGGACCAGATGGATTCACAGCCGAATTCTACCAGAGCTACAAGGAGGTGTTGGTAGCATTCCTTCTGAAACTATTCCAATCAATAGAAAAAGAGGGAATCCTCCCTAACTCATTTTAGGAGGCCATCATCATCCTGATACCAAAGCCTGGCAGAGATACAACAAAAAAAGAGAATTTTAGATCAATATCCCTGATGAACATCAATGCAAAAATCCTCAATAAAATACCGGCAAACCAAATCCAGCAGGACATCAAAAAGCTTATCCACCATGATCAAGTGGGTTTCTTCCCTGGGATGCAAGGCTGGTTCAACATTCGCAAATCAATAAATGTAATCCAGCATATAAATGGAACTAAAGACAAAAATCACATGATTATCTCGATAGATGCAGAAAAGGCTTTTGACAAAATTCAACAGCCCTTCATGCTAAAAACTCTCAAAAAATTCGGTATTGATAGAACGTATCTCAAAATCATAAGAGCTATTTATGACAAACCCACAGCCAATATCATACTGAATGGGCAAAAACTGGAAAAATTCCCTTTGAAAACTGACACAAGACAGGGATGCCCTCTCTCACCACTCCTATTCAACATAGTGTTGGAAGTTCTGGCTAGGGCAATCAGGCAAGGGAAAGAAATCAAGGGTATTCAGTTAGGAAAAGAAGAAGTCAAATTGTCCCTGTTTGCAGATGACATGATTGTATATTTAGAAAACCCCATCTTCTCAGCCCAAAATCCCCTTAAGCTGATAAGCAACTTCAGCAAAGTCTCAGGATACAAAATTAATGTGTAAAGATCACAAGCATTATTATACACCAGTAACAGACAAACAGAGAGCCAAATCATAAATGAACTTCCATTCACAATTGCTTCAAAGAGAATAAAGTACCTAGGAATCCAACTTACAAGGGATGTAAAGGACCTCTTCAAGGAGAACTACAAACCACTGCTCAGTGAAATAAAAGAGGACACAAACAAATGGAAGAACATACCATGCTCATGGATAGGAAGAATCAATATCGTGAAAATGGCCATATTGCCCAAGGTTATTTATAGATTCAATGCCATCCCCATCAAGCTACCAATGAGTTTCTTCACAGAATTGGAAAAAACTACTTTAGAGTTCATATGGAACCAAAAAAGAGCCCGCATTGCCAAGACAATCCTAAACCAAAAGAGCAAAGCTGGAGGCATCATGCTACCTGACTTCAAACTATACTACAAGGCTACAGTAACCAAAACAGAATGGTGCTGGTACCAAAACAGAGATATAGACCAATGGAACAGAACAGAGTCCTCAGAAATAATACCACACATCTACAGCCATCTGATCTTTGACAAACCTGACCAAAACAAGAAATGGAGAAAGGATTCTCTATTTAATAAATGGTGCTGGGAACATTGGCTAGCCATAAGTAGAAAGTTGAAACTGGGTCCTTTCCTTACTCCTTATATGAATATTAATTCAAGATGGATTAGAGACTTAAATGTTAGACCTAAAACCATAAAAACCCTAGAAGAAAACCTAGGTAATACCATTCAGGACATAGGCATGGGCAAGGACTTCATGTCTAAAACACCAAAAGCAATGGCAACAAAAGCCAAAATTGACAAATGGGATCTCATTAAACTAAAGAGCTTCTGCACAGCAAAAGAAACTACCATCAGAGTGAACAGGCAACCTACAGAATGGGAGAAAAATTTTGCAATCTACTCATCTGACAAAGGGCTAAAATCCAGAACCTATAAAGAACTCAATCAAATTTACAAGAAAAAAACAACCCCATTAAAAAATGGGCAAAGGATATGAACAGACACTTCTCAAAAGAAGACATTCATACAGCCAACAGACACATGAAAAAATGCTCATCATCACTCACCATCAGAGAAATGCAAATCAAAACCACAATGAGATACCATCTCACACCAGTTAGAATGGCAATCATTAAAAAATCAGGAAACAACAGGTTTTGGAGAGGATGTGGAGAAATAGGAACATTTTTACAGTGTTGGTGGGACTGTAAACTAGGTCAATCATTGTGGAAAACAGTGTGGCGATTCCTGAAGCATCTAGAACTAGAGATACTATTTGACCCAGCCATCCCCTTACTGGGGATATACCCAAAGGATTATAAGTCATGCTGCTATAAAGACACATGCGCATGTATGTTTATTGTGGCACTATTCACAATAGCAAAGACAGAATCAACCCGAATGTCCATCAGTGACAGAGTGGATTAAGAAAATGTGGCACATATACACCATGTAATAGTGTGCAGCCATAAAAAAGCACAAGTTCATGTTCTTTGTAGGGACATGGATGTAGCTGGAAACCATCATTCTCAGCAAACTATCACAAGAACAGGAAACCAAATACTGCATGTTCTCACTCATAGGTGGGAATTGAACAACGAGATCACTTTGACACAGGAAGGGGAACATCACACACCGGGTCCTATTGTGTGCAGGGGTAGTGGGGAGGGATAGCATTAGGAGATATACCTTATGTAAATGGTGAGTTAATGGGTGCAGCACACCTACATCACACATGTATAAATATGTAAGAAGCCTGCACATTGTGCACATGTACCCTAGAACTTAAAATATAAATAAATAAATAAATAAATAAATAAATAAATAAATAAATTGAAAAATTTAAAAATAAAAACAAATTGGGATCTGGTCCCCCAAAAATGAAAAAAATAAAAACTGGAAATTAACCCAGAAAGGAACCCTCAAAACTAAACAAATACATGGAAATTAAATAATCTATTTAATATTATTTGGGTTAACAATGAAATCAAGGTGGAAATTAAAAAATTCTTTGAGCAGAATGACAATAGTGGTACAAATTTTTTTAGAAACCTGTTGGATACAGTAAAAGCAGTGTTAAGAGGAAAGTTCATAGCATTAAATTCCTACTTCAGAAAGTCTGAAGGAACACAAATAGACAACCTAATATTACACCTCCCGGAATTAAAGAAACAAGAACAAATTAAACCCAAATCCAGCAGAAAAAAAGAAATTCAAAAACCAGAGAAGAACTAAATGAAATTGAAACAAAAAAATAGAAAAAATAAATGAAACAAAAGCTAGTTCTTTGAAATGATAAACAAAATTGATAGAACATTAGTGAGATAAAACAATAAAAAGGAGAGAAAATCCAAATAATCTCAATTAGAAATGAAAAAGAACATATTACAACTGATACAACAGAAATACAAGAGATTATTCAAAGCTACTATGATCACCTTTACATGCACAAATTAGAAAATCTAGAGGAGATGAATAAATTCCTGGAAATATTCAACTCTCCTAGATTAAATTAGGAAGAAATATAAACTCAGGGCAGACCAACAGCAAGTAGCGGGACCGATACAGTAATTTTAAATTTACCAACAAAAAAGGGCCAGGACCAGATGGAGTCACAGCTGAATTCCACAAGACATTCAAATAATTGGTACCAATTCTATTGAAACGATTCCAAAGCATAGAGAAAGAAGGAGTTCTTACTAAATCATTCTATGAAGCCAATGTTACCCTAGTACCCAAACCAGAAAAGGATGTAACAAAAAAAGAAAACTACTAACCATTATCCTTGATGAACACAGATGCAAAAGTCCTCAACAAAATACTATGTAACTGAATCCAACAGCATATCTAAAAGATATAACATCATGATCAAGTGGGTTTCATATCAGGGATGCAGGGATGGTTTAACATATGCAATTCAACAAACGTGATACATCACATAAAGAGAATTAAAAATAAAAACCATCTAATCATCTCAAACGATGCAGAAAAATCATTTGACAAAATCCAGTATTCCTTTATCATAAAAATCCTTAACAAATTTGGCATAAAGGACATATATCTCAAAGGAATAAAAGTCACCTATGACAAACCTGAAGCCAAATAGAAAGAAGTTGAAAGCAATCCCCCTGAGGACTGGATCAAGAAAAGGATGCCCACTTTTACCACTCATATTCAACATAGTACTGGAAATTCTAGCCAGAGCAATCAGATAAGAGAAGGAAATAAAGGACATCCAAATTAGAAAAGAGAAAGTTAAACTGCTGCTGTTCACCCAGATATGAACTAATACCTAGAGAACCCTAAAGACTCATCTAAAAACCTCCCAGATCTGATAAATGCATTCAGAAAAGTTTCAGGATACAAAAACCAATGTACACAAATCAGTAGTACTTCTATACACCAACAACGACCAAACTGAGAATCAATTTAAGGACACAATCCCTTTTACAACAGCTGCAAAAATAAAATGAAATAATTACAAATATACTTAACCAAGGAGGTAAAAGAGCTCTACAAGAAAAATTACAAAACACTGCTAAAACAAATCATAGATGACACAAACAAATGAAAATACATTGCATGCTCATTGACAGGTAGAATCAATACTGTGAAAATGATCACATTGCCTGAAGCAATCTATACAATTCAATACAATTCAATTCAATACAATTCCCATCAAAATACCATTCAATTCAATTCCCATCAATACAATTCCCATCAAAATACCATTCAATTCAATTCCCATCAATACAATTCCCATCAAAATACCATTATCATTCTTCACAGAACTGGAAAAACCAATTCTAAAATTCATATGGAACCAAAGAAAAGCCTGCATAGCAAAAGCAATATTAAGCAAAAAGAATAAATCTGGAGGCATCACATTACCTAACTTCAAACCATACTACAAGGCTACAGTTACCAAAGCTGCATGGTACTGATATAAAAATAGGCCTTAGACCAATGGAAACGAATAGAAAACACAGAAATAAAGCCAAATAGAGCCAACTGGTCTTCAATAAGGCATACAAAAACATAAAGTGGGGAAAGGACACCTTATTCAACAAATGGTGCTGAAATAATTGGCAAGCCACATAGAGTAGAATGAAACTGGTTCGTTATCTCTCACCTTATATAAAAATCAACTCAAGGTGAATCAAAGACTTAAATCTAAGACCCCAAGCCATAAAAATTCTACAAATAATATTGAAAAAACTCTTCTGGCCATTGGTTTACCAAAGAATTCATGACCAAGTACCCAAAAGCACATGCAACAAAAATAAAAATAAACAAATAGGGCCTAATTAAAATAAAAAACTTCTGCATGGCAAAAGAAATAATCAACAGAGTACACAGACAACCTACTGAGTGCATGAAAATATTAAAAAATTGTACATCCAACAAAGGCCAAATATTTAGAATCTAAAAGGAACACACACAAAAAAATCAGCTAGAAAACAACAACAAAAAATAATCTCATCATAAGTGGGCAAAGGACATGAAGGGATAATTCTCAAAAGAAGATATGCAAATGGCAAACAAACAAAAAAAATGCTCAACATCACTAATTATCAGGGAAATGTAAATTAAAACCACAATGAGATACCACCTTACTCCTGCAAGAATGGCCATAATTTAAAAATAAAAATAATAATAAATGTTGGCATGGATGTGGTGAAAAGGGAACACTTTTACACTGCTGGTGGGAAAGTAAACTAGTACAGCCATTATGAAAAAAAATATGGAGATACCTTAAAGAAATAAAAGTAAAACTACCATTCAACCCAGCAATCCTACTATTGGGTATCTACCCAAAGAAAAAGAAGCACTATATCAAAAAGACATCTGCACTAGTATGTTAATTACAGTACAATTCACAATTGCAAAGACATGGAATCAATCTAAATGCCCATCAACCAATGAGTGGATAAAGAAAATTTGTTATATAGATACCGTGGAATACTACTCAGCCATAAAACGAAAGGAAAAATGGCCTTTGCAGCAACTTGGGTGGAGTTGAAGGCCATTATTCTAAATGATGTAACTCAGAAATGGAAAAACAAATATCATATGTTCTCACTTATAAGTGGGAGCTTAACTATGAGGACACAAAAGCATAAGAATGATTTAATGGACTCTGGGGACTCGGAGGGAAAGTTCAGAGGGCATTGAGGGATAAGAGACTACATGCTGGCAGTCTATACTGCTCTGGTTATGGGTGCATCAGAATCTCAGAAATCATCACTAAAGAACTTATTCATATAACCAAAACCACCTGTTTCTTAAAAACTACTAAAATTTAAAAAGAAGTATAAAAAGAATTGGGGAAATTGAGGTGGAGTAAGGAGCAAATGAAAACTCTTTGTACTTTATCTTCCATGTTTTTGCAAACATAAAAACTGCTCTAAAAAAAATCCATTAACTTTAAAGAAAATAGAGAGACCTAGGATGGCTATACTAATATTATTCAAAATAAACTTTAAGTCAAAAACTGTTACAAGAGACAAATAATAACTATATAGATATAGATAAAATGGTAAAATTATCAAGAAGATATAGAAACTCTAAACATCTATCTACCAATCAGTAAATTCCCAAAATATATGAAGCAAACATTGAGAGAATTGAATGGAGAAATGGAAAGTTCCCCAATAACTGTAGACTTCTACAACATAATTTTTTTTTGATCCGATTTCTCACTCTGTAATCCAGGCTAGAGTGCAGTGGTGTGATCACGGATCTCCAAGCCTCAAGTGATCCTCTCACCTCAGCCACCTGAGTAGATGGGACTACACTTGCGTGCCACCATGCCTCTACAAATATATATGTATATTTGTACCTCTACCAATATATATGTATATTTGTACCTCTACATATATAAAAAATATATATAAATAGATATATATATAACTCTATGTGTATACACACACATATGTATATATTTATATATATATATAGAGAGAGAGGTACAAATGTGTGTGTGTGTGTGTGTGTGTGTGTGTGTGTGTATTTGTAGAGATGTTGTTTTGCCATTTTGCCCAGGCTGGTCTTGAACTTTTGGGCTCAAGTGACATGCTCACCTTGGCCTCCCAAAGTGCTGGTATTAAAGGCATTAATCATGACCCTTGGCAACACCATACTTTCAGTAATGTACGTAACATCTAGATACAAGATCAATAAATAAATAGAGGACTTGAACAACTGTATAAACAATATACTAAAAAGACATATATAACAAGTCATACTAAAAAGAATACTTCAATCCAACAAAAAAGCAAAATATATATTGTTCTCAGGTGCACATAGAACATTCTCCAGGAAGACAGTATATTACACCACAAAACACATTTCCATACATTTAAAAAGAATAAAGTTGAAGATGGCAAACTAGACACAGCCAGGATGTGCCATTTCAACTGAGAAAGACCAAGGTTTTGAGTGAACCATCATAATTTGCACAGATATTTGGAGAGAAATTTCAGAGAGTGGATGTAGATGTGACACAGACCCTCAGGCTGAGGCTGACAAGGAGGCTGGGAACCCTGCATGGGGTACCCAAATGCTGGGGCTATTTTCCATGCCTGAATGGCTCTTGAAAAACAGAAGAGTGAAGGTGCTGTGGGAATACTCACTTTCGTTGCTGAGCTATGGGATCCTAGCTACAGGGGGGCGCAAGTTCCCCATGGACATTTGAGCTGGCAGGGGGATCTGCCTGGAAAGCAGACAGAAAAAGGGCTTCAGCTAGCACGGAACTGAGGGCCTTTGTGACCACTGCAGCTCTAATAGAGTGTGGCCATAGGTGCCCATCCCCCAACTCCCTCCAAGAAACTCTAGAACCAGTTGACCACCAGGCCAAGAAAAAGCAGAGCCACGTTTCCCATAGTACTGGGGCACATCTGTTTTGAAGGCCCTCCTTCATGCCAACCTGGGTGCTTTACTCCAACTAGTCACTTTTCTGGTAGCCTGGGAGCACATCAGGTCCCCCAGCACACCCAGAAGTGACTCCAAGGGTTTAGAGAATGGAAATGTGAGCTGATCCTAGTGCTGCAGGGCTGCAGTGTGCTGCTCGGTAGTGTAAAGTTGAAATATTTCACCAACAATTGAGCAGGTAAGGAGCCCACACTTTGTGAGCACTGAGACAAGTGATACAAAGGCTCATGAACTATGGCTGGAGCGGGGCATGCCTCCCTCCAAAGGACCTGCCCAGAAAAGATGTGACCTATCTCTCCAACAAAGTCTCTGCACAGAGAACTTTGTGGCCCAGAACACCTAACAAAAGAAATAAGGGCACAATGCCAGTGATTGAAGGGGGCAACCCCAAGGTCCACAAGTGGACCTGGTGGGGGTTCACCTCTCCTACTCTGCATCACAGAACATGGCAACAAATGTGAGTCAATACAGAGGAGCCATGCACCTGAGTAATTATTAGTCAAATAAAGATAAATAATTAGCAAAATATTTACTATAAATCCACAGTAGTCAAGAAAGTGTGGTATAGGTGAAAGAATAAATCAGACTATCAATGGAACAGAATAGAAAGATCAGAATATACACACACACAAAATCAATAAACACATTTTTGAAAAAAGAGCAAAGGCAATTCAGAGAAGAATTGATAGTCTTTTCAACAAATGGTGCTGGAATAACTGGACATCCACATGTAAAAATTAATATAGACCCTGACCTTAAATTTTTCATAAGAATTAACTTAAAACTGATCAGAGACCTAAATTTGTAAATCAAATTTATAAATCAAAATTATAAATATAATCAAAATTATAAAACCTTTAGAAGATAACAGAGCAATATCTAGCTGACTTTGAGTTTAATCATAAGTTTTTTAGATACAACACCAAATATATAATCACTGAAAGAAGAATTGATAAATTTTCCATTTATTAAAATAAAAACTTCTTTTCTGAGAAATATATTGTTAAGGTAATAAAAAGACAAGACACAGACTGGAAGAAAATATTTCCAAAATGAATCTGATACGAAGAACTCTCAAACATCAACAATAAGAGAACAAACAACCCAATTTTAAAATGAACAAAAGATTGGTGTAGATACCTCAGTAAAACCATAAATAAATGGCAAATAAACTTATGAGATGCTCAATATTATACATAATTGGGAAATTGCAAACTAAAACAATAATAAAATACAACTGAACAGCTCTTAGAATGGCTAAAGTACATAAAACTGACACCATAAAATGCTGATGAGAATACTGAGCATCATTGACTGCTGGTGGAATTGAAAAAGGGTACACTCACTTTTGAAGACAGACTGGAAGTTTCTAACAAAGCTAAACACCTTAACGTATGATTCAGTAATCACACATCTAGGCATTCACCCAAATAATTTGAAAACGTATCTCCACAAAACCAGCACCCAGATACTTATTGGAGCTTTATTCACGTTTGCCAGAAATTCTAAGAAACCAAGGTGTCCTTCAATAGGTGAACGGGATAAACGGGGGTACATTCATAAAACAACATATTATTGAGTGTTAAAAATTTCAGCTATCAAGTCATGAATAGACATGGAGAAACCTTAAATGCATTTTGTTGCTAATTGAAAGAAGCCAGTCTCAAAAGGCCACATATTGTATAAATTCAACTATATGACATTCTGATAAAGGCAAATGTGTACAGACAGTAAAAATTTAGCTGTTGCAGGGGTTACAGGCAAGGGGAGGGTATGAGGAAATAATGAATAGGTGAAGTACAGGAGAGTTTTAGAGAAATGGAACTATTCCGTGTGAATCTGTAATGGCAGATACATGGCCTTACGCATTTGGAAAAACTCAGCACTGTACAACACAAACAGTAAACATTGGTATAAACTATGGGTTTTAGTTAATAATATTGTGTCAATATTGGCTTATCAATCATAACAAATATACTACAATAATATCAGTTATTAATATTAATAATCAGAGGAACTGTGTGGGGGAGTATATGGAAATTCTCTTTACTATCTGTTAGATTTTTTTTGTAAACTCTAAGAAATAAACTATTAGTATAAAGAGACAAAATGGTACTGCCACTGTGAAAAGCAGTTTGGTGGTTCCTTAAAAATAAAATACAGTATTATGATATGACCCAGCAATTCTACTCCTAGATATAAAGCCCAAAGAATTCAAAACAGGTATTCCAACGAAACCTTGCACGTGAATGTTCATAGTAACACTGTTAACAATAGCAAAAATGTAGAAACAATAGACATATTCATCAATGGATAAACAGATAAACAAGATGTGCCATATCCATACAATAAAATATTATTCAGCCATAGAAAGAATGAAGTACTGATATATGCTACAACATAAATGAGCCTCAAAAACATTTGCTAATTGAAAGAAGCCAGATATGAAGTCACATATTGTGTGAATCTGTTTATATGAAATATCCAGAATAAGAAAATGCACAGAGAGTAAAAGCAGATTAGCGGCTGCCTAAGGCTCAGGGGAAGGGAAAAGGGGAAGCCATCATTTGAGGTGTATAGGGTATTCTTTTGGGGGTGATGGAAATGTTTTGGAACTAGATAGAACTGAAGTTTGCATAACATTTTAAATGTATTATATTACACTGTATTATATATTTCAAAATGATCACTTTTTATAAAATTTTTATTCAATTAAAAAAGGAAAAAAGGTACTCTCTTTAGGTGAGGTATCTTCAACTAGCCTGTTTAAAAGCAAGTTTTCATAAACTACTTGATAGCCAATATGTTTAGACCAACACAAATATGTTAAAGTCCAAAGAAGTGAGCTGCTGGAATCTAGAAGATAATCCTTTTTTGAGCAAAAGCATGGGGATCAGACAAATTTGTGTTTAAACTTAATTTAGTAATCTAGGATTGTAATTCCTACTTTGCCCAGTTTACTGAAGATTTTAATTAAGCATGGAAAGTAATTAGCAAAGTACATGGCATGTAATTATTATTTTATCAAGCCAAAATTCTGATACTGTTGAATGAGCTATTATATGATTTAATGACTTCTATCTTCCAATGCATAAAAAAAGTTTCAAATTTTATGTATTATATATTACATATATTCTATAACAGAGAAAAAAGATTTGTATATTCTTTGAATATTGAGTTCTTCATCAACAAATGAATTGATGACTTAAATATAAACCTTGTGTTTAACTAGCTTTAGACAATGAATTTTAAAAATTACCTATTGCTATCATTGTAAACTGACTATACTGCTTACTGAAAACTTTATCTCAACCATCTAATCTATTACACTCATCAGAAGTGTTTTCTGGGACCCTCCCTAGAGTTTTTTATATGTTTGGTCACAGTCAAGGCCAGACAATTTGCATTTCTAACAAGTTCCCGGGTGACCATGATGAGAAACAGTGCCTTAGGATATATTTGTCAAAATTGCACAATTGAGACCATGTTATGAAAACAGGCATATCATTTATGGTAAAATTATACCTGCTTTGTATTATGCTTTCACGCATTACTAATGAGAAGATTGGAGTCACTAAATTTATTGCACTTATACATTTGCTCGAACTGCTCTCTTAACTACTTTGACATTGAATAAACAAATTCATTGATGTTGTTACTCAAAAACGTGGTCTCCCGTGAAGAATTATTCTAAATAATCCTCCATGCTAAGTCAGACATATCAAGCATTATTTTCGGTAATGACTTAAATTGTAAAAAATGTGCATTCCTAAAATAAAGAGCAGTATTTCCTCTACATACCACATGTCTACTACAATTAAACACTTTTCACTCCTCTGGAAAAGCGGTCAATTCCATATTACACATAACATTTACTAATATTCTTTTAATTACTCTAAAATGTATTAACCTTCTATATTTCAGGAAAAAGGCTATTTTTTCAAATGTATATTTTGTTACTCCACATGTCTGAATCCTAGGATTTTACAGTTATCTAGGCATTATGCAAGTAGCATATATTAAATAGATTTCTATAGTAACGTCTTCCTGGAACAGGATTGACTGACACATACATTTGAATTAGAATTCCCATTTCACCTTCTCTGTATATTAACCATTTTATGATACTGGTCGATGATTAGCATCATAATAGAATATAGATTATATAGAACAACACAGCAATTCAGATTTAATAAAACAAAGCAATAACTGAGATTTAAGAATTGGAGAGGGAAAAGGAGGTAGTGATGGTGGTATTATCAGCACTCTAATGCTTCACTAAAAGCTGGAACTGACTTCTAGGTATCAGCACTGCATTCTCATATACAGCTTACTCAATGGGAATAAATAAAAGGCTTTCTGACATCAATAAATGCAAATATAAATGATTTCCACCAAACATATCATGGTTCATAAAAGGAAACAAGCATAAAAAGTATCTGTAGTCATTCATCTTGTATAGCTAAAGGGAAAGCCTGTCAGGAAGCTAAATTAGTAGATGTTAAGCATGATATGATATTCTAAGATTTTTTTTCCAGATATAAAGATGACAACCAACACCTTAGAATTGCAAATGTGAAAGAGTAGAGATACATATTTGGCTTTAGGAAACCAAAATGTAAATAGTATGAAATATTTATATCAGAGATCTTACAATCTTAAATTCCACTTTTATACTGTGGAATACTTATTGTGAATTCAAATTCTAAAATGTACAGCCAATAGTGAAAGAATCTCAAGTTCTACTTCAATATCAAAAGGAAACTTCTAAAATATTAGCATATTTCTATGTTTTACATCAAGATAAATTCTAACTTTTAATGAAGATTAGCTAATTAAGCTATCTAATTTCATTTTCTCTCCTGTAAGGCTGTAATTTTGAAGGAAATTAAAGCCCTCTATAAGGAGAAGAAAAGAATTCCCCAAGCAAAAATGTGTATATTCAGAGAAGCAAGGAAGAACTTGGCACAATAAAGACTATTACATTTACAAGTTAATTATTTTATGAGTTAAACTCCTTTCTAGAACATTTCTGCTACTATGGGAGTTTGCAAAATTAACTATGTACAATTTTAAGAGGCAACACTTCAGAACAAATCTTGGAATCTGCAGACATGTTTTCCTTGTCCAAAAATGAGAAACTATGTCCTCTTGCAAAGCAGGTGTTAAGTCAATAGTCACTTTTCCATTGCCCAGTATTAAGAGGTCACAAACAGTTGTGCTCTTCTTCAGTACAAATTCCATTTATAATATTAAATAAGTCTTCAGTTTATGTAGTTATTTCAACCACTCTGCATGTTACATATATTATATTGGTGTAATAATGTGAAATTTAAAAAGAAAGCATGACTTCTAAAAATAAAAATATTTCTAGATTGATGGCTGATTTGGATCATCTCTGCTACTTCTAATCGTCGTAACAACTAGGAGTTATAATGAATAGTAAAAGCTTGTTTGGAAGCCACGAACCACAGAGCACTTCAAATATGTGCTGCTTAGAATGTCAGATTTGTGATATGATGGGTACCTAAATTTACCTAATTATATATACAAAGTATAGCAAATGCATCAGATTCACCTGAAGTATACTTATCTTAAAAGGAGATGTTTACGTCCCACCTAAGAGTCTGATTCTCATCCCTGAATGTATGCTATAATGACTTGGGGAGCTTTGGGAAAATAACAATAGCCAAATTCCATCCCTTAACAATTAAATCTTAAATATGGGGGGGTCAGGATGAGTATCAGTATTTTTTTTTTTAAACTCCTCAGATACTTATTTTGCAGTGAGGGTTGAAAACCAGTGGTAGTGATTCAGGTCCTTTGGGGTGGGACATAGGAAGTAGGCTGTATTAGCTCTCCAGCTGTATTAGCACCTTATGATTTCAGGACTACTGCTATGGAGGTCTTGACCTCTTTTTGTGAAGAGTGCATTGCCCTTCACAGATGACTGACTGATCCAACTATTAACCTGTTTTTAATTTTTCTTGCTCAACAGAGATACCGAGGAAGTTTGAAGTCTTTTAGTTGCAGATCTACTTTCCAGGAAATCACATGAGAGAATATTTTTGATCAAGCTCTCTTAGTTCTTCAAGGCCAACGTGAAGATTGATTGTTCAAGAACTATGGCTTCTGATTAGCTTTTTTCACTTCTTGCACTTTCTTCCTACAGACTTAGAATTTCCTCTTTAGGCTGTATGATGACTGTGCTTATCTGCACAGCCAGAAACTTGGTTCTGTTGACATTTTTGAAATGACTGTCACCAAAACCCATTGACCTAGCTCTTCCTTTTGCTTTGATAAATACATTTCCTTCCAGTCTTTTTTTTTTTTTTTTTTTTTTTTTTTTTTTACCTTGCAGATTCCAGGATTGTTTATTACTTACTTGTTGTTTCCCCTGTGTACTAGATTTTTGAAACTGAGACTTTTTTTCTAACCTTTGCATGGATTAAACTAACAAATAAATTGATACCTAGAAGAAAGTGGTCTCTGGCTATTTTACTGACATGTTAAAGCTATAGTTGATGTAGACAATAAAAAAAAACTAATGGTTATGGAAATGGGAAATTAGAAGTAGAATGGGAGAGTATGGTGTCAACACTTTCCAGTATAGAGTGCAAAGTCAGGAGCAGGTCCCAATAAGTTATTTTTTATATTTATAGACGTGAAAAAGAAAAAAAGAAATTTTATAATTTACTCTTCTTCTAAACTCTACATATTTCCATAATTTTTAATCCTAAATTATAGCTCTTTGAAGATATCATACTGATTTATTGCTATGGAAAGATAAGTGAAGCTATGTGTTCTTCAAATAATTCACCAGATATTATTATTCTTATTTCAAGGCTGCTCTGAATTTGTGTTTGTAATGACTCACTGAATGGAGAGTTAAGTATCTCTAAATTTTTTAAGTATCTAAATATTCTGTAAATGTTTTCAGAACTATTGTGGTAATATTGGTGAGTGTTAGGATAAATGAGAAAGGGGAGAGAGAAGGAGCAAGGCTTCAGAGAGGAGAAGGAAAAAAAGGAGGTAATATAATGGCGCAATAAGAGTAGCTTTTTATTATTTTATTAAAAGAATTTAGCCTTGAGAGAAATAAAGACTTTGTAATTTAGCCTTTCTTCACTTAAAAACAAAACCCTTGGGAGAGAAAAAAGTAAAACAGAAATCAAAGAACATCTGAGTTTTGGTATTGTTTACTATGTCGGAAATGGAGGAAGAATGGAGTGAAATTATTTGCTACTCATGATAAACAAAGTTGGAGCTAAAGCTATGTAACCTTATGAATTGGGAAGAGTGAAGAGATTAAAACTATTTCAAGATGTTCATGGGAAATATTTTACTCCCAAATAAACCAAACTGAACAGATTGTATGGAGGCTGTGCAAAGCTTTTTCTACATAATGTTATTCAATCTCTAGAAAGGATTTGGAAGATAATTTGAAATAACATTTAAAAACAAATCCAAATAAAATCTACTTAAATATTTGTATAAGTATGTATTTGATGATAGGACTTTTATCTTATTGAATAAATAGCCATCAAGTTTGTGGTAACTCACTATATACAAAACTTGCATTCAAATAATCATTGAAAACAAAACCAACTCTCCCTATGGTAATATCCATCATTGTGAGAAAAACATAAGCCATCTCTCATCATATAGAAGACATTAATGTTGTTAAAACACTTAAATAGGCCACCCAGAGCTGCTATATAAATTATTAATGGATTTCTCAAAAGAAAATGCCTTTTAGAGAAAAGGATTAAGAATAAGAAATTAAAAAAAATAATTTTGATTGAGCTAGGCAGAACAATATGGATTGAATATGTCAAGGGAAATGAGAAAGGAGATACTGCATATAGTCATTATTGGAATTTCACAAAACCCACCAACTCTAAGATGTCTTTCTTAGTGGCTTGCCTCAAAATTTATTTCCTTGGAGTCATTCCTTTGGATTAGATTCCATTTTTTAGAACAGTATTAGATTGTTTCAGATTACCAATTATTATTTTGGAATTGAAGAGCCCAAAGTTGATGGGGCACCAGAAAATTTTAATTGAAGTGAGAAGAGATAAGTACAAGGACAGAATACAAAAGAAAATTATTGTGTCTTGCTTTCTGCATAATCAGAGCATGTTTAGGTGATGTGCTTCCTTGGGAAGCTCTGTGCAGCTAGGGTGGTACATAAGGGAAAAGTTGACAATTGCATAGAGTGTTTCAAAAGGAAGAAAATGTTCCTATTTCTCCACATCCTCTCCAGCACCTGTTGTTACACTGTTGGTGGGATTGTAAACTAGTTCAACCATTATGGAAAACAGTATGGCGATTCCTCAAGGATCTAGAACTACAAGTACCATATGACCCAGCCATCCCATTACTGGGTATATACCCAAAGGATTATAAATCATGCTGCTATAAAGACACATGCACACGTATGTTTATTGCAGCACTATTCACAATAGCAAAGACTTGGAATCAACCCAAATGTCCATCAGTGACAGACTGGATTAAGAAAATGTGGCACATATACACCATGGAATACTATGCAGCCATAAAAAAGGATGAACTCGTGTCCTTTGTAGGGACATGGATGCAGCTGGAAACCATCATTATCAGGAAACTATCGCAAGAACAGAAAACCAAACACCGCATGTTCTTACTCATAGGTGGGAACTGAACAATGAGATCACTTGGACCCGGGAAGGGGAACATCACACACCGGGGCCTATCATGGTGGGGGGAGGGGGGAGGGATTGCATTGGGAGTTATACCTGATGTAAATGACGAGTTGATGGGTGCTGACGAGTTGATGGGTGCAGCACAGCAACATGGCACAAGTATACATATGTAACAAACCTGCATGTTATGCACATGTACCCTAGAACTTAAAGTATAATAATAATAATAATAAAAAGGAAGCAAATGATGACAAATTACTTACCTGGTGGTAGGGAAGAGCACTGTATTGTAAGTTGTAGTCAAAAGACCTGGCCTCTACTACTTGTTTTGCAATTTACAACTTTTCAGACCTTGAACACATCACTTTACTTCTGAAATTCAGTTTCTTCATCTGATAAGTGACCACTAATTTCTTAGGTCCCTTCTAGCCAAAATGACATACTTCTACTTCATAGCTTTCCCTAAAGCCTCCCCTGTTGATAGTGATATTTTCATTTATAAGTAAGAAGACTGAGAGGGCATAATGTATTGAGAATTAATTAGGTATGTAAAACCCAAAATGGAAATATTTCTAGACTCTGGCTTTTTTCTTCCCAATGAAGTATTTTATCCAATGCAGACATGAAGTCTTACCAGGTTAAGTCATATTCCCAAATATTACTGAATTGTTTATCCATTTCCAACTTTTTGACACACAGTACTGTAGACAATAATAAAATGGGTTGGTAAGTTTCTATTGCCAACAAATCTAGGGTATACTGCTGCTATTATTACTGATTGATGCTGTCTTTACAATCTATTAGTTTTATAATGTTCAGAAAATATCTAGAGTCTGATTCATACCTTTCAAATGTTATTGAAAAATGATGTCATGTGTTTCTCTCAAAATGAGAGGAACTGACAATTTCCACACTTAATAGGTATTTTTATAATTCTGTTTTTTTCTGATTTATTGGGTATATTTTTTATTATGGTGCTTACATATTCAGGTATATCTTGTATGGAGAAAAATCATTACTAGACACATAAGAAAAAAAATTGTACCATATGTCCAACTGGAACATGTTCCATTCAGTTTATTTCCTTAATATTTTTTGACCAAGAGTAAAGATAAAATGCTTTATCTTTATCCAAAGACACTATCCAAAGAACCAATCCAAAGTAAACCCAGAATTGGAAGACGAAAAGAAGGCATTTGATTGAACACAAATTCCACAAGGCATGTGTAGAGAACAACCAAGTTATGGCAGGAATAGGTAGCTATAATGTAGGTTATTTACATTCTGGGAACCTCTTTGTCTGACAGTCAATGACACTAATGGACCTGAGAAATATTGTATTTTATTTCAACAAAGAGGTTTATTCTACTCCTGCTTCCCTTTTCCTGCCCAAGGCTGATTCAGCAGAGCCACGCTATTGAATGTGTATGAGAGGAGAGGAAATGGCACTGATTTCTAGCTCCTGATCCTATCAGTTAAATAGAATTGCTAAAGCCAAGGATTTCTGAAAAATCAGAGTTCTAGAGAAGATTAATGGACCACTTCATAGGACATATCTGTTATCAAGAAAGAAAGTTAATATTCAATCTTTATATGACAACGTTTTAACATTAATGGTTCACTGTAGTAGATGCAAAGTGAAGTCCTTAGTCTCTGAGGACAATATTGTCTTTGGGTATAGCCACTATATGGCAAACATCAAAACACTTCTCTAAGAGTTACTACTTTAGAGAGCATGACTGACAATCAGCCCCAGTTGCTACACTCCGAAAGCAATCACCCTTTAAAAGTTGAGATTATGTTTCTCAGGAGCTTCTACCAGCCAATGACAAAATAACAGTGTTACTAATGCAAGTCCATTCCTCAAAGTTACACTGGTTTCATAATACTAGCTGCAAAGTGTTCTCCCATTTTCTATGATCTGGCAGAGTTTGTAGAGGGTTAGCACTATCTATTTCTTCAGTGTTTTAAATGATTCATAAATAAAGTTATCTTGGCAAACGTATCTTTCTGTGGGGATATATAATTAATGAATTAAATTTATTTAACATAATATTTCCTTAAGATTGATGTGTATATGGATCAACAGTGTTACTAATGGACTTGCGTTAGTAACACTGTTCTTTTCAGTCATTGACTGGGAGAAGCTCCTGAGAAACATGACTTCAACTTTTAAAAGGGTGATTGCTTTCGGAGTGTAGTAACTGGGGCTGTCAGTCATGCTCTGTGAAGTAGGAGCCCTTAGAGAAGTGTTTTTATGCTTGTTAAAATTTAGATGGTGATTTAGTAGATTGGTGTGGGACCTAAGCATCTGCCCTTCTAACAAGACCCCAGGTGATGTCAATGTTTATTGGTGCAGACAGGACACTCAAGGAGGAAGACATTAATACACATGGCAATTCAAATTTTCTTTTATTGTGTATGCCAATTTTCATGAGTTTTTTGGAAGTTTTTTATTTCATGTACATTGCCAATTTTTGGCATAAAAGGGATAAAAGAATATTATGAACAACTTTACGAATGCAAGATCTCTAGCAGTGTCTTCCTTTTTATTTTTGACAATGTATTTGTGTGTTTTCTAGGTCAAAAAAAATTAGTCAGTGTTTAGCATTATTACTATTATTAGTTTTTGTTGTTGTTGTGTTTTGTTTTTGTTTTTGTTTTTGTTTTTTTGAGATGCAGTTTTGGTCTTGTCACCCAGGCTGGAGTGCAACAGCGTGATCCCGGCTTACTATAACCTCTGCCTCCCAAGTTCAAACAATTCTCCTGCTTCAGCCTCCTGAGTAGCTGGGATTATAGGCGCCCACCACCACGCCCGGCCAATTTTTGCATTTTTAGCAGAGACGGGGTTTTACCATGTTGGGCAGGCTGGTCTCAAACTCCTGACCTCAGGTGATCTACCTGCCTCGGCCTCCCAAAGTACTGGGATTAGAGTCGTGAACCACCACGCCTGGCTACTATTATTACTTTTTAAAAAAATAAAATTTGTCTTTTTAATCCTTTTCATAGTTTTCTATTTCATTACTATTTCACTAATTTCTGAATTTATCTTAGTTATGTTTTTCTTGCTGCATTTAATCTGCATTTTGTTCTTATTATTATACAAACATATTGAGATGATTGCTTAGATCATTAATTTTCAACTCTTCTTTTCCACTGAATACATTAATAGCTGTGAATCCCCTCTATGTACAAATAAAACTGCCTGACATATGTTTACTACATCATATTTTTATCATTCAGAATGAAATATTTTCAAATTCTCATGGTGATTTCTTTTTTCTGCCTTATTATAATGTTTCTTGTTTTAAAATATACATCATATATTTGTGTGTGTATATATATATGTATAATTACACGAAGTTTGAAAAATTCGACTTGTATGACATATCTTCTTTCATCCTTTTGCTTCCATTCCTTTGGTGGCACCGTATCTTGTAATCCAATCCATAATATCTTGTAATCCAATCCACAAAAAAGTTACTTTAAAATCTTATCTATTTTTGTGTTCTAATTAAAATTTTAGTGTATTTATATTTAATGTAGTTACTAATATATTGGTGCTTACACATACCATATTGCCATTAGCTTTCTATTTGCTCCACATACTATACGTATTTATCTTCTTTTCCTTTGTTGCCTTCTTTCAGATTAAGCATTTTTATTATTCCATTTTTCTCCTTCTGTTATCTTTTTAATTACAAGTCATTTTACTAGTGTTCTAGGAGTTATGCCCTAGATATTAAAACATGTGACTTTGATTTTCAAAAATGCAAAGATGTGAAAAACACTTCGATTCTGTTCATCCCCTTCTTCTCTCTTATGGTACTGGGCCATGTATTTTACCTTAAAATGTATTTGAAGTCCCAGCGTATTATTGATTGATACAGTAAATGTTCATTGAGATTTTTCCCACATATTTATCACCTACATTCCTGTTGATTCTCTCTTTTTTAGTCACTGGATTTTTACAATTTAATTATATTATATTTCAATAGTTTTTGGGGAACAGGTGGTTTTTGGTTAAATGGATAAGTTCCTTAGTAGTGATATCTGGGATTTTCGTGCACTTATCACCTGAGAAGTGTATGCTGTACCCAATGTGTAGTCTCTTATTTTTCAACCTACTCTCACCATTCCTCACAAGTCCCCAAAGTCCATTACATCATTCTTATGCCATTGCATCCTGTTAGCTTCCACTTAACAGCAATATCATATGATATTTGGTTTTCCATTCCTCAGTTACTTCACTTAGAAGAATGGTCTCCAATACTTTGTTGAATAGCAGTGGTAAGAGAGGGCATCCCTGTCTTGTGCCAATTTTCAAAGGGAATGCTTCCAGTTTTTGCCCATTCAGTATGATATTGGCTGTGGGTTTGTCATAAATAGCTCTTATTATTTTGAGATATGTTCCATCAATACCGAATTTATTGAGAGTTTTTAGCATGAAGGCTGTTGAATTTTGTCAAAGGCCTTTTCTGCATCTATTGAGATAATCATGTAGTTTTTGCCTAGTTCTGGCTAGGGCAATCAGGCAAGAGAAGGAAATAAAGGGTATTCAATTAGGAAAAGAGGAACTCAAATTGTCCCTGTTTGCAGATGATATGATTGCCTATTTAGAAAACATCATTGTCTCAGCCCAAAATCTCCTTAAACTGATAAGCAACTTCAGCAAAGTCTCAGGATACAAAATTAATGTGCAAAAATCACAAGCATTCTTATACACCAGTAACAGACAAACAGAGAGCCAAATCATGAATGAACTCCCATTCACAAGAGCTTCAAAGAGAACAAAATACCTAGGAATCCAACTTACAAGGGATGTAAAGGACCTCTTCAAGGAGAACTACAAACCACTGCTCAGTGAAATAAAAGAGGGCACAAAAAAATGGAAGAATATACCATGCTCATGAATAGGAAGAATCAATTATCGTGAAAATGACCATACTGCCCAAGGTAATTTATAGACTGAATGCCATCCCCATTAAGCTACCAATGACTTTCTTCACAGAATTGGAAAAAAACTGCTTTAAAGTTCATATGGAACCAAAAAAGACCTCGCATTGCCAAGACAATCCTAAACCAAAAGAACAAAGCTGGAGGCATCATGCTACCTGACTTCAAACTATACTACAAGGCTACAGTAACCAAAACAGCATGGTACTGGTACCAAAACAGAGATATAGATCAATGGAACAGAACAGAGCCCTCAGAAATAACACCACACATCTACAGCCATCTGATCTTTCACAAACCTGACAAAAACAAGAAATGGGGAAAGAAACTTATTTAATAAATGGTGCTGGGAAAATTGACTAACCATAAGTAGAAAGCTGAAACTGGATCCTTTCCTTACTCCTTATACAAAAATTAATTCAAGATGGATTAGAGACTTAAATGTTAGACCTAAAACCATAAAAACCCTAGAAGAAAACCTAGGTAACACCATTCAGGACATAGGCATGAGCAAGGACTTCATGTCTAAAACACCAAAAGCAATGGTAACAAAAGCTAAAATTGACAAATGGAATCTAATTAAACTAAAGAGCTTCTGCACAGCAAAAGAAACTACCATCAGAGTGAACAGGCAACCTACAGAATGGAAGAAAATTTTTGCAATGTACTCATCTGACAAAGGGCTAATATCCAGAACCTATAAAGGACTCAATCAAATTTAGAAGAAAAAAACCAACAACTCCATCAAAAAGTGGGCAAATGATATGAACAGACACTACTCAAAAGAAGACATTCATATAGCCAACAGACACATGAAAAAATGCTCATCATCACTCACCATCAGAGAAATGCAAATCAAAACCACAATGAGATACCATCTCACACCAGTTAGAAGGGCAATCATTAGAAAATCAGGAAACAACAAGTGCTGGAAAGGATGTGGAGAAATAGGAACACTTTTACACTGTTGGTGGGATTGTAAACTAGTTCAACCATTGTGGAAGACAGTGTGGTGATTCCTCAAGGATCTAGAACTAGAAATACCATTTGATGCAACCATCCCATTACTGGGGATATACCCAAAGGATTATAAGTCATGCTGCTATAAAGACACATGCACACGTGTGTTTATTGCGGCACTATTCACAATAGCAAAGACTTGGAATCAACCCAAATGTCCATCAGTGACAGATTGGATTAAGAAAATGTGGCACATATACACCATGGAATACTATGCAGCCATAAAAAAGGATGAACTCGTGTCCTTTGTAGGGACATGGATGCAGCTGGAAACCATCATTCTCAGCAAACTATTGCAAGAACAGAAAACCAAACACCACATGTTCTCACTTACAGGTGGGAATTGAACAATGAGTTCACTTGGACACAGGAAGGGGGACATCACACACAGGGTCCTATTGTGGGGAGGGGGGAGAGGGGAGGGGGGAGGGATAGCATTAGGAGATATACCTAATGCAAATGATGAGTTAATGGATGCAGCACACCAACATGGCACATGTATACATATGTAACAAACCTGCACGTTGTGCACATGTACCCTAGAACTTAAAGTATAATAATAATAATAATAATAATAAAGAATGGTCTCCAATTCCATCCAGGTTTCTGCAAATTTCTTTTTTTTTATGGCTGAGTAGTATTCTATTGTGTGTATATATCATATTTTCTTTGTCCACTCGTGGGTTGATGGACATTTAGGCTGGTTCTATATTTTTGCAATTGCAAATTGCGCTGCTATAAACATGTGTGTACAAGTGTCTTTTTCATATAATGACTTCTTTTTCTCTGGGTAGATACCTAGTAGTGGGATTGCTGTATCAAACTGTCATTCTACTTTTAGTTCTTTAAGAAATCTCCATACTGTTTTCCATAATGGTTTTACTAGTTTGCATTACCCCCAGCAATGTGAAAGTGTTCCCTTTTCATCACATCCATGACAAACTGTATTTTTTTTTATCTTTAAATTATGGCCATTCTTGCAGGAGTAGGGTGGTATTACATGGTGGTTTTTATTTGCATTTCCCTGATGATTAGTGATGCTGAGCATATTTTTATGTTTGTTGGATATTTGAACATCTTCTTTTGAGAACTGTATATTCATGCCATTTGCCCACATTTGATAAAATTGTTTTTCTTTCTAGCTCATTTGTATGAGGTTTTTGTATATTCTGGATATTAATCCTTTGTCAGATGTTTATTTTGTGAATATTTTCTCCCATTCTGTGGGTTGTCTGTTGGCTGATTAGTTCTTTTGTTGTGCAGAAACTTTTAAATTTAATTACATCCCATCTATTTATTTTTCTTTTTTTACATTTGCTTTTTTGAGATTTTTACCACATATTTATCCCCTCCATTCCTGTTGTTTCTTACATCTCTGTGCTTCTTCCATCAAGGATCAACATCTTTCTGCATAAATAACTCAAATTAGTGTTTCTTTCTGGTCTGATAGTGAAGTCTGTTAGACCTTTTTGTCTAAGATGTTTATAAACCTAAGTTGTTTGCAACCTTAAGGTGTAATTTATAACCTTTCCTGAGCATGGAACTCTAGACTGGTGATTTTTTTTTTTTTAGTACTCTCAATAGTAAAATTTCTGAAATATTTTAAGATGGTTTATTTATTATTTGCATTAAGGTGTTTTACTTTGATATCCAATGGTGGTGTTTTCTTTTCAAGTTCATAATGCTACTTCATCTTTTTGGAAATTGCCATTTTAATTATTACTTTATTTTTTCCTTTTAAATCAAGTTACTTTTTTTCTATTTACAGGACTCAGTGTTCAGTTAGGGTTTAATTCAACTTTTATTATACGTTCAGGGGTTACATGTGCAACTTTGATACAAAGGTGTGTGGCATAATGCTGAGTTTTGAGGTACAAATGAATCTCACTTCCAGGTAGTGAACATAGTTCCTTATAGGTAGTTTTTCAACCTTTTTCCTTTTATCTCACCCTCCTGTATTCCCCCTTGTCTATTAATCTCATCTTTATGTCCATGTATACTCGATGTTTAGCTCTGACTTGTAAGTGGGAATATGCAGTATTTATTTTTTTGTTCTTGATTAATTTGCTTATGATTATGCCTGCCAGTGGCATCCATGTTGCTGCAAAAAAATATCATTTCATTCTTTTATATGATTGCATAGTAGTCCATGGTGTACAGGTACCACATTGTATTTATCCAATCCAGAGTTGATGGGCACCTGGGTTGATTCTATATGTTTGATGTTGTGAATAGAGCTATAATGAATATATTGGTGCATATGACTTTTTGGTAGAACAACAAAAACCATATGACCATCTTAATAGATGCAGAAAATAGTCCATACAATTTAACATCTTCTCATGCAAAGTAGGCACTGAAAGAACATACCTCAAAATAATAAGATCATCTATGAGAAACCTACAACCAAAATCATACTGAATGGTCAACAGCTAAAAGTCTTCCCCTTTAGAACGAGAACAAGACAAAGATGCTCACTTTCACAACTTCTATTCTACATAGTACAGGAAATCCAAGCCAAAGATAACAGGCAAGATAATTAAAAGACATTCAAATAGAAAAAGAAAAAAAAAATAAAGTATCTGTCTTTACTGATAATACGATTCCATACACAAAAAAACCCAAAAGACCGCAACAAAAGGCTCCTAGAACTGACAAACAAGTTTAGTAAAGGTTAAATGATACAAAACCAATGTTTAAAAGGTAGCATTTCTATACACCAGTAGTATTCAAGCTGAGAGCCAAATTGAGAACACAATACCATTTACAACAGCTACAAAAAGAAGAAAATGTCTAAGAATACAGAAATAAAGGCAGGTTAAAGATCTCTACAATGGAAATTACGAAATACTGCTGAAAGAGATCAGAGATGACACAAACAAATGGAAAAATATTTTATATTCATGGATAGGACGAATCAATATGGCTAAAAGGGTCATACTACGCAAAGGAATCTACATATTCAGCCCTATTCCCCTCAAACTACCAATATCAAGTTTCACAGAGTTTTAAAAAACTATTCTAAAATTAATGTGGAACCAACAAAAAGTCCAAATAACCAAAAAAATTCTATGCAAAAAGAACAAAGCCAGAGGAATCATATTACATGACTTCAAACTACACTACAAAGCTACTGTAACCAAAACAGCATAGTACTGGTACAGAAACAAACATGTAGATCAAGGAAGCAAAATAGAGGTCCCAGACATAAAGCTGCACACCTACAACCATCTGATCTTCAACGAAATTGTCAAAAATGAACAATGGAGAAAAAAACTTCCTATTCAATAAATGATTCAGGGATAATTGGCTAGGCAAATGTAGAATAATAAAACTCGATCCCTACCTTTCATCATATGCAAACAATAAGTTAGGATAAATTAGACACATAAATATTAGGCTTCAAATTATAGAAATTCTAGAAGACAACGTAGAAAATATCCTTCTTGATACTGGCCTTGGCAAATAATTTTTGGCTGAGTCCTCAAAAGCAATTGCAACAAGAACAAAAATTGAAAACTGGGACCTAATTGTACTAAGGAGTTTCTTCACAGAAAGACAAACTATCAAAAGAGAAAACAGACCACATACAGAATGTGAAAAAATAATCACAAACTATTCATCTGACAAAGATCTAATATCCAGAATCTATAAAGAACTTAAAAAATTCCACAAGCAAAAACAAATAACCGTATTAACTTTGGCCTTAAAGATGAGGTAGAGGAAGAGTTGAGGTGGAAAGTTTATAGAAAGGGATAACAACAAAAAAATTCCCAAACCTAGAGGAGTATATCAATATCCAAATACAAGAGGGTTATAAAATACAAAACAGATATAATTCAAAGAAGACTGTCCCCAAGGCATTTAACAATCAAGCTCACAAAGATCAAGATCTAACAAAGGGGTCAATTCATCAAGAGGATACAACAACTGTAAATATATATCCACCCAACACTGGAGCACCCAGATATGTAGAGTAAACATTTTTAGCACTAAAATTGAATACCAACCCCAATACAGTAATAGCTGGAGACTTCAAAACCCCATTTTCAGCATTGGACAAATATTCCTGACAGAAAATCCATAAAGAAACAATAAATTTAATCTGTACTATAGACCAAATGGATCTAATAGATATTTACAGAACATTTTATCCAACAACTGAAGAATACACATTCTTTACCTCAGCATGTGGATCATTTTCAAAGACAGACCATTTATTAGGAGACAAAGCAAGTCGAAAATATTTTAAATATTTAGAATATCTTTTAGAATAATATTGAGCATTTTTTTTTCTGACCACAATGAAATAAAACTAGAAACCAATAACAAGAGGAATTTTGGAAAGTATGCAGACATGTGTAAAGTAAAAAATATGCTCCTGAATGACCAGAGCATCAAAAAAAAAAAAAAATGCTCTTGAGTGGCCAGGGCATCAAAAAACGTTAAGAAGGAAATTTTAAAAATTCTCACAACAAATGATGATGAAAACACAACATGTCAAAACCTGTGGAATACAGCAAAAGCAGTAGTCAGAGGGAAGTTTATAACTATGAGTACCTACATAAAAGAAACTTCAACTAAAAAACAAATGATACATTTTAAAGAAATGAAAAAGAGAAAACCAAACTCTAAATTACTAAAAGAAAAAAATAATAAAGACCAGAGACAAAATAAATGAAAATGAAATGATAGAATAAAATAACTCAATAAAACAAAAACCTTATTGTTTGCAAAGTTAAACAAAATAAACACACCTTTAGCCATAAAAGGGAGAAAAGACCCAAATAAAAACCAATCACAGATGAAACAGATAACATTACAACTGATATTTTAGAAAATGAAAGAAGTATTAGTGGGTGCAATGAACAACTATATGCCAACAAATTGGAAAATCTATAAGAAATGGGCAAGTTTCTAGACAAACACAACCTACCAATGTTGAACCAGGAAGAAATCCAAAACCTGAACAGACTAATAGTAAGTAATGGATTCAAAGCCATAATAAAAAGTTTTCCAGCAAAGAAAAGCCTGGGACCTGATGGCTTCACTGCTGAATGCTACCAAACATTTAAGAAATAATAGCACCAGTCCTTCTCAAACTATTCTGAAAAGTAGAGGAGAAGACAATATTATAAACTCATTCTACAAGGCCAGTGATACCCTGATACCAAAACCAGACAAAGACACATCAAATAAAGAAAACAACCAACCAGTATCTCTGATTAATTTTGATACAAAAATTCTGAACAAAACATTGTCAAATGGAATTTAACAATACAGTAAAAAGATTATTCATCTTGACCAAGTGGAATTCATCCCTAGAATGCAAGGATGGTTCAACATATGAAAATCAATCAATGTGATACATCCTATCAACTAAATGAAGGATAAAAACCATGTGATCATTTCAATGGATGCTGAAAAATCATTTGATAAAATTCAACATCACTTCATGATAAAGATCCTCAAGAAACTAGGTATAGAAGGAACACATTCAACATAGTACAAACCATACAAGACAAACTCACAGCCAGTATCATACTGCATTCAGAGAAACTGAAATAACTTAGTCTAAGGTTTGGAACACAACAAGAATGCCCACTTTCACCAATATTATTCAACATATTACTGGGAGCCCTAGATGGAGCAATCAAAAAAGTGAAAGATAAAAGTGAGATCCAAATTGGAAAAAAAGAGGTAAAATTATCTTTACTTGAACACAATATAATAGTATATTTGAATATTTGGAAAAACCTAAAGACTTTACCAAAAACTATTAGAACTGTTAAACAAATTTGATAAAATTTCAGTATACTACGTAAACATACAACAATCAGTAGCATTTCTACATACCAACAGTGGACAATACGAAAAAGAAATTAAAAAGTAAACACATTTAAAATAGCCAAAAATAAAATTAAATACCTAAAATTTAACTTAATCAAGTAAGTGAAAGATCTCTACAATGAAAAGTTATAAAACATTGATAAAAGAAATTGAAGGGGACACCACAAAGTGGAAAAATATTCTATGTTTATGGGTTGGAAAAGTCAATATTGTTAAATATCCATACTACACAAAGCAATATAAAGATTCAATGCAATCTCTACAAAGATACCAATGACATTCTTCACAGAAATATAAAAAATTCTAAAATGTATACGGAATAACAAAGATCCAAAAATAGCCATAGCTATCCTAAGCAAAAATAACATATCTGACTTCACATTATACTCTAGACCTATAGTAACAAAAACAGCATAGTACTGGCATGGAAACATACATAGACAAATGAAACAGAATAGAGGATCTAGAGATAAATACACACACTTATTTTTGACAAAAGTTCTAAGAACATACACTAGGTAAAATATCATTTCTTCAATAAATGGTGGTGAAAAAACTAGATATTCATATGAAGCAGAATGAATATAGACTCCATTTATTGTCATATACACAAGTCAAATCAAAGTCAATTAAATAATTAAATATAACACCTCAAACTATGAAACTACTATTAAAATTTTTTGGATAAACTCTCTAGGACATTGGTCTGGGCAAAAATTTCTTGAGTAATACCCCACAAGCACAGACAATCAAAATGAAAATGGTCAACTGAAATCACATCAAGTTAAAAAGATTCTGCACAACAAAGGAAACAATAAGTAAAGAAAAGAGACAACACAGAGAATGGAAGAAGATATTTGCAAACTATCTATCTGACAAGGGATTAATAATGAGAATATATAAAAAGCTCAAACAAGTCTATAGGAAAAGATTGAAAACTTTGATTATAAAATGGGCAAAAGACCTTAATAGATATTTCTCAAAAGAGGACATACAAATGGAAAACAGGCATATGTAATGGTGCTCAACATCATTGATCATCAGAGTAATGCAAATCAAAATTACAATGCGATATCATCTCATTCCAGTTAAAATGGCTTATATTTAAATGACAGGCAATAACAAGTGTTTGCAAGGATGTAGAGAAAAGGGAACCCTTGCACATTGTGGGTGGGAGTGTAAATTAGTACAACCACTATGAAGAACAGTTTGTGGGTTCCTCAGATAACTAAAAGCAGAGCTATCATACAATCCACAATGCCAATGCAGGGTATATACCAAATGGGAAAAAAAAAAAAAAAGGAAATCAGTATATCAAAGAGATAGCTGCACTTCTGTTTGTGGCAGTGCTATTCACAATAGCCAAAATTTGGAAGCAACCTAAGTGTTCATCAACAGATGAATGGATAAAGAAAATGTGGTATCTATACACAATGGTGTACTATTCAGGCATAAAAAGTTGAGATCCTGTCTTTTTCAACAACATGGATATAATTGGAAGTCATTGTGTTAAGTAAAATAAGCCCGCCTAATAAAGACAAACATTTCATGTTTCCCACTTATCTGTGGGATGTGAAAATTTAAAAATTGAACTCATAGATATGGAAAGTAGAAGGGTCATTACTAGATGCTGTGAAGGGTAGTGGGGATGTAGGAGTGAGTTGGAGATGGTTAATAGGAACAAATGAGGAAGACCTCATATTTAATAGTACAACTGAGTGACTATGCTCAATAATAATTTAATTGTAAATTTTAAGTCAAGTAAAAGAATATAATTGGATTGTTTGTGACACAAAGGATCAGTGCTGAATTGATGAATATCCCATTCTCAGTGATATTATTATTAAACATTACATGACTGGATAAAAATATCTAATGTATCTTTTAATTGTATGAATACCTACTACGTATTCACAAAAATTTAAAAATTAAAAAAAAATTATTGTTAAATGCAAGGGCATATATATTTACCCTTACTGTTTTTTTCTAAAATTGTTTGTAACTCATATTTAGGCAATTTATCCATTTTTAAATTATACTTAAAGTTCTGGGATACATGTGCAGAACATGCAGGTTTGTTACATAGGTATACATGTTCCATGGTGGCTTGCTGCACTCATCAACCCGTCATCTACATTAGGTATTTCTCCTAATGTTATCCCTCCCCTAGTCCCCCACCCCCTGACAAACCCTGGTGTGTTATGTTCCTCTCCTTGCATCCATGTGTTCTCATTGTTCAACTCCCAGTCATGAGTGAGAACATGCAGTGTTTGGTTTTCTGTTCCTTTGTTAGTTTGCTAAGAATGATGGTTTCCAGCTTCATCCATGTCTCTGAAAAGCACATGAACTCATCTTTTTTTGTGGCTGCATAATATTCCATGGTGTATATGTGCCACATATTCATTATCCAGTCTATCGTTGATGGACATTTGGGTTGGTTCCAAGTCTTTGCTTTTGTGAATAGTGCTGCAATAAGCATACGTGTGGCATGTGTCTTTATATTAGAATGATTTACAGTCTTCGGTTATATACCTAGTAATGGGATTGCTGGGTCAAATGGTATTTCTGGTTCTAGATCCTTGAGGGATTGCCATACCAAATTCCACAATGGTTGAATTAATTTACACTCCCACCAACAGTGTAAAAGCATTCCTATTTCTCCACATCCTCTCCAGCATCTGCTGTTTCTTGACCTTTTTAATGACAGCCATTCTAACTGGCATGAGATTGTATCTCATTGTGGTTTTGATTTGCATTTCTCTAGTGACCAACAATGATGAGCTTTTTTTCATATGTTTGTTGGACGCATAAATGTCTTCTTTTGAGACGTGTCTGTTCATATCCTTCACCCACTTTTGATGAGGTTGTTTGTTTTTTTCTTGTAAATTTGTTTAAGTTCCTCGTAGGTTCTGAATTTATCCATTTTGAGTCTTTTTATGCAGTGTGAGGTCGAAGTACATCATTCTTTTGTGTATAAAATATAGTTATGCCAGCATCATTTGCTGAAAAGACTATTGTTTTCTTATCGAATGCACTTGTCATTCAGTTAAAATTCATTTGCACATTGATGTACTGTTTTATTTTTGTACTCTCAATTTTATTATATTTGTTTATATTTCTATCCTCATGTCAGTAATCACTGTTTTGATTACTGTAGGTATTCATATTAAATTTTGAAATATGGAATAGTGTGTCTTCTGCCTTTGTTCTTCTTTTTCAAGATTGTTTTTGTCCATTTGAGCCTTTTGTAATTCCATATGAGTTTGATGATCAGCTTTTCCATTTCTGAAAAAAAAGTAGGAATTTTTTATAGGGATTGCATTGAATCTGTAGGTCACTTTGAGTAGTGTTGGCATATAGAAAATATTACATCTCCCTATCCATATTTACAGGATGCCTTTCCATTTATTTAAGCCTTTTGAAATTTATTTTAGCAAGGTTTTGTAGTTTTCAGTGTATACATCTTTTATCTCCTTGGTAAAAATCCTAAGTAAGGATTATTCTATTATAATAGATTATTGTAAATGGAATTTTAAATTTTATTTTCATATTGTTCATTGTAGTATTCTAAAAACACAATTCATTTTAGTTTATTGACCTTGTATTCTGCAACTTTGCTGTACTCATTTATTAGCTCTAGTACCTTCACTGTGTGTTCTTTGGGATTTTCTCTATAGAAAAAAATTCCATCTGAAAATAGAAATAAACTAACTTTTTCTTTTCCAATTTGGAAGATTTTTAACTTTTATTTTAGGTTCAGGAGTACACGTAAATGTTTTCCATGTAGGTAAACTTGTTTCAAGGGGGTTTGGTGTACACATTATTTTATTACCTAGGTGCTAATTCTAGTACCCAGAAGGTATCTTTTTTCTGCTCCTCTTCCTTTTAGTACCCTCCTCCCTCATGTAGGCCTCAGTTTCTGTTGTTTCCTTCTTTATATCCATGAGTTTTCATCATTAGCTCTCACTTCTGAGTGAGAACATATAGTATTTGGTTTTCTGTTCCTGTGTTAGTTTGCTAAGGATAATGGCCTCCAGCTCCATCCATGTTCTCACAAAAGACATGATCTCATTCTTTTTATGACTGCATAGTATTCCATGGTGTCTATGTACCATATTTCCTTTATCCAGTCTGTCATTGGTGGGCATGTAGGTTGATTCCATGTTACTAAAATTCTGAATAGTGTTGCAGTGAACAATCTCATCCATGTGTCTTTACAGTAGAATAATTTATATTCCTCTAGGTATTCACCCAGTAATGGGGTTGCTAGATTGAATGGTAGTTCTGTTATTAGCTCTTGAGGAATCATCACACTGCTTTCTACAATGGCTGAGCTAATTTACAATCCAACTAACAGTATATAAGTGTTCCTTTTCTCCACAACCTATCCAGAATCTGTTATTTTTTGGCTTTTTAAAAATTGCCATTCTTATTGGTGTGAGATGGAATCTTATTGTGGTTTTGATTTACATTTCTCTAATAATCAGTCATATTGATATTGAGCATTTTAATATACTTGTTCACTGCCTGTAGATCTTCTTTTGAAAAGTGTCTGTTCATTTTCTTTGCTCACTTTTTAAAGGGTTTTTTTTCTTGTAAATTTGTTTAAGTTCTTTATAGATCCGATATTTTAGACATCTTTTCAGATGCATAGTTTGCAAATATTTTCTTCCATTCTGTAGGTTGTCTTTTTATTCTTCTGATAGTTTATTTTGCTGTGCAGAAGCTCTTAAGTTTATTTAGATTCTATTTGTCAATTTTTGCTTTTGTTGCAATTGTTTTTAAAGTCTGTCATAAAATATTTGCCAGGGCTCATGTTTAGAATGGTATTGCCCAGATTGTCTTCCAGACCTTTTATAGTTTTGAGTATTACATTTAAGTTTTTAATCCATCTTGAGTTGATTTTTGTATGTGGTGTAAGGAAAGGGGCCAGTTTAAATCTTCTGCATATGGGTAACCAGTTATCCCAGTACCATTTGATGAATAGTGAATCCTTTCCCCATTGCTTCTTTTTGTCAGCTTTGTCAAAGATCAGATGGTTGTAGGTGTGCAGTCTTATTCCTGGGCTTTCTATTCTGTTCCATTTTTCTATGTTTATGTTTCTGTATCAGTATCATGTTGTTTTGGTTAAACTATCCCTGTAGTGTATTATTTTATTTTATTTTGAGTTTCAGTATACATATGCAGGATGTACAGGTTTGTTACATAGGTAAACATGTGCCATGATGATTTGATGCATCTATCAACCCATCACCTAGGTATTAAGCCCAACATACATTCTCTCTTTTTCCTGATACTCTCACTCTCTCCACACCCGCAACAGGCCCCAGTGTGCATTGCTTTCCTCCCTGTGTCTATGGCTTCATATTATTCAGCTCCTACTTATAAGTGGGAACATGCAGTGTTTGATTTACTATTCCTGCACTAGTTTGCTGAGAATAATGGCTTTCAGCTCCATCCATGTCCCTGCAAAGGACATGATCTCATTCATTTTTATGATTGCAAAATACTCCATTGTGTATATGTACCACATTTTCTTTATCCAGTCTATTATTGATGGGCATTTGGTTTGATTCCATTTTTTTTGCTATTGTGAAGAGTGCTGTAATGAACATACATGTTCACGTATCTTTATGATACAATGATTTATATTCCTTAGGGTATATAACCAGTAAGGGAATTGCTGGATCAAATGATATTTCTAGTTCTGGGACTTTCAAGAGTCACCATCCTGTCTTCCACAATGGTTGAACTAATTTACATTACCACCAACAGTGTAAAGGTGTTCCTATTTATCTGCAGCCTCTCCCGCATCTGTTCATCTGTTGTTTCTTGACTGTTTAATAATCGCCATTCTGACGGGCATGTGCTTGTGATGGTATCTCATTATGGTTTTGAGTTGCATTTCTCTAATGATCAGTGATGCTGAGTTTTTTATTTTTTTCATATGTTTCTTGGTCACAGAAATGTCTTTTTTTCAGAAAAGTGTCTGTTCATGTCCTTTGCTTACCTTTTGATGAGGTTGTTTGTTTTTTTCTTGTAAATTGCTTTAAGTTCCTTGTAAGTTCTGGATATTAGACCTTTGTCAGATAGATAGATTGTAATTTTTTCCCATTCTCTAGGTTGTCTGTTTGCATCTAAAGACAGTTTCTTCGGCTGTGCTGAATCTCTTTAATTAGATTTCATTTGTCATTTTTTTGCTTTTGTTGCAAATGCTTTTGACATTTTCATTATAAAATCTCTGCCTGTGCTCATATCCTGAAAGGCATTGTCTATATTTCCCTCTAGGGTTTTTACAGTTTTGGGTTTTACATTTAATTCTCCAACCCATCTTGAGTTAATTTTTGTATAAGGTGTAAGGAAGGGGCCCAGTTTCAATTTTCTGCATATTTCTAGCCAATGCTCCCAGCACCATTTATTAAATAGGAAATCATTTCACCATTGCTTTTGTTTTTGACAGGTTTGTCAAAGATCAAATGTTTTTATATGTGCGTTCTCATTTCTGAGTCTTCAATTCTGTTCCATCAGTATATGTGTCATTTTTTGTAACAGTCATATGCTGTTTTGGTTACTGTAGTCTTGTAGTATAGTTTGAAGTTAGGTAGCATGATCCCTACAGCTTTGTTGTTTTGCTTAGGATTGTATTGGCTATATGTGCTCTTTTTGGATTCCATATGAATTATAAAATAGTTGTTTTTCTACTTCTGTGAAGAAAGTCAATGGCAGCTTGATGGGGATAGCATTGAATCTATAAATTACTTTGAGCAGTGTGTCCATTTTCACAATATTGATTCGTCCTATCCATGAGCATGGAACGTTTTTCCATTTGTTTGTGTCCTCTCTGATTTCCTTGAGCAGTGGTTTGTAGTTCTTCTTGAAGAGTTCCTTCACATCCCTTGTTAGCTGTATTCCTAGGTATTTTATTCAATTTGTAGCAATTGTGAATGGGAGTTCATTCATGATTTTGCTCTCTGCTTGTCTGTTGTTGGTGTATATGAATGCTTGTGATTTTTGCACATTGACTTTCTATCCTGAGACTTTGCTGAAGTTCTGTATCAGCTTAAGAAGTTTGGGGCTGAGACTATGGGGTTCTCTAGATATAGGATCATGTCATCTGCAAACAGAGAAAAATTGACTTCCTCTCTTCCTACTTGAATACAGTGTATTTCTTTCTCTTGACTTATTGTCCTGACCAGAACATTTAATACCATGTTTAATCAGACTGGTGAGAGTGAGAGAGGGCTTCCTTGTGTTGTGCTGGTTTTCAAGGGGAATGTTTTTAGCTTTTGCTCATTCAGTGTGATATTAGCTGTAGATTTGTCATAAATTGCTCTTATTATTTTGTTGTATGTTCCTTCAACACCTAGTTTATTGGAAGATTTTAACATGAAGGGATGTTAAATTTTATCAAAGACCTTTTCTGCATCTATTGAGATTATCTTTTTTTTTTTTTTGTCTTTAGTTCTGTTTATGTGATAAATTACAGTTATTGATTTGCCTATGTTGAACCAGCCTTGCATCCTGGAGATACAGCAAACTTAATCATGGTGGATTAGCTTTTTGATGTGCTGCTGGATTCGGTTTGCCAGTATTTTAGTGAGGATTTTTACATCAATATTTCTCAGGGATATTGGCCTGAAGTTTTCTTTTTTTTGTTGTATCAGTGCCAGGTTTTGTTATGAGAATGATTATAACCTTATAAAATGACTTATGGAGGAGTCCCTCCTTTTCAATTGCATGGAATAATTTCAGAAGAGATAGTACCGGTTCACCTTTGTACCTGTGGTAGAATTCAGCTGTAAATCCATCTGCTTCTGGTTTTTTTGTTTGGTAGGCTATTTATTACTGCCTCAATTTCAGAATGTGTTATTGGTGTAGTCAGGGATTCAACTTCTTGGTTCAGTCTTGAGAGGGTGTATATTTCCAGGAATTTACTCATTTCTTCTGTATTTTCTAGTTAATTTGCATATAGGGGTTTATTGTATTATCTGATCTTTTTTTTTAATTTATTTCTGTGGTGTCAGTGGTGATATCTCATTTATCTTTTTTATTGTGTCTGTTTGATTTTTCTCTTTTTTCTTTTTCATTAGTTTAGCTAGTGGTGTATCTATTTTATTAATTTTTCCAAAAACAAAAAAACCCAGCTCCTGAATTCATTAATTTTTTGAAGGGTGTGTGTGTGTGTGTGTGTGTTTCTTTCTCTTTCAGTTCCACTCTGATCTTGGTTATTTCTTCTGCCATCTTTGGGGCTTTGGGGGTGTCTTTTGCTCTTAGTTTTCTATTTCCTTTAGTTGTGATGTTATTGGTGTTGATTTGAGATCTTTGTAGTTTTTTGATGTTGGCATTTGTTGCTATAACTTTTCCTTTTAACACTGCTTTAGCTGTGTCCTAGAGATTCTGGTACGTGGTCTCTTTTTTCTCATTACTTTCAAAGAACTTCTTGATTTCTTTCTTAATTTCATTATTTACTTAGGAGTCATTTGGTAGCAGGTTGTTCAATTTCTATGCAGTTTTATAGTTTTGAGTTTCTTAATGTTGAATTCTAATTTGATTGTACTATGATCTAAGAGACTGTTATGATTTCAGTTCTTTTGCATTTGCTAAGTGGTTGACTTTTAATTATGTGATCAATTTTAGAGTAAGTGCTATGTGGCACCAAGAATGTATATTTTGTTGTTTTGGGGTGGAGAGTTTTGCAGATATTTATCAGGTCCACCTGATCCAGTTCTGAGTTCAAGTCCTGAATATCCTTGTTACATTTCTGTCTCAATGATCTGTCTAATATTGACATCAGGTATCAAAGTCTTGCACTGTAATTGTGTGGGAGTCTAAGTCTCTTCATAAGTCTCTAAGAACTTGTTTTAGGAAATTGGGTGCTCCTGCACTGGGTGCATATATATTTAGGATAGTTAGCTCTTGTTGTTAAATTGAACTCTTTACCCTAACGTAATGCCTTTCTTTGTCTTTTTTGATCTTTGTTGGTTTAAAGTCTGTTTTGTCAGAAACTAAGATTGAAACTCCTGCTTTTTTCTGCTTTCCATTTGCTTGGTAAATTTTCCTCCATCCTTTTATTTTGAGCCTACTTGTGTCCTTGCACATCAGATGGGTCTCTTGAATACAGCACACCAATGGGTCTTGACTCTATCAAATTTGCAAGACTATGTCTTTTAATTGGCGCATTTAACACATTTACATTTAAGGTTAATATTGTTATGTGTGAATTTGGTCCTGTTTTAATGATGCTAGTTGGTTATTTTGCACACTAGTTGATGCAGTTTTTTCACACTGCCATCAGTCTTTGTACTTCAGTGTGTTTTTGCAGTGACTGGTACCATTTTTTTTCCTTTCCATATTTAGTGCTTCCTTCAGGAGCTCTTGGAAGGCAGGCCTTGTGATGATGCATTCCCTCAGCATTTGCTTGTCTGAAATGGATTTTGCTTCTCCTTCACTTAATAAAGCTTAGTTTGGCTGAATATGAAATTCTGAGTTGGAAATGCTTTTCTTTAGGAATGTTAAATATTGGCCTCCATTCTTTTCTGTCTTTTAAGGTTTCTGCTAAGAGATCTGCTGTTAGTCTGATTGACTTCTCTTTGTAGGTGACTTGCTCTTTCTCTCTGACTGCCCTTAACATTTTTTCCTTAATTTCATTTCTATTAATTCATTTTATAAAATAAAAATTTATTTTGTTTTCATTAATTACATTGGAGGATCTGATAATTATGTCTCTTGGAGTTGATATTCTCTTGGAATATCTTACTGGGGTTTTCTGCATTTTCTGAATTTGAATGTTGGCCTGTCTTGCTAGGTTGTTGAAGTTCTCCTGGAATATAACCTGAAGTGTGCTTTCCAACTTGCTTCCAGTCTCCCTATCTCTTTCAGGTACTCCAATCAGTCATAGGTTCTGCCTTTTCATATAATCCCATAGTTCTCAGAGGTTTTGTTCATTTCTTTTTATTCTTTTTTCTCTAATATGGTCCACCTGACTTATTTCAGCAAGATAGTCTTCAAGCTCTGAGATTATTTTCTCTGTTTGGTTTATTTGGCCATTAATACTTGTGGTTTAATTGTGACAGTCTTGTATTTTTCAGCTCCATCAGGTCATTTAAGTTCCTCTCTAAACTGGTTATTCTGGTTAACAGCTCCTGTAATGTTTTATCATAGTTCTTAGCTTCTTGGCATTGGGATAGAACATACCCCTTTAGCTCAGTGAAGCTTGTTATTACCCACCTTCTGAAGCCTACTTCTGTCAGTTCATCTGTCTCAGGCTCAGCCCTGTTCTGTGCCCTTGCTGGAGAGGTTTTGCAATAATTTGCAGGAGAAGAGGCACTCTGGCTTTATGAGTTATTGGCATTTTGTATTGATTCTTTTTCATCTTCTTGAGCTTATCTACCTTCGATCTTTGAGGCTGCTGACCTTTGCATGGGATTTTTGGGCATCTTTTGTTGATGATGTTGTTTCTTTCTTTTTGTTTGTTTTTCTTTTAACAGTCAGGACCCTCTTCCATTGGGCTGTTGAAGTTTTCTGGGGGACCACTGCAGACCTTATTTGCCTCAGTCCCTCCTTTACCTGGAAGTGTCACCAGTGATTGCTGCAGAACAGCAAAGACTGCTTTCCATTTGCTACAGCCTGCTCCTTCCCCTGGGAGCTCTATTCAAGAGAAGCACCAACCTTATGCCACCTAGAATGCTCCTGTATTAGGTGTCTGGAAACCCCTGTTGAGAGGTCTCACCCAGTCAAGAGGCGTGGGTTCAGGGACTTGCTTAATAAATCACTCTGGCTGTCTCTCAGTGGAGCAGCTGTACTGCACTTGGGGGAGGCCCCTTTGTCCAGAATGCCTGGAATCTTCAGAGCTAGCATGCAGGGAAGACTAAGTTTGCTGAAACATGAAGACGACAGCTGCCCCTCCTCACAGGGGCTTTGTCCCTGCGAGATCAGAATTCTGTCTGTAAAACCCTGGCTGGAGTTGCTGAAATTCCCACAGGGAGGCCCAACCAGTAAAAAGGAATGGATCTGGGTCCCACCTAAAGAAGTAGTCTGACAAGAATCTGCCACAGTCACTGTCCTGTGCTGTGGGGAATTCTTCCCAGTCCAAACCACCCAGTCTCTTTGGCACCAGCAGGGGAAAGCAGCCAACTGAACCCACAGTGATGGCAGCTGCACCTACCTCTGGAAACTCAGCAGTCTTAGGCAATATTCAGCTTGCTGACAATGGCTGCATTTGCAAAGCTTTGTGCTTGATATCCAAGGCCCTGGTGTTGGGCCCTGGTGTTGTGGGCTCACGAGGAGATTTCCTGATCTGCAGGTTACACAGATCCATGGAAAAAGCATGGTTTCTTGGCCAGGGTCACACAATTACTCACCACCTCCCTTGGCTGCGGGTGAGAGCTCATCTTGCCCCAAGTGGCTCCCTGGTGGGCTGTTGCTCCGCTCTGCTTTTTCTTGCTCTCCGTGGGTGGACCTACTGCCTAGTCGGTTCCAATGAAAGAACCTAGATACCTCAGCTGAAGGTGCAGGATTCACTTGATATTTTCATTCTTTGTGGGAGCTGATGATGGCAGCTGCTTCTACTCAGACCATCTTAGACCCTCCCCCTGTAGTGTAGTTTTAAGTTAAAAAACATAATGTCTCCGGTTTTGTTCTTTTTGCTTAGAACTACCTTGGCTATTTGAGTTATTTTTTGGTTTTATAAGAATTTTCACATAGTTCTTTCTAGTTCTGTGCAAAATGTCATTGGTAGTGGGATATGAATAGCACTGAACCTGCAAATTGCTTTGGGCAGTATAACCATTTTAATAATATTGATTCTTCCTATCCATGATTATTGAATGTTTTTCTATTTATTTATGTCAACTCTGATTTCTCTGAGCAGTATTTTGTAATTATAGAGATATTTCACCTCCCTAGTTAACTGTATTCCTAGGTGTTTTATTGTTCTGGGGTTATTTTGAATGGGATTGTATTCTTGATTTGGCTCTCAGCTCGGATGTTGCTGGTGTATAGGAATGCTATTGAGTTTTGCACATTGATTTTGTCTTCTGAAACTTTGTTGAAGTTGTTTATAAGCTAAAGGAGCTTTTCGACAAAGACTATGGGGTTAAATTTTATAAATATACTTTTCTGCATCCATGAAGACAATTATGCATTTTTTTGCCTTTATTTCTGTTTATGTGATGATCATACTTATTGATTTGCATATGCTGGACCAAACTTGCATCCTGGGAATCAGTCCTACTTGTGCTGCTGTATTTGGCTTGCCAGTATTTTATTAAAGATTTTTGCATCAATGTTCATCAAAGATACTGGCCTGAATTATTTTTTTCATTTTGTTTTTGCCAGGTTTTGGTATCAGGGTGATGCTGGTGTCAGATAGTGAGTTGGGGAGGTATCTCTCTTCCTGAAATTTTTGAAATAATTTCAGTAGAAATGGTGTCAGCTATGCTTTATACATCTGGTAAAATTCATTTGTGAATACATCTGGTCCTGTATTTTTTTGTTGGTGGTAGGCTATTTATTACTGATACAATATTGAAGTTCATTACCTATTCAGAGGAATCAATTTCTTTCTGTTTCAATCTTTGGAGAATGTATTTGTCCAGAAATTTATCTATCTCTTCTAGGTTTTTTAGTTTGTATGCATGGAGGTTTTCATAGTAGTTTCTGATGGTTATTTTTATTTATTTGGTGTCAGTAGTAACATCCCCTTTGTCACTTCTAATTGTGTTTATTTGAATATTCTCTCTTTTCTTCTTTATTAGTTTAGCTACCAGCCTGTTTTTTTGGGGAAAAAAAAAACACTACAACTCCTGGATTTGTGGATCTTTGAAAAAAAAATTTTTTTTTAATGTGTCTCAATTTTGTTTTTTCAGTTTAGCTCTTGTTTTCTGCTAGCTTTGAGGTTGGTTTGTTCTTGCTTTTCTAATTGGTTTGGTTGTGGTGCTGGATTGTTTATTTGAGACCTTTCTAACACTTTTGATATTGGTATTTAATGTTATAAGTTTCCATCTTAACACAGCCTTAGCTGTGCTCTAGAGATCCTGGTATGTTTTATCTCATTAGTTTACAATAACTTCTTGATTTCTGCTTCACTTTCGTTATCTACCCAGAAGCTATTAAAAAGCATGATGTTTAATTTTCGTGTAATTGCATGGTTTTGAACATTTTTTAAGTCTTTATTTCTATTTTATTGTGCCACGGTGTGAGAGTGAGATTGATATGATTTTGGTTATTTTCTATTCATTCAGGATTGCTATATATTCTATTATGTGATTGATTTTAGGGCATGTGCCGTGTCACCAAGAGAAGAATGTGTATTCTGTTATTTTTTGGTGGAGAGTCCTGTAGAGGTCCGTAAGATCCATTTGATCAAATGTTGAGTTCAGGTCCTGAATATCTTTGTTAATTATCTGCCTCAACAATCTGTCTAGTATTGTCAGTGGAGTGTTGAAATCTCCCACTATTATTGCGTGGGAGTCTAAGTCTTTCTGTAGGTCTCTATGAACTTACTTTCTGAATCTGGATGCTCCTGTGTTGGGTAAATATATATTTAGGATAGTGAGGTCTTTTTTTTAAATTGAACCTTTTACCATTATGTATTTCCTTTTTTTTTTTTTTTTAATCTTCGTTGGCTTAAAGTCTGTTTTGTCTGAAATTAGAATTGCAACCCCTGCTGTTTTCTGATTTCCATCTGCTTGGTAAATTTTCCATCATCCCTTTATTTTCAGCATATGGATGTCATTACATATGAGATGGGTCTCTTGAAGACAGCATACCATTGTGTCTTTCTTTTTTATTTTGATTGCCACTTTGTGCCTTTTAAGTGGGGCATTTAGTACATTAACATTCGAGGATAATATTGATGTGTGTGGACTTGATTCTATCATCGTGTTGTTAGCTGGTTATTATGCTGGATTATTTGTGTGGTTGCTTTATGATGTCACTGGTCTGTGTATTTAAGCGTGTGTTTCTATTTACTGGTAATGGGCTTTCCTTTTTATAGTTAGTGCTCCTTTCAAGATCTCTTGTAAAGCATGACTAGTATTAATACATTCCCTCAACATTTGTTTACTGAAAATCATTTTTATTCTCCTTTGCTTAGGAAGCTAAGTTCAGCTTAATATAAAATTCTTGGTTGAAGATTTTTTATTTAAGAATCTTGAATATGAGGAAGCAATCTCTTCTGGCTTATAGGGTTTCTCCTGAGAGGTCTACTGTTAGCCTAATGGTGACGTGCTCTTTCTCTCTGGCTGTATTTAACATAGTTTCCTTCATTTCAAATTTGCAAAATCTGATGTCTACATGTCTTGAGAATGATATTCTTGTGTATAATCTTGCAGCATCCTCTGTATTTACTGAATTTAGCAGCTGGCCTCTCTAGCAATGTTGGGGAAGTTTTCATGGATGATATCAAGAAGTATGTTTTCCAAGTTGCTTGCTCTCTCTTGGTTCTTTTCAGGGATGTCAATAATTCATGGATTTGGCCTCTTTACATAACCCCATATTTCTCAGAGATTTTGTTCATTTTATTCATTCTCTTTACTTCATTTTTGTCTATCTTATTTCAGAAAGCCAGCCTTCAATTTCTGGGATTCTTTCCTCAGCTTGGCCTATTATACTGTTAATTCTTGCAATTGCATTGTAAAATTCTTGCAGTGTGTTCTTCAGCTGAGAAATCCATTAATGTATGTGTATATATTATATATATGTGTGTGTGTGTATATACATACATATGTATATATGCGTGTGTGTGTGTATATATATATGTATAAACATTTCATCTGTCAGCTCCTGCATCGACTTATTGTGATTAGTAAGTTTCCTTGGATTGAGTTTTGCCATTTTCCTGAATCGCGATGATCTTCATTCCAATTCATATTCTGAATTCTATTTCTATTATTTCAGCCAACTTGGCCTGGCTAAGAACACTTGTTGGAGAGCTAGTGTGGTCATTTGGAGGACATAAGACACACTGGTCACTTCAGTTACCAGAGCTCCTGCATTGTTCTTTCTCAGCTCTATATCTGTGTGCTCCTTTTACTGCAGTGTAGATTTAGTACAGTCAATAGACTTCTAGATATTTTCACTGGCCCAGGGCTTTGTGCCTTTATTTGTAGGGTCTTTATTTGTAGCTGATTAATCTAAAATAAAAGTTGAAATTCTAAAAAAAATTTTCACTGAAAATAAGACAATATTTAAAAGTCACCTGTATGTCCTAATATTGTACCTCTTAGAGACTTAATAATAGCTGCCAGGGTAAAGGGTAAAGTGATGATGTGTAATCATGGCTGCAGGATGAATCAGCTCAGAAGCTGATTAAAATTAGAGCCAGAGCTGGGCTCAGGGACTGAATTATGAAGAAGCCTGTTTTCCCCAGTACAATAAGATTACATATATATGTTGCCTAAACACTAGAGAGGATGAGGCTTTTGGTGTCACAGTATATGTGGTTTAAAACATATAGATTATGAGGTCCATGCTTTCAGGCTTTATAATCTTAAATAAATCCATAGAAAATAATGGCTTGCAGCAATTCTCTCAACAGTGCACACCAGATTGGTCCAGAAAACGCAAGTGAACCAGATATGTATTAACTACTTTAAACATATATATATTTTCTGGATGAAAAGCCTGCAGACCATTTCCATTGTGGAAAAGTCAAAATACCCTGAGAAGACACCAGTAACAATGTAGAAACCATTTGCAGAGAAAACAGAATGTACGAATAATAACCAAGCTTGAAACTGATACGGTTGGGAGCAAGTACCCCAAAATCTGGCCATAAACTGGCCCCAAGACTGATCATAAACAAAATCTCTGCTGCATTGTAACATGTTCATAATGGCCCTAACACCCATGCTGGCAGGTTGTGGGTTTACGGGAATGAGGGCAAGGAACACGTGGCCCGCCCTGGGCAGAAAACCGCTTAAAGGCATTCTTAAGCCACAAACAATAGCATGAGCGATCTGTTCCTTAAGGGCGTGTTTTTGCTGCAGTTAACTAGCCCAACCTATTCCTTTAATTCGGCCCATTCCTTCGTTTCCCATAAGGAATACTTTGAGTTAATTTAATATTTATAGAAACAATGCTAATGACTGGTTTGCTTTTAATAAATATGTGAGTAAATCTCTGTTCGGGGCTCTCAGCTCTGAAGGCTGTGAGACCCCTGATTTCCCACTTCACACCTCTATATTTCTATGTATGTATATTTAATTCCTCTAGCAATGCTGGGTTAGTGTCTCCCTGACCGAGCTGGTCTTGGTATGATACGGGAGATAGAAATAAATTATTTAGTCAAATGGCAAGGGCGAAAGAGTTCTCCACAGAACTTCCCTTCTAACAAAAAGCAGCAGCACTGGATATCATTTATTTTTCTAACAAAGAGCAGCCTGAAAAATCGGGCTGCAAACATAAATAAGGAAGCTGCAAGCTTGCATGAGGGAATGCTGGCAGCTGTGCCAATAGGAAAGGGCTACCTGGGGGCCAGGATGTTCACTATGGAAGCTACATCTTCCCTTTTTTGTTAGCACTTGTACCAAAAAAAAAAAAAAAAATGCACATGGCCCAGCTCAGGCTGAAAACCCGCCTGCATATTAAAAAAACTGGGGTGGAGGCTGCCAGAGATTCGTGCCCTATACAAATGGCACACCTGATTCTAACCAGTTTTTTTGTGCCCTATGTAAATCAGAAACTGCCTCCCCAGTAGCTCATCCATAAAACCCCCTGCATTTCACCATGGATCGGCAACCCATTTTTCTGGGACCCCTCTCTGTAGCAGAGACCTATTATCTTTCTTTCACCTATTAAACCTCTGCTCTTAATCTCACTCTCTGTGTGTCTGGGTCCTTAATGTCCATGGCCATGAAACAACATACCTCAGGTGTCACCCCAAGCAACGAGGCCACTTCAAAAAGACTGCATGAGGCTTTGTACAAAGTTAGAACTTTCAACTTAATATTACCTAAAACACCTCATCTCATCTTTTTTTTCTATTTAATGGTGAGCTAAATTTGCCACTTAACTCTTGAGATGCCTTCAGTTTTTCTTCCTCATTCCCTGTTTCTCTAACTTCTACTCTGACTCTCATTCACTTGAAAAATATGAAAAAAACAAAAATGAGAAAATAAATACCCTTCACTTTTACTTAAGAGATGTACAAGCAGGTATAACTAATCAAATAATTGATTTAGATATATCAAAAGCATTAATTGTACTTTAAAGTGACCCTTGCAGCTGTGGTAACTTTCGTTGTTAAGGAAACAGTCTCTCATAAATTGAATTACAAAATCATTTTTTAAAAGCCAACTGTAACAAAAATAGACCTAAAACTGACATGTCTGGTGTACAGAGGAAAACATACTTTTAAGATGAATCAACTCTGCTAGATATTCTGTCTATAATATCAGACTTCTATATATTTTTTGCATTTAAGGTGGATACTTTGCATTTTGTTAGCTGTTAGTTAGGTATTAGTGAAAGGCTACTTTCTCTGATGAAAACCAATCAGCCAATACTTAGCAAATATTTTCTGAGACCTGGAGAAGTCTCTTTTTGTTAAGGCCATATTAAAAGAATGTTCATATATTCATGCTTTTTTGGTATTAACAATGGTAGTTCTTGTGTGTGGCACTGAACACCTGGTGGCATTTAAAAAAGCAGATTTTTGAATACATTATGGAACTTCTCAATATGCTTCAAGTTGTTCAGAAAGGCACACAAAACATTCTCTTGCAGTCTTTGCAAAAATAGCTCTTTCTTTTGAGAGGCAACCAATAGCAGGGATAACCACCCTGCAAGCATTCAACCAACCAGCCAAACAAACAGAAAGCTATAGTAAAATAAATAAATTATAAAACATTTCAAGAAAATAAATTTAGTTGTTCTGAGATTGCCGTTGACAGGTATTCTAGAATGAGCAATCTTCCCAAGATGTATTATCCACTGGTGTACTTTTAAGACACTCTTGGGAAAGTAGGGATATATTTGTCTACAAGAGGCAGACATGACATAAACTTTCACACACAACAGTAGCATACAGGCCTACAATAAAGTTAAACATATTTTTCTTTTTGAGCTATAGTAAAAATATAATTGTGTCACTTGCTCTACCATACCATTTTTCCAATACCACCAATAAAATAATTTTGAAAATGAATACATGCCATCTCAAGTTTTACATGGTTCACATTTCAATTACAAGCATTGTTCTTCTGAATTCCCATGGCACATTGTGTCTTATTTTAGCACTTCTTACATGATACTGTAATTAGACTCTATGCTCCTGTCTGGTAGGATTGCTATGAAAATTAAAGGAAATAAAGTACATACAGTAATTGGCACAAAGTAGGTATTCACCAACCAATATCCCTTATATTGATCAAGTAGGCCTCTGTCTGCATAGATACTTTAAGAGGTCTCAGTAAAGGCTCCTTATTCTCCAAAATATCTCCCTGTGATGCCTTCATTTATGCCCAGAATGCCATCGTTAGATCTTTTTTCTTATCTTTTCTCTTTCCTTTCCTTCCTTCTTCCTTCCTACCTCCCATTTATTTTCATGTTCTGTCAAAATACCTATGGGGTAGGCATTGCTAGTTTTATGTCTTCTTTTTTTTTCTAACAGAAGCCTGTTTAATTCATCATAGTAATGTGCCAGCTAAAAATAACTCTATTTCCTAATTTTCCTGTAGTGCTGTTAAATAATTAGGAGTAGCCATGAGACACAGCTCTGGCCAATGAGACATATGAGAAAGTCTCTGGGCAGTGTATTTCTTTCTGATATAAAAGGTGAGATCTTTCTAGAAGAAACCCCTTCACCATTTCATCCCTTCTTACTCGCCTCTTTTTCCTTCCAGGACCTCAGTTTTAAGACCCAGAAGCTCGACAGTTATCTTACAATCATGAAGCAACAAGCATGAGAACAAAAGTCTATATTGCAAGAATGGAAAAAGATGACATTGAAAGGAATATAAATCTTTGATGGCATCATTGAGCTACAGTAGTAATATCTAGGCTGCCTATTCCCAAACTTATATCTTTATTACTTTATAATAATGTTTTCTGTTACTTTCAGCATAGTACATTCTTAATTCACACAACAGTCTTCCTAAGTGAGATAACATATCAGTTACCTCTACTCTAACCAATCATTTGCAATGTGAAAGTTCCACAGAGAGTTTTTATAATAGGGAGAAAGGACATACCCATAACATCTTTTAGGTGAAACAGGTCTGGAAGTATGCTAGGAGACAGTATGAAAGTACTGGGTACCTACCAAAGAAAGGAGATATTTTATTTCTGGGAAAGAGCATAGAAAACAGATATAGGCCACTTAACAATTTGTTCAGGGGCCAAATTGTTATGAAACATTTTTGTTAGTACATTTGGCTATGAGCCTTAGTCTGATTGCCTTGATCTAGTAGTTTCCATAGCATATTTGGTGGAGAAAAATTAGTGGGAGTTGCAATTTTATACAGTAGCCAAAGGGCTTGGTACTCATATCTGTCCGGGATTATTCTCAGTATTGATTTTTGTCTTCCTCCATGGGTCAACATCTGCTTCTTCATTTGTTATAGTAAATACTAAACGTGTTTACCCCCCCAGAATTTGTAGATATCTCAAAGTCAGTCATTAAGTGTTTAAGTAGTGTGGCCCTGAACTCACCCACAGACAGTTTTGAGTTTTAAAATGCACAGTCACTAGCCACTTAACAATGTGCCCAGTAGAAAAGATATTTTGAAATGGAATAATTCACTAGAAACAAGAACAATAATTCATTCCTAAAATTAAATAATTTTTCTATTTAGTCAGAAATTATACTAGAAAGTGATATTCTACACTGATGTCATCAACAAATTGTTTTATTTTGTTTGGTGGATTAATCCACTTTCTACTATTTGTTTCAAACCATTAGTGAACTATAAGTTTATTGTCAGATTAATTTCAAAAATTCATGTGGAAATTCTTTGAAAAAGTGAGAAGTTCTATACAAATATGAGTGTCATTGTTATTTTAAATTACCTATTGTGCAGTATAGCATATTTTCCAGCATTGTTACACTAATGAAGAAAAAATTTTACATACACACTGAATAAAGTTTGATTTTCATGTATTTTCTCATAGAGGGAGGAAATTGGAAAAAAAATAAAAATCATTAAGTCTTCAGATTTCTGAAAGATAGTATGCTATCTTGGAGCCAAACATACCCAGACTCACTACTTATTAGCTAAATGACCTTGAACAAGTGGGTTAACCTTATCAAGCTTCCATTCTCTCCTCTGTAAAATGGGAATAATATTTCATGTTAGGATTAAATGATTGTCATAATTTATACAAAATAGCAAACACAAGGCCTGACACTTAATAATGCTAATGAGACATTTAAGATGTGTGGGTGCTTTGGGTCTAATTATGCCCCCCTCCCTAAAAAAAATACATTTTAAAGTCCTAACCTCCAGTATCTCAGAAAGTGATCTTATTTGAAAAGAGGGTCATGGCAGATGTAATCCTTAAGATAAGGTCATACTGGAGTAGAGTGGGCCCCTATTTCAATGTGACTGGCATCCTCATAAAAAGATGGCCATATGAGAAAACAGAGGCACATAGGAAGCCTGACATATGACAGTGAAGGCAGAGATTGGAGTTATGTAACTGCAAGCCAAAAATATCAATAATTACTGGCAAAACACAAAAGGTAGAAAGAGGCAAAGAAGGGTTCCCCCACAGGTTTAAGAGGGAGTGTGGCGCTGTCAACATGTTGATTTCAGACTTCTAGCATTCACATTGTGAGATAATAAGTGTCTGTTGTTTTAAGACACCCAGTTTGTGATATTTTATTACATAGACCCTAGAAAGTGAATCCTGATTTTAATTTTAAAAAATTATCATTACCTATTACTAAAAAGTCAAAAAGTAACAGATGCTGGTGAGGCTTTGGGGAAAAGGGAACACTTATATACTATTGGGGGAAATGTATGTGAGTTCAGCCCCCATGGAAAGCACTTTGGAGAATTCTCAAAGACCTGAAAATAGAATTAACATTTGACCCCAAAATCCCAATACTAGGTATATATCCAAAGGAAAATAAGTTTTTCTACCAAAAAGACACATGTACTTATATGTTTATCACACTAATTATAATAGCACAGATGTAGAACCAGCTCAGGTGCCCATCAATAGTAGGTTGTATAAAGAAAATCTATGCAACCATACAAAAGAATGAAAATCATGTCCTTTGCAGCAAGAGTGATGCAAGTGGAAGCCATTATCCTAAGTGAATTAATGTAGCAACAGAAAACCAGATATTGCATATTCTCACTTATAAGTGGGAGCTAAACATTGGGTACACACAAACACAAAGATGGGGATAATGGACATTGGGGACTCCAAAAGAGAAAGTCAGACAGGCAAGCAAGGCTTGAAAAACTACCTATAGGGTACTATGTTCACTATTTGGGTGATGTGCTCAATAAAAGCCCAAACCTCAGCATCACACAATATACCCATGTAACAAACCTGCACATATACCCCCTGAACCTACAATTTAAAAAACAGAAATGAAAAATAGAATTTAAAAATTGATATAAAAACATGACATACCCAGAAAAGCCAAAGTGATCTTGAGCAAAAAGAGCAAAACTTGAAACATCACACTTTTTGATTTATAAATGTATTACAAATTTAAAGTAATTAAAACTGTCTGGTGACAGCAAAAAGACAGACATACAAACCAATGAAACAGAACAGAAAGCCCCCAAGTAAACTCAAATGTATATAGTCGATTGATCTTCTATGAGGTTGTCAAGAGTGCACAACTGGGAAAGGATTATCTCTTCAACAAACGGGACAGGAACAGCTAGATAGTCACATGCAAAATAATGAAATTGGTCCATTATGGTACATTATGCACAAAAATCAACTCAAAATGGATGAAAAACCTAAATATAGCCCCAAAACTGTAAAACTTCTAGGATAAAATATAGAGAAAGCCTTCTCAGCATTGATCTTGGCAATAATTTTTTGGTTATGACATTAAAAGCGTAGGTAACATAATCAAAAACAGGCAAGTGGGACTACATCAAACTAAAAAGCTTTCACAGAGCAAAGGCAACATTCAACAGACTGAAAAGTTAAGCCACAGAATGCAAAAAAAATGTTTTAAATCTATTTATCTCATAGGCATTTGTATTAGTCCATTTTCACACTGCTATGAAGAAATACCCAAGACTGGGTAATTTATAGAGAAAATGATGTTTAATGGCCTCACAGTTCCACCTGGCTGGGGAGGCCTCACAATTATGATGCAAGGTGATGGAGTAGCAAAAGCAGGTCTTACATCATGGCAGGAAAGAGAGTTTGTGCAGGGGAACTGCCCTTTATAAAACCATCCGATCTCCTGAGACTTATTCATTATCACAAGAACAGCACAGGAAAATCTGCCCCCATGATTCAATTACCTCCCACCGTGTCCCTCCTATTACATGTGGGGATTATGGGAGCTAAAATTCAAGATGTGATTTGGGTGAGGACACAGCCAAACCATATCAATCCACCTCTGACCTCTCTCAACTCTCATGTCCTCACATTTCAAAACCAATCATGCCTTCCCAACAGTCCCACGAACTAACTCATTTCAGCATTAACTAAAAAGTCCACAGTTCAAAGTCTCATCTGAGACAAGGCAAGTGCTTTGTGCCTATGAGGTGTAAAATCAAAAGCAAGTTAGGTACTTCATAAATACAATGAGGGTACAGGCATTGAGTAAATACACCCATTTCAAATGGGAGAAATTGGTCAAAATAAAGTGTCGATGGGCCCCATGCAAGTCCAAAACACAATAGGGCAGTCAAATTTTAAAGTGTCAAAATTACCTCCTTTGACTCCATGTCTCATATCCAGATCATGCTGATGCAAGCAGTGGGTTCCCATGGTCTTGGGCAGCTCCATTCATGTGACTCTGCAGGGTACAGCCCCTTTCCTGTCTGCTTTTATGGGCTGGCATTGAGTGTCTATGGCTTTTCCAGGTGCACAGTGCAAGCTGTCAGTGGATTTACCATTCCAATGTCTGGAGAATGATGGCCCTCTTCTAACAGCTCCACTAGACAGTGCCCCAGTGAGGACCCTGTGTGGGGGCTCCCACCTCATATTTCCCTTCCACACTGCCCTAGCAGAAATTCTCCATGAGGGCTCTTCCCCTGCAGCACACCTCTGCCTGGACATCCAGATGTTTCCATATGCCCTCCAAAATCTAGTCGGAGATTCCCAAACCTCAATTCTTGACTTCTGTGCACCCATAGGCCCAACACCATGCATAAGCTACCAAGGCTTGGGACTTGCAGCCTCTGAAGCAACAATGCTAGCTGTATGTTGGCCCATTTTAGCCATGGCTAGGACACAGGGCACCAAGTCCCAGGACTGCATAAAGCAGCAAGGCCCTGGGCCTGGCCCAGAAGACCAATTTTTCCTCACAAGCCTCCAGGTCTCTGATGGGAGAAGTTGCCATAAAGACTTCTGACATGACATGCCCTGAAGACATTTCCCCCATTGTCTTGATTATTAACATTTGGCTTCTTGTTACTGATGCAAATTTCTGCAGTTGACTTGAATTTTTTCTCATAAATTGGTTTTCCTTTTTCTATTACATAATTAGGCTGCAAATTTTCTGAACTTTTATGCCCTACTTCCCTTGTAATCATAAGTTCTAATTACAAACCATATCCCTGTGAATGAATAAAACTGGCTGCTATTAGCAGCCAAGTCATCTCTTGAATGCTTTGCTGCTTAAAAATTTCTTCTATCAGATACCCTAAATTATCTCTTTCAAGTTCAAAATTCCACAGATCTCTACGGCAGGGAAGATATGCCACCCATCTCTTTCCTAAAACATAGCAAGAGTCACCTTTATTCCAATTCCTAACAAGTTCTTCATCTCCATCTGAGACCACCTCAACCTGGACTTCATTGTCCATGTCACTATCAGCATTTTGGTCAACACCATTGAACAAATCTCTAGGAAGTTTTAAACTTTCCCACATCTTCCTGTCTTCTGAGCGTGCCGAAGTGTTCCAACCTCTGCCTGTTACCCAGTTCCAAAGTCACCTCCACATTTTCAGGTATCTAAACAGCAGTACCCCACTCTGCCAGTACCAATTTACTGTATGAGACCATTTTCACACTGCTGTGAAGAAATACCTGAGACTGGGTAATTTATAAGGAAAAAGAGGTTTAATGAACTCACAATTCCACATTGCTAGGGAGGCCTTACAGTCATAGAGGAAGGTGAAGGAGGAGCAAAGGCATGTCTTACATGGTGGAAGGCAAGATAATATGTGTAGGGAAACTGCCCTTTATAAAACCATCAGATCTTTGAGACTTATTCACTATCACCAGAACAGCATTGGATAACCTGACCCCATGATTCGATTACCTCCCACCAGGTTCTTCCCATTACACATGGGGATTATGAGAGCTACAATTCAAGATGAAATTTAGGTGGGGACACAGTCAAACCATATCAGCATTAATATACAAAATATATAAGAAAATCCAAGAATTCAGTGTTTTAAAGACCCGAATAACCCAATTTAAAAATGGACAAAGGACTAGAATAGACATTTTTAAAAATAAGACATACAAATGGCCATCAGATATATTAAAAACTGCTCAACATCATTAATAATCAAGAAAATGCAAATTAAAACAACAGTAAGATATCCTCTTACCTGTTAGGATTGCCATTACCAAAAAACACTACCTTTTACGTTTTGGGGAGGATGTTGAGAAATTGGAACACTGTACACTGTTGGTGGAAATGTAAGATGATGCAGCCACTGTAAAAAACAGTATGTAGGCTCTTCAAACAATTAAAAATAAAACTACTACCCAGCTAACTCTCACGTTTCAGACAGGTGTGTGTATACATGCATACCTTGGAGATATTGTAGGTTAGGTGGGTAGACCACCACACAAAAGAAAATAGCATGAAATAGCAAGTCACACTAGCGTTTTATTGCCCAGTGCATATAAAAGTTATGTTTACACTATATTGCAGTCTGTTTAGTGTACAATAGAATTATGTGTAAAATACTATGCATATACCTTAATTTAAAAATGCTTTATTTCTAAAAAATATTAACAGCATCTGAGCCTTCAGCAAGTCATACTCTTTCTACTGGTGGAGGGTCTTGCTTTAGTGTTGATGGCTGCTGATTGATCATGGTGGTGGTTGCTGAAGGTTGAGGTGGCTGTGGCAATTTCTTAAAATGAGACAGCAATGAAGTTTGCCACATCAATTTACTCTTTCACTTATAAAAGATTTTTCCATAGCATGTGGTAATATTTGATAGCAATGTACAAACAGCAAAACGTCTTTCAAAATTTGAGCCACTTGTCTCAAATCCTCCTCTGCTTTATCAACTAAGTGTAAGGAGTATTCTAAATTTGTTGTTCTCATTTCAATAATGTTCACACCATCATCACCAGGAGTAGATTCCACCTCAAGAAACCACTTTCTTTGTTCATTCATAATAAGCAACTCCTCATTCATTCAAGTTTTATTGTAAGATTGCAGCAATTCAGCCACATCTACAGGCTCCGCTTCTAATTCTATTTCTTTGATGGTTTCCATCACATCTGCAGTGACTCCCTCCACTGAGTCTTTAATCCCTCAAACTTCTCTGTGAAGGACGAGATAAACTTATTCAAATTTCTGTTAATGTTGATATGTTTATCTCCTCCCATTTTTCATAATTGTTCTTTTTTTTAAAATTAGGCTTTAAGTTCTGAGATACACATGCAGAACATGAAAGTTTGTTACATAGGTACACACGTGCTATGGTGGTTTGCTGCACCCATCAACCCATCATCTATATTAGGTATTTCTCCTAATGCTATCGCTCCCCTAACCCCCTACTCCCTGACAAACCCCGATGTGTGATGTTCCCCTCTCTGTGCCCATGTGTTCTCATTGTTCAACTCCCACTTATGAGTGAGAACATGTGGTGTTTGGTTTTCTGTTCCTGTGTTAGTTTGCTGAGACTGATGGTTTCCAGCTTCATCCATGTTCCTTAAAAGGACATGAACTCATCTTTTTTATGGATGCATAGTATTCCATGTTGTATATGTGCCACATTTTCGTTGTCCACTCTATCATTGAGGGACATTTGGGTTGGTTGCAAGTCTTTGCTATTGTGAATAGTGCTGCAGTAAACATACTTGTGCATGTGCTTTTATAGTAGAATGATTTATAATCCTTTTGGTACATACCCAGTAATGGGATTGCTGGGTCAAATGGTATTTCTGGTTCTAGATCCTTGAGGAATTGCCACACCAAATTCCACAATGGTTGAATTAATTTACACTCCCACAAACAATGTAAAAGCATTCCTATTTCTCCACATCCTCTCCAGCATCTGCTGTTTCCTGACCTTTTTAATCATTGCCATTCTAAATGGCATGAGATGGTATCTCATTGTAGTTTTGATTTGCATTTCTCTAATGACCAGTGATGATGAGCTTTTTTTCATATGTTTGTTGGCCACATAAATGTCTCCTTTTGAGAAGTGTCCGTTCATATCCTTCATCCACTTTTTGATTGGGTTATTTGTTTTTCTCTTGTAAATTTGTTTAAGTTCTTTGGATACTAGCCCTTTGTCATATGGATAGATTCCAAAATTTTTCTCCCATTCTGTAGGCTGCCTGTTCACTCTGATGATAGTTTCTTTTGCTGTGCAGAAGCTCTTTAGTTTAATTAGATCTCATTTATCAATGTTAGCTTTTGTTGCCGTGGGTTTTGGTGTTTTAGTCATGAAGTCTTTGTCCCTGCCTATGTCCTGATCTATGCCTAGGTCTTACGTTTAAGTTTTTAATCCATCTTGAGTTAATTTTTTTATAAGGTGTGAGGAAAGAGTCCAGTTTCAGTTTTCTGCATGTGACTGGCCGGTGTTCCCAACAGCATTTATTAAATAGGGAATCCTTTTCCTATTGCTTTTTTTGTCAGGTTTGTCAAAGATCAGATGGTTGTAGACGTATGGTGTTATTTCTGAGGCCTCTCTTCTGTTCCATTGGTCTATATCTCTGTTTTCATGCCAGTGCCATGCTGTTTTGGTTACTGTAGCCTTGTAGTATAGTTTGAGGTCAGGTGGCATGATGCCTCCAGCTTTGTTCTTTTTGCTTAGGTTTGTCCTGGCTATACTGGCTCTTTTTTGGTTCCATATGAAATTTAAAGTAGTTTTTTCTAATTCTGTGAAGAAAGTCAATGGTAGCTTGATAGAGATAGCATTGAATCTATCAATTACTTTGGGCAGTATGATCATTTTCATGATGTTGATTCTTCCTATCCATGAGCATAGAATGTTCTTCCATTTGTTTGTGTCCTCTCTTATTCCCTTGAACAGTGGGTTGTAGTTCTCCTTTAAGAGCCCCTTCATATCCCTTGTAAGTTGGATTCCTAGGTATTTTATTCTCTTTGTAGCAGTTGTGAATGGGAATTCACTCATGATTTGCCTCTCTGTTTGTCTGTTATTAATGTATAGGAGTGCTTGTGATTTTTGCACATTGATTTTGTACCCTGAGACTTTGCAGAAGTTGCTTATCAGCTTAAGGAGATTTTGGGCTGAGACAATAGGGTTTTCTAAGTATACCATCATGTCTTCTGCAAACAGAGACAATTTGACTTCCTCTTTTCCTCTTTGAATACACCCTTAATTTCTTTATCTTACCTGATTACCCTGGCCGGAACTTCCAATACTATGTTGAATAGGAGTAATGACAGAGGGCACCCTTGTCTCATGCCAGTTTTCAAAGAAAATGCTTACAGCTTTGGCCTATTCATCATGATATTGGCTGTGGTTTGTCAAAAATAGTTCTTATTATTTTGAGATACATTCCATCAGTACCTGGCTTATTGAGAGTTTTTAGCATGAAGGGTGTTGAATTTAATCAAAGGCCTTTTCTGCATCTATTGAGATAATTGTCTGGGTTTTGTAGTTTGTTCTGTTTATGTGATGTATTAAATGTATTGATTTCCATAAGTTGAACCAGCCTTGCATCCCAGGGATGAAGCTGACTTGATTGTGGTGGTAAGCTTTTTGATGTGCTGCTGGATTTCATTTGCTAGTATTTTATTGAGAATTTTTACAGTGATGTTCATCAAGCATATAGGCCTGAAATTTTCTTTGTTTGTTGTGTCTCTGCCAGGTTTTGGTATCAGGATGATGCTGGCCTCAGAAAATGAGTTAGTGAGGATCCCCTCTTTTTCAATTGTTTGGAATCATTTCAGAAGGAATGGTACTAGCTGGTCTTTGTACCTCTGGTAGAATTCGGCTGTAAATCCATCGGGTCTTGGACTTTTTTTTTGTTTGGTAGGCTATTAATTACTGCCTCAATTACAGAACTTGTTATTGTTCTATTCAGAGATTCGATTTCTTCCTGGTTTAGTCTTGGGAGGGTGTATGCATCCAGGAATTTTTCAATTTCTTCTAGATTTTCCAGCTTATTTACACAGAGTTGTTTATAGTATTATCTGATGGTAGTTTGTACTTCTGTGGGATCAGTGGTGATATCCTCTTTATCATTTTTTATTGTGTCTATGTGATTCTTCTCTCTTATTTTCTCTATTAGTCTGGCTAGCAGTCACTCTATTTTGTTGATCTTTTCAAAAAAACCAGCTTCTGGATTCATTGATTTTTTTTAAGGGTTTTCTACATCTCTACCTCCTTCAGTTCTGCTCTGATCTTAGTTTTTTTCTTGTCTTCTATTAGCTTTTGAATTTGTTTGCTCTTGCTTGCCTAGTTTTTTTAATTTTTTTTTTTTGCTGTAAATACTTAACATTGCCATTTTTATTCTCATCATGTTAATAATACATTTTGTTTTTATTTATATATTTTTTATTTATTTTTTATTATTATTATACTTTAAGTTCTAGGGTACATGTGCATAACGTGCAGGTTTTTTACATATGTATACTTGTGCCATGTTGGTGTGCTGCACCCATCAACTCGTCAACACCTATCAACTCATCAACACCCATCAGCTTGTCATTTACATCAGGTATAACTCCCAATGCAATCCCTCCCCCACCCCATAGTAGACCCTGGTGTGTGATGTTACCCTTCCCGAGTCCAAGTGATCTCATTGTTCAATTCCCACCTATGAGTGAGAACATGCGGTGTTTGGTTTTCTGTTCTTGCGATAGTTTGCTGAGAATGATGGTTTCCAGCTGCATCTATGTCCCTACAAAGGACACAAACTCATCCTTTTTTATGGCTGCATAGTATTCCATGGTGTATATGTGCCACATTTTCTTAATCCATTCTGTCACTGACGGACATTTGGGTTGATTCCAAGTCTTTGCTATTGTGAATAGTGCCGCAATAAACATACGTGTGCATGTGTCTTTATAGCAGCATGATTTATAATACTTTGAGTATATGCCCAGTAATGAGATGGCTGGGTCAAGTGGTATCTCTAGTTCTAGATACTTGAGGAATTGCCACACTGTTTTTCACAATGGTTGAACTAGTTTACAGTCCCACCAACAGTGTAAAAGTGTTCCTATTTCTCCACATCCTCTCCAGCACCTGTTGTTTCCTGACTTTTTAATGATTGCCATTCTAACTGGTGTGAGATGGTATCACATTGTGGTTTTGATTTGCATTTCTCTGATGGCCAGTGATGATGAGCATTTTTTCATGTGTCTGTTTGCTGTATGCATGTCTTCTTTTGAGAAATGCCTGTTCATATCATTTGCCCACTTTTTGATGGGGTTGTTTGTTTCTGTCTTGTAAATTTTTTGAGTTCTTTGTATGTTCTGGATATTAGCCCTTTGTCAGATGAGTACATTGCAAAAATTTTCTCCCATTCTGTAATTTGCCTGTTCACTCTGATGGTAGTTTCTTTTTCTGTGCAGAAGCTCTTTAGTTTAATTAGATCCCATTTGTCAATTTTGGCTTTTGTTGCTGTTGCTTTTGGTGTTTTAGACATGAAGTCCTTGCCCATGCCTATGTCCTGAATGGTATTACTTAGGTTTTCTTCTAGGGTTTTTACGGTATTAGGTCTAACATTTAAGTCTCTAATCCATCTTGAATTAATTTTTGTATAAGGAGTAAAGAAATGATCCAGTTTCAGCTTTCTACTTATGGCTAGCCAATGTTCCCAGCACCATTTATTAAATAGGGAGTCCTTTCCCCATTTCTTGTTTTTCTCAGGTTTGTCAAAGATTAGATGACTGTCAGGTGGGCTTCATCCCTGGGATTCAAGGCTGGTTCAACATATGCAAATCAATAAATGTAATCCAGCATATAAACAGAACCAAAGACAAAAACCACATGACTATCTCAATAGATGCAGGAAAGGTCTTCGACAAAATTCAACAGCCCTTCATGCAAAAACTCTCAGTAAATTCGGAATTGATGGAACGTATCTCAAAATAATAAGAGCTATTTATGACAAACCCACAGACAATATCATACTGAATGGGCAAAAACCATAAGCATTCCCTTTGAAAACTGGCACAAGACAGGGTTGCCCTCTCTCTCTCTACTCCTATTCAACATAGTGTTGGAATTTCTTGCTAGGGCAATCAGGCAAGAGAAAGAAATCAAGGGTATTCAGTTAGGAAAAGAAGAAGTCAAATTGTCCCTGTTTGCAGATGACATGATTGTATATTTAGAATACCCCATCATCTCAGCCCAAAATCTCCTTAAACTGATAAGCAACTTCAGTAAAGTCTCAGGATACAAAATTAATGTGCAAAAATTACAAGCATTCATATACACCAGTAACAGACAAACAGAGAGCCAAATCAGGAATGAACTTCCATTCACAATTGCGTTAAATAGAATAAAATACCTAGGAATCCAACTTACAAGGGATGTAAAGGACCTCTTCAAGGAGAACTACAAACCACTGCTCGGTGAAATAAAAGAGGACACAAACAAATGGAAGAACATACCATGCTCATGGATAGGAAGAATCAATATTGTGAAAATGGCCATACTGCCCAAGGTTATTTATAGATTCAATGCTATCCCCATCAAGCTACCAATGAGTTTCTTCACAGAATTGGAAAAAACTGCTTTAAAGTTCATATGGAACCAAAAAAGAGCCTGCATTTCCAAGACAATCCTAAGTCAAAAGAACAAAGCTGGAGGCATCACGCTACCTGACTTCAAACTATACTACAAGGCTACAGTAACCAAAACAGCATGGTACTGGTACCAAAACAGAGATATAGACCAATGGAACAGAACAGAGTCCTCGAATTAATTGTGTTTTTAGGGTGTTGATTTTAGATTTTTCCCGCTTTCTCCTGTGGGCATTTAGTGCTATAAATTTCCCTCTAAACAGTGCCTTAGGTGTGTCCCAGAGATTCTGGTACATTTTGTCTTTGTTCTCACTGGTTTTGAAGAACTTCTTTGTTTCTGCCTTAATTTCATACCCAGTAGTCATTTGGGAGCAGGTTTTTCAATTTCCATGTAGTTGTGCAGTTTTTAGTGAGTTTCTTAATCCTGAGTTCTAATTTGATTGCACTGTGGTCTGAGAGACCGTTTGTTATTATTTCTGTTCTTTTGCATTTGCTGAGGAATGTTTTACTTCTAATTACATGTCAATTTTAGAATAAGTGTGATGTGGTGCTAAGAAGAATGTATATTCTGATGATTTGGGTTGGAGAGTTCTGTAGATGTCTATTAGGTCCACTCGGTGCAGAGCCGAGTTCAAGTTCTGGATATCCTTGTTAATTTTCTGTCTTGTTGATCTGTCTAATATTAGCAGTGGGGTGTTAAAGTCTTCCACTATTATTGTATGGGAGTCTAAGTCTCTTTTTAGGTCTCTAAGAACTTGCTTTATGAATCTGGGTGCTCCTTTATTGAGTGCATATGTATTTCGGATAGTCAGCTTTTTTTGTTGCCTTGATCCCTTTACCATTATGTAATGCCCTTTTTTGTCTTTTTTGATCTTTGTTGGTTTAAAATCTGTTTTATTAGAGACTAGATTGCAACTCCTGCTTTTCTTTCTTTCTTTTTTTTTTCCATTTACTTGGTTAATCTTTCTTCATTACTTTATTTTGAGCCTTTGTGTGTCTTTGCACATGAGATGGGTCTCCTGAATATAGCACACTGATGAGTCTTGGCTCTTTATTCAATTTGCCAGTCTGTGTCTTTTAATTAGGGCATTTCATCCATTTACATTTAAGGTTAATGTTGTTATGTGTGAATTTGATCCTGTTATTATGATTCTAGCTGGTTATTTTGCTCATTAGTTGATGCAGTTTCTTCATAGTGTTGATGGTCTTTACAATTTAGTATGTTTTTGCAGTGGCTGGTGCTGGTTTTTCCTTTTCATGTTTACTCCTTCCTTCAGGAACTCTTATAAGGCAGGCCTGGTCGTGACAAAATCTCTTAGCACTTGCTTGTCTATAAAGGATTTTTTTTTTTTTTTTTTTTTGTGGGTTGTCTTTTCACTTTCTTTTTTTTTTTAATTAATTTATTATTATTATACTTTAAGTTGTAGGGTACATGTGCATAACGTGCAGGTTTGTTACATATGTATACTTGTGCCATGTTGGATTTTTTTATCTTTAGCTTATGAAGCTTAATTTGGCTGGATATTAAATTCTGGGTTGAAAATTCTTTTATTTCAGTATGTTGAATATTGGCCTCCACTGTCTTCTGGCCTGTAGGGTTTCTGCAGGGAGATCCATTGTTAATCTGATGGGTTTCTCTTTGTGGGTAACCCAACATTTCTCTCTGGCTGCCCTTAACATTTTTTCCTTCATTTCAACCTTGGTTAATCTGATGATTATGTGTCTTGGGTTGCTCTTCTTGAGGAGTATCTTTGTGGTGTTCTCTGTACATCCTGAATTTGAATGTTGGCCTGTCTTGCTAGGTTGGGGAAGTTCTCCTGGATAATATCCTGAAGAGCATTTACCAACTTGGTTCCATTCTCCCTGTCACTTTCAGGCACACCAATCAAATGTAGGTTTTGTCTTTTCACATAGCCCCATATTTCCTGGAAGGTTTGTTCATTCCTTTTCATTCTTATTTCTCTAATCTTGTCTTCACACTTTATTTCACTAAGTTGATCTTCAATCTCTAGTATCCTTTCTTCCCCTTGACTGATTTGGCTATTGATACTTGTGTATGCTTCACAACGTTCCCGTGTTGTGTTTTTCAGCTCCATCAGGTCATGTATGTTCTTCTCTAAACTGGTTATTCTCATTAGCAATTCCTCTAACCTCTTTTTGTTTTTTAAGATTCTTAGCTTCCTTTCTTTAGGTTAGAACATGCTCCTTTAGCTGGCATGAGTTTGTTATTACCCACCTTCTGAAGCTTACTTCTGTCACTTCCTCAAATTCATTCTCCATCTAGTTTTGTTCCATTGTTGGCAAGGAGTTGTGATCTTTTGGAAGAGAAGAGGCATTCTGGATTTTGGAATTTTCAGCCTTTTTGTGCTGTTTTTCCCTCATCTTTATGGATTCAATTGCCTTTGGTCTTTGATGTTGGTGACCTTCAGATGGGGTTTTTGTGTGGATGTCTTTTTTGTTGATGTTGATGCTATTCCTTTCTGTTTGTTGGTTTTCCTTCTAACAGGTCCCTCTGCTGCAGGTCTGCTGGAGTTTGCTGGAGGTCCACCCCAGACCCTGTTTGCCTGGGTATCCCCAGTGGAGGCTGCAGAACAGCAAAGATTGCTGCCTGTTCCTTCCTCTGGAAGCTTTGTCCCAGAGGGGCACTTGCCAGATGCCAGCCAGAACTCTTCTGTATGAGGTATTTGTTGACCCCTGCTGGGAGGTGCCTTCCAGTCAGGAGGCACGGGGGTCAGAGACCACTTGAGGAGGTAGTCTGTCCCTTAGTAGAGTTCAAGCACTGTACTGGGAGATCCACTGGTCTCTTCAGAGCTGGCAGGCAGGAACATTTAAGTCCACTGAAGCTGCACCCACAGCTCTTCCTTCCCCCAGGTGCTCTGTTCCAGGGAGATGGGAGTTTGATCTATACTCCCCTGACTGGGGTTGCTGCCTTTCTTTCAGAGATCCCCTGACCAGAGATGTGGAATCTAGAGAGTCAGTCTGCCTATAGTGTCTTTGGGGAGCTGTGGTGGTGTCCACCCAGTTCGAACTTCCCAGAGGCTTTGTTTACACTGTGAGGGGAAAACCACCTACACAAGCCTCAGTAATGGTGGATGCCCCTCCTCCCACCAAGCTGGAGCATCCCAGGTGGACTTCAGACTGCTGTGCTGGCTGTGAGAGTTTCAAGCCAGTGGATCTTAGCTTGCTGGGCTCCATGGGGGTGGGATCTGCTGATGTAGACCACTTGGTTCCCTGGTTTCAGCCACCCTTCCAAGGGTGTGAATGATTCTGTCTCACTGGCATTCCAGGTGCCACTGGTGTATGAAAAAATCCTCCTTCACCTAGTTCAGTGTCTTACCAAATGGAGGCCCAGTTTTGTGCTTGAAACCCAAGGCCCTGATGGTGTACGCACCTGAGGGAATCTCCTGGTCTGCAGGTTGCAAAGACCATGGAAAAAGTGTAGTATCTGGGCTGGAATGCACTGTTCCTCATAGCACAGTCCCTCACAGCTTCCCTCTGGTAGGGGAAAGAGTTTCCCGAACCCCTGTGCTTCCCAGGTGAGGCAACACCCCACCTTCCTTCAGCTTGCCATCCATGGGCTGCACCCACTGTCTAACCAGTCCCAATGAGATAAGCCAGTTACTCAGTTGGAAATGCTGAAATCACCCACCTTCTGCGTTGATCTCTCTGGGAGCTGCAGACCAGAGCTGTTCCTATTAGGCCATCTTGCCAGCCACCCTCATAATTGTTCTTAATGGTATGTATAATGGTGAATCTCTTTCAGCAGGTATCAATGGACTTTGCCCAGATCCATCAGAGGAATCATGATCTATGGCAACTATAGTCTTACAAAATGACTTCTTAAATAATAAGGCTTGAAAATCAAAATTACTCCTTGACTGATGCATGGGCTACAGAATGGATGTTGTGTTATCAGGCATTAAGCAACATTAGTCTTTGTACACCTCCATCACCTCCATCAGAGCTCTTGGTGACCTGGAGCATTATCAGTGAACGGTAATATTTTGATATGTGTGTGTGTGTGTGTCTGAGATATATATATATATATCAATCAAAGGATATGTAAAGGATTTTCAGAATGATAAATAAACATTGGCTTCAACTTAAATATACCAGCTGCATTATTCCCTAACAAGAGACTCAGCCTGTCCTTTGAAGCTTTGAAGCCAAGCATTGACGTCTCTCTAGCTATAAAAGCCCTAGTTGGCATCTTCTTCCAATAAAAGACTGTTTCTTCTACATGGAAAATATGTTTTTTAGTGTAGCTATCTGCATCAATTATCTTAGATAGATATTGTGGATAACTTGCTGCCATTTTTACATCAGCTCTTGCTGCTTCATCTTGCACCTTTATGTTATAGATGAGGATTCTTTTCTTAAACCTCATGAACCAGCCTCTACTAGCTTTCAACTTTTTTTCTGAAGCTTCCTCACCTCTCTTGCCCTTCATAGAATTGAAGAGGGTTAAGGCCTTGCTTTTGATTAGGCTTTGGAAATATTGTAACTAATTTCCTTTTCTATGCAGATTGCTCAAACTTTTTCTATATCAGCAATAAGGCTGTTTTACTTTCTTGTTATTCACGTGCTTACTGAAATAGCACTTTTAATGTCTTACAATAACTTTTCCTGTGCCTTCACAACTTGGCCAACTGTCTGTCTCAAGAGGCCCAGCTTTCAGCCTATCTTGGCTTTAGACATACCTTCCACAATAAACTTAATAATTTCTAGCTTTTGACTTAAAGCGAGAAGCATGTGATTCTTCCTTTGACTTGAACCTGTAGAGGCCATTGTAGGGTTATTAATTGCCCTAATTTTAATATTGTTGTGTCTCAAAGAATGTGGAGGTCTCATGAGGGAGAGATGGAGGAGCAGCCAGTTGGTGGAGCAGTCAGAATGCATACACCATTTATCAATTAAGTTCACTATCTTATAGAGCATGGTACATGGAGCCCGAAAACATTGACAATAGTAATATCACAGATCACTTATTACAGATCACAAACAGATATAATAACAATGTAAAAGTGAAACATTGCAAGAATTACCAAAATGTGACACAGAGACACAAAATGAGCATATGCTGCTGGAAAAAAAATGGTGCCTATTGACTTTCTTGACTCATGGTTGCCACAGATTTTCAATTTGTAAAAAAAAAATCACAATATCTGTGAAACACGGTAAAGTTAACTAGAGAGAGAGAAACACACACACACAGAAAGAGAGAGCGTAAACCCCATTTTAGAAGCAACAGGAGTGATTAACATTTTAAGAGATCAAGGAGAATAGTAAAACTTTTCATCTTGCCAAGTTCATGTTTCCTCACAAATAATTGCCTTAAGGAACTAAGTAACACATGTACAACCCAAATTTCCAGACCAAAAATTTGGTTGAATCCTAATTGAATTAGGAAAAGCCAAATATCTATGGACCTTATACAGATATAAGGTTTTTCTGTTTCTTGCACCTATCATTTCTTTGAAAATAATTATTTTTTAGGTTAAGTTTTCTTGTCTCCTTTATAGACACATCAAAAACACCAAGGAACTTTAGAATCCATTTCTTTAAACCACTGCCTTCTGGTATTTTTGGTCTTTACATATTCTGATACATTGCAAAATTGAGACAATATTTTAATATCATAAAGAGGAATAAGAATTTCCAGAGACTGTTTAAAGGCATTGGTTGATGAAGTTCAGAGAAAGCTATTATGCCATGGGTCTTATCTCCTTTGAACTGAAGTGAAGTAGCTAAATAATTGTAATTGATATTACCATCTACTGAATCTAAAGTATAGCTGAGGTGACATTTTTCTGCTACTTGCTTTCTTTGATTTTTGTGAAAAATCATTTAAATTCTTGGGAATTGTAATGTGTTTTTCTCCTCACCAGATTGGAAGTATTTTGAGGTTAGAGGCAATTTATTTGTTTTGTTCTTGAACAATCACTCCCCCACATTCCCTTTCTCCACACACACAATGGCAGTAAATTGCTTAATATATTAAAGGTATTTGATACAATTGTATTAATACAATACCCTCAGTCCCACAAGGTATACAATACAGAAATAACTGTTCTGAGAATAACAATTTTTAGATGGGTGAATCGACAAGAGCAGAATCAGTTTTTCCAAAACAATCTAATGTGTTGAACTAAAGCTGCTATTTCAGCAGTTACATCAGTAGTGTATAGAAGACCTGCTCTAAGCTGGCGGAGAGTAAGAAAGCTGGGACTTCGTCATTCAAGGTCAGTCTAGAAGGGAAAATAATTAGCAAGTCAAAAGGGAAAGGAGGGAGGGCAAATGTGGAATCAAGAAGGAGTCTTGTGAAATGAGAAATGCTTGAGGTGATGGATACCTTATTTACCCTGTTGTGATTATTACGCATTTTATGCATGTATCAAAATAACTCATGTACTCCATAAATATATACACTTACTTTGTACCCATATAAATTAAAAATATATATTTTTTAAAAAGGAGCTTTGTCTCGGTAAGGGTCCATTTATAAACTGATTTCATATGTGCGACTTCAGGTAGAGTTTCCTAGCACGCTAGATACTTTATTTTTCTCTATTGGGTGTATCTATCTCTGAATTTCTTTCTGACTCTAGTGAAGAAAGCACTGATGATCAAGGCAAATTAAAGGCTGTGAACTAATTGCTCCAATTTGCCAAATACATAGGGTCTTGTCAAGCTATATCTCACCAAGAGAGAAGTCTTGTTTGGAGATGTTTTGTGTGTGTGAGGTGGGGGGGGGCGGGGTGGGGGGAGTGGGCATGTGCATGCATGTGTATGTGTTTGTGTTTGTGAGAGAGAGACAAAGAGGAGACAGAAAGTTACAGTGAGAGAGTGACAGAGGCTCCTTTTCCTCTCAAATAAGTCCAGACAATGCATATGCAAATAGACCCACCCTTACTCTGCCATGGGGTAATCAATCATCTTGAGGGAATATGTAGGAAAGGGAACTAGGCAGTTGGTCTGAGTATTAGAGTGAGATGCTTGCTGTTGAAGGTGAATGCTCTATTTAGTAATTTGGCCTTGGATTTGGCAAGGAATAAATCCATACAGGGCCTTTGACTGTCTTTGTTAGATCTCAAGACTTTAAAAAATGTGCTATAGTAACCCTCTTTCTGCCAGAGATTATAATTATACTTTTACACCCATGCCCCATGGCAGGAAGGGAATATTTCTTTGAGATTCCCTCTGCATTGCTTCTTCTTTTGATACGGGAGAGGCACTGTTTCTGGCAACACATAATCTGTACCATAACAACCGTTGCCATTTTTGTTTTCTGGGTAGATTTAGTTAGGTTGACAATGTTTCAAATTCTATCTATAGTCTTTTCCCATGTACATTTATTTCTGGCCATCTAAATATGGGGAAAATGTTGACACCCAGGTGGGTCTAGTGTGATGTTACATGCACAAATTTATAAAATCCAGAATCTTTTCTCATGTATTTTATAGCTACAGTCCAGAGGTTCCAATGGAACTTAGGGAGTATTATTTGATTGGTGGAAGAGGGTGTGTCAGGTTAAAACTGAGAATATGGAGACAGAGTACTTCACATTTTACGTATAAGTTTCTCATGGGAATAGTACATTATGATTACTGCAAACAGCAATTGTGACACCACTTGACTATGCTTATGGGAGAACACCTGCCAGGTTAACAGATCAGGATTTTTTTCAAGGGCAAAGATTATGATAATCAAGATGATTGGCCTGTGATAAAATTATTCAGTGATGTCAGGGGGCAAGATGGTGTAGCAGAAGAGGATGGAGACTGAGAGTCAGAACTCTGGGTTCTATTTCAGATTCTGACACGGATCTATTAGATAATGCAGATTTAATTACTTCTCTGAGCTTCAAACTTTTTTTTTTTTTTTTTTTTTTTTTGAGATGTAGTCTCGTCTATCGCCCAGGCTTGAGTGCAGTGGCGCGATCTCCGCTCACTGCAAACTCCGCCTCCCAGGTTCACGCCATTCTCCTGCCTCAGCCTCCCGAGTAGCTGGGGCTACAGGCGCCCGCCACCTCGCCCGGCTAATGTGTGTGTGTGTGTTTAGTAGAGACGGGGTTTCACCATGTTAGCCAGGATGGTCTCGATTTCCTGACCTCGTGATCCACCCGCCTCGGCCTCCCAAAGTGCTGGGATTACCGGCATGAGACACTGCGTCCGGCCGAGCTTCAAAATTCTTTATTGGCAAAATGAAATAGCGGGATTGGATAATTACCATGGACCTCTTTAGCTTTGACATTATACAATTATCCAAATCCTAATGAAAGTGTTCTCTTCTCGTGTTTTTACTGTACCACAAACCTGTGAGGTAATGGTACCTAAGAGCTGGTTTTGGGATCTCATAACTAAAAAACAAGTTAGGTGGATAAAGGCTCTTTTGTTGGTCTGACATTTAAAGAGAACAAATGTCTTCTTACTAAACCATTTCCAATATATAGGCTAAATGCCCAAAAGGGACCAATCCTTAAACATGGCCAGTCAGATCATTACATATCTGAAAGAGCCAAGTACCCTAATTGAAGGCACTGTCCTCTAGTCTAAAATCAAAACTCCATGTCTATTAAGAAAAAATAGGAAAGGATGGAAAATAAACACAACAAAAAGCCTGTTTTAAAAAGTTTGTCATTGACTATTCCGAAACCTTTTTTCAATACATGCCTCAGTCATCATCATAGTTCAGAACCTAATCTCATTATATTTACATCATTCCACCAGTCTTCTTGCTATCCTTTATTTTGCTATTTATTCTTTTTTTCTCTATCCTGCATCACACTACCAAACAAATCTTCCCAAAGCTTTATTTGCATGATTCCATCCGCCACTAGTCAAGGATATCCATTAATTGACTTGTAAATCAAATCAAAATTCCTCCATTCAGTAAACATGACCATTCCTTAACATGTTACCATATTTGCGTTAACCTCATCATATTCCTTCTGAACATAACTCTCTGTCCTGGCCAGATTTGCTTCATTATCATATTTTGTTTACTAGTGTCTCCATGTTTTTCTTAACAGAATCTGTGCTTCATTTTTGGAATACTTTCTCTGCTGATCCATTGGAATTACGTCCTTCAAAACCTAGCTTTTAACTCTTTATGTTTAAGAAGTGTTTCTTGTGGTTTTAATTGACAAATGATAATTGTATATATTTATGGAGTGTATAGTAAATTTCAATACATACAATGTGCAGTGATCAAATCAGGGTAGTTGACATATCTAGCACCTCAGTCATTTATCATTGGTTTATGTTGTGACCATTCAAAATCCTTTTCTCTAGCTACTTAAAAACATATAATAAATGATTTTTGTTATAGTCACCCTACAGTGCTATACAACACTAGAACTTATACCTCCTATCTAGATGTAATTTTGTATCCTTTAACTAATCTTTCCCTATCCCATGTACCCTTCCCAGCCTCTAGTAACCATTATTCTACTCTCTACATCTATGAGATAAACACTTTTAGCCTCTGCACATCCATTCACACCCAGATTACTGTACTGATATCTGTTGACTTGCCATAACTGTCTTATTTTAATAGTTCTTTTCTTAAGTATTACATATTCATTGAAAACACTGCAAGAAATAGTGATAAGCAAAAATAAGAAAATTTAAGAGTAATCCACACTCTACAAGAAGAGTCCTCAAACTATAGTGTGCAGAAGAATCACCGAGATACTTGCTAAAACTTGAGAATCTCAGGCTTCTTCCTCAGATTTTTTGATTCAGGAAGTTTGTGATGGAACCAAGGAATCCAAATTCAAGTGCCTAGGTGGCTCTGATGTGAGTAGTCTCCAGACCATACTGTGGGAAACACTGCTTGTGTCAGGGGTCCCTATTATACTTCCTCAGAGAATGTATTACTGTTTTAAGGTACATAAAAAAGGGCCATATCTGTCTTGTTCACCACTATATCTTACAGGGTTTTGTAGGTGCTTGAAAATACCTCATGAAGGAATGAGTGAATTTCTTTGTAAAAATATTTTTATTTTATCAAATTACAACAGTAATTCATGCTTGTGTGAATAAATGAAAAATAAAATGAAAAAATAGAGCACAAAGATATAAAAATAAGCAAAACCTGTTATCTACTTTATACTCTTCATTTTCCTCCCTGATACTGAAATAACTAGTGAAAACCTGATTTGTGTCCGAGACCAATTCTAACTGGACGAATTTGCCAACTTATGGAATAATGAAAGTAATTACACAACTGGAAATAATAACTATTCACACCTTCACTTATTTCTTTGAATCCAAGAGTGTTAAATCTAGCAGGAAATTCAGAGAACCTAAAAATGACTGCCATTATTAAATAGATTTTAAAATCTTGAGGTTTATAAAGGAAAAATGGTAACTTTGATATATATGTGAATGAAGATTCATCAGGATTTAGATTAGATATGTCAGACAAGAGCAACGAAGAAGAGAAATGAAAAATAATTTTAAGGCTGTCAATCTAATATAACAGGTGAATGATGGTGTCAATGGTGTTAAAAGCCAGAGTGCTGTCTGGGTGGGGGGAGGGGGGGCGTAAAGTGAATTTATTTTTTAACAAGTTAAATTTCAAGTGTCAGAAATTCATAAAAAAGGGATTTATTAACAGTTTGACTGAAGTTATCTTTGTAAATTGGAGAACAGGGACTGGTTGGGATTACAAATCAAACATTTTAGCTCTATTTCTGCCACTAACTGTCCATGCAGTTCTGGAAAGTTATAATTTCTCTGACTCTCAAGTTTTCTCATTTGCACATACAGATAATAAATCTGCATATCATACAAAGTACTATGGGGAACATAGAAAAATGTATGTGAACATATACGATGATGTAAAAGTTGCTCATAATTGCATTTCCAGCTCACTAGTGGCACTTCACATGGGTCTCATGATGTTATTCAATGTTTATGGTATTGCACTAAACACAGTGAGAAATACACGGGAAGCGCCAAGAGATCCCTTTTTACTGGGGCACAATTTCCTGGAGAGGCAAACTGCCCACAGGGAAATAATTAATGTAACTTGACATTTTAAGCAGAGAGTTTCAACACTTGCACTCACTCCAGTAGCAACAGCAGGTGGATGTGAAACTATTACAATAACACAATATATTCTACAGTTAATTTTATGCAGCTAAGATTGAATGCTGTGTCTTTACGTTTCTCTTGACTTGGAGTAACACCATGTATGGTTTGTAAGTGTGTGTGTACGTTTTAATACATTTTACCTTTTTGTAACAACAAAAAAGTTGCTCATAATTGAATTAAGTGCTCAGTTGAGTCTAAATGCACATGAAAGCACTTTGAATTTTTAAAAAAGTGTTATACACAAATTTTGATTATTATTTTTACTATTACTTTTGAACACCCATATAGTGTTATACTAAGAACCATATGAAATGACCTGAAAAGATAATTGTGGCCTTTTGAGATATTTAAGGCTGTCACTCAACCCTAATTACATACATCATTGCCAAGAAATGCCCACATTTAACATCTAGGAAGACCTTGTCAATTCCTATTTGTTTGAGTGTGTGTGTGTGTGTGAGTGTGTGTGTGTGCATGTGTCTGGAGTCTCCACGAATTCTTCAGGAATGAAAATCCAGTCTTTCTCACTTGGTTTTACTTGAGACAACCTCTTTCCCTGGGCCCTGGGCCCTTTGCAAATGTAAGGATATTCTGTGCTACTTCTTAAACTGCTGTTATAAAAACGGTTTATGTATTTGAACAAAGTTGGAGAGGTATTATTGTATCATATTTTAATGAGCCATATTCAGCTGGGTTTTTTCTACCTAAACAAATAGTAATTCAACACAATGAATCCTTATTATTCCATATGACAACTTCCCTTTTTTGGTTTTCTTACCCCTCCCAAAACCATCTTGAATGACTTGATTCTAAGTGGGCATTGTAACTCAGAGGTGTGTTCTCAGTTTCACCTTTTTTCCTACTTCTTTCTCCTCCTCTCTTTTAGCAAACATTCTCACAAATATACCCTCTACCACCAGCAGTGGCATAACAAACAATAAGGAAATGACTTGTACTATTCTATGGGTCTCTATGTTCAGTTCAGTTCAGTCAGAACTTGCTGAGTAACTACTATGTGCAGGGCCATTTGCTAGGTTGTATAAAGTGACAAACAGAAAATAAAGTAGCATTGTTAAGCATCTATTATGTGCTAGGCACTCTGCTAGAGGATTTTCCTAACAACTCTGTGATATAAGTACAGTTAACTTCAGTTTTCTGATGAAAAAACTGAGACTCATGGAAGTCCAAAGTTTCTGCCTCTAAGACGTGTCCAAGGTTCCTGACTTCAAGACATCAGTTGTGGTTGGACAAAGCTCATAAACATAAACAGTTTACAAATATGAAATAATAATATGAGGAAGTGTAAAATTCTGGTTTTAGGGACTCGGAGACATGGAAAACCCTTATGAGCTTTAGTAATTGGGAAAGGCTTAAAGGAGAAATTATACCTGAGTTGAGCATTGAGAAATGTGTAAAATTTGGATAATCGTAATAGCAAGAGAAGGTGCTCCAAAAAGGAAGGAAAGAGTGGTGAGAGTTGACGTGTGTTCAATGAGAAAACCAACATGACCAGAGCAGATTCATCTTCTTGGAGAGAAACAGAAAGGAACCACATTTTGGAGGACTTTAAAATTCTTCTGACAATAGGGAGATCAATCAACGTAGGTTTTCAATCAGGTTTGAATAGTAATTTATTCAGTAATTACTTCTTGAGAGCCAACTATGTGTAAGGCACTGTGACGTGATGAAAGCAGGGAAGATTAAATCTGATGCAGTATGGTCGATATATAGAGCAAAGAGACAGGTGATTAGGAGATAATTTAGAATTTTATTGCCATAATTCAATCATGAATTGATTTAAAAGTGTTACCCAGGGTATAAGTGTCAAGAAAAAAAAGAAAGAATGAATTTTAGGTACATTTTGAAAGAACAATAGATAGGACTTGGTCACTCTGTATGCTGCAAGAGGGATAGTGACAGGGAAGGAATAGGTAGTGTCAACAGCGTCTCCAAGTTTTCAAGTTTGGGTGACTAGAAAATGTCACAGATAAAAAGAGACACCTTGGGAATATGTACTAGTTTAGAAGCATGGTATGAGGAGATTAAAAATGGATTCTAGGAATATATCTGAAGTGTAAGTGGATCTTCTCAATGCATATATCTGGCAAGTAGGTGATACTGGAGTACTGAAAGAGATGGAGACACTATGCCTAGCTCAGGCCATGGGCTCCTAAAGATCAGAGTTATCAATGTGATTATCACATACTAAAGTAACATTGTTAAGCATCTATAATGCTTCCAGGAAAGAATGTTACCAGTTATTGTTGAGCATAGGTCTCTTGCCTCAGTCTTAGTCTAATCAGGATTCAACTGCAAGCAACTATAGCATCATTCTGTAGTTCATATGCATACACCCACAATCCTTCTCTCCCTTTACCTTGTGCTCTAGGTCAATAATTCAAAGAGTAAGAACATTTAACATGAATCTAACCTTTCATATTTTTAAGAGTACAATACAGTATTCTTAACTATATAGGCACAATGTTGTACAGCAGATCTCTAGAATTTACCAATTTTGCATAGCTAAAATGTTACTCTCATTGAATTACAACTCCCCATTTACCCTCCTTCCAGTCCCTTGAAACCACCACTCTACGTCCTGTTTCTGAGAATGACAATTTTAGACACCATGAATAAGTGAAATCAATGTTCTCACAATAATAAAACAAAACAAAAACAGAAAGAGAGAACATACTATGTCAAGTTCAAAAACCTTTTTGAGTCAACTTAAACTCCCTACTGGCCATGTTAAAGGAATTTGAGCATCACTATGAAAAATAACAAGCAATGAATAGAAATGCATCAAATATATTAAAATGCATGAGTTCATAATGATGCTTAAATAAAACAAAACAAAATAACAAAATGCCCATAATCCTCATGACATTCACATCTTATGTTTTCTTTTTAAACACATCTACGTCATGGCTCAAAGCATAATTGACAATTTAAATTATAGCCTACTATACCATTTACACATTTTAGTAACTAAAGTATATCATATACTCTATGAGGCAGAATGCCATCTGTTGAGCCATTATTTTAATAAGAATTGAGCACCCATGCATTTGTTGTCTATAATTAAGAAATTAAATTTTCTAGTATTTGTAAAAATAGAGTGCTGTGAACTCATCACAAAGAGTAATTTTTTTACTTTATTTCTTAGGAGACAATATAGTGTAGTAGAAAGAGTACTGATACAGGGTCCAGAAGTCTGAACTCTATACCTTGGTCTGCTATTTTAAAAGTATATTGTTTTGGAGAAGACTTTCTCAGCCAGGGGACAAGTTCTATGATCCTTTCCAGTTCTAACATTTTTCAATCTAATGAAAATTATCTCTGACTAATACTTTCAGTTCACTGCAGAGAGTTTGTCTATTTGAGAAAAAAAGCATTTGTGGGATACCCACAAGTGTGGATTTTAATAATTGCTATTATGGCTTGTTAATTTTTGTTCGTACATACACATATAATGTTCTTAGCTTAATTTTACCAAGTTGATCAACTAATCCAATTACTTGTTATTCTATTTAATAAGAAAGAAATAAGGTGAGAATAGAGCCCACTGACTTTTGCATACCTGTCTTCTATTTATACATGGGAGTAAAATGTTATGCAGCAGCCAGACAATCTTTATTGACAAAACATTTTTGGCACTTAGGATTGTTTTTTCTTTGATATTACATACTTCAGCTAATGGACTCAACATGGCCACTTTTAAATTGCTTTGATAAAGTGTGTCATTGAGACAGAAAAGAGAAAAAAAGCATTGACACATGGCAATTTTGTACCTTTAAGAAGCCTCCATAATATGGAAAAATGGATGGTAGTATGACTGGCAATCTGCTTCCACAGTGCAAATGGAGAGTTTATTGCCAATCTTAACATTTAATTTATATTATATGAACCAATTGAGAGTGCATTCATAGATGATAAAGCATTGGGATAATTTTTAATATATTCTAAAGTTTCTGGTAATTATCAAGCCCTGATCATTAAAATAATGCCGTTGATCCTAGGCAAGCCCAGAAATCAAGAGAGTGAAACATATGCCTGCCTATTGCTATAGCCTTCTATTTTATGCATTTATATTTCATTCGATAAATGGTTATTGAATGTCTACTGCTATAGTACCTTTTTTTTATTTTTTGCTGTTAGAATTGGAAATTCCATTGTAGAGCGTATGCAGCTGTCTCTAAATTCAAAAGAGGTGGCTCAGAGTGGAGAAATCAATGACAATTGGTAGAAAGAATCAGCCCACAACTCAGTGCTTCACTAGGTAGGTCTTACTGAGACAGAATTCACAGTAGTTATCTGAGCTCGGAAGGCAAAGTTGGGGAAAAATTTGGTGTCAAGATGTCAGTCAGTGGAATTATGAAGAGGATGAGCCAGAAACAAGGAGTTTGGAGAGCTTGTGAAAAGTAGGGCAGTAACAGCTGTAGTGTTATAATAAAATAATACCTGATAAACTTCTTCCGCCTATACTCTTTCTGGGTGATCTCATATAGTGTCACGGTTTTAAACATCATTTATACTTTGATGACTACCAGATTAATATACCCAGCCGCTATCTCTCCTCTTGTCTTCAGACTGCTGTATCCAATTGTCCACTTGACATTTCCACTTGCTATCAAATTGGTATGCAAACTTAACCAGAGGAAGGAGGTGGAGCAAGATGGTGAAATGGAAAGCTCCTCTGATTCACCCCTGCTGCAAGGACACCAAGTTAACAACTATCTACACAGAAAAAAACACCTTCGTAAGAGTCAAAAAACCAGGTGAACACTCATATACCTGGTTTTAACAACTTCATATCCCTGAAAGAGGCACAGAAGAGATAAAGAAAATAGTCTTGAATCGCTGACGCCACACCTCCCCCAGCCCCTGTGCAGCAGAATGGTGCTGAGAGCCTCTCTGGACACTGAGGGAGTGAGAAGACAACAATTGTGAGGCATTGAACTCAGTGCTGTCCTGTTAGAGCACAGAGGAAAATCAGACCAAACTCAGTTGATGCACAGCAACAGTGGAACCATTTAAACCACCTCAAGCCAGAGAAGAATCACCAATCCCAGCAGTCTGAAACTTGAGTGCTCTCAAAACTTTCCACCAAGGGCCAACATGCTTTCAGTCTCAAAGTAAACTTAAAAAAGTATCTAGGCCATAAGAACTGCAACTCATAGGCGAGTCCTACGATTGAACAAGGCCCAGAGATAGTAGACTTGGAGAACATTAAACATACAGAGACAGCAGCTGGGACAGCCAAGAGAATGCTGGCATCACCCCTCCCCTAAGCCAAGATCATACAGCTTGAGGCTCCAAAAGAGGCCCCTTCCTTCTGCTTGAGGAGAGGTGAGGAAGAGTGGGAAGACTGTGCTTTGCATTTTGGATACCAGCTCAGCCACAGTAAGATAGGGCAGTGGTCAGGGTCATGAGGTCCCTATTCCAGCCCCTAGCTCCCAAATGACATTCCTAGACACACCTTGGGCCAGAAGAGAAGCAACAGCCTTGAAGGAAATAACCCAGTCCTGCCAGCGTTCATCATCTGCCTGCTAACTGAAGAGCCCTTGGGCCCTGAGTAACCAGCAGCAGTACCTAGGTACTACACCGAGGGCTTTGGTGAGTGTCTGAGGCTTGCCAGCTTTATGTGAGACTCAGTATATTACAGCTGTGGTGGCTATGAAACAAAACTGCTTCAGAAAATCAGAGGGAAAAGTAAAAGCGGCTTTGTCTTGCATCTTAGGTACCAACACTACCACAGAAGGGTAGAGCACCAAGCAGGCACTTGGGGCACCCAATTCCAGGACTAGACTCTTGAAAGGCATTTTGGGACCTGCTCTGGGTCAGAGGGGAGCACACCACCCTAAACAGTGCATTCCAGACCAGGTAGCATTCACCACAAGCTGACTTACGAGCCCTTGGATATTAAGGGAACATTGTCAGTAGTCTGGCAGTACTCCTCATGGCCAAGGGTCATGGTCGCTACAGGGTGAGGCTCCTCTGCCTTTGGAAAGGGGAGGGAGGAGTGGGAAGGACTGCATCTTATGGCTTGAGTGTTAGTTTAGCCGCAATACAATAGAATACCATGTAGGCTTCTAAGGTTTTTGACTGTAGTACCTCAGTTCCCAACAACACCTCTGGACCCAGCTGGGGCCTGGGGACCTCGCCAACCTGAAGGGAAGGACACAGACCTAGCTGGCTTTGCCATCTGCTGATTATAGAGGACTGGGGCCTTGAACGAACATTGGCAGTAGCCAGGGAGTGGTTACAGTAGACCTTGGGAAAGACCTTGTGCTGTGCTGGCTTCAGGTCTGACCTAGTGCAGTCATAGTGGTGGTGGCCACAGGGATGCTTGTGTTTTCCACTCCCAGCTTTAGGTGGCTCATAACAGAGACAGAGACTCTGTGTGTTTGGGAGAAAGTAAGGGAAAATAATAAGAGTCTTTGATAATGCAGACAATTCCCCCAGATCTTAACCAAGACTATCAGACTGGTACCTCTACAAGTCTCCAAGAACAACACTGATAATTCAAAATAGTTGTATTGAAGAAACTCACAGAAATTCAAGGTAACACCAAGAAGGAATTCAGAATTCTATCAGATAAATTTAACAAAGAAACTGAAATAATTAAAAATAATCAAGCAGTAATTCTGAAGCTGAAAAATGCAACTGGTATACTGAAAAATGGATCAGAGTCCTTTAATAGTAGAATTGATCAAGCAGAATAATTAGTGAGCTTGAAGACAGGCAATCTGAAAATACACAGAGGAGGAAAAATAAACAAAGAATAAAAAACAATGAATCACATCTATGGGATCTAGAAAATAGCTTCAAAAGGGAAAATCTAAGAGTTACTGGCCTTAAAGAGGAAGTAGAGAAAGACACAGGGGTAGAAAGTTTATTCAAAGAGGTAATAACAGAGAACTTCCCGAACCTAGAGAAAGATATCAATATCTAAGTGAAATGGTTTGGCTGTGTCCCCACTCAAATTTCATGTTGAATTGTATTCTGCATAATCCCCACATATCGAGAGAGGCCCAGTGGGAGGTGATTGGATCAGAAGGCCAGTTTTCCCCATACTGTTCTTGTGATTGTGATTGAGTTCTCACAAGAGCTGATGATTTTATAAGTGTTTGACAGTTTCTCCTTCACATGCTCACATTCTCTCCTGCCACCTTGTGAAGAAGGTGCCTGCTTCTCCTTCTGCCATGATTATAAGTTTCCTGAGGCCTCCCCAGCCTTGCAGTGCAGTAAGTCAGTTAAACCTCTTTCCTTTATAAATTACACAGTCTTGGGTATTTCTTTACTAGAAGTGTGAGAACGGACTAATATATAAAGTTACAAGAAGGGTATAGAACACCAAGTAGATTTAACCCAAAGAAAATTACCACAAAACATTTAGTAATCAAACTCCCAAAGGTCAAGGTTAAAGAAAGGATCCTAAAAGCAGCAAAAGAAGCAAAAGAAAAGAAACAAATAACATATAATGCAGCTCCAATATATCAGGCAGCAGACTCTTCAGTGGAAACCTTACAGGCCAGGAGAGAGTGGCATGACATATTTAAAGTACTGAAGGAGGAAAAAAATTTACTCTAGGATAGTACATTCAGTGAAAATACACTTTAAACACGAAGGAGAAATAAAGACTTTCCCAAAAAATGTAGAGAAATTTCATCAATACCAGACCCATCCTACAAGAAATGCTAAAAGGAGTACTTTAATCAGAAAGAAAATTACATTAATGAACAATAAATAATTATCTGAAGGGGCCGGGCACAGTGGCTCATGCCTGTAATTCCAGCCCTTTTGGGAGGCCGAGGAGGGTGGATCACGAGGTCAGGAGATCGAGACCATCCTGGCCAACATGGTGATACCTCGTCTTTACTAAAATACAAAAAATTAGCTGGGAGTAGTGGCATGCGCTTGTAGTCCCAGCTACTTGGGAGGTTGAGGCAGGGGAATTGCTTGAACCTAGGAGGTGGAGGTTGCAGTGAGCTGAGATTGCACCACTGCACTCCAGCCTGGCAACAGAGCAAGACTCCATCTCAAATAATAATAATAATAATTATCTAAAGGTACAAAACGTACTGATAATAGTAAGTACACAGAAAAACATAGAATATTATAACACTTTTACTGTGGTGAATAAACTACTCTTATCCTAAGTAGAAAGATTAAATGATGAACCAGTGAAAAATAATAATTACAATAACTTTTCAAGACAGAGTCAGTACAGTTAAATATAAATAGAAACAATAAAAAGTTAAAAAGTGGGGGACAAAGTTAAGGCAAGTTTTATTAGTTTTATTTTTACTTCTGTGTTTGTTTATGCAAATAGTGTTACATTTTTATCAGGTTAAAATAATGGGCTCTAAGAGAGTACTCACAAGCTTTCTGGTAACCTCAAACAAAATATATATACAATTGATGCACAAAAAATATAAAGAAGGAAACTTAATCATATTATCAGAGAAAATAATCTTCACGAATGAAAGACAGAAATGAAAGAAAGAAGACCACAACTCAACCAGAAAACAAATAACAAAATGGCAAGATTAAGTTCTTACTTATCAATAATAATGTTGAATGAAAATGGACTAAACTCTCCAATCAGAAGACATAGCCTGGCTGAAAACATGAAAAAACAAGAGTCATTGAAATTCTGCCCAGAAGAAACACACTTCAACTATCAAGACACACGTAGACTGCAAATAAAGGGCTGGAACAAGATATTCTATGCCAATGGAAACCGCAAAAGAGCAAGAGTTGCTATACTTATAATAGAAAAAAACAGATTTCAAGACAAAACCATCAGAAGAGACAGAGAAGATCATAATATAATGATAAAAAGGCCAATGTAACAAGAGGATATAAGAATTGTAAATATATACGCACCCAACATGGGAGCACCCAGATACATAAAGGAAATGTTATTAGAGCTAAACAGAGAGAGAGATCACAATAAAATAATAGCTGGAGACTTCAACACCCCACTTTCAGCACTGGACAGGTCTTCTACACAGAAAATCAACAAAGAAACATCAGACCTAATCTGCACTATGAACTAAATGAATATAACACATATTTGCAGAACATTTTATTCAAGAGTTGCAGAATAAACATTCTTCTCCACAGGACATAAATCATTCTCAAGGACAGACCATATATATAGCCACAAAATAAGTCTTAAACCATTCAAAAAATTCAATTAATATCAAGTTTTTTTTCTGACCACAATAGAATAAAACTAGATATTAGTAACAAGAGGAATTTTGGAAACTATACGAATACATGAAAATTAATATGATCCTGAAGTACCAGCGGGTCACTGAATATATTAATAAGAAAATTAAAATGTTTTTGAAACAAATGACAATGAAAACACAACATGCCAAAACCTATGGGATACAGCAAAACCACTACCCAGAGAAAACCTTATAAGTGCCTACATCAAAAAAGACCAAAAACGTCAAGCAAACAATCTAATGATGAATCTAAAAGTAGTAAAACAGGAGCAAATCAAATCCAGAATTAGTAGAAGAAAATGAATAATAAATAACAGAGCAGAACAGAAATAATGAAAGTGAAATAAAAAATACAAAAGATCGCCTGTAATCCCAGCACTTTGGGAGGCCAAGGCAGGCGGATCACGAGGTCAGGAGATCAAGACCATCCTGGTTAACACGATGAAATCCCGTCTCTACTAAAAAATACCAAAAATTAGCCGGGCATGGTGGCGGGCACCTGTGGTCCCAGCTACTCGGGAGGCTGAGGCAGGAGAATAGAGTGAACCCAGGAGGCGGAGCTTGCAGTGAGCTAGATCGCGCCACTGCACTCCAGCCTGGGCGAAGAGTGAGACTCCGTCTCAAAAAAAAAAAAAAAAAAAAAAAAAAAAAAAAAAAAAAAGACAAAAGATCAGTACAATATCTTGCTTTTTTTGAAATGTTAAACAACATTGACAAATTTTTAGTCAGACTAACCGAGAAAAAAATAGAGAAGAGCCAACTAAATAAAATCAGAAGTGAAAAGGGGGATGTTACAATTGATACTGCAGAAATTCAAAGGATCATTAGTGGCTGCTATGAGTAACTATATGCCAATAAATTAGAAAATCTAGAAGAAATGGACAAATTCCTAGATACACACAACCTACTAAGATGGAACTAGGAAGAAATCCAAAACCTGAACAGAACAGTAACAAGTAACAAGAACAAAACTGCAATAAAAAGTCTCCCAGTAAAGAAAATCCTGGGAGCTGAGGGCTTCACTGCTGAGTTTTACCAAACATTTAAAGAGGAACTAATACCAATCATACCTAAACTATTCCAAAATATAGAAGAGGAGGGAATATTTCCAAACCCATTCTATGAGACAAGTATTACTCTGATATGAAAACAAGACAAAGAAACATCAATAAAGAAAAAGAAAAAGAAAACTGCAAGCCAAAGTCTCTGATGAATATTGATGAAGAAACGTGCAATAAAATACTAGTAATCACAATTCAACAATACATGGAAGGATTATACATCATGACCTAGTGAGATATATCACTGATATACAAGGGTGATTCAACATACAGAATCAATCAATCAAACATCATATTAAAAGAATGAAGAATAAAAACCATATGATCCTTTCAATTGATGCCAACAAAGCATTTAATAAAATTCACCATCTCTTCATGATAAAACAGCTTTAACAAACTGGGAATAGAAGAACATACTTCAACATAATAAAAGTCATGTATGACAGACCTACAGCTAGTATCATACTGAATGGCAAAGAACTGAAAGCCTTTCCTTTACAATTTGGAACATGACAAAGATGCCCACTATTAGCACTGTTATTCAAAGCAATACTGAAAGTCCTACCTGGAGCAATCAGACAAAAGAAATATACAAAAGGGCATCCAAATTGAAAAGGAAGATGTAAAATTATCTTTGTTTGCAGATGATATAATTTTGTATCTGGAAAAATCTAAGGACTCCACAAAAAAACCCATTGGAGCTGATAAACAAATTGGATAAACTTGCAGGATACAAAATCTATGTCCAAAAATCAGTAGCATTTCTATAAGCCAACAGTGAACAATGTGAAAAAGAAATAAAAAGGAATCCCATTTAAAATAGCCACAGATAAAATTAAATACCTAGGAATTGACTTAACCAAAGAAGTGAAACATCTGTATAATAAAAACTATAGAACACAGATGAAAGAAATTGGAGAGGATACCAAAAAATGAAACACTTTCCATGTTCATGGATTGAAAGAATCAATATTGTTAAAATGTTTATACTACACAAAGCAGTCTACAGATACAATTCAATCCTTCTTAAAACACCAGTGATGTTCTTCACAGAAATATAAAAAGCTCTCCCAAAATTTATATGACACCACAAAATACTCAGAATAACTAAAACTACCTTAAGAAAAAGAACAAAACTGGAGGAATTACATTAGCTGACCTAAAATTCTACTACAGAACTATAGTCACCAGAACAGCATGGTACTGTCATAAAAACAGACACATAGACCAATGGATCAGAATAGAGAACCCAGAAACGAATTCACACACCTACAGTAAACACATTTCCATAAAGGTGCCAAAAATATACACTGGGGAAAAGAGAGTCTCTTCAATAAATGGTGCTGGGAAAACTATATATCCATATGCAGAAGAATAAAACTAGACCATTTTCTCTCACCATACACAAAAGTCAACTCAAAATAAATTAAAGCATTAAATCTAGGACCTAAAATCATGAAACTACTACAAGAAAACATTGGGAAATATCTTTAGGACATGGTCTGGGCAGAAATTTCTTGAGTGATATCCCACAAGCTCAATCAATCAAAGCAAAAATGGACAAATAGGGCCACAGCAAGTTAAAAAGTCTGCACAGCAAAGGATAAAATCAACATTGTGAAGAAACAACCCACAGAATGGAAGAAAATATTTGCAATCTGTCCATCTGACAAGAGATTAATCACCAGGATATATTAGGAGCTCAAACAACTCTATAGAAACAAATCTAATAATCCAATCAATAGATGGGCAAAAGATTTGAATAAACATATATCAAAAGAAGACATACAAATAGTGAACAGGCATCTGAAAATGTGCTCAAAACCACTGGTCATCAGAGAAATGCAATTCAAAACAACAATGAAATATCATCTCTCCCCAGTTAAAATGGCTTGTATCCAAATTTCAGACAATAACAAATTCTGGCAAAGATGTGAAGAAAAGGAAAAGATTTTACACTGTTGGTGGGAATGTAAATTAGTACAAGCACTATGGAGAACAGTTTGGATCTGTCTCAAAAAACTAAAAATAGAGCTTCCAAATGTTTTAGCATTCCCACTGCTGGGTATATACTCAAAAGAAAGACTATCAATATATGGAAGAGATATCTGCACTGTTATGTATTTTGCAGCACTGTTTACAATAGCTAAGATTTGGAAGCAACCTAAGTGTGCATCAACACAATAACGGATAAGGAAAATGTGGTACATACACACAATGCAGTACCATTCAGCCATAAAAAAATGAGATACAGTCATTTGCAACAACGTGGATGGAACTGGAAATCATGTTAAGTAAAATAATACTGGCACAGAAGGGCAAACATCACATATTCTCAATTTTTTGTGAGAAATAAAAATCATAACAATTGAACAAATAGAGGTAGAAGGTAGAAGAAAGATTACCATGGGCTTGGAAAGGTAGGGGGTGCTTGGGGTAAGGTAGGGATGGTAAATGGATACAACAAATAGAAAGAATGAATAAGACCTACTACTTGATGGCACAATATGGTGACTATAGTAAATAATAACTGTAGATTTTAAAATAACTTAAATAGTCTAATTGGATCATTCACAGTTCAATGGATAAATGTTTGAGGGGATGGATACCCCATTCTTCATTATGTGCTTATTTTATATTGCATGTCTATATCAAAACACATTAGGTACCCCATAAATACATATACCTACTATATACCCACAGTGAATAAAAATAAAAAAATTGAAAAATAGAAACTAGCATGGTACTCTCAGAGATTACAAATGTGTTATTTTACTCTTGAGAATATTGCCTCATTTCTTCTCGGGCAATATTAGCCACTATTTTCTCTGTGTTCCCCTAACCTTCCCATGATCCTGTAGTATTTGGTACACATATTTTATTATATCATTTATCACATTACATCATAATAACTTCTTCATGTGCCTATATCTCTTAAAGAACAGTAAGCTCAGGCTTTGAAGTTAGACAGACATGGATTCAAATCCTGTTTCTTCCATTTGGATGTTATAACCTGGGGAAAATTACTTAACCTCTCTGAACTGCAGATTTCTCACCTGTAAAATGGGAATAACAATAAATTCCTTAAGAGTGTGGGTTAGAATTAAATCATATTATGTAAAGCAACTACTGCAGCATTGGGAATAAGCTCTCTTCTTTATTGATCAGAGGCCTTTCACATCGATTTTTATTCCTTAAACTGCATAATTCATCATCGCTTCTCAGTAAGTGCAATTTTTAATTAGATACATGCTGAATAAATTTTCAATAAAGAATGTCTCCACTTTTAGACACGAAGTATTTCTGAAGATGTATACTAAAACATTATGTAAAAATTTAGACTGTATATGCAGTGCATTTTAATGTTTTGTAGCAGCTAACTAACCCTGTTTCTAACACTATAAAATATTGTTGAACTCACAGGAAAAAATTATTGTAAGGGGCTGATATTTTTTGAGAGCCCCAAATGAGAGGAGTGGAAACATTCAAAAGGGAGAAAGCTACTGGCTGTATTTATTAATCAACAATTATCCAATTGTGTGCCAGGCAAAAGAAATGTAAGGCATGATTTCTGCAGTTAAGGAGCTTAAAATCTATTTCAGAAGACTGACTCATGAAACAATTATAGCAATTAAGTGCAAAATTGTGTGGTGCTGGTTCTCAATGCAGCAGAAGTCCAGGAAAGGAAGGAATCAATGTGAGCTGCAGAATATCAGGAAAGGCTATTAAGTTAAGGCTTCAAATAAAAATATAATTTTTCAGACTTAGGAAGAGAAATGCAGAAAATGAGAAATAATTTTAAGACCCTGATTGTGCCACTATTCTTTGCTTTCCAATTCTATACCTGAAAAATGACATTGACTTATACCACACATACTTAAACTAAAATATTTTTTCTCATAGTTGACACAAAATGCTTCCTCACATGAGGCCTGCTATAAAGCATCACGAATTCATGATGCAAACATAGAAAATAGTGTTTTGCATGATATATCATAAAATTAACCCCATGTAAGTGATTCACCATTACATTATATTATGAAGTGTGATATTAATTACAAATTTTAAGACCTTACTTGTAGCCATGTAACTGTTTGATTGTGATAGAGACCAAATTCCAATAATAGAACTATTTCAATTAAAAGGAGTGCACATTAAAAATATTAAATTGCACTAGCAAGTTTCAAGTTTTATTTTATTTATTATTTTTTATTATGCTTTAAGTTCTGGGGTACATGCACAGAATGTGCAGTTTTGTTACATAGGTATACACGTGCCATGGTGGTTTGCTGCATGCATCAACCCGTCACCTACACTAGGTATTTCTCCCAATGTTATCCCTCCCCTAGCCTCCCACCCCCTGACAAGCCCCGGTGTGTGATGTTCCCCTCAAGTTTTATTTTAAAGACTAACGTTGACTTCTATTTTAAATCAATTCTTATTTTATATTTCTGTAGTCTTTTCACTTTTCCGTTTCTTATAAATTGTCTACTTTAACTGTTTTTAACTGTTTTTCACCAGTATAATTTAATGAAAACAGTAAGCATGGGTGTCTTAATAATATATACATTTTAGAGAACTAGCGTTCTTATTGTATGGTGGGTGTGTATTTATGTGTATAAGATTTGGGCAGGCTTAGATTATCATTGCTTCAAACTTTGATAAAAATGAGTATAACACTACCTGTAAATTTATCCTGCCAGACTATGAATATGCAACATCTTTCCCATGTTATATGTCAATAGTCTGTGTTATAGGGTTCTCAATGATATCAAAAGAACAAACCAAAACCCCCAAAATGTACATTATTCTAGCACAGATAAGAAAATTACTGACTTGAAAAAATTATAGAATATAGAAATAAAGGATTATATTTGGGAAATATTCATTAATTATTCTTGAAAAATAGAATATGAGTCCTCCTGTGGATGGACAGATATTTTAGAGGGTAATAATAACCGGATGCAACTGATAAAGGCTCCAAATCCTTCATTTTATATAAACTGGGTTAATGGAAGGAAATGGATGACTGGGCAATCTAAAGCAAAGAGCAATCCAGTGACCATTCCAATTTATCCTGTATTTTGTATGGGTATTTCTTTAGTGAGTAGATGGGTTCATTGAAAGTTGAATGTGAATATATGCATATGCAAATGTGACAAACCTCATCTGATATAATTCGAGGATAATAATTTTCAAATGAGATATTTTATATACTAAACAATTTTTATTTAATAAATCAAATAGAAAAATATATTACACATTTTTATATGAAGAGCAATGTGGTACATGATGAACAATATATAGTCCCTGTACCGTAGGAGTTTATAAGCTAGTGAGAAAGAAATGTATATATAGAAACTCACAATAGAAATCAGACTGTAAGTGCAATAGCCGAGAATACAAAACCATTCTTCATATGGCTTTCTTATATAGATCCCATAACAAAATACTCAAATGTAGCTCTATAAGGACATCTTTGAGGAAAATAACTACTTTGTTCTGGACAGGTAGCTTTCTGGTGCTCTAAATTACAATTAAGAAAATCCTAAAGGACTGGATCTTTGGTGTATCCCTTAGACCGTCTCAAATATCAAAGCCTCGAGTAGGATTTGACAGACCATAGACTATAATGTAGTTCACTGTGGTGATTACAAAAGGAACCTCTTAAATTACCAAGCACATTATTAAAGGTACAAAGTGCTATGAGAGCCTAATAGGAGAGAAACAATAAGAAGGAACTTAGCTGTAGTGAAGGGTTTGGGTAAGATTTCACAGAGGGTTTGGTATTATTGAATTTTGGTGTGGCATGTGATATAACTTGATTGTAAGATGTATGAGAGTTCAGAAAGTATAATATAGACAAGAGAAACTAGAAGATAGGCTAGTGTATTAGTCCATTCTCATGTTACTACAAAAAAACTGTCCAAGGCTGAGCAATTTATAATGGAAATAGGTTTAATTGACTTACAGTTCCACATTGCTGGAGAGGCCTCAAGGAAACTTACAATCGTGGTGGAAGGAAAAGGAGAAGCAGGCACCTTTTTGACAGAGGGGGAAGATAAAGAGAGTGCTGAGTGAAGAGTGAAGCCCCTTATAAAACCATCAGATCTTGTGAGAACTAACTCACTATCACAAGAACAGTACAGGGGAAACCATCCCCACAATTCAATTATCTCCACCTGTTCCTGCTCCTAACATAAGAGAACTATTGGAACTACAATTCAAGATGAGATTTGGGTGGAGACACAGCTAAATCATATCATTCTGCCTCTGGCCCCTCCAAAATCTCATGTCTTCACATTTCAAAATACAATCATGCCTTAGTCTTAGCTCATTCCAGCATTAGCTCAAAATTCCAAGTCCAAAGCCTCATCTGAGACAAGGCAAATCTGTAAAATCAAAATCATGTGAGTTACCTGCTGTATATAATGGGGATACAGGCATTGGGTAAATATACCTGTTCCAAATGGGAGAAATTGGCCAGGAAAAGGGGCTATAGGCCCCATGCAAGTCCAAAATCCAATAGAGGAGTCATTGCACCTTAAAGTTCCAAAATGAACTCTTTTGACTCCATGTCTCACATCCAGATCACACTGATGGAGATGGGCTCCCAAGGTCTTGGGCAGCTCCACTCCTGTGGCCTTGCAGGCTACATTCCCCCTCCTGGTTCCTTTCATGGGCTGGCATTGAGTGTCTGTAGTTTTTCGAGGTGTGGGGTGCAAGCTGTTGGTGGATCTACCATCCTGGGGTCTGGAGAACATTGGCCCTTTTCTCACAGCTTCACTAGGCAGTGTCCCAGTGGGAACTCTGTGTGGGGGCTCTGACTGCACATTTTCTTTCTGCACTGCCCTAGCAGAGGTTCTCCATGAGGACTCTGCCTCTGCAGCAAACTTCTGCTTGGACATTCAGGCATTTCCGTACATCCTCTGAAATCTAGGCAGAGGTTCCTGAACCTCAATTCTTGACTTCTGTGAACCTGCAAGCTCAACACCAGTTGGAAGCTGCTAAGGCTTGGGGCTTACACCCTCTGCCATGGCCTGAGCTGTACCTTGGCCCCTTTAGCCATGGCTGAAGCTGAAAGCAGCTGGGATGCAGGGCAGCAAGCCCTGAGGCTGCACACAGCAGGGGTCCCTGAGCCTGGCCAGGAACCATTTTTACCTCCTAGGCCTCCAGGCCTGTGTTGAGAGGGGCTGTTGTGAAGGTCTCTGACATGCCCTGGAGACATTTTCCCCATTGTCTTGGTGATTAGCATTTGGCTACTCATTACTTATGCAAATGCAAATTTCTGCAGCAGGCTTGAATTTCTCCCCAGAAGATGAGTTTTTCTTTTCCACTGCACCATCAGGTCGTAAATTTCCCAAACTTTTATGCTCTGCTTCTTCTTGAATGCTTTGGCACTTAGAAATGTTTTCCACAAGATACCCAAAATTATCTCTCCCAAGTTGAAAGTTTCACAGATCTCTAAGGTAAGGGCAAAATGCCACCAGTCTCTGCTAGCAAGAGTGACCTTTACTCCAGTTTCCAACAAGTTCTTCATCTTCATCTGGGACCACCTCAGCCTGGACTTCATCGTCCATATCACTATCAGCATTTTGGTCAAAGCCATTCAACAAGTCTCTAGGAAGTTCTTACCCTTCCCACATCTTCCTGTCTTCTGAGCTCTCCATGTTTCTAGAAAGTTCCAAACTTTCCCACATTTTCCTATCTTCTTCTGGGCCCTCCAAACTGTTCCAACCTCTGCCTGTTACCCAGTTCCAAATTTGCTTTTACATTTTCAGGTATCCTTATAGCAGCACCCCACTCTCTGTGGTGCCAATTTACTGTATTAGTCTGTTCTCATGCTGCTATAAAGCACTGCCCAAGACTGGGTGATTTATAAAGGAAAGAGGTTTAATTGACTCACTGTTCCTCATTGCTGGGGAGGCCTCAGGAAACTTACAATCAAGGCAGAAGGGGAAGGAGAAGCAGGCACCTTCTTCACAGGACAGAAGGATAAGGTGAGTGCTGAGAGAAAAGGGAAACCCCTTATGAAACCATCAGATCTCATGAGAACTAACTCACTATCATGAGAACAGCATGGGGGAAACCACTTACATGATTCAATTATCTCCACCTGGTTCGGCCCTTGACAGGTGGGGATTATTGGAACTACAATTCCAAAAGAGATTTGGGTGTGGCACAGCCAAACCATATCAGCTAGGAACCAATTATGGAGGGTCTTCAATACTGCTGTAAGAAGATTGTGCTTTATGCTGTAGGGGATAGTGAAATTTGAGTATCAGAGTAACAAAAGTGGAGTCACATTTTTAGATTTTTTTTTTTCTACAGACAGTGTGAATACTGTATTGAAGTGGAAGGAAATTAGCTGCATGGAAAACCGTTTGAGCATTGTCATAGTCCAGGTGAGAAGTAGTGGGGGCCTAGACTACAATAATGTTAGTACACATTTATAGGAGGGAACACATAGAAGGATGATTGCAAAGATAAGACTAAAAGTGCTTGACAAGTATTTAGCTGTAGGGAAGAGAATAAAGACTACAAAGTGACTCTCGATTCCTGTGAAGATGGCAATGTCATTAACAGAGTTGGGGATACAGGAAGACACAAAAATGTGAAGAAAAGATTCAATATTTGATGTAAGATTGCAATACCAGCAGGCATTCAGAAAGCATTTGGGAATATATATCTGTGTATAAAAATAGAAAGCAACAAGGTGATGAGAGAAGAAAAAAAACACCTATGGTTATTATTAGCAGAAATAATGGAAAAACACACTTCCCTCATTGGACAGTTTCTTTAGGATATTTTTAGGAGGCCAAAGGAGAGTAGAGGTAATTTTATTTGGCAACATGTTTCTCTTTCTGCTGCCGAAGTAAAGTATGCTATTTCTAGAATATCTGTAGAGTTTTATAATTTTCATCTAAAAAATTGATATTTTAAAAAGAAAAGTATTTGTAAAGCTATAGGCAGTATCTTATTCTAGACTCAAATCAGGGGTGTTCATCATTGAGGTAGAAGAAATAGTAAGGATATATATTTATACCACAATTAATATCCTTTTGGCACATGAATACTAAGAAACAACCACCACCATCTGTAACAAGTATTTATCAATAATATTTGAACTAGAAAATGACCACAATTTCTTACTTGAGAGAAAGAAATCGAGTGACTTAAAAATTTAATTTCTCAATAATGAACTAGATATTAGATTAAAAGTTTAAAAACATATCGTAGGTAATGAAAAGTGGGTATGTACATCTTTTACGGAAGATATTTCTATGATAGAGTTTTTTGCATTGCCTTTTACTGATCTCAATGGAACCAAAGAATTGACACTTAACTCCAAACTGTTGTTATGTGTAAGTTTACTTTTTACTTAAAAGTGACTTTCCTCTAACTTTTGAGTCAATCATCTAAGACAAACTTGTAGAAGTGCACAAGATTGAAATGTAAATGGTTAGAGAGAGCTTACGTTAAATAAAATGGCTGGCAGACATGCTGGTGGTGGTGGGTGCATTATAACACACGTTCTTGGCTTTTGCCAGTGTGATTAGGGGGAGAAAATTAGTAAATGAATGTGTTAGTAACTGAGAAAAACCTCAGAGTTTTTTACATAGGAAGTGAAGAATTAAGTTTGGATCTGTTGACTTCATGTATAATTGAGAACATTAAAAAAAGGTATCATGCTGCTATGAGGGGAAGGGGGAATTGAAAATTGCATTTTCTTTTGCAGACTTTTATTCTGCAATGTCGCTTACAATAAGCCTTATTTTGAGCCAGTCCAGATACATCATTACAGCTATACGATTCTCAGATCCCAGTTCTAGGCATCTTATGCAAAAAACAAGTGTCATTCCCCAGAATGAAAATATCTTGTTTGAAGACTCAATTTCTTATAAACTCTGCTTTACGTATCAAAACACAGAATAACAAAAAGGCCGAGAGTAATTTCCAGTGGCATCGGACTGCATAACGTAAAACTAAACAACACTTTTTTCTAGCATCAGCTTCTCAAAACCAAAGGACTTTTAAATGTGTACATATGAGATATTGGAAAACTTGTCAGTAGATGGCATATCATTTTATTGTGGATACAGTAAAATATCGCTCTCTGACAAGGGCAAAATTGACAGAAAAACGTTCTAAAGTCAAAATACCTTTAAAATTGAGAGCTCCAGGTTAAGATTTATTGTGCACTATAAGTCTTGTTAGTGTACAAATGTTTAATGAGTCCTGTAAATTTGAACTAAATGTTATTTTAGTTATTTAAATTATCAAATTAAAATGTGGAGACTATGTCTACACTATAAACCTGTAAATGATCTACAACTAGGCCTACTCCAAATACCTGTTTGAAATATCTAGACATTTCTGGTAGTGATAAGGCAAAAATAATTTGAATTTGAGCCAAACAACTTGGTATCCAGCCTGGGCTATGCCAGTTAGTAAGTATTTGACTTTAGGCAACTCAACTGACATCTCTGAGACTCATGCTTATCTTATGTAAAAAATGAATGTAATATACACTTCACAGATTATAAGAACAAAAAAAAGCTATGAAACAAAAAACATTCTGAGAAGCCCAACACAAAATAGATTTTGTTTTATTTTGTTTTCTTTGAGGGGGAAGCGGACATCCCTGGTTGGGCTTGAATACAGTAGATTTTTGAGGAGTGTTGTTTAAATCATGTGTGGGAAAAAGACAGACAAAGTTATTCAAGAAATAGTGTTATGATAACTATTGGGACTTTAACAAAGAACTTTAATTCCCATCTCATACCATATGCCAAAATAAACTTTAAACACATGTAAGAACTAAGTCTAAAATTGAAAACTGTAAAATATCAAGGAAAATATAAATAAATAATGATCTGCTCTGTAGCAGTGAAGATATTTCTAAGTGTTGAAGAAAAAAATGAGGGAAACAATTAATAGATTCAATAACACCATAAACAAAGGCAAATAATAGACTGGAAAATATTTGCAACACATATTATAGGCAAATAATTAGTGTCCATAAGGAAGAATTCTTACAAGCCAATTAAATAAGGAAGAATTCTTACAAGGCAATTAAATAAATACTTGATTTTTAAGAAATGAGCTAAGGTCTTGAACAAGCAATTCACAAAAGAAATAGTTTTTAAAAAGTTACAGTAACCTAAGAAATGCAAGTTAAAATGGGATGTATTTCTCTTATAGGTTCGGCAATTTATAATAATAATAATCAAGGTCAGAAAAGGTGAGATGAAAAGGCCTTCTGCTGGTGATATTGTAAACTGGTGACATCTTTTTGAAGATAAATTTGGAAATATGTATTCTAAGCCTTAAAAATATACGTAACATTTGATCAAGCTATTAAAATATAATTTATTTTTCTAAATAATCAAAAGTTTGAACAGACATTATGCATAAAGATATTAATTGAAGAATTAAAATATCACAAAATTTAAGACAACTAGCATTCTCAACAATAGGGGATTGTTTAAATTGTAGTAGGTTACATAATTGAATAATATGCAGTCATTAAAAGCTGCTTTTTACTTTTTAGTTGACACACCATAACTGTACGGATTTATGAGATACAGAGTGGTATTTCAACACATGTATACAATATGTAATTATCAAATCAGGGTAGTTAGCATATTCATCACCTTGAACATTTATCATTTTTTTGTGTTGTGGACATTCAAAATTACTTACTCTAGCAGTTTGGAAATATAAAATAAATTACTGTTAATTATAGTCACCCTTCAGTGCTATAGGACATTAGATTTTTATTTCTCCTAGCTAGTTGTAATTTTGTATATATTAATGAACCTCTCCCTATCATCTTCTCCCTCCTACCTTCTTACCCTCTAATAACCACTATTCTACTCTCTACGTCCATGGATTTACCTTTTTTAGCTCCCACATATCAATTAGAATATGTGCTATTTACCTTTCTGTTCCTGATTCATTTCACTTAGCATAACATTCTCCAGGCCCATCCGTGTTGCCACAAATGACTAGATATCACTTTTTATGGCTGAATAATATTCCATTGTGTATATATACCAAACTTTCTTAATCTGTTCATCTGTTATTTGGCGCCTTGGTTGATTCCAAATCTTGGCTATTGTGAATAGTGCTGCAATTAACATAGGGGGTACAGATATCTCTTTAATATACTGATTTCCCTTTGGTTATTTACAAATACACATGTATACACACGTTTTTGAAAAGTGTACACCAAAAATGTACAAATTTTTGTTTTCTAGTGTTCTTTCTTTTGTAAGTCTTGTAAAATGAGCATGTGTTACTAAAAACCAGTATGTATTATTTTAAAACTTATAATTCTGTATCAAAGTATAAATATTTAAAGGAAAACTAGTAAAATATGCCTTAAATAATCCACATGAAACATTTAGCTCATAGAAAGTGCTGTATAAATATTAGTTATGACTTATTACTATTATCATCATCACTGATTTTCAGCAGAAATATTTAAAGTTCCTTTTTTGTACCTGAAACATGCCACTTCCTCAATGATTTATACATTGTTTTTACTGAGAGTGTACTTAAAGACATTCTAGTTCAACTCTCTCATTTTATCAGCAAGGTTATACAGTGTTGATTTGGCTTACTTAAGGGATTACAGTTAATTTATGGAAAAACTGGGATCAAACCCAAACTTCTTCCTAAGATCCATATACACATTGCTATATTGGGATTACATTGTTTTAAACCTCACTGAAGGAGTCATTAAAACAGCACATGTCCCTGATCCCTTATCATGTTCTGGGACTCTGAAAACCCACCATACACCAACGGCATAAAAGTTTTCCATTTTTAAAATTTATAGAAACTTGGCCTCAAATCACATAATGAAATATCAATGTCTCAGCCCCCCTAGAGCATCAGAATAATGTAGAATGTATCCGATATTTGAGGGCTAGAATTTTTGTCATAATTCTAAATAATGAAGAAAGATTGATGAATTATTCAGCATCAGAGAAACATTGATTGATTTACACAATGAATATTTATTAAGGTATATTTTATATGGTAAAATAAGCATTGTATGAGGTACTGGGGAATTAATTGTGAAAAAGATGCACATGATCTCTGTTCCCATGTAGCTTTCAGTACAGGATGGAAAGATTTTAGTTCAATTTAGAACAAAATTTAGGAAACAAACGTCTGGTTCTACTAAACTTTCAGACAATGTTATACTCTGCTATCTTTACCCAACTCTAGTAGATTTGATATCTCTATATATTTGATTTTTATATTAAAATAGTTATGTGACAAAAATGTGTATATTCAAGGTATACAATGTGATGATTTGACATAAACATACATTGTGTACTGACTACCACATTCTAATTAATTAACATATCCATTATCACCCATAGTTACCATTTGTGTGTGTGTGCGTGTGTGTGTGTGTGTGTGTATTGAGGACACCTAAAATCCACTCTTATCAGATTTCAAGTAAACAATACAGTATTATTAACTATAGCCACTATGAAGTACATTATATCTCTAATATTTATTCATCTTATAACTGAGTTTCTACAGTTTGACCAGCATCTCCCTATTTCCCCTAATCTCTATACATTTGATTATGACTGGAGTTTCCCCCCTGAATTATGTGCTGGTACTTTTCTATCCCTGCTTCTGATTCTAGTAATAGAGGATGTAGTCCATACTCACTATGGTAGGGCATGTAACTATAGGCATGACCTTCTACCTCAGAACAGAAGAGGGCTTTTTCTAGGGGGAGTAGTGTTTGTAAATTTGGCACTCCTAGTACCTGATTTGGTGTTCAGGTTCTTGGGCTTGCAAAAGCAAACTTTTGAAAATTTTTCAAACTTATATTTTGCTTAAATATCAGCACATTTAATGTATTTAAAGATTTGGGTGCCTAAATCATGAAAAAAAATTGGTTGAGACAGGGTCTCACTCTGTTGCCAAGGCTGGAATGCAGTGATGCAATCACAGCTCACTGCAACCTTGAACACCTGGGCTCAAGTGATCCTCCCACCTCAGCCTTCCAAGTAGCTAGGATGACAGGTGTGAGTCACTGTTCCTGGCTAAAAACATTTTGTTTTTAGTTTGGCAAGCTGTTAATTATAAAAAAGGGGACATTTTAGAACCTATTTTATCTGGATGGCAATGTTGGAGAACAAAATGCCAGCTCTGAGGTCTCATCTTTTATTGCTGAAGTTGAAACTTCATAGGTTTACAGGTGGAAATGAAAGGTCAAGCTCCAGGACAATATGACCAGAGTTTAAGATTCAAGGACCTGGAGAGCTCAAAGTAATGCAGGGATAATAGTTGCTTTGCTAGAAAGTTGAGAATCAAACACACACACACACACACACACACACACACACACACACACACAAATAGTTATTTAGCTAAAATATTTGCCATTGGATGTGGCAAGTGGTTAGTCCATTAATACCTGAAGAATCTGTGGACAGCAAGTGTTTGCACACCTAATATCAGGTTTGGTATATTCTTAATTATCCAAGTGCTAGGTATAAAGCTCTCAGGGAAAGAGAAAATTAGTTATCCTGAAAAATTGTTAGACACATTTCCAGGATCCAGAAACTGGTTGCTGGCTTCACTTTTAATGACTGAATTTGCTATGAGATCTGTGAGAGTTGCAATGTTTTTGGAGAATATATATCTATTATCTTTCACTTCAGATAATGAGATTGCATCAAGCTTTAAAGCTTCTACAGAGCAAAGGATACAATCAATAAAGTAAAGAGGAAAAACACAGAACGGGAGAAGATATTTGCAATCTACCCATCTGACAAGGGATCAATTACCAGAATATATAAGGAGCTCAAACAACTCTATAGGAAAAACAATCTAATAATTTGATCAAAGATGGGCAATAAATTTGAATAGATACTTGTCCAAAAAAAAAAAAAAAAAAGACATACAAATGGCAACCAGGCCTATGAAAAAATGCTCAACATCATTAATCAGAGAAATGCAAATTGAAACTACAATGCGATATCATCTCACCCCAGTTAAAATGGCTTATATCCAAAAGACAGGCAATTACACATGCTGACAAAGATGTGGAAAAAAAGAGAACCCTTGTACACTGTTGATGGGAATGTAGATTATTATAAGCACTATGGAGAACAATTTGGAGGTGTCTTGAAAAACTAAAAACCTAGCTACCATATAATCCAGCTATCCCACTGCTGGGAATATGCCCAAAACAAAGACTATTAGTATATCAAATAGATAGTTTCAGGACTGTTACTATAGCTAAGATTTAGAAACAACCTGTGTCCATCAATAGTTGAATGGATGAAGAAAATGTGGTTCATATACCATATACACAATGTAGTACTATTCAGCCATATAAAAGAATGATATCCACTCATTTGCAGGAACATGGATGGAATTGGTGATCATTATGTTAAGGGAAATATCCAGGCATAGAAAGGCAAGCATCATGTGTTCTCACTTATTTGTAAGATCTAAAAATCAAAACAATTGAACTCACGGACATAGAGAGTTACCAGAGGCTGGAAAGAGTAGTGGGAGGGAAGAGAGTGGTGGGAATGGTTAATTGTTACAAAAAATTAGTTAGAATTTAAAAAACTTGCTATTTGGTGCCACAACAGCTTGACTATAGTCGATAATTACTTAATTGTTTTTTTTTTTCAAATAAAAAATGCAATTGGATTGTCTGTAACTCAAATGATAAATGCTTGAGGGAATAGATACTGCATTCTCCATGATGTGCTTATTGTACATTGCATGGCTATATCAAGACATATGTACCCCACAAATATGTACACCTACTATGTACCTACCAAAAGAAATAAAGTAATAAAACATATAGTACCAATAACGCACTCATTTGATTACTGTACCTTTGCGGCCAGTGAATTTCAGAATCAGGAAGTGTGAAATATCTAATCTTGATCATCTATCTCAAGATGGTTTGGCTAGAGTTCCTTGAGATTCCATGTTAATTTTAGGGTGAGATTTTTTTTATTTCTGCAAAAAATGCTGCTGACATTTTGATAGAAATTGCTTTGAATCTGTAGAGCACTTAGGGTTGTATAGTCATCTTAATATTGGCTTCCAATTTATGAACATGGCATGTCTTTTAATTTATTTATATCTTCTTTACTTTCTTTCAACAATGTATTGTAATTTTCAGTGCACAAGTCTTTGATCTCCTTGCTTAAATTTATTCCTAAGTATTTTATTCTCTTGTATACTGTTCTAAAGGAGATTTTTAAATATTTTTTTTCTTATGGATTGATTAGTGTTAGTGAGGAGAGATTCAACAGATTGTGCATTGGTGTTGTATCCTGAAATTCTGCAAAACTCATTTATTAGCTCTAACATTTTTGTTTGGAATCTTTAGGGTTTCCTACACATAATGATTACATTCAGATGTTATCTGCAAAACATGCATGTATCATGTCACTTCTCTAGGAAATGCCTCCAAATTCTTACCATAATTTGGAGTAAAAATTAAACAATTTTCTTGTCTCAAAAAAAAAAAAAGATATGCTATCCTCAAATAGAAATCTCTTTACTTCTGACTTTCCAATTTGGATATTTTTTTCTTGCCTATTTCTTTGGCTGGAACTTTCAATTGAATTGAATATAAATGGCAAAAGCAGGCATCCTTGCCATCCTTGCCCTGTTCCTATTCTTATAAGAAAAGTTTTTAGATTTTAGTTTGGGTGTTTTAAATCAAGAAACAGTGTTGAATTTTGTCAATTTTTTTCCATCAATTGGCATGACCATAATTGTTTATTTCATTTTATTAATGTGGTGCACTACATTGATTTTCATATGGTGGACCATCATTGCATTCCAGGAATGAATCCCCTTGGTCATAGTGTATAGTCTTTTTAATAACCTGCAAAATTCAATTTGCTAGCATTTTGTTGAAGCATTGTGCATCAACATTCATAAGAAATATTGGTGTGTAGTTTTGTTTTCTTATGGAGTTGTCATCTGGCTTTGTCCAGTTTTATCAAATGACTTAGTGTTCCCTCCTCTTCAACTTTTTGGAAGTGTTTGAGAAGAATTGATATTAATTCTTTAAATATCCCATAAATTTCACCAATGATGCCATCTGGTCCTGGACTTTGCTTTGTTGGGAGGTTTTTGATTACTGATCAAAGTACTGTCCTTACTAATTCTAGGTTTTTAAAAAATTTTATTTTTTTTTTATACTTTATGTTCTAGGGTACATGTGCACAACATGCAGGTTTTTTACATATGCACACATGTGCCATGTTGGTGTGCTGCACCCATTAACTAATCGTTTACATTAGGTATATCTCCTAATGCTATCCCTCTCCCCTCCCGCCACCCCACAACAGGCCCCAGTGTGTGATGTTCCCCTTCCTGTGTCCAAGTGATCTCATTGTTCATTTCCACCTGTGAGTGAGAACATGTGGTGTTTGGCTTTTTGTTCTTGGCGATAATTTGCTGAGAATGATGATTTCCAGTTGCATCCATGTCCATACAAAGGACACGAATTCATGCTTTTTTTATGGCTGTATAGTATCCCATGGTGTATATGTGCCACATTTTCTTAATCCAATCTGTCATCGATGGACATTTGGGTTGGTTCCAAGTCTTTGCTATTGTGAATAGCGCCACAATAAACATGTGTGCATGTGTCTTTATAGCAGCATGATTTATAATCCTTTGGGTATATCCCCAGTAATGGGATGGCTGGGTAAAATGGTATTTCTAGTTCTAGATCCTTAAGGAATCACAAGCATTCTTATACACCAATAACAGACAAACAGAAAGCCAAATTATGAATTAACTCCCATTCACAATTGCTTCAAAGAGAATAAAATACCTAGGAATCCAACTTACAAGAGATGTGAAGGACCTCTTCAAGGAGTCAAGGAGAACTACAAACCACTGCTCATAGAAATAAAAGAGGACACAAACAAATGGAAGAACAATATCGTGAAAATGGCCATATTGCCCAAGGTAATTTATAGATTCAATGTCATCCCCATTAATCTACCAATGACTTTCTTCACAGAATTGGAAAAAACTACTTTAAAGTTCATATGGAACCAAAAAACAGCTCGCATTGCCAAGACAATACTAAGTCAAAAGAACAAAGCTGGAGGCATCACTCTACCTGACTTCAAACTATAATACAAGGCTACATTAACCAAAACAGCATGGTACTGGCACCAAAACAGAGATATGGACCAATGGAACAGAACAGAGCCCTCAGAAATAATACCACACATCTTCAACCATCTGATCTTTGACAAACCTGACAAAAACAAGAAATGGGGGAAGGATTCTCTATTTAATGAATGGTGCTGGGGAAAATAATTCTAGGTTTAATTAGATTTTCTATTTTTTTCATCAGTCAGTTTTAGTAGATTATATGTTTTTTGGGAATGTGTCCATTTCATCCAAGTCATCTAATTTGTTGGCATACAAATGTTCATAGTAGTATCTTGTAAACCTTTCTTTTACAGTTAGATTTTTTAGTATTATGTGAGGTAGAGTTAGACTTTTGTTTTTCCACATTGATACTTCATATCTCAGGATCATTTGTTGAAAAGGCATCAATTCCTCACTATGATAATCCATAATGTCATCTCTGCCATGTATGTCATGATCACATAGTTATGAAACTGTTTCTGTCCTGTTTTCCCTTCTGCCAGTTTATGTGTCTATACCAGCATCATTGCCACACTGTGTCAATTGCTATAGCTCTAACACAAGTCTTGATTACTGGTACATGAATTCCTTCATTTTTTTTTTTTCTTCAGGAGTATCTTGGCTGTTCCTAGGCATTTTTGTTTTCATGTAAATTTTAGAATCAGCTTTTCAAGTTTCTTAAAAATGAGATTTTATTACTGTAATTACATTGTATCAATAGATCAAATCCTTAAACATGGCACATGTTTTAATTTTTTTAGGTCTTCTTTAATGTACCTAAATAAAGTATAAAAAGTTACTCCTGTGGAAAAGTCACATACATTACATTAGATTTATTCCTAGATATATAAATATATGTATAGATATGGGCATTTTAATATTATTTTTAATGATTCGAAGTCGATATAAGAAATGAGAACATGCTAAGCTCATTTATTAATTCCAAAATTTATCTGTCGATTATTTTAAATTTCTTCATAAATAATTATATCATTTGTGAAAAATCACAGAACTTCCAGCAAAATATTGAATAATAATTGTGATACCCATCATCCTTTCTTTATGCCTTATTATCAAAGGAGATGTTCTCAATGTTTCATCATGACATATAAAATCTTATGTAGCTTTTGTTTTGGTAGATACCCAGAATCAAATTAAGACAATTTACTCTCATTTTCCTTGGCTAAAAATTTTGTTTGACTTTAGTCATGAATTAATGTTTAAGTTTGTCAAACTTTTAAATCATAAATTAATATTTAATTTTATTAAACTTTTTAATCTATCAATTTAATTTTATGAATTTTCCCTCAATTTGTTAGGGTGGTCATTACATTATGCAATTTCTTAAAACTGGACGTATTTTAATACCCAGGAATAAGCTCCATTGGTCATGATATATTATTCTTTCTACACATTGCTTCATTCTGTTTATATTTTGTTTAGGAAATTTCAATCTGTGTTCCTGAGTGATACTGCCTTTATCTTTTCTTATATAATCCTTGACAGATTTTGTTAACATAAATAATCTATTCTCATTAAATGAATAGGGTAATATTCCTTCTTTTTCTTATTCTCTTGTAGAGTTTGTGTAACAATAACATTATTTTTAAATATTTGGTGTAAATCATGTAAGATAATGAAGCTTGGGGTTTCCTTTGTGGAAAAAATCGTTGGACAGCTTATCCAATTTTCTTAACAGTTTTAGTACACTCAGGTTTTCTATTTGTTTTTGAGTCAATTTTGAAAAATTTTACCCCTAGGAAAATTATCTATTTCTTTTATATTTTCAAAATTATTGGGATAAAATTATTAATGATAGCCTTTTATATTTGTTATAGTTATGACATTGTGTGAGACATAATCCTGAAAAAACATAATCCCAAATGTTGAAATTGCAAAATATCAAAATTCCCAAAGATCAAAATCCCTAAAGTCTAAATAAGTCCCTAACATCTAAAACCCCCCAAATCACAATTACAGAATAGGTGCATCATGTTATATTGTGATAATTCTTTTACAATTCCTGATATCAGTTATCTGTTCTTCTACCCACCCACATTCATTATTACTCTCTCTTCCTACCTCCCTCCTCTCCATTCCCCATCCCCTACTCTCTCTTTATCTTAATAAATATTGTCAAAGAACATGCCCTTGTAATTTCAATCTTTTGAACTTGTGGACATAACATCATTTGCCTCTCAAGTAACTGCAAGAAACTATTCTACCAAATGCTTTGCGATATAATGTCATAAATCACTGTCTTCCCAAGCTCTAGTATCAGTTTTCTTACCATCCAATACCAATCTCTTAACCAAAGCCACATATTTTATATGTTTATTATGGTATACTTCCACATCAAGTTATAGATTTCTGCATTTGCTAGAATAAGCTTCAAGACACAGCTCTGGTATTTTATAAATAAATATGTCATGTGTGCAAGAGTATATATTCTGTAGCTGTTTTGGTGTTGAATTTTATTTGTTGAAAACATTTTGTCAAGTTTATTGATCCCTTATTCAAATCTTCTATATGTTTACTGATTTATTTCTGCCTATTTTATGAATTAATGAGATTGGCTTTCTGTTTCCCCTATGTTTCTGTCAATATTTGCTTTATAAATTTCAAGTCTATGCTATTAGAAGCATACAAGTCACATTATTTCTGGTGAATTGAAACTTTATCACCATTAAGTGGTGGGTTTGGATTATAATCCTGAAAGACATAATCCTGAAAAAAACATAATCCCAAATATTGAAATTGCAAAATATCAAAATTCCTAAAGATCAAAATCCCTAAAGTCTATATAAGTCCCTAACATCTAAAACCCCCAAAATCACAACTGCAGAATAGGTGCATCATGTTAGAAGGAACTATTACCTTGCTATTGTCTTTATTTGGAAATTAAGTATGGTTTAAGGAAATGAGTATGGGTGCCACATTGACAAGGTGTGAATTTGTGGACTTAATTTTAGGTGTCAATTTGGCTGGACTGACGAATACCTAGAAACCTAGTACAGCAATTCACTATGCTACGTATTTCATTTTCCCTTATTTCCAATACTGGAGGTATAGATTGTGTAAAGACTTTTAGAGAATTCTAATTTATTTTGTTTTGCATTTTTTGCAAACTTGACTTCACAAATATGAATTATCACAACATTGACTTTATGTGTAAACATTGTGTGTATACATTAAAATGTTGAAGCTTTCACAAATGAAGAAATGTCTTTGTTATACATCTGTATTTGTAAAAGATAAAATTTTTTGAGTCCTTGGCATATGTGACAGTGACCCATCATGGTTTTTCATCAATCTTGTCAAGGCTTACATTGTTTCTCATGGTATTTCATATGATTGTAGTTATAAAGCTGGGTGCGCACAATTACCAACGTAGTGATATGCATCTTTATATTTTCCTTTGTGAACTATTTTTTATGAATATGGTTCATCTACTCATAACTATTACATGCATGTGACTGTCATTAGTATACCCAAGTCTTTATGCCTACAAAATTATATGTAATTATTGCCTATTTTATTGTGTAAAGTGGCCTATGAAGTATTGTCATGATTTTATATGTTTCTCAAAAAAATCTCCTTTTAAAAATGTAAACAAATATCTTTTAAACTTTATTACTATTTTTTAAGAATTATATTTTCTGGATTATGGCATTCAAGCTTGTTTTTTTTTTTTTTTTTTGGATTATGATTGGCTCCTGAAGTGACTTGTTTCATGAATAGTGGTGCTTTCCTACTTTAAAGTCTGTCTTGTGTGACATCGTTATACTAGTTTTTATAAGTAAATAAAATATTTTTACAAAGGATGATAAAAATAGTAAATGAAATAGTTAATTGCTATTTCTGTATGGATTTCCTTTCTGGAATGTATGTATGTATTTTAATTGACAAATATAATTGTATATATTTATAGTTCATAACATGTTTGTTTAAAATGTATATGCATTATGGAATAGCTAAATCAAGCAAATTGACAAATGCATAACTTCACATACTTACCATTTTTCTGTGGTGAGAACACTTAAATCTAGTCCCAGCCATTTTCAAGAATACAGTACATTGTTATTAACTGTAATCACTGTGTTGTACATTAGATCTTAAACTTATTCCTCCTGTATAACCAAAATTTTATATCCTTTGCCAACACCTCCCAGCCCCGAGACCCTGGTAACCACCATTCTACTCTCTATTAGTTCATATTTTTAAAATACCACATGTAAGTGAGATCATGCAATGTTTGTCTTGCTATACCTGGCTTATTTCACTTAACAATGTCCTTCAGGTTTATCTATGTTGTTGCAAATGACAGTATTTCCTTCTTTTTAAAGCCTGAATATACTCCATTGTGTACATATAAGTGAACCCAAAATAATCTGAGACAGTTCTCAATTAATTTAGAAAGTTTATTTTCCCCAGGCCCGTGACACAGCCTCAGGACGTCCTGACATGTGCCCAAGGTGGTCAGGGTACAGCTTGGTTTTATACATTCTAGGGAAACATGAAATGTCAGTTAATGTGTGAGATGTACGTTGGTTCAGTCCAGAAAGGCGGGACAACTTGAAATGGGGATGTAGTGGGATGTGGGGTTAGGGTGGAGCTTCCACGTCATAGGGAAATAGGAGACAAACAGCTGCATTCTTTTGAATGTTTGATCACACATTCACTGAATACAAAATTTACTTGTGAGAGGTGGGTAGAGGAATAGTCACTTATGCCTTAGTCTGGCTCAGTGAACTTGCATATTTACATAAACCACAGGACAGAGGAAGCAATCAGATATGTATTTGTCTCAGGTAATCAGAGGGATAACTGTGGGCAAATTGTGAGGGAACTATGTAGCTTTTTAAAAAATCTTTGTAGCTATCTTATTTAGGAGTAAAATGGGAGGCCAGTTTGCCTGACACAGTTCTCAGCTTGACATTTCCCTTTGGCTAACTGATTTTGCGGTTCTAACATTTATTTTCCTTTAAAATATATTACATTTTATTATTCATTCATTTGTGGATGGACACTTATGTTGATTCTGTGTCTTGGTTAATTGTGAATAATACTGCAATGAACATGGGAGTATTTCTTCAAGATATCTTTTACCAGTGGGATTCCGGGTAGTTCTATTTTTAATTTTTTTAGGAACTTCCATACTGTTTTCCATAATGGCTGAACTAATTGGAATCCCCCCCACCACAACAGTGTGCAAGTATTCCTTTTTCTCCACTTCCTCTCCAACATTTATCTTTTGTGTTTTTGGTAATAGCCATTCTAACAGGTGTAAAGTGATGTTTCATTGTGGTTTTAATTTGCATTTCCCCCTGATGATTAATAATATTGAACATTTTTTTCATGTAACTGGCTGTTTGTGTGTGTTCTTTTGAGAAAAGGCTATTCAAATCATTTGCCCATTTTTAACTGGGCTGTTTATTTTCTTATTATGGAGTTGGTTGAGTTCCTTATATATTTTGGATATTAATCCCTTATCAGATATATGGTTTGCAAATATTTTATCCCATTCTGTAGTTTGTCTGTTCACTTTCTTTATTGTTTCCTTTGCTGTGCCAAAGCTTTTCAGTTTGATGTAATCCCATTTGTCTATTTTTGCTATTGTTGCCTGTGCTTCTGTGATCACATCCAAAAAATCACTGCCTAGACTAATGTTAAGAAAAATTTCCCCTATGCTTACTTCTAGTCATTTTACTGCTTCAGAATATGTGTTTAAGTCTTTAATCCATTTTGAGATGACTTTTGTACATGATGTGAGATAAGTGTCTAATTTCCTTTCTCTGCATGTAAGTATACCGCTTTCCCAACACCATTTATTGAAAAGACTGTCCTTTCCACATTGTGTGTTCCTTGTCACAAAGGTGTCATTGTGCACTTTTGTCAAAAATCAACTGACCATAAATTCATGGATTTATTTATGTTATCTATTGTGTTCCATTGGTCTATGTGTCTGTTTTTATGCCAGTATATGCTGTTTTGATTATTGTAGCTCTGAAGTATATTTTGAAGTGTGGTAGCATGATGCCTCCAGCTTGAGTCTTTTATTTTTGAGATTTTTTGGCTATTCTGGATCTTTTGTGGTTCCATGAAAATTTTACAATTGATAAACTGTGATTTTTAAATTAATATTTATATGGCACAAAATTTTCCATTCTTTACTTCTCATCTTTCCTTAGCCTTAGGTTGCATATGGCCCTGTTTTAAAGCTTACAGCTAGATTTTCTCCCACAACCTTGCAAAACTGTCTCTGAACTAGAGTATGAATACATTTACATTTAATGTCATCACTGATACATATAGATTTATATTTCCCATGTTACTTCATATTTTGTATTAGTCCTGATTGTTCTTTATCATTTTCTCTTTCTTTTTTCACTTTTCAACCATTTTTAAAATTTCAAGTTTTTTCCTGATAGTTGTTTGGAAATTCCGGAATATATTTCTCATCCTTTAGTGTTCCTGCATATAGGACAACATCCACAGTTTGAAAATTAAAGTTGTAAGTAAGTGAGATTCTTTAGTCACCTCTCAGACAATACAGTAGCTGTCTAGCACTTTAATTCCATTCAACTGCTTTCAACTTATGTTACTGATGTCATGTATTTTAATTCATACTTTCTTAAAAACTTAAATTCCAAGATTCAAAAAATTGAGCTCGAAGGGTAAACCCCAATGTAAACTATAGGTTTTGGGTGATAATGACATGTCAATGTGAGTTCATCAATTGTCACAAATGTACCACTTGAGCAAAGGATGTTGAGAGTAGGGGAGGCTAAGTGTATGTCTGGGGTGGGGGCCACAGGGAACATGGGAAATCTCTGTACCTTCTGCTCAATTTCTTTTTATGAACCTAAAACTGCTCTAAAAATGACATTTATTTAAAAATTGAATCCCATGGACATCACTATTATTACTTTATACAGTAAATATTCATTTAGATTTATCCACATATTGACCACTTTTTTATCATTTTCTTCTGTCTAAGATTACTTTTTTCTGCCTTTAGAACATTCTTCCAATTTTTTCCTCGTGAAGGTTGTCTTGTGATGACTCTTTCAGTTTATTTTTGGCTGATAATATTTTCATCTTATCTTATCCTTGAAAGATATTTCACTTGATGTAGAATTCTAAATTGGCAGATTTTATTTTTTTCAGAATAATGAATATATTATTCCACTGTCTTTTGACTGCCATTGTTCCATTGAGATACCAGATGTTTATCTACTTTCCACTTATTTGAATATATATATATATATATTTTTTTTTTTTTCAGATTGTCATTAAGTGTTTCTCTCTCTCTCTAGCATTTGGCTGTTTTCTTATGTCTCTAGGTGTTAATTTCTTTTATTTTTAAAATTCATCAAGCTTCTTGAATCTTTTGTGTCTTTGATCATTACTATAACATTTATAACCAGTATCTCTTTAAATATTGCTTCCACTTTGTCTTGTCTCTTTCCTCTTTCTGGGACTATAATTAACCGCATTTTTAAATTCTATTTTCTTTGCCTCTTACCTCACTTACTTATCTTCAATCTTTTATCTCTCTGTGTTTGCATCATGGGTAATATATTCTGACCTATGTTTCAGTTTACAAATTCTCTCTTCAGTTATATCTAATTTCCTTTTAAAAGGGAATTTATGTTCTTTTTATGTGCTTTTTAGGTTTTCTTACTGCATTTACTTTTATAAGTGCTACCAAATATGCTTTTATCAAATCTCCTCTACCACTTTTATAGTTTCTTGTTTTCTTTAAAATTGTTGGTACTCTCTTCTAGCTCTCTAAACTGATTAAACATAGTTGTTTTAAAATGTATTTCTGATAATTCTATTATCTGACATCTTCCCTGAGAATCTTCTATTTTTCCCTCCTGGGACCCAGCTTTCTTATATACTTGATTATTTTTGTGTGTCATTCATTGTCCTTGAACAAATAACATTGCTCTTGAGGATAATCTGAAACGTAGAATAAAGGTAACTTCATTCAGAAGGAATTCACAGGTACTTTTGGGTGTCACTACATGTCTGTTACCATGTTAAACTAATTTCACAGCTTGATAGGTTCTAGATTATACAGGTGATATATATTTAAATTACACAAAATAGCTTACTTCTGGTTTACTTTTATGCTGAGAGTCTATACTTTAAAGACTCAGCTTTCAAAGTTTAAAATTTTCCAGATTGCCATATGCTTTCAGAGCCAAAGGAACTTTTTGTTCTTACCTCTCTGGATTTTCACTCCCCCTTCAATTTTTCCTGATAATTCCTAGCTATTGTATCATTTAGCCATTGCTTCTAAAGATAGTTTTAAAACAAATATTTGGTCCACCATTTTAATTTGTTATTCAAGAAGAGTTGATTAGAACAACGAATCCTCTTATTGTAGCAGGATGAGCCGCAGACAAAACCTCTCAGACACCGAGCTGTAGAAGGAAGGGCTTTATTCAGCTCGGAGCATTGGCAAGCTACTGCCTTAAAATCCGGGTTCCCCGAGTGTACAATTTCCGTCCCTTTTAAGGGCTCACAACACTAAAGATTTCATATGAAAGGGTCATGATTGATCGAGCAATCTAGAGGATACATGACAGGGGTTTCATGCACTGATAGAAACAGAACAGGGCAGGGAGTTTCACAATGTTCTTTTATACAATGCCGGGAATCTATGGATAACATCGGTTTTTAAGTCAGGAGTTGATTTTTAACTACTAGGTTTAGGCCAGGCAGGTCCAGGCCCGGTTTTGGGGCTGGCGCCGGGCTGCCTGTCTTTGGTTTCACTTCCTTGTTTTTTCTTAAAACATGTACTGAGTATAAAGCAATATAAAACAATATGGGAGGGTCTCTCTCTTTCCTCATTATTACTGAAACTGAAATCTTTTCCTTCCTTTTCTTCAGGCTTAGCTGTGCATTTAAAAGGATGTTGTTATGTTTCCCGCATTTCTAGGTGTACCTGTAGTGAGAGAGTCTTCATGTTTCTGACCATAATGCCAGAAATAAAAGTCTCTCAGGTTTATATTTAATGAATTTATCAAATACATATGCAGAAGGAATATTCCATTGAGCTGGGCCAAACTGTGCATGACCTTCATGTCCAATGCCTAGATTAAACAGAAGCCTGAGATGCCCATTCTGTTCCTTCTTTTACCTGAGTTACCGTCTCACAGTAGAAATTTTTAAGGTGCCCACATTAGCTTTACCCTGGCCTAATGTTTTCCAGTCCTATCTTACCACATCAATCACTTGGGAAAGAAGAGAGATATTGTACTAGTCTAGCACTATTTGTATTCCCTTGACCTAATTTGATAAAAGCTCCACCTCATGAAACAATTTGTTTGCCTAATCGCATCTTTGAGGATTCCATTTTGTCTTAATCAGTATCATTATTTCTGTTCTTGGAGAGTGTAATACAAGGGATGAGTGGGTGGTAGTGTGGTGGTGGTGGAAATGTGTAAGCATTTAATACCGCTAAGATGGGTGTGTAACCAAAATTTGTCCTGTGTTGTAGCTTGGGGAATTTACATTACTAGGCTTAAGTACTGTTAAGATAGTAGCCAACTTTCATGGTCCTTGGAGGCATTTGTAGTAGTCCAGCAGTGGCAAAGCTGACAGAAGTTTATATTTTCCCCCTAGTAGTTCTTTCCTTTTTAGTACTTTCCTGGATCAAAGGTTTACCTTCAGATATGACATCAGACAAATTGTTCTTATTTCTAGAAATTCCTTGACTACCTGTTTGAAGTGCCAATAATATTCTTGTCTTTCTTCATTTGTCAAGGTATGACGTTCCTTTTTATAAAGTTGTACTTTAAGGTAGTTAGTATTGCCATCTGATAGATGACTCAATTCAGATGAAAAATGTCTTCATTTATAGAACATAGGCTTTAAAACAGAATAATTTCCATACTTTGACACTTCAGTCACTCCCTAAATTTGTGTATCTAGTTACTTAAAAAGAAGTATGCTTAATTCTAGTTGCACAAGATTTAATAGTTTTTCCACACTTTTAAGAAATTTCACAATTGTGCTAGTATGCTCACTTCATGCTTCTAAAATAATTAACTCTATCTATTCCCCTTCTAGTTCTTCCAATGTAAAATAATCTTTCTTAAGGTCTTTGTCTATTTTTTGTTAACAGTTTAATTATTTCTGCAAATTTAACATTTCACATAGAGATGAAAAGTGTACAATTTTCAAAATGTCCTAAAGAGTGAAGTCACTTAGGGTCTGAAATTCTCATGTCTCAAATTGAGAAGGAGGCAAAACTGGTCTTCACTTCAAATTTTTCCCTGTAGCATCCATTCTTGTCCATCTTCTTTTCCTTTCATGGTCTCATTGCCTACTTGTTTTTTTCCTCTACTCTTAATCCAATAAAGAGCCTACTCTTCTACTGGTAAAGTACACTTTAGTGTTAACATTTTCCAGAGTATCAAGTAGTAATGCAAGAAATTGTTTCTTTTTCTTCTTCCTTTCTCTAAGGCAAGATGAACAAAGCTGAAAGAAGGTGTCAGAGATGGCCCAGACCCAGCTAACAAATGTACAGCAATTTGAACATTGTGTAAGAATCTCCATTTTCCTGAGGGGCAAGGGACCTGGGACACTCTTACCATTGACCACAAGTAATTCTGGGGACTTCAAGCTCTGAAATTCAAAAGCTTATAATTTGTTTGTCGTTGCCCTTAGGTGTGTTCCATGAAGGACTCTATACAGGATGAAAATGGTAAGAGATCTTCATTATTCTAATGATTTCTCAGAATGGTAGTGAGGGTGTATTTTTCAAGCTAGCTATGGGACCCTGATATCTGGACGAATCTGCACCACAATCACCAGGCCACTAGAGAAAGACTACTTCTCTCTAAACTCTCACTTTACCTTTTCCTACTTGAGCATATAAAATGAACCTTATGTATTAAAATTTACCTTACCCAGTGCCAGAAATCCACAAATTATTGTAGCTGCCCTTTTATTAATTTGTTCATTCATTCCACAAATATTTATTAAGTGTTTTGTTATGTGACAGGTACTGTTTGAGCTTCTTGGAATATAGCTGTCAACAAAACTGACAAGAGGACTAGATTGCAGCTCCCACTCAGATGGACAGAGCAGTTTGTGGAGACTCACATCGGAAACTTTTGCTCCAGAACTACAGCAGGAATAATTCAGGAAAGCCAAGATAAACCACAGACCCTCTGAAGGAAGCCGATTGCTCCTGCAGGACCTGGGAGACACCCCAAATACTGTGAGTGCCCAAACTGTGGAAGTGGGAAAGAGAGATTGTCCACCCCAAAACACAAACCCGCACTGGGGAACTTGAAGGTCTAGATCATGGGAGAAGACTCTGACCTTACCTAGAGCTGAGTCAATTTAGAGAGTTAAGCAAAATACAAGGGTAAAGGAAGAAGTGGGGAAATGCCTATGGGTTCTCTGGGTCCCCCAGGTCGCCATTTCTGACTTGCTTCATAGGGGTCCTTGGGGAGGACTGCCAAAGGTACTTGGAAAAGGCCACAGGGAGAAGAAAACCTCCAGCTGAATTTTGTAACAGTTCCAATGAAATGAGAAAGTCTCCTGGCCAGAACATGGGGGAGGGCGTTAATCTGGTGCACAGACTCCACAGGTGGGGAAGCACAAAAGCCCTACTTGCTTTCACAGCTGGAAGGCTGGTAGCCTGGGGCAAGTTCTAAGCCCTGCTCATCCACTGCTTGGAAACAGATTCGGTGCTGTTGGGACGAGGGGGCAGGGTGGGAGTGAGACCAGCCTTTTGAGTTGCGTGGGAGTTGGGTGAGGCCCATGACTGCAGGCTTTCCCTGACTTTCCTGATAACCAGCATGACAGAGCAGAGGCAGCCATAATCCTCCTAGGGACATAACTCCATTGACCCGAAAACCACATCCTCATCCCCCACAGCAGCCACAGCAAGACACACCCAAAGAGAGTCTGAGCTCAGACACTCCAAGCCTTGGACCCACCAGGTAGTCCTACCCTACCCACTCTGGTAGTGAAGACAAGACATATACTCTTGGGAGTTTTAGGGCCCCATCCACTGCCTGATCCTCCCTATACTACCACAACAGAGGCTCTCTTGAAAGTGCCACCTCCTGGCAGGAGACCAACCAGAACAAATATAGTGCATTAAACAACCAAAACTAAGGACCCTCACAGAATGCATTTCACCCCTCTGCCACCTCCACCAAAACAAGAGCTGGTATCCATGGCTGAGAGACCTACAGACAGTTCACATCACAGGACTCTGTGAAGGCAATCTTCAGTACCAGCCCAAAGTCTGGTAGACTTGCTGAGTGCCTAGGTCCAAAAAAGACATAACAATCACTACAGCTAGGCTATCAGGAAGCCACATCCCTAGGAAAAAGGGGACAGTACTACATCAAGGGAACACACAGTAGTACAAAACAATCTGAACAATAGTCTTGAGCCCTAGACCTTCCCTCTGACAGAGCCTGTTCAAATGAGAAGAAACCAGAAAACCAACTCTGGTAATATGACAAGACAAAGTTATTTAATACCCCCCCAAAATCACACTAGCTCACCAGCAAAGATCCAAACCAAGAAGAAATCCCTGATTTATCTGAGAAAGAATTCATAAAGTAAGTTATTGAGCTAATCAAGGAAGCACCAAAGAAAGGTAAAGTCAAATTTAAGGAATTTTTTAAAAAGATACAAGAATGAGGAGAGAAATCTTCAGTGAAAAAGATAGTGTCAATAAAAAACAAAACTTCAGGAAACAGTGAACACACTTAAAGAAATGCAAAATGCTCTGGAAAGTCTCGGCAATAAAATTAAATGGCAGAAGAAAGAATTTCAGAGCTTGAAGATAAAGTTTTTGAATTAACCCAATCCAACAAAGACAAAGTAAAAAGAATAAAAAATATGAGCAAAGTCTCCAAAAAGTCTAGAATTATGTTAAATGACCAAACCTGAAAATAATCAGAGTTCCTGAGGAAGAAGAGAAATGTAAAAGTTTGGAAAATATATTTGGGAAAACAATTGAGGAAAACTTCCCTGGCCTTGCTAGAGACCTAGACATCCAAATGCAAGAAGCTCAAAGAACACCTGGGAAATTCATCACAAAAATATTATTGCCTAGGCACATTGTCATCAGGTTATCTAAAATTAAGATGAAAGAAAGTATCTTTCAGCTGTTAGGCAAAAGCATCAGGTAATCTATAAAAGAAAACCCATCAGATTCACAGGAGGTTTCACAGGGAGCACTTCTACACTGCTGGTGGGAATGTAAACTAGTACCTATCAGATTCACAACAGATTCACAAGGATTTCATGACCAAGAACCCAAAAGCAAATCCAAAAAAAACAAAAACAAAAACAAAAACAAAAATTAATTGCTGGTTCTTAATTAAACTAAAGAGCTTTTACATGGCAAAAAGAAGAGTCAGTGGAGTAAACAGACAACCCACAGAGTTGGAGAAAATCTTCACAAGCTATGCATCTGACAAAGACTGTTATCCAGAATCTACAATGAAATAAAACAAATTAGCAAGAAAAAACCAAACAATCCCATTAAAACATGGCCTAAGGACATGAATAGGCAATTCTCAAAGAAGATATACAGATGGCAACAAACGTATAAATAAATACCCAACATCACTAATGATCATGGACATGCAAATCAAAACCACAATGCAGTACCACCTTACTCCCACAAGAACGGCCATAATAAAAAAAGGACATATGTTGGCGTGGATGTGGTGAAGATGCGGGAACACTTCTACAGTGCTTGTGGGAATGTAAACTAGTACAACCACTGTGGAAAACAGTGTGGAGATTCCTTAAAGAACTAAAAGTACATCTACCATTTAATCCAGCAATCCCACTACTGGGTATCCACCCAGAGGAAATGAAGTCATTATACAAAAAAAAAAAAAAAAAAAGATATTTGCACACACATGTTTATGGCAGCACAATTTGTAATTGAAAAATATGGAACCAACCCAAATGTCCATCAGTCAATGAGTAGATAAAGAAACTGTGATATATGTATACATATATGATGGAATACTACATATATATACACATATATATGTGTATATATATGATTGAATACTACTCAGCCATAAAAAGGAATGAGTTAATGACATTTGCAGCAACCTGGATGAGATTGGATACTATTATTTGAAGTGAAGTAACTCAGGAATGGAAAACGAAACATCATATCTTCTCACTCATAAGTGGGAGCTAAACTATGAGGATGCGAAAGCATGAGAATAACATAATGGACTTCGGGTACTCAAGGGGAAAGGGTGGGAATGGGGTGAGGGATAAAAGATTACAAATTGGATGCAGTGTATACTGCTTGAGCGATGGGTGCACCAAAATCTCACAAGTCACCGCTAAAGAACTTACTCATGTGACCAAACACCATCTGTTCCCCAGTAACATACAGAAATAAAAAGTTAAAAATTAAAAACACAGACAAGATTCCTTCCCTCGTGTAACTTACCATCTATGAAGGAAAGAAGAAGACAATTAACAAATAAACAATATATAATATCATGTCATATTGTGATAATTTGTAGAAGAAAAAAAAATAAGGCTGGGTATGTGTGTCAGAAGAGAGTGTGTGTGTGTTTTTGTTTTTGTTTTTTTAATAGGATGATCAAGACATAATGACCATACTATAACTTCCTGCAGCTATGAATTTCTATTACCTTCAAGGCTTTTTGGTATCCAAGACATAAAGCAGTTCATTCATGGTAGGAAAATACAGAATATGAACCAGTTGGTTCTGCTGTGCATGGCCCTTTAGATAGAAGGCACGGTGTGGGTAAGAATATGGAAAGATGGAAAGCAGTCCCCTTGGCCATTCAGGTAGAGCTAGGAAAAAGCAGGTCCTCAGAGGGTGTGCTGGATGTTAGTCTCATGACTTCTTTAAAAATAATAGTTACATAAACTTTAAATATACACAAAAGTAAAAAGAGAAAAGTGATAAAACCCCATACATCCATAACTCAGATTGAAAATTGTCAATATTTTGCACTTTTGTTTTATCTAAACTCCTTATTTAGTTGAATATTTCAAAGTGAAACCTGGATATCATCTGTACATATTTTTGTATGTATATCTATAAAAATGAACATTTTCTTACACAATCATAATGCTAATATTATACTTACCAAAATGAAAATGATTTCTTGGTACCATCTACTACATAGTCCATAATCAAATTTTCCTGATAAGACCTTTTTTTAGAAAAGAATGTAAACACCACAGAAAGCAGTATAGCAAAGTGCTTAAGAATAACGGGCTTTGAAGTTAAGTACAACTAAGTTTGAATCCTGGTTCTTCCACATACAAACCTCTCTAAGATCTGTCTCCTCCTCCTCTGAAAATGGGGATAATAATCTCTCATAGCGTTGTTGTAGAGCTTAAATGAGAGAGTATATGTAAATAATTTATTATAGTATCTGGCATGAAGTTATCATTCAATAAAATAACAAATATTACCATTATAGGTGTGGTATGAGAAAAAGGAAACAGAATACACCTTAAATCTGGAAAACGTGGGTTTTCCTTTTCGTAGTACTAGCTATGGAAACATTTCTAAAACATTTGTTTGGTTATACAAAACTCATGCTAATTAAGGTCATTTACATGGAATGTTTATAAATTTCTGCTATATTGTCATGGTTATTCATATTCAGTATTCTTATCTGTATAACAGAATTTACGGCCTTCTATCTGGGTTGTGAAGATTAAATGAGATGCCATATGTAAATATATCCACTACATTGTTCAATATTATGGAAGCTTAGTAAATGTAGATTAGATCTGAGTTTATAAATTTCTGACTTTGTAAGTTTTATTTGATTACAGCATTAAATTATTCATGTATGCTGAGACTTCACAGTTTATTGCTCATGACATACACAGATTAAAAATATTACAGAAGATGTTACTTAAGAACAAGTTTATTTAGAAAGAGGAAAGTTGACTAGATGAATTCTTGTAGTCTCTGGCAGCCCTAAAATTCTAAGTTATATTGAATACTTTTTCTCTCAGTTTTAGAATGCCATTACTGACCTTTGTCCAGATAAAATAGAGATTGTCTTTAATATTTGAAGCTATTGGCCATTGTTTCCAGGTAAATTTGTTCAGAACATCCAGAGTAATTCACTAAAAGAAGGCACTGATGTAAAAATAGGTCTAATCCATGAGTCTTTAAAATGAAGTTCGTATGGTCTGTTGCAATCTTTTTTTTTTCAGTTTTTAAATTACATTTTATTTCTATTTTTAATTTTAATGGATACATAATAGTTGTAAATATTTATTAAGTACATATGATATTTTGATACAAGCATAAATGGATAAAGATCAAAACAGGGTGATTGGGATATTCATTACCTCAAACATTTATCATTTTTGTGTTGGGACGTTCCAAATCTACTCCTCTAGTAATTTTGAGATATAAAATAAAATTATTAACTATAATTACCCTTAACTACAGTTGTCCTATTGTGTTACTGAATACTCAATCTTATTTCTATTATCTAACTGTATTTTTGCACTCATTAACCGAACTCCCTCCCCCTCGCCGCCCTACTACTCTTCTAAGCCTCTGATAACCATCACTATACTGTATCTCCATGAGGTCAATTTTTTAGCTTCCATATATGAGTGAGAATATGTGATATTTATCTTTCTGTGCCTGGCTTATTTAATTTAACATAATATCCTCTAGTTCCATCTATATTGTTGCAAATGACAGAATTTTATTTTTTATGACTGAATAATATGCCATTTTGTATATGTAGCCCACAATTTCTTTTTTTCCTTTTTTGTTATTTAAAATATTTTGTGGGTACATAGTAGGTGTATATATTTGTGGCATACATGAGATATTTTGATACAGGCATGCAATGTGAAATAAACGCATCATGTAAAATGGGGTATCCATCCTTTGAAGCTTTATGCTTTGAGTTATAAACAATCCAATTACATAATTTATTCTAAAATATACTATTAAGTTCTTTTTGACTATAATCACCCTACTGTCCTATCAAATAGTAGGTCTTATTCACTCTTCGTAAGTTTGTACCCATTAACCATCCCCACCTCCACCTCAACTTTCCTCTACCCTTCTCAGCCTCTTGTACCATCCTTCTGCTCTCTGTGTCCATGAGTTCAATTGTTTTGATTTTTAGATCCCCCAAATAAGTGAGAACATATGATGTTTGTCTTTCTGTGCCTGGCTTGTTTCACTTAATAGAATGATCCCCAGTTCCATCCATATTGATGCAAATGACTGGAACTCATTCTTTTTGATGGCTGAATAGTACACCATTGTGTATATGAACCAAATTTTCTTCATTCTTCTGTTCATGGACACTTAGGTAGATTCCATATCTTGGCTATTGTGAATATGCTGCAGTAAACAAGGGAATGCTGATATCTCTTCAGTATACTGACTTCTGTTGCAGTATTAACACTCATTTTGCCAAGCATTACTTTCAGTTGTGCAGTATTTCACACATCATTTCAGCATGCACCTTCTTTTTCTACAGATCCTGCTTCCATAACTGATAACTTAGTTCCAAGTCTTGCTTGAAAATTTCAGTCAGAACACTGACCTATTTGATGTAGTCCTTACCAGGCCTAGCTTATATTTAAAGCTCTATTGACCAACATCCTCTGCCATTACCTACCTCAAATAAACTTTCTTAAAGGACACACCTGCTAGCCCTGGCATATTATTTAAGCATGATTTTGATTCTTTTTATAAAGTTAAAGGTAAAAATTAGGATAAAGTGAATTATTATTATCACCAAATTGCTTAGCTACCCAATAACAATATTCCAAGAGTGAATTGGATTCAACATATTAGCTAAGTAACTTTAAATTTAAAAAGTGAATTTTTACAGCACAAACATAGTGAAATCTTTTCACTCTTTTCAAATGCAAACTCATTTTTTCAGCTAGACCTCATCTTTTAGTAGTAAACAAATTAAAGTTAATCATTCCTTCCTAGTTAATTTCAAAGTACTTCTCTATACTCTGTTCTCATATTCTGCTTTCCTATACCTTCAGTAGTGTGCTAGTAAATGCTTAACAACTGGCTCTCTGGTGAAGTGGAAGCCCTGATTTGTGCCATTTGTTAATTTTCATGTTGTTACTACCCCACGACGTCAGGCTGCAAGCCACTAGTTTTAGGTCAGTGAATGCGGAGTTGGGAGGAGATTTGCACAGTTAGCTCTCCCAAGCAAGTGCTGGCAGGCTCTAGCACACCACTATCAATATTCACCTATTTCTCTTTCCCCCATTTATTCCAAGGAAGACTAATATTTGATGTGCTTGCTTTTAAAATTATCGAATGTCTTTATATATAGTGCTTTTGGCAACAGGAAGAAGGGCTGCAGGTAGGGAAGGATATAAAGTCTCTACACTAATACTAAAAAATTAAAGTAATTAAAATGGAAGGTCAACGTAACAGATTTTCCAGGTATTAAAGCTGCAAAGAACTGTGCTTTTGATATTGCTGTAAGAGATCTTAATACTGAACCCTTGGTTATGAAGGACGAAACCAATGTGGGTTACCATAAGCATCAGCTGTGTATAACTATAGGCAATATTGCCAACTGAATATGTTAAGTGTTAAGAAAATGGCTCGTCATACTAATTGCTAAATCCTACTTAGAAATCCATATTGCTGACGCTGCCAATTTATATTTTTAGATTTTTTGAACCTGTAGAAGGCTCTAACATATTACACCAATTGGGGTAAAAAATGGATTATATTACCACGCAACACAAATAATCTCATTATGGTTTCCTTCCTATGCACTGTATCACCAACTAAATTTGTGAGCATGAAATGGAACTCAATTACAGTGGTCAACAAAAGCATGTGAATATAGACAATACAACATGGATCAATACTTTGAAGTTCATTGGGGATTTTTATTGAAGAAAAAGTAACAGAATTAAAATAATTTTTATAAGGCAAGCTTATAAAATTACAACATGTTCACATTCTGTATAATGTAAGTCAGTAGTACAATATGGTATAAAGCTCTGAAAAGGAATCATGGAAATTTTATTACCAAATAATTTTGCTATGACATTTAGAAAATTTTGTCTACTGGAAACCATGATATTCGTTTAAGTTTGAAAGAAAACTGTTGTCTTAAAAACTCTTAAGATACTCAAAACACTTCATATTTTCCTCTGGGTTTTGTTGTCGGAATCTGACTGCTGGAAAGTACTATTTTATCCGCACGAAATTCATGGCAGGGAGTTGTTCTCAATTACTTGCTCTCACCTCGAGGGCCTGGCCTGGCCACATTAGGATTATTAAAGCTCAAGCCCAAGGCTGAAGAACTCTCTCATTTATCAAGGTCCACCTTGGCATTTCTATGTGTCGTTTAACTTACCCATGCTCTGTGCTTTAAGCTTCTGTGACTTCCTTGTTTCTTGATTTGCCTTGACTCCTTACTACTCACTTACTTGTTTGATAAATTGACCTGGCCTGAGTTTATTTTGTTTGGTCCTTGGTTACCTCCTCTTTAACTTGACCTTTGTATTTCCATCTGTCCAATATTTTCGGCCTGCCAGTTTAGACCCTAATGTTTTCCCAATATTTTTGATGATTTCTGATACTTACTCTTTGTAACTGGTTCTTGATTTCTGTTACCCAGTTTGAAGACCTCTGAATCCAGAATCTTGCCTTCTCTGGCTTTTGCTACGTGGCTATGTGTTTACATTTTTTTTCAACTACCAGTAATTTGGGCATCACTATCCAGTTTTGACTACTGGCAGTTCTATATACAGCTACTTTGGTCTATTCACATACTTTCAGATTATTTGTTCCACTTTTACTTAGACCCGGTCCTTGAGCCCCTAACTTTCCTTGTTAAATCTTGGCTTTTCAGCTTTCTTCCATTACCTAGGACTGAAAATGACATGGCTGTTCATAGTTACTTTCAAATGATCATCAACTTTATTTTATCAAAAGTATATCATTTAGTAAATTACTGATCTATGGACCTCAAGTAACTCACTTTTCTTCCTTGTACTTTATTTTCCTTATCCATAAAAAGTGAAGGCAGGCTGGGTGTGGTGGCTTATACCAGTAATCTCATCACTTAGGGAGGCTGAGGCAGGTGGATCACTTGAGGTCAGGAGTTGGGGACCAGCCTGGCCATCATGGAGAAACCCCGTCTCTACTAAAAATACAAAAATTAGCTGGTCATGGTGGTGCACACCTGTAATTCCAGCTACTCAGGAGGCCGAGGCATGGGAATCACTTGAACATGTGAGGCAGAGGTGGCAGTGAGCTGAGATTTCACCAGTGCCACTGGACTCCAGCCTGGGTAACTGAATAAGACTCTGTCTAAAAAAAATATAATAAAAAGTGAAGGCAAAATGGTGTAAAAATGAGATAGGCTTTTTTCTTGTTCAATTTACTTCAAAAATAGCATTTTCAATCCTTTCAATTTTTAATGCAGAATGGTTTTCCAAAAGCTTTGCAAATGACTCTAGATTTTTAGGAGCCAATTTTTCCTTTCCTTCCTCAACCCATCCTGCACCTCAAGTCATGGTATAGCATAATAATTAGCTTTTTTGCTGTCTTTTAAATAACCACATGGATGATAAAGCATGTATCTAGGTGCTTTTTTAGAAATATTTTGCTTGTTTTGGCCAAGGTATTCTCAAAGTATCTCTTTTGATTTGAACTGAAGACTACTGTCCTTCTCAAGTCCTCAGATGTTTTAATTACCCTAGGGATAAATGAACTATAAGTTCATATGAGTGCTTGGTTGATATATTTGTACGTATTAAAGAGGATACTGATTTGAAGCATTTAGGGCTAGCCTACACTTCATAGAGCTAAATGGGTAACTAACCACATTCTAGACAAGTTATCCAGACTAGTGGCACTCTTATAATTCACTTTATACATCATCTTAAATCATTTTTTCAGGAGAGCTATTTACCTAGGATCTATCCACCCCAGCAAGTTAACAGATAATCTACAGAAAATCCATGGAATTCACCCCCAGTAATAAATATTATGAAATCTGTATGTGCGTATGATTCTGGAGAAAGGATTCATGGCTTTGTTATATTATCTAAAGTATCCTCGATCTCCCAAATGGTTGAGAACCACTTTAAAATTTAAATACAAACAATTTAAACTTTCCAAAAAGTAAAATTCCTTTCTGATACCAATAGGATTCCAGCTGCTTTCAAAAGTCAATCAATATAGATATATAGGTCCCCTATATATCTGATAGCATGCTAAAATAAATTTCAGTATGAAATTAGAGAAACATGAATAAATTTCACCATTCAATCAAGGGAGAAATACATAAGTGGAATTATTTCTGGATGTATACAAAATGTTTTTTTTTTTTTTTTGAGGGAGGGGAAGTGTGTTATAGCAAAATTGCTAAATTACAATACTTGATTCTCTGGTCTCTCACTTTATCTTAACATCAATGACATGACTGGGGGGGAAACATTTCGAGCCATATCAGGAATATAACAGTAGACATGTCAGAAATAAAACCCTACTATGCAAAACCAGTCATTCATATTCATAGCTATAATTTTCCTAGATCCACTCAACTCAGATTCCTGCCCCACATTTAAGGACTATCACATTATTTTACGTTTTTAAGTCTGTGGCTGTTCTACTAGACTACGCATATTTTGAACACCAAAATCATGTTTTCGTAAATTCTATGTAGCTTGCACGTAATGCAAGCTAAATAAATATTGTAGAATGAAATTGCCTCTATTCCTCGCGCCTCCACAGTTATAACTAAATACAGTTGTTCTCAACCTTTATCATACATCTGAATTTCCTGGAGAGCTTGTTAAAACACAAACTTCTTGGCCCTCCTTTTACAATTTTTGAATCTGTAGGTAGGGATCAAGATTTTACATTTCCAAAGAGTTCTCAGGTGATTTTGATGCTGCTGGTCCAGGGAAAACATGCTGATAACTACTGTCTTAGTTAAAGTAGAAAAATAACCCAGAAATATTAGTAATATATTACTTCTGAAAAACCACAGTGCCACTCAGGAATTGGTTTTATTTCAGAAATTTTCCAGGTGAACAAATCATGTATACATTGTCTATAAAATAAGGTACCTTAATAACTGAAATACAAAATAGAAATTTAGTGTTCTGTAGAGGCTATTTATGGAATAATTAGAGTAGGACAGTGTATACTAATGGTTCAGAAGGGTTTTCTATCATAGGGTTTACTTTTATCTGGACACAGTAAGAGTAGAAAAGTTCCTTCAAATGGCATCTCCACTAAAATACTAATTACATGGCTACAATGGATAATTGAAATCCTCGGAGAAACCGTAAGTTTTAACATTTTATTTAAAAATTACTTTCTTCTGCTCCAAATCAGAAGTATTTAAAAGGACAACACTTGATTTCAGCTCTCTCATCATTTTTTGGTGGACAACTTTGAATGGAGATGTCAATAAGCTGTCAAAGGCCTAAAAGGTGGACAAAATAAAAGTAAAAATAGGCCAAGTGCAGTGGCTCAGGCCTGTAATCACAATGAATGCTTTAGGAGGGCAAGGCGGGAGGATCACTTGAGGCCATGAGTTTCAGGCTGTAGTGAGCTATGATCGCACCACTGCACTCCAGCCTGAGTGACAGAGCAACACCCTGTCTCTAAAAATTAGAAAAAAAAGAAAAGAAAAATAGAAGTGAATTAAAAAGTCCCAATAACCTACAAACAAAGCATAGAGACTCTGATTAATGAAAATCAGCTGTACTAGAAAAATTAATGTAACTTTAAGTAGATTGAAAGTTAGTTTTTTAAACCTAGCAATCCAATGGTTAGAGCTGTGTTCTGGGCTCATTTAGGCAGGTCTCACATATATCAATAAATGATTGTGTTGGTTAAAATGAACTTACGAATAAATTCCTTATTAATGGAAAAATTAAGAAAAAAATTAAAGTTGGAAGAACTTTCTTTGGTGTATGCATTTTTATGTTCACCCAAAATGCACTGTGAACATGTTTTTCCCCCCAATGAAGAATGGGAGAGCAGTAAATTGGTTGTCTTTTATTAGTGGTACCCCAACCTAGATTCAGCTCCACCAGACTAAACCAAATCTTAAAAGACCAAACTCACTTTTTTTCTTTAAGGCCTTTTCCTGACTAACTTCCCTCTGACATAATCCAAAAATCTGTAAATTCTGTGTTGAAATCAACTTTAGTAGTCACTCAATATTGATAATACTTCAACACTGCTGACTGATGGTCACTGAAACATTCCCAGTGATTGAGGCCTTTTGACTTTACAAAACAGTCTCTATCAATTTTGAACACTTGAATTTTAAGCTGAGGCTTTTTTCCCCATCAGTTATCCATTTTGGCCTTGGTACTGCCCTCTGGAAAACCACAACATAAGTCACAGTTGTCTTTGCCCAGCAGTCTTTCAAATATTTGAAGATAGTTATATATTCTATATACTTGAGGTCTTCTCCTCTTTAAGTTAAGCATCCTCAGTTCCTGGATACTTACCTCAAATCATATAATTTTTAGATGCCTCATCATCCTGGTTTTTCTTCTCTAAATGCAGCTATTTGTGAATGTTTATTTTAAAATAAGGATAATCAATAGAAGAGACCAAGTGTGGTCTGACTACGGTAGGGACTAGTAGAGCTCTTAACTCTCTTGATTCAGATAATAACTTTTTATTAATGTAGTTTAAGTGTGAATTATCTTGTTTAGCAGCTTTGTTATACCAGTTCATACTGAATTTATAGAATTTTTAGATACACTTCTCAACTTAGGTGTTTATTGCCCCTCCTGTACTTATGCAACTGATTTTTGTAAACCTAAAAGCAAGACTTACTGTTTATCCCTGTCAAACTTCATTTTATTGCATTTGTTTGTTGAGTCTTTTGAGATCTTTGAAATCTTGGTTAATATCCATGATTTAATTATTCTACTTAGATGCTTTTTACTTACAAGTTCAATAAACATGCTTTTAATTGATATATTGTGAACAGGACAGGTACTGATATCTTAGGCATGTATTGAAAACATCTCTCATCCCTGAATATCTATTACTGCACTACGCAATCTATGCTCTCCCTTATCTATTCATTCAACAAAGATCCATTGAGTGCCTACTTCATGCTAGGTATTACTACAACTCTAAGTATTGGAGATATAACAGTAATGAGAGAGGTAAGTTCCTACCCCCTTGAACATTTCATTCTGTTGGGGAAAGGCAAAATAACTAACCAACAAAACAAATATGTATTTTTCCATAGTGATATGAGAAAAAATAAGCACAACAAGAAGATACAGGAGATAGATAATGGTGGTGGTGGTGGGGGGGGCAATGCTGTTTTAAATTGATTGGTCCATGAAGTCCCATCTGAGAAGGTAACATTTTAGCAGACAGTCTGAATTATGTGAAGTATGCTATGTGAAGATCTAGGGAAAGAGTTTCCTAAGAAATCATAGCAAACACAAAGTCTCTGAAGAGGAAATAGGCATTCCAGAGAGAAAAAAGATAACCAAAAGACCAGAGTAGCTACAGCATAGTGAGCCAGGGCAGGAACAAATGGTGGGAAATACACCATAGCAAGGACTTGGGACTTTATTGTTGATGTAATGAGACGCATTTGGAGGGTTTTAAACCAGGTAGTGATATGATCTGATTCAAACTTTATAAATAATATTTCGACTGATGTTAAGAAAAACTTTTGAAGAAGGACAAGAGTGGAAGAAAGTAAACCGTGTAAGATGCTTTTGCAGTATTTCAAACTAGAAGTTACAGTGACTTTGGTGTAATGGTGGTAGAGGAGGTACGGAGTATTCAGATTTGGGGCATATTTTGAAGGTACAGTCTTCAAACGTACTAGCAGCTTAGATGCAGGGTGAGAGGGCAAAAGAGGAAGAAACAATTGGATTAATTTAATTGCCTCTTTTTGTACCATGGTTTCATATATGTCTTCTCGTGCCTTTGCATTATAAACCCTTCAAGAGTAGGGACTCTGATCTTTTTTTCTCATATCACCTCAGTTTCAGGTATGTAGTACTTTATGAATATGTTAATCAATTATCAATAAGCTGTTTCTGAATCCTCCACTTTACCCTTATAATTCCTTCTTTGAAAGTCTCATATTTCATCATTTTTGACACCCTAATCTAGGGCTATGTCACCTAGAAGTTGGGTTAGCATTACAACTGTCTAAATGGTCTCTCTCACTCCAGCCTATCCCAATGTACCTGAAAATGCAAATTAATGACTTGAAAAATGTGCTTTCAGTCATTCATTCAATAAGTACTTACTTATTTGTACACTTTGTATCTAGGGCTTTTCTGGATGCGAGGCATATAATAATAAACAAAACGAACAAAACTCTGCCTTGATAGAGCTTACATTTGCAATAACTAAATATATAAAATACATTTAATAATAAATACTATGAAGAAAAATGAAACAGAAAAAAAGGGTATAGAGAGTGTTAAGAAGATCACAATTTTGAATAGGAAAACCTCTTTAAAGAGGTTGCATTTGAGCAAATATTTCAATCAAGTGATAGAGTAAGTCATACAAAGATCAAAGAGTGCAACAATACAAGGTCAACTGCCGTGGACATTAGCTTGACTTGTTTGAGAAATAGAGAGAATATTAATGTATTTGTGAATTAGTGGCTGAGTGACAGGAGGGGAGGTCAGAAAGATGGTGAAGGCCAGATCATTTAGGGCTTTGAGGACATAGTAAGAAATTTGCATTTTATTGTATGTGTGAAAGGAAACCATTGGACAATCTGAAGTTGGGCATAATCTGACTTTTGTTTTAAAAAATCACATCAACTCCTCTGTGACTAATTGACCATAGAGGATTGAGGTCACATGCTTTATGGCTTTTGGTAACATTTAATCAAATAAAAGATATCTGCCTATTTTCAAAGGCTTTTATTATTAGCCAATTCCATCTACCACTAGTCCTTAGCATATGCCCTCTATTTGTCAAGATGATTTCATCATGGGCTTCCTCACATCATATGAATTTATGCGTCTCTACCTTCGCCTATCTTTCCCCTTTAAGACGGTGCCTTCCATCCTCTCTTACTCACCATTCAAGAACCATCTCAAGTCTTAATTACATAAAATGCTTCCCTGACTTTCCACTTCACTGATATCTCCAATCATTAAATAATGTAGCTCTTGCTTGTAGTTAATGACTGAGCACATGATCATGTACTTTATTTTATTGTTGTGAATATTTACTGTGTGCTAATCTTGTCTTCCAAATGATGTTGCAAGTTCTATGATAGCAGAGAATCAATGAATTCTATATTTCTCATGGCATCCAGCAAATCTGGGAAGTATATCAAGTAACTGTTAAATGATGTAACGTGTGACTTGACTTTTTTTGTGTAATGGTATAATGGTGATCACCCAAGTAGCTTCTGGCAGACTAGGAATTGAGGTTGGATGAATAAAAACCATAGTTTCTTTCCTCAGTCATCAGAGCCCACCAGTCACGTATAACAGTACACTTGCTTTTACTGTAAAATTTTAAAGTCTCGATGGACACCTTATTGATTTTAGTAAAACTGAATATTTACCTGTCAATCGAACACCGACCACAAAGGACTGTATTTCTTTATGCTATCATTTGGTTTTGGCAGCATGTAACAATTTTGTTAAAACCCAATTTCAAGTTGGAAGGCCAGGCAGCACCTGCTCAAATGGCTGGCATGTAACTACTATAGTCACAGGGATGCTCGGTGTTCACAGCTATTCAGGAAGGTATAGAGAGCCCTGGCCGTGGATGTAGCTGATTTGTGCGAGGAAAAGGCAGCCCAGTTGCAGGCAGCCATCTCTCTTCCCCCCTCCCAACTCTTGGGTTCTGGGCTGAGGCCAAGGACTGTCCTGAGCTGATCGCAGGCTCCCATTGGCCGCTGTCTTTTGTGACGTCACGATCATGATGAGAATTGATGATCGGACACGCTGATTTCATTGTCTGAAGCGGCAGTGGAGACCCAGGAAAAATCTCGCTGAATCCGCCTGCCCCAGCAGTGGCCTGATCTGGGTTCCGCTGATTGCTTTCGTAACCGCACCACACCCGAGGTAAGCACTCAACACTGAGTGGGTGTGAAGGGCGAAGGAGGGCGGGCAAGGCACCGGGATAATGCTTTTCCTAGTTTGGGGCGAGGTTGGGGGTGGAGGGGTCCATAGGTTTCGTGGCCTAAACAGACAGCCAAAAAACTGGTGCGGATCCTAGGGAGCGAAGTGCCTCTATCCTCCTAGCGAAAGCTGGCGGCTGAGTGAGATTAGAAACGAGCTGCGGATCGGGATACAATGGGGATTGCCAGAGAGCGAAAGACCTTGCTTGCTCCGAGAGAGGGCGACGTTTGGGACGCGCTTCTGGTTGGGTAGTAGAAGGAAGTGGCACCTCTGCCTCCGAAGAAAGGAGGGATTGAATTCTACCACTTCTAGATTTCACTGGACAGTAGATTTCTCACAGCCCTACTCAAAGGCACTGAGAGCGCTGAGCCTGCGCATTAGCACCTTGGTGGGGGCGGGGTGGGTCACTGTGAGGAGAATAGGCGTGGAGTTTGCACAGGCGCTGTTTCGGTTTCACTGGAAGAGGTGGGGCTGAGCCATTTCTGGGCTGAATTTGGAAAGTAGAGACCCAGGGAACATACCAGACCTTGTGATGTTTCAAGCACCAGTTGATGGGGAGGGATCTGCCATTTAGTTTAAACTGGCCTACTGAGTAAATCCAGCTTCAAAATGAGCCTTATAAATTTGAGAAGGCAAATTCTAAATTTCCAGGTATTAGATGTTGAATAACAGAATGAATTCTAGAAGAATTTGTGGAATAGAAGTTTATCAGATAAGAAACTGTTTGGAAAAATAAACACTAATTATTCAAATGAATCTAAATTTTAATCTTAAAGGAGCTCTGATTTGGGGTGACAATGATTTTGAACCCTAAATTCTTTGGAAAGACTCAGAATGAAGTCCATTGTGGAGGCTCAGAGTAAGAAATTTTCCTTTCTGGTCTTTATCTCTTCTTGGGACAATCTCTTATAAGTCTTTAGTCTCCATTTCAAGTTTGGTGCTAAGTCCATCTTCTTCCTCTGTGTCTCTGCTAGAATTACTGAAGTCAAACATTATTTTGAGAGACCTTTTCCTTCACTCCTTCATTGGGAACGCTGTTACATTACTTATACTAAGGCTTTTATTACTCAGCAGTTGTGAGGAACAATGAAGAACAACCTGCCTGTCTATTCCTGATGAATAGATTGTACAGTATTGTTATTAATTGCCCTTCACAGTCTGATCATAGACTCCTGACAATTTTACAGAGGAATCTGGATTTTTCTCTGTTTCTCATAGTTAAGGGATTATCAAGTACTGGTAAATTTTCCTTTGAAAGACTTCTCTCACCATTCCTCCTTTACAATCTAAATTCTCATCACCACTTATCTAGTCACTGTAGGAGCTTCCTAGGCAGTCTTCACCTGTGCTCCACATCCTTAGTGGTCTGTGAACACTTCTTTCAACAGGTCGCTTTCTTTAACCAACATATTCTTGGTTCCTTATTTTCTATTGTTTCAAGCCTAATTCCACTCAAATTTCAAAGAACTTCATAATCTGGCCTCATTGTAATGCAGGAGTCTTATTTTCCTTTATTCTTCAGTGCTCAACTCTCTCTAATGTTCAGTTAGGGAGAACAATCTACCTGTATAACATTGCTCCTTATACCATTACTATCCCCTTCACCTAGGATGCCCTCTCTTCTACATAATTCACATCTGACTCGCTTTGGAAACTCAACTCAGATTGCACCCCTCCACAAGTGCCTTCCAAATTAATCTAACCCAAATGTTACTGACCTCACTTTTCCTAGAATTCCCACATTAATTCTTGTCTTTGTCACTTGCTTGTGGGTTGCTTTGTATTGTCTCTTTTGTTGTTGTTGTTGTTGTTGCTGTTGTTGTGTGTGTGTGTGTGTGTGTGTGTGTGTGTGTGTGTGTGTGTGTGTTAGACTGGAATCCTCAGCCGGATTTTAAACCCTTCCTTAAGGGTTGGAACCATGCCATCTATTTCTTTATTATCTGTCCGTAGCACCTAACTGAAAAATCAAAATAGCTGTAGCTGTTTATGTTCTTTTTTTCCCCAGAAAACAATTTCCTTGGAAATGAAGCGGTATTTTTATAGAGAGAACTGTACACATGTGAAAGCTTATTCATCGTTGGTCAGGCAAGAGACCCTCCAATGACTAAATAAACCTGAATGTAAGTCAGAGGAAAGGAATTACAGAGATCTCTATTTACTGGGTGGCCTTCAAATATATAATGTCCTCATAAACAAGATCAAGGGAGGGAACACTATCCCAGAAGCGGTTCTGTCTGTAATTTTCTCAGTTTGAAAAATACTAAATAAAGAGGTATTCCATTGTTCTATACTTCTCTTTGCATGTATCTTTAAAAATATACAAATTCCTCATTTTTTATTACATTTTATCTACAATTGCTATCTTATATTGACTATTCCTGATAGTTTTCATGTGTACATTTCTTGAATCAGAGATGACCACTGTGATGATTGTTATAATTGCTATTATATATTGGTTGTCACTTTCCTATCCCTTAGGCTTCAAATTGCACTGTTCTGCAGAGCTCAAGTTTTACTTGAATGACAGTGTGATTATGGTTTAATACAGAGGTTTTTCACATATTTCACTTTGGCTCCTGCCTCACTTTGAGGTACCATCTCAATATCACATAAAATTTTTTGACGTAGAAACATGGATTAAAAGTAATCAGAAGGGTGTTGTAACCTGTAAATTAGAACATCATTATTATAGATAATTGCAAGTGAACCATGAATGTTATTTATTATAAGGGAAAATCTTTTGACTTTTTCTCTGATTACCTACATTATATGAAACTCCTCAAAGCTGTTTTAGCTTGTAGCCAGCTTTCATAGTAATTGAGACTTTCCTAGACATTTACATATAGATCAGTAGAGAAAACTGATCAAACTTAAGCAACTCTGGATAGAATGTGGTGCTTAGAAATATGCTGTTAAGTTTAGAGAGCTCAAAATAAAATATGAAAAAAAATGAGTGTGACATATATTTTTAAAGCTTGTTTTACAATTTCTATCTGGGAGGATGACATTGGGTTTTCTCTTTAAGTTGTAGAGTTTGAGTTGGGGGAGATTTTATAATGATAAGCCAATCCCCTTATTTTACAAGTAAAGAATCTGAAGGCCAAAGAAGTGAGGTACTTTACTAGCATTAATAAACACTAATATTTATTAAGCACTTAGTGCCAGACATTGTGCTAAAAACTTTATATATCTTATTGCGTTTAAACATCACAAAATCTATATGAAAGAGTGTATAGTATTATTTCCCATTTTACAAATGAAAAAACATATTTCAAAGCAGTTGATTTGCCCAGGTCCATACAGCTACTACATGTCACAGTCAAGACCCAATCATGGGTTTGACTTGTAATCACCAAGTTGTGCTTGACTAAGGTCAATATAATGAACTTTTGGCAGAGCTTTAGCTAGGATCTAAATCTCTGGAATCTGAGACGTGTGTGTGTGTGTGTGTGCCCTGCATTTCATAAACACCATATTACTTCTACGAAGTTAGAGATTTGTAAGATTACCCAAATAAATGGTGTATATTTACATTTGTTTTAGATATTTTATTAAAACACACTCTTTCAGTCCTGATTGAAAAAATATGGCATGAAACTTTGCATAAAATACATTTTAAAAACATTTATTGCCTTCTGCTTTTAAAATTGTATCATACTTCCAGAGGGAATTATATTTTTATAGTGCAATCTCCAACAGAATAAATAAAATTTGAATTGTTGATTTTTATTTTATTGTGGAGTCAGTGAGCTAAAACTGAAATTGGTGGTTTCTTAATATACTTGCATTGAGTACACTATATCTAGGTACACTAGTTTAGAAGCAAATATTGATAATTCTAGAGATATATTATGCATAAGAAGGGAGCTCGAGATGCTGGCATATTCAGAAGCTATCACTGATATCGTAATACCTTTCCAGTCTGCATGAAATTTTAAGGAAATAAGTTGAAACCTGTCTGTCCAAATGGGGTCATTCTTATGCCAACTAGTAGCAAAATTGCCTGGGTTAAACCAGAGATCTAGGTATAAGGCAACTGGATACATGAAATTATACTGTCAGTCAATTAAATGCTTCACCTTACATCTTCCATCTGTAAAGAAATCTAGAACAATATCTGTCTTACCTTTTGTTTCACAAAAATTCTCCTGTTGTTTCACAAGTAGACATATGTGCATTTGGGTTGATCCTTAGAATCTTTAAGCCTATTATTTGTCAGGGTGGCAAAATTTAGCAAACTATCTCCTTAACCCCTTTTCCCTTGGAGTTAGGGACAGTTTCTTTCAAGCTTCTAAAAACAGTAATGCAAACATGTGGCTTATATACTCCCACTAAGCGCTTTTGTAATTAGGCAAGTATTGGTGTATGGTGCTCATTCAGGGTCATGTACCACTGAGTGGCAAAGCCAGGATTCGAGAGCAGGTGTTATTCTAGACACTGCATTCTCAACTGTTAAGCTACTAGGTATAGGTTAAGGAGCTAGAGTGAGGCCTATCTTCATTGTTTTTCAAAAAATTTATGTATTCATATATATATCTATACACACACATGTGTATACATAAATTCATATATACACACACACACACACACATACAACATGTGTATTTTCCTCCTAGCTTCTTTTCTCCTTCTAAGCTCTTAGTTTCTTTTCTCCTTCTGAGCCTCTAGTATAATAATATACTCCTTCTGAGTAATATTTCCCTTTTTTTTTCCTCAGTGGAGACGACATTTTTTGAATAAATAAAGGCTGAAGTTTAGGGGAAAGGGCTCATTGTGCTGACCTCCAATGGCTTCACTGGCAGAAGGCACATAGACCCATATTCATTCTTACTGTCAAACCAACCAATGTTGAAAGCACTTCATGAGTGGATTTTATTAAAAAAGTAGATTCTAGTATTATATAACTTTTCTAATACACTAATTTAATGATTCAATATTTTCTTATTTGGTTAGATTAGTATACCTATTGTATGTTTTATGGATGGAATAGCTGTGTCATTTAAGAAAGTAATCATCTGAGACACATTTTCAAAATAGCTTTGCCCTTTCATAGACCGAAAATTTGTTGTGTTGAAATCCCCTTGTATTAATCTGTTTCCACACTGCTATAAAGAACTTCTCCAGAATGGGTAATTTATAAAGAAAAGATATTTAATTGACTCACAGTTCCAAATGGCTGGGGAGGCCTCAGGAAACTTACAATCATGGTGGAAGTTGAAAGAAATGCAAGGCACGTCTTACATGGCAGCAGGAAAGAGAAAGAGTGAGGTGGGAACTGCCAAACACTTTTACAGCATCTCACTCATGATCATGAGAACATCATGGGGGAAACCACTCCCACGATCCAGTCATCTTCCACCAGGTTACTCCCTCCACATGTGAGGATTACAATTCTAGGTGAGACTTGGGTGGGGACACAGAGTCAAACCATATCACCCCTCAACAAAGCAACAACTGGAAGAGATCCAGGCATTGTAAAATGTGGAAGAAGAAATATATTCTGTATTAGTGGGAGGTATTACATTAGGTATTAGAATGCTCAGTCTTGACTCCTCCTCATTATTCTAAGACAAAAGTATAGTCACACGAATTTATTTTTGAATATATATGTTAGTTATTAAAGTAATGAGTCAGACATTTTATCTAGGCTCACTTTCATCACTAATAAATGGTTAAAAGATGTGGGAAGTCAGTTTGAGATTATTTTTGTTCTCCCACCTAGTAATACTGAATGCAGAGAAAAATTTTTGAATTTAGGATTGTTTGTCATATGGAGCCTCAGGTAGGGATTTGTGAATCCCTCCCTTGCTATTCAAAGTGTGTTCCATAGAGTGGTAGCATGAACATCACCTGGGAGACGCTTAGACACTGCAAAATCTCTGGCCCCAAGCTAGATATGCAGAATCGGAATCTGCATTTAACCAAGACCCCCCCCCCCCAGTTACTAATATGTGTATTAATGTCTGAGAAGCACTGAAGTAAAGTGAAATCTGACGTCCTGTACAACAGAGACTTTTAAGAGCTGGTGATCATAGAAACAAAAACCTGAATTTTCTTTAGCGTGTTTTCACATTTGTAAAGAAATATGCAATCGGCCGGGCGCAGTGGCTCAAGCCTGTAATCCCAGCACTTTGGGAGGCCGAGACGGGCGGATCACGAGGTCAGGAGTTCGAGACCATCCTGGCTGACACGGTGAAACCCCGTCTCTACTAAAAAAAAATACAAAAACTTAGCCGGGCGAGGTGGCGTGCGCCTGTAGTCCCAGCTACTCGGGAGGCTGAGGCAGGAGAATGGCGTAAACCCGGGAGGCGGAGCTTGCAGTGAGCTGAGATCCGGCCAGTGCACTCCAGCCTGGGCGACAGAGCGAGACTCCATCTCAAAAAAAAAAAAAAAAAAAAAAAAAAAAAAAAAAAAGAAATATGCAATCTAAGCATTCTCCATTATATATTGTATGATGAATACAGATCAGCTTTGTTCCATTCTGAAGTATACATTGCATCATTAAGAGAAAAAAACTACACAAATGTCATAGGTAAAATCGATAAGCCTCTGAGTATATCCACTTACATTGGTGATAGCAATGACTTTACCATTGAAATGATGTTTATCCTAATTACTTGACTTTTCAACGGAGTGTTACAGAAGAATATAGTTGTATTGGGTTCACTGTCACCAACTTCCTCAAGGGGAATGGTATGTTGTCTCTTTGCTTCCATAACATATCACGACAAAATTATTGCCCTAGAACAGCCCAAATTTGTTATCTTATGGTTCCAGAAGGCACAAGTCTGAATGAGTCTCATTGGGTTAAAATAAATGTGTCAGCAGTTCTTTCCTTTTTAGCACCTCTAGAGAAGGTTTTGTTTCCTTGGCTTTTCCAACTTTTAGAGGCTACCCACAAAAACAAAAGCAAAATTTTTGCTACACTGACAAAATCTATCTTTGGGTCTCTGTTTGAGATATTCTGCCTTAAGTATCTTTTGTTTTTGTTTTATTTTTTTCATTTGAAGAATAAAGGAGGAGTTTTACCTGTGGCTATCAGATTTGGGGTTCTGCTCTATGACACTTTTAAGTCATTATGCAATTTCTTTATTTTTTTGCCAAGAAGTCTTGAGCATGATTACACTATGCATTTTCTTATTCTTTAAAGTATTTGTGGGGATAATCCTTCATTATTTGATTGACAAAAATGTATATGTTTATAGTGTGTAACATGATGATTGGATATATGTACACATTGTGGAACAGCTAAATCAAGCTAATAACATACCAGTTACCTCACATACTTACCTTGTGGTGAAAACATGTAAAATCCACTCTCTTAGCAATTTTCAAGTATCCAATACATGGTTATTAACTGTAGTCACCGTGTTGTACAATAGATCTCTTGAACTTATTCTTCCTGTCTAACTAAAATTTTGTATTCCTTGATCAACATCTACCCAATCTTCCACTGTTCCCTACCCTTGATAACTACCTTTCTACTCTCTGCTTCTATGAATTTGACTTTTTTTAGATTCCACATATGTGAGATTATGCAGTATTTGTCTTTCTGTGCCTGGCTTATTTCACTTAACATAAAGTCCTCAAGGTTCACCCATGTAGTTGCAAATGACAACATTATTTTTTCTTTGTCAAAGCTGAATGGTATTCCATTTTGTATATATGCCACATTTTCTTAATCCATTCATCTGTTGATAGACACTTAGGTTGACTCCATATCTTGGCTATTGTGAATAAGACTGCAGTGAGTGAACATGGGAGTGCAGATATATCTTCAAGACACTGATTTTATTTCCTTTGGCTATATATTGAGAAGTGGGATAGCTGGATCGTATATGGTAGGAATTCTATTTTTAATTTTTTAGGGACCTCATACTGTTTTCATAATTACTGTACTAATTTAAATCCCCACCAAAATTGTACAAGAGTTTCCTTTTCTTGGTGGGGATAAATTTATGCTTTCACATTTTCGTTATCTAAATACATGCGTGTTTCTATGTTGTTTCTACACTATATATGTGTGTGTTTATATAATGTTACCTACTTACCACTTGATGGTGTACTTTGAGGGATATCCCCCTAAACTCTAATGTGTGCCTAAATCTTTTTCCCCTAAATTTCTGCAGGTTGATGCAAAATCAGGAATGAGAGTTATAAGATAACCAATAGTCTATTTCTTTGTGTACTTCCCTCATTAGTAAGTTAAAATACAACCTACATTTTAAAGGTATTAACAAGACTGTGATTTGCAAGATTGTGAAATGTTAGTCGTCAATGGTTGTGGCAGTACAAACAGTCTCCAGTGAAAGGTAGAAGTGATTTACTTGCACTTTTTTTTTAGGGCTAGAAATGTACAAAGAAAAACAATTTATTGAAACAAAATTTACTCGATGAATATGAATGAATCCAGGTACTACTTAGCTCATTAGGAGATGCTATATATCACTGGTTATCAGTGCTATATATCACTGTCATATATTCTGTATGGATGGATGCATGTGGGATTGCATAAAAACAGAGCTAAAGGAAATCAGTCATTCAGTTGAGTCCCTATTTCTGTTTTTGTCATTCAGCTTGTTTATCTATTTGAAATTGATCTTTTTACTTTTTTTAGTATTTTTAATTTTTTTATTTTTAACTTTTGTGGGTACATAGTAGGTGTACACATTTATGGGGTACATGAGATATTTTGATGCAAGCATGCAGTGTATAATAATCACATCATGGAAAATGGCCTATCCATTTTTAAGCGTTTATTCTTTGTGTTACAAACAATTCAGTTATACTCTTTTAGTTATTCTTAAATATATCATTAAATTATTTTGACTATAGCCACCCCGTTGTGCTATCAAATACTAGGTATTTATTATTTCTGATATCTGAGGGTATGATTAGGTATTTATAGTTTTAGGTGTATATTATTTGAACACATTACCATGTGAATAAAGCAAGTGTCATTAAAGGCTAATACATTTTTATCATTGATTAAACATTCTGAGATCCAGTATATTTACTTGCTAATGCATTTGTTTGGTAGAAGCTCTCTTTAGAATTTAGTCATTAGGGATGTAGCTATAGACATATACGTCCCTTTGTACTTTCATATATTTATGTGGAGTATGTGTACATAAAATTTTCTTGCAATTTGTGTTCACGTCACTATGAATATGTTTTATGTAGCTGACAAAACCGAATATTAATTACATAATTTTAGGCGTGTCTTAAAGTGAGGTCAGTGAACAATTTCTTTGTGTCCTGAGAAAGTCGTATGATAAGTTTTTATTAAAATTCCTTTTGTTTCTATTTTCACCTAAGCAATATGGGTCAATTTTATCTCTAAAAAGAAAGATAAGAGATGTGTGCAATACATTTCAGTAAATTATAGCTTAATAAACAGACAATATACTTTCATAGTATTAGAATAAACAGATGTCTGTCACTAGACTTTATGTTTTGAAAATGCTGGAATTTATTTTTTGCAATATCTAAAAACGTTGGCAAGATGATTATAAAATAAAGTAAATAGAGAGCTGAAACCCCATCTCTACTAAAATACAAAAATTAGCCAGTCGTGGTGGCCACTGCCCGTAATCTTAGCTACTTAGAGGCTAAGGCAGGAGAATTGCTTGAACCCAGGAGGTGGAGGCTGCAGTGAACCGAGATCGTGCCATTGCACCTCAGCCTGGGCAACAAGAGTGAAGCTCCAGCTCAGAAAAAAGAAAAAAAAAAAGCTTTTTGTAATATTAAATTTACACTAAAAAATTCTGGAGTGGCTTCCATGCATATGTGGACACCATGCTATTTGTTGTGCTTAACTTTCACCTTCTCAAACGTTTTGAAAGATTAAACTCCTATTGCATAGGCAGGGGTCTCAGAATCAGTCTTCCTTTTGCCATCATAATATCATAATGTACATATCCTTCGTTTGAGGTTCACATATAAGTTGTGTAGGAGTGGATTGATGTACATTAAAAGAGTTATTCCCAGTACTGATGGCCAGTTGATGATATGTTAACTATTAACAAAAATAAACTTGATGTGGCACATTGCAGTTTATTAAGTATTTTAATGAAGATGACACATCATTTGAAGAAGAATAGGACAGGTTTTATATTCCCATTTTCCAGATGAAGGAACTGAGGTTCCAGAGGTCACTTATCTCTGCTAAAGTCACAAGACTAGCAAGTTATGAAGCTTAAGAGCTTAATAGGATGGAGGTATCCAAACTCCTAAAGCCTTCCCACTCCACCACTCCAAAAGGTCACCTGAATTTCTGCTTATAACAATGATGAAGTAACAGTAACAGGATTTCCTCTTTTATCTTAACTATTTAAACACAAACCAACAAACAAACAAAAAACAGAAAAAAATAGAAAATAATGAGTTTTAGACCTTTGACAAAAGGCAGCACAAGACCATGATTCTCTAGAGAAAGGAGACAAGATGAGCCCTATGAATGTCCCAATTTACTGCTTTGGGAAAGTTTCCAGACAATAGCTCAGGTAAAAGGAGCCCCAAAAGGCTAGAGGTCTCTCTGAGTTGAGAAGACATAGTTCAGAGTTCAGAAAGTACAAAGGTGCCTACAATTTGAGGAACAGTGTACTGGAGAGAACATTGCACAGTGAAGGAGAAAACTGCATATGGAGAGAGCTTCATAGATCTGTAGAGGGACCCTTCAAATTTCTGAATAATGATCAGTTCAAGTGTGTGATGAAACTCATGAGGACAGAGAAAGAACCACAATAAAGGAACAGGCAAATGAATCCTCAGAACTCATGCAGGACCAGGAATGGTTATGTTCCCACTAGCTAGATTGTAAAACATCATATTTCAAGAGACATTTAAGAAGGTCCTCACAAGGGTATTGCCTGAGTAATGGAGCAAATTAGATCTAGAATAAAGGCAATTCTAGATTTGCCTGACGAGAGCAAACCTCAAAAGAACCAAACCAATTCCTAGTAACTTAAATATATCCCCGAACAAAGGCAAACATATTGAAATACTACAAAAACAGACCATACCCAACGACAAGATTCATAATATCTGATGTTAAATGAAAAATCCCCAAGCATGCAAAGAAATAGGAAAATATACAACTCATATTCCAGTGAGAAGGCAATAAGAAAAACAGAATAAAAAAAGGGTGCCAAATTAGTAGAGAAGAATGTTTTTAAAAAACCAGCTATTTCTGCATTCCATATGTTCAATAAGGTAGAAGAAAGCACAACCAAGATGAGAACAAAATAGATTTTTTAAAAAGATCCACATTGATTGAAATTCTAGAGACAAAATATAGTATATGAAATGTCAAATGCACTGGATAATTTTAACAGCAGATTAGCTACTGCAGAAGAAAAACAATAGTGAACCTTAATACACACAAATAAAAAGTATTCAAAATGAAAAGTAGAGAGAAAAATAGGAGAAATAAATGAGTGGAGCAACAGTGAATTGTGAGCCAAAGTCATTCAACCTACCGTCCATATTTTGTGAGTCACACAAGGTGGGAAGTAGAAGAAAATTATCTAAAAACGAACAGTTGAAAATTTTACAAATTTGATGAAATCTACGAACCTACATACCAAGAAGCTCAACAAATCCCATGAATAAGAACGATGAAGAAAATGGCACCAAGGTATTTCATAATCTAATAATTGAAATTCATAGAAAAGAGAAAATCTTAAATGCAACCAGAGAAAATAACTGCACTTTAAGTATAGGAGAACAAATATGACAATGGTAGGATATATCTCACGGAAACAATGCAACACAAAAAACAATGGGGCAACATTCTTAATGTGCTGAAAGAAAAAAATGAGTTAACTTAGAATTTTATATATGAAAAAAGCAATATAAAAGTTCATCCACTAAGGCCGGGCGCGGTGGCTCAAGCCTGTAATCCCAGTACTTTGGGAGGCCGAGGCGGGTGGATCACGAAGTCAGGAGATCGAGACCATCCTGGCTAACATGGTGAAACCCCGTCTCTACTAAAAATACAAAAAACTAGCCGGGCGTGGTGGCGGGCGCCTGTAGTCCCAGCTACTCGGAGGCTGAGGCAGGAGAATGGCGTAAACCCGGGAGGCGGAGCTTGCAGTGAGCCGAGATCGCGCCACTGCACTCCAGCCTGGGTGACACAGCGAGACTCCGTCTCAAAAAAAAAAAAAAATAAAAAAAAAAATAAAAAAAAAAAAATAAAAGTTCATCCACTCATACCAAAGTATAAAATACATCACTAGCAGATATACACTATCAAAACTGTTAAAGGAAATCATCACACAGAAAAAAAATAATACCAAATTGAAATTTTATCGTGCATAATGGAAAGGAGAGTACTGGAAATAGTCAATACGTGGGGACAAATGAAAGATCTTTAAATTTAAAAAAACATTTTAAGCAATAACTGTCTAATTTTTACAATAACAACTTATTTGGGATTTAGTAGCATTTGTAAAAGCAAAATGTGTAGCAATAATAGCACAAAGGCCAGTAGAGGAGAAATAAAAGGATAATTTAGTGGATACGTAGAAAACTTGAAATCTATTACTTGAGGGTCACTTTAACAAAATATTAGTAGAAGAGCAAATTAAGCTCAAAACAAGGATAAAGAGGAAATGATAATGCTAAGAGCATAAATAATTGATATAGAAAATAGAAAAGCAATGAACAAAGGCAATGAAACCAAATGTTACATCTTAGAGAAAAAGAAAAAAGGCGAGAGGACGCAAATTGCCAATATCATAGTGAGGGAGAATGTATCGCAATAGACTGTACAGACATTAAACAGTATACCCACAAAGTTAACCTATATGACTATACATTCCATAACTTAAAGGAAATGTATCAATTTCTTAAAAGTTGGAAATTACTAAAATCAATTGTAAAAGAAAAACAGTAACTTAATATTTTATATTTAATAAGATAAATTGAATTTTTAATTAAAATCTTCCTTTAAAGAAATCTTCAGACCCAAGTTGCTTTACTCATTAATGCTACAAAGCATTTAAGAAAGACGTAATATCAAATCTACACAAAAGTTTTTTAGGAAATAGAAGTGGAGATAATACTTTGCAACTCATTTGAGCACTTACTATGTCCAAGGCATTGTTTTGGAAGCTGGTTAATAAAAAAGATGAAAATTTGCTTCCTGTAATACAGAAGCTTATAGTATGTGAGACAAAGAGAAGGAACTCTCTCTCTCTGCCATGCTCTTAGGTCTGCCTGATTGGTTAAGGCAGAGCAAAGCAGATTATCGTGCATTGTATAGACAGTTGAGGATAAAACTTTCTCTGTAACATCAGCAGAGGTGAACTTGACCCACTGGTGTCCCTTTGTCTATCACTGATACACAAAAATTGACATATTGACCTGGGAGTGGAATACCAAAGTTTGTTTGATCCAAGAGTCCCCAACCTCTACAACAACTCTTTCTTTCTTCCAACGGAAGTCCCGCTTGCTCTGTGTTGTTAAGAGTAATTTAATATTTCATCTAATGTTTTTATTTGCCTTATTTGCTAAGTATTAAGCAAAAGATGGCAGTTGTTTTGTTTACTAAATAATTAGTGCCATAAATTTTACTTCACCACAACCATATATCCACATGGTCAGGGGGGTGGATTTTAATCCAACTTTCTATTCCACTACTGCTCAGCTCATAATGTGTGAAACAAAATAGCCATTTTAACTACTATAGATTATCACTAGAGTAAAAGGGCACAGTAGTAATCCTTCACATATATCATTCATCCAGCAAATTCAAGAAAATAAGTGTTACAAAATCTACAAGGTAAGGTCCAAATGATAGAGTCATGAGTGAACCTCTTAGGCCTTTCCAGAAAATTCTGGTCTTCTACCAGATTAGAAAAAACAAACTAATGAAAAACAACAAAACCCGGCAAATTAGGGGTGAGAGGGAATTGCTAAAGGGAAGCCCAATGACAGCATGACAAACGATGACAGACAAGGAGAGTAAAAGAGAAACTATAAAAAGGATATGCAGGAGTTTAATGTGTTTTAATGAAGAGACAGACATCGTATCACAATTATTAGAACACCATTTATTAAATTATGTTTATAATGATGACCCAGTCTTATAAAAAAAAGACTTTATTTCTCTACTCCCTGTTTAAAAACTCAAGAGAGTGAATATGGTAGCTCAAAAATATTTTCATCTAAGATGAAAACTTATGAAAAGTAAAGTTTTATTGCTCAAAAGAGTATACACTTTAGCTTTCCAGAATGACTGATTTCTCAAAATATCTTAGAAGTGGAAGTATAGTGGCAACTGGAGAATCTTCATACGTCTTCATACCAAATTATGCAGAACAGCTAGGGACTATACAATTAAACATTAAGGATTTATTTTTATGGCCAAGAAAATTAAAATGCCAAGAAAAAATGCCTAGAAATATATTATTGCTATTGTCTTTTATTTTTTTATTTTTTTATTTTTTTTAAATTTATTTATTATTATTATACTTTAAGTTGTAGGGTACATGTGCATAACGTGCAGGTTTGTTACATATGTATACTTGTGCCATGTTGCTGTGCTGCACCCATCAACTCGTCAGCACCCATCAACTCGTCATTTACATCAGGTATAACTCCCAATGCAATCCCTCCCCCCCCCCCATGATAGGCCCCTGTGTGTGATGTTCCCCTTCCTGAGTCCAAGTGATGTCATTGTTCAGTTCCCACCTATGAGTGAGAACATGTGGTGTTTGGTTTTCTGTTCTTGTGATAGTTTGCTAAGAATGATGGTTTCCAGCTGCATCCATGTCCCTACAAAGGACACAAACTCATCCTTTTTGATGGCTGCATAGTATTCCATGGTGTAAATGTGCCACATTTTCTTAATCCAATCTGTCACTGATGGATATTTGGGTTGATTCCAAGTCTTTGCTATTGTGAATAGTGCTGCAATAAACATACGTGTGCATGTGTCTTTATAGCAGCATGATTTACAATCCTTTGGGTATATCCCCAGTAATGGGATGGCTGGGTCATATGGTACATCTAGTTCTAGATCCTTGAGGAATCGCCATACTGTTTTCCATAATGGTTGAACTAGTTTACAATCCCACCAACAGTGTAAAAGTGTTCCTATTTCTCCACATCCTCTCCAGCACCTGTTGTTTCCTGACTTTTTAATGATCGCCATTCTAACTGGTGTGAGATGGTATCTCATTGTGGTTTTGATTTGCATTTCTCTGATGGCCAGTGATGATGAGCATTTTTTCATGTGTCTCTTGGCTGTATGAATGTCTTCTTTTGAGAAATGTCTGTTCATATCCTTTGCCCACTTTTTGATGGGGTTGTTTGTTTTTTCCTTGTAAATTTGTTTGAGTTCTTCGTAGGTTCTGGATATTAGCCCTTTGTCAGATGAGTAGATTGCAAAAATTTTCTCCCATTCTGTAGGTTGCCTGTTCACTCTGATGGTAGTTTCCTTTGCTGTGCAGAAGCTCTTTAGTTTAATCAGATCCCATTTGTCAATTTTGGCTTTTGCTGCCGTTGCTTTTGGTGTTTTAGACATGAAGTCTTTGCCCATGCCTATGTCCTGAATGGTACTACCTAGGTTTTCCTCTAGGGTTTTTATGGTATTAGGTCTAACATTTAAGTCTCTAATCCATCTTGAATTAATTTTCGTATAAGGAGTAAGGAAAGGATCCAGTTTCAGCTTTCTACTTATGGCTAGCCAATTTTCCCAGCACCATTTATTAAATAGGGAATCCTTTCCCCATTTCTTGTTTCTCTCAGGTTTGTCAAAGATCAGATGGCTGTAGATGTGTGGTATTATTTCTGAGGACTCTGTTCTGTTCCATTGGTCTATATCTCTGTTTTGGTACCAGTACCATGCTGTTTTGGTTACTGTAGCCTTGTAGTATAGTTTGAAGTCAGGTAGCGTGATGCCTCCAGCTTTGTTCTTTTGACTTAGGATTGTCTTGGAGATGCGGGCTCTTTTTTGGTTCCATATGAACTTTAAAGCAGTTTTTTCCAATTCTGTGAAGAAACTCATTGGTAGCTTGATGGGGATGGCATTGAATCTATAAATTACCTTGGGCAGTATGGCCATTTTCACGATATTGATTCTTCCTATCCATGAGCATGGTATGTTCTTCCATTGGTTTGTGTCCTCTTTTATTTCACTGAGCAGTGGTTTGTAGTTCTCCTTGAAGAGGTCCTTTACATCCCTTGTAAGTTGGATTCCTAGGTATTTGATTCTCTTTGAAGCAATTGTGAATGGAAGTTCATTCCTGATTTGGCTCTCTGTCTGTTACTGGTGTATAAGAATGCTTGTGATTTTTTTTTTTTTTGAGACGGAGTCTCGCTCTGTCGCCCAGGCTGGAGTGTAGTGGCCGGATCTCAGCTCACTGCAAGCTCTGCCTCCCGGGTTCACGCCATTCTCCTGCCTCAGCCTCCTGAGTAGCTGGGACTACAGGCGCCCGCCACCTCGCCCGGCTAGTTTTTTTGTATTTTGCACATTAATTTTGTATCCTGAGACTTTGCTGAAGTTGCTTATCAGCTTAAGGAGATTTTGGGCTGAGACAATGGGGTTTTCTAAATATACAATCGTGTCATCTGCAAACAGGGACAGTTTGACTTCTTCTTTTCCTAACTGAATACCCTTGATTTCTTTCTCTTGCCTAATTGCCCTCGCCAGAACTTCCAACACTATGTTGAATAGGAGTGGTGAGAGAGGGCATCCCTGTCTTGTGCCAGTTTTCAAAGGGAATTTTTCCCGTTTTTGCCCATTCAGTATGATATTGTCTGTGGGTTTGTCATAAATAGCTCTTATGATTTTGAGGTACGTTCCATCAATGCCGAATTTATTGAGCGTTTTTAGCATGAAGGGCTGTTGAATTTTGTCAAAAGCCTTTTCTGCATCTATTGAGATAATCATGTGGTTCTTGTCTTTGGTTCTGTTTATATGCTGGATTATGTTTATTTATTTGCGAATGTTGAACCAGTCTTGCATCCCAGGGATGAAGCCCACTTGATCATGGTGGATAAGCTTTTTGATGTGTTGCTGAATCCGGTTTGCCAGTATTTTATTGAGGATTTTTGCATCGATGTTCATCAGGGATATTGGTCTAAAATTCTCTTTTTTTGTTGTGTCTCTGCCAGGCTTTGGTATCAGGATGATGTTGGCCTCATAAAATGAGTTAGGGAGGATTCCCTCTTTTTCTATTGATTGGAATAGTTTCAGAAGGAATGGTACCAACTCCTCCTTGTACCTCTGGTAGAATTCAGCTGTGAATCCATCTGGTCCTGGACTTTTTTTGGTTGGCAGGCTGTTAATTATTGCCTCAATTTCAGAGCCTGCTATTGGTCTATTCAGGGATTCAACTTCTTCCTGGTTTAGTCTTGGAAGAGTGTAAGTGTCCAGGAAATCATCCATTTCTTCTAGATTTTCCAGTTTATTTGCGTAGAGGTGTTTATAGTATTCTCTGATGGTAGTTTGTATTTCTGTGGGGTCGGTGGTGATATCCCCTTTATCATTTTTAATTGCGTCGATTTGATTCTTCTCTCTTTTCTTCTTTATTAGTCTTGCTAGTGGTCTGTCAATTTTGTTGATCTTTTCAAAAAACCAACTCCTGGATTCATTGATTTTTTGGAGAGTTTTTTGTGTCTCTATCTCCTTCAGTTCTGCTCTGATCTTAGTTATTTCTAGCCTTCTGCTAGCTTTCGAATGTGTTTGCTCTTGCTTCTCTAGTTCTTTTAATTGTGATGTTAGAGTGTCAATTTTAGATCTTTCCTGCTTTCTCTTGTGGGCATTTAGTGCTATAAATTTCCCTCTACACACTGCTTTAAATGTGTCCCAGAGATTCTGGTATGTTGTATCTTTGTTCTCATTGGTTTCAAAGAACATCTTTATTTCTGCCTTCATTTTGTTATGTACCCAGTAGTCATTCAGGAGCAGGTTGTTCAGTTTCCATGTAGTTGAGCGGTTTTGATTGAGTTTCTTAGTCCTGAGTTCTAGTTTGATTGCACTGTGGTCTGAGAGAGAGTTTGTTATAATTTCTGTTCTTGTACATTTGCTGAGGAGTGCTTTACTTCCAGTTACGTGGTCGATTTTGGAGTAAGTACGATGTGGTGCTGAGAAGAATGTATATTCTGTTGATTTGGGGTGGAGAGTTCTATAGATGTCTATTAGGTCTGCTTGCTGCAGAGATGAGTTCAATTCCTGGATATCCTTGTTAACTTTCTGTCTCGTTGATCTGTCTAATGTTGACAGTGGAGTGTTGAAGTCTCCCATTAGTATCGTATGGGAGTCTAAGTCTCTTTGTAAGTCTCTAAGGACTTGCTTTATGAATCTGGGTGCTCCTGTATTGGGTGCATATATATTTAGGATAGTTAGCTCTTCCTGTTGAATTGATCCCTTTACCATTATGTAATGGCCTTCTTTGTCTCTTTTGATCTTTGATGGTTTAAAGTCTCTTTTATCAGAGACTAGTATTGCAACCCCTGCTTTCTTTTGTTCTCCATTTGCTTGGTAAATCTTCCTCCATCCCTTTATTTTGAGCCTATGTATGTCTCTGCGTGTGAGATGGGTCTCCTGAATACAGCAGACTGATGGGTCTTGACTCTTTATCCAGTTTGCCAGTCTGTGTCTTTCAATTGGAGCATTTAGTCCATTTACATTTAAGGTTAAGATTGTTATGTGTGAACTTGATCCTGCCATTATGATATTAACTGGTTATTTTGCTCGTTAGTTGATGCAGTTTCTTCCTAGCCTCGATGGTCTTTACATTTTGGCATGTTTTTGCAATGGCTGGTACTGGTTGTTCCTTTCCATGTTGAGTGCTTCCTTCAGGGTCTCTTGTAAGGCAGGCCTAGTGGTGACAAAATCTCTAAGCATTTGCTTATCTGTAAAGGATTTTATTTCTCCTTCACTTACGAAACTTAGTTTGGCTGGATATGAAATTCTGGTTTTAAAATTCTTTTCTCTAAGAATGTTGAATATTGGCCCCCACTCTCTTCTGGCTTGGAGAGTTTCTGCCGAGAGATCTGCTGTTAGTCTGATGGGCTTCCCTTTGTGGGTAACCCGACCTTTCTCTCTGGCTGCTCTTAAGATTTTTTCCTTCATTTCAACTTTGGTGAATCTGGCAATGATGTGTCTTGGAGTTGCTCTTCTCGAGGAGTATCTTTGTGGCGTTCTCTGTATTTCCTGGATTTGAATGTTGGCCTGCCCTACTAGGTTGGGGAAGTTCTCCTGGATGATATCCCGAAGAGTGTTTTCCAACTTGGTTCCATTTTCCACCTCACTTTCAAGGCACCCCAATCAGACATAGATTTGGTCTTTTTACATAATCCCATACTTCTTGCAGGCTTTGTTCATTTCTTTTTCTTCTTTTTTCTTTTGGTTTCTCTTCTCGCTTCATTTCATTCATTTGATCCTCAATCGCAGATACTCTTTCTTCCAGTTGATCGAGTCGGTTACTGAAGCTTGTGCATTTGTCATGTATTTCTCGTGTCATGGTTTTCATCTCTTTCATTTCGTTTATGACCTTCTCTGCATTAATTACTCTAGCCATCAATTCTTCCACTTTGTTTTCAAGATTTTTAGTTTCTTTGCGCTGGGTACGTAATTCCTCCTTTAGCTCTGAGAAATTTGATGGACTGAAGCCTTCTTCTCTCATTTCGTCAAAGTCATTCTCCGTCCAGCTTTGATCCGTTGCTGGCGATGAGCTGCGCTCCTTTGCTGGGGGAGATGCGCTCTTATTTTTTGAATTTCCAGCTTTTCTGCCCTGCTTTTTCCCCATCTTTGTGGTTTTATCTGCCTCTGGTCTTTGATGATGGTGATGTACTGATGGGGTTTTGGTGTAGGTGTCCTTCCTGTTTGATAGTTTTCCTTCTAACAGTCAGGACCCTCAGCTGTAGGTCTGTTGGAGATTGCTTGAGGTCCACTCCAGACCCTGTTTGCCTGGGTATCAGCAGCAGAGGCTGCAGAAGATAGAATATTTCTGAACAGTGAGTGTACCTGTCTGATTCTTGCTTTGGAAGCTTCCTCTCAGGCGTGTACTCCACTCTGTGAGGTGTGGGGTGTCAGACTGCCCCTAGTGGGGGATGTCTCCCAGTTAGGCTACTCAGGGGTTAGGGACCCACTTGAGCAGGGAGTCTGTCCCTTCTCAGCTCTCAACCTCCGTGTTGGGAGATCCACTGCTCTCTTCAAAGCTGTCAGACAGAGTCGTTTGTGTCTGCAGAAGTTTCGGCTGCGTTTGTTATTGCCCTGTCCCCAGAGGTGGAGTCTACAGAGACAGGCAGGTTTCCTTGAGCTGCTGTGAGCTCCACGCAGTTCGAGCTTCCCAGCAGCTTTGTTTACCTACTTAAGCCTCAGCAATGGTGGGCGCCCCTACCCCAGCCTTGCTGCTGCCTTGCCAGTAGATCACAGACTGCTGTGCTATCAATGAGGGAGGCTCCGTGGGTGTGGGACCCTCCTGGCCAGGTGTGGGATATGATCTCCTGGTGTGCCTGTTTGCTTAACGCGCAATATTGGGGTGGGAGTTACCCGATTTTCCAGGTGTTGTGTGTCTCAGTTCCCCTGGCTAGGAAAAGGGATTCCCTTCCCCCTTGCGCTTCCCAGGTGAGGCAATGCCTCGCCCTGCTTCAGCTCTCACTGGTCGGGCTGCAGCAGCTGTCCAGCACCGATCGTCCGGCACTCCCCAGTGAGATGAACCCAGTACCTCAGTTGAAAATGCAGAAATCACCGGTCTTCTGTGTCGCTCGCGCTGGGAGTTGGAGACTGGAGCTGTTCCTATTCGGCCATCTTGCTCCGCCCCTCGTCTTTTATTTTCTTCAAAACATTTCTAATATTTAATTTATTCAAAAGTGTAGTTATTTGTATTTTCATATATAAAAGCTTCTGAGAAAGAAAACCGGTTGTGTGTGTGTGTGTGTGTGTGTTTTAGATTTTAAACCAGTAATATCAACCCAAAAGTATTGATCTTCAGTAATAAATATAGCTTTAATTTTATAATATAGCTTTAATTTGACTTAAAGTTCCTTAAAGTTTAGTTTGATCTAAATTTTAAAAATGCATTGCTAGACTTCCAATTCTGACCAAGATGTAGTAAGCCCACTATAACCTTCTCTCCTGATTATTACAGCTACAATCACTGGACAAAATTTTAAAAGAAACTCCCTCAGAATTCCTAAAAGTAAACAAAAGCAGGCAGATTGAGGATGGCAGTCAGAATTTGAAGTGACCATATATGGGTGAGTTTCCCAGTCTTCCCCCATTTCTCTTAAGTCTTCGACCCAAGGCTGGATCCATCTCATGAAACTATGGAGTGGTACATTGCAGGCTAAAACTGCAATAACAGCCGGCAGTCCCAACAGTGTGAAAGTAAATCCTGAGTCAGTTTCAGTCTCTGTCTCTCACTTCCACTTTTCTGTCAATGGTGGCTACAGTTGCAGAGCTATGCTGCAGTGACAATAGAACAACTAAAATAAACTCTAACGGAAACCCTATATTTCTGTCTAGAGGACCAGGAAAAGTGGCCCTTGCAGGCTGTACAGTGAGTGGAGAATCATGGAGAGGAAAGAGTTGAGGAAGGGGATCCTTTAATACTGGGCATCAACCTGTAGAAAGCTTAAGCTCATCCTTGAGTTGCTCATGGGTGGGACAGATTCAAAATAGATAGCAAAGGCTTTGGAAATAGAATTGACATTGAAACCACCACCCAAATGGTACTAGTGTGAGGACAGACCTAAAATAACACAGCAAAGGATTTCAAAACTGAAATGACTTGCTGACAGAAGTTAAAAAAATATATATATTTGCAGTTGAATCTGACATAGTTGATTGCCTGTTAACTGTATTTTGCCAAAACAACATTCTCAAGAGGTTGCCAACAAATAATATTCAAAATACCCAAAATAGAATTTAAACTTACTCAACAGGAGTTGACAACACCTATAATGACCCAGATGTTGGCATTGTATCAAAAGGTGTTAAAACAGCTACTATAACTACGCTCCCTTAGATGAAAATAAACATCTTGAAAAAGAGTAAGCTGTGAGAATTTCTCAGCAGAGTAATAGAGCCTACAAAATAATACTAAATGGAAATTATAGAGTTGAAAATTCATTATCTGAAATTTTTTAAAGGCACCATCTGTGCTCAGTAGCAGAATGGTGAAGACAGTGGAAACAGTCAGTGAACATTAAGATAAATCAACACAAATTATTTAATCTGATGAACAGAGAGGAAAAAAATATGTAGAAATGTGAACAGAACCTCAAGTCCTATGGGATGATATAAAAATAGTATTCATGTCACTGAAATCCCAGAAGGACAGGAGAGAGATTGGCGTAGAAAAAAATATTTGAAGAAATAATGGCTGAAAACTTCCCAAATTTTACAAAAGATGAAAATTTACAGATTCAAGATCAAGGAGCTTGGAATAATATAAAATCAAATAAAATTATGCCTAGGCACTTAGTAATCCAACTGCTGAAAGCCAGAGGTAACAAAAAATGTTGAAAATAGCCATAGAAAAACAGCATATACATAGGAAAACAAGGATATGAATGACTGAATTTTTCTCATGAGAAATCATGGAGAGATGTAAAACAGTGGAAAAACATCTTTTTTTTTTTTTTTTTTTTTTTTTTTTTTTTTTTTTTGAGATGGAGTCTCGCTCTGTCGCCCAGGCTGGAGTGCAGTGGCGCAATCTCGGCTCACTGCAAGCTCCGCCTCCCGGGTTCACGCCATTCTCCTGCCTCAGCCTCCCGAGTAGCTGGGACTACAGGCGCCCGCCCCTGCGCCCGGCTAATTTTTTCTATTTTTAGTAGAGACGGGGTTTCACCATGGTCTCGATCTCCTGACCTTGTGATCCGCCCACCTCGGCCTCCCAAAGTGCTGGGATTACAGGCGTGAGCCACCACGCCCGGCCAAAACATCTTTAAATAAAAAAAAAAGTCAACCCAGATTCCTATAGTCCATGAAAATATGTATCAGAAATGATGACATAAAGACATTCTCAGATTTTAAAATCCTAAGAAAAATTTTCACAAACAGATCTATTCTTAAAAATGTTAAAGTAAGTTATTCAGGCTGAATGGAAATGATAGCAGGAGAAAATTTGAGTTTCAGGAGCAAAAATAGGATCAAACTAAATGGTAAATTCTGGGTAAATATTGTTCTATTTTTGTCTTCTTAAGTTCCTTAAAATATGTATGACAGTTGAAAGTAAAAACGATAACATTGTGTATCAGGGTTTCTAATACATAGAGATGTACTTTGTATGATGACTAAAACACAAAGAGGGGAGGGAAAAGGGACCTAGATAGTTGTCATTGAGGTTGTAAAATATTAACTGTGTAAAAAGAAAAAATGGATATATACGTTGTAATCCTTAAAACAATCACTTAATATATGTAATATATGCAAAAAATTAGCAAAAAAGAAAAAAATTAAAACAGAATACCAAAAAGTATTCAGATAGTCCAAAAGAAGTGGAAAAAAAGAGATCAATATCAGAGGGACAAACAGAAAACAACAAATAAAAAGGTATACCTATATCCTACCTTATCAGTAATTACATTAAATGTAGCGGTATAAAGAACCTAATTAAAAGACATTGTCATATTGGATCAAATAACCAAACTATATGTTTTATAAAAGAAATACATTTTATATACAAAGACATAGGGTAAAATACAATATAGAAAGTGATATACTATGGTACAGCAATCAAAACAAAGCTGGAGTATATATATTGGTGTCTGGCAAAGTAGAATGCAGAGCAAAAACTAGTACCAGGAATAAAGAGAGGCATTACATAACTAAAGAATAAAGAGTCAATTTGCCAAAAAGATGTAACAATACTACATGTATATGTGCCTAACAACAGATCTTCAAAACACATAAAGCAAAAAGTTGGCTAGGCCTGGTGGCTAACACCAGTAATCCTAGCACTTTGGGAGGCCAAGGAGGGCAGATCACTTGAGGCCAGGAGTTCAAGACCAGCCTGGCCAACATGGTGAAACACCATCTCTACTAAAAATACAAAAATCAGCTAGGTGTGTTGATGTATGCCTATAATCCCAGCTACTCAGGAGGCATGAGAATTGCTTGAACCCAGGAAATGGAAGTTGCAGAGAGCCAAGTTTGTGCCACTGCACTCCAGCCTGCGTGATGGAGTGAGACTATGTTTCAAACAAACAAACAAACAAACAAACAAACACCTAAAGCAAAAACTTCCAGAACTGAAAATAAAAATAGACAAATCCATAGTTATAGATGGAGATTACACCATTTCTCTTTTAGTAATTGATAGAAAAAGTTGTGAAGAAGTCAGTAAGGATGTAGAAAACCTGAAAAATAATATCAAACAACATGACCTAATTGACATTTTTAGAAATGACCACCCAACAGCAGAATATACATTCCTTTCAAGTGTTCATGGAACAGTCACCAAGAGAAATCATTTTCTGAGACATAAAACACAATTTAAAAAAAATTAAAGAATTGACATGATGAAAAGTATGTTCTCTAATCATAATGAAATTACACTAAAAATTAATAATAGAAAGATATCTGGAAATGCCCTAAATATTTTAATTAAACAATAAACAAGAGAAATTGGAAAATATTTTGAACTGAATGATAATTAAAATATACTTTATCAGAATTTTTAGAATGTAACCAAAGCAATACTTAGAAGTAAATTTAACATTAATTGCTTGTATTTAGAAAAGAAGAAAGGTCTCAGATAAACAGTATAAGCTTCCATCTCAAGGAACTAGGAAAAGAAACGTAAATTAAATCCAAACAAAGCCAAATGAAGAGGCTAGTAAATATAAGATCAGATCAACTTCACTGATCATCAGAGGAATACAAATAAAACTGCAGTGAGATACCATTTCACGCCAGTCAAAATGGCTATTTTTAAAAATTCAAAAAATAACAGATATTGGTGAGAATGTGGAGAAGATGAGACAATTACATGCTATTGGTAGGAATGTAAGTAAATTAGTTGAACCTCTGATATAGTTTGGCTGTGTCCCCATGAAAATCTCATCTTGAATTACAGTTCCCATAATCCCCATGTGTTGTGGGAGGGACCCTGTGGGAGGTAATTGAATCATGGGGTGGTATCCCCCATGCTATTTTCATGATAGTGAGCAAACTATCACAAGATCTGATGGTCTTCTAAGGAACTTCCCTCTTCACTTGGTTCTCATTCTTTTATTTCTTGCCATCATGTGAAGAAGGACATGTTTGCTTCCCCTCTGTCATGACTGTAAGTTTTGAGGCCTCCCCAGTCATGTGGAATTGAGTCACTTAAAACTCTTTCATTAATAAATTACCCAGTCTCAAGCAATTCTTTATAGCAGCATGAGAACAGACTAATACAGTAAACTGGTACTGCAAGTGGGGCACTGCTATAAGGATACCCAAAAATGTGGAAGCAACTTTGGAACTGAGTAACAAGCAGAGGTTGGAACAGTTTGCATGGCTCGAAGAAGACGGGAAAATGTGAGAAAATTTGTAACTTCCTAGAGACTTGGAGGGCTCAGAAGACAGAAAGATGTAGGGAAGTTTGGAACTTCCTAGAGACTTGTCAAATGGCTTTGACCAAAATGCTGATAGTGATATGGACAATGAAGTCCAGGCTGAGGTGGTCTCAGATGAAGATGAGAAACTAGTTGGAAACTGGGGTAAAGGTAGCTCTTGCTATACAAAAAGACTGGTGGTATTTTTACCCCTTACCTAAAGATCTGTGAAACTTTGAACTTGAGAGATGATTTAGGGTATCTGCTGCAAGACATTTCTAAGTGACAAAGCATTTAAGAGGAAGCAGAGCATAAAAGTTTGGAAAACGTACAGCCTGATGATGCAGTGAAGAAAATTACATTTTCTGGTGAGAAATTCAAGCCAGCTGCAGAAATTTGCATAAGTAATGAGGAGCCAAATGCTAATCACCAAGACAATGGAGGAAACGTCTCCAGGGCATTTCAGAGGTCTTCACGGCAGCCCGCCCATCAGAGGTGCAGGGACCTACAAAGAAAAAATGGTTTCATGGGTCAGGCCCTGGGCCTTGCTACTTTGTGCAGTCGGGACTTGGTGCCCTGCATTCCAGCCATGGCTAAAAAGAGCCAACATACAGCTCAGGCCATTGCTTCAGGGGGTGCAAAGCCACCTAAACCTTGGTGACTTACACATGTTGTTGGTCCTGCAGGTGCACATAAGTCAAGAATTGAGGTTTGGGAACCTCCACCTAGATTTCAGAGGATGTATGAAAATACCTGGATGTCCCTACAGACATTTGCTTCATGGGTGGAGCCCTCATGGAGAACCTCTGCTAGGGCAATGTGGAAGGGACATGTGGGGTTGGAGCCCCTGCACAGAGAGTAGAGCTGTGGGAAGAGGACCACTGTCCTCGACACAAGAATGGCCAATCAACCGACACCTTGCACCATGAGCCTGGAAAAGACATGTACATTTAACACCAGTCTGTGAAATCAGCTGGGATGGGGGCTGTATCCTGCAAAGCCACAAGATTGGAGCTGCCCAAGCCCCTTGAAGCCCATCCCTTGCATCAGCATAAACTGAATTTGGGACATGGAGTCAAAGGAGATCATTTTGGAACTTTAAGTTTTAATGACTACCCTGTTGGATTTTGAACTTGCATGGGGCCTATAGCCCATTTATTTTGGCCAATTTCTCCCATTTAGAATGGTGTATTTACCCAATGCCTGTACTCCCACTGTATCTAGGAAGTAACTAACTTGCTTTTGATGTTACAGGCTCATAGGTGGAAGTGACTTGCCTTGTCTCAGATGAGACTTTTGACTTGGACTTTTGGGTTAATGCTGGAATGAGTTAAGACTTTGGGGGATTTTTGGAAGGGTATGATTGTGTTTTGAAATGTGAGGACATGAGATTTAGGAGGGGCCAGAGATGGAATGATATGGTTTGGCTGTATCCCCACCAAAATCTCTACTTGAAATATACCTCCCAGAATTCCCACATGTTGTGGAAGGGACCAATGGGAGACAATTGACTCATGGGGGTAGTTTCTCCCATGCTATTCTTATGATAATGAGTAAGTTCTCATGAGATGTTATGGTTTTATAAGGGGCTTCCACTTTTCTTGGCTATCATTATTCTCTTTCCTGCCACCATGTGAAGATGAACATGTTTACTTTCCCTTCTGCCATGATTGTAAGTTTCCTGAAGCCTCCCCAGCCATGCAGAACTGTTAGTCAATTAAACCTCTTTCCTCTTTAAGTTACCCAGTCTTGGAAAGTTCTTTATAGCAGTATGAGAATGGACTAATACAACCCCTGTGAAAAGCAGTATGGAGATTTCTCAAAGAACTAAAACTAGAACTATTATTTGACCCAGTAGTATCACCACTGGGTATCTACCCAAAGGAAAAAAAAAATTGTCTTATCTAAAAGATACCTTGACTCATATATATATTTCAGCTCTATTCATAATAACAAAGACATGGAATCAATCTAAGTGTCTATCAACAGTGGATTAGACAACGAAAATGTGGTACATATACAACATGAAATACTCCATAGCCATAAATAAGAATGAAATCATATTCTTTGCAACAACATGGATGCAGCTGGAGGCCATTATCCCAAGTGAATTAATACAAAAACAGAAAGTCAAATAACACATGTTTTCATTTATAAGTGGAAGCTAAACAATAGGTACATGTGGACATAAAGATGGAAACAATAGACACTGACTACTCCAAAAGTGGGGAGGGAGGGAGGCAGTCAAGATTTGGAAAACTACCTATTGGGTACTATGTTCACTATTTGGGTGACGGGTTCACTAGAAGTGCAAACCCCAGCATCATCCAATATACCCAAGTAAGAAACCTTATTGCATTGGGAGTTATACCTGATGTAAATGACGAGTTGATGGGTGCTGACGAGTTGATGGGTGCAGCACAGCAACATGGCACAAGTATACATATGTAACAAACCTGCACGTTATGCACATGTACCCTAGAACTTAAAGTATAATACTAATAAAAAAATAAAAAATAAAGAAACCTTCATATATACATCCTGAATCTAAAAGTAAAAAATAAAAAAAATAAAAATAAAGGTTGAGATTGAATTTAATGGTCACTGAAGTTTAGGAATTAAGAAAAAAAATTGTACAAGCACTTAAAAAGGTGAGAAAAGTCACCTGTAGAGAGGGAAAACAGATGCCAATTTGTTTAATAAAATGACACAAGGCAGAAAACAAGGGTTGCAGAGTGTTGTAGGAAAATAAATATGTCCGGTAAATATAATGGTGGACAAAATCAAACCAAATAACCTCTCAGTGATGTGGAATCTGTGGGATCAAAAGACAAACAATGAGCACTGGATCCACTATATCTCCTGTGATAAATATTGTGTCCCTTGTACATTGTATCTGGCACATTGAAGGCACTCAATATTACTTGTTGAACAAAAAATAGAGAGTAGAAATCAGTGAAAATGAAGACAGAAAAACAATAGACAAAACTAATGAAACTAAAAGCTAGTTCTTTTAAATGATCAATAACAGTGATCTTTTAAAGATCAGTAAATAAATGCTAAATAAAGAAGAACAATTTACCAATACCAAGAAGAAAAAAGGTACATCACCCCAGACCTTACAGACAGTAAAACAATAATAATAAACAATAAACTATTAATAAACAACTTTATACCTTTGAATTCAACAACTTATATGAAATGGAGCAATTCCTTGAAAGACACAAAGTATCAAAACTCACTCGATAATAAATAGATTATCTGAATAATATTGAAATGTAATTTGTACTTCAAAACATTCCCACAAAGAAAACTCCATGTTCAGATGGTTTCGCTGGTGATTTCTAAGAAAGATTTAAATAAAATTATTAGCAATTCCATGTGATTTCTTCTAGAATACATAAATGAAGGAAATACTTCCTAACTTATTACCCTGGTACTAAAACCAAGTACAGTGCAAGAAAAGAAAACCACATACAAATATCCCTCACAAAAATAGACTAAAACATTCTTAACCAAATATTTAAAAATTTAATCAAATTATATATAAACAGAATAATACATCACTACCAACTGAGGTTTCCTCCAGGAAGAGAAGGCTGGTTTAACATTTGAAAATCAATCAGCATAATTTACCATTTCAAAAGATTAAGGAATAAAAACTATACAATCATTTCAATAGATGCAAGAAAAAGCGTTTAACAAAATTCAATATCCATTAGTGGTAACAATAATAATAGTAATAATAAAAACTCAGTTTAATAAACATAAAAGGGAACTTCTTTAGCCTGGTGAGAGGCATGTATGAAAAACCTGTAGTGAACATCATACTTAATGGTGAAAGATTTAACGCTTTCCCTCCAAACTTGAGAATAAGGCAAGAATGTCTACTCTTATAGCTCTTATTAAAACATCATGCTTTATGTCCTAGCCAGTCCATTTAGGCCAAAATAGAAAAATGAAAGGAATGCATATCAGAAAACAAGAAATAAACTTGTCCCTGTTTGTGGACATGATTGTGTAGAAAATACCAAACAATCAACTGAATCCCCTGGAAGTAGTAAGTTAGTTTAGCAAAGTTGCAGAATACAACTTCAATATACCAAAATCAATTGCAGGTTAATAAACTAGCACTGAACAATTGGAAATGTTAAAAAAAATACAATTTACAGTAATACCCCCCCCAAAAAAAACCCAGAAAATATATAGGTGTTTATTTAACAGAGTATGTGCTGGATCTGTTTTCTGAAAACTATAAATCTCTAGTAAAAGAAATCAAACAAGATATAAATAATTAGCAAACGATAAGCCACAGGTGGAGAAACATTGGAAATCATATTTCTGATGAAGAGTTTGTATCCAAAATATATAATGAACCCTCAATACTCAATAATAAGTAAACAAACAACACAATTAAAACTTATGGGAAATATTTGAGTAAAACACTTCCACAAAGAAGTGGTGTATAAGTATACAAAAAGATGTTCAACAACGTTTGTTACTAGAGAAATGCAAATTAAAACCACAACAATAATATTCAATTACACACCTAGGTAATGGCTAAATTTTTAAAAAATGACTGTAATAAATGTTGATGAGGAAGTGAAAGAAATGAATCTTTCACTGAATGTTTTTCAGTGCATTTGAGAATGCAAATTTGTACAGCCAATTTTGAAAACAGGTTAACAACTTATGAAGTTAAACATACACTTACCATACCACCCAGAAATTTCATTCCTAGGTATTTACTCAAGAGAAATGAAAACTTACCTGCACACAGAAACCTGTGTGCAAATGTTCTTAACAGCTTTATTCATAACAGCCAAGAACTCAAAACAGATTCAGTGTCCTTCAGTGGATGAATTAACTGTGGTACATTAATACAATGAAGTACGACTTTAAAAGAAAAAGGGACAAACTACTGATGACACACAGCATCACATATTTATCTCAAATGCTCTATGCTAAGTAAAAGAAGCTGGCTGAAAAGTCTACATGTTGATTCCATTTATATGGTAGTCTACAGAAGTCAAAATTATAGAAACAGTGGTTGCCAGGAGCTGGGGTAGCTGGAGGGCTTGCTAAGCAAGCAGCATAGGGAAACTTTTGGGAGTGAAAAAAATATTCTGTGTCTTGATTTTGGTGATGGTTTGATGACTATATACATTTCTCTTAACTCATAAAACTGTACATGAAAAAGAGTGAATTTTACTGTATGTAAGTTTAGAAGTGAATAATAACAATAGATAAAAAGTACAATATTAATATAGACATGTTGACCAAAATAAGATATTAAATGTGTTATGTTTAACTTGGCTCAACACTTTGTAAACAAAAACATCAATGGCATTTATCCAAAATGCACATTTTTAATATTGGAAAGAATGTGTTATATTTGAATTGATGATGATTTATGGACTTGTCCCATTTTATTTATTTGCTTATTTATTTAGAGACAGGATTTTGTTCTGTCACCCAGGCTGGAGTGCAGTGGTGCAATCATAACTCACTGTAACCTCAAACTCCTGGGTTCAAGAGACCCTACCACCTGAACCTCCTGAATAGCTAGGTCTACTGGTCTACTGGCACATACCACCATGCCGCATTAATTAAAATTAAAAAAATAAAAATTGTAGAGGTGGGGGTCTCACCATGCTGCCCAGGCTGGTTTCAAACTCCTGGTCTCAAAAAATCCTCCTGCCTCAGCCTCCAAATGTGTCATCCCATTTAGAATATCTTGTTTTCCAGTAATGAATACTTATAAGTTAATTTTTTAGTACTTTTCAAATGTTTTAATTAGCGGGGGCATTAGTAAGGCATTGAGCTGCTTTTAAGTATGGCATCGAATCTGTAAGAACAGTGTTACATCATATAGGAATTTATCTCAAATGTTTCCATGTGAAAATATAGCCTTAGCTATCTGAAATACCTAAGGAAGCAGTCATTCTTAGAAGCTGTATGTTTCAGGTACTTCCAAAGCAACAAATCTAAAAAATTATACTCATTGTTCAGCTTGTTTGAATAGAACATACTAAGCATGATTTAATATTTTCTCAATGTCTTAGAATCTTCATCAAAATACTGAATCTTAAACCTGAGTAGAACCTGAAAAATTCCATATCTAAATATGATATATAAACTTAAGAGCCTAGTTATACTAAAAATATAGGTATATTACAACTATAACATGCTTTACAATTTAAGACAAATGAGTTCATATATCATAACTTATTTGTAGCAACCAGAGTGATAGACAAGATGACTTGTACAATCCAGCATTTTACAGACTTAGTAATGGGTATTCATGGAAATTAAATGATTTACCAAATTGTCAGCAATGAAGCTGAGCATAAAACCGAGGTTGTCTTATTCCTATGGGTGGGCATGTGCTGAATGGGTAGCACAATATAGAATATTGGGGGTAAAACTAAATGAATTGTTACTTCAACACTCAATCCCTTAATTCAGCCACCATCCCCACCACAACCCAACAGACTTCAATTTCCAGGGAACCAATGCTTTGTCATTTTATCTTCCACATAAATAAAAACCCAACTTTAAAAGATATTGTTTTTAAAACTCTGTTTATTTTTATTATTTTGTTGCAAATGATTAAGAAATTTGGCTGTGCAGTCATTCATTCAATATCTTGCCACTTCAGAGGCCAAGATAACTAGGGTGGATGAAGGTAATGATAAATTATCTTGCTCAAATGGGGTTATCTAGTTGTTGTAAAGAATTAACTTCCTATAATATAGTAGATCTTTTGAGCCAAGTGGCCTTGCTGCTGTTGTTTCTGAATTTAAAGGGAAAACTAAAAGGTCCCTGCATCTGCATTGTCTATTGTCAGAGTTGCAGTATCCGGAAATCTGTTTAGTATTCAGTCATCTTTATTTGGCTATTGGTATCAATGGGGAAGGACCTGGTGTGTTTTGTAGGTTGATATCACACTTAGATAAATGTAAGAGTTGCAGCCAGCTAATGGGAAAACATGGGGCAGATTTTATCATACTTGGTGATCACTTACATCTTGTACTTTAGGCTTTTTGCAGTAGGTACAGCCTTGCAGAGGAGGATCAGAGCTCTGATTGTACATTAATGATTTGAAGTTCACCATTGTCCTCAGAACCCATTTCAAAGTACCTTGCTTCTAAATCCATACCAGCTTCTAAATACCAGAAATATTTCCGGTATTTGACCTCTATCTTCTGACTCTTCTCTTGACTGCGGCTGAATCATTTAGGAAAAGAAACCCCAAACTGCTCTGAAATCTGGCAGCCATGATAGTGAAAAAAAAAAAAATGCTTTAATGGATATTGTTCCTGCTCACTTGTCCACGCATCCTTGAAAATTTCGTTCAGTTTAGACTTACACATTAGTGCACTGAATGAGATCCCCTTCAGAAAGTCCGTAGAAGTCTTTGCTTCTGATGTTTCAGAGAGAAACTTTACTCTCATCTTTCCTGGTGCTTGCCTACATCTGATTTTCTCTCATCAGATCTCTTAACATTAGATAGGAGATAGATGAGATAGATGCTTGTGTGGGCAAGAAAGAAAGTCAGGTGTACCGACTGCACTGGATGACTGGGTGACTGCTTACTTTCCTTATTAGAGAGCTTTATTGTTCAAAGCATTCAGAGAAAGATGTTATTTCCATGTCAATGTACTTGATTATTTCCATACACAGTATGCTAGAAAAATTCCTGTCTGGTTTGGCTTGAAGAGCTTTGTTGTTGCTCTTTTTTTCTTTTTTCTTTTCTTTTCTTTTCTTTCTTTTTTCTTTTCTTCTTTTCTTTTCTTCTTCTCCCCTTCCTTCCTTCCTTCCTTCCTTCCTTCCTTCCTTCCTTCCTTCCTTCCTTCCTTCCTTCCTTCCTTCCTTCCTTCCTTCCTTCCTTCTTTCCTTCCTTTCTTCCTTTCTTTTCTTTTCTTTTCTTTCCTCTTTTTTTCTGTTTTGAGACAGTTTCTGTCACCCAGGCTGGAGTACAGTGGTGTGATTTCAGCTCACTGCAACCTCCACATCCGGGGTTCAAGCAATCCTCCTACCTCAGCCTCCCAAGTAGCTGGGACCACAGGCTCACACCACCATGCCCAACTAATGTGTTGCTGTTTTCTTAATTTTGAGGAGACACTTTTCTTGGAAAAGATGTGGTATTTTTTTCTGTCAATTTTTGGGATTAACAAGTTTAGTGTGACAGCTTTTAACAAGAACCCAAAATTGACTTAATCTAATCACAAGGATTCTTTATTAAATGCACTACTAGAATTTATCGTTTTTAAAGAAGAGTTTGACCTGACTTATTATTCTTTAAATTCACAGAGTTGTATACCCTTAGTATTAAACATTTTATCTATTGGCAGGAAAGATAAAACATTTTTCTAACTTATCTTGTCAAATTGTGATGATGTCAATTTAATTAAAAGGTACATAGTTTTAACATGGTTGTTTTTAGTAAAATGTACATAATTTAAAATTTTTATGTATATTCTATGTTTATTAAAATAATTATTTTGGTTAGTATTCCCTAAAGCACAGAAATGTTCACAGTCACTAAACCTTCTTTTTTATATTTAAGCTCTAAAGAGAGGTTTTGTTTTAATATATAAGAAGAATCCCTTTATCCAAGAGGAAAAACAAAAGCACCCTTTTGTTCCAGAGCAGAGCTTCTGGCTATAAGACATATGCCAGATGCCTTGCTTGACAAAGAACAGTGAGTGTCCCTGTTGATAATTGATCACGTATGGCTACCACCATCTCTGACTTTACTAGCCATAAATATTTATTTCAGTGAAATTACCTTTTTTTCCCCCATATATTAACACTAACCAGATAAAGACTTTCATCTTTTTTGTTTTGTGTTTTTTTTCTTTAAAGTTGGTACATTATCTGAATAAATTCAATAAGTGTTTGCACTATGCATATTTTTCATTGAGAAGCTGTCTCCCTTTAGCACACAAATTATTGCCCACTACTGGGGATTAATTCACTTGCAGAAGTCTTACAGCTTGGAAGCACTGAAATTGTATTAAAAAAATAGGAGTACAAATTCTACACATACCAAATTTTTATTCCAATTTTCAGAGTATCTTCTTTTATTTTTAGATGAATCTACGTTCTGTATTTACTGTAGAACAACAAAGGATTTTACAGCGTTATTATGAAAATGGAATGACAAATCAAAGTAAAAATTGCTTTCAGCTCATATTACAGTGTGCACAGGAGACTAAGCTGGACTTCAGTGTAGTCAGGGTAAGTATTGAGGTCTTACACTCAAATTTAAAGCTTCTTATTACAAGTGATATTTGCTTAATACGAGAAACATACTCAGGGTATGAAGTCACTAATTTTATAAACAACTTCACTTCCCTGGTATAACAATACTGTTTTAAAAATAAATAGGACTAATCTTTCAGTTTATATTTGTTTCTATAAATACCTTGAAACCACAAAAACCCTTGCAGTGTAAACATCTTTTTAAAATCTTAGCTTTTTAATCTAATACATACATTTAAGATTCATTGTTGATCTTATGCTCTTTAAACCCCAAATTAATATAGATGTAATCCCCAAAAATGATATCAGTAAAACAGGCATTTATCAAGTGAATACTATAGGTGACGTATTTTTCATTGTATCTGAATTTTTCATCAGGCATTTGGTCTGCTTTATAAATACGTTCTCTTTCTAAGCAAAATGCGTGCGTTTTGATGGGTAGGCAAGTAAGGGACAAGGAATCCTAAGGGAATAAATTTTTCTTTATCACAGTCATAGTTATTCAGTGTAAAAATCAGAGCTGCTACATTCTTGAAAGGTAATGAGAAGGTGATTGAGAAAAGACAAGAAATAAATCTAACAGAACTGGTCACAGATTTTATTGAATGCATAGGAACTTTTATGTCTGTTTGAAAATGTTATAAATCCTCTTGGTGTGAAATCTTAGTGATTGAAAGATTAGCAACTTTCTCCTACTTCACATTCATTAGGCTAATTTAGGAAAGAGAAAGGATGTCTGTTCTTAAGTTTATTTTGCTTTCAATGTACCTTCAAAGACCCTAAAGATAAGTATAGCTTAATAATTATTCAGAATATGTGTTTCTTAAAGACTACAATATTTATTAGCCTTCAAATAGGGAATTATGCCACCAATTCTAGACAAAAATATCCAGGATATCTGTTTCTTTTTTTCTTTTTTTTTTCTTTTTTTTTTTGAAATGGAGTTTTGCTCTTGTTGCCCAGGCTGGAGCGCAGTGGCGCGATCTCAGCTCTCTGCAGCCTCCACCTCCCGGGTTCAAGCGATTCTCCTGCCTCAGCCTCCCAAGTAGCTGGAATTACAGGTGCCCACCACCACGCCTGGCTAATTCTTTGTAGTTTTAGTAAAGACTGGGTTTCGCCATGTTGGACAGGTTGGTCTCGAACTCCTGACCTCAGATGAACTGCCCGCCTCGGCTTCCCAAAGTGCTGGGATCACAGGCATGAGCCACCGCGCCCGGCCCAGGATATCTGTTTCTTATTTTCTGAGACCAGTCATCATACTCAGATTTGTTTAAGAACCAGAAATATCTCCTATTAACAGCTCTACATGGCTTATTTGAAATATCTTCACTAAGCCACAGAGCAAAATGTCTAACTGTATTAGAAAATATAATATAAAAATGTGTTAGATTTTAAGTTGATGAGATTGCAGTTAACAAGTGCTACTTTCTTTTTCCTGCAGTAATTTTCTCTGCTTTTTTTTTTTCTTTTATCTTGTCATTACCTTAAAGTGAAAACCCTTGCCAGGCAGCTGCATTGTGAAAATCTTTCATATTGTGAAATCTTTCATATTTCCAATGTGTTATTGCAATCTTCCCCTCATAACTTACTTTATTGTGATTGAATATTGAGAGTGTTGAAATACAGAGATTTATATTTATGCTCAAAATGGTGTGAAAATCTAGAACAAACAATGGGAATGAAATATATAATTTCTTAGAATATAGATTATCAGTAAAATGTTAACATGTTACAAAGAAGTGTAAAAAATGGATTCATTCCCTCCATTCCAATGTAAATTTTACAGAAATTCAGTCTTCCTAATCTAAATCCCAACACAATTTTGATGGCTTTTCCAGTTAAAGGGCAAAAGGAATTTTTTTGTAGACTCATCACTCTATATCCCACCCGCTTCCCCGGATACTTTGCTAGGGTTACATGTTCTACTTGAAAGATATCTTTATTATTATTAATAAAGTATTCATTGCATTTTTCTTTTAAAAAATCTTTAAGTCCCACTGTATTGAGAGCTTGATCTCAATGTAAAGAAAACTTAAAAAGTTAAAACATCAAGCAAAAATAAATATACTGGGGTAAAAAAACAAGAAAACAAAGAAAGAGATATAGAAAAAAGGGAAAGAAGTTTAGAGACAGTGAATTTCAAAGAGAGAACTGAAACATAAATTTATGGACACTAAAGATTAATGACCGAATGACTTTTCTTTCTTTTTTTCCTGTGTAATATCACTTTATTAGTTCCTAAGCCCAACTTCTCATCATATCAATTTTGTTTGACACATCTTTTAAGATGTAACATAAATGAGAATCATTTACATCTTATAAGCTTTGGTATATTTTGATAATAATTGATAACAACTGAACAAATTTTAGTAAAATTTAATTCAGCTTTTGGGAAACCTCAGGCAATGTATTTTCTTTATTTTCATTTTAAATGGAAATATTTCTTATATACCTTCCTATTTATATACTTTCCTACTTTTTTCAATTGAGAATGTGGAAAATAATTGAACCCTTACTTTTTGACTCAGGGTTTTCACTATGGAAATCAATTATTATACTGTGCCATAAAATAATAATACTCACAACTTGGTAAGGTATATGGAGTTATTTTTTTCCTTAAAGGACGCCAGACTGCTATTTAGTGATTTCTCCCATTGCTTCTGTTTTGTGTTCCTTCTCTTTTCCCTTTAGTGAGCAATGTTTAGTGAACAATTTTAGTTTTGGTACTCTCGCGGTGCCTGTCAACAGCAACCTCTATCACTAATATCCCTTCTATTTTGCAATTTCTAATTTGTTGTTGACAGTTGGTTTTAAGGTTAGGTGTTGTAGTGAAGTACATGGATCTCGTGACATCTATGTTGGTTGTGTTCTGGACAAGGGAGGTTGCTAGGTTGCTATATAGCCATTTCTTATGTATATGGATATTATTCTACTGCATTTTACTTTTTGATGAGTACATTATATAAATATCTATTAAGCTACATAAGAAACTATATATAATATGCATATGCATGTATAAACTATACAACTTTATAAGTAAGCCATAACTTTGCAATGCACTAAAATCACTCTTAAACTTCCTGAGTTAAAGTAGACATTGAGTGAAGAGAACACAGTAGGTTATGTTGTGTGCGTGTGTTTTTCTTTTTTTAAGTGGCCCAGAGCTGTCCTCCAGATGTCATAGTTCTTGAATTCAAATTTTATAATTTTACTGTGCTTTCCCATTAAATTTTTTAATGTAATGCTTTTATATTTTTGTAAAGATTATGTACAAATACGTTATGCTTCTCACAGATTATTTTTACTTAAAAAGCCATAATGTGGCAACTTATTTTGAATATTTGTAAAATTCAACTTTTAACATTTTAGTTTTAAATATTTCTCTAGTATATAATTTAAAACCTTTTAGTTTTTCTCCCGTCTCCTGTGACATTTATATTCATACATCTTTCCGCTTATCATTCTCACTCCTGCTGTTTCATGAAAGTCAGAGTGAGTTTAAAATTTCCACTGCCTCATGTGAAGTAAAGTGGAACACTACAGTTTGTGGAACATTTTCTTTATGGGAGAAACAATAATTATAAAAATAAAATGGCCAATAGAGATGACTATTTTCAGGAGTTTCTAACCACTACATGTAGGGTAGTGGAAGGTTTAATGTGCTTTCAGGCAAGGTAGAATTGACGGAATCTTTGCTCTCTCACTTGCGCGTAGAATATCCTTCCACAAGCTATTTATTATTTCTGAACCTCAGTTTCTTCATTTACACAGTTAGAAAAATAACACCTACCAAAGGAGGTTTTTTATACATATGTATATATATAACACTCTATATAGACAGATCTATTATAGATCCTTTATTATAGATCCTTTATAGATTATTATATATTCTTTATACTTTAGATTTTTTATTTTATTTTTTTCTTTTACCTGTATGTACACCTTGGTTCCAAGGCAAATGAAAATCTATCTATCTATCTATCTATCTATCTATCTATCTATCTATCTATCTATCATCTATCTATAGAGAGATCACATAATGGGGATTCAATATATATTAGCTTTTATTTACAGTATTACAGCAACACTAATGTCGTATATAATTTTAAATTGTATAAGATGTACAGTAAACATTGAAAATTTGACAGTTTATGTGGTCTTCAAAAACACATCCATATAAAAGTTAAACAAATATACTCTGAACCATGTTTGTTCAAGGCTGGTTCATTTCATGTTTTCATTTATTCAGTTCTTTTAATTCTTTTTTAGGAAAATTTTTGGTGGAGACCGAGTCCCACTATATTGCCCAGGCTGGTCTCAAAATGTTGGCCTCAAGAGATCCTCCTGCCTGGCTTCCCAAAGTGCTGGGGTTACAGGCATGGGCCACTGGGCCTGGCCTGTTTAATTCTTAATAGATTAATGTGCTTTGGTGTTTATAATATGGTACGCATTTTGGAATCATTATAAAGTTTAGTAATCACATTATAGAATATATTTCTTATTGTATAATTTTAGATCCGTGACTCAGAAAAATAATACTAAGATCATTATAATAAATTACTTACATTAAAATACATATTTTGTAATTAAATCCTAAACATCAACCACTAGTATTTTTATTAATAATCTTATTCTGTTTAGAAAATATCTATTTATTGTACAAAATTTGGTAAGTAGAGAAAAATGTAAAGAAGACAATAACTACCATAAATTAATGACAAACTGAAAACAAAATTTACAACTTGTAACAAAGAATTATTACTGTCTTTAGTAGAAAATTACTCTTACAAATCAATTTAAAAAGGTAAACACCTCAATATAAAAATAGGCAAAGGTAATGGATAGGGAATTCTATGAAAGTAATATTGTAACCATAGAAATTCATATCAAAGCAGCAATTATACACTTTTTATTTACTCCTGGACTAGTAAAGACTATAAAAAGATAATGCAAACTCTTGGTGAGGGTGTGAGGAAACCAGAACTCTTACATTGGAGGGCACTTTGAAAATATTAGAGCCTAGCAATTTTTCTTTTAGTATTACATTCTAATGGAGCAGCAGTACAAAGATGCATCTACGACGAGGTATATGGCAATATGATTTATAATAAAGAATATTTCAAAAACTACTATAAATACCTGATAGTATGAAATTAAGCAAGTTACAATATATTTATAAAATGGAAGTTGATGAGCCTAAAGATTGCAATTGTGTATTTGTTTAACAACACTATGAGCATTTCTTAATGCCATTAAATAGCCTATCTTTAGTATGTTCTTAATTTTTCAGTATTATAAATAAATATATGATGAACATCATTGCATATAAACTTTATCTACATTTGTAGGTTATTTTTAGGATAAATTACCATAAATATATTTACTATGTCAAAGTGTATAAACATTTTTAAGTTTCTTGATACATATTAGTTGGATGTGTTATGAGGAGAGAAACAATAATACACTCTGTTCTCAAAGTTTGAAGGTATTTATTAAGTATGAGTCCCTGATCATCTTTGTCTTTATACTTTAGTTAGCTTTTCTGTTATTTTATCTTTTTCTTTTACTTTTATGCACACTTTGGTTCCAAAACAAATGAAAATATAATGTATCATGTAAAATTTGTTTTTTCTTGGTTTGTTTTAAATTTTTTTTTTATAATACCATGTTTTATCCTTCCAGACGTGGGTTGGCAATAAGAGAAGAAAGATGAGTAGTAAGAACTCTGAATCTGGAACAGCAACAACAGGAACCTCTTTGTCAGCTCCAGACATTACAGTCAGAAATGTGGTTAATATTACTCGACCCTCAAGCCAGCAGTCTTCTTGGACATCTGCCAATAATGATGTCATTGTGACTGGTATATACAGTCCAGCCAATTCATCAAGTAGGCAAGGAACAAACAAACATACAGACACACAAATTACAGAAGCACATAAAATCCCTATGCAGAAAACAGCCACTAAAAATGATACTGAGTTTCAGTTGCACATTCCTGTTCAAAGACAAGTAGCACACTGTAAAAATGCTTCCCTGCTCCTAGGTGAAAAAACAATTATTTTGTCAAGACAGACAAGTGTGCTAAATGCTGGAAACTCAGTATTCAATCACACAAAGAAAAACTATGGAAACTCTTCAGTACAAGCTTCTGAAATGACAGTACCTCAAAAATCTTCTGTGTGCCACCGACCTTATAAAATTGAACCAGTTGGGATTCAAAGGTCATATAAGCCTGAACATACAGGTCCAGCATTACATAACTTATGTGGGCAAAAGCCAACTATTAGAGACCCTTACTGTAGAACACAAAACTTGGAAATCCGTGAAGTGTTTTCACTGGCAGTTAGCGATTACCCCCAGAGAATTCTGGGAGGAAATGCCCCACAGAAGCCTAGCTCAGCAGAAGGAAATTGTTTGTCCATTGCAATGGAGACTGGAGATGCTGAGGATGAATATGCCAGAGAGGAAGAGCTGGCATCGATGAGAGCACAGATACCAAGCTATTCGAGATTTTATGAAAGTGGCAGTTCCCTTCGAGCTGAGAACCAAAGTACAACCTTGCCTGGACCAGGAAGAAATATGCCAAATTCACAAATGGTGAATATTAGAGATATGTCAGACAGTGTACTGTATCAAAACAGAAACTACCATTTGACACCACGGACCTCATTACATACAGCATCTAGTACAATATACAGTAATACAAATCCGTTAAGGAGTAATTTTTCTCCTCATTTTGCATCATCAAACCAATTGAGATTATCACAAAACCAAAACAATTACCAGGTAATGTGTAAATTTATTTTATAAAGGTTTTAAAAACTGTGTTTGTATCCAGTTAGATTTGGGACCTGGATCGCTTAACTCGTGTATTGAAGTAATGTGAGATTTTTGCTTCAAAGTGGTGGTTTGGGGTTAACTCCTTGAAGAATCTTGTGCTTTGTTTCTCATGTTTTTAAATGATGAGGTCTTTTTTCAGGAATATAGTCATTTTTATAATATGACAGTTTTTTCCTGACATTTAAAATGATTTTGTTCAGGAAATGGGAGCTTAATGGGTAGTATGAAACTTCCCACTACTAAAATAGGGTTAAATTGGTCAGGCTCATGCTCTTGAAAATAGATTATTCCTATAATGGTTTTCAGTTGCATTTTGGGGAGCTGTCATTAGATGAGTGGTGGCTTCCCTGGTACATACCCAGGCAAGTCAATCATTTCTTTAGGTGCTGATGGCTGAGAAGTCAGAGGCTATGGTAACTCAGCCAACTGCTTTTTATAAATGTAAATGCTTTATTAAAACATTAAGTGAGACAGTAGTCAAGTAGTCATTTAAAAAGTTTATAGGGAAAAGACATATTCAGAGTAAGAATTATTGCAATTTTAGACCTATGTGCAAAATAATTGTTATTTATTTACTGTTTCATATATTCAATTGTTCAGGTATGCTTCAAATAATCACATTAACAGTGAGGTATAAGCCTACCTCAGAACATCTCTTAACCTATAGATAATTCCCTCTGAAAAATCTGCTTTAGAGAATTTGAATAGCAGAGCTTGAATGGTTGCCATTTTTCCTTACTACTGGCTAGAACTTCTTCTCTTTTCTTTTCTTTTCCTTTTTTTTTTTTTTTTAGACGGAGTCTCGCTCTGTTACCCAGGCTGGAGTGCAGTGACGTGATCTTGGCTCACTGCAACCTCTGCTCCCCGGTTCAAGCAATTCTCCTGCCTTAACCTCCCAAGTAGCAGGGACTACAGGCGTGTGCCACCACGCCCAGATAATTTTTGTATTTTTATTAGAGATGGGATTTCACCATGTTGACCAGACTGGTCTTGAACTCCTGACCTCAGGTGATCCGCCCCCCTCGGCCTCCCAAAGTGCTGGGATTACAGGTGTGAGCCACTGGGCCCAGCCTAGCACTTCCTATCTTTTCAACCACAATACTTAAGATTTGTCTGGATTTAAGATGCTTCCAGGCTGTTCTGAACCAGTTTAAGGAACCATCTTCTTTTAGCTCCCTCTATCTTACAGCTCTCTGCTTGAAAATGAAAAGCAATAACACAGTATAGGAAGTATCTCTCTATCATCTGGTCATAACACAAGAACTCCATCTTCATCAATAGTCATTCTTTACTGATAACTGACTCATTTTTATGTGCTTGTTCTTTAAAGAAGCATGCTTAGAGTAACATTGAATCATACCATTAATATCCTCTACACATCCCTCCTTCATCCACCTACTCTTTTGCACTTCTTTACTGCTTCAGTGTTGTTCTTAATAATAGTAATAACAATAACACTTACCATTTGTTGAGGGCTGACCATGTGCTGGGACCTTTGGTCACTTTATATAACTAAATTCATTTAATCTTCATGATGATCTGGACAGATAGGCATTTTATCCATATTTCAATTGCTTGCCTAGGATTACATAGCTAGTAAATGACAAAACCAGAATTCCAACTCAGAAATGTATTATTTATTGTATTTTCTACTTTACCATACAGCATAACTATTTCAAGTGTATTTGACTTACTGGGAGGTCTGAGAATGCAAGGTTTAATTTTAATTTTTTTAAAAATCCACCACTCCCTAAAGGATAATTTAACCTGTGATTTTACCTTTACATAGTCTCTACTTTTTTCTGACAGAGTTTTTGAAGAAACAATTTTTTAAAATAAAATAACCTGCTTTTATTTTATTTATTGCAACAAAATTTAGCAACTGTTGTATGAATGGTAATCTTCTTAAAAGAAAGGCAACCTGACATAACAATTTAGAGTATAAGCTTAGAGCATGGACAGACCTGGATTCAAATTCAAGCTCTGCCATTTTCTGCTTGTGAACAGATAAGAAGGTATAGTATAGCCAGTGGCTTATCCTCTTGTGTAACAGTTTCTTTATTTGTATAATGTGGTTACTAATTCCTACTTCACAGGAATCTGGTGACAGGAAACGAAAAAAAAAAAAAATCTAGGCCAGGCTCTTTGTACCTTTCCTGGCACATAAACTTCTTATACATATGAACTAATAGTTGGAAAGTTAATGAAACTCTGCTAGTCTATGTCTCATTTACATTCCATTTCAAGTAAAATTTTGCACAGACCACAATTATCAGAAGTTATTTGAGAAATAAATAACATGTAACACTGTCTGAAAGAAGACTGGCAGTAAGCTATCACTTTCATTACAACCATTAAAAGCCCATTGTTATACTATATCAGACCTGTGTAAGCCAACCTGACTTGAGAGAATATAGTGGAGAAGCCCTGGGGAATCATTTAACCCCAACTCTTTGTTCAGTTAGTTAATATTTGGAAAATCAAGGCAGCATGGAGAAGTAGAATCCATGGAGTTTTAGCCTCCAAGGTGTTGCTGAAGCTCTATCACCAACACTCGTGGATCAGAACTTAGAATAGAATCCGTGGTCTTTTTGTCAACTTTCTATTATTATTATTATACGTTAAGTTCTGGGGTACATGTGCAGAATGTGCAGGTTTGTTACATAGGTATACACTTGCCATGGTGCTTTGCTTCACCCGTCAACCCATCATCTACATTAGGTATTTCTCCTAATGCTATCCCTCCTCTAGCCCCCCACCCCTCAATGGGCCCCAGTGTGAGATGTTCCCCTTCCTGCATCCATGTGTTCTCATTGTACACCTCCCACATAAGAGTGAGAACATGCAGTGTTTGGTTTTTTTGTTCTTGTGTTAGTTTGCTGAGAATGATGGTTTCCAGCTTCACCCATACTCCTGCAAAGGACATGAACTAATCCTTTTTTATGGCTGCATAGTATTCCATGGTGTATATGTGCCACATTTTCTTTATCCATTCTATCATTGATGGGAATTTGGGTTGGTTTCAAGTCTTAGCTATTGTGAATAATGCTGCAATAAATATACATGTGCATGTGTCTTTATAGTAGAAAGATTTATAATCCTTTGGGTATATACCCAGTAATGGGATTGCTGGGTCAAATGGTATTTCTGGTTCTAGATCCTTGAGGAATCGCCACACTGACTTCCACAATGGTTGAACTAATTTACATTCCCACCGACAGTATAAAAGCGTTCCTATTTCTCCACATCTTCTCTAGCATCTGTTGTTTCCTGACTTTTTAATGATCACCATTCTAACTGGCATGAGATGGTATCTCATTGTGGTTTTGATTTGCATTTCTCCAATGACCAGTGATGATGAGCCTTTTTTCATATCTTTGTTGGCTGCATAAATGTCTTCTTTTGAGAAGTGCCTGTTCATATCCTTTGCCCACTTTTTGATGAGATTTTTTTTCTTGTAAATATGTTTAAGTTCTTTGTAGATTCTAGATATTAGACCTTTGTCAGATGAATAGATTGCAAAAATTTTCTCCCATACTGTAGGTTGCCTGTTCGCTCTGATGATAGTTTCTTTTGCTGTGCAGAAGCTCTTTAGTTTAATTAGATCACATTTGTCAATTTTGGCTTTTGTTCCCATTGCTTTTAGTGTTTCAGTCATGAAGTCTTTGCCCATGCCTATGTCCTGAATGGTATTGCCTAGTTTTTGTTCTAGAATTTTTATGGTTTTAGGTCTTACATTTAAGTCTTTAATCCATCTTGAGTTAATTTTTGTATAAGGTGTAAGGAAGGAGTTCAATTTCAGTTTTCTACATATGGCTAGCCAGTTTTCCCAGCACCATTTATTAAATAGGGAATGCATTCCCCTTTGCTTGTTTTTGTCAGGTTTGTCAAAGATCAGATGGTTGCAGATGTGAGCTGTTATTTCTGAGGCCTCTGTTCTGTTCCATTGCTCTATATATCTGTTTTGGTACCAGTACCATGTTGTTTTTGTTACTGTAGCCTTTTAGTGTAGTTTGAAGTCAGATAGTGTGATGCCTCCAGCCTTATTCTTTTTGCTTAGGATTGTCTTGGCTATGCGGGCTCTTTTTTGGTTCCTTATGAAATTTAAAGTAGTTTTTTTTCTAATTCTGTGAAGAAGGTGGATAGTAGCTTGATGGGGATAGCATTGAATCTATAAATTACTTTGGGCAGTATGGCCATTTTCACAATATTGATTCTTCCTCCCATGAGCATGGAATTTTTTTTGTTTATTTGTGTCCTGTCTTATTTCCTTGAGCAGTGGTTTGTAGTTCTCCATTTTGTCAACATTCTTGCTATGAAACTATAAGAAAACAAACAATTCTCTTGGGTTTCTCACCCTGAAAGTATACAGCAGAGATAGCTGCCTCTTTTCTGTGTTACAGCACTTATCTTCAAGCTGAGATACTATTTCTGGAGGGTAGTATAGTACTAAGCTATTTAGAAAATTGAGTACAAATTGAAGAAATCCTAAAGGATACTAAGAAGTTAAAATCAGCTCTCTTTAGGAGACTCTTGGGAATATAATATTAAGGGTTGAAGTGGTATTAAGGAAACCGGCAGGATGTGACTATAGCAAGATACTATGAACAATCAAGTTCCATTTCAAAAACTCTCCAGGCTAACCTCACTCACGGAGTCAGATTACAATCATATTGGTCTCCCTCCAAAGTGCCATTCACTTTTCATATTACCTCTATGTCAGACTGCCTGCTTATCACAAGAGTGCTGTTGTGATTAAAGTTTATTAACGATCATCTTTGTGAAGATATTGGGGTGCTTTGGAAGAAAGGCGCCATGAATACAACATGTATCATTTCAATTATTATTGTGCCTTGATAATTAATTGCATTCACATCTCTCATGGATTTTAGAAGGTCTTTGGAATTAATAGAAGTAAAGCACTTTGGTGAACTTCTTTTAAAAATCTTTGTAAGCACAATACATTTCTATTAGTAAAAGTGCCTTGGTAATGTCTTCCAACCTTCTTTATTACTTGTGGACTTTAGTGCTTTTGTTAAAAAGAAACAAAAGTTTAATAACAATAGAAACTTTAAATATCAAGGCATTTAAACAAACACAAATGCTATTTTGCCTGAGGAAAATGAGAGCCAGTAAGATTGAGTGGCTTGGTCAAAATGACTCTCAGGAAAATATTCAAGTTTTTAAAAAAATAATTGTAATCTGTGTTGAGTGGGTAGAGTTAGCAGGGATCACTTTTAAATAATTTGATTAAGACATATATTACATAATATAAAATTCACACATTAAAAGTGTGAATTGAGTGGTTTCTAATATATTCACAGAGTTGTTCAAGCAGCGCCACAATCTAATTTTTGAACATTTAATCACCTCAAAAATGAACCCCATATGCATTAGCACATGGCATCCCCTATCCTGTCACTAAGCAACCACTAATGTTTCTATCTCTATGGATTTATCTTTTCTGCATTTTAATATAAATGGAGTCATACAATATATGATATATATAACATATAATATATATAATATAATATGGGCCATTTGAGAGTGGCTTCTTTCAATTAGTATGATGTTTTTAAGGTTCATTCACGTCATGGCATGCATTAGTACTTCATATTATGCTTCTGATCCATGAATGTGTTATGATTTTTCACTCATTACATCTGTTCAGATTTCTTTCAAGAATGTTACATACTTCTCGGTAGAGAAAATTTCTGTTTCCTTAATTTCTTTCTAAGTTTATTACTCTCTTTGATGCTAATTTTTAAAAATTTCTTAACTTTTCAATTAATAGAACAATATCACTCAATTATGATGATAAATGTTCTGACTACTCCTTTACTGGGTTTTGTTTTCCTTAGTATCAAAAGAACAGCCCAATACTTATTTACCACATTGGTATTTTGGCTTATTGCGCTTTTATTGTAAAAAATGCGCTACTCTTTCTAGCCTCTGGTAATCATCTCTTTACTCTTTATCTCCATGAGTTCAATTGTTAAAATTTTAGCTCCTGCAAATAAGTGAGAATACATGATGTCTGTGCCTGGCTTATTTGTCTTAACATAATGACCTCCAATCCCATCCCTGTTGTTGCAAATGACAGAATCTCATTGTTATTTATGACTGAGTAGTTCTCCGTTGTGTATACGTACCACATTTTCTTTATTTATTCACCTGTTGATGGACACTCAGGTTGTTTCCAAATCTTGGCTATTGTGAATAGTGCTACAATAAAGATGGGAGTGCAGATATCTCTTCAACTTACTGATTTCCTTTATTTTTGATAAATACTGATACCTTTATTGTCTCATTTTATGGTACCTCTATTTTTAGTTTACTGAGGAACCGCCAACTGTTCTCCATAGTGCATGTACTAATTTGTATTCCCACCAGCAGTTTATGAGGAAACCCTTTTCTCTACATCTTCACCAGAATTTGTTATTGCCTGTCTTTTGGATAAAAACCATTTTAACTGGGATGAGATGGTATTTCATTTTAGTTTTGATTTGCAGTTGTCTGAAGATTAATGTTGTGGAGAACCTTTCCATATACCTGTTGGCAATTTGTGTGTCGTATTTTGAGAAATGTCTGTTCAGGTGTTTTGCCCATTACTAAATCAGATTGTTAGATTTTTTTCCTATAGAGTTGTTTGAGCTCCTTATATATTCTGATTATTAATCCCTTGTCAGACAGGTAGTTTTAGGTATTTTTCTCCCATTCTGTGTGTTGTCTCTTCACTTTGTTGATTGTTTCCTTTGCTGTGCAGAAGCTTTTTAACTTGATGTGATCCCATTTGTCCATTTTTGCTTTGGTTTCCTGTGCTTGTGGAGTATTGCTCAAGAAATCTTTGTCAAGTACAGTGTCCTGGAGATTTTTGCCAAAGTTTTCTTCTAGTAATTTCATAGTTTCTGGTCTTAGAGTTGTTTTTAATACATATTTTTTAAAAAATTTTATATGGTGAGAGATAGGGGTCTAGTTTCATTCTTCTCCATATGAATGTCCAGTTTTCCTAGCACCATTTGTTGAAGAGGCTCTCCTTTTCCCAGTGTATGCTCTTGGCAATATTGTCAAGCATGAGTTCATTGTAGGTGTATGGATTTGTTTCTGCGTTCTCTATTCTGTTTCATTTGTCTATGTGTATGCTCTTATGCCAGTATCATGCTATTTTGGTTACTACAGCTTTGTAGCATAATTTGAAGTCAGGTAATGTGATTTCTCCAGTTTCGATCTTTTTGCTCAGAATAGCTTTGGATATTCTGGTTCTTTTATGGTTCCATATAGATTTTAGATTTTTTTTTTCTGTTTCTGTGAAGAATGTCATTGGTATTTCGACAGGGATTGAATTGAATCTATAGATTGCTTTACATAGTATAGACACCTTAAAAATATTGATTCCTCTAATTCATTAGCATGGACTATCAGTTCTGTTGTGTCCTCTTCAATTTCTTTCATCAATGTTTTATAGTTTTCATTATAGAAATCTTTCACTTTTCTTTTAGAAATTTCCTAGGTATTTTTTTTTTTTTGTAGCTATTGTAAATGGGATTACTTTCTTTCCAGAATGTTTGCTGTTAGCATTTAGAAATGCTACAGATTTTTGTATGTTGATTTTATATCATGCAACTTTACTCAATTTGTTTATTAGTTCTAATAGTTTTTTGGCAGAGTATTTAGATTTTTCCAAATATATTATTATATCATCTGCAAACAAAGATAATATGACTTCCCCTTTCAAACTTATTTCTTTCCTTCTCTTGGTTGATTGCTCTAGCTAGTGCTTCCAGTACTATTTTGAATAACAGTGGTGAAAGAGGGCATTCTGGTTGTTTTCCACATATTTGAGGAAAGGCTTTCATTTTGTCCCCATTTAGTATGATATTAGCTGTGGATCTGCCATATATGGCTTTCAATGTGTTGTGGTATGCTCCTTCTATACCCAGTTTTTGAGAAGAATTTTTCTTTTTATCATGAAGGGATATTGACTTTTATCAAATAATTTTCAGCATCAATTCAAATGATCATATGGTTTTGTTCCTTCATTTTGCTGATATGATGTACCACATTGGTTAATTTGCATAAGTCTAACCGTCCTTAAGTTTCTGCGATAAATCCAACTTAGCCATAATGAATGATCTTTTTAATGTGTTCTTAAGTTTTGTATCAGTGTTCATCAGGGATATTTGTCTGTAGTTTTTGTTTTGTTTTGTTTTGAGACATCTTTGTCTGGTTTTGGTCTTAGGGTGATACTGGCCTCATAGAATGAGTTTGGAAGTATCTTCTCATCCTCTATCTTTTGGAATAGTTTGAGTAGGAATGGTATTAGTTCTTAAGTGTTTGGTAAAATTTAGCAGTGAAGATATCAGGTCCTTGGCTTTTTTTTGCTGGGAGACTTTTTGTTATTGCTTCAATCTTGTTACTTATTATTGATCTGTTCAGGTTTTGAATGCTTTAATGGTTCAATTTTGGTAGGTTGTATGTATCTGTAAATTTTTCAGTTCCTTTCAGGTTTTCCAAGTTACTGGCATATAGTTGCTCATTATAGCTTCTAATGATCCTTTGAATTTCTGCACTATCAGTTGTAATGTCTCCTTTTTTACCTCTGATTTTGTTTATTTGAGTATTCTCTCTTTTCTCCCCACAGGTAGTCTCACTAAAGGTTTGTCAATTTTCTTATAATTTTTAAAAACCAACTTTTAAATTCATTGATCTTTTGTACTATTTTTTATTTCAATTTCACTGATTTTTGCTCTGATTTTTATTTTTATTTTCTAATAACTTTGGGTTTGGTTTGCTCTTTCTTTTCTAGTTCTCTGAAATGCATCTTTAGTTGTCTATCTAAAGTTTTTCTACTTTTTGAGTGTAGGCACTTACAGCTTCAAACATTCCTCTTAGTACTGCTTTTGCTATATCCCATTGTTTGGGGTGTGTTGTTTTATCATTATCATTTGTTTTGAGAAATTTTTAAATATTCTTTTTATTTTCTTAATTAGCCCACTGATCATTCAGGAACATATTGTTTAATTTCCATGCATTTGTATAGTTTCCAGTCTTGCTCTTGTTATTGATTTCTAGTTTTAATCCATTGTAGCCAGATAAGATACTTGATATAATTCCATTTTCTGAGTTTTTAAAAGGTGTATTTTTTTGGTAGGGTGTATACTCCAAAACATTTTTGTAGGTTCTTTAGCTAGCATCTAAAAAGTATGAAATAATCCAACTTAAGACTTCTTTCTTTTTTTTTCTGAAAGCACTTAGTCATTGCAGTAAAATGAAGTATGACACCAATAGGGAATCATGAATTCTGATCTTTCATAGTATATTTTGCAATAACCAGTTTATGGTCCATTTTTCTTTAATCTGATGACCTCTTTGAGGCAGGTTTCCAATTTTGCCAGTAGAACAGGAAATATCATGTGTGGGTACATGATAAGCATTAATCATGTGTGGGTGGAAATTTGTTAACAGTCTGAAAGTGAAGTTTGAGTTAAAAGTTGTTTGACCTTGAAATTGACTGGGAGGCCAAAGATTTAAAGCAACAGAAGAATCTCCCAGTCTATGAGGAGTAAGTTGTGTGATAATGGTATATGTTTTGTGTGCATGAAATGGGAATTTGTAAATATTGAAATCTAGGGTCTAGCAGTCACTGTCAACAGAAGATCAAGCTACATATATTTATGTTTTAAAACTTAAATTATAAATCTAGCTAAATCTTTCTAACAACTCGTTTTAATGTTCATGGGTACATTTCACCTAAGTAACCATTTACATTGTACAGAAAAAGATCCATCTTGAGCACAGATTCAGTATTAGGAATTGGTTTGGAGAAGAGGATTTTTTGTGGAATTTTTTTTTTTTTTTTTGATAATGCAAAAGTAAAACCAGTTGCCTTCTAGGGGATTGAACTAAATTTTAATCTAATCTTTAAGACCAAAACAAAATATAGGAAGGAAATAAAAACCACTTATTTTTTCACTATTCTCTTTTTTTTTTTTTTTTTTTGAGATACCATCTCACACCAGTTAGAATGGCAATCATTAAAAAGTCAGGAAACAACAGGTGCTGGAGAGGATGTGGAGAAATAGGAACACTTTTACACTGTTGGTGGGATTGTAAACTAGTTCAACCATTATGGAAAACAGTATGGCGATTCCTCAAGGATCTAGAACTAGATGTACCATATGACCCAGCCATCCCATTACTGGGTATATGCCCAAAGGATTATAAATTATGCTGCTATAAAGACACATGCACACGTATGTTTATTGCAGCACTATTCACAATAGCAAAGACTTGGAATCAACCCAAATGTCCATCAGTGACAGATTGGATTAAGAAAATGTGGCACATATACACCATGGAATACTATGCAGCCATCAAAAAGGATGAGTTTGTGTCCTTTGTAGGGACATGGATGCAGCTGGAAACCATCATTCTTAGCAAACTATCACAAGAACAGAAAACCAAACACTACATGTTCTCACTCATAGGTGGGAACTGAACAATGAGATCACTTGGACTCAGGAAGGGGAACATCACACACTGGGGCCTATCATGGGGAGGGGGGAGGGGGGAGGGATTGCATTGGGAGTTATACCTGATGTAAATGACGAGTTGATGTGTGCAGCACACCAACATGGCACAAGTATACATATGTAACAAACCTGCACGTTATGCACATGTACCCTATAACTTAAAGTATAATAATAATAAATAAATAAATAAATAAAAAATAAAATAAAATAAAATAAAATAAAAAAAAATAAAAAATAAAAAACCACTTATTTTTAAATTGATCTGCAAAAACATTGTTACTAGAAATTGATTGGGACTTGAGGCCTTCTTCCAAAAAATAAGAACTTAATTGTCTTGCCTGTATTAGGTTTTGAACATTAATACCATGTATTTGTACTTATTAAAAAATGTTTCAATGAAATGTGAATTAGCAGTATGAACTTCTGGTTCAGTTGGAAATTCTTTCATTTGAAAAACGTGATATTTGCACACAATTGCTTGAATGTTTTTATTTTCCAATTTCCCCTCCCCCACACTGGATAGAATTGAAGCTAGAATTTTTTCTTATGATCAAGAAACAAAACATTTGCATGTTATAGTTTGCACATGAGTGTTGACACAAATTAAAATTCTAGTATACATTATATGTCACTCTATGAATGTTGACAGTGGAAGAAACACCTTGCTGTAGTATACTGTCACTTCTGGACTATAAAGCTGAGAAAGAAACATAATTTATGATTTTTCATGCATCAGAAAAAGTTACAGCTAGCATACCCCATTTTCTTGTTGACCTCATGAGATGAAGAGAGCAGATGGTATTAATTCAGAGTGAAGAAATTGCTCAAATATTGATTTTAGTATACTTACCATCTACATGCAATATTAAGCAAATCAGGTATCTTATTACAGTTTCAAATATGTACATAGGCTCCCTCTCACTCCCTTCCATATCTATTAGTTATTGAAGTTTCTATGCTGGCATTAAGACATTACAACAATGTTTTGTTGCACCGTATTATAAACATATGGAGTACAATATGTGTTATTTTTCTGAGGTGAACCAAATGTACATTTCTCAAGGTTCTTGAATCTTCTTTAGCAGTATTTTATAGAGAGTCTTTTATGCATTAGTAATAGATAAACCACATTGTGATTTTTTAAAAAAATCTTAAGCCATGTACCAAGTTTGTGGTCCAAATTGTGTAGGAGAAGTTAAATGTAAAAGGCATTCTATTAAATAATTTGTGTGTACTTCTGTAAGCATAGTTATGTCAAAATTACCTTTTAAAATAGCCAAAAATAAAAAGATTTTGTGGCCTAACATGTGGTCTATTCTTGAGAATGATCCTTATGCTGAGGGGAAGAATACGTATTCTGCCACCACTGGATGAAATGTTTTGTAAATAAATCTTGGATTTATTTGGTCTATGGTGCAGATTAACTCTGGTGTTTCTTTGTTGATTTTCTGTATGGATTATCCATCCAGTGCTGAAAGTGGGATGTCGAAGTCTCTAGATGTTATTATGTAGGAGTCTATCTGTCTCTTTACCTCGAATAATATATGTTTTATATATCTGTGTGCCCCGGTGTTTGGTGCATATGTATTTACAACTGTTATAGCCTCTTAATATTTTGACCCCTTTTCATTATATAATGACTTTCTTTATCTCTTTTTATACTTTTTGTCTTCAAATCTATTTTGTCTGATATAAGTATGGCTATTCTTGCTCTTCTTTGATTTCCATTAGCAAGGAATTTGTTTTTCATGTCTTTATTTTCAGTCTAGATGTGTCTTTATAGGTAGAATGTGTTTTTTGTAGGCAACAGATCATTGGGTCTTACTTTTTTATTCATTCAGCCTGTCTATGTCTTTTGATTAGAGAGTTTAGTCCATTTACATTTAATACTGTTATTGATAAGTAAGAACTCACTCCTGCCATTTTATTTGTTTTCTGGTTATTTTGTGGTCTTCTCTTTTCTCCTTTCTCCTTGTCTTCCTTTTATTGAAGGCAATTTTCTCTGGTGGTATGTTTTCATTTCTATTTTGTGAGTATCCATTGTATGCTTTTTGACTTGAGGGTTCCATGATGCTTGCAAATAATATCTTATATCCCATTATTTGAAACTGATGACAACTTGACACTGATTGCATAAACAAACAAGCAAAGAAAAAATCTAATAAAAAAATCATAGTTTTTTAATTGGTTTGTCTTCTAGTCTTTCTACTCAAGATATGAGTACTTTAAATATCACAATAATCGTGTTATAAAATTCTGTGATTTTCTCTGTACTTACAATTACCAGGGAGATTTGTACCTTCAGATGATTTCTTATTGCTCATTAAAATCTTCTTTCAGATTCAAGAACTCCCTTTAGCATTTCTCATAGGACAGATAAGGTATTGATGAAATCCTCAGCTTTTGTTTGTCTGAGAAAGTCATTATTTATCCTTCATGTTTGAAGGATATTTTTGCTGGCTACATTATTCTAGGACAATTTATTTTTTCTTCAGCAGTTTAAATATGTTATGCCACTCTCTCCTGGTATGTAAGGTTACCACTGAAAAGGCTTCTGCCAGATGTATTGGAGCTTCATTGTATGTCATTTGTTTCTTTTCTCTTGCTGCTTTTAGGATCCTTTTTTATCCTTGACTTTTGGGAGATTAATTATTAAATGTCTTGTGGTAGTCTTATTTGGCTTAAGCCTACTTTCTGTTCTATAACTTTCTGATAGTCGAATATTAATATCTTTCTCTAGGTTTGGGAAATTCTGTTATTATCCCTTTGAATAAACTTTATACTACTATCTCTCTACTTCCTCCTTGAGGCCAAAATCTCTTAGATTCGCCATTTTGAGGTTATGTTCTTGATGGTGTAGGCATGCTTTATTATTTTGTATTATTTTATATCTTGTCTTCTCTGACTGTTTATTTTCAAACAGCATGTCTCCAAACTCGCTAGTTCTTTCTTCTGCATGATCAGTTCTGCTCCCAAGATACTCTGATGCATTCTTCTGTATGTCAGTTGCATTTTTCAATTCCAGAATTTCTGCTTTATTTTCTTTAGTTATTTCAATCTCTTTGTTAAATATATCTGATAGGCTGGTGAATTTCTTCTGTGTGTTATCTTGAATTTCTTTGAGTTTCCTCAAAACAACTATTTTGCATTCTTTGTATGAAAGAATGCTGTACACAATTAGTTTCTGGTGTGTTAGTTAGTTTGTTCAGTGAGGTTGTGTTTTCCTGGATGGCCTTGGTGGTTGTGGATGTTTGTCTGTGCCTGAGCATTGAATATTTAAATATTGAATGTAGTCTTCACTGTCTGGGCTTATTTGTACCTGTCCTTGGGAAGGCTTTTCAGGTATTCAAAGGAACTTGGATGTTGTGATCCAAGTTCTTGGTCACTGCAGCCATATCTGCATAAGTAGCACCCTAGGCCCAGTAAGACTCATATAGGTACTGCCTCAGTGGTCTTGGATAAGATCCAGAAGAACTATCTGGATTACCAAGCAGAGACTCTTGTTCTCTTCCTTTACTTTTTCCCAAAGAAAGTCTCTCTGTGTGCTGAGTCACCTGGAACTGGGGAAGGGATGACACAAGCATCCCTGTGGCCACTACAACTGGGAGTGTGCTGGGTGAGACCTGAAACCAGCATAGTACTGGATCTCACCCCAGGTCCATGGAAATTATAGCCTAGTTACTGCCTATGTTTACTCAAGGTTTTACCGTTCTACAATTATCAGGGCTACCCAGGCTTGTATCCTTTTCTTCAGGATGGCAAGATCTCTCTGGCCCCTGGCAGGTCCAAAGATGACATTCAAGAGAAAGGGCCCAGAGTTGGAAAAGCTAGAAATCTTCTTGGTGTTCTATTCTACTGTGGATGAACTGACACCCAAGCCACAAGACAAAGTCCTATCAACTCTTCCCTACTTTATCCACATGCAGAGGTGTCTCACCTCTTGGCCACCACCACCCCAGGACCAGGCCTGGCTACTACCAGTGTTCACCAAAGTCAATGTACTTTTCAGTTATATTGTGGTAAATATTACCATACTTGAGATTCTCCTTTCAAAGCAATGGGATCCCCTCTGGCACAGATCACATCTAGAAATTCTATCCCAGAGCCAAGCCCTGGAATCGGGGACCCCAAGAGCCTGCTTGGTGCTCTACCTCCACTGTGGCAGAGCTGGTACCGAAGCTGCAAGACAAAGTCTCCTTTATTTTTCCTCTACTTTTCTCAAGCAGAAGGTGTCTTTCTCCATGCCCACAACAGCTGGGAATGTGCTCGTTCACAACTGAAGCCAGGACATCTAAATCTTACCCAAATTCCATGGCAAGTGCCTCCTTGCTGCCACTGCTGACTATTCAAGTTCAAAGGGCACTTCAGTCAGCAGCTGATAAATCCTGCCAGGACTGTGTCCTTTCCTTCGAGACAGCAGGTTCCCTTTTGGCCCAGAGTGTCTAGATATGTAGTTCAGGAGCTAGGCCCTGGAATAGGAGCCTCAAGACTCTTCCTTGGATCCTATCCTATTGTGGCTAAGCTGTTATCAAAGTTGCAAGACAAACTCTTCTTTACTCTTCCCTCTTCTCTACTCAAGTGAAGGGAAGGTGTTGCTCCCACAGCTGCAATCTGTACTATCTAGAGTTGGGGGACAGGTGGCACAAACACTCCCTTGGCTGCCCTGGCTGTTGTCTCACTAGGTTATATGCAGCCCACGTCTACTGGCTGTGAGCCCAGGACAGTACCAGGACTTGCCCAGGAACTGCAATCTTTGTGATCTAGACTGCCTTTCAAGTTTACTTATTACCGCAAAGCACTTTAGCCCTCAATGGTGAGACTTGCCAAAACTCAAATTCCTACGGTTGGGATGAGTGATTCCCCTCTGGCTAGTGCTGGTCTGAATACTCCCTCCATGAATGCCAGATGAATTCTGCCCATTGTTCATTTCTGCTGTGACAGGTCAGCATTGATTTTCAATGCGAAGTCCCACAATCACTGCACTTTCCTTCCTCTAAGTGCACAGACTTTCTCTCTGCACCACATGGATCCTGCTGGGGTTGGGGGAGGTGTGGTGTCGGCTATTAAAGATTGTCTTTCCAATCCTCTTCATTGCCTCTTTCAGTGATATTAAGTTAAAGCCAATACTGTGATTGATAACCTGATTTTTAGTTCTTATGAAGATTGTTTTTTTGTGTGTGTGTGGATCATTCTTCAGTTCGGTATTCTTCAGCGGAGGACAGTTGTTCCTTCTAATTGGCCAGCTTACACTGCCTTTCTCTTATTAGCCAATTTTTTATGAAATTGTCTTTTAGTTGTTGAGTTGTTTGAGTCTGTCGTATATGCTGAATGAATAGTCCCTCATCAGATGAAGAGTTTGCAAATATTTCTTCCCATTCAACAGGTTTTCTATCCACTCTATTGTTTCCATTTCTATGGGGAAGCTGTTTAATTTAGTCCCATTTATCTATTTTTGTTTGTGTTGCCTTTTCTTTTGAGGTCTTACCCATAAAATCTTTGTCTACACTAATGGCTTGAAGTATCTCCCCTATGTTTCCTTCCAGTAGTTTTAAATTTTTGAGTCTTATGTTTCAGGTTTTATCTGGAGTTGATGTTTGTATATTGTGATATACTGGAGTCTAGTTTCTTCTTCTTCATATGGATATCCAATCTTCCTAGTAGCATTTATTGAAGAGAGCATCGTTTCTCTAACACACATTCTTACTGCCTTTGTCCTATTGCCTTATTCCATTTGTGGATTTATTTCTGGGCTTTCTATTCTGATCCATTGGTCTGTCTACATGTTTGTTTATATACCACTACCATGCTATTTGTTCTTGTCATGTATTTTGAAGTCAGGTAATGAGATGCTTTCAGCTGACTTTTTTTTTTTTTTTTTTTTTTTTTTTTTTTTTTTTTTTTTTTTTTTTTTGTAATGAGCTTAGGAGATCCTTCTGTTTGTGTCTTCTTAAATTTCTTTCATTAGTGTTTTGTAGTTTCCCTTGTAGAATTCTTTCACCTTTGTGGTTAAATTTATTCCTAGCTATTTTTTGTAGTTATTGTACATTGCATTGACTTATTGATTTTTTTCTCAGCTAATTTATTATTGGCTTATTGAAATGCTACTTATTATCATATGTTGATATTTTATCCTCCAATTTTACTGAATTTATTTATCTGATTTAAGAATTATTTTGGTGGAGTTTCCAGTTTTTCCTAGATAGAAGATCATCTACAAAGAGGGAAAATTTGACTTAATTTCCAATGTTGCTGCCTTTTATTTTTTCTTTTGCCTGATTACTCTGGATGGGACTTCCAGTACTGTGTTGATTAGGAGAGGTGAATGTAGGCATGCTTATCTTCTTCCAGTTCCCAGGAAAGGGACTTTCAGCTTTTATCATTCAGTATGATGTTAGCTGTTGGTTTTCATATTTGTCCTTAGTTATGTTGAGGTACATTCTTTCTCGGTCCACTATGTTGTTTTTCTCATGAAGGGATACTGAATTTTATCAAATGATTTTCTGCATCTATTGAAATAATAAGGCTTTTGTCCTTCATTTTGTTGATATGATGTGTCATGTTAATTGATTTGTATGTGGTGAACTATCTTTGCATCCCTGGGATGAATCCCACTTGATCATTTTGTATTATCTTTTTGATGTACGGTTGAATTCACTCTGCGAGAACTTTCTTTTTTATTATTATTATTATACTTTAAGTTCTAGGGTACATGTGCATCACATGCAGGTTTGTTACATATGTATACTTGTGCCATGTTGCTGTGCTGCACCCATCAACTCGTCAGCACCCAACAACTCGTCATTTACATCAGGTATAACTCCCAATGCAATCCCTCCCCCCTCCGCCCACCCCATGATAGGCCCCGGTGTGTGATGTCCCCCTTCCCAAGTCCAAGTGATCTCATTGTTCAGTTCCCACCTATGAGTGAGAACATGTGGTGTTTGGTTTTCTGTTCTTGTGATAGTTTGCTAAGAATGATGGTTTCCAGCTGCATCCATGTCCCTACAAAGGACACAAACTCATCCTTTTTGATGGCTGCATAGTATTCCATGGTGTATATGTGCCACATTTTCTTAATCCAGTCTGTCACTGATGGACATTTGGGTTGATTCCAAGTCTTTGCTATTGTGAATAGTGCCGCAATGAACATACGTGTGCATGTGTCTTTATAGCAGCAAGATTTATAGTCCTTTGGGTATATCCCCAGTAATGGGATGGCTGGGTCATATGGTACATCTAGTTCTAGATCCTTGAGGAATCGCCATACTGTTTTCCATAATGGTTGAACTAGTTTACAATCTCACCAACAGTGTAAAAGTGTTCCTATTTCTCCACATCCTCTCCAGCACCTGTTGTTTCCTGACTTTTTAATGATTGCCATTCTAACTGGTGTGAGATGGTATCTCATTGTGGTTTTGATTTGCATTTCTCTGATGGCCAGTGATGATGAACATTTTTTCATGTGTCTGTTGGCTGTATGAATGTCTTCTTTTGAGAAATGTCTGTTCATATCCTTTGCCCACTTTTTGATGGGGTTGTTTGTTTTTTTCTTGTAAATTTGTTTGAGTTCTTTGTAGGTTCTGGATATTAGCCCTTTGTCAGATGAGTAGATTGCAAAAATTTTCTCCCATTCTGTAGGTTGCCTGTTCCCTCTGATGGTAGTTTCTTTTGCTGTGCAGAAGCTCTTTAGTTTAATGAGATCCCATTTGTCAATTTTGGCTTTTGCTGCCATTGCTTTTGGTGTTGTAGACATGAAGTCTTTGCCCATGCCTATGTCCTGAATGGTACTACCTAGGTTTTCCTCTAGGGTTTTTATGGTATTAGGTCTAACATTTAAGTCTCTAATCCATCTTGAATTAATTTTCGTATAAGGAGTAAGGAAAGGATCCAGTTTCAGCTTTCTACTTATGGCTAGCCAATTTTCCCAGCACCATTTATTAAATAGGGAATCCTTTCCCCATTTCTTGTTTCTCTCAGGTTTGTCAAAGATCAGATGGCTGTAGATGTGTGGTATTATTTCTGAGTACTCTGTTCTGTTCCATTGGTCTATATCTCTGTTTTGGCACCAGTACCATGCTGTTTTGGTTACTGTAGCCTTGTAGTATAGTTTGAAGTCAGGTAGCGTGATGCCTCCAGCTTTGTTCTTTTGACTTAGGATTGTCTTGGAGATGCGGGCTCTTTTTTGGTTCCATATGAACTTTAAAGCAGTTTTTTCCAATTCTGTGAAGAAACTCATTGGTAGCTTGATGGGGATGGCATTGAATCTATAAATAACCTTGGGCAGTATGGCCATTTTCATGATATTGATTCTTCCTATCCATGAGCATGGTATGTTCTTCCATTTTTGTGTGTCCTCTTTGATTTCACTGAGCAGTGGTTTGTAGTTCTCCTTGAAGAGGTCCTTTACATCCCTTGTAAGTTGGATTCCTAGGTATTTTATTCTCTTTGAAGCAATTGTGAATGGAAGTTCATTCCTGATTTGGCTCTCTGTTTGTCTGTTACTGGTGTATATGAATGCTTGTGATTTTTGCACATTAATTTTGTATCCTGAGACTTTGCTGAAGTTGCTTATCAGCTTAAGGAGATTTTGGACTGAGACAATGGGGTTTTCTAAATATACAATCATGTCATCTGCAAAGAGGGACAATTTGACTTCTTCTTTTCCTAACTGAATACCCTTGATTTCTTTCTCTTGCCTAATTGCCCTAGCCAGAATTTCCAACACTATGTTTAATAGGAGTGGTGAGAGAGGGCATCCCTGTCTTGTGCCAGTTTTCAAAGGGAATTTTTCCCGTTTTTGCCCATTCAGTATGATATTGGCTGTGGGTTTGTCATAAATAGCTCTTATGATTTTGAGGTACGTTCCATCAATACCGAATTTATTGAGCGTTTTTAGCATGAAGGGCTGTTGAATTTTGTCAAAAGCCTTTTCTGCATCTATTGAGATAATCATGTGGTTCTTGTCTTTGGTTCTGTTTATATGCTGGATTATGTTTATTGATTTGCGAATGTTGAACCAGCCTTGCATCCCAGGGATGAAGCCCACTTGATCATGGTGGATAAGCTTTTTGATGTGCTGCTGAATCCGGTTTGCCAGTATTTTATTGAGGATTTTTGCATCGATGTTCATCAGGGATATTGGTCTAAAATTCTCTTTTTTTCTTGTGTCTCTGCCAGGCTTTGGTATCAGGATGATGTTGGCCTCATAAAATGAGTTAGGGAGGATTCCCTCTTTTTCTATTGATTGGAATAGTTTCAGAAGGAATGGTACCAGCTCCTCCTTGTACCTCTGGTAGAATTCAGCTGTGAATCCATCTGGTCCTGGACTTTTTTTGGTTGGCAGGCTATTAATTATTGCCTCAATTTCAGAGCCTGCTATTGGTCTATTCAGGGATTCAACTTCTTCCTGGTTTAGTCTTGGAAGAGTGTAAGTGTCCAGGAAATTATCCATTTCTTCTAGATTTTCTAGTTTATTTGCGTAGAGGTGTTTATAGTATTCTCTGATGATAGTTTGTATTTCTGTGGGGTCGGTGGTGATATCCCCTTTATCATTTTTAATTGCATCGATTTGATTCTTCTCTCTTCTTTATTAGTCTTGCTAGCGGTCTGTCAATTTTGTTGATCTTTTCAAAAAACCAACTCCTGGATTCATTGATTTTTTGGAGGGTTTTTTGTGTCTCTATCTCCTTCAATTCTGCTCTCATCTTAGTGATTTCTTGCCTTCTGCTAGCTTTTGAATATGTTTGCTCTTGCTTCTCTAGTTCTTTTAATTGTGATCTTAGAGTGTCAATTTTAGATCTTTTCTGCTTTCTCTTGTGGGCATTTAGTGCTATAAATTTCCCTCTACACACTGCTTTAAATGTGTCCTAGAGATTCTGGTATGTTGTATCTTTGTTCTCATTGGTTTCAAAGAACATCTTTATTTCTGCCTTCATTTCGTTATGTACCCAGTAGTCATTCAGGAGCAGGTTGTTCAGTTTCCATGTAGTTGAGCGGTTTTGATTGAGTTTCTTAGTCCTGAGTTCTAGTTTGATTGCACTGTGGTCTGAGAGACAGTTTGTTATAATTTCTGTTCTTGTACATTTGCTGAGGAGTGCTTTACTTCCAATTATGTGGTCAATTTTGGAATAAGTGCGATGTGGTGCTGAGAAGAATGTATATTCTGTTGTTTTGGGGTGGAGAGTTCTATAGATGTCTATTAGGTCTGCTTGCTGCAGAGATGAGTTCAATTCCTGGATATCCTTGTTAACTTTCTGTCTCGTTGATCTGTCTAATGTTGACAGTGGAGTGTTGAAGTCTCCCATTAGTATCGTATGGGAGTCTAAGTCTCTTTGTAAGTCTCTAAGGACTTGCTTTATGAATCTGGGTGCTCCTGTATTGGGTGCATATATATTTAGGATAGTTAGCTCTTCCTGTTGAATTGATCCCTTTACCATTATGTAATGGCCTTCTTTGTCTCTTTTGATCTTTGATGGTTTAAAGTCTGTTTTATCAGAGACTAGTATTGCAACCCCTGCTTTCTTTTGTTCTCCATTTGCTTGGTGAATCTTCCTCCATTCCTTTATTTTGAGCCTATGTATGTCTCTGTGTGTGAGATGGGTCTCCTGAATACAGCAGACTGATGGGTCTTGGCTCTTTATCCAGTTTGCCAGTCTATGTCTTTTAATTGGAGCATTTAGTCCATTTACATTTAAGGTTAAGATTGTTATGTGTGAACTTGATCCTGCCATTATGATATTAACTGGTTATTTTGCTCGTTAGTTGATGCAGTTTCTTCCTAGCCTCAATGGTCTTTACATTTTGGTATGTTTTTGCAATGGCTGGTACCGGTTGTTCCTTTCCATGTTGAGTGCTTCCTTCAGGGTCTCTTGTAAGGCAGGCCTAGTGGTGACAAAATCTCTAAGCATTTGCTTATCTGTAAAGGATTTTATTTCTCCTTCACTTATGAAACTTATTTTGGCTGGATATGAAATTCTGGGTTTAAAATTCTTTTCTTTAAGAATGTTGAATATTGGCCCCCACTCTCTTCTGGCTTGGAGAGTTTCTGCTGAGAGATCTGCTGTTAGTCTGATGGGCCTGACCGACCTTTCTCTCTGGCTGCCCTTAAGATTTTTTCCTTCATTTCAACTTTGGTGAATCTGGCAATTATGTGTCTTGGAGTTGCTCTTCTTGAGGAGTATCTTTGTGGCGTTCTCTGTATTTCCTGGATTTGAATGTTGGCCTGCCCTACTAGGTAGGGAAGTTCTCCTGGATGATATCCTGAAGAGTGTTTTCCAATTTGGTTCCATTTTCCCCCTCACTTTCAGGCACCCCCATCAGACGTAGATTTGGTCTTTTTACATAATCCCATACTTCTTGCAGGCTTTGTTCATTTCTTTTTCTTCTTTTTTCTTTTGGTTTCTCTTCTCGCTTCATTTCCTTCATTTGATCCTCAATCACTGATAGTCTTTCTTCCAGTTGATCGAGTCGGTTACTGAAGCTTGTGCATTTGTCACGTATTTCTCGTGTCATGGTTTTCATCTCTTTCATTTCGTTTATGACCTATTCTGCATTAATTACTCTAGCTATCAATTCTTCCACTTTTTTTTTCAAGATTTTTAGTTTCTTTGCACTGAGTACATAATTCCTCCTTTAGCTCTGAGAAGTTTGATGGACTGAAGCCTTCTTCTCTCATCTCATCAAAGTCATTCTCCGTCAAGCTTTGATCCGTTGCTGGCGATGAGCTGCGCTCCTTTTCCGGGGGAGATGCGCTCTTATTTTTTGAATTTCCAGCTTTTCTGCCCTGCTTTTTCCCCATCTTTGTGGTTTTATCTGCCTCTGGTCTTTGATGATGGTGATGTACTGATGGGGTTTTGGTGTAGTTGTCCTTCCTGTTTGATAGTTTTCCTTCTAACAGTCAGGACCCTCAGCTGTAGGTCTGTTGGAGACTGCTTGAGGTCCACTCCAGACCCTGTTTGCCTGGGTGTCAGCAGCAGAGGCTGCAGAAGATAGAATATTGCTGAACAGCGAGTGTACCTGTCTGATTCTTGCTTTGGAGGCTTCCTCTCAGGGGTGTACTCCACCCTGTGAGGTGTGGGGTGTCAGACTGCCCCTAGTGGGGGATGTCTCCCAGTTAGGCTACTCAGGGGTCAGGGACCCACTTGAGCAGGCAGTCTGTCCCTTCTCAGCTCTCAGCCTCCATGTTGGGAGATCCACTGCTCTCTTCAAAGCTGTCAGACAGAGTAGTTTGCATCTGCAGAGGCTTCTGCTGTGTTTGTTGTTGTTTACTGTGCCCTGTCCCCAGAGGTGGAGTCTACAGAGACAGGCAGGTTTCCTTGAGCTGCTGTGAGCTCCACCCAGTTGGAGCTTCCCAGCGGCTTTGTTTACCTACTTAAGCCTCAGCAATGGCGGGCGCCCCTCCCCCAGCCTCACTGCTGCCTTGTGGTTAGATCGCAGACTGCTGTGCTAGCAATGAGGGAGGCTCCGTGGGCGTGGGACCCTCCCGGCCAGGTGTGGGATATAATCTCCTGGTGTGCCTGTTTGCTTAAAGCACAGTATTTGGGTGGGAGTTACCCAATTTTCCAGGTGTTGTGTGTCTCAGTTCCTCTGGCTAGGAAAAGGGATTCCCTTTCCCTTTGCGCTTCCCAGGTGAGGCGATGCCTCGCCCTGCTTCAGCTCTTGCTGTTCGGGCTACAGCAGCTGCCCAGCACCGATTGTCCGGCACTCCCTAGTGAGATGAACCCAGTACCTCAGTTGAAAATGCAGAAATCGAATATAACTACTTACATAGAATTTACATTACATTATGTATTGTAAGTAATTTAGGGATGATTTAAATTATGCAAGGGAGATTGTGTAGGTCATATATAAATACTATGCCATTTTATATAAGGGACTTGAGCATCCTAAGAACTATTACATTACAGCAAAATAGTTTTGTTATATTTTGCCAAAAAATCATTTTTTTAAATTTTAGGGATAAATTTTAAGAAAATTGTAGTCGAAATAATTAATTTAATAAATATATAAACATAATGTCATAAATTACATTTTGCATAGCTTGTTCCTGGATGGAACATATATAAAATGTCAATTTATATGCTCCCCTTTTCTATTAAAATTTTGCAGGCAAAAAAAAAAAAAAAAAAAAAAGAAAGAAAAAAAAAAAGAAAATGCAGAAATCACCAGTCTTCTGTGTCGCTCGCGCTGGGAGTTGGCGACTGGAGCTGTTCCTATTCGGCCATCTTGCTCCCTCTGCTAGAACTTTCTTGAGGGTTTTTGCATCTGTATTAATCAGGGTAACTGGCTTGAAATATATATATATATTTTTTTTGCATCCTTGTCTAGTGTTCGTATCAGGGTAATGCTGGCCTTATATAATTAGAGAAAATTCCCACCTCTTCAATTTTTTTGGAATAGCTTCAGGAGAAATTGTTTTACTTCTTCCTTGTAAGTTTCATTGAATTTGGCAGTGAAGTCATTAAGTCTTGAACTTTTCTTTTCCTGTAGAATTTTTTTTATTATTACTGATTCAATCTAAGTAATTGTTATTGGTCTCTTCAGGTTTTCTATTTCTTTTTTAATTCAATCTTAATAGGTTGTTTGTGTCCAGAAATGTATCCATTTCCTCTAGGTTTTCTAGTGTGCTAGTGTGTAGTTGTTCTTTATAGTCTCTGATGATCTTTTATATTTCTGTAATATCAGTTGCAATGTCTATTTTTCATTTCTGATTTTATTTATTTATGTCTTCTTTTTTTATCTTGGTTAGTCTAGCTTGCAGTTTATCAAATTTGTTGATCTTTTAAGAATGCAACTTTTCATTTTGTTGATAGTTTATATATTTTTAGTGTCTATTTTGTTTAGTTCTGCTCTGATCTTTATTATTCCTTTATTTCTATTAATTTTGTGTTTGGTTTGTTTGAGTTTTGCTCATTTTTGAAATGAATTCATTTAGTACAATTCTGTTGAAATTTTTCATCTAGGCATTTATTGCTTTTAACTTTTACATTAGCATTGCTTTTGCTGTACCTATATTTGGTATGCTTTGTTTCAATTTTCATTTGTTTTAATACATTTTTAAATTTTCTCTTTAATTTCTTCCTTCTTTTTCAGAAGCATGTTGTTTAGTATCCATGTATTTGTAAGTTTTCCAGAGTTCCTCCTGTTACTGATATCTAGTTTAATTCCACTGTGGTCTAAGAAGATACTCTGTATAGTTGTAATTTTTAAAAAATGTTGAGATTTGTTTTGTGTCCTAACACGTGGTCTGTACTGGAGAATATTCCATATGCTGTTGCAAAGAATGTGTATTCTATAGTCATTTGATGAAGTATTATGCAAATGCCTTTTAAGTCCAATTGATGTAATTTATGGTTTAAATACAATATTTCTTTGTTAATTTTCTGTCTAGATCATCTGTCTAATGCTGAAGGTGGGGAGTTGAAATTCCTAACTATACTTGTGCTGGAGTCTCTTCTTTTTGCTCAATCTAATAATATTTGCATTGTATGTCTTGGTACACTGGTGTTGGGGCCATATATGCTTAGAATTTTTATATCCTTTTGCTGGATTGATCCCTTTATCGTTATATAACGACTTTCTTTTTCTCTTTTTATTGTTTTTTTACTTAAAGTCTGTTTTATCTAAGTATTGCTTCTCCTGCTCATGTTTTGTTTTCATTTTCATGGAATATTTTTTTCCATCCCTTTACTGTCAGTCTATATGTGCCTTTATAGGTGAGATTGCTTTCTTGTAGGCAGTATATAGTGGAGTGATTTTTTTGTTGTTGTTGTCCATTTAGCCAGTCTATATATTTTAAGTGGAAAGTTTAATTCATTTATATTCAAAATCATAATTGATATGTGAATATTTATTCCTGTCATTTTACTAGTTGATTTCTGGTGGTTTTAAATAATAACCTTTGTTCCTTCCTTTTACTTTTATTGTTTACAAATGTAATTTGACAGCTTTCTTTAATGGCAACATTGGGGTCTTTTCCCTTTCTCATGAGTGTGTTTGCTCTTCTAGTGGGATTTATCCTTCATGTGTTTTCATATTGCTGGTATTGTCTTTCACTTCAACATGTCAGACTCCCTTAAACAATTTCAGGGTGAGTCTAGTGGTGGTGAATTGTAGCTTTTGTTTGTCTGCGAAAGACTTTATTTCTTATTCATTTGTGAAGAGTAAATTTACTGAGTATAGTATCCTTTACTTGCAGGGTTGTTTTTCTTTCAGCTCTTTGAGGATTATCACTCCACTATCTCCTGGCCTGTAAAGTTTCTACTGAGAAATGTGGTGCTAGTCTGATGTGGGTTTTATAAAGGTGACTAGATACTTTTCTCTTGCTGTTTACAGAATCTCTCTTTGCCTTTGACTTTTGACAGTTTTACTGTATTATGTCATAGAGAAGACATTTTAGCATTGTATCTCTGGGGGATATCTGAGTTTCCTGCATTTGGATGCATAAATCTCTTTGTAGACTTCGGAAGTTTTCAGCCACTATTTCACTAAATAGATTTTTTATTGCTTTGACTTTTTTCTTTTTTCTTTTCTTTTTTTTTTTGCCTTCTTGGACATGATAAAATTGAATATTTGGGCACTTTATGGTATTCCGTGTGTTCTGTAGGCTTTATTCATTCTTTTTTATCCTTTTTTTTTTTTTTTTTTTTTGGTCTGACTGGGTTATTTCAAAAAACCTACATTCCCATTCTGAAATTCATTCTTCTGCTTGGTGTGGTCTGTTGTTGAAATTTTGAATATATTTTTTATTTGATTCTATGAACTTTTTAGCTCCAGAATTTCTTTTTAAAATGATATCTATCTTTTTAGTAAATTTCTCTTTCACATCCTGAATTGTTTTTCTGATTTCTTTGTATTTTTCTGAATGATCTTGTATCTCCCTGAGCTTCTCTATAATCAATACTTTAAATTATTTTTTCTGGTTTTCATTAATTTCTTCTTGAATATAATCTGTTGCTGAATAAATATTGTGTTCCTTTAGAGGTATCATATTTCCTAGTCTTTTTGTGTTATGTATTTTCATTGACATCTGAGCATCTGGTATAACAGTTGCCTCTTCCAATATTTTTAATTTGCTTTTGTAGGGGAGCACTTTTTCCTGAAGATGTATCTGTGGGGTTTGTTGGGTAGGGCACTTTGGCTTTCATTCTGGGTGTGTCCATTAGCATAGTCCTTGCATGATTTCCTCACCTGTAAACAGCATCAGCAGTGTCTGTCATTTTCTTAATGCTTAAGTTGTGATTTTTAGTGGAGGCTATGTTGAAGTTTTGTTGGGAACAGAGACATTCAGATGGACCAGTCCTGGGGCCTCAGTGGCTGTGGCAAGCTGAGTCTGCTTGTCCTTGGGCCCTAGGGTAGTATACTCTGGCACTGGTATTAGCAGGTACAGGCGTGGTGATTCTTGGGCCTCCAGGCAACTTCCTCAGGTGCTGGCCACGTCCTGGATGGGTGGGTGAGTCCTTGGGCCCCTGAGGAGTCAATGTGACCTGAGTGATGAAGCAGCCATGGCAGGACAACCCTGTCTCCCACACAGTTCATCCTGCTGTTGGCAGTGGCTGTGATGGGCTGGGTGGACCTGTCCTCAGGCACCCAAGAGTAGTGCCAAATGTGGTGGATGGGGCGGGGTAATCTACAGGCACTAACAGTGTGCTCAGGCATTGGGATGGATGAAGCTGAGCCAGGAAGGCCTGTCCTCTAGCCCTCAATGGTGTGTGCAGGCACTGGCTGCAGTAGGCTGGAGCATGATGATTGCCAGGCTTTTACAGAATACTTGGTGGGAATAGCAGTGGCTGTGCTGCAGCTCTGCTGGTGGGGAGGGTGAGATTGTTTTCAGTGGCAGCATCCTGAACAGGTGGCTGGGTAATAGGCATTTCAGTTGCAGGTGGGAGTTGTAAGTATGGTAGCCTTTTTTCAAGGTGCTATTAAATGTGAGGCAGCTCTGATATTAGAGGCAGAAGGATTACAGCCAATGGCTTGTGCTTCAGCCCTGGTGGTACCAATCAGCATCACAGTCCAGATTCATGTGGGTGATGGCAATTAGGCTTCAGGGATTTGGAGATGCAGGAGGTGTTGGAGAGGCAGGGCAGGAAGCAATCTGATAGGGACTGGCCTCTCAAAGTGGCATCTTGCTGTAACTGTTTAGGACTTGGTGTGTGAGGGGGACCTGGTGTGAGCTCCCTCTCTGGAGCAATGCTGTCAACTCATCTTCAAGCAGCTTCCTTTGTTAGTTTCAGGGCCTAAGTGAGTTGAGGCACTTTCCATTGGCTAAGATTGTAGGAATCCATGGTAGAAATGTGTACTACTGGGTGTCACTAGCTTATTCTTTCCTTGTATTGGGGAACCTCTCAAGGCTCTTAGCTCCCACTGGCCCAGTAGGCTTCTTTGCTCCCCTCTCCTTCCTTACCTTAGGTGTTTTGTCACTTCTTTGTTGAATGCCAGCCTTCTCTATTAGGTGATCTATTCAAAATGTGATTATCTACTTGCTGTTTTGTTTCTTCTTTGTGGAGGAGGTGAATACCAGATGCCTCTAGCAGGCCATCTTGAAGCCCCTGCTCTATGTGGCTACTTTTAAATATCTAGATTTTCTTAAACTCTCATTCTGGCATCTTCCAAAACCCTTAGCTGCTCTATTATATTTCTCAATTAGTAATCTCTTTCCCCAAGCGTCCATGGGTCTTCAGTCTCTCTGAGGTTTTCATGAGCCTTGTTCACTGCTTCTCACCAATTCCACTAGCCTAAGATCTGAGATGTGCCACTATTGGTTGTCTGAACTCCAAATTAGGAGATAAAGAGACAAATTCCTCAGGCAGACCCCAGACAGATTAAAATGTTGCAAATTCAGTCCACCTCACACTCTCTTACTCACAGAAGAGACTGGGGATCAGGCCACCACACTTCCCCAAAAATGTGCCCTGCCATATCAGGAAGGAGTACAACAAGCCAAATAAAAACACTGTGAAATCTCCTACTATTTTGAATGTGACATTTTCTTGATTGTATACTCAATTGGTTGTGAATATGGTTTCGAGAGCTACTATAAAGTTATTTCAACTAGTCACTAGTTGTTTATTTAATGTTTACTGGGGGGACAAGGATCTAGAGCTACCTAGGCCTTCATCTTGCTTACTTCTTTCTGCTGTTTTTTTTTTTTAAATTTCAGAATAAATGTATCAATCCATATAGTGTTAATGCTACAAAGAGACATTGTGTTTGATTTATTTAAAAAATCTATATTTTGGTTCAACATGTAGTCATACACAAAGAAAAGATATAGAGTTGTGATTCATGGTAACCATCCTATTCCAGCCCAGCAAATATGGGTAGCCTGGCAAAAGCAATAAATCTTTTGTTGTTGTTTGATGAACTGATCTCTGAATGTGCATGTAATGAACTGCTTCATTTCAACTATATAAATGTATTTAGAATTTAAAGCTAATGCTTACAATTTATTTTCTGAAATTAGTAAAGAGCTTTTATATTTCCCAAATTTCTACTTTTTTATATGAGTAGAATTAATGTAATATTTTACAATATGCTAGAGCACATAATTTTAGGGGTTCTAGATTTGTGATTGTTTATTCCTTAGTGCCTTTGGATAAGAAGATAAACATTCCACATATTAACTTACATTATTTTATTTTTAAACTTCCATTATTTTTAACAGACAATATCTCAAGAATCAGTAGGATTAATTTGTTTTGTAATGTTCCATCTGAGTACCTTTTATAATTTCACTGAAACATCTTAGAATTCTAGCTTCCCTGATTTTAATTTCTTGTGGTTTGTAAAATTTGACTACTATGTATAAAAACAAATTTCAAATAGCATTTTGGCTTTCAATTAGGTGAACTTTCCAGGCTAATAGTTTTCTAAGCACCAGATTTCTATCACATAATAGAAGAAAAATTCATATGCGTAAAAATATGTTACTTGTTCATCCAAAAGTTGTAGCATTGAAACTTCAATTTGTAAAGGCATTCTAATTTCTGAAAACTTTTCTGAAGAATTTGTAGAGAGAAAAGAGGAAAATATTTTTATATACAAGAAGACATCTTTTTTCTTTGCTCCAGAACACATTGTTCTCAACCGTAAATAATTTACTCCCCTCCTCCACAGCTCCTTACCCCATGCATTAGTCTCATATATATTGCCACTCTTGGCTTTTTGTTAAATTTCGGCAAATTACAGCTAGTGAATAATAAACACCCAAGTGAATTCAATTAGTCAGTAAATATTTATTGAGTGCTATCGTATGCCCAGCAATGTTCTCTGTGCTGTACACCTCATAATTGGAAAAAAAAAATCAGGAAACTCTGCCTATTAAAGCAGAGTGATTGATAGGTTTCTATGCTCAGCTAATACTAAAACAACTGATGGAAAGCTAAAACACTGATTTATGAGTCTCTTACTGCTGAATTCTTCTGAGAGGCCTGATTATTGCTTGATTGCTTCATTTAATCATATTCCATTTAACAAAATGCTAAGTAATCAAATACTCAATTTTCCTGGCTCACATAAAATGCAGTATATATCAGACAGTAGCTTTACTAACCTCATAAGTTGGTCTCAGATTTTTAAAATAAGAAGTACAGCATATATGTTCAACTGTCTTTACAACATATTTTTGAAATCAAATGAATGTTTTTAACATATAATCTCTGTGTGACTATATAAAATAATTAGAATAAATTTTTAAAACTTAGTAATTTGCTCTTGGCAATCTAATTATCTAGCAGAAACATTAAAGCAGATTCATATATGGGGTCTAAATTGTGTAAAATAAAACAGCAAACATTCCTTTGAAAATACCTAAATCATCTATGAAACTTAACTATCTGCATGCCTTCTTATGAATGTACAACCATGTACAATAATGAAGACATATCATATATAATTGATATCTTGATATGTAGAGTCTATTTAAAGTAAAAGTATGATTTTACATGAGACTGGCAAATGTGTTATAGTTGAATTCATGAACCTTAAGTATACATATGATGTGATTCCAGTATACATCTAAATAAGTGCATTATTTTCGTTGTGTATCCACTCTTAGCCATGAGATGCAGATTTCCAACAGTAAGTACACTTTCTTTCACTTACTTTTAAAGTTGCAGTTCTCCATTAGCTCCAGAAGACCAGGCACTCTGGGAAGCAGTTGGCCATAAAAGGACAATTTTTATTATCTCCAGACTATTTCATTCTCTTCCATCTTATACACAAGGCCTTTCTTCAGTAGTATGCTTTATATTTCTCTTCTTAATTCCTACCTCTCTACCTTGGTTCCAAGCCTGAATTACTTCACTTCCAAGCTATCATAATACTTTCTGTGCTGCTTTAATTTACTGTACGCACATAGATACCTAAGATTTGTATTGCATAAAAATACAGTCTGATCATACCATACATCTGTTTGAATGCCTTCAATGGCTACCTATTTTCTACAGAATTTGATATAAATGCACTTTGCCATTCATGATCTCCACACAGTGACCTTAACTCCCCTTTCTAGTTCTGGTTGAACTGACCATTTCCCAAATACATCCTATCTTTTTATTCCACTGTGCTCATGCCCTTCTATTTTTTCCCCTAAAATGCTGATCTTTTTTTTATTTCTATTAGAATTCTACCCATCTTTTAAGGTTAAGCTAAGATATCAATTCACAAGTAGATGTAATTTTGTCATATTTTGAGCTCCTGTTGCACTTCATTTATTGTACCTCCCTTGTGACATTTAAGTTTTCTTTGTAGTACAGACATTCATGTACCTGTCTTATCTCTTACTCTCAAGCAATAGTTCTTGCCGCCCAGGAAATTATCTTTTACTGATCTTTTATTTCCTGTAGCACTCTAAAACAGCACCACATATAGGAGAAATACCTGATTGGAAAGTTATATATACTTATTTCACTAATGTTCAATTTTGTCAAAAGTTTTTGAAGTTCTTTCACAATTGCTTTAGGAGCTGGTGGAACTTTTTTACATGCTTCAGTAGTGACAAATAATTATCACTTGGGGGAACATTTGATTTTAAAAAATAGAATTTATTCTAAGCCACGTTTAGTGACTAATATGAATGTTCAATTGGGGCTGTTATATTTTCAGTTAAAATAAAAGGAGTGTAATGAGACAAAATCTCTGGATGAGGCATGAACTGACAATTCCAAAATGAAAGTTTCCAAAATGCTTTGAATAATGTCAACATCATTGTAATGAGTTTATAACACTCCAGATTTTCTACTTGGAAATGTACAGCACTCTTTTGGATGTGTATGTTCTAATATATTTGTTAAATCAGTCTCATCTCCTTGAAGATTTATTTCATATTTTCCAAACCAGTCTGTATAAAGTGAGTTTGGAATTGAAATATCATTTAAATGAGATGTATATTACCCTTCTAATTTGAGTATTGCATTTCATAGCTTTTGGTGAGTGAGAAATAGATCATCAATATTTCACTAAATAAAGCTTCCCAAATTTGGAGAAAGATATTTATTCAAAAAAGCCTACAAATTCAGTTACTTTGACCAGCTGTTCTCGAGTTCTACCAGAAATGTAATGAACTGAACAATGGATTTGAAGTAAACATTAGAGATTAAATATAACATTTGAGTATCATGTAACTGCTGACACGGAATTATAAAACAAAAAAAGTGAAACTTCTGCCAAAATCACATGGAATTTATAATATTTGCATACTATGTGCTCATAGGAGTTTTGTATTTTCTTCCTTACACACAATTGACTTAAGCAGAAAACCACATTTTACATTTCTCAAATGTATAGTCAGTGTTTATATAAATTCGATTACAATGTTTATTGTATCCTCTTTATTATTTCACATGTAATTTTTTAGGTTTAAAGTTTTGTTTTGTTTGTAATTCATTTGGTTTATCATATATTTTCTAGAAATTCTGTATGGTCAATTTTGAATTATTTTACAATGGAAAATAATATGTGAATAGATAATCCAAAACACTTGGTATCTATATTTTTTCTAGATTATATGGTATTATTTAAGCAGATTTATTTCCCTTACTGAGGCTAACAATGAATTTTCAAACCCTAGTACACATTGGTGGGATAAAAAGAAAAAATATATTTTGAATAATTTTTAAGAATAAATTTTTTATCACCTTCAGTTCATCATTAAAAATTAATTATTCACACCTTCTCATTAACCCCTAGCATTCCAGTTAATTGCCATTTTACTGTAATAGTATTTTATCTTGAGTAAAATATTTTTATTTTTCCTTAAAAGTATTATTTGGAGCTTATATCATGTTTAACTTATTCCTTGCATTTTGGTATACTTGTAACTCAAAGTAAAATGGCAGGTCTGGTGGCCAGGAGCAGTAACTGCTTACCTGAAGTTTGAATAACTGAGAATATTAATTTACTATTTACATTGATATCACTCTTTGTCAATAGGCATAATACTATTTAGGTCATTACTGCTTACAATTTATGAAAAACATTAAATATTTTATCAAATGCCTTGTTCTCACTTCCATGACCTACTGAGGCTGAATTGCCTTGTCAGTCTCTCAGGAGGCATCTGTTTCAAAGGGAAGGAAAGAGCAAGTGAGAGGTACACCCCAATTCTTGTGTGTCCTGTGATAAAGCATAGTTAAGTCCAGGCTAATCTGAACCACAGCTAACAGACTACCGTTGTCTTTGTAAATGCTCCCTAAAATCCCACTAGAGTAGCATCTGTCTACCTGTGTAGCAATGCTGAGGTAATAAGGTGTTACTGGCCATTTGTCTTAGTGGTTTCTACTTAAAAAGGGACTACCATACTGTTGAATAGGATTTGTAGGAACATTATTTCAATTTTGGGTGTGAGTACTCAACTACTTAGGTAGACAAGAATGTATTGAACTTGAATATATCCATAACTACCACAATACCCTGCCCCATTAGTAAAGGTCAACATATTTCACCATTTCTGGGAAATTATCAGAAAGTATTTGCTCGAGTATAAAATACTTGCATAATATGCAAGAAATACCTCCTCAAGATTGCAACATTGCTAAACTTCACTACCAAAACTAGACACTGGAACATAATTCAAAAAGAATAAATTTTATCAAACACATTTTTATCTAGAAAGATTTGTTGTATAGATAGTAATGATGAAAGGTTTGCTTTTTCTCCCTTTTACAGTAGTACATTATTTATGCAAAGAGAATATTTCATTAAACAAATGGGCTTATTAAAATATACAATTCACCATTTTGCAAAAAAGAGTGTAGAGCACAGTGAATAGACTTCTATTGAGGCCACTATTGGAGAAACATTGTTTCAGTCATTTATACTGTAGGTCTAAGATTTGTATTAAGAAAACACATGTAGCAATAAATCCATTAGTCAGTGCTGAGTTTACAAAGTAAATACAGGTAATGTGTTTAAGTAGTTTATAGTGCACGTCATTCATTATGAAGTCATCTCTTGCTTTGTGGTAAAGCCCTATTTAAGATGTGACTACAGTAGTCCTCCCTTATCTATGGTTTTGTTTTTCATGGTTTCAGTAACTTGCAAAAGTACAATAAGATATTTTGAGAAAGAACACATTCACGTAACTATTATTACAGTATTTTGTCAATACTTTTATTTTATTATTATTGTTCATTTCTTATATAATTTATAATTCAACTTTTTCATAAACATGTATACATAAGAATAAATATAGTATATATAGAGTTCGATACACTCTGCAGTTTCAGACATCCACTGGGTGTCTCGGAGTATACCATCTGTGGATACAGGGGGACTACTGTATTCTAAACTTCTTGTAACTTCTTCGCTTCTAAAAGCATTGAATTTTTATTATAACAATTGTATTATCTATAGATTTGAAAATTTGCAACAGAGTCCCAACAATAGTAGGCCCCCCAACGATGCCTTAGAACCTTTTTTTTTTTTTGAATTCCCAGAAGTCTGCACCACTTCTCAATTTTTTTCACCAAGAAGGACCCTTTAAATATGTTGAGTTCAATAAGGAAACAACATTTTACACATGGGGAATATGTTCTGAATGCAGATTTATCTTGAAATAGTGTGTGAAATCTTTGGTATTGATCAACATTCCAAGTACTGTCAATAAATAGCTTACTGAGATTCCATTTGTTGTTTTCACAGATTTCAGGAAACCTTACTGTGCCTTGGATTACAGGGTGTTCTAGAAAAAGAGCAGTAAGTAATCTTTCATTTAAAGCAGCAAATGGGTTTCCCCTTGTGCTGTTAGTAAGAATGCCATTGAGAAAATTGCCATCATATTTGTAAAGCTGGCAAAACTGAACCTTGATAGCACTACATTGTCTCAAAGGACATATTTCAAGATAGTAATATTTACATATACTGCAAATGTAATCTTAATTATAATGTAATAATCAGCACACCATATAATCCATGGGCAGTTTTCTCAGTTTTAAAAGTGACTCCAAAATAATTAATAAAATATGATTTTTTCTACATCTAATCAACCCAATTAATTTGATCAGACAATTGAATCATAATTAATATAAAATATCTCAATCAGTAATGCATAATTTACTGTTTCCTTTTAGTGCAAGTCAGTATTTAGAAATGATGAGTAATTGATGTTTACCAATCTTATTTTGTACTCTAGCTTTCTGATACAACTGCTATAAATTTTTAAATCTTATTATAACAGAACTTCAGCAAAATTGTGCTTTCTCGAAGAATCTCATTCATTTTTTGTATGTAAGACCAATAAATCTGCATTTTGGCAAATATCCCAGGAGATTTTGATGTGACTGGTCCCTAGATAGGAAACCATTAAAAAGCTTTAATCATAAAAGATACATGAATAGACTTTTAGAAAGACAAATGATCCAAAGCAATCCCAAGCAAAAAGAACAAAACAGGAGATATCACATTGCCTGACTTCAAACTGTACTATGAGGCTACAGTAATGAACACAGCATGGTACTGATACTAAAACAGACACATAGACCAGTAGAACAGAATAAAGCACCTGGAAATAAAGCTGCACACCTTACAACCATCTGATCTTTGACAAAATCAACAGAAATAATAAATAGGGAAATGACTCCTCGTTCAATACGTGGTGCTGGAATAACTAGCTAGCCATGTGCAGAAGAATGATACTGAACCCCTATCTCTCATATGAAAATTAACTCAAGATGGATTAAATATTTAAATGTAAGACTGAAAACTATAAAAATCCTAGAAGAAAACCTAGGGAATACCCTGCTCAACATGGGCTTTGGCAAATAATTTATGGCTAACTCACCAAAAACAATCACAACAAAACCAAAAAAGATAAATGGGTCCTAATTAAATTTGAGCTTCTGCACAACAAAAAAAATTACCAACAGAGTAAAAAGACAGCCTACAGAATGGGAGAGAATATTTGTAAAATATGCATCTGATAAAGGTCTAACAGCCAGAATCTACATGGAACTTAAACAAATCAAGAAGCTAAAAAGCAATCTAACTAAAAATGGGCAAAAGACTAAACTAAAAATGAACAGGCACTTTTCAAAAGAAGATATACAAGAGGCCAACAAACATGAAAAAATCATTGAATGTCACCAGTCATCAGAGAAATGCAAACCAAAACCACAATGAGATACCATCTCTCACTAGTCAGAATAGCAATAATTAAAAAGGCAAAACAAAAAACAAAACAAAACAAAAAGAAACACAACTGATTCTCCTCAGTCATTGGAGAAAATCAAATACACTGTTGCTGGGAATGCAAACTAGTTTAGCCACTGTGGAAAGCAACTTGGAGATTTCTCAAAGAACTTAAAATATAACTACCATTTGACCCAGCAATGCCTCTACTGGCTATATACCCGAAGGAAAATTATTCACTCTATCATAAAGGCACATGCAGCCATATATTCATTACAGTGCCATTCACAATAACAAGGTCATAAAATCAACCTAAGTGCCCATCAGCATTGAAGTATATATAGTACATATACACCATGGAATACTGTGCAGTCATAAAAATGAATAAAATCATGTCTTTTGTAGCAACATACATGCAGCTGGAGGCTATTTTCCTAAATGACCTAATGCCAGAACAGAAAACCAGATACTGCATGGTCTCACATTTAAGTGGGAACTAAACATTGAATACACATGATTATAAAGATAAGAACAATAGACACTGGGACTCACTAGATATGGGAGGGAGAGAGGGGGTGTGGGCTTAAGAACCACCTGTTAGGTACCGGGCTTATGAGCTGGATGTGGGATCACTGGGACCTGAAGCCTCACCATTATTCAGTTTACCCATGCACACATACACTTTAATCTATAATAAGAGTTGAAATTAGAAAAATAAGAAACAAAAAGCAGGATAACTCAAGTTATTTTATAATGGATAGGATAAATAAAAATGAAGCTAGGACTTCAGTATTGGCCAAGTTTGTCTATATTCCTTTATCCATTTTCTTCCCCAAAAAGTAGAACTATAAACCATGAAAATAATGTAAGAGGCTACCAAAGGAGAATTCTGAAGGGATGAAAAAATAAAGTGCCCCTTTAGGGATTCCAGGAATTACAGGACCTATAGGGTGTTTTGGTCCCCCCATTTAACACTAAAAGGTCATCCAAACCAGGAACCTCATGTCCCCCACCTTAGCAACACAAGAAAGCTTTGGTAAGCTCATTCCCCATCCCCATCTGCCACCAGTTGGAGCAGGCATGTCAGGAACAACATGAAGTGAGTCTGGCAACTTTGACAAAGAAGATTAACTGGAAGTTTTGTTGACAATAAGCAGCCAGGAGAATTACACTCCTTTCCCGCTAGACCAGGATATTCTCTCCCTAATCAGGAGACACCAGGCAATAATAACAAGGAAGATATTGACACAAAGAGTAGCTTAGTCTCTTGACTCCTGTAAGCAAGATAATTACTTCTTCTACCTAGACATACAAGTGGCTTATTGTCAACAAGAAGAGGGACCAAGCCACAATGAGCAACTAGTCCAGAAAGTGTGCTATGTATTCCTGAAGAATGGAGTTTCCATTTTCCACTGAAGGACATTAGTCTGTTGGGCAACACCAACGGGGGTAGGTATCTCCTCACAAGTTCCTGGTCTAGATGAGCTCTTTCTCTCCTCTTAGGTGGCACCAGTAGGGATTACTGGAAGCTCCAGTGGAACTAGATAAATCAAGCAGATGACAATAATACCACAAAAGTTATGAAAGTTGAACTATTATTGGAACCATAGCCGATAAAAGTAGGCCAGGACTTGCATGCTAAACATAAGTGGGTGACTGCCTGCAAATTTTTTTTTAAAAGCCAAGCATGATTGTGTGTGCTTGTAGTCCCAGCTACTTGGGAGGCTGAGATGGGAGGATTGCTTAATCCCAGTAGTTCAAGTCCAGACTGGGCAACATAGCAAGGTCCTGTTTCTTAAAAGAAAAAAGTCTCCTATGGTAGTGACAAAAGTAAGCAGGAAACAATCGAAGATTGCTCATTGAATTAAATTGTTACCTTTACTACATAATGTTTGCCTTTGTCTCTTCTTACAGCTTTTTACTGAAGTCTGTTTTACCCAATATAGATATAGGTACTCATACTTGCTACTGGTTTCTTTTTTTTTTTTTTTTTTTTTTTTTTTTGAGGCGGAGTCTCGCTCTGTCGCCCAGGCTGGAGTGCAGTGGCGCCATCTCGGCTCACTGCAAGCTCCGCCTCCCGGGTTCCCGCCATTCCCCTGCCTCAGCCTCCCGCGTAGCTGGGACTACAGGCGCCGCCACCACGCCCGGCTAATTTTTTGTATTTTTAGTAGAGACGGGGTTTCACTGTGTTAGCCAGGATGGTCTCGATCTCCTGACCTCGTGATCCGCCCGTCTCGGCCTCCCAAAGTGCTGGGATTACAGGCTTGAGCCACCGCGCCCGGCCATTGCTACTGGTTTCTATTTGCATGGAAATCATTTTCCTTCTTTTAACTTTCATTCTATGCATGTCTCTACAGGTGAGGTGAATTTGTGTAGACAGCATATAGTTGGATAAATATATATGCATCCAGTACTGGAGGACCCACATAGAGCAATTATTACTAGATCTAAAAGGATAGATACACTGTAATACAATAAATGTTGAGAACTACAATATCTCACACTCAGCATTGGACAGATCTTCTAGAAAGATAAATAACAACAGCAACAACAAAAACAACAACAAAAACTCACAGTGCATTTAAACTGTACCATAGACAAACAAACAAACAAACAAAAACAGAAAAAAAACATTTACAAAACATTTTCATCCAACAGCTGCAGAATACACATTAATCAGCACATGGTGCATTCGCCAGGACTGACTATAGGTTAGGACACAAGACAAGTCTCAACACGTATTTAAAAGTTAAAGTCATATCAAATATCTTATCTGACCACAGTGGACTAACACTAGGCATCAATAATAGAGAAACATTTGAAGCTATACAGATACATAGAAAATAAACAACATGCTCTTGAATGACTAATGGGTGAAGGGAGAAAATAAGAATACAATTTTAAAATTTCTTGAAACAAATGAAAATAGAAACACAACATACCAAAACCTATGGGTAACAGCAAAAGCAGTATTAAAGCCAAGGTAATAGCAATAAATGTCTACATCAAAAACTAGAAAAAATTCAAATAATCACGTTAAAATGCATTTTTCTTAAGTAAGTAGAAAATCAAGAACAAGCCAAATCCAAAATTAGTAGAAGGAAAGAAATAATAAAGATCAGAGAACTAAATGAAATGGAAAGTGAAAAATATATAAAATATCAATGAAACAAAAAGTTTTATGAAAAAATAAACAAAATTGACAAATCCTTAACTAGACTAAGAAAGAAATAGTGAAGACCCAAGGAAATAAAATCAGAAATGCAAAAGGGGATGTCATACTGGATACCACAGAAATAAAAAGGATCATTAAAACTACTATGAACAGCAACGTGCCTAAAAATTAGAAAACCTGAAAGAAATGAATAAATTCCTGGACACATATGACTTACTAACGTTGAACAAAGAAGATATAGAAAACCTGAAGGGACAAATAAAAATAACAAGATTCAGTTAATAATAAAAAGTTTTCCAACAAAAAAAATTCCAGGATTGAATGGCTGCATCACTGAATTCTACAACACCTTTAAAGAAGAATTATTACCAGTTATCCTCAAACTATACCAAAACATCAAAGTGGAGAGAACTCTTCCTATCACATTCTATGTGGCCTGCGTAACCCTGATATCAAAAGCGTATAATGATACAACCGAAAAAGAAAACAACAGGCCAATATCACTAAAGAACATAGATGCAAAAATCCTCAATAAAAAACTAGCAAAATTAATCCAATAATATATCAAAAAATATGCCATGATCAAATGAGATTTATTCCAGGAAAGCAAGAATGGTTTAACATACACAATCAGTAAACATGATACATCACATGAATAGAATGAAGAAGAAAACATTATCTCAACAGACGAAGAAAAAGCATTTCATAAAATTCAACATCCATTACCTATTTGAATTCTTGATAAATTAAATATAGAAGAAAATGCTTCAACACAATTAAGGCCATTTATGAAAAATCCACAGCCTAAATAATACTGAATGGAAAAAAGGTGAAAGCCTTTCTTCTAAGAATTGGAACAAAACAAGGATTCCCACTTTTATCAATTCTATTCAGCGTAGTACTAAAAGTCTTGGCCACAGTGACTAGGTAAAATTAAAAACAAAAGGGCATCCAAATTAGAAAGGACAAATTAAAATTATCTGTTTTTAATAGACAGTGTGATCTCATACATAGAAAAACTTAAAGACTCAAACACAAAACTCTCAAAACTGATAAGCAAATTCAGTAAAGTTGCAGGATACAACATCAACATACATATTCAGTAGCATTTTTATACATAACAAACAGGATGAGAAGGAAGAAGACAATGCTATTTACAATAACTGAAAGAAATAAAATACCTTGAAATAAATTTAATCAATGAGTTGAAAGACCTTCATTTAAAAAAATAAAACACTGATAGAAGGAACTGAAGTGTACAAAAATAAATAGAAGCACATTCCAAGCCCATGGACTGGAAGAATTAATATTATTAAAATGACTATATTGCCCACAGCAATCTACAGATTCAATAAAATATTTATCAAAGTACCAATTAAATGTTTTATGGAAATAGAGAAAATAATCCTAAAATTTATATGGAACCAAGGAAGAGCCAGAATAGCCAAAGCAATACTGAGTAAAAAGAACAATGCAGGAGGCATCACACTACCAAACTTCAAAATATGCTACAAAGCTGTAGTCACCACAACAGCATGGTTCTGATATAAAAACGAACATATAGAACCTTAAAACAGAGGAGAGAACATGCAAATTAATTCACATACTTACAGTCAGATGATTTTTGACAAAGGTGCCAAGAACACTCATTGGGAAAAGAAAGCCTTCTATAAATGGTAATGGAAAAACTGGATATCCACCTGCAGAAGAATGAAATTAGACCTCCTCTTACACAAAAAAATAAAAATCAACTAAAAATGGATCAAATACCTAAATGAGAGACCTCAAACTACAAAGTTACTAGAAAGAAACATAGGTAATGTGCTTCAGGGCATTTTCTCAACAAATAGAACAAACAGCAGGTGTAGGAAAACATTTTATCAATAACACCTCAAAGGCACAGGCAACAAAAGACAAAATAAACAAATCGGCTTACTAAAACGTTTCTGCATAGCAAGGAAAACAACAGAGTTAAAGGACAACCTAAAGAATGGGAAAAATATTTGCAAACTTCTCACCCAACAGCAGATTAATATCCAGAATATTTTTTAAAGCTGCAACATCTCAACAAAAAAAAATAATCAAATTTTTAAAGGAACAAATTATCTGAAAAGACATTTCTCAAAGAAGACAAAAAAATGGCCAACAGTTATGCTGACATTATGCTGATTGGGCAAAAGCTGGAAGCATTCCCCTTGAAAACCAGAGCAACACAAGAATACCTCCCACCACTCCTATTCAACATAGTGCTAGAAGTCCTGGCCAGAGCAACCAGGAAACAGAAAGAAATAAAAGGCATCCAAGTAGGAAGAGAGAAAGTCAAACTACCTCTGTTTGCAGATGATGTGGTTCTATACCTAAAGAACCCCATAGTCTCTGCCCAAAAGCTACTTTATCTGATAAGTAATGTAAGCAGAATACAGGATACAAAAGTAGTGTACAAAATTCAATAACATTTCTACACAAAAACACCATCCAAGCTGAGAGCCAAATCAGGAACACAATCCCATTCACATTAGCCACAAAATATAAAATACCTAAGAATACAGCTAACAAGAGGGATGAAATATCTCTACAATGAGAATTACAAATCACAGCTGTAGGAAATCAAATACGACACAAATAAATGGAAAAACATTCCATGTTCATGGATAGGAAGAATCAATATTGTTAAAATGGCCATCTGCCCAAAGCAATCCACAGATTCAATGCTATTCTGATCAAACCTATGACATTCTTCACACAATTAGAAAAATCTGTTTAAAAATTTGTATGGAATCAAAAATGATCCCAAGTAGCCAAAGCAATCCTAAGCAAAAATAACTAAGCCAGAGGCATCACATTACTCGACTTCAAACTATACTAGAAGACTATAGTAAGCAAACTAGCATGGTACTGGTACAAAAACAGACACATAGACCAATGGAACAGAATAGAGAGCCCAGAAATAAGACTGCATACCTACAACCATCTGATCTTCGACAAAGTTGGCAAAAACAAGCCATGAGAAACAGATTCCACATTCAATAGATGATGCTGGAATAACTGGCTAGTCACATGTAGAAGATTAAAACTGGAACCCTTCCTTATACAATATTAAAAAAATCAACTCAAGATGGATTAAACACTTACATATAAAACCTAGAACTATAAAAACCTTGAAAGATAACACGGGAAATATCATTCTGTACGTAAGACTGAGCAAAGACTTCATGATGAAAATGCCAAAAGCAAGAATAATAAAACCAAAAATTAACAAATGGGACCAAATTAAACTAAAGAGCTTCGGCACAGCAAAAGGAACTTTCAATAGAGTAAACAGACAACTTACAGAATGGGAGAAAATATTTGCAAACTATGTATCCAACAGAGATCTAAATGTCAAGAGACTATAAGGAACTTAAACAAGTTTATAAGCAAAAAACAACCCCATTAAAAAGTGGGCAAAGGATATGAACAGTAACTTTAGCAAAGAATATATACAAATAGCTAACGTGCATATGAAAAATGCTCATAATCATTAGAGAAATGAAAATCAAAATCACAACAAGATATCTCACACCAGTCAGAATAGCCATTATTTAAAAATCAAAACAAAACAGATGCTGGAGAGTTTGTGTAGAAATGGGAACACTTATACACTGCTAGTGGGAGTGTCTATTAGTGCAGCCATTGTGGAAAGCAGTTTGGCGATTTCTAAACGAACTTAAAACAGAATTATCATTTGATTCAGCAATCTCATTATTTAATATATAACCAAAGGAATGTACATCATTTTAAGGACACATGCATGTGTATGTTCATCACAGCACTATTCACAATAGCAAAGACATGAAATCAACCATAAGTGCCCATCAATGGTTGACTAAATTTTAAAAATGTGGTACATATACACCATCAAATACTACGTGGTCATAAAAAAGAGGCAATATGGATGGAGGTGGAGGCCATTATCTTAAGTGAACTAACGTAGGAACAGAAAACAATACCACACAGCCTCCTTATAAGTGAAAACTAAACATGAAGTATATATGGACAAAAAGAAGGGATAACAGACAATAGTACCAACTTGAGGGTGGATGGTGGGAGGAGGGTGAGGATAAACAATCTACCTATCATGTACTATGCTTATTGCCTGAGTGACAAAATAATGTGTACTCTAAACCCCTAAGATATGTAACTTTCCTAAATAGCAAATGTGCACAGGTATTCTTAACCAAAAATAAAGGTTTAAACGTAAAGTTAAATTTAGAAAAAGAAAAGAGAAAACGAGAAGAAAGACAGAAAGAGGGAGAAAGAAATTGTCAACAAGTGTATGAAAAATGTTCAACATTACTAAGTATGAGGAAAATACTAATCAAAACCACAATGTATTAACACCTTACTTTATTAGGATGGCAATTATCAAAGAGATAAAAAAAAATCACCAATGCTGGTGAGGATGCAGAGAAAAGAGCTCTCTTACAAACTGTTGGTGGGAATTTAAACTAGTACAACCACTATGGAGAACAGCATGGAGGTTTCTCAAAGAAATATAAGTAAAACTACTATATGATCCAGCGATTCTACTACTGGGTATTTATCCAAGAGAAAAGAAATCATTTCATAGAAGAGACATCTCTACCAATATGTTTATTGCAGCACTAATTCACAATAGCCAAGATGTGGAATCAACTTAAGTGTACAACAACAGATGAATGGTTAAAGCAAAATGTGGTATATATATACAATTGAATACTATTAAACCATAAGAAAGAATTAAATTTTGTCATTAATGTCAACATTGATGGAACTATAAGACATTATTTTAAGTAAAATATGTCAGGAACAGAAAGTTAAACACCACATATTCTCACTCATATCTGAAAGCTAAAAAAAAGTGATCTCATATAGGCCAAAGTAGTACAGAAGATATTAGAGGCTGGAAATAGTAAAACGAAAGGGATGATATGAAGAGATTTGTTAAAGGAGACAAAATTACAGGTAAATAGGACTAAGCTCTAGTGTTCTATACTACTGTACGATGACTATGGTTAACTATTAGTTATTAGTATCAAATAGCTAAAAGAAGGATACTGAATGTTCACAAAACAAATAAGGATGGATATGATAATAACACTGATCTGATCACTATACAGGAAATGTATCAAGACATAGATATGTACCCCACAAATATGTGCAATTATTATTTTTCCATTTAAATATATAGCTAGTTTTTTTTTTAATTGTCCTTTTCATTGCAAAAAAACATGGACCTTTCTCAACTTTGTAGAATGTATGTATAAAAACCACGTACTTAACATTATACTTAATGGTGAAAGAGTGAATACCTCCCCATTAATGTCAAGTAAAAGTCATGGATGTCCCCTTTTACAATTTATATTCAACATTTTACTGGAGGTTCTAGACAATGCAAGAAAAATTTAAGGTATCCAATCTAGAAGAGAAGAAATGAATGTGTCTTTATTTCCAGAAGACATGATAATTTATGTATAAAATCCCATGCTATTTAACTTAAAAAGCTACTAAGGCTAATAAGTGAGATTAACAAAATTACAGGATACACGTTCAATACACAAAAACCAATTGTGACTTTATAAACTACCAACGTATAATCAGAAATTGAAATTTTAAAAACACATTTGAAAATAACATAAAATATGAAATACTGAGGGATAAATCTGACAAAAACTATGCAAAACCTCTGCCCTGAAAACTATAAAATATTTGTGAAAAAAATTAGAAGGATTTTAATGGAGAGATATGCCTTTTCTTTCCATGGGACAAAATTTCTAATATACTATCATTTTCCCCACAATTATTTATAGATTTAGAACAATTTTAATCAAAATTTCAGGTCACTTTTTTGTAGAAAATTACAAACTGATTTTTAAAACTTATATGGTAACTAAAATGACTTGGAAATAGCCAAAACAACTTTGAAAAAACATATAATTGACAGGATAACACTGCATGTTTTAAAAACTTATTACAATGCTATAGGAATAAAAACAGTGTATTATTGGAGTTAGATGAATAAATCAATGAAACAGGATATGGAGTTAGACAACTTATGTTTTTAAAAGTTGTGAATTCAATTCAGTGGAAACAGGGTAGTCTTTTCAACAAATGGTTTTATAATGATTGAATATCCACATGCAAAAAATGAATTTTGGTCCATAGCACACACCATATATAAAAATTAACTAGGACCGGGGCGCGGTGGCTCACTCCTGTAATCCCAGCACTCTGGGAGGCCGAGGCGGGCGGATCATGAGGTCAGGAGATGGAGACCATCCTGGCTAACACAGTGAAACCCCTTATCTACTAAAAAAATATATATATACAAAAAATTAGCCAGGCGTGGTGACGGGCACCTGTAGTCCCAGCTACTTGGGAGGCTGAGGCGGGAGAATGGCGTGAACCCCAGAGGCGGAACTTGCAGTGAGCAGAGATGGCGCCACTGCACTCCAGCCTGGGCGACAGAGTGAGACTCCGTCTCAAAAAAAAAAAAAAAAAAAAAAAGTCAACTCAAAATGGATCATAGACATAGTCATAGGAACTACAGTTATTTTACAGACCTAAAATAAAATATAGAGAAAAAATTGTGACTTTTGGGTAGGCAAAGATTACTTAGATTTCACATTAAAAGCATGATTCATAAAATAGCAAATTGATAAATTAGAATGTATCACAATAAAAAACTCTTGCTTCTCTGAAGACACTGTTTCCTTGGAATAGAGTGGAACTTCCTTACCTGTTAAAATACGTCTATGGAAAGCCTATTGTCAGTTAACTACTGACACATGTTGTGTCATATATGAACCTCAAAGATACTATGTGATTTCTATCATGTGACAGAAACCAGATACAAGACATCACATATTGTATGATGCTATTTATGTAAAATGTCCTGAAAGACACATACAAATTCATAGAGGCAGAAAGTAGACAAGAGGTTTCTGGGGCTAGGGATGGGAAAGTGAAGTAAATGGAAATGAACATGAGAGATATTATTGGGGAAATTAAAATGTTCTAATACTGATATGTGATGTTAGTACAACTCAATAAAATTATTAAAAATAATTTAATTGTACCCTTGAAATGGGAAAATTGTGTTATATGTCAAATGTACTGCAATGAAGTTATTTTATAGAAAGACAGGGTTATGAAAATGAAAAGACAAGCCCAGATAGAGAGAACATATAACAGAAGGTCTATCTGATAAAAGGATCTGTTTCTAGAATATACAAAGAATACTCAAAAACTCGATAAGGGAACAAACCAGGTTAAAAAATGGCCTGAAAACTGAAAGGCACTTCACCAAAGGAGATATAGAGATGGCAAATAAGCAGATGAAAGGGTGCTTAATACCATTAATCATAAGGGAAATGTAAATTTAAACCACATTGAGGCAACTGCACACACAGTAGAATGACTAAAATTAAAGACTGATCATACCAAATGTTGATAAGGATGTGGAAGAATTGGAACTCTGAGACTGCCAGAAATGTTAAAACACTCTTTAAAACAGTTTGACAATTTCTAAAAGAGTTAAACATGCACTCATCCTATCATCCAGCTATTTTACTGATATGTATTTACCCAAGATAATTTATAGCACATATCCATACCAAGCCTTGCACATAAATGTTTATATCAACTTTATTTATAATAACCAAAACCTGGAAACAAACCAGCTGTTTATTAACAGGTAAATGAACAAATCATGCATTTCTATATACGAAAAAACTACACAACAATTTAAAAAATGAACTGTTGATAGGCCCAACAACATGAATGAATCTCAACATAATCATGACACGTGAAGGAAACCAGATTAAAAAGAGAGCACGTACTTGCTTGCCTTCATCTCTATAGAACTATTGAAAATGCAAACTAGTAACCATAATCATTCATTGACTGATGAGACAGAAGAAAAGGAAGGGGAAAGTTGATTAACAGAAGGCATTAGAAAATGTTGGGGCGTGATGTTTATGTTCATTATCTTGATTTAGTGATAGTTTCTTTAGTGCATACACATATCAAAACATCTAATTGTACAGATTAAATGTATGCAATTTATTGTATGTTAATTAAACCTAAATAAAGCTCTTAAAAACTATTCCTAAATTCGATTATTGGAGAACCCAGGTATTTGAATCTACTTCTTCATCTGTAAATCTTGTGAAATGTAATATAGATCAAGTTTGTGTGATGAATAATTAGTCTTCAAATTAACAAGTACTGTAGGTGCAAAATACATATTGTATTTCAAATAATTACTATGATAAAAATAATATGTAAAATATTCCATTAATATTTTTTATAAATTCTGGTAAGGACACTTAACATAAAAGCTACCATCTTCAAAATTATAAGGGGCAAAATACAGTATTGTTAATTATAGGCATGATGTTGTACAGCAGATTTCCAGAACATACTCACCTTTTCTCAGCTTCTATTTTTAATATTTTTATTTTTAAAATAAAATTGTATATATTTAAGGTATATAATGTGATGATTTGATATAGATATACTCAATGAAATGATTACTACACTCAAGCAATTAGCATATTTATCTCTTCACATAGTTACCATTTGTTATTTTGGGGAGAGCACCTAAAATCTACTCTCTGAAATCACCTGAAAATATACAGCACAGTTTGATTAACTGTTGTCGCTATGCTATACATTAGATCTCTATATTGATTTATCCTACATAACTGCAACTTTATGCCTTTTGACCATCTTCCCATTTCCCCCATATTCCCCACCCCTAATAACCATTGCTCTACTTTCTGTTCTACTTTCTACTTTTATGTGTTTGACTTGGTGAGATTCCAAATATAAGTAAAATCATGCAGTATTTTTCTTTCTGTGTCAGCCCTTATTTTACTTAGCATAATGTCCTCCAGGTTTACTTTTGTTGTCACAAATGGCAGTGTTTCTTTCTTTTTAAAGGCGGAAAAGTATTTCATTATATATACCTTGATTTCTTTATTCATTCATCAGTTGACAAGCAATTATGTTATTTTCATATCTTGGTTGTAGTTAATGACATGAGAGTGCAGATATCTCTTTGAGGTACTTATTTCATTTCCTTTAAGTATATAACTAGGAACGGAATTACCAAATTATATGGTAGTTCTATTTTTAATTTTCTGAGGAGTCTTCATACTGTTGTTCATAATAGCTGTACCAATATACATTCTCACTCACAGTGTATGAGAGTTTCCTTTTCTCCACATACAGGCCACTTGTGATCCCTTGACAGTTTTAAAAGTCTGTTTTTCTTAAAATTTTGTAATTTTTAATTTTTGTGGTATATTGTGTGTGTGTGTGTGTGTGTATGTGTGTATATTTTATTTATATATATATATATATAAATACTTTAAGTTCTAGGGTACCTGTGCATAACGTGCAGGTTTGTTACATATGTATACATGTTTATTGGGTGCATGAGATGTTTTGATATAGGCATGTAATGTTTAATAATCACATCATAGAGAATGGGGTATAACTCTCAATCATTTGTTCTTTGAGTTACAAACAATATAATTATACTCCTTAAGTTATTTCAAAATGAATTACCATTAATTTATTATTGACTACAGTCACCCTGTGGTGCTATCAAATAGTAGGTCTCATTCATTCTTTTTATTTTTTTTTTCACACATTAACCATCCTTACTCGTCCATCCCCTGCACCTCTCCACTACCCTTCCCAGCCTCTGGCAACCATTCTTCTACTCTCTATGTTCATGCATTCAATTGTTTTGATTTGTAGATACCATAAATAAGTGAAAACGTGTAATGTTTGCCTTTCTGTGCCTGGCTTATTTCACTTAATGCTCTTCAATTCCATTCATGTTGTTGCAAACCCCTGAATCTCATTTTTTTTTCACTACTGAATAGTATTTCATTGTGTATATTTACCACATTTGCAGGATTCATTCATTTTCTGATGGACAGGTGCTTCCAAATCTTAGCTATTGCAAAGAGCGCTGCAACATAGGAGTGCAGTTATCTCTTTGATATACTGATTGCCTTCTTTTTGGATACATACACAGCAGTGGGACTGCTGGATCATGTGATAGCTCAATTTTCAATTTCTTGTGGAACTTCCAAACTGTTTTCCATAGTGGTTGTACTAATTTACATTTCTACCAACATTGTACAAGGGCTCCCTTTTCTCCACATCCTCATCAGCATTTGTTATTGACTGTCATTTGCGTATAACCCATTTTAACTGTGGTAAGATGATGTCTCATTGTAATTTCGATTTGCATTTCTCTGATGGTTAGTAATGGTGAGCACATTTTCATATGCCTCTGTCATTTTTATGTCTTCTTTTGAGAAACATCAACCCAAATCTTTTGCCATTTTTTTGTTCAGATTATTAGATTTTTTTTCTATAAAATTGTTTGGCTCTTTATATATTCTGGTTATTGATATCTTGCCAGATGGGTAGTTTGCAGATATTTTCTCCCATTCTGTGACTGGTCTCTTCACTTTGTTGATTGTTTCCTTTGCTATGCAGAAGCTTTTTAACTTGATGTGATTCCACTTGTCCATTTTTGCTTTGGTTTCCTGTCCTTGTGTGGTATTGCTCCAGAAATTTTTGCCCAGACAAATTTCCTGAAGATTTTTCCCAATTTTTTTTGGTAGTACTAGTTTCATAATTTCCAGTCTTAAATTTAAGTATTCAATCCTTGATTTGATTTTTATCTATGGCGAGAGATAGAGGTCTGGTTTCACTCTTCTGCGTAGGCATATCCAGTTATCCCAGCATCATGTATTCAAAATATTGTCTTTTTGCCAGTGTATGTTCTTGGAAGCTTTGTCAAAAATGAGTTCCCTGTAGGTGTGTGGATTTGGATCTGAGTTCTCTATTCTATTTCATTGGTTTATGTGTCTGTTCTTATGACAGTACCATGCTCTTTTAGTCACTATCACACTGTAGTATAATTTGAAGTCAGGTAATGTGATTCCTCCATTTTTTATCTTTTTGCTTAGGATAAATTTGACTGTTCTGGGTCTTTTGTGGTTCCCTGTAAACTTTAGAACTTTTTAAAAATTTCTGTGAAGAATGTCATTGGTATTTCAAATGGAATTGCACTGAATCTTTAGATTGCTTTAGGGAGTATGTACATATCAAAAATATTGATTCTATCCATGAACATGGAGTATTTTTTTCATGTTTTGGTGTCCTTTTCATTTTCTTCCATCAGTGTGTTATAGTTGTTATTATAAAGATCTTTCAGTTCTTTGGTTAATTCTTAGATATTTAAGTTTATTTGTGGCCATTATAAATTGGATCACTTTTATTTTTCTTTTCAGATTGTTTACTCTTGGCATTTAGAAATGCTACCTATTTTTGTATGTTGATGTTGGATCCTGTAACTTTACTGAATTTCTTTATTCCTTCTAATATTTTCTTGTGGAGTCTTTATATAGTTCCAAATATAAGATCATATCATCTGCACACAAGCATAATTTGACTTCTTCCAATTCAGTTCAGACGCCCTTTATATCTTTCTGTTGTCTGATTGTTCTAGCCAGGACTTCCAGGACTATGTTGAATAACAATGGTGACACTAGATATCCTTGTCATATAGAAGATGTTAGAGGAAATCTTTCAGTTTTTCCCCATTCTATATGATACTATCTGTGGGTCTGTTGTATATGGCTTTTATTATGTTGAGATACGTTCCTGTGTTCCTTCTATCACTAGTTTTTTAAACAGTTTTATCCTGAAGCGATGTTGAATTATATCAAATGCTTTCAGCAAGTCAACTGAAACGATTGTAAGGTTTTATACTTTATTCTGTTGATATAATATTTCACTGTGCTTGATTTTGTATGTTGAAACACCCTTGCACCTTAGGGATAAATCTCACTCTGTTATGATGAATGATCTCTCTACTATATTATTGAATTTAGTTTGCTAGCATTTTGCCGAAATTATTTTACATCAATATTCACCAGATATATTGGCCTGTAGTTTTTTTTTTCTCTCTCTCTCTCTCTCTTTTTTTTTTTTTTTTTTAATGTTTCTGCCTAGTTTTGGTTATCAGGGTAATACTACCCCCATAGAATGAGTTTGGAAGTATTCCCTCTTTCTATATTTCTTGGAATAGTTTAAGTAGGATTGGTATTAGTTCTTCTTTAAGTGTTAGAATTCAGCGTTGAAGCCATTGGGTCCAGAGCTTTTTGTTGTTGTTGTTTGTTTTTTGTTTTTTAATGGGAGGCTTTTTATTATGGCTTTGATCTTATTACTTGTTATTGGTCTGTTCAGGTTTTTAATATCTCCCTGGTTTAATGTTGGTAGATTATATGTTTCTAGGAATTTGATCATTTCTTCCAGATTTTCCAATTACTTTGGCATATAGTTGCTCATAGTAGCAACTGATGATCCTTTAACTTTCTGCAGTATCACTTGTAATGTCTTATTTTTCATTTCTGATTTTATTTGTATTTTCTTTTTTTTATTTCTTAGCTTGGCTAAAGGTTTGTAAATTTTATTTAACTTCTCAAAAAACCAACTTTTATTTCATTGGTCTTTGGTATTGCTTTTTTAATTTCAAAATCGTTTATTTCTACTCTGATCTTTACTATTTATTTTCATCTACTAATTTTGGGTTTGGTTTGCTCTTCCTTTTCAACTTAATTTTTTCAATTTAATTTAATTACTTTCTATTCAGATCATTATTTCTTATACTAATTTTGCATTTGGTCTCTTCTGCTTTTCTAGTTCTTGGATGCATTTTTAGGTTGTTTGAAGATTTTCTCTTTTCTCGATATAGGCACTTATAAAGTTCCCTCTTAATACTGCTTTTCCTGTATCCCATAGGTTTGGGCATGTTGTGGTTCCTTTCTCATTTGTTGCAAGGAATTTTTCACTTTTCCTCTTAATTTCTTCATTGACCAACATGTCATTCAGGAGCATATTGTTTAATTTCCATGTATTTGTATAGTTTCCAAAATTTCTTTTATTATTTATTTCATTGTCAAATAAGATGCTTGTTAGTTTTTCATTTTTTGAATGTTTTAAGACTTGTTTTGTGACTGTTCATATGGTCTGTTCTTGAGAACGATCCATGTGCTGAGAAAAAGAGTGTGTATTCTGCAGCCGCTGGATGAAATATTCATCCATTTGGTCTACACTGAAGATTATGTCTGATTTTTTTTGTTGGTTCCCTGCCTCAAAGATCTTTCTAATGCTGACAGCTGTTTGTTAAAGTCTCCAACTATTACTGTATTGGAACCCACCTCTCTCTTTAGCTGTAATATTTGCTTTATATATGTGGGTGCTCCAGTGTTGGGTTCATATGTATTTTAATTTCTTATATCCTCTTGTTGAATTATCATTATATATTGACCTTCTTTGTCTCTTTTTATAGTTTTTGTCTTGATATCTATTGTGTCTAATATAAGTATAGGGACTCTTGCTCTTTTTTGATTTCCATTGGCATGGAATATCTTGTTCTATCCCTTTATTTTCAGCCTATATGCCTTTATAGATGAAAGATGTTTCTTGTAAGCAACAGATCAATGGGTCTTTTTTTAATCCTTTCAGCCAGTCTATGTCTTTTGATTGTAGGGTTTAGTCAATTTACATTCAATGCTGTTATTGACAAATTAGGACTCACTCTGTCCACTCTGTTATTGTTTTCTGGTTATTTTACCGTTTTCTCTTCCTTCTTTCTTTTTTTCATGTCTTCCTCTACTGAAGTTAATTTTGTCTGGTAATACAATTTAGTTCTTGTATCCAATGTATCTTTTCTTGTTTGAGGTTACCATGAGGCATTCAAACACTATTTTATAACCCATTATTTTAACCTGATAACAACTTAACCCTGCTTGCATAAACAAATGAGAAACAAGCAAAATGGAAACTGATACTCTCTATATATATCTTCATCCCCCAACTTATTAACTTTTTTTTCTTTTTATTTATATCGTCTCATACTGAATATGTCTTGAAAAGTTGTCATTATTTTTTATTGGTTCATTATCTATTCTTTCTACTTAAGAAACGAGTAATATACACATGACTGTTATAGTGTTATAATATTCTTTGATTTTTGTGTGTGTACGTACAATTACCAATGAATTATGTACCTTCAGATGTTTACTAACTCTTCATCAATATACCTTTTGTTTTGATTGAAGTACTTTTGTCAGCATTTCTTCTAGGACATGTCTAGTGTTGATAAAATCCTTTAGCTTTTGTTTGTCTGAGAATGTCTTTATTTCTCCCTCATATTTGAAGGACATTTTAACTAGAGATACTATTCCAGGTTAAAAGTATTTTTGTTGTTGTTGTTGTTGTTTATTTGTTTTTGTTTTTTCCTTCAGCACTGTAGGTATTGCATGCCATTCTCTCCTGGCCTGTAAGGTTTTCACTGAAAAGTCTGCTGACAGATGTATTGGAGCCCTATTGTATGTTATTTGTTTCTTTTCTCTTGCTGCTCTTAGGATCCTTTCTCTATCATCGACCTTTGGGAGTTTGATTCTTAGATGCTTTGAGGTAGTTTTATTTGGGTTAAATATGCTTGGTATTGTATAATCTTTTTGTAGTTGGATATTGATATCTTTCTCTAGGTTTGGGAGGTTCTCTGTTATTGTTCCATTGAATAAACTTTGCACTCCTGTCTCTTACTCTACCTTCTCTTAGATTTACCCTTTTGAGACTATTTTTTGATCCCATACATGTGCTTTATTGTTTTTCCTTTCTTTTTTCCTTTCACTCCTCTGATTGTGTATTTTCAAATAGCTTGTCTTCATACTCACTAATTATTTCTTCTGTTTGATCAATTCTACTATTAAAGGACACTGATGCATTCTTCAGTATGCCCATTGCATTTTTCAGCTTAATAATTTTTGCTTGATTCTTTTTCATTATTTCAATCTTTTTATAAATATATATGATAGAATTCTGAATTCCTTCTGTGTTATATTGAATTTCCTTGAATTTAGTTAACAGACGTGTTTTAATTTTTCTTTCTAAAAATTCACATATCTCTGTTTCTCTAGGATTGGTCCCTGGTGCGTTATTTAATTTATTTGTTAAGGTTATGTTTTCTTGGGTGGTACTGAAAGATGTTTTTCAGTGTCTGGGAATTGATGAGTTAGGCATTTATTGTAGTCTTCACTCTCTGGGCTTATTAGTAGCTGTCCATTTGAGAAGGCTTTCCAGATATTTTAAAGGACTTGGGTGTTGTGATCTAAGCTGCATCTTCTTTAGGTGGCACCTGAAGCCCTTTAACACTGTAGTTCTTGCAGACTGGTATAGGTGCTGCCTTTAAGTCCTGGGCAAGGTCTGGGAGAATCCTCTGGATTACCAGGCAGAGAGTTTTGTTCTCTTGCCTTACTTTCTCCCAAGCAAACTGAGTTTCTCTTTCTGTTCTGACCCACCTAAACCTGAGGATGGGGTGACATCAGCAACCCTATGGCCATCAAGAGTATTACTGTGCTAAGTTCGACCTAAAGCCACCACAGCACTGGGTATCACCCAAGTCCTGCTGTAACCACTCCCTGGCTAATGCCTGTTTTTAAAAGGCTCCAGGGTTCTACAATCAGCCAGTGGCAATGCCAGTCAGGCCTGTGTCTTTCCCTTTAGAGTGGCCAGGTTTCCTGGGTCCCAAGGTGCCAACTGGACACCAGGGACTAGAGTCCAATATCTTAGAAGTATACTTGTGTGTCCTTATACTGGAGCTGAACTGGCACTCAGACACCAAGATGCAGTTCTTTCCACTCTTCCATTTTCTTTCCAAAGACAAAGAATCCTTAGCCCATAGCCACTGCCACCCCATACCACAAGGAATACTACCAGACTACCACCAATGTTCCTTAAGGACCAAGGGCTCTTAAGTCAGCTTGTGGTGAATGCTGCCTGGCCTGGGATTCACACTTTAGGGCAGTAGGCTCTTCTCTGGCCCAGAAGAGGTCCAGAAATGCTGTCTAAGTGTCCAGTTGGAATCAAGGACCCCAAGAACCTGCTTGGTGCTCAACCTGCCCGTGGCCGTGCTGGTACCTGAAGCCGGCAAGTCTCTGAGACTTCCCAAAACACTTGACATGGTACCTGGGTATCATTGCTTGTTATTCAGGGCCCAAGGGCTCTTCATTTAGCAGATAATGAATGCTTCCAGGACTGTGTTCTTTTCTTCAAGGCAACAGATTCTTTTCTGGCCTATGTTGTATCTAGAAATGTCATCTGGAAGCTAGGGACTGGAACAGGGGCATCATGACTCTGACCACTGCCCTATCCTGCTGTTGCTGAGCTAGTATCCAAGATACAAGATGAACTCCTCCCCACTCTTCCCTCTTCTCTCCTTAAGCGAAAGGAAGGGGTCTGTTTTGGAGCCATGAGCTGTGCAGTCTAGAGTCTGGAAAGGAGTGATGCCAGGACTCTGTTAACTGTGCCAGCTTTTGTCTCAATATGTCACGTGCCTTCCCCCCATGCCCAACCAAGGGTCCTTTGCGCCTTAGCCTAGTTTTGCACTAAAACATGCCTAAGAGTTGCAGTCTTTATGGTGTGAACTACCTTTCAAGCTTATTGGCCTCTTTTTATTATTTTTTTGTTTTTGAATCTTTGATTACATAACTTCAAATGCCTTCAAGCTCATTCTTTTTTCTGCTTGATCAAATCTGTTGCTGAATCCCACTAGTGAAATTTTTAGCTCTCTTACTATTGGGTTGGTGCAAAAGTAACTGCAGTTTTCACCATTAAAAGTAATGGCAAAGACCACAGTTACTTTTGCACCAACCTAATACATACCTCAGTTTCCGAATTTCTGTTTGGTTCTTTTTCATTTATATCTCCTTGCTAATATACTTATTTTGTTCATGCATTATTTTCCCAATTTAATTCAGTTGTCTATCTGTTTTCTTTTGTAACCCATTCATCTGCTTTAAAATTATTTTAAGTTTGCTGTTAAGCAATTCATAGATTTTCATTTCCTTAAGGTAATTTACTGGATATTTTTTTTGTTCATTTGATTGTGTAACTTTTCTCTGATTCTTCTTGTTTCTTATATCTTTTCATTGGAGTATGTGCATTTGAAAAATAACAGCCCTCATTTTCCTCTTTGGATTGACTTTGAATGGGAAAGACCTTCATCGGTCAATCCAGCTAAAGATTCAGAATTTTTGTTTCTAACTGACCCATTCAATATTTTTTCTTTCTTCAGAAGCCCATAATATAGTGCTTTCTCTGTTCTCTGTGTTAATTCCATCAGCACTCCACACTGCAAAGGATATAAACCAGCCCCTTGAGGGGTACAGAGAAGAGCTGAGGACATTGGAGCCATGCTTCCCTCCTCTCTCATTGGAGAAAGGGCATCAATTCTGTGTGTTTTCCAGGCCTTGCATGTGGTGTTGGCCACAGCTGCCCCAAGCATCCAGAGTATGCCAGTTTCATCGATGTTCTGTGCGAGACAAATCAGAATCCAGCTCCTTGGGAAGTGCACTGAAAGGCCAAAAACATAGAAGCCTTGTTTCACTCCTCTCTTACTCTTGGAGGAGAGACTTCAGTTCTGCACCTTCTCCAAGCCATATAAACCTGTACCAACTCCAGGAAAGTACCTGTCCTCTTTGTTGTCCCAGCAATTTGACTTTACTAGATTTTCCAGCATTCTGTGTGAAACCAGACAAAAGCCGTCCCTTCAGGGAGTGCACTGAAAGTCAAGAGATATTGTATATATGCCCATTCTCTTTCCCTCTCCCAGTGAGGAGTCACAGTCTTCCTTGCCACTGAGGTTTGCAGGCATGAAGGAGAGGCAGATGCAGGTAAAGATAAATTGTTCTTCTTACCCATTTCTCTGCTGCTGATCTCAGTTTTGTGCTCATCTAGGGGTACCGCAACTTCTTATCTGAATTCTGGACATCTTATAAAGGTGTTTTGTTACTTATGCATTTTTAAATCTGTGCTTACGTGAGGAAACAAGGACTGGGACTTTCTCTCTTTCTTTCTTTCTTTCTTTCTTTCTTTCTTTCTTTCTTTCTTTCTTTCTTTCTTTCTTTCTTTCTTTCTTTCCTTCTTTCTTTTTTTCTTTCTTTCTGTTTCTTCTCTCTCTTTCTCTCTCTCTTTCTTTCTTTCTTTCTTTCTTTCTTTCTTTCTTTCTTTCTTTTTTGGAGTCTCACTCTGTCACTCAGGCTGGAGTGCAGTGGTATGATCTTGGCTCACTGCAAACTCTGTCTCCCAGGTTCAAGTGGTTCTTCTGCCTCAAGCTCCCTAGAAGCTGGGATACAGGTGCCCACCACCATGCCCGGCTAATTTTTGTATTTTTAGTAGAGATGGGGTTTCACCACGTTAACCAGGCTGGTCTCGAATTCCTGACCTCAAGCGATCCGTCTGCCTCAGCCTCCCAAAGTGCTGGGATTACAGGCATGAGCCACCATGCCCAGCCAGGACTGGAACTTTCTATTCTGCCATCTTCCTGACATAGGGTGGGGGCTTATTAATAATTTTTATATTAATTACATGTTGAAATGATATGACTTTTGGATACATGAAGTTAAATAAAATAGGTTATTAAAACTAATTTTACCAACAGCTTTTTACTTTTTAACTGTTGCTACTAGAAAATTTAAGCCTATATATGTGGTTCATATTATATTTATATTGTATCACACTGGTCCATAATGTGCCACACATTGTCCATGATCCTAGGGATGCAATGGCAAGGAAAATAAGATATAATTCCTGCTCTCATGGAACTAATGAACTATGTCTAGTAGAAAGATAAATATTAATAAGATAATCATATAATAAATTTTAAAATGTCAATTGTGATAAGTGACCATGTTGGTCACTTTCGAGGTTCTTCTAGAAACACATTTTATACAAACAATGAAATATGATCACCATCTCTGAAAAATTTTTTACCTCACAACCAAATAAAATCTTACCAGTATCAATGCCCCTCAGCTACATTCCACCAATAAATCACCAGTAGTTAATCAAGTTTGGCTTATTACTCATCACAGCAGAGGAAAACACAAACCATGGCGAAGCATGGCATATCTCGATCAGATGATGTTAGAAATAATCTAGTAGAAAACTTGGGCCTTGATTGGGTGATTTAGGGGAGGGTACAATGGAGTAGGGATTTATTCCTGATTGGATGCTGTGAGAAAGTGAGGGTAATTCTATTATTATTTTGTGTGTGACCTAACAACCTGTCTGGGCTTAGACAAAATTGTGAATTAGACTTGTTTTGTCATTATCTGAAAGTAACATTGGTTTACACTGTCATCTGTGAGACTGTTTATGTCCAACAAGAAGACAAAGTAACCTCCCTATGAGTATCAAGCCATCTGGTAATAATATTGAGGCCTAGCTATGAACATCAAATCAACTTTGGACAACAGTGGCTGCTTCACTTCATAATGCACACTGTTTTTAGCATTCTATTTATTTCAAGGTTACATTCCACACATGTTATGCTAAAAGGTTATCTTTGTGGAAATTGTGGAAAAGCAAGAAAGTGTGGAAATTACTTACTATCAAATGGACAGTCTGTATCAGTAACGGTCCAAGCAAGAAAACAGAAAACACACCAGAGGAAATTTAATATAAGAGATAGTTTAGACAAGTTTTAGGAAAAACAAAACAAAACACGGAAGCAAACACGGTTTTAAAAGGAAAAACAAAACAAAACACAGAAGCAACAAGAGTATAAATGCAGAAGGCGGCTATTGTCTCTATGGCTAAGGAAACAAAGGGAAGACATTTAGATTTCCAGAAGCTACATAACATAGAGAAGGTAATCTGCTGAGCTGGGACTCAGATCTCTGAGTAGGTACACTACCCCCTAATTATGGTACCTCTTGGAGCACAAGGAGTTTGGTTCTGGTATTGTGGAAAAACAGGAACCAATGCTACCATTACCAACAACAAATGCCAGAATGAAGGGCTATTTCTGCGGTGATACTGAGAGAAATAGGAAGCAAAACAGGAAAGGGCAAGTGTCTTCTTCCCTTTTCTAACTTTCTATTCTCCCTCTGGTGTGCACTAGTGGCAGGATATCATGCAAAGCCACTTGGCAAGTGGAGAAATGTGGTTTGCAGAGTCCCAGCCTTAGCAGTAGAAAGGTGGTATAAAAGAGGTGTGTTTGGTATTCAGAAAATGTAGCTTAATTATCAATACACAAGAAATGAAAGTTTTCATATCTCTTAATTTCTTACATTAACCAAGCTGTATGAGTATATGCTGCCACTCTTGAAATGAAAATAAGCTTGTATGAACTAGAAATTTCAATAGAATTTGTTAAATCTGGATTTCGCCTATTTTGAACCACAAAATGGTGGTGGTTCTGATTGTTTTTATTATAACAAACTATATTTCCTTATGCTACTCACATAAGACTAAGAGTCTTCAGTAATAAAAATAATACTAGCATATTTATTATACTTTGTAGTTAAAATGTATTTTATTTAGAATAGTTAGTTCTAGTCATTGTAAAAATGTGGAGAGTTAGGTAGGGCAGGCATTTCTACTTCACCTTTACAGATGGATGACAAACATAGAGTCATTTGCTCTATGTTTTATCATTTACAAAATGATATGTTTAGTAAATGATTGAATGTGGATTAGAACTCAAGTCTTTTCTGGTTTATGATACTCAAATCGTAGTATTATACATTGTATTATCATCAGGAAAGGGAAAATGTTACGGTGTGTTTTCAGCAGAAGTTTAAAGACATTATTTAGTAAGAACACCTTTAAAATTTCTTTGGAATCTCGACATACCTGGAACAAAGAAAAGAAAAAATGAAAGGATAAAGTTGGTTAAGTATCTATTTTAGTTAGCTCTGGAAATATATGGAAGTATAACCTCTTAAGCAGGTCATTGAAAATAGGTAATAATGGTAATTCTATTACCCTCTATCCCTGGAATTTAGGGGAAAACCTGGAGAAAGCAGTCAGTAACTTGAAGATCCAGCTGGTTGGTGTAGTGTTTGCCAACCTTGCTTGATCATAAGAATCATTGGAATGCGCATGTTGGGGTAGGGGTGGTGCTTGTGAAAATGTCTGTATTCTACATGAGACCTACTGAATTAGAATCTCTAGGGGAAGACCTGAAAATTGTACTCTTAATAAATATCTCAGGTGATCATGACAAATCAAGTTTGTAAAGCACTATCTTGGTTCTAAAGTTGGATTACACTGATTGAACTTCATTAGCTGGCAGTAATTGAGTCATATTATATAATTTAATGTTACCAGACTTTTTAAGTGACCTTTTTTCCAAAAGGACTATAAGTTAATTTCTTCACAGTTTCAATTACATCCTCTCTAATTTTCTGTCAGTTCTATCTATACCCTAAGCTTTTATTATATTACTTTATTGTATTTTTCATCATTTAAATCGGGCAAATAAAAGCAAAATGATGAAGCTAAGAAAATTTAAGTAGTACTTAGTGGTCTACTCTCCTATGTGAATCCCATTGTTTTCAGTTCTGCTAATAACAGATTTATGTTATTTCAAGATTTCTAGGAATCCCAGTAAAGGGTTAAGAGCACTGAATTATTTTAAATATGGAATAATATTTAAAACCACAAAAATGCAAGGAAGTCTCTTCAGAATAAGAGGTATAATATGCAAGTATTCATGGCAGAATAGACCAAGCTGAGGAAAGAATCTCAGAGCTTGATTACAGGTTCCCCAAATAATCTCAAATAAAATATATGGAATGTGCAAAAGCTCTTGAGAAATATAGCATTACATAAGAGACATATTACTCTTTAACATCCTTGCAAAAAAGGAAGAGAAAGCAAGAAACATGCAAAATATATTTGAGGATCTCATCCATGAAAAATTCCCCAGCCTCTTTGGAGAGGCCAACATTCAAATTCAGAAAATACAAGAAGCCCCTTGGAGATACTATACAAGACGACTATCCCCAAGACACGCAGTCATCAGATTCTCCAAGACTGAAATGAAAGAAAATATTTTAAAGGCAGCTAGACAGAAGGGTCAGGTTACTTACAGAGGGAACTCAACCAGACTAACAGCATACCTTCAGGAAAAATTCTCCAAGCCAGAAAAGATTGAGAGCCTATATTAACCACTGTTAAAAAAATAAATTCCAACCAAGAATTTCATATCCAGCCAAACTAAGCTTCAAAATTGAAGAGGAAATGAGATGATTTTCAGACAAGCAAATAATACAAGAATTTTGTTTATCACCAGACCTGCCTTGTAAGAAGTCCTTAAGGAAGAGCTAAATATCAACAGAAAGACCATTACAGGCCATCACACAAAAAAAAACACTTAAGTACATAGACCATTGACACTGTAAAGCAACTGCACAATCAAGTCTGCATGATAGCCAGCTAACAGCATGACAACAGGATCTAATCTACACATATCTATATCTTCAATGTAAATGGGCTAAATGTCCCAATTAAAACACACAGAGTGGTGAGTTGGACAAAGATGCAAGACTCAACTGTATGCTGTCTTGATAAAATTCATCTCATGTTCAATGACACCCATAGGCTCAAAGAAATGGGATGGAGAAAAATCTACCAAGTAAATGGAAAACAGAAAAAAGTAGGGGCTGATAGTATAATTTCAGACAAAATCAGACAAAATAGAATTTATACCAAAAATGATCAAAAAATACAAAGGAGAACATTAAATAATGGTAAAGGGTCAATGCAATTTAAAAAAACCACCTATCCCAAATGTGAATGCACCCAACACAGGAGGGTGCAGATTTGTAAAAAAAAAAGTTATTAGTGACCTAGGAAGAAATTTGGATAACCACACCATAATAGTGTGGGATGTCAACACCCCACTTACAGTATTATACAAATTGTTGAGGCCAAAAACTAACGAAGATATTTGGGAACTGAACTCAACACTTAATCACATTGACTTAGTAGAAATCTAGAGAACTTTCCACTCAAAAACAACAGAAAATATATTCTTCTCATCTGCACATGGCATATACTTTAAAACTGACCACACAGTTAACCCCCAGCAAATTCAAAAATATCAAAATCACACTCCAGGGTCACACTCTAGGATCACAGTGCAATAACATTGGAAATCAATACAAAGAATAATGCTAAAAATCATATAATTATACAGAAATTAAACAACTTGGTCCTTAATAAATTTTTGGTAAAGAATAAAATTAAGTCAGAAATTAAGAAATTCTTTGAAACTAATGAGAACAAAGTTACAACATACCAGAATTCCTGGGTCACAGCTAAAGCAGCGTAAAGAAGAATGTTTATAGCACAAAATGCCCACATGAAAAAATTACAAAGATATCAAATTAATGACCTAACATCACACCCAGATGTTCTAGAGAAACAAGAGCAAATAAAACCCAAAACCAGCAGAAGTCACGAAATAACCAAAATCAGAGCTAAGCTGAGTGCAAATAAGATGTGAAAAACCATAGAAAATATTAACAAATCTAGTCAATGGAGTTTTGAAAGAATATATAAGATAAACAGACCACTAGCTAGACTTATGAATAAAAAGAATATCCAAATAAACACAAAGAGAAATGACAAAGGAGACACTACCACTGACTTCACAGAAATACAAAAACCCTCAGAAACTATTATGAACACCTCTATACACACAAACTAGAAAACCTAGAAAAAAATAGGTAAATTTCTAGAAACACACAACCTTCCAAGGTTTAATCAGAAAGAAAATGAAACCCTAAACAAACCAATAATGAGTTCCAAAATTGAATCAGTAATAGAAAGCCCACATATAAGAAAATGCCCAAGACCAGACTGATTCACAGCTAAATTCTACCAGACATGTAAAGAAGAACTGGTATCATTTCTCCTGAAACTACTCCAAAAAAATTTGAGGAGGTGTGACTTCTCTCTAACTACTTCTACGTAGCTAGTTTTATCCTGATAACAAAATGTGGCCAAAACACAATAGAAAAAGAAAACATCAAGCCAATATCCTTGATGAACATACATGCAAATATCTTCAACACAATAACTTAGCCAACTGAATCCAGAAGCACATCAAAAGCTAATCTTCCCCGATCAAGTAGGCTTTCCTCCTGGGATTCAAGATTTGTTCAACATACTCAAATCAATAAATGTGATTTATTACATAAACACACACACACACACACATCCATATAACCATTTCAATAGATGAAGAAAAGGATTTCAATAAAATTCCTCATTCTTTCATGTTAAAAATCCTCAACAAACTAGGAATCAAAGAACATACCTCAAAATAATAGGAGTCATCTATAACCAACACAAAGCCAACATCACACTGAATAAGCAAAAGCTGGACATTCCCTTTGAACAACAGTGGAACAAGACAAAAATGATCTCTCTCATCTCTCTTATTCACCATAATCCTGGAAATCTTAGCCAGAGAAATCAGGCAAAAGAAAGAAAGAAAGGGCACCCAAACAGGAAAAGAAGAAGTGAAACTGTTTCTCTTTGCAGATATGATTCTACACGTACAAAACTCCATAGACTCTGTCAGAAGGCTTCTAGCTCTGATAAATGACTTCAGTAAAGTTTCAGGATACAAAGTTGATGTGCAAAAATCAGTAGCATTCCTATATACCTACAATATACAAACAGAGAGCCCAATCAAGAATGCAACTCCATTCACAATAGCCAGAAATGATTAAAATACCTAGGAATACATCTAACCAAGGAGGTGGAAGATCGCTACACAGAGAGGTACAAAACACTGATGAAAGATACCAGAGATGACACAAACAAATGGAAAAATATTCCACGCTCATGGATAGGGAGACTCAATATCATTAAAAGGGGTATGATGTTTAAATAAATTCACAGACTGAATGCTATTCTGATCAAACTACCAATGGCATTCATCATCACAGAATTAGGAAAATTATTTAAAAATTATATCGAGCCAAAATAGAGGCTATATAGTATAGCCACAGGAATTGTAAGCAAAAAAAAAAAAAAAAAAAAAAAAAAAAAAGCTGGAGGCATCACTTTATGCAACTTCAAAATATACTACCAGGCTACAGTAACCAAAAACAGCATGCTATTGGTACAAAAATAGACATATAAACAAATAGAACAGAATAAAAATCCCAGAAATAAAGCTGCATACCTACAACCATCTGATCTTCGACAAAATCAATAGTCAACAAAAAATAAACCATGGAGAAAGGACTCTCTATTTAATAAATGCTACTGGGAAACCTGGTTAGCCGTATGTGGAAGACTGAAACTAGACTCCTTCCTTACACCACATAAAAAATAAACTAAAGATACATTAAAGACTTAAATTTAAAACCTAAAACTCTAAAAACCCTGGAAGATATCCTACAAAGTGTCATTCTGGATGTAGAACCAGGCAATGATTTTATGACAAAAAGGCCAAAGCAATAGTAACAAAAACAAAAAATTGATAAATGAGACCTAATTAAACTAAAGAGCTTCTGCACCGTAAAAGTAACTATCAACAGTGTAAACAGACAGTCTACAGAATTGGGGAAGATATTTTCAAACTATGCATCTGACAAACGTCTAATATCCAGATTCTCTAATGGCCTTAAATTAATAAGCAAAACAAAAAACAATCTGATTAAAAAGTGGGCAAAGGATGTGAAACAGACACTTTTCAAAAGAATACATACACGCGGCCAACAATCATAGGAAAAAAATGCTCAACATTTCTAATCATCAGAGAAATGCAAATGAAAACCACAATGAGATACACTCTCGCACCAGTCAGGATGGCTACTATTAAAAAGTCAAAAGATAACAGATGCTGCCGAATTTGCATTATACATTGGTGGGAATATAAATTAGCTCAGCCATCGTGGAAAGCAATTAGATGATTTCTCAAAGAACTTAAAGGAGAACTACCATTCTACTCAGAAATCTCATTATTGAGTATGAACACAAATGAGTATAAATCATTCTACCATAAAATAATATGCATGTGTATGTTCATTGCAGCACTCTTCACAAAAGCAAAGATAAGGAATCATCCTAAATGCCCATCAACAGTAGACTAAAGTAAGTGTGGAACATATATATCATGTAGCACTACACAGCTATAAAAAAGAGCAAGATAATGTCCTTTGCCCCAATATGAATGGAGTTAGAGGTCATTATTCTAAGCACACTCACCCACAAACAGAAAAATAAATACTGCATGTTCTCGGTTATAAACTGGAGCTGAATATTACATACACACGGACACATGAAAGGGAACAACACACACCAAGGCCTACTTAAGGGTGGAGAGTAGAAGGAAGATGAGGATTGAAAAATTACCTATCAGGTACTATGCTTATTATCTCTGTGGCGAAATAATCTGTACACCAGTGCCCCTGTGACATGCAATTTCTCTATGTAACAAACCTACACAGGTACTCTTAAACCTAAAATAAAAGTTTACAAAAAGAATAATGTGATTAATTCTCTAGCCAACAATTTGGAAATATTTTTTAAAAATAAATTCAATCAAGTGATAAGTTCTGTTTGGCTGTCTTTCAGCTTAGTAAAAAAGTGTGGTTTTTTTTCACCAACTCAAAAGTTAAATAAAAACAATGATGTAAATACTTTTGGGAAATTAATAGTTAACATTTAATTTTTAATATGAGTTTATATTTTTACTTAATTTCACATGAAACAAAATGTTTAGGTGAGTAGTTTAACCTGACATATAGTAAGGAAGTCTTGTGAGTCAAGAAAATAAATCCAAAGACTAAAATAAAATTGCAAAATTCTCATAAAAGCACAATAGTGCAACAGAATTCCTTAGTGGTCTTTAGTCTACTTTGTTATTAATTTTGATGTAATAATCTCATATCTTGAACATTTAAATTGAAGCCATGTTAAGTTTTAAAAATTCCTGTGTCTGGATATATAATAGAAAAGCAAAAAAAAAAAAAAACCCGAAAATCAAGTAGTCAATGCTACAGTCATATAACTGAGTTTCAGGAAGTGATATGACAGTATCATTTGCAACAACTAAGCACAAAATACTCTTTAAACATTAAAAAATAAAAATACTGTTCAGAGATAGTTTTAATTCACTTAATGCTAGTTTTGAAAAGCATTTCTTCTTGTCTGCTCCTTTCTGTTTGGGTGGACTTTTAAAATAGTTATTAACTAGTATATACACACATTTCAAATATTAAAACTGTGTAACAAGTGAAAGTATTGGTCTGGTTTGTAGGATGTTCCAATATATCACATGCAGAATACTTAGTTAGGACTTTAGAGAAAATAAGTTGGACTTAGTTACGAATATTTTACAAGTTGTGTGACAAAATTTCATGAGACTGGAACTTCTCTATGAAGGATAGATAGATGATGATAGTGATGATGATAATTAGGTAGATTGATGTTTGAATTAAAATCTTGAAATTCTTAATGTTTTGCAGGGTTTTTAAAATAATATTCACTATACACAAAAATTATCAACCAAATTTGCTTTTTTCCATTCATATTAATGTAAAATCAGTACTGGTAAAATTTCAACTCAATGAATATTCTTATATTAAATTTTTCATACAATATATAGGCAAATCTAGATTTCCTTTTTCCAAAAGAAAACCCAGTAGGAAAACTGTGTGCTTCATTCTCTATTTAATTACTCACCTGTATTGAGAAAATAAGTGATGGTATGCACTTTGCATAAGGGGAAAATCTCATGATATTGTTTTCCAAGAAGTAATATTTAATTCTCCTTATTCTGTCTACTTCACACACCTCACCTTTCAAATTTCTCAACCATATCCAAGTACTTAAGAAACTTGAAGTATAAATGTAGTTAAAAGTATAAATATTTGTATGACACTCTCTGCTTTCTCCTTTTCACTCATAGAAATCAATTAACTCTATTTATGTCTCACTTCTATAAACCTTCATTTTCTGTTTGTATGTCCTGTGTCTTCAAGAAGCTTCTATTATATCACCTAAAATACTTAATACACTTCTGAGCCTTTACCTATAAACATATTGAATTGAATTGGTACTGTATTGTGCTATGGTATTCTTAACCTTAGATCAGATGTTATGAATTCATTCACTTATTGGACAAAAAACAACTTAGTGATTTTTCAAAACTACTGGTTATTTCTAAATTTGTTGAATCATGCCATTACTGTAATATCCTAAAGATGTGACACAGTTATGTTAATAATATTAGGAAAACAGTGGGGAATGCATGCAATAGAAGACACAGAAGGTCTATATGTTTCACAATGTAATAGTTTGCTTTAAAATATATTTGTATACTGTAGATGCTTTTTACACTCTAAAAACTAAATCAATCCATTCTTCTCAGGAATCAGATGGCTAGAACAGTTCCTTGTCAGTTTAGATCAGCTCTCTTTTTAAAATGTTGATCAAAATTAAGAATTATAAAGTTAATTTAATAATGAGATTACCAGTCTGATTCATTTAAAGATGCTTTAAAGCAGCACATTGTTTTTTCCTCCCTGTCTTTCCCTGTCCAGAATTAACATGCTTTTTGTTCTGACTAGTCAGTTGTACCTGGTAGAACACGTTTATCTTCTTTTCAGTGGGTTATCATATAAAACTTCTGTGAAGGGAACATATCATGCTTTTGTGATAAACATTTTGAAATGTGTCTTCTAATTTTGAGAAATCTAAAATAAGTTGAAACAGCTTAGTTTATAGGACATTGTACATAATTTTGGAAGGAGGTTCACTATTAGCCTGAATATACTAGCAGAATGTCACTTAGGCTGGTTAGCAAATCTATACTTTGTAGTTTAGTTTTGAACTATTGGCCAACTGAAAATTCTGTATTAAGGTGCTGGGTACCCAGTCCATTACAATATATTCAAATTAGTAAAATCTAAGATCAGCACTAATTTAGTCCACTGATTTCAGTGTACTTAGAGCTTAAAATCTCATTTGGGCACTGATTCCTTGTTGTAATTTGTTAAACTATGAAGTGGAGACACAGATTTTTAGCTTTTGTGATAAGATAGCTCCCAAATAATAATTTTGCAGTATATTAAATTTTAAAGATTAGGAGTCTTAATTCCAGCAAAATAAAATTTAGCTTTCTTTACTGTTACATAGAAAAAAATATAAAGGACATTTCATTTAACCTTTATTTTTATTTATCAGTGTTTCAGAATTTTCTTATTTAGATTTAGATTGTTTAATGCTTCCTAGTCAAGGTTACTGAAAAGTTTGACCAGAGTCTAGCATTTTCTGTATGTCAGTAGTATATACTATATTCTAAGATGATTGATATAAATGAGTTAGTTAACGGTGACTTTTTTCCCCCAAAGTTTTGTTGGAGTAAATAGCTTCAGTGTTTAAAGTGTATTTCCTAAGCAAGCATAAATTTTAGCATAAATACATTTTTCAAGTGAAAAAATATAACTAAAGCTATTAGCATTATTCTGAAAATATAACCTGAAAGTTTCATGCAAGGGTAATCTTCCACAGTGTTCTTAGTATGAAAATTCTATGTGATTTTTATTGTACATGCTTTAGACTAAAAGGCTATCAACCTACTCTAATGGCTAAATCCAAAATACTAAAAATTGCAATTATTGATGAGGAACAACAGTAATTCACATTTATTGCACATGGGAATGCAAAATAGAACAGCCACTTTGGAAGTCTGTCGGAAGTTTCTTACAAAGTTGAACAGTCTTACCATATTACATTCTTGTAAGAGTAAGCTGGTAAGAGTCCAGCAATTACATTCTTAGGTAGTTACCCAATTGATTTGAAAATTTACATTCTCACAAATCCCACAAACAAATGATTACAGCAGATTTACTCATAATTATAAAAAAACAGGAGATGGAAACAACCACGATGTCTTTCAATAGGCAAATGGGCAAGCAAATGGTGGTACATCAGTACAATGGAATACTATACACTGTATGATTCTATTTATATGAAATTCTGAAAAGGACAAACTATAGAAATGGTAAATAGATCAGTGGTTGCCAGGGATATAGAAGAGGGTTGGTTCAACAGGTAAAACATGAGATATTTGTTTGGATAGTCAAACTATCCTATATGGTACTATAATATTTGATATATAACACTGTAAGTTTGTCAAAACATAGAATGTTACAGCCAAATGCTATAAAATATGCATAAGAGCTATAATGAATTGCAAAAAAACTCAACTTTTCAAAACAAATTTGGCAATAGAGTAGTTCTCAGGTTCTAATATTCTTTTTTATTTTACTTTAAGTTCCGGAATACAAGCGCAGAACATGCAGATTTGTTACATAGGTATACATGTGCCATGGTGGTTTGCTGCACCTATCAACCCATCATCTCGGTTTTAAGCCCCACATGAATTAGCTATTTGTCCTAATGCTCTCTGTCTCCTCATCCCTCACCCTCCAACTGGCCCCAGTGTGTGTTGTTCCCATCCCTGTCCATGTGTTCTCATTGTTCAACTCTCACTTAGGAGTGACAACATGCAGTGTTTGGTTTTCCGTTCCTGTTTTAGTTTGCTGAGGATGATGGTTTCCAGCTTCATCCATGTTTCTGCAAAGGACATGATTTATGCCTGCATATATTCCATGGTGTATATGTACCACATTTTATTTTTCCAGCCTATCATTGGTGGGCATTTGGGTGGGTTCCATGTCTTTGCTATTGTAAATAGTGCTGCAATAAACATAATGAGTGCATGTCTTTATACTAGTATAATTTATATTGCTTTGGGTATATACCCAGTAATGGGTTTGCTGGGCCTAATGATATTTCTTGTTCTAGATCTTTGAGGAATCGCCACACTGTCTTCCACAATGGTTGAACTAATTTACAAACCTACCAACAGTGTAAAATCTTTCCTATTTCTCCACAGCCTTGCCTGCATCTATTGTTTCTTGACTTTTGTATAATCACCATTAGACTTGTGTGAGATAATATCTCATTGTGGTTTTTGACCTGCATTTCTCTAATGATCAGTGATGTTGAGCTTTTTTTTCGTGTTTCTTGGCCACATAAATGTCTTCTTTTGAGAACTGTTTGTTGATATCCTTTTTCCACTTTTTGATTTTTTTTTCTTTTTCTTGTAAATTTGATTAAGTTCCTTGTAGATTCTGGATATTTAGACCTTTGTCAGATGGGTATATTGGAAAAATGTTCTCCCATTCTGTAGATTGTTTGGTCACTCTGATGATAGCTTCGTTTGCTGTGCTTCTAATTAAACTCTTTAGTTTAATTAGATCCCATTTGTCAATTTTGGCTTTTGTTGCAATCGCTTTTGGTGTTTTCATCATAAAGTCATTTCCCATGCCTATTTCTTGAATGGCATTGCCTAGGTTTTCATCTTGGATTTTTATGATTTTCGGTTTTACATTAAAGTCTTTAATATATCTTGAGTTAATTTTTGTATAAGGTGTAAGGAAGGGATCCAGTTTCAGTTTTCTGCATATGGCTGGCCAGTTATCCCAGCACCATTTATTAAATAGGGAATCCTTTCCCCATTGCTTGCTTTTGTCAGGTTTGTGGAAGATCAGATGGATGTAGATGTGTGGTGTTATTTTTGAGGTCTCTGTTCTGTTCCATTGATGTATATGTCTCTTTTGGTACTAGTACCATGTTGTTTTGGCTACTGTAGCCTTGTAATATAGTTTGAAGTCAGGTAGCATGATGCCTCCAGCTTTGTTCTTTTTGCTTAGGATTGTCTTGGCTATACGAGCTCTTTTTTGGGTCCATATGAAATTTAAAGTAGTTTTTCTATTTCTGTGAAGAATGTCAATGGTAGTTTGATGGGAATAGCATTGTATCTATAAATTTATTTTGGGCAGTATGGTCATTTTCACAATATTTATTCTTCCTATCCATGAGGATAGAGTGTTTTCCAATTTGTTTGTGTCCTCTCTTATTCCTTGAGTTGTGGTCTGTAGTTCTCCTTAAAGAGGTCCTTCACATCCCTTGTTAGTTGTATTCCTAGGTATTTTATTCACTTTGTAGCAATTGTGAATGGGAGTTTGTTACGGTTTGTCTCTCTGCTTGACTTTTGTTGTTGTATATGAATGCTTGTGATTTTTGCATATTGATTTTGTATCTTGAGACTTCGCTGATGTTGCTTATCAGCTTAAGAAGTTTTTGGGTGGAGATGATGGGGTTTTCTAAATATAGAATCATGTCATCTGCAAACAGAGACAATTTGACTTCCTTTCTATTTGAATACCCTTTAATTTTTTCTCTTGCCTGATTGCCCTTGCCACACCTTCCAATACTATGCTGAATAGGAGTGGTGAGACAGGGCATCCTTGTCCTGTACCAGTTTTCAAAGGTTCCAGCTTTTGCCTATTCAATATGATATTGGCTGTGGATTTGATATAAAATAGCTCCTATTGTTTTGAGATATATTCCATCAATACCTAGTTTATTGAGAGTTTTTAACATGAAGGGATGTTGAATTTTATCAAAGGCCTTTTCTGCATGTATTGATATAATAATATGATTTTTGTCATTGAATCTGTTTATGTAGTGGATAACATTAATTGATTTGTGTATGTTAAACCAGCCTTGCATCCCAGGGATGAAGCCGACTTATCATGGTGGATAAGTTTTTTGATGTGCTGCTGGATTCAGTTTGCCAGTATTTTATTGAAGACTTTCGGCCAGGCGCGGTGGCTCAAGCCTGTAATCCCAGCACTTTGGGATGCCGAGACAGGCAGATCACGAGGTCAGGAGATCGAGACCATCCTGGCTAACATGCTGAAACCCCGTCTCTACTAAAAAATACAAAAAAAACTAGCCGGGCGAGGTGGCGGGCGCCTGTAGTCCCAGCTACTCGGGAGGCTGAGGCAGGAGAATGGCGTAAACCCGGGAGGTGGAGCTTGCAGTGAGCTGAGATCCGGCCACTGCACTCCAGCCTGGGCGACAGAGTGAGACTCCGTCTCAAAAAAAAAAAAAAAAAAAAAAAAAAGACTTTCACATGGATGATTATCAGGGATATTGGCCTGAAGTTTTTTTATTTTATTTTATTTTATTTATTTATTTATTTATTTATTTATTTATTTATTTATATTTTCGTTCCTGCCAGGTTTTACTATCAGGATGATGCTGGCCTCATAAAATGAGTTAGGGAGTAGTCTCTCATTTTCAATTGTTTGGAATAGTTCAATTGTTTGGAATAGTTTCAGAAAGAATGGTATCAGCTCCTCTTTGACCTCTGGTAGAATTTGGCTGTGAATCTGTCTGGTCCTGGGTTTTTTTTTTAGTCAGTAAGCTATTAATTACTGCCTTATTTTCAGAACTTGTTATTGGTCTATTCAGGGAATAGATTTCTTTCTGGCTTAGTCTTGGGAGGATGTATGTGTTCAGAAATTTATCCATTTCTTCTAGATTTTAGAGTTTATTTGTGTAGAGGTATTTGTAATATTCTCTGATGGTAGTTTGTATTTCTGTGGGGCCAGTGATGATATCCCCTTTATCATGTTTTATTGTTGTCTATTTGATTCTTCTCTCTTTTCTTCTTTATTAGTCTAGCTAGTGGACTATTTTGTTAATTTTTTCGAAAAACAGCTCCTGGATTTACTGGGTTTTTTCGGAGGGGTTTTTGTGTCTCTATCTCCTTCAGTTGTGTTCCAATCTTAGTTATTTCTTTCTTCTGCTAGCTTTTGGATTTCTTTGTTCTTGCTTCATAGATCTTTTAATTGTGATGTTAGGGTGTCAATTTGAGATGTTTTCAGCTTTCTGATGTGGCATTTAGTGCTATAAATTTCCCTCTTAAGACTGCTTTAGCTGTGTCCTAGATATTCTGGTATGTTGTTCTTTGTTCTCGTTGGTTTCAAAGAATTTCTTGAAGCCTGCCTTAATTTCATTATTTACCGAGGAGTCATGCGGGAGCAGATTGTTCAATTTTCATGTTATTGTGTGGTTTTGAGTGAGTTCCTTAATCCTGAGTTCTAATTTTGTTGCACTGTGGTCTGAGGGACTGGTTTTTTTTGTGATTTCAGTTATTTTGTATTTTCTGAGGAATGTTTTGCTTCCAATTATGTGATCAATTTTAGAATAAGTGCCATATAGCACTGAGAAGAATGTATATTCTGTTAATTTGGGGTGGAGAATTCTGTAGACGTCCATTAGGTCCACTTGATCCAGAACTGAGTTCATGTCCTAAATATCCTTGTTAATTTTGTCTCCCCATCTGTCTAATATTGACAGTGGGGTGATAAAGTCTCCCACTATTGTTCTGCGAGAGTCTAAGTCTCTTTGTAGGTCTCTAAGAACTTGTTTTGTGAATCTGGGTGCTCCTGTATTTGGTGCATATATATTTAGATTAGTTCTTCTTGTTGAGTTGATGTCTTTACCATTATGTAATGCCTTTCTTTGCCTTCTTTGATCTTTGTTGGTTTAAAGTCTGTTTTGTCAGAGACTAGGATTGGAATCCTTGCTGCTTTTTTTTGCTTTCCATTTGCTTGGTAAATTTTCCTCCATCCCTTTATTTTGAGCCCATGTGTGTCTTTGCACTTGAGATGGGTCTCCTGAACACAACACATCAATGAGTCTTGACTCTTTATCCAATTTGCCAGTCTGCATCTGTTAGTTGGGGCATTTGGCCTATTTACCTTTAAGGTTAATATTGTTGTGTGTAAATTTGATCCTGTCATCATGATGCTATCTGGTTATTTTGCACACTAGTTAATGCAGTTTCTTCATAGTATCATTGGCCTTACAAATATATATATATGTGCTTCCTTCAGGAGCTCTTGTAAGGCCAGCCTGGTTGTGATGAAATCCCTCAGCATATGCTTGTCTGTAAAAATCTTTATTCCTCCTTCACTTATGATGCTTAGTTTGGCTGCATATGAAATTCTGGGTTGAACATTCTTCTCTTTAAGAATGTTGAATATTGGCCCTCACTCTCTTCTGGCTTGTAGCATTTCTGCTGAGAGGCCCACTAATAGTCTGATGGGCTTCCCTTTGTAGGTAACCTGGCCTTTCTCACTGGCTGCTCTTAACATGTTTTTCTTCATTTTTACCTTCGAGAATCTGATGATTATGTGTCTTGGGGTTAATCTTCTCTTAGAGTATCCTAGTGGTGTTCTCTGTATTTCCTGAATTTGCATCTTGGACTGTCTTACTAGGTTGGCAAAGTTCTCCTGGATAATGTGCTGATAATAGTGTTTTCCAGATTGGTTCCATTCTCCCCATCTCCTTCAGGTACTTCAATCAATAATAGCTTCAATCTTTTTACATTGTCCTACATGTCTCAGAGGTTTTGCTCCTGTTCACTCTTTTTTTCTCTAATTTTGTCTGCATGTCTTATTTCAGCAAGGTAGTATTCAAATTCTGCTATCCTTTCTTCTGCTTGGTTGATTCAGCTATTGATTCTTGTGTATGCTTTATGAAGTTTGTGTGCTGTGTTTTTCAGCTCCATCAGGTCATTTATGTTCCTCTTTAAACTGGTTATTCTAGGTAGCAGTTCCTCTAACCTTGTATCAACATTCTTAGTTTCTTTGCATTGAGTTAGAACATGCCCCTTTAGCTCAGTGGAGATTGTTATTATGCACCTTCTGAAGCCTGCTTCTGCCAATTCATCCATCTCATCCTCCATCTAGGTCTGCACCCTTGCTGGAGAGGTGTTGAAATCATTTAAAGGAGAAGAGGCACTCTGGCCTTTTGGTTTTCAGAATTTTTTTTTGTTGTTTATTTCTCATCTTCATGAGGTTGTCTAGTTTCGATCTGCTGACCCTTGGATGGGGTTTGTGTGTGGACTTTTTTGTTGTTGTTGTTGATGCTGTTGTTGTTGCTTTCTCTTTGTTTTTGTTTTTGTTTTTGTTTTTCGTCAATGGTCAGGTCCCCCTTTTGTAGTTCTGCTGCACTTTGCTGGGGGTTCACTTCAGGCCCTATTCATCTGGTTTGCTCCCAAGCTTGGAGATGTCACTTGAGGAGGCTGGAGAACAGCAAAGATGGGTACCTATTCCTTCCTCTGAGATCTCTGAACTTGGGAGGTACCAACCTGATGTCAGTAGGAACTCTCCTGCATAGGGTGTCTGACAACCCCTGTTGGAGGGTCTCACCCAGTTGGGTGGCACAGGGAGCAGGACCCATTTAATGGAGCACTTTTATCCTCCCTTATTGGAGGGGATGTGCTTTTCTGGGGGGAATCCCACCCATCTGGGCTGCCCTGATTCCTCAGAACTAGCAGATGGAAGGACTATGTCTGCTGGTCCATGAAGACTATGGCCACCCCTCCCTCTAGGGGCTCAGACCAGGGAGATCAGAGTTCTGTACCTTAGCCCCTGTCTAGATTGGTTGGAGGTCCTTCAAGGAGGCCCTGCCCAGTGAGGAGGGATGGGTCAGGGTCAGGCCTGAAGAGGCACTCTGGCTGCAGTCTGCCATAGCTGGTGTGTTGGGCTGTGGGATACCTCTTGCAACCAAGCCGTCCAGCCTCCCTGGCTCCAGCTGGAGTGGGGTTGGGGGGAAAGAGCAGCCTGGAGCTATAGAGAGGGTTACTACCCTTTCCCCACCCTGGGAGCTTAGTGTGTTAGTCAGCTATCAATCCCAGTGTTTGCTTCCACACCCCACCCCCAAGGAGCTCAAATGGCTTAGACAGCAGGCAGCTGCAGCTGTGGTGCTGATCGTCCCTTCCCCTGGGAGCTTGGCAGGTTTAAGCAGATTGTAGCTGAGAGGCTTTTAAGAATCTGCACAGCTCTGTGGTTGGGACCCTAGGCCCCAGTGGCATGGGTTCATGAGTGGGATCTTCTGATCTATGGGTTGCACAGTTCCATGGAAAAAGCATTGTTTCCCAGGCTGGGTAACACACTCACTCACCACCTCCCTTGGTTGGGGTGTGGGGGATCCCCTGCCCCGTGTGGCTCTCCGGTGGACCACCCCACCACACTGCTCTTCGTTCCTCTCTGTGGGTCACACCAGCTGCCTAGTCATTTCCTGGATGAAAGAACCTGGATACCTTGGTTGCCATGGCAGGATTCCCATGCTGTTATGGTTATTTTCAATGAGAGCCTCTGATTGCTGCTGTGTCTAGTCAGCTATCTTTCAGGTTCTACATTTGTCTGCTTCAATCAATAACATTTATCCACATTTTAGATTTAAGTATTGTTATAGGACAATTCTTCACTTGAATGTCTTATTGTTAAACATGTTAAAGATAGAAAATTGGACTGGAGGTACTTCCAGATGGCTTATAGAGACATCTCATACTCACCTTCACCACAAATAAGAAACTAAATAGCCAGTAGGTAATCATACTTTGAATAGATTATCCAAAAGAGAACACTGTGGTTCAACAGAAAAGTGACAGGAAATACCTAAAGCACAGAAGGAGAGGGAAAAAAGGCAGCCTCCTCAGCTGGGATCTGCTGGGAGCCTGGTGAGACTCCTCGATGTGGTTTAAGGGTAAGTGAGGGATCCCCAGCAGTCCACCTTTCTACCATGGACTTCTGCAATCTTAAACATGGAAGAGCCTCTTGACCCTTGCAGACCCTGCAACTAACAGCGAGCTGCCTGAAGACCACACAATGGCACTACCCAAAGAGGGAGCTTGCACTGGATCCGACTTCCTTGCTGCTCCAAGTTCTAGGCAACTATTGCAAGGTGCCATTTTGAGATCCCAGATCCCAAGACTAGATATGGCCATTGGTCTCAACAGTACCTTCATCTCCACATCCCTGGAGCTTCACTGACATCCCCTACCCACAAACACCACACTGACTGACAGCTATCAGCAGGGCCAAAACATGGGCAACAGGCAGTGACTCCACTGCCTCCAGGAGAGAAGCCACCATGCAGCAGCAGCGTTCCCTACCTGTAGCTTCAGTTGCTGCATGCTGCTGTTGAAAATGAATTTCGAGTGAAGTGTTGACTGGCATTGTGGGAGAAAAAGTGCGAGTAAAGAACCTGCTCCCCATACACCTGCATGTGGCAGCTGCCACTGAAAGCAACCCCACCCTCCCCAGTGACAAGGCTTCAGTGCAGCTGCTGCCTCTCTTTAGCATTCTACTTGTGGCCTAAGGATTACTCTTCCCCTACCTACCACAACCAATGTCAGTATGCACCACTGTGAGGCCCAAGAACATGCCCACTTAGTCCAACTTCACCCCCTCATGCCAGAGTATGAAGTGCAAGGGTCTAAGGATCACCCAGCCCGTCTCCTTGAGCACTCCTCCCAGGGAACTGAGGTTGAGCACACCCACCCTGCTGATACTGCCACGGCTGACACTTACATGCACACACTACTTGATGACCTGGAGACTGGCCTCCCCAGCCCATTGGGGACGCCAACAACACTAGCATATACTGCTCAAAACCCAGAGAAATATCCCACCACTGCTATTGCAATTGCCCATGCCACATCTGCTGTATAGTGGCCTGAGAACTTTCTCACCCATTTGACCACCACTGCTACAGCTGAAATCCAAGCAAACAACATAGAGGCCCAAGAATCAGCTCTCACAGATCCACTAACACAGGTGCCATAGTACTCTGCCCTAGGGTCCAAGGATACACAGACTCAGCCTACCAATGCCACCACTGAGGTCCAGTCTCAGGCAGAACTTCACCACAGCCTCCAGTAATAATTGCACCCTAAGACATCAAGGATATCACAGACACCGATAATGTTATTTACAGAAAAAGAAATCATACAGCAATTATGCTACTGCCTGCACCCAGAATCAAAACCAAAGTGGCCTACCCAACCAACACCATAGATTCATCTTCAGGAAAATATCCTCCCCTATGAAAACAAATTCAAAAAAATTAGAAGCATTTGTTTTACTACATGTGCAGCTATCAACATAGCACCATAGGGAACGTGAAAAAGCAAGGAAATATGACACCTACAAAGGAGCACAATAATTTTTCAGAAATAGATCCAAATCAGAAATAAATGTACAAAATATTGGAAAATAATTTGAAATACTGATTTTTAAAAACTCAGGGAAGTACAAAAGAATACTGAAAAACAATATACAGAAATCAGAAAATTCAGAATATGAATCAGAAATTTGCCACAGAGATAGATATCATTAAAAAAATTCAGGTACTAAATAATTCATTGAATGAAATTCAAAATATATTGGAAAGTTTTAATAATTGACTAAATAAAGCAGAATAAAGAATTTCAGAACTTGAAGACAGATCTTTTGAAATAACCCAGTCAGACAAAAATAAAGAGAATTAAAGAAGATGAACAAATCCTACATTACATATGGAATGCCATAAAGGGACCAAATATTCAAATTTGTAGAGTTCCAGGAGGTAAAGAAAAAATGAGTGGGTTAGAAAACATAGATGATGAAATAATAGATGAAACCTTTCCAAGTCTAGCAAAAGATTTAGATATCCAAATATAGGAAGCTCAGGAAGCCTTAAGCACTCACAATGCATAAAGGTCTTTTCCGTAGCACAATTTAGTGAAACTTTCTAAAGTCAAAGAAAGAGAGAGAATTCTAAAAATATTAAGGAAAAAGCATATAGACAACTATAAATGAACCCCCATTTCACTAATAGCAAATTTTACAGCAGAAACCATACAGGCTGTGAGAGAATGGGATGATATAATCAAAGTGTTGCAGGGGGCGGGAAACTTGCCAATAAAGGATACTATTCTCAGTGACGTTATTCTTCATAAATGTAGGTAAAGTAAAGTATTTTCCAGACAAATAAAAGTTGATAGAATTTATCACCACTGGACCAGACCAAGAAACACTTAAGGAAGTACAACACCAACACACAAAAGAATGATATCAATCATCATGAATACATACAAACATATAAAAACCACTAGGAGAGCAAACACACAAACAAAAAAGAAAAAAGACTCAACTCTTACCACTACAGAAAAACACCAAGCCACATTGATGATATGAGAGAAAGCAACAATTTATATGCAAAACAACCAGAAATCAATTCATAGGATGACAGGAATAAACTCTGATATGTCAATAATAACCTTAATTGTAAATGGATTTATCTATCCACTTAAAAGATATAGACAGGCTGAATTTAAAAAGTGACCCAGTTATATGCTGCCTACACAAAACTTCTGACTTGTAAAGATACATATAGGCTGAAAATAAAGGGATGGAAAAAGATATTTCATGCAAATAGAAACCAAAAGCAAGCAGAGGTAGCTATACTTACATCAGATAAAACAGATGTTAAATTAAAAAAAAAACAGTGAAAAGAGACAAAGAAGATCATTACATTATGATGAAGGGATCAACTCAGCAAGAGAATGTAATAATTCTAAATATATGTGCACTGAGCACTGGAGCACCTAGACATATGAAGTAAATTGTACTACACTTAAATGGAGAGATAGACTCCAATACAAAAATAATTGGGGACTTCAACACATCACTCTCAGCATTAAACAGATCATCTATAAGAAAATTAGCAAAAGAAACATTAGACTGAAACTGCCTTTTAGATCAAGCGGACCTAACAGATATTTATAAAAATTTCATCCAAGAGCTACAGAACACACATTCTTCTTATCAAAACATAAAACTTTCTCCAGGATACAACACACGATAGGACAAAAAACAAGTCTCAAGAAATTTTTAAAAATCAAAGTTGTATCAAGTCTTCTATGACTACAGTGAAACAAAGCTAGACATTCATAACAAAAAGAAATTTGGAAACTGTACAAATACATAGAAATTAAACAACATGCTCTTGAATTTGAACTATTGGATCAATAAAGAAATTAATGAGGAAAATCAAAATTTTCTTGAACCAAATGAAAATGAGAATACCTCATACTGAAATATATGGCATATAGGAAAATGCAGTTCTAAGAGGTAAGTTTATAGCCATAAGCACTTTCATCAAAAAGGCAGAAGTATTTCAAATAAATAATCCAATCATGCATCTCAGGGAAAAGCATGAAAAAACCCAAAACCCAAATTAGGAAAAGGGAATAAAGATAAGAGTAGAATTCAATGAAATAGGGACTAAAAAAATACAAAAGATCAACAAAATAAAGGGTTGGTTTTTTGAAAGGATGAACAAAATTGATCAGCCACTTGCTGGATTAAAAAGCAAAGAAGAACCAAATAAAATCAGAGATAAAAATGAGATATCACAGTGAATACCACAGGAATACAAGATTATCAGAGACTATCAAGAAGAACTGTACACTAACAAACTGGAAAACCCAGATGAAATGCAAAAATCCCTGGACACATACAACTTAGCAAGATCAAATTAGAAAATATGGAAAACCTGAGCATACCAATAACAAGTAATGAGATCAAAGCAGTAATCAGGAGTCTCCCAATAAAGAAAAGACCACAACTGGATGACTTCAATAAAGAATTCTACCAAACTTTCAAGAAAGAAACGAATTTATCTCAAAATATGCCAAGAAATTGAAGAAGAATGAATTCTCTTTAACTCATTTTATAATGCCAGCATTACTATGATACCAAAACCAGAAAAGAACACAATAAAAAAGAAAACTACATGCGAATTTCTCTGATGAACATAGAAACAAAAATCCTCAACAAAATACTAGCAAAGTATATGCAACAACACATCCAGAAAATAATACACCATGATCAAGTGGGATTTAATTCAATGATGCAAGGATAGTTTAACACATGAAAATGAATAAACATGATGGTAATATATCACATCAACAGAATGAAGAACAAAAGTCATATGATCATCTCAATAAGTGCAGAAAATGAATTTGATAAATTTCAACATCCTTTTATGACAAAAACACTCAACAAACTAGGCATAGAAAGAATGTATCTCAACATAATAAAGGACATATATGACAAATCCACAGGTAACATCATACTGAATTGGGAAAAACTGAAATTCTTTAAGAACTGGAACAGTACAAGGATGCCACATTTGCTAAGCAAATTTTTAGAAAGTTATAAAATATTTCTACTGTAATTCAACATAGTACTGGAAGTCTTAGCAAGAACAATCAGGCAAGAGAAATAAATAAACAGCATCCGAATTGGGAAACAAGAAGTCCAACTATCCCTGTTTACAGATTATATGATCTTATATATAGAAAGTCTGTGGACTCAATCAAAAACTTCTTTGATCTGAAAAATAAATTCAGTAAAGTTTCAGGACACAAAATCAGTGGACCAAAAAAATCAGTATATAAAAATCTATAGATACAAAAATTAGTGATTAAAAAATCAGTAGCTACAAAAATCAGGATACAAAAGTCAGCAGAATTTCTATTCACTAATAATAAAGTAGCCAAGAAAGAAATAAGCAGGGCAATCCAATTTACCATAACTAAAAAAGTAAAATACCTAGGAATAAATGTAAGCAAGGAGGTGAAAAATCTCTACAAGGAAAACTACAAGATGATAATAAAATAAATTTAAGAGGACACAAAAAATGAAAAGACACCCCATGCACACACATTGAAATCATTTAGATCGTCAAAATTATTATACTGCCCAAAGCAATCAACAGATTCAATGCAATTCCTACCACGATACCAGAGTCATTTTTCACATAATTAGAAAAAATGAATCCTAAAATTTGCATGGAACAAATGTGGAGCCCAAATAGCAAAAGCAATCCTGGGAGAAAAGAACCAAGCTGGAGGTACCACACTACCTAACTTCAAAATATATCACAAGGCTGTAGTGACCAAAAAGCAAGGTATTGATATAGAAACAGGCACATAGGACAATGGGACATAATAGAGGACCCAGAGATCAATATGCATATTTAAAGCCAACTGATTTTCAATATAGGTGCTATGTACATACATTTGGGAAATGATAGTCTCTTTATTAAATCGTGCTTGGAAAATCAAATATTCATACGAAAAGAATGAAAGTGAACCCTTGGGTCTCACCATATACAAAGGCTTAAATGTAAGACTCAAACCTATAAAACTACTGGAAGGAAACCTAGAGAAAAATCTTCATGACCTTAGTCTAGGCAAAGATTTTACGCTTAAGACCTCAAAAGCACAGACAACAAAACAAAAATAGGCAAGTGAAATTATATTAAACTAAAAAGCTTCTGTACAACAAAGGAAATAATCAAGAGAATGAAGAGACAACCTGTTGAATGGAAGAAAATATTTGCAAACTATTCATTTGATAAGGGACTAATATCCAGAATACACAAGGGACTCTAATAACCCAATATCTAAAAAAAATCCTATTAAAAATTGGGCAAAGGATCTAGGAATTTCTCAAAAAAAGACATACATATGACTGACAGGTATATGAAAAAAATGCTCAACATTCCTAACTAACAAAGAAATGCAAAACAAAACCATGATGAGATATCATCACACCCCAGTTGAAATGGCTTTTATCCAAAAGACAAAAAATAACAAATGCTAGTGAGGATGCAGAGAAATGGGAACTCTTATATTGTTTTGGTGAGAATGTAATGCCATAGAGCCACTGTGGAAAACAGTAAGGAAATTTGTCCAAAAACTAAAAGCAGCACTCCCACATAATCAGCAATCCTACTACTGAATATTTATCCAAGAGAAAAGAAATCACTATATCAAATATAGGAATGCCTGCGCTACCATGCTTATCACAGCAGTATTCATAATAGCAAACATATGGAACTAACCAAAGTGTCAGTCAATGGAGAAGTGGATAAAAAATGTGGTATATATACACAATGGTATATTATTCAGCCATAAAAAAGAATGAAATCATTTCATTTGCAGCAACATGGGCAGAAATGGGGATCATTATGTTAAATGAGATAAGCCAGGCACACACACAAAAATTCAAAATCACATTCTCATTCATATGTGACAGCTAAAAAGGTTTATCTCACAGAATAGAAGGACAGATGCCAGAGGCTGGGAATAGCATGGATGGGAGGGGTGATTAAAAAGGTTTATTAATGGGTACAAACATACAGTTACATACAAGAAATAATTTCCAGTGTTTGATAGGAAAGTGGGATGACTACAGTTAGCAGCAATGTATTGTATATTTCAAAGAGGCTAGAAGAGGGGACTTGAAATGTTCCTAACACAGAGAAGCGATAAATACTCCAGATGCTGGATATCCCAAATTCCCTCACTTGATCATTACACATTCTACGCATGCAACAAATACATGTATCCCATAAATATGCAAAATATTACGTCCCAATAAGAAAAGATACAGATTTGTTTAAATGTGCTTTTTAAGCAAGTTTACTGTACCACAGAACATATAAGTAATCATTTTCACTTACTTTATTTTTTTGCTAACAATTTAAGGGCATGAGTTTGCAAAAGCTGTCACACCTTAAAATCTTTTGACAGCTTGCATAGATTCTCCTTTGATAAGCTGGATAACGATAGATGAATATTAATACTCATTATCTTGGATATTTATCTTGGATAATTATGAAATTGTCTAGCTTGGACTAGTGAATTAATGGAGCTATTCTATGAGCCACTTGTGTTATAACATTGCTCTTAAATCCATTCTAGGGGTAATGAAAGGTAAGTTAATTGTTCCAATCCCTGCCCACCCTCTAGAAGCTTCTAGTTAAAAACTAAGCAGATTTTCAGAATGTGATAAAATGTTTATACTTTAACTGGTTAAGTTCAACAGAGGCTATATCACAGTAAGCTACAATATTGAAAACAGAAATTCACTCTTAAAAATTTACTAGTAAAAATAAATTTAGCACACCTATTAATAGCAGATGATTTTACAATTTTTAAAACCATATACTTTAAAACTAGAGGCAGGTGTCATTAGAGAGTGTGGTTATATCTAGAGACTGAATGTAATATTAACAAAACAATAGTGGGAGAGGAGACAAGATGGTCAACTAGATGCAACCAAGAAGCACTACTCCCATGGAGACAGACCTAATTACCAAGTAAACCACCATAATGTGAGAAGAACTTTGGAGAGAAAAATCTGAGGGGGGATAGAAAGGTTACACTGACGTCTAGGCTGAAGAGGGAGGAAGCTGGAAACCCTGCACAGGGTACATGAGTGCTAGAGCTACCTTCAGGCCCTGGAGAGCTCCTGAAAAGAGGGTGAGAGAGAACAACGGGACAGCTCACTCTTGCCACTGACCTATGGGATCCTAGATACAGCGGACCACGCATCCCTGACAGACATGTGAGCTGGCATGGGGAATCTCCCCAAGGAACAAGTAGAGATATGCCTTTAAACCACTTAAAGGCCAGGAGTTTCTGTGCACTGGGCAGCTCCAGTGGAGAGCAGTAATAAATGGCCATCTCCCAGCACTCCCCAGTTTTCTCTGGGAGGCACAGGCCTTAGCTGACCTCTGATCCAGAAGGGAGTGGAGCCCGCTTTCCCATGGGACTGACGCATGTCAATTCTGCACAGCACAGCCTCCGCAGCCCAGTCTCAGTGCATTGCTTCACCTGAGTATTTTCCCGGTGACCTGGGAAAACACTGGATCCCTCAGTGGAGCCAGAACCCAACTCCAAGCCTTGGGACATCTTAGTGCCTCAGGGCTGTGGCATGCAGCTCTGGATTAGGTAGCCAAGATCTACGGCCAGCACTCAAGCAGGGAAAGAGCCCCCAACCTCAGAGCACTGAGGAGGACAGGATGGGTGGGTCCCTGAATCAGGGGAGGAGTAGGGTGTGCCTTCCTCTGCTGGGCTGGTCCAGAAAGGGTGTGGCATATCTCCCTGTCTCTGTGTCTGCCTGAGGTGGCCCTTTGGCCCACAACACCTAACAAAAGAAAACCAGGCGTGGCAGTGGTGATTGAAGGGAGCTCCGAGAAAGCCGAAGGGCAAACCTGGTGAGGGTGCCGTCTCTCCACTCCCAAAGTAGAGCATGCCTGCAAATGGCAAAAAGTACAAAGGAGTCAGGTGGCTATTAGCCTACCTGCTGGCCATTACTTCCTAGCACCATCTACTGGATAAAAATCAAAACTGCAACGCCAAATATTCTGCCAGTATATACACCTGTGAAACCAAGCACACTAATTCACCCATGCAAAAGGATCCTGTACAGAGTCCTGGCCCTCTGAGTGTCCAGAATGAAAGCCAACTGGCTATACTCAGCTTCCACCACAGTTAAAGGTATACCACACATCTCAGATGAGAAATAAGCACAAAACTCTGGCAATTAAAAAAGCCAGAGTGTCCCTTACCCACTAGCTCCCCAGCAATGGTTCTTAACCAGTCTGAAGTGACTGAAATGACAGACATAGAATTCAGCATCTTGATGGCAAGGAAGTGTACTGAGATTCAGTAGAAAGTTGAAACCCTATCCAAGGAATCCAAGAAATCTAGTAAAATGATCCAAGAGCTGAAGGATAAAATAGACATTTTAAGAAAGAACTAAACTAAACTTCGAAAGCTAAAAAAAACTACAAGAATTTCATATTACAGTCTGAAGCATTAACAGCAGAATAGTCCAAGCTGAGAAAAGAATTCCAGAGCTCAAAGATAAGTTCCTTGAATCAATTCAGTCAGACAAAAAATAAAGAAAAAAGGAATTAAGAAAAATGAACAAAACCTCTTAGAAACATGGGATTATGTAGAAAAAACAAATCTATAGCTCATCAGCATTTCTAAGAGGAGGGAGCATAAAAGTTTTAAAAAAATATATTGGAGGACATCATGCATGAAAATTTCCCTAATCTCTCTAAGGATGTTGACATGCAAATCCCAGAAATACAGAAAACCATGGCTAGATACTATAAAAAATGACCATTCCTAAAACACACAGTCATCAGAGTCACCAAGGTCGATGAAAAATTAAAAAAAAAAAAAAAACCTTAAAGGCAACTAGAAAGAGGAGTCAAGTCACATATAAAAGGAACACCATCAAGCTAAAAGTAGACCTCTCAGTAGAAACCTTATAAACCACAAGACATTGAGGACTTATTTTTAGCATCCTTAAAGGAAAGAAATTATAACCAAGTATTTCATGTTTCACCAAACTAAACATAATAAACAAAAAAAGAGATAAAACCTTCTGAGACAAGCAAATGATGATGGAGTTCATGTCAACTACACAAGTCTTATAAGAGGTTAAGTTAGTGCTAAACAGGGAATCAAAAGAACAACACCTGCTAACACAAAACACACGTAAGCACACAGCACACAGGTTCTATAAAGCAACTACGCAATCAAGTCTACATAACAATCAGCAAACAACATGATGACAAAATCAAAATCTCACATGTTAATACCAACCCTGAATGTAAATGGGCTAAATGCCCCCACTTAAAAGATACAGAGTAGCACGCTGGATATAAAAGAGAAGACTCAACCATCTATTGTCTTCAAGAGATCCATCTCACATGCAACAGCACATCCAGGCTCAAAATAATGTATTGGATAAAGATATGCCATGAAAATAGAAAAAAAATGAGCAGGAGATGCTATTTTTATATCAGATAACACAGATTTAAACCAACAAAAATTAAGAAAGACAATGACGGACATTACATATTGATAAAGGGTACATCCAAGAAGAAGACTTAGCTATACTAAATATATGCAGATCAAACATTGGAGTACTCAGATTTATAAAACAAGTTCTTCTTGGCCTAAAAAAAGACTTAGACAACCACACAATAATAGTAGGCGGTTTCAACACCCCACTGACAGTGTTAGATCACTGAGGCAGAAAACTAACAAAGAAACTTGACACTTGAACAGTTGGACCTAAGAGACATTACAGGTCACTCCATCCAGCAACCACAGAATATACATTCTTCTCACCTGCACACATAACATATTCTAAGGTTGAACACATGCTCAGACATAAAGCAAGTCTTAATAAATTTTTTAAGAAACAGTGAAATCATACAAAGCACACTGTCAGTCCATAGTGCAATAAAAACAAATAAATATCATGATCTCTCAAAACTACACAAATATGTGGAAATTAGACAACTTGCTTCTTAATAACACCTGGGTTAACATCAAAATTAAGGCAAAAATTTAAAAAATCCTTGAAATTAATGAAAATAGGAACACAACTTACCAAAATCTCTGGAATGAAGCTAAACCAGTGTTAAGAGGAAAGTTTATAGCCCTAAATCCCTTCAAGAAGTTAGATCTCAAATTAACAACCTAACTTTGCAACTAAAGGAACTAGGGCAAAAAAGAAACAAATCAACCCCAAAGCTAGCAGAAGAAAATAAATAACTACAATTAGAAAAGAGTTAAATAAAATTGAGCTGAAAATATCCATATAAAAGATTATGAAATGAAGGATTGTTTCTTTGCAAAGACAAATAAAATTAATAAACTATTCTCGAGATTAACAAAGAAAAAAATTCAAATAATTTCAATCAGAAATGACAATAGTGACATTATAACTGATCCCACAGAAATATAAGATGCTCCAAGATTCCTAGGAATGACTCCATGCACACAAATTAGAAAATCTAGAGGAAATAGATAAATTCCTGTAAACACACAATCTCCCATGATTGAATCAGGAAGGCATTGAAACCTGAATATACCAATATCAAACTCTGAAGTTTTATCAATAATAACAAACCTACCAACCAAAAAAATTCCTGCATCAGATGGATCCACAGCTCAATTTTACCAGAGGTAGAAAGAAGAACTGGTACCAATTATCATGAAACTATTGCAAAAATCAAGGAGTAGGGTCTCCTCCCTAACTCAGCCTATGAAACCAGCATTACCCTAATACGAAAATCTGACAGAAACACAATGAAGAAAAAAAGATTAAGGCCACTAATTCTCATGAAGGTAGATGCAAAAGTTCACAAGAAAATACTAGTAAATCAAATCCAGCAGCACATCCAAAAGGTAATTTTGCACAGTCAAGTAGGCTTTATTCCTGAGATGCAAAGTTGGCTCAACATACATAAATCAATGAATGTGATATAACATATGAAGAGAATTAAAAGCAAAAAAACATAGAACGATCTCAACATACACAGAAAAACTTTTTCATAAAATCCAACATTCTTCATGATAAAAACCTTCAACAAACCGGGTATTGAAGGAATATCCCTCAAAATAATAAGAGCCATCTGTGACAAACCCACAGCCAACAAAATATTGAATGGGCAAAAGCTAGAACCATTCCCCTTGAGAACTGGAACAAGACAAGGATGCCCACAACCACCACTCCTATGTAACATAATACTGGAAGTGCTAGCAAGAGCCATCTGTTGGGGTGGGTGGGGATGTGGCAGGGAGGGGGAAAACATTCAAGTAGGAAAAGAACAAGTCAAATTATCTCTCTGTTGTTGATATGATTTTATACTTAGAAAACCTTAAAGACTCTGTAAAAAAGGCAACTAGAATTAATAAACAATTTTAGTAAGGTTTCAGGATACAAAATCCATGTTCAAAATTTAGTAGCATTTCTATACACCAATAACATGCAGACTGAGAATCAAATCAAGAGCACAATCCCATTTACAAATCCCACAAAGAAAGTAAAATACCTAGAAATGCAGCTAACCAAGAAAGTGAAAGATGTCTGTAAAGAGAACTACAAAAAAACTGCTGCAAGAAATCAGAGATGACATAAATATATGGAAACAATTCCATGCTCATGAATTGGAAAAATCAATATCATTAAAATGGCCACATCACCCAAAGCAATTAACAGAGTCAGTCCTTTTCCTGTGGAACTCTGAACATCATTCTGCAAAGAATGAGACAAAAAAATTCTAACTTTCACCTGGAACCAAAACAAGCCTAAATAGCCAAGGGCAAATCTAAGCAAAAAGAACAAAGCTGGAGACATTACACTACGTGACTTCAAACAATACTACAAGGCTACAGGAACCAAAACAACAAAGTACTGGTACAAAAACAGACACACAGACCAATGAAATAGAATAGAAAACTCAGAAATAAAGTCACACACTTATAATCACTTGATCTTTAACAAGACCAAGAAAAACAAAAAATGGGAAAAATACTCTCTATTCAATAAATGGTGTTGAGGTAACTGGCTAGTCATTTGCAAAATAATGAAATTAGACCCTTATCTTTCACCACATATGAAAATTAACTCAAGATGTATTAAAAATTTAAATATAAGACTGAAAACTACAAAAATCTTACAGAAAAACTTCAGAAATACCCTTCTCCACATTAGCTTTGGTGAGGAATTTTTGGCTAAGTCCACAAAAGCAATTACAGGGAAAAACAAACAAACAAACAAACCAAAAAACCAAAAAAAAAAAAAAAAACTTGTCAAGTGAGACCTGATTATACTAAATAGATTCTACACAGTGGGCCGGGCGCGGTGGCTCAAGCCTGTAATCCCAGCACTTTGGGAGGCCGAGACGGGCGGATCACGAGGTCAGGAGATCGAAACCATCCTGGCTAACACGGTGAAACCCCATCTCTACTAAAAAATACAAAAAAAAAAAAAAAAAAACCTAGCCGGGCGAGGTGGTGGGCGCCTGTAGTCCCAGCTACTCGGGAGGCTGAGGCAGGAGAATGGTGTGAACCCGGGAGGCAGAGCTTGCAGTGAGCTGAGATCCGGCCACTGCACTCCAGCCTGGGGGACAGAGCGAGACTCCCTCTCTCAAAAAAAAAAAAAAAAAAAAAAAAGATTCTACACAGTGAAGTTAACTATCAACAGAATAAACAGACAACCCACAGAATGGAAAAAAAATATTCACAAACTGTACATACTACAAAGGCCTGATATCTAAAATCTATGAAAAAATTAAACAAATCAACAAACAAAAAACAACTCCAATACAAAATGGGCAAGGACATGAAAGGCGGCATGCAAGCAGCCAACAAAAACATGAAAAAATGCTCATCAATAATCATCAGTGAAATGCAAAGCAAAACCACAATGAGATATGATCTCACATAGCTCAGAACAGCTCTTATTAAAAAGTCAAAAATATACTGGCAAGGTTGCCCAGAAAGGGAATGCTCATACACTGTTGGTGGAAATGTAAACTGGTTCAGCCACTGTATAAAGCCCTTTGGAGAGTTCTCAAAGAACTAAGAGTTGAACTACTATTTGACCCAGCAGTTACATCATGGGTTATATACCCAAAGGAAAATAAATTTCTCTACCGAAGAGACGTATGCTCTCATGTTTACCGCGGCAACATTCACAATAGTAAAGACATAGAATCAACCTAACTGTCTATCAACAGTGAACTAGATAAAGAAAATTCATACATATACACCATGAAATACTATGGAGCCATAAAAGGGAATAAAGTCATGTCCTTTGCAGTAACATGAATGAAGCTGGAGGCCATAATCTTAAGTTAATTAATGTAGAAACATAAAACCAAATACCACATGTTCTTACTTATAAGTGGGAATTAAACTTTGAGCATGCATAGACATAAACATGGGAAAAATAGATACTTTGAGCAACTAGAGGGGAGAGAGGGGGTCAAAGACTGAAAAAGTGCAGATTGAGTATTGTGCTTACTAACTTGGTGCAATATACCATGTAGCAAACCTGTACATGTATGTCCTATATCTAAAATGAAAGCTGATATTTAAAAAAACCGACAGCAACTACAAATAAATGTAGCCAGACATATGATCTTGATGACTTTTAACATTTTTAGTACTTATTACTGAATATAACCATGGAAATTCCATGAAATGCACATTAATATAAAATGACAATAGACAGGCTGAGTTTTTTTCAGTTTTACTTATGGAGTAAGCTATACATATTACACATTATTTTGGAAATTGTTTATAAAGTTCCGGACTAGGTAAATATTTTTCTAGTTTCTATTTCAATGACGAATTATGAAATAACATTTCAAAATTCATGTGAGGTATTACAAAATTACCTAGGAATAGTGTTTTCTCTCTTTGGGTGAGAGAGAGTAATCATTCTTAAATATTCTTGTTGATTCTAAACATCTGCTAGGGTGTGTCTGCCCTCCCAAAAGTTTTTCACCCTGTATTGGTGGTGGCATTATTATAAAGGTAGATTAGGAAGGCCAGGATTAAGAAGAAAGCTACCTTTTTATTTTATATATGCTACACATTAATTTTATATATTGTTCAGATTTTCACGATGATCACAAACTAATTTCATTTTTAAAACTCCAGAATTTTTTTATATTTAATTTTTAAGGGTATATAGTAGGTATATATATTATGGGGCACACAAGATGTTTTGATACAGGCGTGCAACATGAAATAAGCACATTATGGAGAATGGGATATCCATCTCCTCAAGCATTTATCCTTTGTATTACAAACAGTCCAATTACACTCTTCTAGTTATTTTAAAATATACAATTACTGTATTACGGACTACACTCACCCTGTTGTGCTATCAAGTAGTATGTCTTTTTCATTATTTCTGACTTTTTTTTTGTAACTATTAAATATCCCTACCTCCCCCCATGCCCTCCACTACGCTTCCCAGCCTCTGGTAACCATCGTTCTACTCTCTAGGTCCATGAGTTCAATTGTTTTGATTTTTAGATCCCACAAATAAGTGATAACATGTGATATTTGTCTTTCTGTGCCTGGCTTATTTCACTTGACATAATGACCTCCAGTTCTATTCATGTTCTTGCAAATCACTGAATCTTATACTTTTTATAGCTAACTAGTACCGCATTGTGTGTATGTACTACATTTTCTTTATCCATTCATCTGTTGATGGACACTTAGGTTGCTTCCAAATTTTGGCTATTGTAAACTGCTGCAACAAACATGGGAGTGCAGATATCTTTTAGATATACCGATTTCCTTTCTTTTGAGTATATTCTCAAAAGAGAATTAAGTATATTCTCAAAAGGGATTGCTGGATCATATGGTACCTATATTTTTAGTTTTCTAACAGTCCTCCAAACTGTTCTCCATAGTGTTTGCACTAATTTGCATTTCCACTAACAGAAAGGGGAACACAATGGTTCCCGTTTCTCCATATCCTTGCCAGAATTTGTTATTACCTATCTTTGGATACAAGCCACTTTAGCTGAGGTAAGATAATGTCTCATTGTAGTTTTGATTTGCATTTCTCTGAGGATCAGTGATGTTGAGAACCTTTTCGTATGTCTGTTTGCCATTTGTATGTGTTCTGAAAAATATCTATTCAAATCTTTTGCCCATTTTTAATTGGATTGTTAGATTTTTTTCTATAAAGTTGTTTGAGCTTCTTATATGTTCTGGTTATTAATCCCTTGCCAGATGGACAGTTTGCAAATATTTGCTCCTTCTATGGGTTGTCTTTTCATTTTGTTGTTTTCTTTGTTGTACAGAAGGTTTTTAACTTGACATGATCCCAGTTGCTCAGTTTTGCTTCGATTGTCTGTGCTCGTGGGTATTATGGGGTATTTTTGCCCAGTCCAATGTCCTGAAGGTTGTTGCCAGTGTTTTACTGTAGTAGTTTAATAGTCTGAGGTTATAGACTAAATGTTTAAGGCCATTTTGCTTTGATTTTTGTATAAGGCAAATAATAGGAGTCTAGTTTTATTCTTCCACATATGAATATCCAGTTATTGAAGAGACTGTTTTTCTCCCCAGTGTATGTTTTTGGCACCTTTGTGGGAATGAGTTTACTGTAGGTGTGTGGATCGGATTTGTTTCTGGGTTCTCTATTTTATTCCATTGCTCTACATGTCTATTTCTTATGCCAGATCATGCTGTTTTGGTTACTATAGCTCTGTAGTATAATTTGAAGGCACATGACATAATTCCTCCAGTTTCGTTATTTTTGCCTAAAATAGCTTTGGATATTCTGGGTCTTTGTGAGTCTATATAAATGTTATGATAGTTATTTTCTCTGTGAAGAATGTCCCTGGTATTTAGATAGTGATTATACTGAATCTGTAGATTGCTTTGCTGAGTATGGAAATTTTAACATTATTAATTCTTTCAACCCATGAACATAGAATACTTCTCCATTTTGTGGTGTCCTCTTCAATTTCTTTCATCAGTGTTTTATGGTTTTCATTATAGAGATCTTTAACTTCTTTGGTTAATTCTTACATATTTAATTTTATTTGTGGCTATTGTAAATGGGATTCCTTTTTAATTTCTTATTCAGATTGCTCACTGTTGACATATAGAAATGCCACTGATTTTTGTATGTTGATTTTGTATCCTGCAACTTCACTGAATTCATCAGTTCTAAATGTTTTGTGTGTAGTCTTTAAATTTTTCCAAATATAAGATCATATCATTTGCAAAGAAGGATAATTTGACATCTCCCTTTCCTATATTCATGCCCTTTATTTTTTCTCTTTTCTCATTGCTCTTCCTAGAACTTCCAGTAGTATATTGCATAACTGTGGTGAAAGTGGCACCCTTATTGTTTTCAAGATCTCTGAGAAAGGGCTGTCTTTTCTTCCCATTCAATATGATACTAGCTGAGTGTCATATATACCTTTTATTATGTTGAGGTATGTTTCTTTTATCCCTGGTTTTGTGATTTTTTTTTTTGTCATGAAGCAATGTTGAATTTTATCAGTGCTTTTTTAGCATTAATTGGCATAATCATAAAGTCTTTACCTTTCATTCTGTTGGTGTAATGCATCACATAGATTGATTTGCATATGTTGAACCATGCTTGCATACCAGAAATAAATCTCACATGGTCAGGATGAATGATATTTCTAATATTTGGTTGAATTCTCTTTGCTAGTATTTTTTGAGGATGTTTACATCAATATTCATCAGAGACAGAGATACTGATTTGGAATTTTCTTTTTTTCTTTTTTTTTTTTTTTGAGATGTCTTTATCTGGTTTTGATATCATAATACTGACTTCATAAAATGAGTTTGGAAGTATTTTCTCTTCCTCTATTTATTGGAATAGTTTAACTAGGATTGTTATTAGGTCTTTATTAAATGTTTGCTAGAATTCAGTAGTGAAACCATTGGGTCCTGGAGTTTATTTTTGTTGGGAGACTTTTTATTACGGCTTTGATCCCATTACTTGTTATTGGTCTGTTCGGGTTTTGGATATCTTTGTGGCTCAATCTTTGTAGGTTGTATGTGTGTAGGAATTTGTACATTTCTGCTAGAATTTTCAATTTGTTGGCTTATAGTTGTTCATTGTAGCCACTAGTGATCTTTTGAATTTCTGCTGTATGAGTTGTACTGTCTTCTTTTTCATTTCTGATTTATTTATTTGTATCTTATCTCTTTTTTTCTTTGTTAGTGTCGCTAAAGGTTGGTCATTGTTGCTTAAGTTTTCAAAAAATAAAAACAACGCTTTGTTTCATTGACGTATTGTTTTCTTCATTTCAATTTCATTTTTGGTTATATCTTTATTATTTATTTTCTTCTACTAATTTGGGGTCTGGATTTTTCTTGCTTTTCTAGTTCTTTAAGATGCATTAGTAGATTGTGTATTTGACAGTTTTTACCTTTTCTGAGGTAGGCAATTATCGCCAAAACTTCCCTCTTGGTACCGCTGTTCTGTATCCCATAGATTTTGATATGTTTTGTTTCTATTATTTGTTTCAAAAAATTTTAAAGTTTCTTCTTAATTTCTTTATTGACCTACTGGTTATTCAGAAGCATATTGTTTATTTTCTTTGTATTTGTATAATTTACAAAATTCCTCTTGCTATTGATATCTAGTTTTATTCCTTTGTGGTCAGAGATGATGCTTGATATTATTTCATTTTTTTTGAATGTTTTAAGGTGTCTTTTGTGATTACACATATGGTCTATCCTTGAAAATGATCCATGTGCTGAGGAAAAGATTGTGTATTCTGCAGCTCTTTGATTAAATGTTCTGTAAATATCTATTAGATCCATTTGGTGTATAGGGCAGATCAAGTCTAATGTTTCTTTGTTGATTTTCTGTCTGAAAGACCTGTCCAATGCTGAAAGTGGGGTGTTGAAGTCTCCAGCTATTATTTTATTGGGACCTATCTCTCTCTTTAGCTCTAATAATATTTCAGATTTATATGGGTGTTCCGGGTTTAATTATATATATACAACCAAATTTGATTATATATAATTTGATTATATATATAATTGTTACATCCTCTTGCTAAATTGACCCCTTTATTATTACATAGTGACCTTCTTTGTTTCTTCATACAGCTTTTGTCTTGAAATCTACTTTGTCTGATATAAGTATAGCAACTCCTACTCTTTTGGTTTCCATTGGTATTAAACATCTTTTGCCATCTCTTTATTTTCAGTCTATGTGTGTCTTTATAGGTGAAGTGTGTTTCTTGTAGACAACAGATTAATGAAATGCATCTTGATTTTTCATCCATTCAGTCATCTATGTCTTTTTGTTGGAGAGTTTAGTCCATTTACATTGTTATTATCAATAAGTAAGGACTTACCCCTGCCATTCTGTTATTTGTTTTCTGTTTGTTTTGCTGTCTTCTCTTCCTTTCTTCCTTTCATACCTTTCTTCCTCTAGAGAAAGTGATTTTGTCTGGTAAGATGATTTAGTTTCTTGCTTTTTATTTTTTGTGTATCTGTTATATGCTTTTCTGTTTGAGGTTACCATGAGGCTTGCAAGTGCTATCTTGTAACCCATTATGTTTACCTTATAACAATGTAACACTATTTGCATAAACAAACAAACAAAAGAAAACTAATATGTATTCTACACCTTAAGTTTGTTCTCTTGCTTTTTAACTTTTTGTTTCTAATTGTATTTTATTGTACTGTCTATGTCTTAAAAAGGTTTTGTAGTTATTATTTTCAATCAGTTTATCATGTAGTCTTTCTACTTAGGGTAAGGGTAGTTTGTACTCCAAATATATGGTGTTATAATATTCTGTGTTTTTCTGTGTACTTACTATTACCTGTGAGTGATTAAAGCGATTACTTATTGCTTATTTACATTATTTTCTTTCTGATTGAAGTATTCCCTTTAACACTTCTTACAGAATGGGTCTGGTATTAATGAAACCCTCAGATTTTGTTTGTCTGGGAATGTCTTTATTTCCTTGTGTTTGCAGGGAATTTTCGCTGGATATACTATGCTAGGTCAAAAGTGATTTTTTTTTTTTTTTCTTCAGCCCTTTAAATGTGTCATGCCACTCTCTCCTGGTCTGTAAGGTTTCCACTGAAAAGTCTGCTGCCAGATGCCTGGGAGCTTCATTGTTGTCATTTGTTTCTTTTCTCTTGCTGCTCTTAGGATTGTTTCTTTATCATCTATGTTTGGGTGTTTGATTAGCAAATGCCTTGAGGTAGTCTTCTTTGGGTTAAATCTGGTTGATGATTCATAATCTTTTTGTGCTTGGATATTGATATCATTCTCTAGGATCAGGAAGTTTTCTGATATTATCCCTTTGAATAACCTTTATATCCCTATGTCTTTATCTACCCTCTCTTTAAGGCCAATAACTCTTAGATTTGCCCTTTTGAGTCTATTTTCTAGATCCTATGTTTGTGGTTCATTGTTTTTTTTTTTTTTTCCCTTTTGTCCCTCTAACTGTGTATTATTAAATAACATGTCTTCAAGCTCACTATTTCTTCGTTCTGCTTGATCCATTCTGTTGTTAGAGAATTCTGATGCATTCTTTGGTATATCAATTGCATTTTCAGCTCTGGAATTTCTGCTTGAGTCATTTTAATTATTTCAGTATATTTGTTAAATTTATCTGATAGGATTCTGAATTTCTTCTCTGTATTAGCTTGAATTTCTTTGAGTTTCTTCAACACAGCTACTTTCCATTCTCTGTCTGAAAGGTAACATATCTCTGCTTCTCCAGGATTAATTCCTTGCAGCACTAGGTCCTTTTCTTCAAGGCAACAGGTCCCTTCTGGCACAGGCCATGTCTACTAATGTCTGGGAGCTAGGGCCTAGCAGGTGATCTCCAGTTGTTAAATAATAATCTCCAGTTGTTAAATTAGTGTCCTTTTGGGGGGATGATCAGTCGAGCCTTCTATTCTGCCATCTTGTTCTGCTTCCTAAGCCAAAAACTGTTTTTCTTCCTTAAGAAAAACAGTTTGTTTGAAGTGATTCAAATGTACTTTTCAATTCGTATTTTTAAATACCTGTATTCTTTTATCACAATTTTCAATGTGTCAAGACTCTGAACTAAATGTCTGACTACCCACATTCCCTACCAGATCCTTGTGTTTCCAAACATGTATAGAAGCCTATTTGGAGCAATGTTTCCTATCAAAAGTGCTGCTCTTCAAAACAGATCTGTTCTTCATTCTTTCAAACATGAGTAAGTTAGGTACATCCTGTTTGCTAAGTCATGACTTTTCCCTAAACTATGTCTTCTTCTTCGGAAAATAACTATGTATTTTGTTGTTTTGTTTTAATCTATTATCAAAACATCAGCTTTTATGAATTAACCCACAAGTTATTAAAAATGACATATTTTAATACAAAGAAAATATTTCTATATTTAGACAATTTAATGACATGGGTTATCTTAACACTATCAGTTTAAAACTATGAGTATTTTATATACATTTTCAAAGTAATTATAACTTTTTAGCACCTGGGGGGATTTAGGGGTAGAGATGGAGATGGCAGGATAATTTTCTGTTATATAAACACTTTATTAATTTAAACGGCCTTGTCTCTCACCTGCTATAAGTCAAGTTCTGAATTTTTGTGATCATAATTGTTCTATACACATTGCAGAAGCTTTCCCATTCACAGATAAGAACACAACTAAAGCATACCTATGATAAACCTTTGAGAGTTTACATTTTACAAGAACAATTTTCCTTTTTAGTTCTTTGTTGTACTTTAGATCTGTAAGATTAAAATATTTTTTAAACTGTAGGAACAAAAAAGAACTTATACAATGCTATGAGATTAAATGAAAGAATTTAAAATGCAAAACTCTGCCAGGTTTCAAACTTATATTACAGAATTCTTGGCCAAACATCACTTTTAGTGAAATCAAATGTAAACTTGCTATGTACTTATGTACCACATGCCTAGTAGATACTAAATAATGTTAAATGGCCAGCTGACAAAATGATCCTATATAGTGAAAGGTTTACCACTGATTTTTCTTTTCATTTAAGGTTATGCAAAAGTTATTTTAATCATGTCTTAAAATTGCATATAAAATATATACATGGGTAACCTGATGACTATACATGATGCCAAAAAATACTTAATATTTTAAAATGTAACAGCACTTTCTGATGTTGGCTTAAGATTGTGAGAGCTATGCAAGGAAAATTATGCAAATTTTCCTTAGTGCTGAACTACCTAGTTTATTACTATGACTACCCTCTTTTTGTAAAATTCTTTGACTCCCACTTCTTTCTGTCTCAACAGCTGCTGTGCTGTCTTATTATATCTGGCCATTCGAAGACATCTACAAATTTATTCTATTGTATCAACAATAGAATTCTTTCAAATTACATTTTCTTGTGGGTTTCCTATTTTGATTTATTTTTTAACCAAACTCTCCATAATTTTCCTATCACTAAACAATGGAGACATATAACTGGTGCTTAATCGCTGTAGGAAGTTAACATTAGATATGGTGAAAGTGGGCAGCCAACCAGGTGCCATATTGCAGGAGCTTGCAGCAGATTGCTGTTCAATTCCAGAACTTTGCTGCAGGGTACTGGTCAAACATTATTCTGGGTGTGTCCGTGAGGATGTTTCTGAATTAGATTAACATATAAATCGGTAGATTGAGTTAAGTAGATTGCCCTTCCTAATGCGAATGGGCCTCATCTATTTAATTGAAGACTGGAACTGAACAAAAAGCCCGGGTTATGAAGGAATTCCTCTTGCCTGATTGTTGAGCTGGGACGTTGGTTAAACTAAGGAAGGTTTAATAGAATGGTCATTGCTTGGGGTTGGGGGAGGGAAAATGGGTAGTTTATTGCAGGGGTTCCCACTCCATGAGCCACGGACTGGTACGAGTCCACACAGCAGGAGGTGAGCAGCAAGCAAACGATCATTAATGCCTGAGCTCTGCCTCCTGACAGATCAGTGGCGGCACTCGATTATCGTAGGAGCGGGAACCCTGTTGTGAACTGTGCATGCAAAGGATCTAGGTTGTGCACTCCTTCTGAGAATCTAATTAATGCCTGCTGATGTGAGGTAAAACAGTTTCATCCTGAAACTATCCTCCTAGGCAACCCTCCCTCATCCATGGAAATATTGTCTTCCATGAAATTGGTCCCTAGTGCCAAAAAGGTTGGGGACTGCTGGTTTAATGGATATGAAAAAGTTCTAGAGATGGGTGGCACAACAGTGTAACTGTACTTAACACTACTGAACTTTACATTGAAAAGTGTTTATAATGGCAAATGTTACGTATATTTACCACAATTTGAAAAATACATCAGTCAAATTAATTTTCTTCCCAGAAAAAGTCACATAAGAGGATTACTTTTGAGGACCTCATATTGCACCTCATATAGTTAACAAGCCATTTTCACTGGAGATAGAAACTGTGTTAATAAATAAATTGAATGAAACAATATATGGAGCATAAGATTTTCTAAAAGTCACATACACAATTTAAAATTGTAAAACTTTGCTAATAATAAAAATGTACTCAATGTGATTAAAATATCATTGTGTAAAAAAGATAACACTTGAACACATGTTTAGTACGGTTCTTCTCACTAGGAGTATAGAAATTTTAAAAATAAAGAAGAAAGAAAGCCAAGATTCTTTAAATGAGCATTTAACATGAAAATAAATGCATATGTTCAATAAGCATACAAAATGATTAATCCTCCTTATGCTTCAAGAAAACAAAATAAGAAGCTATGTTTTCACTAAATTGGCAAAAATTACATAGTAGAATAAAACTTAATATTTAAAAAGATAGAGGGAAAAAGGGACCATCATGCATTTCTGCCTTCATTCAAAGGCAGTTTGACAATATTTATTTAATTTTTAAAATCATACTTTAAGTTCTGGGATATGTGTGCAGAATGTGCAGATTTGTTACATAGGTATACGCATGCCATGGTGGTTTGCTGCACCTATCAACCCGTCATCTACATTGGGTATTTTTCCTGATGCTATCCCTCCCTGCTCTTCCCACCCCACAACAGGCCTTGGTGTGTGATGTTCCCCTCCCTGTGTCCATGTGTTCTCATTGTTCAACTCCCATTTATGAGTGAGAACATGCAGTGTTTGGTTTTCTGTTCCTGCGTTACTTTGCTGAGAATGATGGTTTCCAGCTTCATCCATGTCCCTGCAAAGGACATGAACTCATCTTTTTTATGGCTGCATAGTATTCTATAGTATATGTGCCACATGTTCTTAACAGTCTATCATTGATGGACATTTGGGTTGGTTCCAAGTCTTTGCTACTGTGAACAGTGCTGCAATAAACATAAGTGTGTATGTGTCTTTATAGTAGAATGATTTTAAAAACCTTTGGGTATATACCAAGTAATGGGATTGCTGGGTCAAATGTTATTTCTAGTTCTAGATCCTTGAGGAACTGCCACACTGTCTTCCACAATGGTTGAACTAATTTACACTCCCACCACCAGTGTAAAAGTGTTCCTATTTCTCCACATCCTTTGCAGCATCTACTGTTTCCTGAATTTTTAATGATCACCATTCTAACTGGTGTGAGATGGTATCTCATTGTGGTTTTGATTTGCATTTCTCTAATGACCAGAGATGATGAGCTTTTTTAAATATATTTGTTGGCTGCATAAATGTCTTCTTTTGAGAAGTGTTTATTTATATCCTTCACCGACTTTTTGATGGGGTTGTTTGATTTTTTCTTGTAAATTTGTTTAAGTTCTTTGTAGATTCTGGATATTAGCCTTTGGTCAGATGGATAGATTGCAAAAATTTTCTGCCCATTCTGTAGGTTGCCTGTTCACTTTGAGGATAGTTTCTTTTGCTGTGCAGAAGCTCTTTAGTTTAATTATATTCCATTTGTCAGTTTTGGCTTTTGTTGCCATTGCTTTTGGTGTTTTAGTCATGAAGTCTTTGCCCATGCTCAAGTCCTGAATGGTATTGCCTAGGTTTTCTTCTAGGGTTTTTATAGTTTTAGGTCTTACGTTTAAGTCTTTAATCCATCTTGAGTTATTTTTTGTATAAGGTGTAAGGAAGGGTTCCAGTTTCAGTTTTCTGCATATGGCTAGCAAGTTTTCCCAACACCATCTATTATATAGGGCATCGGCTGGGCATGGTGGCTCCAGCCTGTAATCCCAGCACTTTGGGAGGCTGAGACAGGCGGATCACGAGGTCAGGAGATTGAAACCATCCTGGCTAACATGGTGAAACCCTGTCTCTACTAAAAAAATACAAAAAAAAAAAAAAAAAAAACTAACTAACTGGGCGAGGTGGTGGGCGCCTGTAGTCCCAGCTACTTGGGAGGCTGAGGCAGGAGAATGGCGTGAACCCGGGAGGCGGAGCTTGCAGTGAGCTGAGATTCGGCCACTGCACTCCAGCCTGGGTGACAGAGTGAGACTCCATCTCAAAAAAAAAAAAAAAAAAAAAAAAAAAAAAAAAAAAAAGGGCACCATTTCCCCATAACTTGTTTTTGTCAGGTTTGTCAAAGACCAGATGGTTGTAGATGTTTGGTATTATTTATGAGGCCTCTTTTCTGTTCCATTGGTCTATATGTTTGTTTTGGTACCAGTACCATGCCGTTTTGCTTACTGTAGCCTTGTAGTATAGTTTGAAGTCAGGTAGCATTATGCCTCCAGTTTTTTTCTTTTTGCTTAGGATTTTCTTGGCTATATGTGCTCTTTTTTGCTTCCATATACAATTTAAAGTAGTTTTTACTAATTCTGTGAAGAAAGTCAATGGCAGCTTGATGGGAATACTATTGAGTCTATAAATTACTTTGGGTGCTATGGCCATTTTCACAATATTGATTCTTCCTATCCATGAGTGTGGAATATTTTTCCATTTGTTTGCATCCTCTCTTATTTCCTTGAGCAGTGGTTTGTAGTTTTCCTTGAACAGGTCCTTCACATCCCTTGTAAGTTCTATTCCTATGTATTTTATTCTCTTTGTAACAATTGTGAATGGGAGTTCACTCATGATTTGACTCTCTGTCTATTATTGGTGTATAGGAATGCTTGTGATTTTTGCACATTGATTTTGTATCCTGAGACTTTGCTGAAGTTGCTTATCAGCTTAAGGAGATTTTGGGCTGAGACAATGGGGTTTTCTAAATATACAATCATGTCATCTGCAAAAAGAGACAATTTGACTCCCTCTCTTCCTATTTGAATACAATATATTTCTTTCTCTTGCCTGATTGTCCTGTCCAGAACTTCCAATACTATGTTGAATAGGAGTGGTGAGAGAGGGCATCCTTTCTTGTGCTGGTTTTCAAAGAGAATGCTTCCAGCTTTTGCCCATTCAGTATGATATTGACTGTGGGTTTGTCATAAATAGCTCTAATTATTTGGAGATATATTCCATCAATACCTAGCTTATTAATTTAAATGCACATACTTTTAGGCTCACTAATCACACTTTGTGGTCTAAGGTCTAAAATTAAGGCCTCATATTCTGCACATATTGACATCCAGGGAAAACTGGGAGACCCTCGAATGGACCTCCCCATTGTGTTCCTGCAGATAAAATATACTATTCAAATAGCTCTTTATATCATAGGCACCAAACACAATGCCTGTTTATTTCTGAGTCCCTCAGTTCCCTGCTAGTCCACAGAATGATTCAAACAGACCAATCACATCCTCCTTTGGGAACAAGGAGTTACACCACCTTCTTGTTACTACAAAGCTTGCCTCCCACAGACCCTGCTTGTTTACTCTATCCCTAAGTGTAGCCCCATGTGGCTCTGCATGTCATAAAATGTCCTCAGCCTGTGAGTATATGTGACTAATACACTACTGTTGATCTCATCTATCTAGTGTTGGGTGTCATGGTTTTGACCATCCCAATGACTTTAGGTCAAAAATCCCTTCCTCACCAATGGGAAGCAGAGGAGGTGATCAAAACACACTGCTAGGAATTTCACATCACATATAATGTCCATCAATAGGTAACTGTAACTCAAGTGTGGAGTGCCCAGATGATGTAGCGCAATGTAGCAGTTAAAAACACTGAGGTATGCAAAAAATTAAAAATAGAATTACCATATTACCCACCAATCTCACATCTGGTATTGAAAAAAAAAAAAGAAATAAGGATATCAAGAAAATATCTGCCCTCCAATGTTTACTGTAGCATTATTCACAATAGCCAAAATATGGAAAAACCTAAAAGTCCATAGAGGGAAAAAAAAACAACAACACCAACAACAACAACAAAAAAAACAGAGAAAATGTTTCTTATACATACAATGGAATTTTATTTAACCTTAAAAAGGAAGGAAATCCTGCCATACAGGACAACATGGATGAACCAGGAAGTCATTTTGTTAAGTGAAGTAAGCTAGGCACAGAAAGACTGATACTTCTTGATCCCATTTATATGAGGAATCTAAAGTAGTCAAACTCAGAACCAGAGAGCAGAAAAGTGGTTTCTAGGAGCTGGGGGGAGGGGGAAATGGGGAGTTTGCTGTTCCACGGGTATAAAATTTCAGTTATAAAAGATGAATAGCCAGTGAAACCCCTTCTCTACTAAAAATCCAAAAAATTAGCCGGGCTTGGTGGCAGGCGCCTGTAGTCCCGGCTACGGGGGAGGCTGGGGCAGGAGAATCGGCTAGAATCCAGGAGGCAGAGGTGGCAGTGAGCCAAGATCGCACCACTGCACTCCAGTCTGAGCGACAGAGCGAGACTCTGTCTCAAAAAAAAAAATAATAAAAAAAATAAAAAAATTAAAAAAACACAAAAAACTTCTAGAGATCTGCTGTACAACATTGTGCCTATAAGTAACAATACTGAACTGTACATTTAAAATTTTGTTAGGAAGGTTGATGTCACATTGCGCTCTTGTCACTAAAAAAAGACTGAGGCATATGTGTTTTTGATGATTTAGAAAAATCTCTAACACACAGTATTAACTGGAAAAGTTTAGATTTGTAGTATCATGCCAATTGTTTGGCACTAATTCAACACTGCACTTAAAAGGGCAGTGTTGAATTACAGATTTTTAATAGTCATTTCAAAGCAGTTTCATTTAAGTACAAATATATAACTCAGCTCCTCATTTAACCAAGATACATACTTAAAACAGGAAACTCTGCACCCCTATATCAGTGGTGTCATTTAATGTTATTTATAAAAGAAAAACAAAGAGCCAAACTCTTAGAAGTGTCGTTGAGGCTGATAAAATGACAAAAGATTTCTGTCTATTATTATACATTGCAATATAAGCCAAGTGAAGTCACTTGTTGTTAAGTACAGTTATCTGGTTACTTGGCCAAAGTCTCATCTTTCACCTAGATTGCCTGGGTTATTGGAATACTACTCTTTTCACAAAATCAACAAGATAATCGCCTGTCTCCTTCACCTCAGCCACAGGTTTAGGTTTCATGATGCTTTGTACAGTGAAAGTGGTTTGAGAGTCCAATAGAAAAACAAAACTGACTTCAACTTCAAGCTTCCCTAGGGAAAAATTCATCTTCTTTTGTAAAAGTCCACTTTTTTTTCCTTCTCTAAATGAGTATTCACAGTTTTACTGCGAATTGACTTGTATTACCTTATTTATTTTCTTAGTAAAAATATGCTCTTAGGAACTTTAAAAATAACTGCTCTTCCCCTACATGCTTCTCCTAAATAGGCATTGTCATAATAGGTTGCCTTTAGCATTGCTAGTGCTAAGACCTCAGCACATTTCCAACAAATGAAATCAGGTTTTATTTAGTTCGGTTTAAAGAATGAATCATGTTTCAATGTCCTCTAAATGAATTACAAATTAATTAGCTGAGTGTGTTCAGCGTTGTGTTCATTATCACTTCTATTGTGACAGTAATGTATGTTAGCTTGCACTGGAGAACATGATGTAAAGGAAAATAATGGGAATATTTATACTGGCTATTTTGATGAATTATTTGAATCTACATAGAATCTTACTATAATTTATCTTGCTCTCTGTTTTATTCTAAGAATTTTAGCTCTGCAACTATTGTGCAATCAATGTTGGCTGAACACCAAATGTGATTTTTATGTTGTAAATAACTAGAGAATTAGTCTTATTAATTAAAAAAAAAAAAAAAGAAATTAGATGGCCTGTTTTGATCCATTTATTGGAAACATGTAATTTAGTATTAGTACTTACAATAACTGTTACTCGTCAGGGACTTTTTAAGTAGGAGAGAACAGATTTAGGTGATAATGAAATTTATTAGCACACACACAAAATATGATACATCTTATGAAAAAGCATGCTTTAAATATTCAATCTAACTTCACTTCCTTGGTAGTAAACCAAGAATTCATATTTTTTTTTCCTTTTGGAGGCTAAATTTACTATTCAAAAGCTTGTAGCTTTAAAAGAAACACATTTGCAACTGTTGTTTAGTATTACATCAGTTTTAACGATGGTAACCCTTTTTATTAAGTCATGTTTTATATGTTGTGTATATTATTTTCCACTGTTTCCAGAATCTAATTTAGGAGGTTTCATTTTAAATTTCAGTTAGAAAGGAAATGTTGAAAGTATTGTATGTCTGAGGAGTATTTGAGGGCTAGCCTCTGTGTGGGACTTGATCATATCATCTTAGGCAGAAGAACACAACAGAACTCCATACCTCAAGCCGTGAATTCCAACAGCTGTCCCAGACTCACTCTCACAGTCTCTCTCTCTTTCTCTCTCTCTCTCTCTGTCTCTCTCATTTTTTGTCTCTCTGTTTCATCAGAAGCACATACACAGGGCTTTGCTGTATATATTTTTAATTAAAGCCCGTGTTTAGATTTTTCCACCGTCTCTGAAAATAATTTGAGACTTCACTGGGATAACAACAACTAGAAAAACTCAGATGTTTCTATTTATAGCTCTGCCATGGACTCTCTGTGCCCTGTTGAATGAGTTCTTTGACCTAGCTTTTCCAAAGTAGAGGTCATTATTCTATCACATTTCTAATTTACTTCCTAGGGATACTGAGAATTCATTGAAATAAAACAACATGTAAATCCGATAGTTTATTGAATAAGGAAAACCTAAGGACAAAAAGGGTAGGCTTATTTTGAAACTTGATGAGGCCATAAATATGATTTTAGGGCTACGTTATCTCCTTACTTTTCTCTTATTTACATTTTTAATTATAACATCAGTAGGAAACTAACACCTAGATTTGTATGGCAAATCGAGATTAACTTATCAAAAGACAGTACATTAATGTAAGCCTGTCTTTGCTTTTTTGTGTTTAGTATGTGAATGTAAATATCTGTATTATAGAAAAAAGTTTAAAAGAGTATACATTACAATGTTAACAAGCATTATTTCTAATTTGTAAGTGATTTAAAGTATCTTATTTTTACCTGTATTTTATACAATGAACATGTATTACTTGTGTTATTAAAACTATTTTAAATCACCATTGTTTAATTGCTATCAGTTCAAAAATTCTATGCATTTCCTCCTAGCACACTGTATTGTTATGGAAATTTAAAAAATAAAAATGCTTATTTTCAGAACGGGAGGACAGAATAAGAAGTGTGAAATAAATGTTGCTACTATTGTAGCACATCTCACCCTGATGTTTCTCTTTGTAATATTATTACCTTTGATTATTCTAAACTTAAAAATTCAAAACAATTTAAAAATGTGTTTTTCAGCTACAGGACCGCACTCAGTTCAGTGACCGAGACTTAGCCACCCTTAAGAAGTATTGGGACAATGGCATGACTAGCCTGGGCTCTGTTTGTAGAGAGAAAATTGAAGCTGTTGCAACTGAATTAAATGTTGACTGTGAAATAGTTCGGGTAAGACATTTTCTATAATTTTCATGCTATGGTTACTGAGTGGCATAAATGAAAGCTTTAAAATCTTACATGAGGTGCTCTAAGCAATACTAGCAATAAAGTGAAAACATAACCCACAGAATAGGAGATAATATTTTGAAATTATATATCTGATAAGGAATTTGTATCAAAGTATGTAAAGAACAATTACAAGTCAATAATAAAAATGCAAATAACCCAATTTTAAAAATAGGCAAAGGAACTGAATAGACATTTCTCTTAAAAAGATATACATATTGCCAATATTTACCTGAAAATATGTTCAACAGCATTAGTCATTATGGAAATGGAAATAAAAATTACAAGGTGCCATTTACCCACTCTAACAATATTAACATAAAAGGTAGATAATAATGAGTTTTGGCCAGGATATGGATAAATTGTTACCCTTATACGTTGCTGGTAAGAATGTAAAATATTTTAGCAAGTTTGACAACAATCCTCAAAAAGTTTAACACTAAGTTCTCATATGACCAAAAATTCCACTGCTGGAATGGATTTCACTCCACTCAAAAGAATAAAAAATGTATGTCCAACTCAAAAAGTTGTACACTGATATTCATAACAGAGTTTTCCATAATATCCAAACGGAAACAGCCCAAACATCCACCAAGTGAATGAATAGACAACATCTGAGTATATGCATATAATGGACTTTTATAGAGCCATATAAAGGAATGAAATATTAATACATGCTATATAATGTATGAACCTTAAAAACATTATGCTAAATGAAGGAAACCCATTGCAAAAGACCACATATTGTATTATTTCATTTATATGAAGTGTCCACGTTAGGCACACTCTAGAGACAGAAAGTAGGTTAGTAATGCCAGGAGCTGAGGGTAGGGAGGGATGGGAAATGACTGCTAATATGTATGGGGTTTATTTTTGGCATGATCAAAATGTTCCAGATTAGATAGTGGTGACTGGTGCACAGCTCTGTGAATATGTTGAAAACATTTTAATTGTACACATTAAATAAATGAATTGTGTGGTGTTTTAAAAATATCTCAATAACATTGTTTAAAAATTGCCTGAGGTGAATTGAAATATATCTCATATAATGAATGATAGATAAAAAATTATTTTACATTCCCACCTACAGTGTAAAAGTGTTCCTATTTTGCACAGCGTTGCCAGCATCTGTTGTTTTTTGACTTTTTAATAATTGCCATTCTGATTGGCGTGAGATGGTATTTCATTGTGGTTTTAATTTGCATTTCTCTAAAGATTAGTGATGCTGAGCTTTTTTTCATGTTTGTTGTCTGCTTAAATTTCTTCTCTTGAGAACTCTCTGTTCATGTCCTTTGCCCAATTTTTAATGGGGTTGTTTGATTTTTACTTGTAAAATTGTTTAAATTCCTCATAGATTGTGTATATTAGACCTTAGTCAGATGGGTAGATTGTAAAAAATTTCTCTTTTTGTAAGTTTTCTATTCACTCTGATGATAGTTTCTTTTGCTATGAAGAAACTCTTTTGTTTAATTAGATCCCATTTGTCAATTTTTGCTTTTATTGCAATTACTTTTGATATTTTTGTCATAAAATCTTTTGCCCATGCCCAAGTCCTGAATGGTATTGCCTAGATTTTTTCTAAGGTTTTTATAGTTTTGGGTTTTACATTTAAGTCTAATCCAACCATTGTGAAAAACAGTGTGGTGATTCCTCAAAGACTTAAAACCAGAAATACCATTTGACCCAGCAATCCCATAACTGGGCATATACCCAATGGATTATAAATCATCCTATTATAAAGATACATGCACACGTATGTTCATTGCAGCACTATTCACAATAGCAAGGACATGGAAGCAACCCACATGTCCATCAGTGATAGACTGGATAAAGAAAATGTGATACATATATACGGTGGAATACTATGCAGCCATAAAAAGGAATGAGATCATGTCCTTTGCAGGGCCATGGATGAAGCTGGAAGCCATTATCCTCGGCAAACTAACACAGGAACAGAAAACCAAACACCACGTGTTCTCACTTATAAGTGGGAGCTGAACAATGAGAACACATGGACACAGGGAGGGGAGCAACACACACTGGGGCCTGTTGGGGGGTGGGGGAAGGGAGAGCAACAGGATAAATAGCTAATGCATACAAGGCTTAATATCTAGTTCATGGGTTGATAAGTGCAGCAAACCCCTACCACGGCACACATTTACCTTTGTAACAAACCTGCACACCCTACACATTTATCCTGGAACTTAAAATAAAATAAAATAAAATATTAAAATCATAATGATCAATCATCAGAACAGTAGTTTATGTTCCATTTAAAAGATGTTGGTATAAAATTTTGAAAGTGGTAGTGCTGGTAAGTATTTAACAATCAATTCTTTAAGAGAAAAAAAGCCTTAATTAATAGCATTTGCTGATTTCCGTGGTGTAAAGATTCCTACCACAGCTGATTCCATGTCTCACTCAACATAGAGTTGGGAAGAGATGCTAACAGTTGACGCTTGTGAGCAAGTGTAGGTTGACACCAGTACACACACTGGAAGATCATCTCAGTAGATCAAAAGGGAATTACATTAAAGAAGAAGTGACAAAGAGCCAGGCTTTGTAGTACACATCTGTAGTCCCAGCCACTCAGAAGGATCACTTGAGCCCAAGAGTTCAAGTCAGTATCCCATTGGCTAAAGATTAGTCACATGTTCATACCAAACTACAAGAGAAGCTGCAAATGTGATTTTACTGTGAGAAACCATGTGCCCAGCTAAACCTTCTATTATTCTGGAAGGTGAGCACAAATATGGGGAATAGACAGCAGTCTCTCTCATTAGGACAACCTAATGAGACTCCAGCTCTTATCTCATATATATATGAAGAAAAGAGCAATATAGAGATAATTTTTAGAGTATAGATTTCTGAAAATAAATACTATTCTCAAAATAAGTACTGCCCTGTTCAGAGTCTTGCTTTTTCTTGTTAGAGTCCAGATGGAAAATTAAATTCAATACTGTGTTTGTTGAGCATGCTGCTATGTGTTAAAGTATACTAACAAGGAGAGAGAAGTGCATTAGACATTATTTCTATTTTAAGGAGCTCAGAGTCTAGCAAGAGGGATGACACAAGAAAAAAAAATGGCCGAAGAGGAATTGGAGTAGGATCATAGTATGAGTAGCCTAAGCAACAGCCAAAAATAGGGAAATGAAGAGCATGTGTTCTTGTTGTCATTGTCATTTTTATTTTTTAATCAAATTTATATATGTATATAGCTTAGGAAGTCAAGTTCTGTAGAATTTGCTACAAAACCAACATTCCTCACTCCTTCCTTCCTACCATTTTGCAATAGCCTAAGTCGAAGCACTTTCCACTTTTAGATATTTCCTTCAGTATTTACTTTCATCTATGAATGATGTGTTGTATTAATTAGAATTAGGTTTAGCTGTAAGTATTTAAAAGACCTAAAAGTAACAATGGCTTAGATGAGATGTTTCAATTCCATATATAAGTCCATGAGTATGCAATTTACAGCTAGCGTGGTAGTTTGTCTCTACAATGTCCACAGAAACCCTGATGCCTTCCACTTTCCATTCTACTGTCCCTATGATGTGGCCCTTTTTATCAAGGTACAAAATGATAGCATACATACTCGAGGCAGCATGACAGAGAGGGAGAAGAATAAAGGGCAAAGGGTGTTTACCAGCTGTCTTTTAACAAGAATTTCTGGAAACTACCATGAGATCCTTTCACTTGTATCCCATTGACTAAAGATTAGTCACATGGTCATACAAAACTACAAGAGAAGCTGCAAATGTGATTTTACTGTGAGCAATCATGTGTCCAGCTAAACCTTCTATTCTTCTGGGAGGTGAGGACAAATATGGGGAATAGACAGCAGTCTCTCTCATATGTTTACATTGCAACTTCCCGATTTGTTCAATGTTAGGCATTGTCTATTGATTTTTCACTGTGAAATGCAAAGCTTTTAAAAAATCTATTTCAAGATTTCCTCATTGATTCTTTCACTTACATGCATAATTCCTCTCTCCTCATCCTCCTATAACTTTGGTTAGCTGGGTATTCATTATTATGACTATGTAAATGCTTTACACATTTGAATTATGTAGTGAAACATCATTTTTTCCTTTTCTGTATAACTTAGCATTGTTTTGTTTCCCTGTAGTTCATAATTTACTTAATTTATATTTTTGATATTCATATGTTTGCTTGAGTTATTTTCTAGGTACTTACTACTAATTTATCTTTAAACCCTTTCCCAGATGCATAAGTCTCCACTCAACACATTCATACACATTTGGTAGTATAATAATTCCATCATCTTAAAGAAATATCTCCTGGAATTTTCTGATCTGCTCCAACTGAATTGGTTATTTTATGCACCTGGACTATAACTGTTACTCTAAGATTTCCACTTCCAATCTGTTTTTCCTCTTGCTCTACTTTCAGTAAGATATCCCTTAATTTATTCTCCAACTTTTCTACTGAGTTTTTCACTTTTTAAAAAATTTGTCATGCCACTGGTACTAATAAGTACCTTGTGCCATGGCAACAATGTTCAGGTTCTATGGACAGCCATAGAGTCTCCTTGAGACACCCATACTACAAGAGAGGAGACAGGGACAGAATCTCTTTAAAAACATACACTCCTAAAATAAAGATAAGATATCCACAGGATTCCTGGCTAGGGTTATCTCTGATATCAAGGGATTTTAGGCACACTGACTGTAAAAATGGCCAAAACTATTAACATCAGCTCCCCCTTAGGCATTACTATATGCTGAGTTTCTTATTCCTACACAAAGATCTTAATATGCAAAAAAGGAAGAAGAATTTTACCATTTTCTTCTTGCTTAGTATTTGTTTAAACTCATATTAGATGAAAGAATAAGGAGCTGCTCACTATCCTTTTATTTCTCATGATTTTCACATACTAGAATGCTCATGGCAGAAAGAAAATTTGGAAGTGATACGTTGTAAGAGGACCTCTTCTGTAACATGTGATAAATTATTCCAAAGGAGAATATGTTTGCAACATATGTTCTTGAGATTTCAGGAAAAACTATTTATAAGTTTTTAAGTCTAATATACCTTCTAATTACTAATCACCAAAATGAACTCCACCTTAGGGTGTCTAGTTAACCATTACTTACAGTATGATTTGAAAGTTTCAGATTTTTTTTTTGTCTTATACTTCTAAGAAGTATAGGAAGCAAAGTTGGTATATTTTTTCTTTGACCTTAACAATGATTGTTAATTATGTGCATGTTTTTCTTCATCTTGAAATGTCATTTCCAGGTTAGTGCCTATTTACCGGCTTACTCATTTAGCAAAGGTAAACTGAACACCTATTATGTGCCAGAACTTTTCTAAGTGCCATGGGAAAAATGCATCTCTCTCGAGGAAATTGAAATTTACTGTGATCAATTATTCCTAAATGAGAATAATACATTGGAGAAATATTTTGAGGCATTACATGCGGACTCTAAGTTGGAAGCACTGCTAAGTCCTCGAGGACAGTTAGTTCCCCCCTCCTCCGCCTTGCTACGATTCAGTTTAATGCCTGTCCTTTCCATCTGCATTAGGGTTATAGTGGACAAACATTAAAGTGTACCTTTGCATGGTCAAATATTGATAGAAACAACATATTTTAATGTTTGAGATACATTTTGCAGGACTTAAATACAGTTCATAGAAAACAACTTTATGTTTTTATATTTTAGATTATATTTATTTTCAAAGGAACATGGCTAGATTTGAAGTGCCTTTAAATGGAACAGTGTTTATACAGTATATGGCAAACACCCTATTATCTATTACATACATTGATTTAGAGCTGGAAGGCACCTTGGGGTTGAGTTCAATGCCTATCTATCTATCTATCTATCTCTCTATCTATCTATCTGTAAAATGGAGCCAGATTAGCTTTCCCATAGTAGGTAGAGGCCAAGTCTCTTATTCCCAATCTAACATTATTTCCAGTTCTACCTTACTAGTGTATGCCTTACTGTAAGAAATAACTTGGATACTTCTTAAAAATATAGATCACCCTATTCTAGACCTACTGAATCAGAATTTGCAAGAAAGGCCCAGAGAATCTATATGTTTCCCTTCCGCAAATTATTCTTAAGATCAGGTAAATTTGGAAAAACCTTTACAACACTATGTCATTGCAGCTAAATATTCTAGCATGTACTTTTTATCCATAACACTTGGTCAAATTTTATAATTTATGTTTGTTTTCTACTTGTTTATCACCTGTACATATACATTTCTGTTGTTTATCATCTATATTTATACATTTAAGTTCCCTGAGGAAAAGGCTATATCTATTATATTTACCACTGCATCCCAAGCACCAGAAACAGTGTTTGGTACATAGTAAATTTTCAGTAATATATGTGGAATGAATGAATGAATATCTAACAGAAAAGTGTACCCTCTATGTATAGCATACATGAACTAACAAATGTATAATACCATACATTTAAAATAAAAGTTTAGAATATAGTTTCATATTGTTTAATAGAAATATACTTAGAAATGTACAGGGCTTTAGAGTACTCATTTTTAATAGCTATTATGTTTGTGTTGTTAATACATAGCCGTTCTGGTTGAAAAGATACTACTATTATTTTTAGATTTGTGACCATTCTGGTGGGAAATTTATTATTCAGGAAAGTAAAGAATTTGGAAATCATTTTCCTGATTTTGCACATAAATAATCTGAGGCCTAGAGCGATAAAATAACTTGTCCATTGTTCATATAAAATGGTTGAAAAAGCTAAATATTTTAAAGTAGGGGTGTTTAATCCGAAACAGTGAAAAAATACCCTTCACATAATTGATAGCTGGAATGTAGAAGGGAGAGTTCAGGGTGAAGAAGATCTGAAGCAAAGAACTGGAAACAATACCTCAATGAAATAAAACAATTGATATGATGCAGTTTAAGGAAGACCATTATGAAAACACTTACAAAACCAACTGGGAAACTTGCAGAGTGGTATGGTTCATATACCTGATATTTTTATGCAAAAAGAGGATGGACACTTTAGGCGCTCAACAGATTGTATGATACCCACTCACACTGGTAAAAGTGATCTTCTTAACAGTCTATACACTCAACTTCTGATTTCTGCCAGTAACAATCTCAGGGACACACCTAGAAATAATGTTTTGCCAGCTATCTGGGAAACATTTAGCTCAGTTAAACTGACACATAAAATTAACTATCACAACCTGCTATAGTAAAATATTTTAGATTGGCTGTCTTATAAACAGCATAAATTTATTCTTAATTGTTCTGGAGTCTGAGGAATCAAGGACCAAGGTGCTGGAAGGTCCAAAGTATGGACAGCCCACTTTCTAGACAGCTATCTTTTTGCTGTAACCTCACATGGCAGAAGGGGCAAGGAATCTCTCTGGGGTCTCCTTTATAAAAGCACTAATCTTATTTATGAGAGATCCATTCTTATTATCTATTTACCTCCAAAAGGCCCCACCTCTTAACACTATTACCTTGGGGGTTGGGAATTTAACATGTTAATTTGGAGTAGGGGAGACAAATATTCAGACCATAGCGGACTCTAAGATTAATTCAATTATCTATGATTCTGTAAAAATGTAATAAACCCATTAGCATTGTATTTATACATTGAATCATTTTTCCAGTGCCTTCTACTTTTGAGGAATATCCAAAGAGGAAATAGTTTAGCTTTGGTTTGCAATAAAATCTCACATACTTCCAATATTCACATAACATATTATTTTACCTTTATCTTTGCACATTTTGTAATCACTCATTTCTCTCAAAAAGGGTGCAAAAGAAGTTGAAGATAAATAGAAACTTGGTTTCTGCCTTTTTTTTCTTCACTCTTCTCCAGCTTTTATGACCAAAATGAAGCAGAAATCATCCTGCGGAGACTGGTGTTTTCCTCCTTCTACTCATACCATCATTTTCACAAACACTAGTGGCTAAGATTATTGTAAAAGAAAAGCTTCTGCATTTACAATTTGTTAAGTGTTCATAGGTAGAAAATAGAGAGATTCCATGACAATTTTAAGAAACTTTAGTAAGCAATTGCCATTCTTTATCTTTTCTGAATTATAGCAATCAATTTTCAACGTTATGATGTAATGACAAATTAGGTGCTAGAGTCAATAATAATTTAATTGTACATTATAAATTCACTAAAAGAGCATAATTGGACAGTTTGTAACACAAAAGATAAATGCTTGAAGGGATGGATACTCAGTGTTCCATGATGTGATTATTATGCTTTGCATGCCTGTACCAAAATGTTTCATGCACCTCGTAAATATATACACCTAACATATACCCACAAAAATTAAAAATAAAAAAATGTTAAAAAGAAAAAATAAATGAAATTCTCCTTTTTAAACTAGTATTTCTCCTATGAAAGAGGTTATCAAAGCTAAGAAAATTAATATCCGTACATATTTTTATTTCATACTAGGCAATTTTCTCTTTTGTGTGTACTTTATTCATGTGTTTCAAACTTCACATTTAGTGTCAATCCTAAATACATACAAGGAACTACATTTTATAAACTTGAAGGGAAAATTCCCCCCATCAAATATAAAGAAGAATTCATCTTTTTGAACTAACTAAATAGTTCTTCTGTTTTGCCCTGCATATTTTTTGAAATCTTACCAAGTACAAAGTTAACTTCATTCATGCTTTTTATTGACACAAAGAGTAGCTAAGGTGGCTTTGTATTTACGTTGCCCTATTGTGTAGAAGAAATTCTAGTTGATATAAAGGGCATCATAATCAAATTTAGAGCTGAAACTCTAAACTGTTATTTAGTGGTTTTCTACGCTGCTTTAGGTTTTAAGAATCCTTTTTGACATGACAAAACTAGAAAGGTTACAAGTTCTAGTCATAAAATGGTCTTTCTGAAAATTGCATAAGAAACATGGGAATAAAATTGGTTTCAGACTGTTGCTTCTGAGAAAATGGAGTAGACATAATTTTCCCTGTTCTTCTCATTAAGTAGAACTAAAATCCCTGGACATTATATAACTAGGAAACATAAGAAGAATCTGAAGGGTGGAAAGAAGTCACATCTGCTAGGGACCATGGGACCCCATGAATGACACTCACACAATGGTGAGTTTCCTGGGTTTTCGTTTGCTTCATATGCCCCAGAATAGATACTGGAAAAGCCAACAATCTAGAAACACCAGTAGGTGCAAACAAATGGAAAAAAGGAAAGAAAAAGAAAAGCCTGGCCTCTCTCAGCAAAGAACCAGGAAAAGGGCAGTCTAACATGACAGAAAATGTTTAGATAATGACCTCTTTACTTCAGCCAAATACCACGGGGAAAAACTGCAGCCACACCCAGCCCTACAAGAAAAGGCCAAGTGGAGGAACAATTTCTGCCTCACCACGTTGTGGAACAGCTAGATGCCCCCACCCCCAGCAAAACAAAACAAAACAAAACAAAACAAACAAACAAAAAACACTCACTGATGGAATGGTGTCAGATAAGAAAGAGTGGAGAGCTGGATTAAAAATCCATTCTCCACCATTCCCTTGCAATGTCACTAGAAGACTTTTATTCCCTCCTGAACTTAGAGGTGATGATGAGCCCTTCCTCCTCCTCATTGGCGTGGTATCAGAAGATGCCTGTTGGAGCTCCTGGACTCCCAACTCCACCCAGGAGTAAAATGAGTCTCCTTCCCCAGTGGATGTCAATGGAAATCAAATGGACAACCTGGAATTTTACCCTCTTGTGACTGTCATAAGATAGGTAGATAGATAGATAGGTAGATAGATAGATAGACAGACAGATAGATAGCCTGGATCAATCACTAAAAAGTCATACAAAGGGATACAGAAAAGTTCTATACATAAATATAAATGGAATTCTAAATATTTAAAAATACACCACAGGAATGCTGGGGAAAAATACAACTAAAGACATTAAAAGAAATGAAGGCAGAAAATGAAATGAAATATTTAAGCTTTAACATAGAAATAATTGCATTAAATTTAAATGATCTAAATTCACAAACTAAAAAATAGAGACTTGCAAATTGGATTTTTAAAAATGACCTAACTTGATGTTGTCTACAATAAGTTAAAATATCATGATGTGTGTAGTTTGAAAATAAAAGACTATAAAACATACAGAATGCAAATATGAATCAAAATAAAGCAGGAGTTTATACAATAATATAAGATAAAGTAGGCCGGGCGCGGTGGCTCAAGCCTGTAATCCCAGCACTTTGGGAGGCCGAGACGGGCAGGTCACGAGGTCAGGAGATCCAGATCATCCTGGCCAACATGGTGAAATCCCGTCTCTACTAAAAATTACAAAAAAACTAGCCGGGCGAGGTGGCGGGCGCCTGTAATCCCAGCTACTCGGAGGCTGAGGCAGGAGAAAGGCCTAAACTTGGGAGGCGGAGCTTGCAGTGAGCTGAGATCCAGCCACTGCACTCCCGCCTGGGCAACAGAGCGAAACTCCATCTCAAAAAAAAAAAAAAAGGGGCGGAGCAAGATGGCCGAATAGGAACAGCTCCAGTCTCCAACTCCCAGAGCGAGCGACACAGAAGACCGGTGATTTCTGCATTTTCAACTGAGGTACTGGGTTCATCTCACTGGGGAGTGCCGGACGATCGGTGCTGGTCAGCTGCTGCAGCCCGACCAGCGAGAGCTGAAGCAGGGCGAGGCATTGCCTCACCTGGGAAGCGCAAGGGGGAAGGGAATCCCTTTTCCTAGCCAGGGGAACTGAGACACACAACACCTGGAAAATCGGGTAACTCCCACCCCAATACTGCGCTTTAAGCAAACAGGCACACCAGGAGATCATATCCCACACCTGGCCAGGAGGGTCCCACACCCACAGAGCCTCCCTCATTGCTAGCACAGCAGTCTGTGATCTACCGGCAAGGCAGCAGCGAGGCTGGGGGAGGGGCGCCCGCCATTGTTGAGGCTTAAGTAGGTAAACAAAGCTGCTGGGAAGCTCGAACTGGGTGGAGCTCACAGCAGCTCAAGGAAACCTGCCTGTCTCTGTAGACTCCACCTCTGGGGACAGGGCAATAACAAACACAGCCGAAACCTCTGCAGACGCAAACGACTCTGTCTGACACCTTTGAAGAGAGCAGTGGATCTCCCAACACGGAGGTTGAGATCTGAGAAGGGACAGACTCCCTGCTCAAGTGGGTCCCTGACCCCTGAGTAGCCTAACTGGGAGATATCCCCCACCAGGGGCAGTCTGACACCCCACACCTCACAGGGTGGAGTACACCCCTGAGAGGAAGCTTCCAAAGCAAGAATCAGACAGGTACACTCGCTGTTCAGAAATATTCTATCTTCTGCAGCCTCTGCTGCTGATACCCAGGCAAACAGGGTCTGGAGTGGACCTCAAGCAATCTCCAACAGACCTACAGCTGAGGGTCCTGACTGTTAGAAGGAAAACTATCAAACAGGAAGGACACCTACACCAAAACCCCATCAGTACATCACCATCATCAAAGACCAGAGGCAGATAAAACCACAAAGATGGGGAAAAAGCAGGGCAGAAAAGCTGGAAATTCAAAAAATAAGAGCGCATCTCCCCCGGAAAAGGAGCGCAGCTCATCGCCAGCAATGGATCAAAGCTGGATGGAGAATGACTTTGATGAGATGAGAGAAGAAGGCTTCAGTCCATCAAATTTCTCAGAGCTAAAGGAGGAATTACGTACCCAGCGCAAAGAAACTAAAAATCTTGAAAAAAAAAGTGGAAGAATTGATGGCTAGAGTAATGAATGCAGAGAAGGTCATAAACGAAATGAAAGAGATGAAAACCATGACACGAGAAATACGTGACAAATGCACAAGCTTCAGTAACCGACTCGATCAACTGGAAGAAAGAGTATCTGCGATTGAGGATCAAATGAATGAAATGAAGTGAGAAGAGAAACCAAAAGAAAAAAGAAGAAAAAGAAATGAACAAAGCCTGCAAGAAGTATGGGATTATGTAAAAAGACCAAATCTACGTCTGATTGGGGTGCCTGAAAGTGAGGTGGAAAATGGAACCAAGTTGGAAAACACTCTTCAGGATATCATCCAGGAGAACTTCCCCAACCTAGTAGGGCAGGCCAACATTCAAATCCAGGAAATACAGAGAATGCCACAAAGATACTCCTCGAGAAGAGCAACTCCAAGACACATAATTGCCAGATTCACCAAAGTTGAAATGAAGGAAAAAATCTTAAGGGCAGCCAGAGAGAAAGGTCAGGTTACCCACAAAGGGAAGCCCATCAGACTAACAGCAGATCTCTCGGCAGAAACTCTACAAGCCAGAAGAGAGTGGGGGCCAATATTCAACATTCTTAAAGAAAAGAATTTTCAACCCAGAATTTCATATCCAGCCAAACTAAGTTTCATAAGTGAAGGAGAAATAAAATCCTTTACAGATAAGCAAATGCTTAGAGATTTTGTCACCACTAGGCCTGCCTTACAAGAGACCCTGAAGGAAGCACTCAACATGGAAAGGAACAACCGGTACCAGCCATTGCAAAAACATGCCAAAATGTAAAGACCATCGAGGCTAGGAAGAAACTGCATCAACTAACGAGCAAAATAACCAGTTAATGTCATAATGGCAGGATCAAGTTCACACATAACAATCTTAACCTTAAATGTAAATGGACTAAATGCTCCAATTAAAAGACACAGACTGGCAAACTGGATAAAGAGTCAAGACCCATCAGTCTGCTGTATTCAGGAGACCCATCTCACACGCAGAGACACACATAGGCTCAAAATAAAGGGATGGAGGAAGATTTACCAAGCAAATGGAGAACAAAAAAAAGCGGGGGTTGCAATACTAGTCTCTGATAAAACAGACTTTAAACCATCAAAGATCAAAAGAGACAAAGAAGGCCATTACATAATGGTAAAGGGATCAATTCAACAGGAAGAACTAACTATCCTAAATATATATGCACCCAATACAGGAGCACCCAGATTCATAAAGCAAGTCCTTAGAGACTTACAAAGAGACTTAGACTCCCATACAATAATAATGGGAGACTTCAACACTCCACTGTCAACATTAGACAGATCAACGAGACAGAAAGTTAACAAGGATATCCAGGAATTGAACTCATCTCTGCAGCAAGCAGACCTAATAGACATCTATAGAACTCTCCACCCCAAATCAACAGAATATACATTCTTCTCAGCACCACATCGTACTTACTCCAAAATCGACCATGTAATTGGAAGTAAAGCACTCCTCAGCAAATGTAAAAGAACAGAAATTATAACAAACTGTCTCTCAGACCACAGTGCAATCAAACTAGAACTCAGGACTAAGAAACTCAATCAAAACCGCTCAACTACATGGAAACTGAACAACCTGCTCCTGAATGACTACTGGGTACATAACGAAATGAAGGCAGAAATAAAGATGTTCTTTGAAACCAATGAGAACAAAGATGCAACATAGCAGAATCTCTGGGACACATTTAAAGCAGTGTGTAGAGGGAAATTTATAGCACTAAATGCCCACAAGAGAAAGCAGGAAAGATCTAAAATTGACACTCTAACATCACAATTAAAAGAACTAGAGAAGCAAGAGCAAACAAATTCGAAAGCTAGCAGAAGGCTAGAAATAACTAAGATCAGAGCAGAACTGAAGGAGATAGAGACACAAAAAAACTCTCCAAAAAATCAATGAATCCAGGAGTTGGTTTTTTGAAAAGATCAACAAAATTGACAGACCACTAGCAAGACTAATAAAGAAGAAAAGAGAGAAGAATCAAATCGACGCAATTAAAAATGATAAAGGGGATATCACCACCGACCCCACAGAAATACAAACTACCATCAGAGAATACTATAAACACCTCTACGCAAATAAACTGGAAAATCTAGAAGAAATGGATAATTTCCTGGACACTTACACTCTTCCAAGACTAAACCAGGAAGAAGTTGAATCCCTGAATAGACCAACAGCAGGCTCTGAAATTGAGGCAATAATTAATAGCCTACCAACCAAAAAAAGTCCAGGACCAGATGGATTCACAGCTGAATTCTACCAGAGGTACAAGGAGGAGTTGGTACCATTCCTTCTGAAACTATTCCAATCAATAGAAAAAGAGGGAATCCTCCCTAACTCATTTTATGAGGCCAACATCATCCTGATACCAAAGCCTGGCAGAGACACAACAAAAAAAGAGAATTTTAGACCAATATCCCTGATGAACATCGATGCAAAAATCCTCAATAAAATACTGGCAAACTGCATTCAGCAACACATCAAAAAGCTTATCCACCATGATCAAGTGGGCTTCATCCCTGGATGCAAGGCTGGTTCAACATTCGCAAATCAATAAACATAATCCAGCATATAAACAGAACCAAAGACAAGAACCACATGATTCTCTCAATTGATGCAGAAAAGGCTTTTGACAAAATTCAACAGCCCTTCATGCTAAAAACGCTCAATAAATTCGGTATTGATGGAACGTACCTCAAAATAATAAGAGCTATTTATGACAAACCCACAGCCAATATCATACTGAATGGGCAAAAACTGGAAACATTCCCTTTGAAAACTGGCACAAGACAGGGATGCCCTCTCTCACCACTCCTATTCAACATAGTGTTGGAAGTTCTGGCTAGGGCAATTAGGCAAGAGAAAGAAATCAAGGGTATTCAGTTAGGAAAAGAAGAAGTCAAACTGTCCCTGTTTGCAGATGACATGATTGTATATTTAGAAAACCCCATTGTCTCAGCCCAAAATCTCCTTAAGCTGATAAGCAACTTCAGCAAAGTCTCAGGATACAAAATTAATGTGCAAAAATCACAAGCATTCTTATACACCAGTAACAGACAAACAGAGAGCCAAATCAGGAATGAACTTCCATTCACAATTGCTTCAAAGAGAATAAAATACCTAGGAATCCAACTTACAAGGGATGTAAAGGACCTCTTCAAGGAGAACTACAAACCACTGCTCAGTGAAATAAAAGAGGACACAAACAAATGGAAGAACATACCATGCTCATGGATAGGAAGAATCAATATCGTGAAAATGGCCATACTGCCCAAGGTAAATTATAGATTCAATGCCATCCCCATCAAGCTACCAATGAGTTTCTTCACAGAATTGGAAAAAACTGCTTTAAAGTTCATATGGAACCAAAAAAGAGCCCGCATCTCCAAGACAATCCTAAGTCAAAAGAACAAAGCTGGAGGCATCACGCTACCTGACTTCAAACTATACTACAAGGCTACAGTAACCAAAACAGCATGGTACTGGTACCAAAACAGAGATATAGACCAATGGAACAGAACAGAGTCCTCAGAAATAATACCACACATCTACAGCCATCTGATCTTTGACAAACCTGAGAGAAACAAGAAATGGGGAAAGGATTCCCTATTTAATAAATGGTGCTGGGAAAATTGGCTAGCCATAAGTAGAAAGCTGAAACTGGATCCTTTCCTTACTCCTTATACGAAAATTAATTGAAGATAGATTAGAGACTTAAATGTTAGACCTAATACCATAAAAATCCTAGAGGAAAACCTAGGTAATATCATTCAGGACATAGGCATGGGCAAAGACTTCATGTCTAAAACACCAAAAGCAACGGCAGCAAAAGCCAAAATTGACAAATGGGATCTCATTAAATTAAAGAGCTTCTGCACAGCAAAAGAAACTACCATCAGAGTGAACAGGCAACCTACAGAATGGGAGAAAATTTTTGCAATCTACTCATCTGACAAAGGGCTAATATCCAGAACCTACAAAGAACTCAAACAAATTTACAAGGAAAAAACAAACAACCCCATCAAAAAGTGGGCAAAGGATATGAACAGACATTTCTCAAAAGAAGACATTCATACAGCCAAGAGACACATGAAAAAATGCTCATCATCACTGGCCATCAGAGAAATGCAAATCAAAACCACAATGAGATACCATCTCACACCAGTTAGAATGGCGATCATTAAAAAGTCAGGAAACAACAGGTGCTGGAGAGGATGTGGAGAAATAGGAACACTTTTACACTGTTGGTGGGATTGTAAACTAGTTCAACCATTATGGAAAACAGTATCGCGATTCCTCAAGGATCTAGAACTAGATGTACCATATGACCCAGCCATCCCATTACTGGGTATATACTCAAAGGATTATAAATTATGCTGCTATAAAGACACATGCACACGTATGTTTATTGCAGCACTATTCACAATAGCAAAGACTTGGAATCAACCCAAATGTCCATCAGTAACAGATTGGATTAAGAAAATGTGGCACATATACACCATGGAATACTATGCAGCCATCAAAAAGGATGAGTTTGCGTCCTTTGTAGGGACATGGATGCAGCTGGAAACCATCATTCTTAGCAAACTATCACAAGAACAGAAAACCAAACACCGCATGTTCTCACTCATAGGTGGGAACTGAACAATAAGATCACTTGGACTCAGGAAGGGGAACATCACACACAGGGGCCTATCATGGGGAGGGGGGAGGGGGGAGGATTGCATTGGGAGTTATACCTGATGTAAATGATGAGTTGATGTGTGCAGCACACCAACATGGCACAAGTATACATATGTAACAAACCTGCACGTTATGCACATGTACCCTACAACTTAAAGTATAATAATAATAAATAAATTAAAAAAAAAGAGATAAAGTAGACTTCAGAGCAAAGGAAATTACAGGGGACAAAGTGGGACACTATATAATAATAACAAGGTAAATTATATCAAGGAGACATTGCAATTCTGAATGTGTATACATCAGGTATCACAGAACTACAAAACATGAGAAGCAACAACTAAAAATTCTGAAAAGAAAAATAAGAAAATCCAAAATTATATTTGGAGATTTCATCACCCTTCTCTCAACAACTCCTATAGTTATTACATAGAAGAATATTAGTCATATAGAAGAACCCCAAAACACCCTTAATCAATAAGGTCTAATTGACTAATAGAAGGCACAACCCAACAAAAATAAAATACACACTTTTCAAGTGCTCATGGAACACACGAAAAGATAGAGTAAATCCTGGACCATAAGACAAACCTCAATAAATTCTAAAAATCTAAATCATACAGAATATGTTCCTGACCACTATTGCATCAAAGCAGAAACCAATAACAGAAAGATGCCAGAAAAATCTCCACACACTTAGAGGTTATGCAAGACACTTCTAATAATCCATGGGTCAAAGAGGGAGTCTTTTTCAGTTTTTACAGATTTCAGGGTATAAGTGCAGCTTCATTACACACATATGTTGTGTGGTGGTGAAGTCTGGGCTTTGAGTGTACCTGTCACTCAAATAGTGAACATTGTACCCAACAGGTGATTTTTCAACCCTCACCCGTCTTCCACCCTCCTACCTTTTAGAGTTTTCATTGTCTATTATTCCACTCTCTATTGCCATGGGTGCCCACTGTTTAACACCCACTTACAAGTTATATCATGTGGTATTTGACTTTCTGTTTGAGTTATTTCACTTAGAATAATGGCCTGTAGTTCCATTTATGTTACTACAAAAGACATGATTTTATTCTTTTTTATGGCTGAGTAGTATTCTATGGTACACATGCACACATAGGGTTAGGGTTAGGATTAAGGTCAGGGGTTAAGGATGTTAGGGGTTAGGGCTGTTATATATATATGTGTATATATACACACACACATAGAAACATATAGATGTACATATATACACACACATATACACATCTATTTGATAAAAATTATGTTAATTTTGTAAATTATGTTTTTACATCTATATGTTTATATATGTGTGCATATATGTGTATGTAAACATATAAATGTATATATGTGTGTATATATAAACATATAGATGTACATATATACACACATACATAATCTATGTTTATATATATATGTGTGTGTGTGTGTATATATATATATATATGGAACAACCCTAACCCTAACTCCTAACCTCCTTAACCCCTAACCCTAACCATATGTGTGCACACGTGCACACACACACACACACACATATGTATATAAAACTTTATTAAAGAAGTCATAGGGAATAAAATGAAATTAGACTCTAGTTTCTGGTCTGGCATGTGAGGAGCCTAGAAGTTGTCATTCATCTTAACAAATAAAACGTTGAACAAACTGAAAATCAACAGTTCTTCTTAGATATGACAGATAAGTGAAGTTACTGGGCAAACCACTGACCCCAAAATTGGTGAGACAAATAGGCAGATACAGAGAATCACAACTTACTGGAGCAGAATTCCATGAGCAGAAACCTCCATGGGAACCAGTACCAAGGCAGGAAAACCTAAATTGTAACTGATGAATTGCTGGAGGCTCAGTGTAGACAAGTCAGAAAGTTCGAAACTCCAGCATGAGCAATCATGGAGGGGGTGATACTTTTGTGAATTTTACTCCCAGAGGCTGTATCAGATTCTCACTGTGAATATTGGAGAAAAACTCCCTCACGCTCTTGACAGGAAGAGTGGAAAAGTAACCATTTTTAAGAAACATTAGAACATTCTGTTAAGAAAGCCTGCTCTTAAGAACAAATATTTTACCAGAGCCTAGCCTATTGGGATTTTACCATGACCTACCTATCCTAGGGCAAAAATAAACAACAATTATAACCAAATACAGTCCCCTTTAGCCATTCTGTCCTGCCTAAGGTAGAGGAAAAACTGATAAACACTTGTAAAGTTCACAGGCCATGGCAAAGGTTCACTAAAAGACTGAGATCTCATCATAGGACTATAGGATGCTTTACCTTCCTCCTAACCTTAACACTACATCACCAAATGCCTAGTTCTTTCAGTTCTTTTAACCCAGTACATCATGTTTAACTTTTAATAAAAAATGACAAGGCATACCAAAAGGCAAAAAACAAACAAAAACAAAACAACAAAAGAATTTGAAGAGACAGAGCAAGCATCAGAACTACATTCATACATGACAGGGATGTTAGAATTGTCAGACCAGGAATTGGAAAAAACTATGATTAACATGCTAAGGGCACTAATGGAAAAAGTAGACAACATGCAAGAACAGAATGGTAATGTAAACAGAGGCATGAACATTCTAAGAAAGGATCAAAAACAAATGCTAGAGACCAAAAACAGTAACTGAAGTGAAGAATGCTTTTGATGGTCTCATTAGCAGACTGGACATGACTGTGGAAAGAATTTCTGAACTTAATGATATATCAATAGAAACTTCCAAAACTGGAGAGCATAAAACAAAAATACTGATTAAAAATGGAACATAATATACAAAAACTGTGGGATAAATATAACAGATGCAACATATGTCCAATGGGAATACCACCAGAAAGAGAAAAAAAAGGAAAATAGAACAGAAGAAATATTCAAAACCATAATAACTGAGAATTTTCCCTAAATTAATGTAATATATCAAACCACAGATCCACAATGCTTGGAGTATGCCAAGCAGGATAAATGCAAAACAAACAATAAAAAACGACACCTAGGCATATCATACTCAACTGCAAAAATCAATGATAAAGAAAAAGAATTCAAAGAAGCCAGAGGGGAAAAACAAATACCTTAATTACAGAGGAGCAGCAGTAAGAATTAAATCTGACTTTTCCTCAGAAACCATGCAAGCAAGAAGGCAGTAGAATGAAATATTTAAAGTGTTGAGAGGAAAAAACAAACAATACCAACCCACAATTCTGTACTCAGTGAAATTATCCTTCAAATGTGAAGGACAAATAGACTTTTTCAGACAAAAATTGAAGGGATGTGTTGCCAGTAGAACTGCCTTGCAGGGAATGTTGAAAAGTCCTTCAGATACAAGGGAAATCATATAGGTCAGAAATGCAGAGCTACATAAAGAAAGGAAGAGTATTAGAGAAAGAATATTGAAGGTAAAAGTACATTGAACAGTACAAAAGGAATAAAATGCCAAATTTGTGGGATGCAGATAAAGTAGTGTTGACAGCAAAATGTATCATAATGAGTACATTAGAAAACAGGAAACTCTCAAATAAATAATCTAAACTCCCACCTTAAGAAACTAGACAAAAGCTGGACATGGTGGCTGGTGAGCACTTGCAGTTCTAGCTACTCAGGAGGCTGAGATGGGAGAATTGCTTGAGCCCAGGAGTTCAAGCCTACAGTGAACTATGATCACGTTACTGTGACAGAGTGAGATCCTATCTCTAAAAAAAGAAGATAGTGAAAAAAATGGAAACTAGAAAAAGACGACAAAATAAACACAAAGCAAACAGAAGGAAGGAAATAACTAAGGCATGAACAAAAATGAATGAAACAGAAAAAAAAAAGAAAACATTTACTTTAGCTTCTGCAAAATTAAACACTTAGGTATAAATTTAATGAACTAGGCACAAGGTCTGCATGAAGAAAACTACAAAACTCTGATAAAAGAAATCAAACATCTAAATAAATGGAGAGATATTCCATGGACATGGATAGAACAACTCAATTATATCAAGGTTTCAGTTCTTTTCCAACTTGATCTATAGATTCAATGCAATCCCAATCAAAACCCCAGAAGTTACTTTTCTTCTGTGGATTGTGGTTTTTATTACCATTTCTAAGAATTCTTCACTAATCCTGAAGCCCCAAAGATTCTCCTCTATGCCCTCTTGTAAAAGTTTTAAAGTTTTATTTTTTATATTTAAATCTATGAAGCATTTTGAGTTCATTTTTGTATAAGGTGTGAGATTTAGGACAGGGTCTGTTTTTGTTTTCCTATGAATATCCAGTCGCTCCAGCATTGTTTCTTGAAAAAAATACCCTTCCCCTATTAAATTCTTTTTGTACCTTTGTCAAAAGTCAGCTAAGCTGGTCATACTAGTGTAAGACTATTTCTGGGTTCTCTATTCTGTTTCAGTGATCTGTGGCTAGCCCTCTGCTAATAGCACACACTGTTGATTACTGTAAGTATATAATGTCTTGAAATTAGGTAGATATATTCTTTCCACTTTATTCTTTTTTATTCAATACTGTTTTAGCCATACTCACTCATTTTATTTTCATATGAATTTTAGAATTGTCTCATATGTATCTACAAAAATCTTGCTGGAATTTGATAAAAATTATGTTAAACTATGTATAATGTAATGTGATCATAGTTCACTGCAGCCTTGAACTCCTGGGTTCCAGCAATCCTCCCACCTCAGTTTCCCGAATATATGCAACTACAGGTGCTCACCAGTCACCAGGCCCATGTTAAACTGTGTTTAACAATTAGATGTTTGCCAAGTTTACCAATCTTTTCAGTGAACCCATTGTTTATTATTTTAAATTAATATCCTTTATTTTTTTGAGCAGTGTTAAGTTTGTGCTGCAAAAGACTAAACAGGACAGAAATTCAAGCTACAGACTGGGGGCAAATATTTGCAAACCACATATATGACATATAACTCATATTTAGAATATATAAAGAACTTCTCAAAACTCAACACTGAAAACAAACAAGCACTTCAATTAGAAAATTAAGAGACATTTCACTGAAAAGGATGGCAAATATATGGATGACAAATAAGCACATGGAAATATGGTCAACATTAAGAACTTGTTGAGCTGTTGCTACATACACCTATGAGAACAGCTAAAAGTTTTTAGAAAATACTGACAATACTAAATGATAGCAAGAATGCTAAGAAACTGGATCTCTCATATATTGCTGATAAGAATGTAAAATGGAACAGTTTCTCTGGAAAACAATTTGACAGTTTCTTATAAAACTTAACATATAGCCATATGATCCATAATTTGCATCCTTGTGCCTATATCCTAGAAAAATAAAAACCATGTCTACATAAAACCTGCAAGTTACTGTTCACAATGGCTTTATATATAATAAGCAAAAAATTTGAAGCAATGCAAGCATCCTTCAACAGGTAAATGGTTAAACAAACATGGGTAAACATATATCATGGAATACTGCTTAGCAATAAAAATGAATGGGCTCGATACACACAACTTGAATGAATCTCCAGGGAATTGTGCTGAATTGAAAAAGTTGATTTCAAAAGGTCACATGCTGCATGATTCCATTTATATAATATTCTTGAAAAACCACAGTTATGGAGACAGAAAACAGATTAGGGATAGTGGGAAGGAGAGGAAGAGGAATGGTGTTGTAAAGGGACATAGAACTATACACACATATTGTACAGTATCAATTTCCTTTTTATGATATTTTGCTATAGTTATGTAAGATGGAAGTTGGAGAAGATGGAGTGAAGAATAAACAAGACTTATCTTTGAAACTTCCCATGACTCTAAAATTATTTCATTACAAAATGTCTTCAAAATTGGTTGTAAATTTAGTAAAATGAAATTTCAGAGTGCTTGAAATGCCAAGGTAATAATATGGAGCCAAACAAAATTAACAGAGGGCACATTTTTGCATAGGAAGGACAAGATTAGAAATAGGATATGAATTAGAGTTATAGCTGTTTGAAAAAGAACCAGTTTATTTTTCTTTTGAAAGATTTGGTGAATCGTTTTCTTGAGAAACAAAACAAAAACAGAAAAAAGTCATCCTCATTAGACTACATGTTGCTTAAAAGTATGAATATTTATATAAATACCTTCTTTCTGCTAATAAATATTTTAAAGTAAAAGTAATAACTATTAACATTTTGAGGTGATTGACATGCTGACCATCATGAGTCTATCATTATAAAATCTGTACATGTATTGAAACCTCACACTGTCACACTGTACCCCATAACCATGTACAATTATTATGTGTCAATTATAAATAAAATAAATAAGTTATAAAAATATAAAACATAATTATTTTTATTTTAGCATATTGACATAAACGTTTTTCTCTTTCTATGTACCCATTTATTCCTTTAAATCCTATTTTATGCAGCATTCATTCATTATTTTACTGGCCAGAACTGCTAAGTTCTCTATGCTTACAAAAATTCCTCCTATATTTCTCTTATAAAGACTTGGATTGGGAATCGAAGAAGGAAATATCGTTTAATGGGGATTGAAGTTCCACCTCCAAGAGGAGGCCCTGCTGATTTCTCTGAGCAGCCTGAGTCTGGTTCTTTATCTGCACTCACACCAGGAGAGGAAGCTGGGCCTGAAGTAGGAGAGGATAATGACAGAAATGATGAAGTATCCATCTGTTTGTCTGAAGGAAGCTCTCAAGGTACTTTATATGCTGAATCTTCTAATAATAGCATTTGTAAATTTGATGCATTTTTTACTTGCTTTTCAGCTTACTGCACTTCAAGTCTAGAGTCTTCAAAACATTTGGCCAAGTATTTGAAAAGAATAGATTTATTTTTAATACCTCCACCTAAACAATCTCCCACATCGTCATCACAAGGAACATTCATCTACAACAATAATAATCTCTTACATTTATAAATGTTATTACAATTCATACATTACAATTAAGTAAATGATTTTTATTTTATTGGAATTCTAGTCAGTTTAGGTCAGAGCATTATAAACACACTATAATGAAAGAGTATGGCATAATATAACAAATACCAGGCTAGTAGTCAGGAAATCTGGATGCAACTCCTAGCTTTTCATGCGATTTTTCATGAGACTTTCATGCAAAGTATTTAATTGGGCTTTAGTTTCCTCATCTGCTAAAGATAATTAGTCTGGATTATCTTTATGATACCTCTCAATGTTTCTCTAAAAGAGAATTCAAATAATATCATGTAATGGCACTATCTGTTCATGAGAAGTATGTTTCATTTGTCCTCAAGCATAGATATGATTCTCTTCTGACATATTTTTATTAACACTTTTATTGAGATTTAATTTACACATCATAAAATTCATCCATTGTAAGGCCATGTGAGGTGACTAATGCCTCTAATCCCAGAACTTTGGAAGACTGTTATGGAATGATTGCTTGAACTCAGGAGTTCGAAATCAGCCAGGGCAACATTATGAGACCTCATCTCTACAAAAAGTGGTTTTTGGTTTGTTCGTTTGTTTGTTTTTGTTTTTGTTGTTGTTGTTTTAATTAGCTACAGTCCCAGCTACTCAGGAGTCTAAGGTGAGAGGATCACTTGAGCCCTGGAGTTTGAGGCTGCAGGGAGCTCAAGTGATTGTGCCACTGTACTCCAACCTGGATGACAGAGTGACACCCTGTCTCAAAATATAATCATTCATTTTAAATATATAATTCAATGATTTTTAGTAAATTTTATGCAATTCTACAACCATCATCATCACTGAAATCTGAATTTATATCACTTTCATCACTCCAATAATTCCCTTTAGCCCCTTTGCAGTCACTCCCTCTCCCCACTCTAAACTTTAGGAAGTCACTGATCTGCTTTATGATGATATAAATTTGTCTTTTCTGGGCATTTTCTATAAATTGAATCATACAATATATAGGATTTTGTATCCGTGATTGAGAAACAAAAAGGATCATGACGTTTCTCATTTTGCTTTTGGTTTCATTGAGCTCTGTTTAGAATACTTACAATATATTTTCCAGTTTATTTTTTGCCTTTTAATTTTGCTTATGATGTTTTCCGATGTCAGATTTTCTTTTGTAATTTTTAAGTTTTCAAATCTACCAATACTTTCCTTTATGGTTTCTGACTTTGGGTCATAATTACAGTCTTTCCTTGTACTACAATCATGTAAATATACCCCTACATTTGCCTCTAGTATCCTTATAGTTTAATTTGTACAACTTGATATTTATTTCACCTAGAATTAATTTTGCTTTAAGATGTGTGAATACATCCAATTTTATTTTTCCAAATGGTTAACTAATAGTCCCTACACCATCTGTTGAATAACTCATCTTTTACCAGTGAGTTGGAATGTAGCTTTTTATTAAATACACACACACACACTCTCTCACACACACACATATACACACACATGCAGGCATACACATATACACATGTGGGTCAAATGTGAGACTTCTTATTGTTACACTGATCTGATGGTTTACAACTCTGGCTTTATAAAATGTCTTAATATCCGGTAGGGCAATCATTCTTCTTTGCTTTGTAGTAGATTGATTATTGAATTGTTTAGTCATACAATTTGAACTGTTTAAGCGTGCCTTTTCCAAATCTCCTTCCCCAAAATTCATTCGAGATTTTTCTTGGCATTGTATTAAACTTAGAGAATACTGTAGGAAGATGAATTCAGCTTTGCATGTATTGAATTTTATATAGTGTTTGGACATCCATGTAGAGCTGTCCAAGCAGGTCTTTGGATAATATGAGTGTGAAACTCAGATGAGGGCTTAAGACATAAGAAGAAATATGGAAGTCACCCACATTGAGGCAAAAAATATCTAACCATGAAAATTGAAGATTTAGTTAAGTGAAAAAATGAAAAACAAGAAAGGACAATGAACAAAGACTGTGTATTGATAAATGTCCAGATTTGGGCGTTGGAGGAGAAAAGGGAGCCACTGAAAGAACATCCAGAAACAGAAGAAGCAGGACAGTATGCTTTTCCTAAAACCAAGGAAAGAGTCAGGTGCAGTGGCATGCCTGTAGTCTCAGCTACTTGGAAAGCTGAGGCGAAAAAGATCCCTTGAGGTTGGGAGTTTGACACTTCCGTGTGTTCTGATTGCACCTGTGAATAGCCACTATACTCCAGCCTGGGCAACATAGTGACTTCTGTCTCTAAAATTAAGAAAAATAAATAAATAAAGAGATTTCAGAAGGAAGAGGTGCCATTATTTCAGTAGTTAAGTGAAAAAATGAAAAAAGTCTCATGGTCTCATAGAAGTTAGGTAGAAAAAGGGATGAGAAAGCCATTGAATTTGGTGCTTTAGAAATTCTTTTAAAAAAGCAATTAACTGCATGGGAAGAGGAGAGGCAAACAGATTGCAGTAGGTTGAGTAATGAAAGGGAAAGCAAATCTACTAGTATTAAGAGGGCCATGTATTTAAAGATCAGGTATTTGAAAGGTTATCAATGTGAATATTCAAGTTTCTCTCTCTCTCTCTCTCTCTCTCTCTCTCTCTCTCTCTCTCTCTCTTCTCTTTATCTCTCTCTCCTAACATTTGTTATTCATATTGAAGATGATACAAGAGAATTGAGTGTACAGGAAAATAGTGAGGCAGATTTTAAAATTATCAAGAAAAAAAGAAACATTGCACCATTTCCAAGCCCTTTATTTCTAATATAATTGGTCCTTTAAACCATTTCTGTCATTTGTTAGTGTTTACTAAATTGCATGTGCCTGGAGATACTTGGATATTCCCAGTGACTCATGACTGGTGTTTTAGAGCCTGCTGAATAGTGGCTAGTTGAAGGAGAGTGGGGAAGTAGAGATTTGTGTGTTTCTGTGCTTGAGTGGGTAAGCTGAGAGAAAATATTCAGAGAAAGTACAGAAGACCCTAAGTGAAATTTCATTTCCCAACTCCCACTTCTCCACCTGAAAGATAATTTTAAAAAATAAGTAGTTGAAGAAAAAAAGTGAAAGTTAATTTTAAAGACCACTTAATGGTCCACTCTGAATGGACCACTGCTCCTACACTGACATTCTTTGTCATGGTGTGTTCTTTAAATCGTTGGCACAGTAATCAAGACACAACGATAAAAAGAAGAAAGAGAATTTAATATATGAATCAAAAAACACTTGATCAGAAGTGTGACTGCCTAGAATTTTTTATCAGTGGTTTATTTTTCACAGCTGCATGGTAACCTTTTCATTCTCACAGAAATTGCAAGAGAAAAGCAAAAAATCTTTTTCAGATACCGAAAAGAGCCCTTTTTGGTACAGTTTCCTACTAGTTATGTCCTATTCTTTTCCTCATTTTGCTAGTGGGGAATACTAATCCGATTCATTTGATTAAGTGAATCATATCATCTGGCCTAAACTAATATCATGCCTTTAAATTATGCTAACCATTTTCCTTCCAGTTTATGAAAATGTATTTAAATATATTTCTACTTTGAAATTTCCATTAATTACATCTAAGAAATATAAAGAAAAAATAATTTTTAGATTATTATAAAATTAAGTGCCCATAGTACTTCAAAAACCTAACAACTGAAATTCAGACTGCTTATAATAGGGCTATTGATTCAGTAGCATTAGAGTCTTCTGCATATCTAAGAAGGGAAAGATTTCTTTAAATTAGGGTTACGTATTATGTATTAAAAATCAATTGAAAATCCCATTAAAATATTCTAGAAAAATCTGTATAAGTAAAAATTAAGATTTTTTTTTTTTTTTTTTTTTTTTTTTTATTGCAGTAAAAGGCAGCTTTAGTAAGAGTCAAAAAAAGTGCTGCTGGTCTTTTAGCAGTTTCAGTTCCATTCATTTGTTTCTGAGAGGGTAGATACTTCCTAATACGTATTAGAGCTTCTGACTTACCTCTAACTTCCGCCTTCCACCTCCCACCTTCCCTTTCCCTGTGTAGTGGTGAAGAGAAAAGAAGTGTTGTTAGGAAAGATTAAAAACAAAAACAAAAACAAAAAAACCCTGCCTGAGCTCACCCCTCCCACAACTGCAAACTCTAGCAAAAGTAATAGCTAGATGACTGAGCTCCTTAATTTCTGTATCTACAGTTAATAGACTGTGAAAAATAAATTTGTGTTTGAACAATTTTAAAGATTTTTACTATCCCGAGAAGCAAAATTTTTAAAGATGAGAACAATTAACATCTATGTCATTGAATTTTACATCAAAGCCTCTTTTTTTTCCGGCTGTATCTATTATATGGGTATGCACATGAAAGATAATTCTACATGCAGTTACTTAGTGCGAGTATATAGAACCACCACATAGAGCGCCCTCTAGAGCTTTAACTGGTAATAATTCCACTTTATTATCCAATTAGCAAAGTTGCTTTTCTTGGGGAATTACCAGGCACATAGATAGTGTTTAGATTTCAAACATTCACAAATATTGAAGCTTCTGTAAGCGAAAGAAAACGTTTTTTATTCAACTGTATCACTTCACATCCTTTTATTTTAGAAATCCTCAATATAGTTTTAATTTAAATCTTCCAAAATAACCAAACCATGTACAAAATATGTTGCCAGTAAAGCAGAACTGTACAAAGTTATGAGAAAAGGAGAATAGGAATATAAGGCAAACCTATAAAGAATGTTACGTTGTTGATGAGCAATATAAACTCTCTTCTGAGGCCACTAGTGCTAATACTGTCTGATGACACTTCTTCCCTTCCTTCATTACATTTTGTTGCTGATTACATAGAAATTGAAATGTCTGTGATTTGAAATGTCTAAATAATGAGTAGGTAAAGGCTCCTCTGTCTATGAACCATTCTTTTAAAAAAAATAAATTGACCTGTTTTTAAGATTTCACATATAAGTGAGATCATGCAATATTTTCTTTCTGTGTTCAGTTATTTCACTTAGCATAATGTCCTGCAGGTCTGTATTAGTTTGTTCTAGCACTGCTATAAGGAAATACCTGAGACTGGGTAATTTATAAAGAAAAGAGGTTTAATTGGCTCACAGTTCCGCAGACTGTAAAGGAAGCATGTTGCTGGCTTCTTCTCAGGGAGGCCTCAGGAATTTACAATCATGGCAGAAGGTGAAAGGGAAGCAGGCAGGTCTTACGTGGCTGGAACAGGAGGAAGAGGGGTGAGGTGCTACCCACTTTCAACACCAGATCTCTTGAGAACTCACTCACTCTTACAAGAACAGCACCAAAGGGGAAATCTACCCCAACGATCCAATCACCTCCCACCAGGCTCCAGCTGCAATATTGGGGATTGCAATTTGACGTGAGATTTGGGAGCAGACACAGACCTAAACCATATCAGGGTCTGTCCATGTTGTGGCAAATGGCGGGGAAGGTGGGGGGAAACAGTCAAATATATACAGATACAGAAAAAAAAAAAAAGAGGTTACCAGGATCAGAATATGAGGGAGAGGAAATAGGGAAATGCAGGTCAAGTGATAAAAAGTAGCAAATATGTAGTATGAGCAAGTCAAAAGATTTAATATGCAACATGAGGATTACTATTAATAAATGTAATCTATTCAAGATTTTTGCTAAAGGAATATATTATAGCTGCTCGTGGGTGGGGATGGGTAACTATGTGAGATAATGGATATGTTAACTTGTTTCATTACAGAAACAATTTATATGTATATGTGTATGTGTGTATCTTATAACATCATGTTGTATATCTCAAATATACCCCCAAAAAATTAATTTTTAAAAAATATAGCAGAGGAGACAAAAACATTTAAATTGTGTTTGTAGCGGACTTTGCATCAAAATTCTGGTGAGAGTTTTCTGAATATCTTAAACTTGAATTCTCTATATAGTCATATGTGAGTTCCTGGATCAAACACATTTTCCTCTTAATAATTCCCCCATGCTCATACAAGGCACCCTTATATTTCTTTCCATGAAAAGGAATAGACTTAGAAAAATTTGTGAGGGCTAATAAATATTTTTGTTCTGCTACCTAAGGTGAAGTAAAATGTCCGTTACCATGAGATCAAGAAATTCTACTAGTATTTATTCAAATAATCTCCATGACATGTCTGTGCCAAAAGAAAAAAGATAGAGAGAGAAGAACATTGCTACCTTGTTTTTTTAAGGGGCTGGTGGAGGGTAATCTGAAACAGAAGGGATTATACATGCAGACACCCTGTGCCTTGAACCAATCAGTTCCCCTAGCTCAGCCTAGAGAGTTTTTTAGTAGTCTGATTTCTCTGAATTAATTTATTTCTTTTACTTATTTTCTCATTTCTAGAATATTGAATTTTGATCAGAAAAGAGATACATGTTCATTTTAGAAAGTACTGGGAAATACAATAAAAAATAGAAACAACCCTATTCCTCAATGATAACCCTTCTGAAAATAAGGATGAGGGGATATTTTTGCCACTCTTTTCTCTTAGCATATATACAGAAGTGTGTTTGTACACACATACATTCACAAAACTGGAAATGCTCTGGATTTATGGTTTTATATCATAGATTTGAAAATTATGTTATCACTTTTTCCTTATTTGAATGAGAAACAAATGTTCATTGTAGAAAAATATTTAAACACATATAAGCAAAAAGAAAACAGAAAAATTAAAAATTACCCATAATTCCATCTAGAAATAGTAATGGCAATGTCTTGGTGGAAACAGTCCTAGTGTTTCTCCATGAAAATTTACATATTTGTATAATAAATTTATTTAAATTATATAGTAAAGTTTATATATTTTAAAATAAAATTAATATTATATGTATCCACAAAATAGGTTTTGTTACCTTCATTTTTTTCACTTGCCAGTAAACCATGAATATTTTCCTTATCACTACCGTTCTTCTACTTCAATTTTGGTGGCTTCATAATATTTATTATAGAGATAGATTCTAAATTTCTCTATTCCTCAATTGTTAAGGATACAGTTTTTGTCCATTTTTTCAATTACAAATAGGACAGTGGTGACCATCCTTGTATTTGCCCCCATCTCTACTTATTTCTTTAGAATACACCGTTTGAAGTAGAATTGTTCATCAAATGTGTGAAATGAATTTGCCATTTGTGTCTTTTTATAATAGAGAAATTATTTAAATGATCTTGAAAATAGTATTCTCAAGAAAGTTTTGCGAAATGAAAAACGAAATTATGGCTTCTTTTTTTCTATAGAAGAGCCCAATGAAGTTGTTCCGAATGAGGCAAGGGCTCATAAGGAAGAGGACCACCATGCAGTATCCACAGATAATGTGGTATGTACAGTTTGAAATTCTTTTCTCATTACATGGTTGATTTCAAGTCCAAGTATCCAGTTGGTGAAAATATTCTCATTTTCAGAATAAAGTCTTGCTCCACTTCACAAACCAAAACAGAACTATTTCCAGTGAAATTACATATCTTTGAGGGCTTAGTAAATAAAATTTAAAATGTTGTCATTTGTATCACTAATTTTTTGATTGAGGAGATTTGCAAATATAAAAACCCAATACTTGGTACATATAGGACATTTTATATATAACAAGTTATTTTTCTTATTTTTCTTTTTCTTTTTCTTTTTCTTTTTTTTTTTTTTTTTTTTTTTTTTTTTTTTTTTTTGAGACGGAGTCTCGCTCTGTCGCCCAGGCTGGAGTGCAGTGGCGCGATCTCGGCTCACTACAACCTCCGCCTCCTGGGCTCACGCCATTCTCTGCTTCAGCCTCCCGAGTAGTTGGGACTACAGGCGCCCGCCACCATGCCCGGCTAGTTTTTTTTGTATTTTTAGTAGAGATGGGGTTTCACCATGTTAGCCAAGATGGTCTCGATCTCCTGACCTCATGATCCGCCCGCCTCGGCCTCCCAAAGTGCTGGGATTACAGGCGTGAGCCACCGCGCCTGGCTAACAAGTTATTTTTCTTCAACACGGTTAGCAAAGAACAGATTTCTACCTATTTGACAGATGGCAGAATTAAAACAGAGTTTGGCATGAGATCCTGAAGGAAACCTTTTTTAGTTGTGGCACGTGTATGCAAAAATTTCTGCCTCTGAGTTCTCTGTTCAGAACATACCTATCTATGGTGTGTTTGGAACTCTTTTTCCTCCTATTAATAGTTAAATTGTACTCTGGTTAGTCATCTTAAAAATCACAATATAGGAGGAAAGGTAGTATTAAATGTTTGAATAGCAAATAGAAGCAGGTTGTGCGTGGAGTAAAGTGGGTTTTGTGAAAATGTAAACAGATAGTGATGCTCCCTATGCAGCTGTTTTAGCAACATCTGTTTATATTCTGCCCTATCAAGTAATCCTATAATCAAAATGGTATTAAGAGTCAGATATAAAGGGGAATGTCATTGTCCTTTTGTTTTTACTTTTGAATCAGCATTCTGTGTTTGATTGCAGCCATTAAAAAATAGCCAAATAATTGACCTTTTTTTTGGTTACAAAACGGCTGTGACTTTAGGGTCTACCTTGACTTTCATTACAAGCATTATTTATTTCACAGCGTAGTCCTGTCACATGTCTTTAATAAAAGTTGAGAGCATAAAATAGTTTTGCTGTTTTTTTTGTTGTTGTTGTTGTTGTTGTTAAATAACAATAATATATAACAGTGTTTTCTATAAGCAGAATATAGTTTAGGATTGTGTTTTACTGATTTGAGTCCTGGTTGAAGTCAATGTTTGACCCTTCTAACACTAAGTTCAACAAGCATACAGGAAAACAGCTTTGATTATGAGGCAAAGTCGTGTTTTTATTAGATAGCTACTAGTAATTGTTTTCCATGGTTATGAATTGTGCTCATCTTAAATTCCACCAACTAATAATCTTCTGCTACATATTTGAGTTTTAGTATGCAAGTCATATACAGTTTACAAATTGAAACATCTTTCCCTTTAAAGACATGCTCATTTTGAGCCTGAATTTCTCTGTGTTGAATCTCCTTTGCAGCGAATATTTGAAGATAATGAATGAAGCCATGGCATGGGATGACTCACAGTAATTTAGGCACCTAATTTTTCAAAAAGCAATTGATTTTTTAGAAACAAAACTCCAAACTTTCAAAGGGTAATCTCCTCTGCCTATAACTTTTGAGTGCCCCCAATTATTCATGGATGACAAATCAAACAGGCATATGAGACCTATTTAAATGCACGCATCTATACGGTGGTCTTTGGTGCGTACCTCCCTGAATTGCCTAGCTCGTTTTTCCCAGAGCCAATCCAAATATGTAGAGAATCTAAAACACATCAAAAAATATCAAATATGAGGTCTTGGAAGAGCTGACATGATGAAGCTCCAATTTTATAGAGATTAGAATAGAAAACAAAATACTGGATTCATCTCCAGGCAGCAGTAGAAAGTAATTTCACTGCAGCTGTTTTCCTGACTCAAAAGCCTGCAGGTCACAAACCCTGTAATAGTATCGTATCCTCATATGCAATATATTAAATATAATCATTCCAAGTTAATTTGTGACCTTTAATCACCATATATAAATGTATTTGTATGTGTGTGCATATATGTATGTGTGTGTGACACACACACACACACACACACACACACACAGGGTAGGAAGCCTGATTTCAAATTCTGCCTACAACATGTTGCTATTTATGTGCTTGTTCTTAAAAGACCGTCTAGTGACTGAATATAGCTTAGTTTTTCCTTTTTTAAAATTTTTCTTTGGGTTGGCAGGGTTTAAATATTTAAAGGCATTTTTTCTTAACTGTATTTTTTGCATGTGAAAGAAAAAATTAGAGCTGGTTTTATTTATACCTTTTTTTCCTTTTTTTTTTTTTTTTTTAAATCATATGATTAGAGAACTTGCCCCCTCATGGTTGGAGCTCATTGGTCATTTTTTTTTTTCATCAACGCTGAACAGTTTTGTTCATTCTTTCGACAGATATTTAATTAGTATTAGTACCTACTGTGGGCAAGATATTGTACAAGCCAAAGATAATTTAATCTGTCTCTCTCCTTTCTGTTTCTCCCTTTTCCTCTCTCTCCACCTCCTTATCCTGGATGTTAGTCTTCAATGAAGGAAACAAATCATCATGATATTTTTATCACTACATCATAGATGCCTGCTTTTAATTAGTTGTCGAGCTAAAGTTGTGCAGTCTGCAGTAAATATTGGAATTTTAAAAAATGGTATTTGATTTTGGAATATCTTATGCTGACATTTTACATTAGAAGTCACAAAGAGGCATGTGGAAACTTACAAAAGAAAACTATTTCATCAATTGTGTGTTTACCCCCATTAAAATAGACCACCATTACAGGAAGTGAATTTCCTGTCACTGGAGGGTACTGTTTAAGCAGTTTGCCTGTTTTGTTAGGGATATTGTAAAAAGACATTTCCTATTTTAAATAGTATTAATGTTTTTATTTACTAGTCATCAGTTAAAGGTAGAGGGAGGTGGCTCAGACACACACTATGTGTAACACTGAGGAGCCAGTCAGTTATCAGAGTTCATTCCAGATAATCTAGACTAGACAACCTGAACATTGAATGCGTATTTTCTATACATTGCTGAGTGTAGTAAGAATGACGTGATATATATTTGTAACTTCTCTACTTCTGTTACAGAAAATAGAAATTATTGATGATGAAGAAAGTGACATGATAAGTAATTCTGAAGTAGAACAAGTAAACTCTCTCTTGGATTATAAGGTAGGCAAATTAAAATTATGAATTTATTAAGAGAAGGTATTAAATGAGGCAGAATTTTACAATACCTATGTTACTCCTATTTAATAAGTTAAGCATTCTGAGGCTCTGCATTAATTCTTTCTGGCAATTTGAGTATCAGTCAGAGTGCTGATTATTTTAATTATTGCTGTCTGGTTTAGGGGTTATGATCTTAGGCAAAAAGTTTGCTGAGTGGAGTAAGTATTGATGGTATATGGCAGGATGGAGGCAGTACTTAGTAGTGGTCAACATGAAATGTATGACAAAGCTTTTCTAAAGCCAAAGTTCATTTTTAAATGACGGTAAAAGGGATATTTTTTTCCAGTGGACTTTAGTAATTTTATCCTAAATTTTTACTTCTTCTGTAGATAATTTTTAAAAATATAATAATATACCTGTTCTAGGAGAAGTTTACAAACAATTTCCAAAGCAAATACAGAATGAATAAGAATACAGATGACCTTTTCTTAATGTCATTTGTTACTAAATTGGAAAGCTGCCTTTGAAAGAGTGCTATACATATTTTTTTTATTAAATCTGAACATAATCTATTAGTCTGTATGTCAATATGTTTTCTGCATAGATTTATAAAAGCTGTCCCTTTGATAATGATTATTCTATCTTACTAGGTAACTTTGGGGCCTTCTGAAATTTTGGCCACACAGCTCTTTTCATACACAAAAGTTCTTGTCATGAAATGTCATCAGTGTTCAAAGCAGAGATTAGTAATGTTAAAATGTTAACAGAAAATAGTATTTAATCAGAAAGTACAACAGCTGTCATTTCCTCTAAAATCTTTTCAGTTTTACTATAATTGAAATGTATGCCATCCAACAGATTCTGTTTTCCAAATATTCATAACATGTCAAGCTTTAAAATATTGAATATTGTAAACACAGAAGGGAAATATCTTTTGAAATGTACTTCCTAAATGGCCAAAGAACTGATAAAATCCTATGTTTCGACTGTATTTCCAACTAACAGAATTATAAATTTGTTGGTTCTGAAATACAAGAGATTATGATAATCTCTCCTACATGGCCATATAATATTTCTAAATGCCCAGTTCAGGATTACAATGTCTCTGCATGCCACAACTTGGCACAGGTTGTGGAAACTACAGATGAAAGGACTGGATTGCACAGCTGTTAAGTGTACTCCTCTTAGCATTCTCAAATATGTCAAAGAGGGTTGGGCCCAGGACTCAGAGGATTCTTTCCAAGACCTCTCGCCTCTTGGGTGGCAGTCTACTTGAAACGGTTTGGTGCTAAAAACCAGAGTAGGGCAGGGCAGAGTGTCTAGTCCAGAAATGTTTGCTAATATTTTTCATTGAACTCTAAAGAACATTGTATCAATCCAGTGTTTTCCATTGTAATAAATTCTGTGGAAACAAGGGGTCATTTACTGCCCCATTAGGAATTTTCTTATATGTTTTATATAATTGCCTCTGTCTTGGCAGTTCCATAAAGTTATTTTCTTTAATTTTCAAAATTCAGCACCTATATGGAAAATATATATTTTTGTAATCATGATTTTAAAATTTTTCAACTCATCTCACATGAACTTTGTTACTTCTAAAGGAAAGGTAAGCAAAACCTCATATAGCAGTTTTTGTTACTGATGTCAAGATGTTGGTTTTAAAAAGCCCTGCCAGTTTAGTAATTTAATCTGTCTTCAGAGAAAATGTTGTACCCCTTGGTATACACATACTAGTGTTTCTTGTTTGGGGATGAAAACCACATTGTTGATATCTTAAGTACCATTATGCATCGCTTAATGATGGGGATAAATTCTGAGAAACCCATTGTTAGGCAATTTTGTCATTGTGCAAAACATCATAAAGTATACTTACACAGACTTAGATGTATATAGCCTACTACATACCTAGCGTATATGATATAGCCTATTGCTTCTAGGCTACAAACCTGTACAGCATGTCACTGTATTGAATACTGTAGGCAATTGGAACACAAAGGTAAGGATTGTGTATCTTACCATAGAGAAGTTAATCATTGTACTATGACGTTATGATGGCTACAGCGTCACTAAGTGATAGAAATTTTTCAGCTCCATAATAATTTTATGGGATGACTGTCATTATATGTGGCACATTGTTGACTGAAACGTTGTTATACAGCACATGATGATATATTCATCATAAACTTCTTGTGAGAAGAGACTTACTTTATTCACCTATGTGTTACCTGGTGGAGAGCCTGCCTCATAACTGTTCAACTGTAACTATAGTTATAGTAATTGCTGAGTGAGTGAACAAATGACTTAATTCATCTTTGGAAATAATTTTAAAACTATTATGCAAGTACTCATTTACATAAAATCAGGAGCTGGATCATTGTATTTTTTCCCCTACACTGAATTATTCAGTCTGTCATTCTTGGGATTTCATGTAGCAAACTGAAAGAATGTTTCCAATGGTGCATTTGACACTTATTACTATGCAACCATCAATACTCATTTTGGTCATAGTGGAGTTTTTGATTGAGATACATCACCAGAAATTCATGTTCTTCGGAATTCTAACTAACACAAAATGTTTATGAGATACGTTGATGGGCTCAGTACCTGAGGCAGGAGTAACTGCATCATAAAATAGCACCTCAGACTTGGCAGACATTAATAGCTTGCTCAGATATCAAAGCTCTGGTCAACGTGGAACCTGGAGTTCTCCTTACTATCATCTTGAAAAAGAATTAACAAAGCTTACTCAAAATGTAGGTAGGACTTTAACAACAATAAAAATAAGATAGATCTGTTTTATGAAAATCAGTAACTGACGTTATGATACTAGTTCTTCTCACAAGCATTGATTTACTTAGAAAATCTGGAAAGTACACATAAATTACTGCCTGTTATCTAGGAGGTATTTAATAGGCTTGCAAAGCAGCTCTGTGAAGAAAATGTCTGCAATATTAAATTATCTTAAAGCTGTTTATATTTTCCAAACATTGCATAAATACCGAGGAGGAGAAATATTTGCATGGAGAATTAGAAGTCTGCATATCAAAAGATGCTTCATGACTTTTGTAAATGTGAATTAATGTTTCCCAATACACTGTGAATGCAGCTAAGAAGGACTGTGCATTCAAACCACATACTACTATAATGATAACGTATATCTCCTGTTTTAGAAAAGACTTCCTGGTCAGCACTTTACTAATACTACTGCTCCGACAATGAATACTAATAAAGCAAAGGCTTAAAATTAGTAAAATATATCATGACAGGAGTATGTTGAATTTTATTATAATGCTTACTTATAATTTAGATTTTTATAGAGTGCCTCTGGATAAGGAATTTCACTTGTACAGATGATTCACTTGATATTAAATGGTCTGAGAAGAAGCAGTTTTATCAGGTAAAAAAAGCTTTTAACTAAGCTGATAAAATAGATGGTATAGTAAACATCTTAATAGACTGGATATGATAAATACTACAGCATCCTCTCAATTGAAACAATAAAAATACCCCTAGAACCAATTAATTGTAATATACTTTAATTTGGTTTTCTGAACAAATGCTGTTAAAAGTCCTGCTATGATTTTGAGACCAGTTTGCTAGATGCAAAGAATAATCATAGCCTACTTTCATGTTTTTTGAAATGGTAACTGGCTGATTATTTATTTACAATAATTTTTACTTTTTAATTTTAAGCTGACAAGAGTTGTGTATATTTATAGGGTACAAAATGCTGTTATGATTTATGAATACCATGTGGATTAATTAAATCAAGCTACATAACATATCCATCACCACAAATTACCATATATTGTGGTGAAAACATTTCAACTTTTCTCATAGTGATTTGGAAATGTACAATATATTATTATTATTTACCATATTCATCATTCATACAATTCAGCATATAAAAATATTTTGTTGTTTGAAAAAACATGGACAGAATTGGAGAATATTATGATAAATGAAATAAGCCAGGAACAGAAAGACTCCCACTATGTTCTCATTTATGTGCGCAATAAAAAACAATCAAATTCAAACAAGCAGAGAGTAGAATGGTGGTTACCAAGGGCTTGCGGGAAATTGGGAAATAAGGGAATGATGGTCAGAGGTTACAAAGTGTCAGTTAGACAGAAGGAAAAGATTTTGTTTCGCCCCTTTGGGATAGACTTTATTTTTAACCAGGTTAATTGATGCATAATTTTCATACAATAAAATTCCTCTTCTTAAGTATACAGTTAGATGAGTTTTGACAGGTGGACGTAGTTGTGTAAACACCACCATAATTTGTTTATTCACCTGCTAATGAAGTCTTGAACTGCTGCTGGTTTGGGACTATTATAAATAAACCTGCTATGAATATTGATAAGTCTTTTTATGACATGTGCTTTCATTTATCTTGGGCAAATACCTCAAAGTAGGATTGCTGAGTCTTATGTTAAGAAAAATTATGTTGAATTTCATAAGAAATTGCCAAAATATTTTCCAAAGTAGCTGTACCATTTTACACTTTCACCAAAAATGTATGTATTAATAAACCAAAAATAAAATTCTAAGTCCCTCAACCATCTGAATGAACCCTCCCTCTTGGCCAAGGGCATTCCAAAGTTAATCTGAAAAATTAGTTCAGGCCATGATGGGAATGGCAAGCTGGCCATGCCTCATCATATCTTCTTCCCGTTTAGAATTACTGATAAAACAGATTCTTTAAGTCTGATAAGAAACACTTACAATCTATTCTCTCTGAAGCCTGCTATCTGGAGCCTTCATCTGCAAGATAAAACCTTGGTCTCCACAGCCCCTAATCATAACTCAGACATTCCTTTCTATTGATAACTCTTTCAAGAAATTGCCATTCAGAAAATCTTTGAATCTGTGTTTGACCTGGAAGTCTCTGCTTCCAGTTGCCCCTCCTTTCTGAACCAAACCAATGTATAACTTACAAATATAGATTTATGCCTTGTGTCTTTCTAAAATGTATAAAATCAAGTGGTGGCCCAACCACTTTGGGCACATTTCTCAAGATCTCCTGAGGGTTGTGTTACAGGCCTTTGGTCACTCATATTTGGCTCAGAATCAATCTCTTCAAGCATTTTGCAGAGGTGGACACCTTTTGTCAACATGTATGAGACTTCTAATTGCTCCACATTCTTGTCAGCACTTGGTATTGTCAATCTCTTTAACTTTAACTATTGTAATATGTCAGTAGTAGTATCTCTTTGTAATATGTCAGCAGTAGTACTGACATATTGTAATATGTCAGTAGTTTTAATCTGTATTTCTTTAAGGACAAATGACATTAAGCATATTTTCATGTGCTTATTAGTCATTCAGATACTTTATTTGATGAAGAGTGTGTTCAGATATTTTGCTTTTTACTTTGTTGCTCATCTCATAATTGAGCTGTAAGTTCTTTATGTATTCTGAATCCAAGTGCTTTGTCAGATGTATGGTTTGAAAATATTTTCTCCCTATATATGGCTTTATTTTTTATTTTCTTTACAATATATTTTAAAGAGCAAAGTTGCTTTTTGTATTGTTTTGTTTTGTTTGTTGACGTAGGGTCTCACTCTCACCGAGACTGAAGTGCGGTGGTGTGATCATGGCTCACCGCAACCTCAAACTCTTGGGCTCAAGCAGTCCTCTTGTTTCAGCCTCCTGAATAGCTGGGACTATAGCTGCATGCCACCACACCATACCATGTCAGGCTATATATATATATATATATATATATATATATATATATATATATATATATATATATTTGGTAGAGACAGGGTCTTGCTATGTTGCCCAGGCTGGTTTAAAACTCCTGACCTCATTTTATAAAATAGGTCTTTCTTGAGGCTAGGCACAATAATGTATCCCAGTAATACCAACACTTTGGGAGACTGATGTGGGAGGATCGCTTGAGACCATGAGTTCAAGACCGGCCTGGGCAAAATAGGGAGATCCCATTTCTACAAAAAAGTTAAAAAACAATTAGCCAGGGATGGTGGTGCATACCTGTAGTCTAGCTAATGAGGTGAGAGGATCTCTTGAGCACAGTAGTTCAAGGTGGCAGTGAGCTATGATTGTACCACTGCACTCCAGTATGGGCAACAGAGCAAGTCCCTGTCTTTAAATAAAAAAATAAATAAATAAAATTGATTTAACTAAATAAATTAAAATAAAAGTTTTCTTTTTTTTAAGTTCCATAAGTTTTGTGTTCTATTTAAGGAACTTTTTGCCTAACCCAAGGTAACAAAGATTTTCTCCTCTCTTTTCCTCTAAAAGTTTCAGTTTTATTATGCATTTTAGCTTTAGGTCTATGATCCATGTCTTGTTACATTTTGCCCATGATGTGAGGTAAGGGTTGATAATTTTTTTTTTTTTGCATGTGGATTTGCATTTGTTTAACCACTGTTTGTTGAAAAACAATACTTTATCTATTGGGTGACCTCAGCGCCTTTGTTGAAAATCAATCGACCATTTTTGTGGGGATTTATTTCTCATCTCTATTTTTTTCTATCGGTTGATATGTCTACCCTTATGCAATACCATCCTTTCCTGATTACTGTGGCTTTTATAGTAAACCTATTCAGAGCACTTTCATGGTCATTATCTTATTTGAGTGTTAGAGCCCTCAAAGCTAGAACTGTCAGGGAGTACCAGTATAATAACCATTTTACTGATGAGTAAAGAGTGTCACCCACCCAAGTTTACAGTTATCAGTAGTCCTGGCACTAGAATACTCCCAAATATTAGTCCAGTTGTTTTACCTATGCAACTAGCAAAAATAGTAGAGTAACTGATTCTTACACCAATGGTACACAGTGGTACATTTTCAGATTTTTTGGAATAACAGACTCCTACTTAATCTGTGGAGGCTCAGCAAACAACTTAAAACAGTCTTAGTAATTTCAGGCTCTTCTTTGTGCAAATTAACCATTTAAGTTCTGAGTAGTTGGCTTTCTGAATGGCAAATTCAACATTACTGTGTCTGCTATTGCTCTTTGGGTTAATTGGACTCCGTCTATTCTCAATTTTTTTTTTTTTTTTTTTTTTTTTTTGAGACGGAGTCTCACTCTTGCTGCCCAGGCTGGAATGCAGCAGTGCAATCTCCACTCACTGCAACCTCTGTCTGCCTCCCGGGTTCAAGTGATTCTTCTGCCTTAGCCTCCTGAGTAGCTTGGACTACAGGCACATGCTGCCACGGACGACTAATTTTTGTGTTTTTAGTAGAGATGGGGTTTCACCATGTTGGCCAGGCTGGTCTCAAACTCCTGACCTCAGGTAATCCGCCCACCTCTGCCTCCCAAAGTGCTGGGATTACAGGTGTGAGCCATGTGCCCAGCCTTTATTCTTAATCTTAATCTAAATGCCAATTAGGCTTGATAGAGGAGGGGTCTTTCCAAGAAGGGAGCTGTTTTTTGGTTTTTCTCTTACTGGAACTGATTGGATTGGTTTTTGATCTTAAAAATTGTTTTCTATAGTGATTTGCTTAAAAGGCAGCCTATGACTAATAGGATCATTTTCTTCCATGCTTTGTATTCCTTTATGTTAACATTTTGTTTTCTTTATTGTCCTTCTTATTTGATGGTTTTTAAGAATTTTATTGTGCATCAAACATGTACACTCCTAGGTTTACATAAGGTAATTGTATCATTTGATATTTTCTCTTTCAGAATGAAGAAGTCAAATTCATTGAAAATGAGCTAGAGATTCAAAAGCAAAAATACTTTAAACTTCAGACTTTTGTCAGAAGCTTGATATTAGCTATGAAAGCTGACGATAAGGAACAACAGCAGGTAGGTCCCAGGAGAGAGTTGTAAGCTGCAATGTATCAAGTCGAAAAATGGTATGTCACACTTGGGTTCTTCATATATTTTCATTTTTATACTTCATTTGTGTTTGGCATGGAGGAAATATTTGTTATTTCATGACCTTTGCAAAACAGTTTTCTTGAGAATAGCTGCTCAGGTTTTGAATGCTGCTTCAGTGGAAAATCAAAATAATTGATTAACATGCTTTTAATTTCAGGTTAGTCTTTAGGTGGGAAAAATAATTTTAAAATTAATTTCAAAGAAATTTCTGAAAATGTTGATAGAGACTGGGCTACCCTAACTAGAGAGGCACATATTTTGGGACCTTTTGTGAATGAAACAGTTAAAGCATTTCTTTGCCTCTCTTCTGGATCTTAATTTCTTGTTAACCTTCACTACAGTTCACAGATGTTTGGACATCTTCTGTTCTGTAATGTGTTGCTCATCACTAAGAAAATATGAAATTACTTTGTGAAATTCTTTGTTTCCACAGTGCATCACTTACTTTTCCCAATTTAAGTATTTGAGCATTTGAATTTTTGACTCCAAAGATGAAATTTACTGTCTTTTGCATGTTGATGTGGGTTTTTGTTTACCAGTTCCTCCCAAATTACATTTCGTGTCTCAAATATTCATGTGAAATCTGTATAATAATTTGTTAGGCCTGCTAAAAACTATAGAATTATAATAAATATTCCATTTAATATTAAATTATAACAAATTTTCATTTGAACTATATGTCATTATGCTGATTCCTTGTCACAGTTCTATAGGAGTGGTGTGAGACACAGGTAACCCTTATCTTATTTAGGAAACAGTCTCAGAGGTTTTTTATTCATCAAGGAATGTCAGGAGTACAAATATTCATCTCTTACATCAAAGAAAGACAGCATGTATATAGCCCACCCCAGATATCCCTAAGGAAAAAGATTAAAGCCATAGCATCATATAAGCCTCCTTTTTTTTTTTAAATGAAATAGCCTTTATATATTTTATTGAAGTGCTGAACCACAAAATTGAAGCTAATAAATTTACTCATGATGTTCAAACCAGCATGTATATTATGTGTCAAGTTTTATGAATTTTACTCCCTGTGCACCCCATCACACACACACACAGACATTCCAAGACAGTAGCTTTCATTTATCTTTGCCAGCTTAATTTAAGCATATTGGTTTATTATGTGAGTTATGTGTATTCCGTGACATACTGAAAACGTGTTTATTTTTTAGAAACCTAAAAATGCAGATTTTAAATGAATAGGGGAGGTAGTTTTGAACACGGTTCCAAGAGTATTGTAAATTTTAAATAACTGTGAATAAACAAAATTAGGTACAAGCAGAGGAATAACTTGAAGTGTGGCCCTTGTTTTGAAAGTCATAGCATGGTTGTGAATTCAGAGTTATATGGCCAAGTAACTAGCAAGTTTCTGTGTCTCTTGACATCTAGGAATAGTACACAGACTCCATTTTATTTCCTAATTCTAACCTCATTCCTGGTTTGGTTCTTTTCCCAATACCAATAACAAATAAGAAGTGTAACTAATGTGCATTTTTATTTTTCTCTTCCTCTTCTACTTTCCCTCTGATTAAAGACTAATAAATTAGTATATGGACAAAAGTTGGCTGAAAGAGAACATGATTCAAAAATTGTAGTGAGCTTTATAGCCAGTATAATCAGCACCAAATAGAAACTACTAATTTGTATAACTAAGAATGAGTATAATGAATCTCAGAATATGGTCACAAAATATAGAAGACACGAATAGTAGTCCAAAAAAGTTATCTAGGTAATTACTTAAACTACTGATCTTTACATCATGAAATATTTATGGGTTTCTTTCTGGAATTCATTTTATTCTACCTTATAAAAGACAACCATGTGTCACTGGTTTTTAATTTTAAAACAAATTTTCAGTGTTCTTTCATTAATCTTGATTTGTGTAAGTTGAGTGAGACGTGTGGTCCATAGAATATTTTGGACCATTGAAGTAGTCCAGGGTTTACAAAATGTGATAGTCTTTGACTGAAACACTAGATTGCCCAAAGATTTTGTTGTTGTTGTTGTTTAAATCAATTAGCCACTTTAAAATCAAAGTAATATTTTCAGCATTATACTTAGTCATTTGCTGTGGTCTTGCTTCTGCTAATTCACTGTGTGTTCCTAGCCAGATCAATAGCCTTTCTTGAACTTCAATTTCTCCACTTTGCGAGTGGGATAAGAATGATTAATACTACAGAAATTGATATTCATACCATAGAGTCTAGAATAAGTGTTATGGAAACTGATCATATGGAAAATGTTTTAATCTCTTGGGAAAAATGACAGTAGGTCAGAACCTGAGGATAGTTGTCATTTATGAAACATTCGTAATAAAGAAAGTTAATTGTATTCACCTTAGTATCTGTGAAAATGGCAGTTCCAACAACTGTTATAATCCAAAGATTTTTTTCAGTTGCAAATCTAGTAAGATACTGAAAGAAGAATTCTAAAGTGGACCACATGTATTAGTAGTGCCCCATGCTGCCTCAGATATTAAAATTTTTGTATATTTTTACTGCACTCATTTTACTCAGTCAACTACTTATAATGCAGTAACAAAGAAATAAATAACAATGCTTCTCTGATTTGTAATCTCCCCACTAAAAATTAGAATATCATTAAATCTCATTATCTTGACTGTCTGACTCTAAGCACATGTTTAGTGATGTTAATTTGAACACTTTCTCCTCTTTAATATGGCATCTTCAAAATTGCAAAGTGAGCTAAATCTGTGATGTATTTCACATAGAATGATCAGCCAACGTCAGAAAAGGCCCCATTGCGCTGGGACTGGTTTAGTGGTAAAACACTTTTCTAGGAGAAAATGACTCTGTGTCGTATTACTGAAATCTAGCAACTTAGAAAGCATGCATTACCTTTAAGTTAGTGTACTGTGTATATACTCTCAGTTCCAGCAATAAATTTATGAGAAATTCAATTTTATAAAATAAATAATAACAGCTTGTCTGCCAGATAGGGGTTAGTCTTCCCTTACATAGCCTGATAAAAATGAGAATGTTTTTATCTTGCCTCTGTGCTACAAGGCAAGGAGTATAGGATTTGCAGCTGCCACTTCTTTTAATAAAGAGAATGAGTGCATACTGTCTTATTTCAACAGTGGATTTCATATATTCTCCAACATGCCCTTTCTGTTCCTTAATTGGGTAGTGACAAGCTTTTATCTGTTCCTGTTCCCTTGGTCCTTATTAACCACTGCACCCAAAGCCCACATTACAAGTAATACTGTCTAAAAATTGTCAAATATGCTACATTATTCTTAGTATTGGAAGCAGCAAATCAGTCATTAAGTTCAAAATTCCTCGTGGTCAAGTGAACATCAGCATTGTCAGCCGCATAAAACTTGATCAATCATTTATTTCTTTAGTATGGGTGCATGTTCTCCAACTTCAGATAAAACAATTAGACCATGACAAAGCTTAGTTTATCGTTATTGGATTATCCTTATTACTCAAACAGAGAAATGAGTAGCCCTCCAGATACATCATTTCTACAGATAGATCCACTGATTCCGCTGTGCTCTGGTGGATGCCTGACCATCTGTAGGTATGAACATAGCCTTAGGAAAGAAAAAATAAAATTACTTGGTCTTTTCAAGTTGTTAAAATTTAATCTAAAGTAAAATAGCTGAACGTTTTTCCATACTGCTAAGTTCTTTCTCCCACTGAAGTACAAAATAGTGTTTTGTTAAATGCAGTCTCCTATGAAGGACAGCATAACTGGCATGAATATTTTAACAAAGAACGCAATTTTAAATCCCTTAAACAGTGATCAATGCACACTCCAAACTAGTATGAAAATCACTAACCTCAAACACTTCAAAGCACTTGGTTCAGAAGAGTTGCTCATTTCCCTCTTAATATCCCCTTTGTAAAGGTTGCACTCTACACAATTCACACTTTCAACATCTAGAATTTTGTTACTTTCTTAATAATGTATGAAGAATTTTTCTTTTAGGTAAGGTATTGTCTAAGATCCCAAAGTATAAATTATTCTTTAAATCCAAAAAGATAATTCACCATGAGAGGACTACAACTATTAACATAAAATTGGAAAACAATCTATCCACATACTAATTCAAAAATATCAATTTTTTTTTATTCAGGCACTGCTGTCAGATTTACCTCCTGAATTAGAAGAAATGGATTTCAATCATGCCTCGCTGGAGCCTGATGATACCTCATTCAGTGTATCTTCTTTATCAGAGAAAAATGTCTCAGAAAGTTTGTGATTTCAGTTGGAGGGAATGTATGATACAGCCTTTTGGCTTCGTAACAGGTGTGCATTTCAAGATAACTGCATTCTGTTGCCCTGGTATTCTTTAGTTGGGAAAACACATTGTTGAAACGGACATATTCTGTGAAGAATGTACAAGATATAATGGCTACAGTGCAAAAAATGTAGGTGAAATTTAAAAGCATTGTTTGAGAGAGTATTTTTTTAACTGATGGAACTCTGGAAAAAATTTATATTTAAGTTTCAGCAGTTTAACCCTGAAATTTGTTATGTCTAATTTCTAACCAGAGACAAAATAACTAAAGACATTTCAGCATTGCTTATCAAGTTGCTACAGCTTGATTAGTCTTGTTTTTGTAGCCATTACATCTTCTTTCTTCTTCTCTGCTTTTCCTATCATCCACATACACTTTTTCTCAGGAAAGTGGACTGAACATTTAAAATAAAACTTTAAAAAAGTATTTAACTCATTATTTAATGAGTTCTCTGATTTATTTTTTAACCCCTATGAGAATTCGACTTAAGCTAATGATTGAAAATTGAAATGATTACAGGTATGTAATTGTAAATTGCTGGTGTTCTTCTATTATCTAACCCAAATATTTGTGTGGGGTTGGGGAAGCACAATGGAAAGGTAATTTAATCAACATAACGTCAAATAAATTACGAAGTGTACAGAAACAAAATGTTGTCAAAATTAGTCTTGATGGGGATTCTTCATTACTACAAATGACAAATATTGATACAATTGACATTCTAGTAGTAAATTTGTATAACTGAGTTAGATGAAGTGTTACGCAAATATTTTAAATTTATCACCATCTTTATAATTCTTTTTTAGTTCTTACATGTTATGAAACAGGAAGTCAAGGTAAGCTGCTGAGATTTTTAAAAAATTTAGTCATTCAGCTTTGCCACAAAATTTACCTCATTTCCATATGAGGCCTGTACAGAGCCATCAGCCAAGGATAGTATTCAAAAAGAGTTATACTACTTTGGTTGTAAATCACAGTCTTCTGAATTCCCTGAATACTATTCTATGAGTACACACCTAAAATGGGCAAGCTACCCAGTTGTTCTATTAGTAGGTACCAGATGGCAACATACTGTAGACTGTTCTTTGCAGTTCTTCCTTTCCGGAGTACCAGATGGTATTACCAAGATCCATAGAAGAAAAAATATCACTTTCTCCCTAAGCTCACAGTGTCATATATTTGTGACTTGGCAGTGTGCAATTGTGTTGCATGGTTAAATTACTATCTATACCTAAAAGATTAATGAAGTAGCTAGATGGCTGTTTCGGTCATCAAGTTTCTGTTTCCAATTTGTTTTTAATTTTTGTGGGTACATAGTAGGTATTCGGATATTTTTAAAATTTGTAATTAGAGCCAGATTTGATCTTGAAATTTACTAATACCAACTTATGAACACAGAAAGGCGGTCATAAATGTCTTTAACTCTGAAGTGTCCCATCCTCCCACACACACAAATAGGTAAAGTCCCACTGATAGTCTCATTTTGTCACTTATTTGTTTATATTGCTGCCATACTACTGATATGGTTCCTTTGTTAATAAGAATATTTCAGTGTTCAGATATGCTTCCTTGAGCCATATGGAGTTTTGCAAACAGTGGTTAGTATTTCTTGCTGACAAGCCAAATTCCATTCAGAGAAAGCAGCACAGAGTAACAGAACCTCAGATATTATGATTAAATGTACCAGTCACACCAATTCCTCCATGAGACAAAGAGTCGCCCCCATATACAGCAAATTTAGAAACCACTTCTTAAGTAGCATGAACAAATTCCAGGTCTTCAAGTCTCTCCGAGGGTCTGCTTCATAGTTATTGAGTTTATCTTTCAAATATAATTACTTCTGCTTCAATTTAAGCCCCTTCTTATTTGGTTCTCATTGCAAATTAAGTATAGGTATACTCTCTCCTATAACTTTTAACACTATAGATTGTATTTGTCACACATCAGCCATTAGTCACTAAATTGAAAAATATTTGTTGAGCTCCTGCTATAGAGAAGACACTGTGCTGGACACTGGTTTTCTCAGCAAACTGTAAACTTCACAAATAATTATTTCTTGTTAACATCTTCTATGATATTAATAAACCTTATTTAAATAGAATTTTTAATAGATTTAAGGTTCTGCTAGGTGTGATTCTTAGAAGGATTTCTAGTCTACAATTTTAGAGAAAGCATAGATGATCTTTTTGCCTGTTTAAAGTTTCATCAAAACAGAAACTATATAAATCGTAACAATACATTTAGAACTCCTTTTGACTTGAAATTTGTGTTTCAGCACCAGAATGTTTTCCTTCACCATCACTGGAATTAAAACACTTCTAAAATGAAATGTGGCTGTTCTGTAGCAAGAACCAAAGGAAATACCTGTATCTATAGAAAAAGAACCATAATTGCCAGATTGAAATTATGCATGGTAGATTTTGAAAAAGATGTCAAGGTCAAGCTTTGAAAAGTTGTTATGAAGAAAGTATATTTTTTGCATATGTAGATAGGAGTTGGTTTTGAGATATGTTAGAGTAGGAAAAATTATTAGCTTATAATTACTCTTGTGAACATCTTCATGGTTGGGGATAAAAATTAACTAACTAGTGTTTCTTTCTTTAGGGCTTTGAGAGTATTAAAACAGATCTTACTATCTGAAGGCTCTCTCAGGGAGACAGAAGCCAATGTGGAAAAAAACAAAACAAAACAAAACAAAAACACTTCTTTTTTCTTTTAACTACATTTCTATGTCTGCTTTAAGCTTAGAATAGCCAAGCAGTTTTTAAGCCAGAGATGTGTATGTAAGAGCACTTACCTTCCAAAATGTGTACATACGAACAAAAAGGAAGGTATTTTCTTCTTTTCAGCCAAGCTAAACTTATTCACAAGAAAATGCGAATTGCAATTGCTCTGGAGAATAGGAAAATTAGCACATGCAAAGAAAACCTTAAAAGAAAATTGGCCTCTTCATGGAAACTGGGGATATTTTGTTGTAAGGTCAGTTATCAACAGCAGGATTATTGTATTGCCATTACAAGCATGTGATAGAAATGTTTGTTATTGTTGGAGAAGAAAAGGCTGAGACCCAATTATACTCTGTACTCTTTATTCGACCAAGACCGCAAAAGATGTCAAAGAAGCCATTTCTCCAAAGACAGCAACATCTATTGTGAGGCACTTTCATATTCAGCAGTCTGTAAGTTTGTAGAAGAAAACCTAAGTGGTGAATTTAAAATAATTCTTGGCTCTAAAATTAACTTTGTTGCCTTTTTGGTGGGGGTGGTGGGAATCGGATTCAGCCCATTTCCAAGGGATAGTTTCCTCATCTCGGACAAATAGTTTGTGATCATTTTTAAAAGACATTCTGAAAACTTTAACTCCTGCCCTTCTTCCATATTACAGTTGTGTTATTCCAGAAATTTTGTCTGCTTTTTAAATATATTAGATTTTCATTCAGATCTTAAACATGCAAACATGTGATAAGTTAGCTTTTTAAGGGAGTTATCCGTACCACTGTATCTAAATATTAGGTAAATGGGTAGATTTCTCTTTGAAGTTGGTATTTTCCTTGGCAGACAGCACTGTATCATGCTCTTCACCAAGCTATGCTCTGTAATGCTATAATCGAGGAGGCTATTAACTTGTGAACCTGCAGTCTACATACCATTGCTGAAAACAGACTTTGATAAAGAGCAGATTTGCTGGGGGAAAAAAGAATAAAGTGATATTTTCATGCAAATATAATTAAAATTATTTCATTAAAATATATACTGAGTGTATATTGCTCCACATTGAAATTTTATTTTGCATTAACTTGTTAAGTAATTAATTTTAGCAATCCTGCATCCCATTTTACTAGTACTACCTCTGAAATATACTGTCACCTTAAAACCACATCAGACTGTAATGTGAATTTTTGTAGAGTTTTTATTTAAACTTTTATAGAGGCAATAAATGATTTCCAACTAACAGACATCTATTTCTTTATTTTAATATTTATTTTTATAAGCCTTTGTGTTGTAAGCACTTTCCCCTTTAAAAGTGGATTATTTTCTCCCTGAAATACGGTTCTGATAAAATGAAAAATGAAGAGAATAATAAGGTGTTGGGGGTCAAAGAAGGGAGAAAATGGAGTGCTCATGTGGAAACTGAGTTGATTTCCAAGCTGACATGTGTACTGTCCTTAACTGACTTTACTTAACTCCAATACCAGTGGAATAAAGTGAATATTTTGTAATAGACAACAAATATGTTCGGGATATTATATTTAAATGGTAACATCAGCAAGTAAATTGCCACAGTGTAACAGAGTGTTATTTTTACAAGAGTTTTTTTGTTTGTTTGTTTGTTTTGTTTTAATGTGGCGATTTTGCATCTAAATTTTCCTGGTTATCTTAGAAACTGGTTGAGCATGCTTTTAATTTGTGTGAAATATGCCCATGCCTTGTCAAAGCCTTTTACCAATTAAAACTCTTCATGTTACCTAACTAGTGGGGAAGGAATGCGAAGGGCAAGTGGTATGTTTTAATTAGCAAAACAGCAGTTTTTCTTCCCAGTTGGTAAATTTTCAAAAACATTGCAAGGAGTGAATCATATACAAAAATGCATCTCAAATGAATGATGTCTTTCTCAGATCTACAAAATTATTGACTTAAGATGGTGAAATCATTTCATTTTAGATAAGTGAATGAGTATCATTGCAAATCTATTTAAAAGACAAGTCAATGGATGAGTAGTTCATAAGAGTGAATATTTTTCACATCAAATGAAGCTAAAGAAGTTTCACTTGTTTATTTATATTTCTTTATCAAAGTAATAAATGTTCATTGCAGAAATTTTAGAAAAGGTAGAAAATATATTATAAAACAGAACCACTTGTAATCCCATCACCCAGTAAGAATCATTATTACATTTTAGAATATTTAATTCCAGTCATTTCTTCTGCATATCATGTTCTCAAATATATATTTACAAAACTGGAATTGTGCTGAATATGAAGATGTGTTCTGCTTTTTCTCTTAAAAAATGTATTGAGAGCATTTTCCCATGTGAATATGTCACAAAGGTGTTTCCCCCCAATTACATTTGGACTCAGAGGGGGAAAACATTTTTTTGTTTGTTTGTTTTTGTTTGTTTGCTTGTTTTTAAGCATTTTATTCATCTGAGGTTATTTTTCCCATTTTTTTTATTTTTTGAATTATTGTTGGCACACAGTAGGTGTGTATATTTAAGGGGTACACGACATGTTATGATACAGGCTTGCAGTGTGAAATAAGCACATCATGGAAAATGATGTATCTGTCCCCTCAAGCATTTATCCTTTGAGTTACAAACAATGCAATTACACTCTTTGTGTTATTTTAAAATATACAATTAAGATATTATTAACTATGTCACCCTATTGTGCTATCAAATAGTAGGTCTTATTTGTTATATCTAGTTATTTATTTTCTGTACTGGTTAACCATTCCCACCTACTATACCCCACCTCCCAGCCCACCACTACCCTTCCCAGCTTCTGGTAACCATCCTACTCTCTATGTCCATGAGTCCAATTGTTTTGATTTTTAGATCCCACAAATAAGTGAGAACATGTGATGTTTGTCTTTTTGTGCCTGGCTTATTTTACTTAACATTATGATCTCCAATTCCATCCATGTTGTTGCAAATGACTGTATCTCATTCTTTTTGATGGCTGAATAGCACTCCATTATGTATATGTATCACATTTTCTTTATTCATTCATCTGTTGATGGACACTAAGGTTGCTTCCAAATCTTAGCTATTGTAAACAATGTTGTAACAAAGATAAGAGTGCAGATATTTCTTTGATGTACTTATTTCCTTTCTTTTGGGTATACACCTAGCAGTGGGAATGCTGGATCATACAAGTAGCTCATTTTTAACATTTTTGAGGAACCTCCAAACTGTTCTCCATAGAGGTTGTTCTAATTTACATTTCTATCAACAGTGTGCAAGGGTTCCTTTTTATCCGCAGTCTCACCAGCATTTGTTATTACCTGCCTTTTGGATACACGCCATTTTAACTAGGGTGAGATGATATCTCATTTCAGCTTTGATTTGCGTTTCTCTGATGATCATTGATATTGAGCATCTTTTCATATGCCTGTTTTTCACTTGTATGTCTTCTTTTGAGAAATGTCTATTAAAATCTTTTTCCCATTTTTAATCAGATTATTAGACTTTTTCTGTAGAGTTGTTCAAGCTCCTTATATTTTCTGGTGATTAATCTCTTGTCAGATGGGTACTTTGCAAATATCTTCTCCCATTCTGAGGGTGTTCTCTTCTTTTTGTTGATTTTATCCTTTGCTGTGCAGAAGCTTTTTAACTTGATGTGATCCCATTTGTCCAGCTTTGTTTTGGTTGCCTCTGTATTTGGGGTCTCATTCAAGAAATCTTTGCCCAGACCAATTTCCTGAAGATTTTCCCCATTGTTTTCTCATAGTAGTTGCATGTCTTAGATTTAAGTCTTTTGTCCACTTTTCTTTAATTTTTGTATATGGCAAGAGATTGGGATCTAATTTCATTCTTCTGCATATGGATATCCAGTTTTCCTAGCTAGCACAATTTATTGAAGAGACTGCCCTCTCCCCAGCTTATGCTCTTGGCACCTTTGTCAAAAATGAGTTCACTGCAGGTACGAGAATTTGCTTCTGTGTTCTGTTCTATTCTGTTACACTGGTCTATGGGTCTGTTTTTATGCCAGAACCATAAATTTTGTTAACTATTGCTCTGTAGTATAATTTTAAGTCAGATAATGTGATTTTTCCACATTGCTCTTTCTGCTTAGGATAGCTTTGGCTAGCCTAGGTCTTTTGTGGTTGTATATAAATTTTAGAATTGTTTTTCATATTTCTGTGAAGAATGCCATTAGTATTTTGATAGGAATTGCATTCAATCTGTAGATTGCTTTGGGGAGTATGGACATTTTAACAATATTGATTTTTCCAATACAGGAACATGGAGTAATATTCCATTTTGGGGAGTTCTCTTAAATTTCTTTTATCAGTGTTTTATAGTTTTCATTATAGAGGTCTTTCACTTCTTTGCTTAATTCCTAGGTATTTATTGTGTGGTTATTGTAAATGGAGCAATTTTTTATTTTTATTTTTTAACACTACACTGTTGGCATTTAGAAATGGCACTAATTTTTGTATGTTGATTTTTGATCCTGAAATTTTCCTGAATTTGTTAATCAGTTTTAATCGTTTTTTTGGTGGAGTCTTTAGATTTTTCCAAATGTAAGATCATATCATCAGCCAATTATAATTTAACTTCTTTGCTTCCAATTTGCATATGCTTTATATCTTTCTCTTGTCTGACTGTTCTATCTTAGGCTTCCAGTACTATTTTGAAGAACAGTGGTTAGAGTGGGCATCCTTGTCTTGTTCCAGATCTTAGAAAAAAGGCTTCCAGCTTTTTCTCGTTCAATATGATATTAACTGTGGGTCTGTCATATATGGCTTTTATTATGTTGAGGTATGTTCTTTCTATACCCAATTTTTTCAGGGTTTTTATTAAGAAAATATGTTGAATTTTCTCAAATGATTTTTCAGCATCAATTAAAATGCTCATATGGTTTTTATCCTTCATTATGTTGATATGATGTTGATTTGTGTATATTGAACCATTGTTGCATCCCAGGGATCTAACTTTGTCATGATAAATAATCTTTCTAACGTATCATTAAACTATCTTGGCTTGTATTTTATTGTGGATTTTTGTATCAATATTCATCAGAAATATTGACCTGCAGTTTTCTTTCTTTCTTCCTTCCTTCCTTCCTTCCTTCCTTCCTTCCTTCCTTCCTTCCTTCCTTCCTTCCTTCCTTCCTTTCCTTCCTTCCTTCCTTCCTTCCTTCCTTCCTTCCTTCCTTCCTTCCTTCCTTCCTTCCTTCCTTCCTTCCTTCTTTCCTTCCTTCCTTCCTTCCTTCTTTCTTTTATGTGCCTTTGTCTGCTTTTGGTATCAGGGTAATACTTGACTTGTAGAATGACGTTGGAAGTATTCCTTCCTCCTCTATTTTTTGTAATAGTTTGGGCAGGACTGGTATTGATTCTTCTTTAAATGTTTGGTAGAATTCAGCAATGAAATAATCAGGTCCTGAGCTTTTCTTCAGTGGGAGACATTTATTATGGCTTTGATTTTGTTACTTATTTGTCTGTTCACATTTTGGATCTTCCTGGCTCAATCATAGTAGGTTGTAGGTATTTCTTCTAGGTTTTCTAATTTGTTGGCATATAGTTGCTCATAGTAGCCATTAATGATTCTTTGAATTTCTTCAGTATCAATTGTGAAGTCTGCTTTTCCATTTCTGATTTATTAATATCTTCTCTCTTTCTTTCTTAGTTTTCTGGCTAAAGTTTTGTCAATTTTGTTTAACTTTTCAAATAAAAATTTTTACTTCATTGATCTTTGGTATTGTTTTTATTACTTCAGTTTTATTTATTTCTGCTTTGTTCTTCATTATTTATTCTTCTTATTTTGAGTTTGATTTGCTCTTGCTTTTCTAGTTTTTCAAGATGCAAATTGTTCATTTGAAGTTTTTCTTTTTCTTTTTCTTTCTTTCTTTTTTTTTTAATGTAGGCAGTTATAGCTATAAACTTCCTTCATAGTACTGCTTTTCTGCATACCATAGGTTTTGGCATGTTGTGTTTCCATTACCATTTGTTTCAAAAAGTTTGTAAAGTTCCTTCTTAATTTCTTTGTTGACCCACTGGTCATTCAGGAGCATATTGGTTTATTTTCCATGTATTTGTATAGCTTCCAAAATTCCTCTTTTTATTCATTTCTAGTTTTATTCCTTTGTGGTCAGATAAGATGGTTAATATTATTTCAGTTTTTTAAATCTTTTAAGACTTGTTTTGTGACCTAACATATGGTCTATTTTTTATTGTCTGTTTATTTTTTATTATACTTTAAGTTCTAGGGTACATGTGCACAACGTGCAGGTTTGTTACAAATGTACACATGTGCCGTGTTGGTGTGCTGCACCCACCAATTCATCATTTACATTAGGCATATCTCCTAATGCTATCACTCCCCCCTCCTCCCACCCCACGACAGGCCCCAGTGTGTGATGTTCCCCTTCCTGTGTCCAAGTGTTCTCGTTGTTCAGTTCCCACTTATGAGTGAGAACATGCAGAGTTTGGTTTTCTGTTCTTGCGATACTTTGCTGAGAATGATGGTTTCCAGTTGCATCCATGTCCCTACAAAGGACATGAACTCATCCTTTTTTATGGCTGCATAGTATTCCATGGTGTATATGTGCCACATTTTCTTAATCCAAAACATATGGTCTATTTTTTAAACAATCCATGTGCTGAGGAAAAAAATGTGTATTATTCAGCTCTTGAGTGAAACGTTATATAAATGTCTATTAGATTCATTTTGTCTATAGTGCAGATTAAGTCTGATGTTTCTTTGTTGATTTTCTGTCTGGAATATCTGTCTAGTGATGAAAGCGGGGTGTTAAAATCTCCATCTATTTTTGTATTGGAGTCTATCTTTCTCTTTAGGTCTAATAATATTAATTTTATATATCTGGGTGCTGCAGTGTTAGGTGCATATGTATTTGAAATTGTTATATCGTATTTCTAAATCGACCCCTTTATTATTATATAGTGACCTTCTTTATCTGTTTTTATAGTTTTTGTTTGGAAAGCTCATATAGTTTTGCCTGATATGAGTATAGCGACTCATACTCTTTTTTAGTTTCCATTGGCATGGAAGATCTTTTTCCAACCCTTTATTTTCAGTCTATGTGTGTCTCTATAGGTGAAGTATTTTTCTTGTAGGAAAAAGATCAATGAGTCTTGTTTTTCATCCACTGAGGGAGTCTGTGTCTTTTAATTGTAGAGTTTCATTTATTTACATTAAATATTATTATTGATAAGTGAGAACTTACTCCTGCCATTTTGTTGTTTGTTTTATGGTTGTTTTATGGTCTTCTCTTCCTTCTTTCTTACCTTCCTGTCTTCCTCTTGTGAGGGTGATTTTCTCTGGAGATATGATTTAGCTTTTTGCTTTTTATTTTTTGCATATTCATTGTATGTTTCTGGGTTTGAAGTTACCATGAAGCTTGCCAATACTATCTTATAACCCATTATTTTAACCTAATAACTGCTAAACACTATTTGCATGAACAAACAAACAAGCAAAAAATTAACTACTAAAAACTGTATGCCTTAACTTCTTCTTACAACTTTTTAACTTTTTGTTGCTTCAATTTATTAATATATCTGATTGTACTGTCTAAGTCTTGAAAAGTTGTAGTTATTTTTGATTGGTTCATCGTTTAGTCTTTCTGCTCAGAATAAGAGTTTACACACTACAGCTATGGTGTTACAATATTCTGTGTTTTTCTGCGTATTTACTATTACCATTGAGTTCTGTACCTTCAGACGATTATTGCTCATTAATGTTCTTTTCTTTCTGGTTGAAGTACCACCTTTAGTATTTCTTGTAGGACAGGTCTGGTGTTTATGAAATCATTCAGCATTTGTTTGTCTCAGAAAGTCTATTTTTCCTTCAAGTCTGAAGGATATTTTCACTGGATGTACTATTCTGGGTTAAGTTATTTTCCTTCAGCGTGTTAAATATGTCATGCCATTCTTTCCTGGCCTGTAAGGTTTCCATTGAAAAGTCTGCTGCCAGGTATATTGGATCTCCATTGTATGTTATTTACTCATTTTCTCTTACTGCTTTTAGGATCCTTTCTTTATCCTTGACCTTTGGGAGTTTGATTATTAAGTGCCTTGAGGTAGTCTTCTTTGGGTTAAATCTGCTTGGTGTCATATAACCTTCTTGTACTTGGATATGGATATCTTTCTCTAGGTTTTTAGGTTTCTCTAGAAGTTCTCTGTTATTATCCTTTTGAATAAATTTTCTACCCCTATCTTATTATCTACCTCCTCTTTAAGGCCAATAACCCTTATTTAACACATTTGCTCTTTTGAGGCTATTTTCTAGATTCTGTAGGGATGCTTCATTGGTTTTCTTTTTTCTTTTGTGTCCTCTGCCTGTGCATTTTCAAATAGCCTGTCTTCAAGCTCACTAATTCTGTCTTATTCTTGATCAATTCCACTATCGAAGGACTCAAATGCGTTCTTCAGTATCCCAATTGTATTTTTCAGCTACAGAATTTCTGCTTGATTCTTTTTAATTATTTCAATCTATTTGTTAAATTTATCTGATACAATTTTGCATTCCTTTTCTGTGTTATCTTGAATTTTTTATAGTTTCTTCAACACAGCTATTTTGCATTCTCTGTCTGGAAGGTCACGTATCTCTATTTTTCCAGAACTGGTTCCTCGTGCCTTATTTAGTTCATTTAGTGAGGTCATGTATTCCTGGATGGTGTTGATGCAAGTAGATGTTCTTCAGTGTCTGAACATTGAGGAGTTAGGTATTTATTGTAGTCTTCACTGTCTGAGCTTATGTGTAGCTGTCCTTCTTGAGGAGGCCTTTCAGATATTTGAAAGGAATTAGGTGTTGTGATCTAAGCTGTATCTGCTTTAGGAAGCAACCCAAGCTCAGTAATGCTCTAGTTATTGCAGACTCGTAGAAGTATTGCTTTGATGGCCTTGGACCGATACAGGAAAATTCTCTGGATTATCAGGCAGACTCTTTTTCCCTTCCTCTACTTTCTCCCAACATACAGAGTCTCTCTTTCTGTTCTGAGCCACCTGGAGCTGGTGGTGGAGTGACACAAACATCACCACTATTATGATTGCACTGGTTCAGACCTGAAGCCAGCACAGCACTGGGTCTCACCCAATACCTGCTGTAATCACTCCGTGGCTACGGCCTATGGTCACTCAAGGCCCTAGGCTCTATAATCAGCAGGTGACAAAGCCAGCAAGGTGTGTTTCCTTCCCTTCAGGTTGATGAGGTCTCCCAGGCCCTGGGTGGGTTCAGAAGTGCCATCTGAGGGTCAGGGACTAGAGTCAAAAGCCTTAGAAGTGTATCTGGTGTTCCATTGTATTGTGGCTGAGCTGGCACAGAAACCCCAAGACACAATCCTTACCCACTCTTCTCTCCTCTTTCCAAAGGCAGAGGAGTCTCACCCTGCAGCTACCACCACCCCAGGCCATGAGGAGTACTGCCAGACTACCTCCCATGTTTCCTTAAGCCCCAAGGTCTCTTAAGTCATCTTGCTGCGAATGCTTCCTGGTCCAGGACTCGCCATCCTGGGAAGTGGACACTCCTTTAGCCCAGGGCAAGTCCAGAAATGCTGTCCAAGAGTCAAGTCCTATAATCAGGGATGACAAAAGCCTGCTCGGTTCTCTACCATCTGTGGCTGTGCTGGTACCTAAGGTACAAGACAGTCACCTTTACTTTTCCCTCTGCTTTTCTTAAGCAGATGGAATTTTGCCCCATAACCACCACATCTGGTTATGTACTGAGTCTCATCTGAAGCCAGCAAGTCTCAGAGGCTCGCCAAGGCACTCAATATAGTATATGGGTATTGCTAGAGGGTATTCAGGGCTGAAGGGCTCTTCAGTTAGCAGGAGATAAATACCGCCAAGACTAGATTCTTTCCTGCAAGACAACAGGTTCAATTCTGGCCCAGGGTGTGTCCAGAAATGTGGTCTGGTGGTTAGGGCCAGAAACAGGGGCCTCACAACTCTGACTGGTGCCTTATACTGCTGTGGCTGAGCTTGCATCCAAGATACAAGACAAAGTCCTCCCAACTCTTCCCTCTCTTCTTCTCAAGTGAAAGGAAGGAGTCTCTTTTGGAGCCAGGAACTGTGCAGCCTGGGGAAGGGAAGGGGTGATGCCAGCACTCCTTGGGCTGCCCCAACTGGTGTCTCAGTATGTCACATGCCCCCTACCCACTCTCTCTGGACCTAGTTTAACACTAGGATTCGCCTAAGCACTGCAGTCTTTGTGGCCTAGACTGCCTGTTTTTTTTTTTTTTTTTTTTTTTTTGACAGAGTCTCACTCTGTTGCCCAGGCTGGTGTGCAGTGGCACAATTTCTCAGCTCACTGTAACCTCTGCTGTCCCTGTTCAAGCAATTCTTGTGCCTCAGTCTCTGGAGTAACAGGGACTACAGGTGACCACCACCATACCCTTGGGACTACAGGCGACTGCACTATGCCCGACTAATTTAGTATTATTATTATTATTATTATTATTATTATTATTATTATTATTATTTTGTATTTTTAGTAGAGCCAGGGTTTCACTATGTTGGCCAGGCTGGTCTCAAACTCCTTACCTCAAGTGATCCACCCACCTCGGCCTCTCAAAGTACTGGAATTACAGGAATGAGCCAACTCGTCCATTCTAAAACTTGAGAGGGATAAATATAGGACTTCTAGAAGTCTTGAGGGAATTATCACAATTGAGTCCACTAAGTGGCTGATGGGCAGGAGAGAGGAAATTCTAAATTCTAAAATCTAGAAGATTAAAGTTGTGTACAGCAGTAAAATGAAGGAGTTAGGATCAAATGTTTTAATAATTAAAAAAAAAAAAAGAACTTGGGCTTATATAGCATCCTAGCCAAGGAACAATAAATTTTTAAAGAAATGAAGAAAAAAAAAAAAGAGTTAAGTTGTGGGGGCAATTCTCAAGTTTTAACACTTACTGGCAATGTGGTCTTAGGACAAGTTATTTGACCTCTGTGTATTTCAGTTTCTTTTCAAGATGTGAATAATGATAGATAGTAACTATCTCATCGGGTTGTTGTGAGAAATATAATAAACTGTCATAAAGTGCTTCGTGTAGTGCCTAGGACACAGTAAGTGCTCAGTAAATGTTAGCTAATATTGTTATTATTACTTCTAGAAAAGGATATTGAAGGAAGTCAAAGACAACTTCGACCTAACAATTTTGCCCTGGGCATAGATGGCCCAAGGCAAACATTTGGGAGAATCAAAACAGCACTCAAAACAATGTCACCTAAATATGGTATATGACTAGCACAGTTTTCATATTTAAAGGGCAGCACGATTTTATTGTTCATGCCCTCAGTGGTCTTCTCACTGCCTTAGAGAGTTAATAGGCCTACCAATCAAAGAGCTGCTATGGGAACTGGGCAAATCTGGTACACTATCTTTCATTCAATAAAATATCGATGCTATGCAGCCATAAAAAAGGATGAGTTCATGTCCTTTGTAGGAACATGGATGCAGCTGGAAACCATCATTCTCAGCAAACGATAGCAAGAACAGAAAACCCAACACTGCATGTTCTCACTCATAGGTGGAAACTGAACAATGAGAACACTTGGACACAGGAAGGGGAACATAACACACTGGGGCCTGTCGTGGGGTGGGGAGAGGGGGGAGTGATAGCATTAGGAGATATACCTAATGTAAATGACGAGTTTATGGGTGCAGCACACCAGCATGGCACATGTATACATATGTAACAAACCTGCACGTTGTGCACATGTGCCCTACAACATAAAGTATATAATTAAAAAATATATGTTGATACCATACAACATTTTAAAGAAATAGCTATTTCTTTAAAAATGCGTTTAACTTTATATATCAAATGTTGGTCTCTGGTTCAATGTGTGTATGCATGCAGATGAATATCTGACACAGATCTTTGAAATCGCTTGCAGAAATTTTAGTTTACTTACTTTGTTTTTGCTTGTCATTAGTTTCCAATCAAGTGAATTCTAGCCACTTATTGCTGGTTCTAGAATAGATAAACTAATCTATTTTTATCAAGCATATTTTATTTATCATGAGAATCTCTACCATTTTTTTTTCTAACTGCACATTACATATTTAAATGTAGCTTCCTTCCAGTCTATTCATGAACACACATTTTGCTTTCTTTTTTTTTTTTTTTTAATCAGCTTTTATTTTTGTTTCAGAGGATACATGTGTAGGTTTCTTACATGGGTATATTGTTTAGGCAAATTAAGGCAAGAAGAGAAGACCAAATGCCACACGTTTTCATTTTCAAGTGGGGGCTAAACAGCGAATACACATGGACACAAAGATAGGAACAATAGATACTGGGGTCCACTAGAGAGAGGAGGGAGGGAGCAGAACAAGGTTTGCAAAACTACCCAAGTAATGGGATCATGTGGACACATTTTGCTTTCTAAGGGTTATCTTTCTAATCCTATGCCATTTTAAAATGCCTAGTTTACCCTTCCATTAAGGATTTCACAATCTGTATCTCCGTTGGCACCCTGGGTCAGAGGAAAGGGTGATTTACCATTGTTAAACCTGTTTATTACACATAAGGCTATTTTTCTAAATCTACTAATATAGGTCTTGGAAAAATTAAATGAATATTTCAATTGATTTTCTTTTCTTTTCTTTTTCTTTTTTTTTTTTTTTTTTTTTTGAGACGGAGTCTCTCTCTGTCGCCCAGGCTGGTGTCCAGTGGCGCGATCTCGGCTCACTGCAAGCTCCGCCTCCCGGGTTCAAGCCGTTCTCCTGCTTCAGCTTACCGAGTAGCTGGGACTACAGGAGCCCGCCACCATGCCCAGCTAATTTTTTTGTACTTTTGGTAGAGACGGGGTTTCACCGTGTTAGCCAGGATGGTCTCCATCTCCTGACCTCGTGATCCGCCCGCCTCAGCCTCCCAAAGTGTGGTGTTGATTAATTTTTTTATATAGCCTCATAAATTATTGTATTCACTTTTCACTTCTAAAGCATTCACCAATATGTTAACTTTAAAAAAAAAAACAAAAAACCGCCAATAACAAAAGGTTAAGACATAAGAAGCAAGAGACCTCAGGTTCACTTAGATAAGAAATATTGACCCATTTGGATACAAATGTTTGCTGGAAATCAGGAAGATAAAAAGGAATTCAGGTACAGAAATTTAGAAAACTCTATAATGAAGACAACATCAAGTTCAAAATGCAATGAAACTACTATTCAATAATTAATGTTTCTCCTTATCCTAATTAGAAACTCATAAAGTCCTAGGCATTAGTCTTTAAAATATTTTTATTGGCTTTCTCTAGTACAAACATTTTTATTAGAAGGGGCTGAAATTTTTAAGACAGTAAGTTCTTGGATCCTAACATGTATGTCCTTGCCTCTCCTTTCAACAATAAGATACAGTGTATTGTGGTATAGTAGAAAGAATACTGGTATGTGTTATTTGTTTGCCATATAAATTCCTTAAGCCTCAGTTTCTTCATCTGTGAAATGGGAATAATAATTCCTTATCTGACTGTCTCTTACAGTGATTGTGAAAATCAAATGAACTACTTTTAAAAACTCTTTACAATTTACGAAGCACTGCAGAAATGCAAAAATTTAACACCTATTAATCAAGTATTTACTGGTTGCCTAGATATTCAAATCTATATGGGCACTGCCGGATATATGGAAAGGGCTATGATTTCTGGCTCCCAGGAGCTTGATGTACTGTGAAAAATTAGACTTAAACAGATGAAATGTAACGTGAAAGACATCACACATGTGTTAAATGTTATGGTATGATTGCTAGGGGATTGGTGGGGAGTTATTGTGCGGAGACCTCAATGAGGTATAGCTGTCAAACGAAACTTTGTGTAAAAGGATAGTTGTGAGTTGAATCAGATCCAATTAAGGCCTATTCAGCCAAGTGTTCATCCCAGATGACCACCAAGATATAATATAAATAAAATATATGATTGTTCTCACAGGTTTAAAGAGAGCTTCCAAATATTTTATTAGCTTTCCTCAAAGCACTGTCCATTACATATTCACAACTGAGAATGTATTTCAGTCCTGCTTGAACTAGTTTTTATTTTGTGTCTGCACTCACATAATTAATATGTATTTAACTGATATTATGTGTCAGACATTGTACTGGGTGCTAGATACTCTGACCTCATAAAACAAGTTCATTGATTTAATATTCTCTGTGTAGATTCATAGAATATTAGGGCTGAAGAAGATATTAGAGTTTCTCTGGATCAAATCTCTCAGAAATGTACAGAAAAGTAAAATTGTGCTGAAAGAGATGACATCATTAACTCAAGATCTCACAGAAAACAAAAGGTAAAACCAAAACTACACTCTAGGTCTCTTCCTGGCCAGGGCAGTGTGTTTTCCATCAAAAAAGATTATTTAATAGTACCTTATTTGAGTTACCCTACTCCTACTTCTTTAAGGCAATGGTTCTCAAACTTAAAAATTCATAAGAATCATGGAGTTAGGTGATTTGTTTAAAACGTAAAGACTTGGGCCTTATACCTAGAGATTCTGAAACAATTGGATTCCAAAGTATCATTCTTTTTATAATTTTTTATTTTCAATGTTTATATTTTATCTATTTATTTATTGTTATGTTTCAGGGTACATAGTAGGTGTATATATTTAAGAGGTACATGAGATGTTTTGATACAGGCATGCAATGTGAAACAAGCACATTATAGAGAATGCGATATCCATCCCCTCAAGCATTTATCTTTGAGTTGCGAACAATCCAATTACACTCTTTACATTATTTTAAAACGTACAACTAATTTATTATTGACTATGTAATCCTACTGTGCTATCAGATAGTAGTTCTTATTCATTATTTCCATCTTTTTGAGTACCCATTAACCGTTCCCACCGCCCCCTGCCAACCCCCAATACCCATCCCAGTATCTGCTAACTATCCTTCTACTCTCTGTGTTCATGAGTTCATTGTTTTGATTTTTAGATCCCATAAATGAGTGAGAACATGTGAGGTTTGTCTTTCCATGCCTGGCTTATTTCACTTGACACAATGATCTCCAGTTCCATCCACGTTGTTGCAAATGACTGGATGCCATTTTGTGTCATGGCTGAATAGTGCTCCATTGTGTATAAGTACCACATTTTATCTATTCATCTGTTGATGGACACTTAGGTTGCTTCCAAATCTTAGCTATTGCAAACACTGCTATAACGAACATAGGAGTGCAAATACCTCTTCCATATACTGATTTTCTTTCTTTTGAGTATATACACAGCAGTGGGATTGCTGGATCATATGGTAGCTTAATTTTTAGATTTTTTGAAGAAACTTCAAACTGTTCTCCATAGTGATTGTACTAATTTACATTCCCACCAACAGTGTACAAGGGTTCCCTTTTCTCCAGTTCCTCACCAGCATTTGTTATTGCCTCTCTTTTGAATATAAGCCATTTTAACTAGGGTGAGATTATATCTCATTTTAGTTTTGATTTTCATTTCTCTGATAATCAATAATGTTAAGCATTTTTTCAAATGGCCTGTCTGGCATTTGTATATCTTTTTTTTTTTAGAAATGTCTATTCAAATCTTACCCATTTTTAAAATCAGATTATTAAATTTTTTTCCTATAGAGTTCTTTGAACACCTTATATATTCTGGTGATTAATTCATTGTCAGATGGGTAGTTTGCAGATATTTTCTCCCATTCTGTGGGTTTTTGCTTCACTTTGTTGATTGTATCCTTTGCTGTGGAGAAGCATTTTAATATGATGTGATCCCATTTGTCCATTTTTGCTTTGATTGCCTGTGCTTGTGGAATAGTGCTTAAGAAATTTTTGCTCAGACCAAGGTCTTGGAGAGTTTTCCCAATGTATTCTTGTAGTAGTTTCATAGTTTGAGGTCTTAGATTTTAGCTGTTAATTCATTTTGGTTTGATTTTTGGATATGACGAGAGATAGGGTTCTAGTTATATTCTTCGGCATATGGATCTCTAGCTTTCCCTGCATCATTTATTGAAGAAACTTTGTTTTCCCAGTACATATTATTGGCACTTTTGTCGAAAATGAGTTCACTGTAGATGTGTAGATTTGTTTATGGGTTCTCTGTTCTGTTACATTGGTCTGTCTGTTTTTATGTCAGTACCATGCAGTTTTGCTAACTATATCTCTGTAGTATAATTTGAAGTCAAGTAATGTGAGTCCTCCAGTTTTGATCTTTTTGCTAAAGGTAGCTTTAGCTATTCTGGGTCTTTCGTGGTTCAATATAAATTTTAGAATTTTTTTTTCTATTTCTGTAAATAATAATATCGTTGGTGTTTTGGCAGGGATTGCATTGAATCTGTAGATTTCTTTGAGTAGTGTGGACATTTTAACAATATTGATTTTTCTAATCCATGAACATACTATATCTTTCCATTTTTCCTGCCCTCTTCAATGAGTTTCATCAATGTTTAGTAATTTTCATTATAGAGATATTTCACTTCATCAGTTAATTCCCAGGTGTTTAATTTTATTTGTGGCTATTACAAATGGAATTACATTTTTTATTTATTTTTTGGATTTTTCACTATTGGCATATAGAAATGCTAGTGATTTTTGTATGTTGATTTTGTATGCTGCAACTTTACCGAATTTGTTAATCAGTGCTAATAGGTTTTTGTGGAGTGGTTAAACTTTTCCAAATACAGGATCATATCAGCTGCAAGCGAGGATAATTTGAATTCTTCCTTTCAGATTTAGATGCCCTTTCTATCCTTCTCAAGTCTGATTGCTCTAGCTAGGACTTCATAACAGGAGTAAAAGCAAATATTCTCCCTGTGTTCCAGATCTTAGAGGAAAGGATGTTATTTTTTCAGCATTCAGTGTGATACTAGCTGTGGATCTGACGTATATGGCTTTTATTGTGTTGAGGTATGTTCCTTCCATACCCAGTTTTCTGAGGGTTTTTATCATGAGGAGATGTTGGATTTTATCAAATGCATTTTCAGCATCAATTGAAAGGATCATACGGTTTTTGTTATACATTCTGTTTATATGATGTATCACATTCGTTTGCACATGTTGAAACATCTTTACATTTCAGGGATAAATTCCATTTAGTCATGCTGAATCATCTTTTAATTGTATTGTTGAATTTGGTTTGTTATATTAGTAATTTGTTGAGAAATTTTGCATCAATATTCATCAGTTATTGGTCTGCAGGAGTTTTTTGTTTTGGGTTTGTTTGTTTATGTGTCTTTGTCTTGTTTTGGTATCTGGGTAATGCTGGCTTCATAGAATGAGTTTGGAAGAATTATCTCCTCTCTTTTTTGGAATGGTTGAAGTATGACTGATATCTCTTCTGTAAATGATTGGTAGAATAAAGCAGTAAAATCATAGGGTCTCAGACTTTGATCAGTTTGGTCTGTAGTGCAGATTAAGTCTGATGTTTCTTTGTTGAATTTTTATCTGGAAGATCTGTCTAACACTGAAAGTCTGGTGCTGAGGTCTCCAGCTATTACTGTATTGAAGTCTATCTCTTTATATCTCTGATAACATTTGCTTTTTATAAAGTATAGTGACTCCTGCTCCTTTTAGGTTTCCGTTGGCATGGAAATTTTTTTCCATCCCTTTACTTTCAGTCTATGTGTATCTTTATAGGTGAAATGCATTTCTTGTAGGCAATAGATCAATCAACCTCATTGTTTTATCCGTGCAGTCACTCTATGTCTTTTGATTGGAGAGTTTATATTTATATTCAATTTTGTTATTGTTAAGTAAAGACTTACTCCTTCTATTTTGTTATTATTTTTTTCTGGTGAGTATGTGGTCTTTTCCTTCTTTCTTTCCTTCCTGTATTCATTTTTGTGAAGGTGACTTTCTCTGGTGATAGGATATAGTCTTTTTGCTTTTCAGGTGTATCAGTTGCATGCTTTTTTTTTGGTTGGATGTTACCATGAGGCATGCAAATACTGTCTTGTAACCTATTATTTTATACTAATAGCACTGTTTGCATAACCAAACAAGTGAAAAAATAACTAATAAAGATTATATGCCTTAACTGTGTACCCCTACCTTTAAATATTTAGTTGTTACTACTTATGTATTTTTGTACTGTCTATATCTTGAAAAATTGTTGTCATTATTTTTATTGGCTTATTATTTCATCTTTCTACTTAAGAATAGTTTACACCTTGCAGTTACAGTGTTATAATATTCTGTGTTTTTCTGTGTACTATTACTAGTTAGTGTTGTACCTTCAGATAATTTCTCATTGCTGATTAAAGTAATTTTCTTTCTGATTTAAGTAGTCCCTTTCACATTTCTTGTAGGACAACTCTGGTGCTGATGAAACCCCTCAGTTTTTGTTTGTCTAGAAAGCCTTTCTTTCTCCTTCATGTCTGAAGGATGATTTTGCCAGATATGCCATTCTAGGATGAAAGTTCTTTTCCCTCAGCATTTTAAATATATCATGTTACTCTCTCCTGGCCTGTAAGGTTTCCACTGAAAAGTGTGCTGCTGGACCTGTTGGAGCTCCATTGTATGTTCTTTCTTTTTGGCTGCTGTTTTTAGGATCCTTTCTTAGCCTTTGACTTTTGTGAGTTTGATTATTAAATACCTTGAGGTAGTCTACTTTGGGTTAAATCTGCCTGGTGTTCTATCACCTTCTTGAACTTCATTATTGATATCTTTCTCTAGGTTTGGGAAGTTCCATGTCGTTATCCTTTTGAATAAACTTTCCGTCCCTAACTCATTCTCTACTTTCTCTTTAAGGCCAATAACTTTTAGACTCGCCCCATTGAGGCTATTTATTGCATCCTGTAGGTGTACTTCATTTTTTTTTCTTTTGTCTCTACTAACTGTATATTTTCAAATAGCCTGTCTTCAAGCTCACTGTTTTTTTCTTCTGCTTCATCAGTTCTGCTATTAAAGGACTCCCATGCATTCTTCAGTATGCCAATTACATTTTTCAACTCTAGAATTTCTACTTGATTCTTTTTAATAATTTCAATCTCTTTATTAAATTTTAAATATCTTTGTTAAATTCTGACAGAATTCTGAGTTCTTTCTCTGTGTCATCTTGAATTTGTTTGAGTTTCCTCAACACAGCTATTTTGAATTCTCTGGCAGAAAGATACACATATCTGTTTCTCTATGATTGGTCCCTGGTGCCTTATTTAGTTCATTTGGTGAGGTCATATTTTCCTGAATGATCTTGATGCTTGTAGATATTCATCTGTCTCTAGGCATTGAAGAGTTAGGTATTAATTGCAGTGTTCACAGTCTAGGCTTGTTTTTACCTGTCCTTGGGAGGGCTACCCAGATATTTGAAAGGACTTGGGTGTTGTGATCTCAGCTGTATCTGCTTTAGAAAGGATGCCAAGGCCAGTAACGCTGTGGTTCTTGCACACTCTTAAGGTACCACCTTCACGGTCTTGGACAAAATCCAGAACAATTACATGGATTACCAGGCACAGACTCTTGTTCTCTTTCCTTACTCTCTCACAAACAAATGCGGTCTCTCTCTGTTCTTAGCTACCTGGAACTGAGGATGCAGTGACACAAGCACCCTTGTGGCCAACACCCCCAGGCCTTCTGTGAGTCAGACCTGAAGCTAGCATAGCACTTAGTCTTGTCCAAGGCCTTCTGTAACCAATCCCTGGCTATTGCCTATGTTTGCTCAGAGCCCTGGGGCTCTACAGTCAGCAGGTGGCAATGCCAGCCAGGACTGTGTCCCTTCAGGGCGACAAGGTCCCCCAGGCCTCAGGCAGGTCTAATGGAGCCAGGGCCTAGAGTAAAAAGCCTTACAATTTTACATGGTGTTCTACTGTCCTGTAGCTGATCTGCCACTCAAACCACAAGATGCAGTCCTTCCCCATGCTTCTCTCCCCTTTCCAAAGGCAGAGGAGCCTCACCCTGTGGCCATGGTCACTTCAGGCCCACAGAGATTACCGCCAGACTTCTGCCAATGTTTCCCTAAGGCCCTAGGGCTGTTCATTTAGCTTGTGTAAGTGATGCCTGGCCTTGAACTCACCCTTCAGGGCAGTGGACACTCATCTTGCCCAGGGCAGGTCCAGAAATACCTTCAAAGAGTTGAGTCCTTGAATTGGGGACCCCAAGAGGCCCTTTTGTGCTCTTTTCCCCTGTGGCTAAGCTGTTGCCTAAGTTGCAAGACAAAGACCCCTTTACTTTTACTTCCATATTTCTGAAGCAGAAGGAATCTCACCCTGTAGACACCCCAGCCAGTTGAGGATATGCTGAGTCTCACCTGAAGCTAGCAAGTCTCAGGGTCTCATCAAAAACCCTCAGCTTCGTACCTGGGTATCACTGATGGCTATTCAGGCCCCAAGGGACCTCAGTTAGCTGCTGATGAAACCTGCCAGGACTGGGTCCTTCCTTTCAAGTCAATGGGTTCTCTTCTGGTCCACAAAATCAGGTAAGCACTCACAGTACCTGGTTTTAACTTCATGTTTCTTAAGGAGGCACTGAAGAGGTAGAAAAAAATATCTCAAATCACTGACATATTTAGACATATCTGTGAGCTAGGGCATCATGACTCTAGAACCAGTGCTGTATCTTGCTGTGGCTGAGCTGGTATCCAAGATGCAAGACAAAGTCCTCCCCAATCTTCCCTCTCCTCTTCTCAAGTAGAAGGAAGAAGGATCTTTAGGATCCATGAACTGTGCAGCCTGGGGTTAGGGGAAGGAAGATGCCAGCACTCCCACAGCCATCCCAGTTGGTGTCTCAATAGGACACGTGCCCCCTTCCCCAGTCCATTGGTTCTGGGCCAAATTCAGCACTAGGACTTGCTTGGCTATTGCAGTCTTCATGGGCTAGCCTGACTTTTGAGTTTATTTGGAGCCCCAGAGTGCTTTAACCTGTGGTGACTAGGTTTGCAGGAACTCAAGCTCTGACTGCTGAGATCCATAATTCCATTCTTACTAGGGCTGGTTTAAATGCTCCCTCTATGTGTGGGTGCCAGCTGAATTTGGTCTGGTTTTCCTTTCTGCTATAACAAGAAGCACTGAGTTTCATGCCCTACAATTGCTGGTTTTCTCTCTCTACAGGGCACAGAAACACTCTCCACACCATGCTACCACTGCCGGGGGGTGGGGGAGAGGTAATGTCAATGATTTGAGGTTGTTTTTTTCTACCACTTCAGTGCCTCTTTCAATGATATGAAGCAAAACCAGGTACTGTGAGTGTTTACCTGATTTTTTGGTTCTTACAAAGTTTCTTTTTTGTGTAGATAGTTGTTAAATAGGGGTGTCCATGAAGGGGTGGTAGGGAAACCATTGGTGGCCTTCTATTCTGCCATCTCGTTTTAATCCTTCCAAAGCACCATTCTTAACAGAAAGAAAAGATTATCTAACATTCATATGGAACAAAAAAAGACGCTGAATAGCCAATGCAATCTTGAGAGAAAAGGTGCTAGAGACATCACACTACTTGACTTCAAAATGTACTACAAAGTTATAGTATTCAAAACAGCATAGTATTTGCCTAAAAGTAGGCACATAGACCAACAGAACAGAATAGACAATCCAGAAACAATTTCACATACTTATAGGCAACTGATTTTTTACAAAGGCACTAAGAGTATACATTGAGGAAAGGACAGTCTCTTCAATAAATCATGCTGGGTAATCTGGATTTCTACCTGCAGAAGAATAAAACTAAATCCTTGTCTCTCATCATATACAAAAGTCAACTCAAAATGGATTAAAGAATAAATGTAATACCTGAAACTATGAAACTATTAGAAGAAAACATAGGGGAAACATTTTATTACATTGATCTTGGCAAGGATTTAAAAAATAAACTCAAAAGCATAGGCAAGGAAAGCAAAAATAGACAAAATTTCAGCAGACTAAAAAGCTTCTGCTCATCAAAGGAGACAATCAAAAGAGGAAAGAGATAATCTGTAGAATAGAAGTAAATATTTGCAACTGTATTTCTCAACAGGGTAATGTTCAGAATATATAAGGAAATCCATAAAAAAAGATAAATAATCAGATGTTTTTAATGGTCAATCAGAAGGCTGAGATGGCAGGATCATGTGAACCCAGCAGATTGAGGCTGCAGTGAGCTTTAATTGCTCCACTGCCCTACAGCCTGGGTGACAGACAAGACTTTGCCAAAACAAAAAACAAAAAAACAAAAAAAAGCCTTTGTAGATTCTGGATAGTAGACCTCTGTCAGATGGATAGATTGCTAAAATTTTCTCATGTTCTGTAAGTTGTCTGTTCACTCTGATAATAGTTTCTCTCTTTTTTTTATCTTTTTTTTTTTTTTTGCAATTGCAAGATTTCATAGAGTGAAAACAGAGCTCCCATACAATGGGAGGGGACCCAAAGGGGGTTGCCTATCCGGCTCAAGGCTCAAATGCCTGGGTTTTTATCCCGATCATTGTCCCTCCCCCTGTGCTCTCAGGGGGACTTCAAACTACTATTTGACTATTTCTTTACCTCCTGCTTTCAGCCTAATTGGTATTTTAGTGAGCCCTCTTTAGTACCTCATTGGTCAGGTGAGCTGAGTTACAAGCCCCCTGTTTGAAGGTGGGTGTGGTCACCTTCCCCAGCTAGGCTTAGGAATTCTTAGTCGGCCTAGGAAATCTAGCTAGTCCTTTCTCCAATCTGATAATAGTTTCTTTTGCTGTGCAGAAGCGTTTTAGTTTTCTAGCTTATTAGATCCCATTTGTCAATTTTTGCTTTTGTTGCAATTGATTTTGGTGTTTTTGTCATGAAATCTTTGCCTATGCCTATATTCTGAATGGCATTGCCTATATTTTCTTTTGCAGATTTTATAGTTTTGTGTTTTACATTAAAGTTTTTTTTTTTTTTTTTTTTGAGGCGGAGTTTTTCTCTTGTTGCCCAGGCTGGAGTGCAATGGAGTGTTCTCGGCTCATTGCAATCTCCGCTTCCCAGGTTCAAGCGACTCTCTTGCCTTAGCCTCTGGAGTGGTTGGAATTACAGGCATGCACCACCATGCCCAGCTAATGTTTGTATTATTAGTAGAGATGGGGTTTTAACATATTGGCCAGCCTGGTCTTGAACTCCTGATCTCAGGTGATCCACCTGCCTCGACCTCGAAAAGTGCTGGGATTACAGGTGTGTGCCACCATGCCTGGCCTACATTAAAGTCTTTAATCCATCTTGAGTTCATTTTTGTTTATGGTGTAAGGAAGGGTTCCAGTTTCAATTTTATACACATGGCTAGACAGTTCTCCCAGCACTATTTGTTAAACAGGGAATCCTCCATTTCTTGCTTTTGTCAGATTTGTCGATGATCAAATGGCTATAGATGTGTGGTCTTATTTGAGTTCTCTATTCTGTTCCGTTGGTCTATGTGTTCTTGTATCAGTACCATGCTGTTTTGGTTACTATAGCCTTGTAGTAGTTTGAAGTCAGGTCACACAATGCTTCCAGCTTTGTTCTTTTTGCCTAGAATTGACTTGGCTATTCTGGCTCTTTTTTGTTTTTTGTTTTTGGTTCCATACGAATTTTTAAATAGTTCCTTCTAATTCTGTGAAGAATGTCAATGGTAGTTTAATGAGAATAGCTTTGAATCTATAAACTACTTTGGGCAGTATGGCCATTTTTACAATATTAATTATTTCTATCAACCACATTAAAAAGTTGTCAAAAGACATGAACAGAAACTTCTCAAAAGACGACAAACATGTGGCCAAAAAACATGAAAAAAAAGCTGAACATCACTGATCTTTAGAGACGTGCAAATCAAAACCCCAGTGAGATATCATCTCATGCCAATCAGAATGGCTACTGTTAAAAGTCAAAAAACAACAGATACTGGCTAGATTGTGGAGAAAAAGGAACACTTTTTCACTGTTGGTGAGAGTGTAAATTGTTCAACCACTGTGGAAGACAGTGGAGCAATTCCTCAAAGACCTAGAAGCAGAAATACCATTTGACCCAGCAATTCCATTACTGAGTATATACCCAAAGGAATATAAATCATTCTATTATAAAGATACATGCACACGTATGTTCATTGCAGCACTATTTACAATAGCAAAGTTGTGGAGTCAACCTAAATGACTGTCAATGACAGACTGGATAAAGAAAATGTGGTATATATATACCATGGAATACCATGCAGCTGTGAAAAGGAATGAGATCATGTCCTTTGCAGGCCATAGATGAAGTTGGAAGCCATTATCCTCAGCAAGCTAACACAGGAACAGAAAACCAAATACTGCATATTTTCACTTATAAGTGGGAGCTGATTGGTGAGAACACATGGACACATTGAGGGGAACAACACACAATGGTGACCTGTTGCGGGGGTGTTGGAGGAAGGAAAGCATCAGGAAGAATAGCTAATAGATGCTGGGCTTAATACCTAGGTGAAGGGATGATCTGTGCAGTAAACCAACATGACACACATTTGTCTATGTAACAAACCTGCACATCCAGCACATGTATCCCTGAAATTAAAATAAAAATTGAAAAAAGGCAATAGTTCTAAATAGATATTTCTCAAAAGATGGCATACAAATAATCAATAGGCATATGAAAAAATCCTCAACATCACTGATTATCAGGGATATTCAATCAAAAGCACAATGAGATATCACTTATTTTAGTTGGAATGGCTATTATCAAAGAGACAAAAAACAGCAGATGCTCGCATGGATGTGGAGAAATGGGAACTCTTACACACTGTTGTTGGGAAAGTAAACTAGTAAAGACATTATGGAAAACCCTATGGAGTTTCTTCAAAAAAACTAAAAATTGAACTACCGTATGATCCAGCAATCCTACCACTGGGTTATTTTATCCAAAGGAAATTAAATCAATGTGTTGAAGAAACAGCTGCACTCCCATATTTATTGTAGCACTATTTATAATAACCAAGATATGGAATCAACCTAAATATCCATCAGCAGATGAATGGATAAAGAAAATGTAGTATATATACACAATGGAATATTATTTAGCCACAAAAGAATGAAATAATGTCCTTTGCAGTAACATGGATGAATCTGGGGGATGGTGTGTTTAAAGTGAAATAAACCAGGCATAGAAATACAAATATTGCATGATCTCACTCATTTGTGGAATTGAAAAACTACATAGTAGAATAGTGGTTACCAGAGGATGGGAAGGGGAGGGGTGAGTGGGGTAATAGGGAGAAATGGATCAATGGATATAAAATTACAGTTATATAGGAGAAATAATTTCTGGTGTTCTATTACAACAGTAGAGTGCCTGCAGTTAACGATGTTATATTTTAAATTTCAAAATAACTAGAGGAGAGGATTTCAAATGTTATCACCATAAAGATACAGTAAATGAGGTGATGGATATACTAAATACCCTGATTTCATCATTACACAATGTATACATGCATCACAAAATCACATGGTAACCCATAAATGTGTATGATTATGTCATGTCTATTAAAAATAACACTTAAAAATAATAACTTACGTTAATCATCTTCCAAATGAATAAATAAAGAACTTGCTCTCCGAAAAAAAAAAAACACATTAAACTATAGGCTGATATTTTGTCATTTTTGCCTTTTAAAATAAAATAAAATTTTGCCACTTGATTGTGACTTAAGTGGTCCTCTGATCATGCTCGGAGAAACTTTGTATTAAAATCTGAAATAATGACAATACACAGTTCCATTGTCCTGAGATTTGATGTTACTCTTATTTAATATACTCCATGATATTAAGGACCTCATTAATCTTTGCAGCCTTTGTCTTTGCCTATGGGAAAAAAACTAATTTTTAAGATTTTTTTACATTGAAGGCTTTTATGTTGTTGATATTTTTAATTTCTTTATCAAAAATGACTACCTCATACCTTTACTACTATGACAATGACCCCAGGCTAAATTGATTGCTCATGAATGAATACCTGTCTGGAGTTTTCAGAAAATTAAGAAGGATTTTGTATTAGAGCAGAGCACATGGTGCCTAGCACAGAGCTTAGAACCAGGTCTTGATGACAATAAATGTAGGTTCCAAAGGAAAGGTGCATTAAAACTCTATACAAAGCAGCACACACACACACACACACACACACACACACACACACCCCTCACATAAAAACACACACATAGCACATATAACTACAGTCCACAAATACGAATGTCACTAACTGATTGATCAGATTCTAGGACAATAATTGGGTTACTTGTTGCTAGTGGGGAAAATAACTTACGTATAAAATATTACTGATGTGGAGCGCTCTCTCTCTTGTGTATACATGCATGTGTACATTTTTACTTCTTCCTCCCGTGAACCGAGATGGGTCAAAAGACATGATCCACTGCTGCCTGTTGGCCTCTTCTCAAGCACATCTATTCAGTTTCCTGTACTACGCAGCCAGCTGGAGGCTGGTATGGGTGATTTGGGCTCAGGAAGAGGGACAAGATATCTGCTAATTTTCTAGCTTAAGCCATGTTCTTTTCTCCAACCACTTTTACAGTAACATCAGCATTGAGGTTTTAGCATCCCAGATAATAGAGTCCCACTTCACTTTCACATTTAACATTGCTTCCCATGTGCTTTCTTCCTTAAGTGCCTCAAAGTAGAAAAGAGGGTGAATGACATGGAGGGGTTTGGATATTTGAGCCTCGATAGCACTCCAAACCCCAACAATAGCAGATCAATATTTTAGAACTAATACTGTTAAATCTTTTATCAGGAGTAAAGTGATTTATCCAAGGTCCAAGAGTTAGACAATAACTCAGAAATCAGTAGAAAACCCAAGAATATTTTGGTCGTGTCCTATACTATTTACGCTAAATAATTCTATGCTAGACAGCCATTTGGGGATGCCTATTCTCAAAGTTAATAGTATTGTAGGGCTTTGACATATTTCAGAAACAAAATGGAATCACAATATACAGTCATTACTTGGTATTAGAGGGGGATGGGTTTCAGGACCCCCCATGATACCAAAATTTATGAATGCAAAGTCCCTTATATAAAATAATATACCTAAGAGTTATTGGTCATAAAAAGGAGGTAGAGAATGAGATAAGCGTAGAAAGTTTATTCAAAGTGAAAATAACAGAGAATGTCCCAAACCAAGAGAAAGGTATCAGTCTCAAAATAGAGGAAAGGTATAGAACACCAAGCAGATTTAATCCAAAGAAGACTACTTCAAGGCGTTTACTAATCACACTCCCAGATGTTAACGATAAAGAAAGAATCCTAAAAGCAGCAATAGAAAACAGAAAAATAACATACAATGGAGCTCCTATATGTCTAGAAGCAGACTTCAGTGTAAAACTCACAGGCCACAAGAGTGGCATGGCATGTTTAAAATACCAAAGGAAGAAACCTATTACCTTAGAACAGTATATCTGGTGAAAATACCCTTCAGATATAAAGGAGAAATAAAGACTTTCCCAGACAAACAAAAGCTGAGGGACTTTGTCAATATAAGAACTGTCCTATAAGAAATGCTAAAGGGAGTACGCCAGTCAGAAATAAAAATGCATTAAATAATGAGCAATAAATAATCACCTGAAGATGCAAAATTCACTGGCAATAGTAAGTACATACAAAAACAGAGACTATTATAATACCGTAAATGTGGTGGGTACATTACTGTTATCCTAAGTAGAAAGACTAAATGTTGAACCAATCAAAAATAATAACTACAACAACATTTGTTGTTTCTATTTATATCTTATTTTACTGACTTAATAGTACAGTACAGTGTATGTCAGTGCAATAAGATATAAATAGAAACAACAAAAAGTTAAAATGCGAGAAGACAAAGTTAATGCAAGTTTTTATTAGTTTTCTGTTTGCATGTTTGTTTATGCAAATAATGTTATGTTGTTATCAGGTTGAAATGCGGGGTTATAAGTCAGTATTTGCAAGCCTCATGGTAACCACAAATGAAAAAACATAGAACAGATATGCAAAAAAAAAAAAAAAACCAAGAAACTCAATTATATCACCATATCATCTTTTCTAGAGCAAGACAGGAACGAAAGACAGAAGGAAAGAAAGACCACAAAACAATCAGATAAAAAATAACAAACTAGTAGGAATGAATCCTTAGTTATCACTAAAAACATTGAATACAAAACGGTCTAAACTACCCAATCAAAAGATATAGACTGGCTGAATGGATTACAAAATAGGACCCACTGATCTTTTGCCCACAAGAAACACACATCACCTATAAAAACACACATAGGTTGAAACTAATGGGCTGGAAAAAGGTATTCCATGCCAATGGAAACCAAAAAAGAGCAGGAGTCACTATACTTATATCAGACAAAATAGATTTCAAAACAAAAACTATAAGAACAGAAAAGAAGGTCATTATGTGAAGAAAAAGGGGTTATTCGGCAAGAGGTTATTCGGCAAGAGGATCCAACAAGGGAGCACCCAGATATATAAAGGAAATATTATTAGAGCTATAAACAGAGATAGTCCCCAATAAAATAATAGCTGGAGAGCTTAACACACCACTTTCAGCATTGAACAAATGTTTAATGCTGACAGAAAATGAACAAAGAAACATCAGACTTAATCTGCACTATAGATCAAAAGTATCTAATAAATATTTACAGAACATCTCATCCAACAGCTGCAGAACACACATTCTTTTCGTAAGCACATGGATTGTTCTCAAAGATAGAACATATGTTAGGTCACAAACAAGTCTTAAAACATTTTTAAAAATTGAAATAATATCAAACATCTTTTCTGACCACCATGGAATAAAACTAGAAATCAAAACAGTGTAATTTTAGAAACTATACAAATACATGGAAAGTAAAGCTCCTGAATGACCAATGGGTCAATCAGAAATTAAGAAAGACATTGAAAAAATTATTGAAACACTTGATAATGAAAGAACATCATACTAAAACCTAAGAGATACAGCAAAAGCAGTAGTAAGAGAAAAGTTTACAGCTATAAGTACCTACATCAAAAAAAGAAGAAAAAACTTCAGACAAACATTCTAATGATGTATCTTAAATTACTAGAAAAGCAAGAACAAACCAATCCAAAATTAGTAGAAGAAAAGAAAGAGTAAAGATCAGAGCAGAAATAAATGAAATTGAAATAAAAACAATAAAAAAGATCAATGAATCAAAAAGTAGTTTTGGTGAAAACTTAAACAAAAGTGGTTGAAAAAAAGAGAGAAGAACCAAATAAAATCAGAAGTGAAAAATGAGGCATTACAACTAATATTGCAGAAATTCAGAGGATTATTACTGGGTACTCTGAACAATTAGATGCCAATAAATTAGAAAATCTAGAAGAAATGGAAAGTTACTAGATAGGCACAACATACCAAGATCGAACCAAGAAGAAATCCAAAACCTGAACAAGTAACAAGATCAAGCCATAATAAAACATCTTCCAGTAAAACAAAAGCCCAGGACCTGATAGCTTCACTGCTGAATTCTACCAAACATTTAAAGAATTAATACCAGTCTTACTCAAACTATTCCAGAAAACAGAGGGGGAAGGAATACTTCCAAAGTCACTCTGCAAGGCAAGCATTACCCTGATAGCAAAACCAGACAAAGACACAACAAAAAAAGAAAACTAAAGGTCAATATTTCTGTTAAATATTGATGCTTAAATCCTCAACAAAATATTTGCAAATCAAATGCAAAAATACATTAGAAAGATTATTCATCATGACCAAGTGAATTTTATCCCTGGGTTGCAAACATGGTTCAACATATGAAATCAAGCAATGTGATACATCATATCAACAGAATGAAGGATAAAAATCATGGGATCACTTCAAATGACGCAGAAAAAGCATTTGATAGACTTTAACATCCCTTCATGATATAAACCCTGAACAAACTGGGGATAGAAGGAACGTACCTCAACATGATAAAAACCATATATGACAGACCTACAGTTAACATCATACTAAATGGAGAAAGACTGAAAACCTTTCCTCTAAGACCTGGAACACAACAAGGATGCCCACTGTCACTACTGCTATTCAATACAATACTGGAGTACTAGCAAGAGCAATCAGACAAGAGAAAGATATAAAGTGCATCTAAATTGAAAAGAAGTCAAATTTTCCTTGTTTGCTGATGATATGATACTAGGAAAAACCTAAAGACTCAACAAAAAAACTATTAGAAGTAATAAATTGAGTAAATTTGCAGGATACAAAACCAACATAGAAAATTTAGTAGCATGTCTGAATGCCAACAATGAACAATCTGAAAAAGAAATTAAAAAGTAGTCCCATTTACTAGCCACAGAAAAATTTAAATATCTAAGAGTTAACTTACCAAAGAAGTGAAAGATCTATATAATAAAAACTATAAAGCACTGATGAATAAAATTGAAGATAACATCAAAAAATGGAAAAATTTCTATGTTCATGGATTGGAAAATCAATATTGTTAAAATGTCCATACTACCCAAAGACATCTACAGATTCAATGCAGTCCTTGCCAAAATACCAATGGCATTCCTCACAGAAATACAAGAAACTACTCTAAAATTTATATGAAGCCAAGAATCCCCAGAATAACCAAAGATATCCTAAGGAAAAAGAACAAAACTGGAAGAATCACATTACCTGACTTCGAATTATATTACAGAGTTATAGTTACTAAAACTTCATGGTACTGGCATGAAAACAGACACATAGGCCAGTGGAACAGAAGAGAGAACCCAGAAATAAGTCCACATACCTACAGTGAACTCATTTTTGACAAGTGCCATGCAAATACACTGGAAAAAAGACAGTATCTTCAATAAATGATGCTGGAAAAACTGGATATCCATATGCAAAAGAATGAAATTTGACTCCTATCTTTCACTATACACAAAAATCAAATCAAAATGGATTAAAGACATAACTATAAGACCTCAAAATATAAAACTACTATAAGAAAACATTGGGGAAAATCTCCAGGACATGGTCTAGGCAAAGATTTCTTTTTATTATTATTATTATTATTATTATTATTATTATTATTATACTTTAAGTTCTAGGGTACATGTGGATAACGTGCAGGTTTGTTACATATGTATACTTGTGCCATGTTGGCGTGCTGCACCCATCAACTCGTCAGCACCCATCAACTCGTCATTTACATCAGGTATAACTTCCAATGCAATCCCTCCTCCCTCCCCCCTCCCCATGATAGGCCCCGGTGTATGATGTTCTCCTTCCAAGCAATACTCCACAAGTGCAGACAACTAAAGCAAATATATAGTTAAAAAATTGAAGAGACAACCCACAGAATGGGAGAAAATACATGCAGACTATCCCTCTGACAAAGATTAATCGCTAGAATATATAAGGAGTACAAACAACTCCATAGGAAAAATCTAATAATCTGATCAGAAAATGGGCAAAAGGTTTGAATAGACATTTCTCAAAAGAAGACATACAAATACAAAAAAAAAAAAAGAAGACATACAAATGCAAACAGGCATATAAAAAGTTGCTCAACATCACTGATTATCAAATAAATGCAAATCAAAACTACAGTGAGATATAATCTCACCCCAGTTAAAATGGCTCATATCCAGACAATAACAAATGCTGTTGTGGAGGATGTGGAGAAAAGTGAATCGTTGTATACTCTTAGTGTGAATGTAAATTAGTACAAGCACTATGGAGAACAGTATGGAGGTTCCAAAAAAATAATTGAGCTCCCATATTATCCAGCAATCCCACTGCTGGGCATAGAGTCAAAAGATAGAAAATTAGTATATCAAAAGTGATGTCTGTATTCCTAAGTGTGTTACAGCACTGTATACAATAGCTGAGATTTGGAAGCAACCTAAGTGTCCATCAACAGATGAATGGGTAAAGAAAATGTGGTACATATACACAATGGATTACTATTCAGCCATCAAAAAGAATGACATCTAGTCATTTGCAACAACATAAATGGAATTAGAGATCATTATATTAAGTGAAATAAGCCATGCACAGAAAGACAAATATTGTATATTCTCACTTATTTGTGGGATCTAAAAATCAAAACAATTAAACTCATGAACATAGAGAGTAGAAGGATGGTTACTAGATATTGTGAAGGGCAGTAGGGAGTTGGGGAGAGGCTGGGATGGTTAATGAGTACCAAAAAATGGAAAGAATGAAAAAGACTTACTATTTCATAGCACAATACGGTGACTATAGTCAGTAACAACTTAATTGTATATTTTAAAATAATTAAAAGAATGTACTTGAATTGTTTGTAAGCCAAAGGATAAATGCTTGAGGAAATTGATACCCCATTCTCCATTGATGTGCTTATTTCACATTGCATGCCCATATCCATACATCTCACGTACCTTATCAATATATACACCTACTATGCACCCACACAAAATTTTTAAATGATTTTAAAAACTAATACATAAATATTAAATAAAATAAAATATGACTTTCTGTAACTTCTACCTATTGTTCCAAACTTTACCCAAATGATGCATGGCAATTCTGCCTTTTTATGTGAAATCTTGAACATAATAAACATGGCAGGTCTGTCTATCCACAAATTTCCTTCTCTAATAACATTTTTTTCATGTCAAACAGCCCCAGGTTTTTGTGAGAATTCCACATTTGACTTTATAATCAGACCTTAAATCAACCTGGTCACTGTCCACTAGAAGCGTAGCTGAGATTATTGTACCTGAAAAGAAATTGTATCCCAATGCAGTATAACCAGTAAGAAGTTAAGTAAAGCTATTTATGACATTATTCTGGATTTCCATGCAATTAAAGAAGCCTGCACTGCATGTTAGAAATACTACAACATTCATACCATACTATAGAGGTTTCCACACCTTTTTCTTTGCTCTAATTGATATCTTATTGAATTTTTGAGGTCTGTGCAGTTAATTCTCAGTACAGGAGTGACCAAACATGGTCGTTTTCTCCTCTTACGAATCACTAAATTGGGCAAAAAAAGAAAAAACTTCGCACTCCTTAAATTCTTAAAAACAAGTTTTTAAAAATAACTAGAACAAGCCAGTGTTTTCAGGGGGCATTTGGTATTACTTTCTCTATATTTACTTTCTCAGTATTACTTTCTTTAAGAAGTTTGAGTGTGCTTCATAGTGGAAGCAACCTACCATTGATTCCAGCTATACTCAAATTTCCTGAACAATTATAGAAAGGATAATATAAAATAGGCCTTCTCATTTAGGCTACAAATTGCCTTCGTAAATGGAGTTTAAAAAACCCATGTAAAATGAGTTATTTCTATGAAAGAGAATATTAAAGATTAAATTACTAACACTTTAATTATGCACACCAAAACAGAAGACTAAAAAATAGTTAATACAGAAGAAAAGTGAACTCTAAGAAGTAATTATAGTTATAACAGCTGTTGCTATTTTGTTATGGACAATTCCTAAGGGATAGTGATGATAGTAGGATTAGTGATGGTGCGTATTGTTGTTCAGTTAGCACACTGCACCTAAGCACCAAGGTAAAGGATTAAATGGGTGCTGAAATCCAACTTGTGCACTCTTTGCCAAGACCTACAACCTGTGGGTGAAAGACAGTTCCAAAAGAGTACCCTTTTGTAGTCCATCTGGCCAGAGGAACACTTTTGTAATTTGCTTAGACAGTTTGATTGGGAACCCCAGTTGTATCTTACTTTTTTGCCCTTCCTCTGACATTATATATAGGTGAAATCAGGCCTTAATCAGAAAAGAAAACATAAAACAATATATTCATTTGGAAGACTTTGTGGGAGGGTTAGTTAGAGATAGTTCACCATGTGTGGTGGCACACACCTGTAGTACCAGCTACTCTGGAGGCTGAGGCAGGAGAATCATGTAAGCCTAGGAGTTCAAGTCCACACTAGACAACATAGCAAGACCCTGTCTCTAAAAGACAAAAAAGCCCTATCTCTTGAAGATCGCTAAACAATATTTATAAGGCATCTATAACATGCTAGGCATTGAGACAAAATTGTGAACAAGACAAGTATCATCTTTACCATTATTGATATTGCAGTCTTTTCACTCTAATGTGTATCTTTTAAATACCATCTAGGAGAGCCATCACTTAATCCCCTACAGTCTGCCTCTCTAAGTTACTGCCCAGTTCCTAGAAGGAGATACCCCTCACACATACACACACACACACACACACACACACACACACACACACACACACACACACAAATCCTGAGGCCTGTCTTCAACCCTTAGAGACAGATCTGATCTGCTACTTATGAACCTTTTAAATTCAAAGCAAAACTGATGGATTGGATAGTAGAGGAATTAAAAGGCCATTCAAAACCAAATGTGACTGACTTTGGACCTGCCTAATGCATAGATAAATGAGAAGGTTTTGCAGGTTTTTGTTATGGTTTCTTGTTTTTGTCTTTCACATGAAATATCTTTCTTCTCCTTAGGTTTATACAATAATTCCTTGAAAATTTTCAGCAGCTTAACTTTAATCGATACAGATTGACCCCTCTGGATATGCAGACTCGATAAGAAAAATAAAAATAAACATTGCCTTTCATACCCAGAGAGCATTTGGCAGTTTAACAAGGGTGTTTATATCCATTTTTTTTAAATGCCAAAACCATTTTATTTTTAAATTTATTTTTTCACATTAATTTATTTTATTTTAGGTTCAATGGGTTCAAGTGCAGGTTTGTTACATTGGTAAATTGCATGTTGTGAGGGTTTGTTATGCAGATAATTTTGTCACTCAGGTAATCAGCATACTACCTAATAGGTAGTTTTCAACCCTCACCCTCCTCCAACCCTCCACACTAACATAGGACCCAGTGTCTTCTTTGTGTCCATGTGTACTCAAAGTTTAGCTCCCACTTATAAGGGAGAACATGTATTTGGTTTTCTGTTCCTGCATTAATTTGCTTAGTATAATAGCCTTCAGCCATTTGCTGTTAAAGCCATTATCTGACTTTTTTTATATAGCTGTATACCCATTCTTTTGATTTTCCCAATAGCTACCCGAGGTAGAAAGGCAAACATATTTTTCATATTTTCAGATGAGGAAAGTCCTTTTCAGAAAAGGAAATTCTAAGGAAATTTGAATTTGTTACCACTAGACCTGCATTACAAGAGGTCCTTAAGGGAGTGCTAAACATGGAAACAAAGGTCTGTTACCTGCTACCACAAAGACACACTTACATAGCCCACTGCTACTATAAAGCAACTACATAATCAATTTTACATAGCATCCAGTTAACAACATGATGACATGATCAAATCCTCACCTATCAATATTGACCTTGAATGTAAACGAACTAACCCCCCCCACTTAAAAGGCAATGAGTGGTAAGTTGGAGAAAGAAACAAGACCCAACTGTACGCTGTCTTCAAGACCCATCTCATATGTAATGACATCCATAGGTTTAAAGTAAAGGAATGAAGAAAGATCTATGAAGAAAACAGAAAACATGAAAGAGCAGGGGTTGCTATTCTTACCTCAGATAAAGCAGAACTTAAACCAACAATGATCAAAGAATAAAGAAGGATATCACATAATGCTAAAAGTTCAATTCAATAAGAAAACAGTCCTAAATATATATGCACCCAAGATTGGAGCAGTCAGATTCGTAAAACAGGTTCTTAGAGATCTACAAAGAGGCTTAGATAATCACACATTAACGGTGGGAGATTTCAACATCCTGTTGACAGTGTTAGATAGATCATTGAGGCTGAAAACTAATGAAGATATTCTGGACTTAAACTCACCACATGACCAATTGGACCTAATAGACTTGTGCTGAACCCCTCTTAATGTCAGTAGATGAAGCATCAAGATCAAGAGGCTGCAGAGGAGACCCAGAGCCAGCAAACTAGACATGGGGTTTTATTAGGGGCTCACATACAAAGACAAGAATCCAGGGGTAGTAGGTTAGACAGAAAAAATACCTTATGTACAGAAATGGTCCAGTAGTGGCATGCTAGACAAGCTATCTGCCTTACAGTCCAGCAGCAGCTGGCTGGAAAACATATCTCTTTTCTTACAGTCCAGTGACAACAGCCCGAACAACATATCCTACATTCTACAGTCCAGTGGCAGTGAGTTGGACAACATAACTGCATAGCCCAGTGGAGGTGGGCTATGCAGGAAACCTGCAACTGCCTGTAAGCATCATGCAGTTTTTAGTTTGTGTAGCATTTTCACTTAATACCCAACCCACCCCACCCTCCCAATAACCTCCACCTGCAACCTTCATTTAGCTCAAAACTCAGAGACTCAGTCTCCTGTATGGTCCATGTTTCACAGGATGGGCCAAGGGCTCACGTATTTATCATAGATAAGGAATGACTCTCTGGGTTGGCCACACCCAGATTCCCTAGGTTGGAACAAACATTCAGGTGCACCTGCCATACAGGGTCATTCTAAGGTATTCTTACATTATTGCTTTCAGATGCATTTACCCTACATGGAAATCTACAGAGTTCTCCACCTGACAACCTCAGAGTACACATTCTTCTCATCTGCACACAGTACGTAATCTAAGATCAACCATGTACTCAGCCACAAAGCAAGTCTCAACAAAGTCAAAAAAAATTGAAATCATATCAACAACATTCTTAGACCACAGTACAATAAAAATAGAAATCAATACCAAGAAGATAGCTCAAAACTGTACAACTATATGGAAATTAAACAACTTGTTCCTGAATGACTTTTAGTAAAGAACGAAATTAAGGCAAAAATCAAAAGATTATTTGAAACTGATGAAAACAGAGACAGAAAATACCAGAATCTTTGGGACACAGCTAAAGTGTGTTAAAAGGAAAGTTTATAGAGCTAATTGCATACTTTAAGAAGTTAGAGACGTCAAACTAACAACCTGACATCACACCTAGAGGAACTAGAAAAGCTAGAGCAAGCCAATCCCAAAATTAGAATAAAATAACCAAAATCCGAGCAACTCTGAGTGAAATTGAGATGCAAAAATTCATGTAGAAGATAAAAAAACAAAAGTTAGTTTTTTGAAAGAATAAATAAATTTTATTGACCACTAGCTAGTAAAATAAAGAACAAAAGAGAGAAGGTCCAAATAAGTACAATAAAAAATAACAAGGAAGACATTGTAACCAACCAACAGAAATACAAAAATCTCTCAGAGAACTATTATGAATACTCGTATGAACACAAACTAGAAAACCTATTAAAAATGGACAAACTACTTGGAAATACACAACTTCCCAAAATTGAACCAGGAAGAAATTGAAATCCTGAGCAGACAAATAAAAAGTTACAAAACTGAATCGATAATAAAAAAAAAAACCTTGAACAGATTCACAGCCAAATACTACTACACATACAAAGAAGAACTAGTTCAATTCTAGTGAAATTACTCCAAAAAAATCAAGGCACCTAGACTCCTTCGTATTCCTAACTCATTCTACAAAGCCAGCATCATTCTGATACCCAAACCTTGCAGAGACACAATGAAAAAAGAGAATATCAGGGTAATATCTTTAGTGAACATAGGTGCAAAAATCCTCAACAAAATACTAGAAAATCAAATCCAGCAGCATATCAAAAAGTTAGTTCACTATGACCAAGTAAGCTGTATTCCTGTGGCGAAAGGTTGGTTCAGCATATGTAAATCAATAAATGTAATTCACCATATTAAAATAATTAAAAACAAAATCAAGAAATCATCTCAATAGATGCAGAAAATTCTTTCAGTACAATTCTATGTTCCTTCATATTAAAAACCCTCAACAAGTTAGGCATTGAAGGAACATAGCTCAAAATGATAAGAGCCATCTGTAAGAAACCGACAGCCAACATTATACTGAATAGGCAAAAGCTAGAAGCATTCCCCTTGAGAACTGCAACCGCCAAAAATGCTCACTTTTACCACTGCTATTAAACATAGTACTAGAAGTCCTAGCCAGAACTATCAGGCAAGAGAAAGAAATAAAAGGTATCCAAATAGGAAAAGAGGAAGTCAAATTATCTCTTTTCACAAACAATATGACTCTATAACTGGAAAACTCTAAAGACCCTGAGAAATGGTATCTAGAACTGACAAATAACTTTAGTAAAGTTTCAATATGAAAAATCCATGTACAAATTCAGTAGCATTTCTATATACCAATAATATTCAAACTGAGAATGAAATCAAGGATGCAATCTCATTCAAAATAGTCACAAAAAGAATAAAATAGGAATACAGCTTGCTAAGGAGGTGAAAGATATCTACAATAAGAATTACAAAACACTGCTCAAAGAAATCAGAAATGACACTAACAAATGGAAAAATATTCCATGCTCATGGATAGGAAGAATCAATGTTGTTAAAATGGACATACTGCCTAAATCAATTTACAGATTCAGTGCCATTCCTATAAAACAATCAACATCATTTTTCACAGCATTATAAAAAAAAGTTTCCTAAAATTCATATGGAATCAAAAAAGAGCCCACATCACCAAAGCAATCCTAAGCAAAATGAACAAAGCCAAATGCATAACAGTACCAAACTTCGGATTACACAACAAGGTTACACAGTATCCAAAATAAAATAGTACTGTTACGAAAATAGACACACAGACAAATGGAACAGAATAGAGAATGCAGAAATAGGGCCACACACCTACATCCATCTGATCTCCAACAAAAACAAGCAATGGGGAAAGGACTCCCTATTAAATAAATGGTACTGGGATAACTGGCCAGCCATATGCAGGAGATTAAAACTGGACCCCTAAATTTTATCTTACACAAAAATTAACTCAAGATGGATTAAAGACATACATGATAGACATAAAACTATAAAAATCATAGAAGAAAATCTTAAAAAATATCATTCTGGGTATTGACCTGGGCAAATTATTTATGACTAAGTATACAAATGCAAGTGCAACAAAAACAAAATTGACAAGTGGGAACTAATTAAACAAAATGACTTCTGTACAGCAAAAGAAACTATCAACAGAGTAAACAGACAGGTAGAAAGGGAGAAAATATTTGCAAAGTATGCATCCAACAAAGGGCTAATATCCAGAATCTATAAGGAACTTAAACATATGAACAAGGAAAAAACAAACAACCCCATTTAAAAATATGCTAAGACCATGAACAGACACTTCTCAAATGAAGATATACATGTGGCCAACAAATATATGAAAAAATGCTCAACACCACAATGAGGTAGTATCTCATTGTGGTTTTGATTTGCACTTCTTGTTAGAGAATCAATGATTCAATCAATGAATCAATCATTGTCATTAGAGAAATGCAAATCAAAACCACAATGAGAAGTCATCTCATACCAGTTAGAATGGCTATTATTAAAAATTTAAAAACAGTAGGTGCTGACAAAGTTGTAGGTAAAAGGGAACACTTATACACTGTTGATGGGAATGTAATTAGTTCAGCCACTGTGAAGAGCAGTGTAGAGGCTTCTCAAAAAAATTAAAAGAGAACTACCATTTTACCCATCAGTCCCATTACTGAATGTATGCTACAAAAAAGACACATGCACTCTTTTGTTCATCATAGCACTGTTCACAGTAGGAAAGACATGGAATTAACCTAGATGTCCAACAACAGCAAGTTGGATAAAGAAAATCTGGTACCTGCACACCATGGAATGCTATGCAGCCCTAAAAATGAAAAAAAGATGATGCCCATTGCAGCAACATGGATGCAGCTGAAGGCCACTATCCCAAGCAAATTAATGCAGGAACAGAAAACCAAATATTATATGTTCTCACTTATAATTGGGAGCTCAGCATAGAGTACACACAGACACAACAGTGGGAACAATAAACACTGGGGACTCTTAGAGGAGGGGAGGTACCAGAGGGGCAAGGTTTGAAAAGCTAACTATCTGGTACTATGCTCACTACCAGGGTGACATAATCCTTCATACCCAAAACCTCAGTGAAACACAATTTACCTATGTAAAAAATCTGCACATGTACCTCCTGGACCTAAAATAAAAGTTGAAAAATATGAAAACAAAAATATTACACTTCATATTTAAGAACAAATATAATGGACTTTCCTCAATGATGATAGGAAAATTAGCCTTTTAATGGTCAGATTGCAAGGTTCCTTCCAATTCTAAGATTCTTGGACTTTCTCCAAAAGAAGTGAAAGATAAATAATAATTTAATGATTAAGTGTAGCTCTTCAAGCAAACTGATTTGAAAAAGAATATTTGCCTTGAGATAATCCATCTAGTTACTGAGAATTAAATATTGTTTGTCTCAAAATAGCTGGAAGAAAGCACTTTGAATGTTTCTACCAAAAGTAAACGATAAATGTTCGAGTGATGGATGTATGAATTACCTAGATGTGAGCACTACACAATGTATATAAGTATGGAAACATCACATTGTACCCCACAAATATGTACAGTTGATATTATGTATCAATTAAAAATAAATAAGCATATTGTTAAGTGTTTAAAAATATTGAAATGGCTCTATAGGTTAAAAAGTTTATTTTCTAGATCCATTTTAGACTTTTGCATGTGGATTTGCTGCAAATAAATGTAAGACACCTCGTCAAGAGAAAGTACAGTACCAAAAATAGTTCACATAGTATATAAAAATGAGTACATACTTAGTAAATGCTTGTTTAAGGGATAGATAGATGCACAGATAGACATATGAATAAATGGATGAATAAGGATGGCAGACATCAAGCGCTTAGTTCTATTTGGGCGAGTGTTCAAGGAAAAGACGATTTAAAGCAACTGATTTGGTTGATATTTTCATTATTTAAATTTTCACTGGGAATAAGATAAAGCAATAGTCCCCGTTCCCAAAGGTTTTACAAGCAGGTGTGTGTGAGTGTGTGTGTGTGTGTGTGTGTGTGTGTGTGTGTGTGTGTAAATAAAAGAACAGTTCTTGTGTTAACAGATATTATCCCTGTTTAGGAGGCATCAGGTCTATCCTTGAAATTGGGCAACCAACTGAGACTGATTCAGGTGATGTCTTTCTTATATCTTTCTTCTGATCATAGTCTTCTGAAAAGCATTTACTCAAAATCTCATTTATATTTTCAAATTCATAGGTTGATACTATTTTGTTTGTACTGATCTATGGAAATTAAAACAAGATAAAACAAGCAAATCTCTAGTCAGATGCATGGAGGGCAGACAACAAAAGGAAATATCATATCTGCTGTTCTCTGTTTTACTTCAGATTTTCTATTGCTGGCAAAAACGCAGATTCTCCAGATATGCCAAAACTATTTTCTATACGGTCAGGAAAGATCTTTGAATAAAACCGACCTATAGAATTTTACCTTTTGTTATAATTGGATTTTAAACCAAAATAACTTGACACTGATAAAAGCATTAAAGGTCAGGAAATAATGGGTCCAGGGTGAAGGTCTAAGTCAACAAGCTTTATCCCTGCTTCCCTGAAATATTACACAAAACTTATATTTATTTAGAAAGGAATATGGTTTGACTGAATTATCCTGAAATTCAAAGTCCTCCACAGTATGGACTCAACCATTTTGATCTCCTCTGGAGCTCATGCTACAGATATATTCAGATATATTGGACTTTCTGGATTTCCTAAGTGCCTTCCTGTCTTCTATGTCTTTGTTCATACTGCTAATTTTGCTTAGAATCTTTTCATGTCATCTCCACCTGTCTAAATTCTACCCATATTTCAAAGTCCATATCAAACACCAACTCCACGAAGTCTTGTAGATTCTCACAGAACATTACTTCCAATTCTGTTCACTCTGGCTTCTAGGTTAGGTGTTTGAGGATTTCCTATTTATCTTTGCATCCTCCAAATTCTTGCTGAGAGTAGGAGCTCAGTAAATATTTGTCGCATACTGTCAAATGTTCCATATTTTACTAGGTATTACCATTCATTCTTCATTCATTCAAAAAATATTTAGTGAGTATAGAGCTTTGAACATGAAAGACAATATTTGTATCTTTTTTGAAGATTTATCCTCTTAGAAGAGATGAAAATAGAAGTAAAATTCAACATCCCTTCATGTTAAAAACTCTCAACAAACTGGGTATTGAAGAAACATACTTCAAAGTAATGAGAGCCATCTATGGCAAACCCAGAGCCAACATCATACTGAATGGGGAAAAGCTTTAAGAATTCCCCTTGAAAACTGGCACAAGACAAGGATGACTTATCTCAACACTATTATTCAACATAGTATTGGAAGTCTTGGTGAGAGCAATCAGACAAGAGAAAGAAATAAAAGGCATCCAAATAGGAAGAGAGGAAGTCAAACTATCCCTGTTTCTAGACCTAAATCTATATCTAGAAAATCCCATAGTCTCGGCCCAAAACCTCCATCAACTGATAAATAATTTCAGCAGTTTCAGGATACAAAATCCATGGACAAAATCCCTGTGGTGGCCCACGCCCATATCCTAGCACTTTGGGAGGCCGAAGCAGGTGGATCACCTGAGGTCAGGAGTTCAATACCAGCCTGGCCAACATGGCAAAACCCAGTCTCTACCAAAAAAAACAAAAACTACCTGGGCATGGTGGTGCATGCCTATAATCCTAGCTACTTGGGATGCTGAGGCAGGAGAATCTTTGAACCCAGGAGGTGGAGGTTGCAGCGAACCTAGATCGCACCATTGCACTCCAGCCTGGGTGACAGAATGAGACTCCATCTCAGGAAAAGAAAAAAATCACTAGCATTCCTATATACCAACAATAGCCAAGCCGAGAGCCAAATCAGAAACACAATCCAATTTACAATTGCCACAAAAATAATAAAATACCCAGGACTACAGCTAACCAGGGAAGTGAAAACTTTCTACAATGAGAATTACAAAACACCTAGAAGAATTCTGAGTTGGTACAAACAAATGGATAGGAAGAATCAATGTCATTCAGATGGCCACACTGCCCAAAGCAGTTTACAGATTTAATGCTATTCTTATCAAACATTCTTCACAGAACTAGAAAAAAGTACTTTTAAATTTATGTAGAATCAAAAAAGAGCTTGAATATCCAAGGCAATCCTAAGGAAAAAGAACAAAGCTGGAGGCATCATGTTACTGAAATTCAAACTACTACAGGGCTATAGTAACAAAAACAGCATGGTACTGGTACAAAAACAGACAAAAAGACCAATGGAGCAGAATAGAGAGCCCAGAAATAAGGCCTCACACCTATAACCATTTAATCTTCTACAAAGCTGACAAAAACAAGCAATGGGGAAAGGATTCCCTATTCAATAAATGCAGATGGGATAACTGGCTAGCCATATGCAGAAGATGAAAACTGGACCCTTTTCTTACACCATAAACAAATACAAACATCAACTCAAGATGGATTAAATACTTAAATGGAAAACCTAAAACTATAAAAACCCTGGAAAACAACCTAGGTAATACCTTTCTGGACATAGGAAGGAGCAAAGATTTCATGATGAAGAAGCCAGAAGAAATTGCAACAAAAGCAAAACTTGAAAATGGAATCTAGTTAAACCTAAGAGCTTCTGCACAGCAAAAGAAACTATCAACAGAATAAACAGACAACTTACAGAATGGGAGAAAATATTTGCAAACTATGCATCTGACAAAAGTCTATTATCCAGCATTTATAAGGAATTTAAACAAATTTACAAGGCAAAACAGACAACTCCATTTAAAAGTGGGCTAAGGATGTGAACACACACTTTTCGAAGGAACACATACATGCTGCCAACAAGCATGTGAAGAAAAGCCCAATATCACTATTAGAGAAATGCAAATCAAAACCACAATGAGATATCATTTCACAGCAATCAGAATGGCTATTATTAAAATACCAAAAAATAACAGATGGTGGGGAAAGGGAGTGGCTTATACACTGTAGGTGGGAGTGTGAATTAGTTCAACCATTTTGGAAAGCAGTGTGGCAATTCCTCAAAGAGTTAGAAACCAAACTACCATTCGACCCAGCAATCCCATTACTGGGTATATAACCCAAGGAATATAAAGCACTGTACCATAAAGACACATGCATGCAAATGCTCATTGCAGCACTATTCACAATAACAAAGACATGGAATCAACTTAAATGTCTATCAATGACAGATTGGATAAAGAAAATGTGACACGTATACACCATAGAGTACTATGCAGCCACAAAAAAAGGAGATCATGTATTTTGTGGAACAAGGGTGAAGTTGGAGGCCATTAGTCTTAGTAAACTAATGCAGGAACAAAAAAGTCAAACACTGAATGTTCTCACTGATAAATGGGAGCTAAATGAGGAGAACACATGAACACAAAAAGTGGAACAACAGTCACGGGGCCTACTTGAGGCTAGAGAGTGGGAGGGGGAGAGGATCAGAAAAAATAACTAATAGGTACTAGGTTTAAAACCTGGGAGATGAAACGATCTGTACAGAAAACACTCATGACACAAGTTTACATATAACAAACCAGCACATTTACCTCTGAAGGTTTTTAAAAGTTTTTTTAAAGAAATGGTTTTCTCCTAGTCATTTATTGATTCAGTAAATATTTACTGATAGTGTACTGTGTGAGGGAACTATAAACCTGAATAAGACACGTTTCTAAGGAGCTTATGATTTAAAAAGGGAAATGTGTAGAACTAACTATAACCCAAAGCAATATGACCTCAGTGTCCTAAGACTAGTATCAGCATAGCACTCTTGTAGTTCAGAGGAAGGAGGGTTTTCCTGACTGGGGAAAATCAGATAAGATTGGAGGAAGTAGTTGGGCATTTAAGCCAGGTCTGAATTTTCTCTCATTTTTAATGACAGTGTGGAGATAATCTCAGAAGAGCTCTGAGAGAAATGGTCCTGCCATTTTGTCTCACACATTATACAAGATGTGGCTATAAAGTAGTGGGACTGATTTCCTCATGTGGCTCTAACCTGCCTCTGATGACAATTCCAAAAGAGAAGCTCTTGGATTGTTCAAAGCAAAAGCAGGAGAATTAGAATAAAATGTGTAGCTTCCAAAGTGGTTACTTTGAAAGTAACACCACTCATTTGACTGTACAGTCTGTATATGTTATAAGTGACACATCATTTTCAGATAAGTATTACTTTTGTTTAACGAGGGTATTACCCCCTCTTTGGTCATGTACCAAGATCTGAGAGGGCATACAATGATAGCATGCTAGGCCTGTAATGTAATCTTCTTTATCCAATCACCTTAAAGAAAAAGGTAAAGGGCATTGTGAGTTGAACGACTATGACAAAGAGCCTTTGAATCTCTTGAGAACTTCCTGAATAAGATAAACCTCCTGTGTCTCAAAGAAACAGGTGGCCAATAAAATAACATTTACAGTGAGACTGCATAACTATAAATGTGAGAATACAAGATGAAGAATTTTAAGTGAGCTACACCTCCTTCTTGGACTGAAGTAGTTTAAGCTACAGGAATAAAACAGTTTTACAGAGGTTGTATGACTAAGCCAAATGTCACGATTAAGTCATATTTTACAGATTGAAATAAAATATCTTAGAAATAAATGCAAAGATGTGAACCTTTAAAATATCTGATAAAAATGACTTTGGGAGTAAATAGCATGACATGTAATGGAAAAGACTTCTCCTTTAATCATCAATAAAGTATATTTATAAATAAGTTAATTTTTCTTTCTGTTATATTTTAAAAATTGTGATTAAAACACAATATAAAATTTACCTTCTTATGCCAGGTGCTGTGGCTCACACCTGCAATTCCAGCATTTTGGGATGGGCAAGGTGGAAGAATCACTTGAGGACAGGAAATTCAGACCAGCCCTGCCCAAATAATGAGATCCCATCTCTAAAATTAAATAAATAAATAAAAACTAGCTGGGTGTGATGCTGCACAACTCTAGTCCCAGTTACTTGGGAGGCCGAAGCTTGAGCCCAAGAAGTTGAGGATGCAGTGAGTCGTGATCACGTTACTGCACTCCAGCCTGCATAACAGAGTGAGACATTGTCCTCCCCCCGAAAAAAAATTTCCCCTCCTAATCATTCTTAAGTGTGCAGTTCAGTGGCGTTAACTATATTCACATTTTTATGTATCAGATCTCTAGAGCATTTTCAACTTGCAAAACTGAAACTGTATGTCCATCAAACAAATCTCAATTTCCCCCTCCCTCAGCTCCTGACAGTCACTATTCTACTTTCTGTTTCCATGATTTTTACTACTCGAGTTATCTCATATAAGTGGAATCCAAGTGACTGGCTTATTTCACTCAGCATAATGTTGGCAAGTGTCATCCATGTTGTAGCATGTGACAGAATTTTCTCCCATTTTAAAGCTGAATAATATTCAATTGCATGTGCATACCTCATTTTCTTTATCCATTCATCTGTCAGTGAACACCTGGGCTGCCTCCATCTCTTGGCTATTGTGAATAACACTGCAATGAACATGAGTGTACAAATATTTATTTGAGAGCCTGCTTTCAATTCTTTTTGATATACACACAAAACTGGAATTGGTGGATCATATGGTGATTCTATTTTTAGTTTTTTGAGGAACTTCCATTCATTTTTCCATAGTGACTGCACTATTTTACATTCTCAGCACCACTGCACAAAGTTTCCAATTTCTTGCACATCCTTGTCACACTTATTATTTTCGTTTTTGATAGTGGCCATTCTAGCGGGTGTGAGGGGATATCTCTTTGGGATTTGTATTTGCATTTCCTTAATGATCAGTGAGGTTGAGCATCTTTTCCTATGCTTGTTGGATATTTGTACACCTTACTTGGGAAAATGTCTACTTAGATTCTTTGCCCATATTAAAATCAGGTTATTTGTTTTTATGTTGTTGAGTTGTAAGTGTTCTTCATATATTCTGAATATTAACCCCATAACAGATTTATTATTTGCAAATATTTTACCCTATGATAGGTTCCTTTTTTATTTCAATAGGTTTTTGGGGAACAGGTGATGTCTGGTTACATGAATAAGTTATTTAGTAGTGATTTCTGAGATTTTGGTGCAGCCATCACCTGAACAACGTACACTGTCCACAGTGTGTAGAATTTTATCCCTAACCCTCCCCCTCAACCTTCCCCCAAAGTTTCCAAAGTCCTTTGTATTATTCTTATGCCTTTGCATCCTCATAGCTTAGCTCCCACTTATGAATAAGAACATACGATGTTTGGTTTTCCATTCCTGAGTTACTTCACTTACTATAATAGTCTCCAATTCCATCCAGGTGGCTGTAAATGCCATTATTTCATTCCTTTTTATGGCTGGGTAGTATTCCACGATATACATACATACCACATTTTCTTTATCCACTCGTTGATTGATGAGTATTTGGGCTGGTTCTATATTTTTGCAATTACAAATTGTGCTGCTATAAACATGCATGTGCAAGTAGCTTTTTCATATAATGACCTCTTTTCCTCTGGGCAGATATGCAGGAGTGAGATTGCTGGATCAAATGGTAGATAGATGTGCTTTTAGTTCTTTAAGGAGTCTCCACTCTGTTTTCCATAGTGATTGTACTAGTTTACATTGCCACTAACAGTGCAAAAGTGTTCCCTTTTCACCACATCCAAACCAACATCTATTCTTTTTTGACTTTTTGATCAAGGCCATTCTTGCAAGAATGCATTATTGCATTATGGTTTTGATTTGCATTTCCCTGATCACTAGTGATGTTGAGCATTTTTTCATATGTTTGTTGGCCATTTATATATCTTCTTTTGAGAACTGTCTATTCATGTCCTTAGCCCAGTTTCTGATGAGATTGTTTGTTTTTTTCTTATTGATTTGTTTGAGTTTCTTGTAGATGCTGGATATTAGTCCTTTGTCAGATGTATAGATGTGAAGATTTTCTCCTACTCTATAGATTGTCTGTTTACTCTGTTGATTATTTCTTTTGCTGTGTAGAAGCTTTTTAGTTTAATTACTTCCCATCTATTTATCTTTGTTTTGTTGCATTTGCTTTGGGGTTCTTCATAATGAAGTATTTGCCTAAGCCAATGTTTAGACGGGTTTTTCCAATGTTATCTTCTAGAATTTTTATGGCTTTGGGTCTTAGATTTAAGTCTTTGATTCATCTTACATTGATTTTTGTATAAGGTGAGAGATGAGGATCTAGTTTTATTCTTCTACATGTGGCTTCCCAATTATCCCTGCACCATTTGTTGAATAGAGTGTTGACATGGTTTGGCTCCTTGTACCCACTCAAGTATCATCTTGAATTGTACTCTCATAGTTTCTACATGTAGTGGGAGGGACCTGGTGGGAGATAATTAAATCATGGGTGTAATTTCTCCCACACTGTTCTGGTGGTAGTGAATAAGTCTTACAAGATTTGATGGTTTGATAAGGAAAAACCCGTTTCATTTTCTCCCTTGCTGCCACCATGTAAGAAGTGCCTTTTGCCTTCCACCATAATTGTGAGGCCTCCCTAGCCACGTGGAACTGTAAGTTCATTAAACATTTCTTTTGTAAATTGCTCAGTCTCAGGTATGTCTTTATCAGCAGCATGAAAACAGACTAATTAAAAAAAAATTGGTACAACTAGAGTAGGGTAGTGCTAAAAAGATACCCCAAAATGTGGAAGCAACTTTGGAACTGGGAAATAGGCAGGGGTTGGAACAGTTTGGAGGGCTCAGAAGAAGATAGGAAAATGTGGGAAAGTGTGGGGCTCCCTAGAGACTTACGGAATGGCTTTGATCAAAATGCCGATAATGATATGGACAATGAAATCGAGGCTGAGATGGTCTCAGAAGGAAATGAAGAGTTTGTTGGGAACTGGAGTAAAAGTGACTCTTGTTATGTTTTAGCAAAGACATTTATAAAAGACATAACAGGCATTTTGTCCCTGCCCTAGAGATTTGTGGAGTGTTGAACTTGAGAGAGATAATTTAGGGTATCTGGCAGAAGAAATCTCTAAGCAGCAAAGCATTCAAGAGGTGACTTGGGTGTTGTTAAAGGCATTCAGTTTTATAAGGGAAGCAGAGCATAAAAGTTTGAAAAATTTGCAGCCTGACAATGTGACAGAAAAGAAAATCTCATTTTATGAGGCAAAATTCAATTTAGAAGGGTTTTTCCTGCAGAAATTAGCATAAATAATGAGGAGCCAAATGTTAAGCCACAAGACAATGGGGGAAATGTCTCCAGGGCATGCCAGATGTCTTCTCGGCAGCCCCTCCCATCACAGGCTTAGAGACCTAGGAGGAAAAATGGTTTCATGGGTCAGGCCCAGGGTCTCCATGCTGTGTGCAGCCTAAAGACTTGGTGCCCTACATCCAGGCCCATCTAATCATGGCTGAAAGGGGACAATGTAGATCTTGGACCATTGCTTCAGAGGGTGCAAGCCCCAAGCCTTGGCAACTCCCACAAGGTATTGAGCCTGCAAGTGCACAGAAACCAGGAATTGGGGTTTGGGAGCCTCTGCCTAGATTTCAGAACACGTATGGAAATGCCTTGATGCCCAGGCAGAAGTTTGCTGCAGGGATGGGGCCCTCATGGAGAACCTCTGCTAGCACAGTGCAGAAGGGAAATGTGGGGTCAGAGCCCCCACACAGAGTCCCTACTGGAATGCCACCTAGTAGAGACATGAGAAGAGGGTCACTATCCTCCAGACCCCAGAATGGTAGATCCACTGACAGCTTGCCCCATGCACCTGGAAAAGCCATAGACACTCAATGCCAGCCTGTGAAAGCAGCCGGGAGGGAGGTTGTACCCTGCAAAGCCATAGGGCCAGAGCTGTCTAAGACCATGGGAACCCACCTCTTGCATCAATGTGACCTGGATGTGATACATGGAATCAAAGGAGATCATTTTGGAGCTTTAAGATTTGACTAAATCAGTAGCTCTCTTATACACCAACAGCCACCAAGCTGAGAATCAAATAAAGAACTCAACCCCTTTTACAACAGCTGCAAAACATTTCAAATACTTAGGAATATACTTAACAAAGGAAGTGAAAGACCTCTACAAGAAAAACTACAAAATACTGCTCAAAGAAATCATAGATGACACAAACAAATAGAAACATATCCCATGCTCATGGATGGGTAGAATCAATATTGTGAAAATGACCATACTGCCAAAAGCAACTTACAAATTCAGTACAATTCCCACCAAAATACCACCATCATTCTTCACAGAACTAGAAAAAAATAATCACAAAATACATATGGAACCAAAAAAGAGCCCTCATAGCCAAAGCAAGAGTAAGCAAAAGGAACAGATCTGCAGGCATTACATTACCTGACTTCAAAGTATACTATAAGGCCATAGTCACCAAGCAGCATGGTACTGGTATAAAAACCAGCATATATATCAGTGGAACATTGATCAACTTCCTCTTTACTGATTTGGATGCCCTTTATTTATTTCTCTTGTCTGATTGCTCTGGTAGGACATCCAGTACTAGGTTGAATAGAAGTGGTAAAAATGGGCATCCTTGTCTTGTTGCAGTTTTCAGGGAGAATGCTTTCACATTTCCCCATTCAGCATAATGTTGGCTGTGGGTTTGTCGTATATAGCTTTTATTATCTAAGGTATGTCCCTTCTAAGCCTATTTTGCTGAGCGTTTGAATCGTAAAGGGATATTGGATTTTGTCAAATGCTTTTTCTCCGTCTATTGAAATGATCATGTGATTTCTGTTTTTAATTCTGTTTATGTGGTGCATCAGATTTATTGACTTATTTATTTAAACCATCCCTGCATCGCTGGTGTGAAACACCCTTGATCATGGTGGATTATCTTTTTGATATGCTGTTGGATTCAGTTAGCTAGTATTTTGTTGAAGATTTTTGCATCTGTGTTCATAATGGATATTGGTCTGTAGTTTTTTTTTTAATGGCCTTCCCTGGTTTTGGTATTAGGGTGATACTGTCTTCATAGAATGATTTAGGGATGATTCCCTCTTTCCCTTCTTTTTCATCCTGTGGATTTTTTGTTTGTTTGTTTTGATGTATAGAAATTTTAAAGTTTGATGTAATCTTATTTGTTTATTTTTGCTTTTGTTGTCTGGGCATTTTGTGTCATGTCCAATAAATTATTGCCAAATCCAACGTCATGAAGTTTTCTTCTGTTAAGTTTTATAGTTTTGGAACTTATGTTTAGGTCTTTAATCCATTTTGAGTTAGTTTATGTATGTGGTATAAGTAAAGGGCTTGACTTCATTTTTTTCATGTGTATATATCATTTTCTTAATAACATTTGTTGAAGAAACCATCTTTTCCCCATTGTGTGGTCTTGGCACCTCTGTCAAAGATTAATTGATCATATATGACTGGGTTTATTTCTTGGCTGTCTATTCTGTTCTATTAGTCTATGTGTCTGTCTTTATGCCAGTACCACATTGTTTTGATTACTGTCGCTTTGCAATATATTTTGAAATCAGGAAGTGTGAAACCTCCAAATTTGTTATTTTTCAAGAATGTTTTGGCAATTCAGGGACCCCTGACATTCTATGTACATTTTAGTTTTTTTTTTCTGTAAAAAATGTCATTGATATTTTGATAGGGATTGCACTGAATCTGTAGATCACTTTGGGTAGAATAGGGTGAAATATTATTTTAAAGATGTTTATATTACTTAGTAATAAATCAATGATGTACATTGTTGGTAAGATGAAATATTGTTATACTTGCTATTTTCTTCATTTCACAGATTGTTTTAATCTGTTTTCTGTTGCTATAACAGAATTTCTGAGACTAAGTAATTTATAAGTAAAATAAATTTGTTTCTCACAGTTCTTGAGGCAGGGAAGTTCAAGAGTGGGGCACAGGCATCTGACAAGGATTATCCCTTGGCAGAAGGGCAGGCTAGAGAGAATGAGAGCGTGTGAGAGTCAGAGAGAAAATGAGGGCCAAACTTCCACCATAACTAATCTGCTCCCTTGAGTAATCTATTCATTAGGGTGAAACCCTTATGACTTAATCCCCTCTTTTTTTTTTTTTTTTGAGTCAGAGTTTTGCTCATTTCCCAGGCTGGAGTGCCATGGTGTGATCTCGGCTCACCACAACCTCTGCCTCACAGGTTCAAGTGACTCTCCTGCCTCAGCCTCCCGTGTAGTTGAAATTACAGGCATGCACCACCACACCCAGCTAATTTTGTATTTTTAGTAGAGACAGGGTTTCTCCATGTTGATCAGGCTGGTCTCGAACTCCCAATCTCAGGTGATTCACCCACCTCGGCCTCCCAAAGTGCTGGGATTACAGGCATGAGCCACCGCACCTGACCGACTTAATCACCTCTTAAAACACCCCCCCAGTACCACTACATTGGCAAGTAAACATCAACATGCATTTTGGCAGGGACATTTAAATCATAGCACAGATACATAGTCTGAAAGAAGAGGGGTAGATTTGACTAAATTTTAGGCAGTGAGAAATAAATATGATCTCCTACTTTTTCAGAGAACTAGATCATAATATTCCAATATTCTTTCTTTCCAGTTTTTAAACCATAGGGAATTATTAATGATTCTACTCTGTGTCTTCATAAAGAATATAAAGAGGCAACATATACCTATCTTAAGTCAGAAGACTGTACCCACAAATAGGCTAGCTTTCAGCCTGTTAGTGTGAATTATCATAAGATCCCTTTTATACTAACCACTAATGACTAGTAGTATTATCCCAGGGGACTATTGCCTGACTTAGAAATGATCATACTGAGTATTTGATGCTTGAACTGATATAGAGGTGAAGCAGAGACTGAAAAACTACAACTTGATATTTTATTAAGGTGCTTATTTGATTTCATATTCTGTAAATGCATAAAATAAGGGCACCCAGAGGTTATAGTACTCACCCAAGATCATGTTGAAAATGGGGAGCCCTACTTTGAAGACAATTTGAAGTTGCCAAGCTTCTCAAATAAACAGCAGCCATTAATCCCCTAAAATATCTTTTCTGACTATAACAAAATATTTTCTCTACAAAGTGCCCACCAGAAAGATTCCCTGAAGATACTGAAGCTGAATCTACTTGATATCAAAATAACCAATCGATTGTCAGTAAACTGAAAAGAATCTGTCAAACTTGTTGGCTGTGTGAGTTAACTGATCTACCAGCTTAGGCAAGGCAGCCAGTCTGATAGAACCATGTACCTGCCACCATTAAAAGGGCCAGCAAGATGATGGTGAGTGATTGATCACTGTTCCATCTTTGGAAGCCTAAAGTCTTAAATCCCATTCACCTCAAGCATTGGGCAAGGTTCAATTTATGAAATAAAAGGGATCAAACTGCCCTTCTCCATAATCAATTTTCCTAACTACATTCACTACATAGGAGCACCACAGCAATACAGGTGCATTCATGCTTCTTCTGGAGAGCTCATAAACGTTTAAAGGGTCTTCTTAAAACACTCTCTGGGTTTTCACTTCATGGTTTTGTGAAATTTCTACTTGCGCTTGAGGTAGGTGTGAAAGTTAGACACATTTCCAGGATGACTTTCAGCCTGACCTTCAGTGCAAAGTCAGTCCCACTTTATAAGACGAACTTAGGAAATTGCATTTTCTTTGAAAATAAGGTTGAGATATGAGTGGTGTGTAAAAGCTTAGAGAAAGTCCGCACAAGGCAATTCCACATGCCTAGACTTCTGATACCAGTGTTTGAACTAATAATCTACTACTAAGGTAAGGTGAAAAACACAACCACCCATCATAGCCCTAGCTCTCTCATTGCTGACTACTCTCTTTGTGAAGAGAGCTTGTGACTCTATTTTTATTTCTGTTCTCTCATGATGACTGTATGGTTTATAAAGTTTGTATTATTGAGCTGAACTGAAAAACTTGGTTTGGATTTCCATTGGCTGCAACTCACCTTGATTACTCTGTGGCTCAGTTTGCTTTTTTCCTCATATCTTGCACCTCCTCTGGTTTTATCCTCTTGCTTATTTAACTACTAATTTCATTGTCAACCTGGACTGTTTGCAATGGTCTGGACAGGAAGTGTGAGTATCATCAATCCATTTTATTGCTCTTTAACCTTATATGCATTTGAAAGAGGCAGCAACAGAAATTTATAAAATTTCTTTGGGTTTAGGAACTCACTGAAAATTCTATTGATTGATTGATCATTTTCTTGGCTTCCCCTTTTACCTCCCACCTTCAACATATACTGTCTTCTAGAACTAGTGTCTCTAACAGGCACACTACCTTGTTTATCAAATTCAAGCTTGTTGCTGCCATTATGACATTATTCTATGATGTATAGTAGAGTTTCTCAACTGGTGGGAATGGGTTTCAGATGTGCTGAGCTATTGATTTTTCCTCAGTCCATGGGGTGGCCAGTTGTGGCCTGGAGCAACTGGATGCCTTGGGGCAGATTTACCTCTGATTCCTCACAGCCTTGTCTGTTTACTCTAGTATGCTGTACAGAGTATTATTTTCTATATGTACCATGATGGGGAATACCTTACCAAGCATTGCCTACTGCAAATAAATTGTCTGAAATGAGAGGATTGCTCTCAGGGATTTGCACTATCAGTAACCTGTTCAATCCATTCATCTGGCACAATAGTTGAGGAAGTCAATACTAGTCCTTAATAGGCAGAGGTTGGAGCCACTGCTATGTAGAAAGACAACTGAGCTTGGCACAAAGCTGTGCTATAACTTTTCACTTCCAGGAGCATATTAAGAAGGTGAGTTAGCTTACATGCCACACAACCTATGGGGAGGCACATAAGGCACATGGGAGCTTTTAAACATGTCTTTCACTCCCTATTATATACAATATAAAACAGCCTAAGACTGTGAGGGGCACATTGACTTATCTTTTTGTTTCTTTTTAGTATATATTTTTTAATTTTATGGATACATAGTAGGTGTATACATTTATATATGAGATGTTGGGCACACTGATTTGTATTAAGGTGTTGCTGCCTCTGTGACTCCAGCAACTCCATGACCCCAAACTGGGTTATATTTAATGAGATATAAATTTGCCACAACTCGGCTGGGTGCAGTGGCTCATGCCTGTAATCCCAGCACTTTGGAAGGCCAAGGCGGGTGGATCACAAGGTCAGGAGATCAAGATCATCCTGACTAACACTGTGAAACCCCAACTCTACTAAAAACACAAAAAATTAGCCAGGCATGGTGGTGGGCACCTGTAGTCCCAGCTACTTGGGAGGCTGAGGCAGGAGAACAGCATGAATCCGGGAGACAGAGCTTGCAGTGAGCCTAGATCACTCCAATGCACTCCAGCCTGGGCAACAGAGTGAGACTCCACCTCAAAAAAAAAAAAAATTGTCACAACTTCCCTACCTCTTTTTTGAACTCAACTCTACCAGCAATTTCTAAAACATCTTCTCTGTGTACAGTGCAGCCTGATGCTATGGGAAATAAATACATAAATGGGACATAATCTCTCACTTTAGAGTACTTTTGATTATGTCAGGAGATAAAGATGAAGACAGCAACAGTTATAATATTAAGCAGAATAAGAGAAATAACATGGAAAAGTGTCATGAAGACCCAAAGGAATTGAGAGGCTTCATGGAAAAGATAGTGATTAAGACAAACTGAAAGATTAACAGAATTCTAATTGACAGAGAGAGAAGGTAAAGGTAATGATGTTTTCCAAAGAGAAGAAATGGCACAGGCAAATAATGAAAGCATAAGCAACATTAAGAAATGAATTTTAGCGGAGAGATCGTTCCAAGATGGCTGAATAGGAACAACTCCAGTCTACAGCTCCCAGCGTGAGCAATGCAGAAGACAGGTGATTTCTACATTTCCAACTTAGGTACCACATTCATCTCACTGGGACTTGTTGGACAGTGGGTGCAGCCCATGGAGTGTAAGCCAAAGCAGGATGGGGCATTGTCTCACCCAGGAAGTGCAAGGGATTGGGGAATTCCCTTTCCTAGCCAAGGGAAGCCATGACCGATGGTACCTGGAAACTCGGGACACTCCCACCCTAATACTGCACTTTTCCAACAGTCTTAGCAAATGGCATACCAGGAGATTATATCCCACACTTGGCTTGGCGGATCCCATGCCCACAGAGCCTTGCTCACTGCTAGCACAGCAGCTCAAGATCCAACTGCGAGGTGGCAGCAAGGCTAAGGGAGGGACGTCTGCCATTGCTGAAGCTTGACTAGGTAGACAAAGTGGCCAGGAAGCTCGAACTGGGTGGAGCCCACCACAGCTCAATGAGGCCTGCTTGCCTCTGCAGACTCCACCTCTGGGGGTAGGGCATAGCTGAACAAAAGGCAGCAGAAACTTCTGCAGACTTAAAGGTCCCTGTCTGACAGCTCTGAAGAGAGCCGTGGTTCTCCCAGCATGGGGTTTGAGCTCTGAGAATGGACAGACTACCTCCTCAAGTGGGTCCCTGACCTCCATTACCCTAACTGGGAGACATCTCCCAGTAGGAGCCAACTGACACCTCATACAGCTGGGTGCCCCTCTGAGACAAAGCTTCCAGAGGAAGGATCAGGCAGCAATATTTGCTGTTCTGCAATATTTGCTGTTCTGTAGCCTCCTCTGGTGATACTCAGGCAAACAGGGTCTGAGTGGACCTCCAGCAAACTCCAACAGACCTGCAGCTGAGGGACATGACTGTTAGAAGGAAAACTAACAAACAGAAAGGAATAGCATCAACATCAACAAAAAGGACATTCACACCAAAACCCCATCTGTAGGTCACCAACATCAAAGACCAAACGTAGATAAAACCACAAAGATGGGGAGAAACCAGAACAGAAAAGCCAAAAATTCTAAAAATCTGAGTGCCCCTTCTCCTCCAAAGGATCGCAGCTCCTCGCCAGCAATGGAACAAAGCTGGATGGAGAATGACTTTGACAAGTTGACAGAAGTAGGCTTCAGAAGATCAGTAATAACAAACTTCTCCGAGCTGAAAGAGAATGTTCCAACCCATTGCAAGGAAGCTAAAAACCTTGAAAAAAAAGATTAGACAAATGGCTAACTAGAATAAACAGTGTAAAGAAGACCTTAAATGACCTGATGGAGCTGAAAATCATGGCATTAGAACTACATGATGCATGTACAGCTTCAGTAGTGGATTCAATCAAGTGGAAGAAAGGGTATAAGTGATTGAAGATCAAATAAATGAAATGAAGCGAGAAGAGAAGTTTAGAGAAAAAAGAGTAAAATAAACGAACAAAGCCCCCAAGAAATATGGGACTAGGTGAAAAGACCAAATCTATGTTTGGTGTACCTGAAAGTGATGGGGAGAATAGAACCAAGCTGGAAAACTCTCTTCAGGATATTATCCAGGAGAACTTCCCCAACCTAGCAAGGAAGGCCAACATTCAATTCCGGAAATACAGAGAACACCACAAAGATACTCCTCGAGAAGAGCAACTCCAAGACACATCATTGCCAGATTCACAAAGGTTGAAATGAAGGAAAAAATGTTAAGGGCAGCCAAAGAGAAAGGTTAGTTTACCCACAAAGGGAAGCCCATCAGACTAACAGCAGATCTCTCGGCAGAAACTCTACAAGCCAGAAGAGAGTGGGGGCCAATATTCAACATTCTTAAAGAAAAGAATTTTCAACCCAGAATCTCATATTCATCCAAACTAAGCTTCACAAGTGAAGGAAAAATAAAATCCTTTACAGACAAGCAAATGCTAAGAGATTTTGTCACCACCAGGCCTGCCTTACAAGAGCTCCTGAAGGAAGCAATAGACATGGAAAGGAACAACTGGTACCAACCATTGCAAAAACATGACAAATTGTAAAGACTATCGAGGCTAGGAAGAAACTGCATCAACAAACGGACTAAATAACCAGCTAACATCATAATGACAGGATCAAATTCACACATAACAATATTAACCTTAAATGTAGCTGGGCTAAATGCCCCAATTAAAAGATATAGACTGAGAAAATTGGATAAAGAGTCAAGAGCCATCAGTGTGTTGTATTCAGGAGACCCATCTCACGTGCAGAGACACAAAGACGCTCAAAATATAGTGATGGAGGAAGGTCTACCAAGCAAATAGAAAGCAAAAAAAGCAGGGGTTGCAATCCTAGTCTCTGATAAAACTGACTTCACACCAACAAAGATCAAAAGAGACAAAAAGGCCTTTACATTATGGTAAAGGGATCAATTCAACAAGAAGACCTAACTATCCCAAATACATATGCACCCAATACAGGAGCACCCAGATTCATAAAGCAAGTCCTTAGGGACCTACAAAGAGACTTAGACTCCCACACAATAATATTGAGAGACTTTATCACCTCACTGTCAATATTAGACAGATCAATGAGACAGAAGGTTAACAAGGATATCCAGGACTTGAACTCAGCTCTGCACCAAGCGGACCTAATAGACATCTACAGAACTCTCTATCCCAAATCAACAGAATATGCATTCTTCTCAGCACCACATCGCACTTATTCTGAAATTGACCACATAGTGGGAAGTAAAGCACTCCTCAGCAAATGTAAAAGAACAGAAATCACAACAAACTGTTTCTCAGACCACAGTGCAATTAAATTAGGACTCAGGATTAAGAAACTCACTCAAAACTGCACAACTACATAAAAACTGAACAACTACATAAAAACTGAACAACATGATCCAGAATGACTACTGGGTAAATAATGAAATGAAGGCAGAAATAAAGATGTTCTTTGAAACCAATGAGAACAAACACACAATGTACCAGAATCTCTGCAGCACAGCTAAAGCAGTGTGTAGAGGGAAATTTATAGCACGAAATGCCCACAAGAGAAAGCAGGAATGATCTAAAATAAAAACTGTAAAATAATAATTAAAAGAACTAGAGAAGCAAGAGCAAGAAAATTCAAAAGCTAGCAGAAAGCAAGAAATAACTAAGCAGAACTGAAGGAGGTAGAGACACAAAAAAAACCCTTCAAAAATATCAATGAACTCAGGAGCTGGTTTTTTGAAAAGATCAACAAAATTGATAAACTGCTAGCAAGACTAATAAAGAAGAAAAGAGAGAAGAATCAAATAGACACAATACAAAATGATAAAGGGGATATCACCACTGATCCCACAGAAATACAAACTACCATCAGAGAATGCTACAAATACCTCTATGCAAATAAACTAGAAAATCTAGAAGAAATGGATACATTCCTGGAAGCGTACACCCTCCCAAGACTAAACCACGAAGAAGTTGAATCCCTGAATAGACCAATAACAGCAGACCCAATCCAGCAGCACATCAAAAAGGTTATCCACCACAATCAAGTTGGCTTCATGCCTGGGATACAAGGCTGGTTCAACATACAAAAATCAATAAACGTAATCCAGCATATAAACAGAACCAAAGACAAAAATCACATGATAATCTCGATAGATGCAAAAAAGGCCTTTGACAAAATTCAACAACCCTTCATGCTAAAAACTCTCAATAAACTAGGTAGTGATGGAACATATCTGAAAATAATAAGAGCTATTTATGACAAACCCACAGCCAATATCATACTGAATGGGCAAAAACTGGAAGCATTCCCTTTGAAAACTGGCACGAGACAGGGATGCCCTCTCTTGCCACTCCTATTCAACATAGTGTTGGAAGTTCTGGCCAGGCAATCAGGTAGAAGAAAGAAATAAAGGGTATTCAATTAGGAAAAGAGGAAGTCAAGTTGTCCCTGTTTGCAGATGACATGATTGTATATTTAGAAAATCCCATCATCTCAGCCCAAAATCTCCTTAAGCTGATAAGTAACTTCAGCAAAGTCTCAGGATACAAAATCAATGTGCAAAAATCACAAGCATTTATATACACCAATAACAAACAGAGAGCCAAATCATGAGTGAACTCCCATTCACAACTACTTTAAAGAGAATAAAATACCTATGATTCCAACTTACAAGGGATGTAAAGGACCTCTTCAAGGAGAACTGCAAACCACTGCTCAATGAGATAAAAGAGGACACAAACATATGGAAGAACATTCCATCCTCATGGATAGGAAGAATCAATACTGTGAAAATGGCCACACTGCCCAAGGTAATTTATAATTTTAATGCCATCCCCATCAAGCTACCAATGACTTTCCTCACAGAATTGGAAAAAAATAATTTAAAGTTCATATGGAACCAAAAAAGAGCCCACATTGCCAAGACAATCCTAAGCAAAAAGAACAAAGCTGGAAGCATCACGCTACCTGACTTCAAACTATACTACAAGGCTACAGTAACCAAAACAGCATGGTCCTGGCACCAAAAGAGAGATGTAAACCAATGGAACAGAAACAGACCTCAGAAATAACACCACACATCTACAACTATCTGATCTTTGACAAACCTGGCAAAAACAAAAGGAGAAAGGATTCCCTATTTAATAAATGGTGCTGGAAAAACTGGCTGGACACATGTAGAAAGCTGAAACTGCATGCCTTCCTTACACTTTATACAAAAATTAATTCAATATGGGTTAAAGATTTAAATGTTAGACCTAAAACCACAAAAACCCTAGAAGAAAACCTAGGCAATACCATTCAGGACATAGGCATGTGCAAGTACTTTATGACTAAAACACCAAAAGCAATGGCAACAAAAGCCAAAATAGACAAATTGGATCTAATTAAACTAAAGAGTTTCTGCACTATAAAAGAAATTACCATCAGAGTGAACACGCAACCTACAGAATGGGAGAAAATATTTGCAATCTACCAATCTGACGAAGGGCTAATACCCAGAATCTACCAAGAACTTAAACAAATTTACAAGAAAAAATCAACCCCATCGAAACATCGGCAAAGGATATGAAGAGACACTTTTCAAAAGAAGACATTTATGCAGCCAACAGACACATGACAAAATGCTCATCATTACTGGTCATCAGAGAAATGCAAATCAAAACCACAATGACATACCATTTCACATCAGTTAGAATGGCGATCATTAAAAAGTCAGGAAACAACAGGTGCTGGAGAGGATGTGGAGAAATAGGAAGGTTTTTACACTGTTGGTGGGAGTGTAAACTAGTTCAACCATTGTGGAAGACAGTGTGGCAATTCCTCAAGGATCTAGAACTAGAAATACCATTTGACCTAGCCATCCCATTACTGGGTATATACCCAAAAGATTATAAATCGTGCTACTATAAAGACTCATGCACATGTATGTTTATTGTGTCACTATTCACAATAGCAAAGACTTGGAACCAACCCAAATGTCCATCAATGATAGACTGGATTAAGAAAATGTGGCACATATAAACCATGGAATACTATGCAGCCATAAAAAAGGATGAGTTCTCTTTGCAGGGACATGGATGAAGCTGGAAACCATAATTCTGAGCAAACTATCACAAGGACAGAAATCCAACACTACATGTTCTCACTTATAGGTGGGAATTGAACAATGAGAATGCTTGGACACAGGGTGGGGAACATCACACACTGGGGCCTGTTGTGGGGTTGAGGGAAGGAGGAGAGATAGCATTAGGAGGAATACTTAATGTAAATGACGAGTTAATGGGTGCAGCACACCAACATGGCACATGTATACATGTGTAACAAACCTGCACGTTGTGCACATGTACCCTAGAACTTAAAGTATAATAATAATAAAAAAATGAATTTTATCTAAATAGAAGTGATGTGAGGAAGAAGTTGGAGGCAAGACTGGATTGTTAGTACCAACTTTATATGGAAAATATTTCATGAGATAAAATACCATAGAAGTCAGCAAATGAAGTGAATATTTAGTATAATATTTAATTTCACAGGATTTTTTTCCTTTGCCTTAACTACAGACTTTACTTGCAGCAATGTAACGAGCCTCAGATGAACATTCACCAAGCTAGCAAACTTTGTGAATCCAGCCTTTAACAGATTACTTTCCACCTCCACCTCTGCCCCAAGAGCTGCACTTTTCAGGAGCTGCAATTCAATTCGCTGGTTAATGTCAGTGGTTGACTTTCTTAGTGGCAATGCTAAGGTTTTAATGTTATAAAGTCTTTAACAGGAATTAGTGAAAATACATGACAGAATAAGCTATAAGTGGACAAAGAGAAAGAGGATCTTCTAAAGTTAGTAAGGGGGCACCAAAAATAGGTTTTCAAATTTCTCGGTTTTGCCATAATTAACTTAAATTAATACTGGTAAATGTTATGAAGACCCATAAAGTTCAATGTGTTATTTATCAATTAGTTATTTTTTAAGTTTTAAATGAATCCTCTAAATAGAACATTAGTGTTGGAAGTGAGTTTTTAAGGTCACCCAGTCCAGTAATTACCAAATGCCAGACTTGTCCTGGTCTATGCAAATTTTCCACCAAAAAATAAGGATATATTGAATTGTTCATAAAGCTGAATTTAATTAATTGCAATACCTATTTTTCCTATAGTTAAATATGTTTAAATTATCTGTTAAAATATATTTATGTACTGAATTAATAATAATGGTAGTAATATCAATAACATAAATGAAATATTCACTATGTATCAGGAAGTATTCCAGACACTTTACATATATTAACTCATTTAATCCTCACAACAAATCTGTCAGGTAAGTACCATTTTATCTTCAGTTAACAGATTATGGTAATAGTAGATGGTAGGCGATTTTTTAAGGTATCTCTTAAAGTATCGTTATTGCTAAAATAAAAACCAGGAAACCCCATATTGCCCCCCATCTTTTCATTTGGTCTGAAAAATACTAATAGAGAGGAAATCAATTATTTTAAAATTGAGGAAACTGAAGCCCAGAAAGGGGAAGTAAATTGTCCAAGAACACATAACTAACCAATAGCAGATGCTAGAACTAGAACTCAAACATTCTTTCACCTAGACTAGCTTTTTCTCCTGATACCCTATGCTGCCTTGCAAGTAAAGTTGTCAACTTTGTTCATAAGCATGTTTAAAATGCTAACATTTGACTTTTTCCTACTGCACAGCTCTGAGATGCCTGTCTCTTCCTCCTATAACAGTTAATTTAAATTCAGGCACGTAAGTAAAATGTCATAATGGAACCCTTTGGACTCTCAGCCAATTGTCATCTCCCTGTGGGTGAATTAAGAACCTCTCATTCTTTCTGCCTCCCTTAACACACACAGCTGCTCAGCGGGTATTTCTAATCATGTTGTCACCCAAATTGTATACCTGTCATCACTCAGGTTGTGAAAATGCTCTGTTCTTGAGCCAAAATAGCACATCTACCTTTGGAATTCCCTACTACAAAAAGGACTCTTCCTGGGGTCTGACCTTCAGAGAACTGTGTAGGAAATATATTTTTAGTTCAGCTTCTGCCTGAGCCTGGTAAGTTAAGACACTTATTTGAGAGTACTCTGTCTTTGGCTTTCTAAACACCTACATACTTTACATATACACTCCTGCATGTATTTCTGATTTGGGGGAAAGTCAGGACAACCTTGTCATCAGTTTGATTTTGACCCCCCTGCTTCCTAAAAATGCTTGTCTTGGTTATATTTATTTCCTATAGTTAATAATTAAAGATAATTTCCTTTTGCAGAATGTCATACCGTCCCTGGAGAAAATTTGCCTCCCCAGGGCTAAGAAGCCCAAGGCTGTCTTTGAACCTATTACAGGAACTGTAGAAAAGAATGAGTAACATATTGACTATAGTGCTGTTTATTTGAAGTGGCTTCCAGTTTCTAATTTTCCATCTCAAATACTGTTTTTTAGCCAAGATATAAAGCAGGAAATTATATTCTTATGATAACAGTTGAATTATGAAGACATTCCCTGGCTCAGAATGGCTAGAACTGTCTACAAAGCAGCTACATAAGATAAAGATTAAAAGTCACATACCTTGTTAGTACTCTTGCTATTTAATTATCAGATGGTATCCATCCATAAAGACAGCTAATTAGCAGCATCCAGATTGGGGTGGGAATGAGCAAGATAGATAATAAATGATCCATGAGAGGCTATTTCAGCAATCCTAGAGGAAGTAGCAGGGAGGTATGTGTGTTGGAAGGATGGGGGTAATTCAAGAAAAACTCAAATTAGTAACCTTCTTCTCAGTGAAACTACCACATCTAAAGCAAATCAGCTTTAGATGTTTATGCTCTGCATTATTAACTTATTAGACTATATCTATGGAGTACATAGTAGGAAGCTGTTTAGAGCATCTTTGCTGTTACCACTATTCAAGTGGTGCTCTATTACACCAGGCCAACCTTACCCATAGGGTGAAATATATGGCCAGTTTCATGTGGTGATGTGAAGAGCAATCAGACACATTCCATCCCCAAAATGTAACACCTTTCCTAGTTTACTACTTCCTTTAATAAAGGATTAAAGGGCGTTATCTGAGAGGGGAACATATTACACAGTCATCAGTCTCAACCAAGTCATCTAGTTCTTCCTCTAGGAGGTCCTGAGAAAATGGGACAGAGGACAAGCAACAGTTGGTGGTAGGAGAGGAAGGAGCAGATAGTAGTAGGAAGTAGGAAGAGGTAATTGAAATCGAGAGTATCACTCCCTAAGCCTTTTTGCCAATGGGGAAGAACTGATATACGGGACATGGAAAACTTGGAGACAACGTGTCAAAAATAAGAAAGGTAACAGGCAACTATAATCTTGACCTCTTTCACTATATCTTATTTGGACACAATAATTTTGGGGATACATATAAGCATATCACTCTATAAGTCAAGACTTCCTGATACTCTGTTTGTGATTCTAATCATAACAGCAGCTGCTCCTAAATGTGAGAGTTACAGAGCTAGCTGCTTTCTTTTAATGACTTATTAACAATGGAAGACAGTGTTTCTTTTGCTGAAAAGCCACAAAGTCTTGCTTCCATCCTCATCATTTCTTTGTGCTTTGTGCTTTTATCATTGTTATTCATGGCCAGTCTGGTTACTTGGGTTCAAATTTAAATGAACTTAACCTTGGTTTAGGGCATGACAGGGGCTATTTCTGCTGCAATGGGAATCATAAGATTTACCGGCAAAGTGCTTAGATTTACAAAGGGATCTCTAGATCTCCCTTTGACCCTGCAGATCTAGGGAGCAGTGAGGTGAGAAGACTTCTAAGTTCCCCCTGCCTCCCTCTCACAATTGCTTATGCTACATGCATAAATCTTTTCTACATCAACACAGATGAGAGAGTGATATATTGAGAAAATATAAAGTTTTTGTTTGTTTGCCTGTTTATTTGTTTAGCAAGGAACAAATTGTCAGATACATGCTTTCAGAATGGATACAATCAGTTGTGTAAGGAGTAGAAAGAATTCATCCCTAGCCTCCAACCTGACTCCCTCATTCTCCCTCATAAGTGCCCTGGCCTGGCTTCATGCTTTCTGGGGACATTATTCTTTCAGCAAATGCATTTTAAAATTATCTTTTAATTTTTTTAAGAGACAAGGTATTGCTATGTTGCTCAGGCTAGAGTGTAGAGGATATTTACAGGCATGATCATAGCCCACTGCAGCCTCGAACTCATGGACTCAAGTGATTTCTTCACCCATGTCAACCTCCCGAGTAGCTGGCAATAAAGGCACGCCACTGTGTGCTGCTGCATTTCTAGAATTTATAAGTCCTTTGTTCCAAAAGGAAAGCATTTGATTCTGAGGGAAAGGTGTGTAGGATGGTTATGAAGACTTTACCTGAAGAGATACAATGACAAGATAATTTGGCTTTTCTGTTGACGGTTTTGTTTCAGATTCATCAGCCAATTACAGGCAGAAGAAAGGAGCTTATGAGTGGGTTTACTAGAATAGAACTTTAGTCCCATCAAAGTTAGCTAATAAATAACTGGCTACTTGCTGGCTGTCACAGAGTGCCTTGAAACTGTGCCTCTACCCGTCTTCAATGTAAAACTTTATAATGAATATAGGAGGGGCACAGGGAAAGGAGAGCAGAATTGCAGTACAACTAAATTCTAGGAAGATAGGAGTCTGAAGAAGCCAGTATGAAGACTCCTGTGTCTGCAGTAATGTGCCTGACTGACATTACAATGCTTATTTAAAAGTTTTACAATGTTAGAGTAGATAAAGCACTAAACTGGGAGATAAGAGCTCTGTGTTTTGGCCCTACTGCTGCTGTGAACTTTGTGAGACCTTAGAAGAGCCTCTTCATTTTTTCCAGCAGCAAGATGAGGTGGTTGGGTAAGATCTCTAAGGCACCTTTCAAATTGAGTGGTTTGTGGGAATGAGTCTTCAGTTTAATGAACAATAATAATTTATAATAATCAAATTATAGCCCAATAATATGGCCTGTAACAAGATGTACAAATGTGCTCTATTGGGACATTTGGGGAGGGTGGTCTTTCATTTTTTTTTCTCCTCCGAGATTTATTCATGTTATTCTCTTAGCTTTCTATACCTGTTACCTCAAATTGCACTTGTGAAAATCCTACCATCCTTCAAATCCTAGCCTGAAAATTAATTTTTCAATGGCATTTTCCCTAACACTTCAAAGCAGGAACTAAACTTTTTTTGAGTGCCTGTAACACACTATCTGCCCCTCTCTTACAACACTGATCACAGCTGTTCATCTTAGTTGGGTACGTCTTTTATCACTGTTACAGAGACCTGAGTAGAGGTCTTTACTCATTTTAGTGTCTTCCACATCTTTTCATAGCTAGCATGTGAGATGGGTTCAATACAAAATGTACTGAATTTCCCCAAGCCAGTATTAGGAAGCAGTGTGAGAGCAAGTTAATAAAAGAGCAAACACATCTGTTGTGTTGAAAAATACAAGCCAGTATTTACATTTGTTTTTACTTTTTTGACTTTGTATCTTACAGTTTCAAGCTTATAAAAAAGTTGCAAAAATTATACAACCAATTCTTAAGTACCTTTCATCAAATTCTCCAATCATTATTAGCTTATGTAACCATGGTATGATTATCAACAAGAGGAAATTAATGATATAATAGTAGTATCTAAACTGCAGACCTTAAATTTCACCAATAGTTCCACTAATAGGCTTTTTCTGATCCGGAAAATAATGCAGGATCATATGTTACATTTAGTGTCATGTCTCCTTACTCTCCTTTAGACTAGAACAGTATCTTAGTCTTTCTTTGTCACCTTGACGCCTTTAAAGAGTACTGGCAGCTATTTTGTAGAATATTCCTCAACTTGGATTGCTATAAGATTATTTTGGTAGAAATACCATGGAAATAAAAATCTGTGCTTCTCAGTGCATCATTTCAGAAAACATACAATGTCCATTTTCCCCATTACTAGTGATATTAACTTTGATCATTGCGTTAAGGAATTCTACACTCTAAAGTCAGTATTTTTTCTCTTGACAATTATCTAATGGGTAAATACTTTGAGACTATGCAAATATCCTGATTTTCATAATACTTTTGTCCACTGATTTTAGCATACGTGAATGATTCTTATCTGAAACAATTATTACTGTGGTATTTGTCAAATAGTGATTTTCTATTTTCATCAATTTTTTTTTCTACATTTACTACCTGTGTAGTATACTTTTCCTTACATTTACAGGTAGATATAAACTTTCTCTTTTCTCTCGTGTATTTACCTAGTCAATAATTTCTTCATTTCAATATGGGCTCACGGATTCTTATTTTATATGTACAATGAGTTATAATCCAACATTTTCATTATTTATTTTGTTTAAGCCAAATTTTAAAGAGTAATTTTTAATTCTAGTTTTATTCAGTTCTGTGTTTTCTGATTTATGAGCACCCATGTGCAGCTCAAACACTTAATTGGAGGTTCTCTACTCAAAGAACAGGCGGCCTATTTTCCCTAAACAGCATCAAATCATAGAAACATTTAGCATAATGCCATGAACCCAGTGAGAACTGAAGAAGTGTTTTTTGTTATGGAATCAAGCAGCTCTGAAGCCGTGACAGAAAGAAAGCCCAAATTTCATTTACTACAAGTAATTTTCTTTGGGAACATATGTTCATGCATTATTCTGTTTGAAATTTTAGATATTGAGTTTTTTTTTTTTTTCATTTAAAATTGTCTAGAGGCATTGCTCACAGGACTAAGGGTAAATAACTTCGTCATTGCTACAAGATGAGATTTGAACACTGGTGTGTTATTGTGCTAAAATGAAACTTGCATGAAGGCTACTTAATGCATTCATTTCAACTTAGGTCTTGATTAAATACTGTTAACTAGGACAGAAGAGAAAACAGAATTTGGGTATGGGTCATGACAGTTCCTTATGGTAGGGACGGAACTTAGAAACTGGAAGACTGGTGAAATAGAGTGCTATTTGCATGAGCCAGTTCTCTCCCTGTGACTCCAAAAGGAAGAAAATAACCAACAATTCCCATCAAAACAGTAAAATGAAGAAAATCATTCTTAAGATTAAACAAGGAGGAAGAAAATAGTTTCTTTCCTTTGCATTCTGGCCTGACCTCAAAGCTGCAGACTTGAAAATCACACTTCACGTAACTAAGGTTATTTAAGCAAATATGGTATAAAAAGTTTGTCTATTTAGAGCCTAGTCCATAGGTTCCTAATTATCTAAGAACTAAAAGATGTTTATGATATAGCAGACTTAGAACTAAATCCAGGTTTTTTAGGGCCTGAAATTTGTAAAATATGGCATGCCATTTTTAATAAAAATAATATGAATACTTTACTTTTGCACATTTTACACAAGCATGTATGTGTCCATGTGAAGACATTGCTAGGGTGACTCTCAGAGCCTTGGAAGGCACCTATGCAAATCAGGGGCCCTGAAGCTTTAACTTTATTAATTTCACAGTAAATCTGCCTCTGGATGGATCCATAACATGGTCGCCAAGAACAATCTGATATGGGGCTCCAACAGCTTTTCTAGCCCGCTAAAAACCTGTAGCTTGACTGATAGAGCTGTAACTGGATCCAGAGATACTGAGAGAAGGCTATCTTATTTCTGTTGGGATTGTAGTACCATTGGATGGCTTTGGTAAAAGCTGACTACTCTGTGGAAGCTGCTGCTGCAAAACAATGATGTTGCAGATTTTCTGTGACAACGGAGTGGTGGGGGAGAAAAAGATATATAAGTCAATGATACAAACTAATTATATTTAAAAGTGTACTAACAAATACAATTCTTTGTGGTTGGTGTGTTTAGGGTACTAGCTACCTGAAGATTAAACAGGGAAAGTTTGCATCTCACAATTTTTGAATCTTAACCCTGCCTAAATCATGTATCTCTGTCTTCATAATCCTGAGTTTTGCATTCTTCTGAAACTACTGCCATTACAAATCTATTATAGGTTTTAGGAAAAATGCTGAAAGTTAGGGTGTGAACTCTGCTGGTTTTAACAGATTGTTAGCATTTAGCAGTTACTCACAGTCCTCATAAAATGACTGAAAACAACAGCATTTTATTTTACTTCATTTGAAGGCTACAAAGAGCTTTGGGAAAAAGAAATGAATAGACTTTGGCTTTCTGGGAAAAAATGAGTATTTCTGATAGAATCACATTCTTCCTGGTTGAAGGATGAGGACTGATAGACCTGCGATACCTGATATTTTCATATATTTAAGAAACTAAAAGGAGCACTGTTTCACATTGGGAAGTCTGGCTTGAGATAGGTGACCAGACTATGTCCACATATTTCTTAAATTGAGAGAACAAACCTAACCACTAGATAACCAGGGAGTGCCAACATATTTCTCAAATTGAGGAATCACTTAGAACATTTGTGTAACAACTGATTTACAGGTCCCAATCCTAAGATTCTGGTGTGTAAGGTTGGCTTGGGCCCAGGAAGCTTCATTTTTTAAAACCATCTTGGGTGATTCTGATACAAGTGATCCTTAGACAATACTGTAACAAACAATAGAGTGCCGTGGAGGGTTTGTTTGCCATGGGTAGCACCCTCTTTATAGCTGAAGAACTTCTTTTTCTCCCCAGTATGCTTTACTATAGTAAGACAGTGTAAAATAGTGGTCGAGTGCTAACAATGGTGTCAAAGTGACCTATGCTCCCATTCCTGCTGTGTGACCTTGAGCATATTATTTAACTCTCTTAGACTTCATTCCTTATCTGCAAAATGAAAAGAAAATATTATAGTCTTACATTTTGGGGGATTACTGTGAAAATTAAATGAGATATTGCATATAGAACATTTAGCAGAGTACCTTACATAGGTAATCTTATGTTGGCTTGTTAGTTGTTATTGATATTATTGCTGGTAGGTTGATTACTATATTTGATGACTGAGAGAGCAAAGAACTCCCCTAAATTGTTTTCCTGCGAAACCAGAAAGGGACTTGCTAATTGCTCCACTGGATGTAAAGGAGAGAATAGAGTTCATATCACATGGGACATTTGTCTATGTGAATTCATACAGTCAGGATGAAAACCTCATTCCCAATCTTGTTTTCCTACACTATATTTTAAAGTAAATCAGTAAATCATTCTTTTCCTTATCAATCGTACTCATAAAAATCATCTATACAATATAATAGAAAGTTCACAAATAGGCTGAAAGTGCTTTATGTATGTACTAACTAGGATTATAGATAAAAAGAACCAGGCTTCATACTGTCAGAGAAAAGTTACAAATAGGAAAAGAGGGAGGGCTAAAATGAATCTCATTGTGCTGAATTGGAATTAGAGATGAAAGTCAAAAACATCAGTATGAACTCTTGCTTAATGTAATATATATGCAGATGAATAAATACAGAAATCATGGATGTGTGTATATATCTGTTAGCATATATACATATACAGATGGTACCTGACTTATGATGGTTCAGCTTACAATTTTTTAACTTTACAATGGGCTTATCAGGGTATTGAAGGCATTTTCAACTTACGATGGGTTAACTGGAATGTGGCCCCATCATAAGTCTCAGAGCATCAGTACTTCTTATTTCAGTTCACCAAGAGAGCCTAGAAACAGTGACAACTTTGTAACAGTGAGTATACCTAGTATTCAGATGTTAGTTTCTAATTATCATTACCTTATAAAAGGAACCAAGACTCCATGATAAAATGTCTGATTCTAGGGCTAGGGTAGATAATATAAAAATGAGTCTGGGGCATCTTATTGTCCCAGAGAGTAATGAAGTGCTCAAAAAAGGAGGGAACATGTTAGAGGGATGAAGGAGTCAACCTGAAGGTGATCTCGATGACCAAAGCTGGAACAATTTGAACAAAAAAATTAAATAATGATAGTACTGGATTATAATCCATAGAATAAAATAAACATCTCTGTGTCCATACTTACAGAAATAATTGACTGAATATATAAATATATGGGAGAGAAGAAATAACTCTTTTTTATAAAAAAATTTCAATGAATATGAGTAGAAAGAATGAGGAAAACAGGAAACCACCTTTAGACAGTTGTAGAGTAATAACTGTTTCAGATAAAAATCATAGATGGATGTTAAAACTATTGGGCAAAATATGATAAGAAATATGATATTTGCAAAACCCCAAAGTATCTCCCCAACAATATATATGGTAATTACAGGGGTGAAATTATAACTTTAGAGTGTAAAAATCTAGCAGATGTTACCTTAACCAAATGATTAAAATTAACATGACCAACTATTATATATATTATATATATAACCATTATATATATATATATATATATATATATATATATATATATATATATATGGTGCACTATGAAGGCTATGCCATCTCTGTGGTATTCATGCAACAAATTGATAATCTCAGTCTAATCATGACCACGTCATGAAAGACAAGGAAATAATAAGGAACTGTCACAGATCAGAGGAGACATAGAAGACATGACAACTAAATGGAAAGTTGGAATCATGGAGAGGAAAAAGGATATTCCTGAGAAAACTGGTGGAATTCGAATGAGGTCTATAGAATAGTCAATGGTATTGTACCAATGTTAATTAATTAGTTTCTCTAAAGAAATAACACTCTTTCAATAAAAATCAAAGCCATTTGCTTGGTTTCCTATGTGAACATTTGAAAGAAATCTGTTTAACTACTGTTTGAATAGTAGCCCCGGAATATTATTGGTATCACTGCCTATTGGTTTCAGGAATATTATATAAAATACTGGCAAAACCAATGTAGGTCCCTGTGGAACTGTAGATGCCAACAACATATAATCAGTGATCTTTGAACTTATACAATGTGGTTCTCAAAAAAAAAATATATATATATATAAAATTATATATATAAAATTATAAAAATATATATATATAAAATTTAATATATTTAATATATATATATATATATATACTCTAGGTAATTCTTTTCAGGAATTAGAAACAAATGAGTCCTGGAAAAAAACCCTTATAAGCAATGACAAACTATTTTTCTGCTCTCTTATGCTCAAAACAAGAGTGCTGAATCAGTTACATGCTAACAATATGGGTAGATATTGACTTACTGAATTAAATTTTATGTACCTTAAATGAATGCAATTCCTATTCCATAATCATTCCAAAGCTTTAAGTAATGAAATAAAACCTAAATATAAAATATTACTCTTTGCAGGATAATTTTATTCCACAACTAAAAAGGGTACTAGTTGGTCAAAAGCTCCAATCACCTATATTGAACTAGCTAATTGGAGCTGTAAATCAAACATATTAACAGTGCCATTAGCATCGCACTTGAGAAACCAGAAAAATCTGTTTCTGCTGTCTGAACCTTTTCTTCTCTTGGTGGTATCCTTTTTCTCATTCACCTTTCCCGTACTTTCTCCTGTACCATCTTCCACTACTAGTGCCTGGCACATGGTAGACACAGGTGTCTTTTGAATTAATGAATGACAGATATTTGGGAATTAGCAGTTTAGCAGAGGAAGATGTTTTGGAAGAATGGTATTTGAAATCACACCCTGAAATGACATTATATAGGATTATCCTTATCCTTTTACTTGCTGTACAGCTCCTGAAATCAGGAGAAACCTAAATGGATTTAAAGTCCCTTAATTTTATTTTGATTTTCCAATGGTTACTTCCTTTCAGAACATAGATTAGACCAAATATAGTTTTGTAGAGGAAAACAATACATTGCTATTCTTGGTTCTTGGTTCAGGTGCAAAATTTAAACTCATTGTGGAAAAATGGTGAAATGGTAACAGATAATACATCTTCAAAGTCTCTCAGTCTATTTGTTGGTATGCCCATTCCACTGGGCTGGGTTTTTTTGTCACTCTGCCTGAAATAAGACAGTGAAAGACTTGGTTATACAAATCCACCTGACAAAAATGTCAGTTATAGAAGGAACTGCAATTTCCAACTTTCAGGGAAAGTCACACCTTGCTGGAATGACTAAAGCAATGAGAAACAGGCAGACAGGCTGTCCTCTGGCAGAAGTATCCAGTGACAAAATATATGCTCAACACTCTTCTACTTCTGCATACAACAAATACCAAATCCCAGAGTGAGGCTTATTCATAGGCAGATGCCTGAGTGATATTATTTGACAGGTGCTAGGAAAGTTCCTTCTTTTTAATGGGACTCTTTGATACCTCTAAAAATGACGAAAATGAATGCTATCAACCTAAAGAGGAATCAGAAACTTTATGCAAAGGAAGTAAAAGGATGTCTCACAGGACATAGGACTCCCAGTACTCCATATAAGATTCCCAATCCAATTAACTGTATTATGTGATGGAAGCCCACAGGAGCTTCCCTCTTTTCCACATGTAGTTTTCACTACACTCTACACTCTGCTGGTGATGTTTGTACTCAGCTTCCACCTCTACATCAGAATTAGAGAAACTGGAGGTTAGAACTCTCCCTTACTTTTACTGTTATACCTACCTAGATTTTCCAGAGAATTCCAGTTCCACATATTGGGATTCATTTTAAGATTGTACCAAGGTCCATCTGGTTGTTAAAACAAACAAGCAAACAAAACAAAACAAAAACTTTAAGAAGAGTATTTGAGGTCAGGCATGATGGCTCAAGCCTGTAATCCCAGCACTTTGGGAGGCCAGTGTGGGTGGATCATTTGAACCCAGGAGTTCAAGACCAGCCTTGAACTCCTTGGCAACATGGAGAAGCCCCATCTCTACAAAAAATATAAAATTAGCTGGGCACAGTGATGCACACCTGCATTCCCAGCTACTCAGGAGGCTGAGGTGGGAGGATCGCTTGAGTCTGGGAGGTTAAGGCTGCAGTGAGCTGTGATCGCGCCACTGCACTCATCCTGGGAGACAGAGTGAGACCATGACAAAAAACAAAAACAAAAACAAACAAAAACAAACAAACAAAAAAACTCAAAGAAAAAGAAAGAAAGAAGAGGACAGAGGATTTGCTAAATAAGGTACAGTTATGCTCCTTGGAAGGGCAACGCATTAAACCACCTACACCTTAGGGATGATTGGTTTGTTAAATGCTCAGAGGGGAGTTGGTATTAAAAGCAGTAAGAATTCTTTGGGGGAAAGAGTACAAGTGTTGCTTTAGACAAGCCACAGCTTTGCCTAAGGCTGGATTTGCTCTCCACCTCTCCACCCTTCTTAATTCCCTCCCTTTGTTTTACTAACCCCCACCCCTGCCCCATGGAGATGCCCTACACGTCTTCCTTAATCACTGTGTTATGCTGTTTCTTGCCATGTGAACTAGAGATTATCCTCACAAGAGTACCACAGGTAAGTATTAAAACTCTCATTTTATAGATGAGAAAAAACAAAACCAAGGCTCAGGGATATTTAGTAAATAATTTGAGGTCACACAGTCAGGAGGTGGTAGTTTTCGTCTTCAATCACACATTTTCGGTTCTAAAGTCCACACTTTTACCAAAGCATGAAGACCTGCTTTGTATCTAGGCTTTGCTTCTACACACTGTGGTACCCTGTTCAAGTCACTTTTTCACTTTTAGAATGAGAGGGTTGGGCTGAATGATCTCTGATAATTTTCTAATTCTGAAAGTCTATAGGATTCATCAGGTCATCTTTGTAGATACAGTAGTCTCCCCACTTTTCCTCAGGGGATTTGTTCCAAGACTCTCAATGGACCCCTGAAACCACGGATAGTACAGAACCTTATAGATACTATGTTATTTCCTATGCTGTATATTCAAGCCTATGATAAAATTTAATTTATAAATTAGGCACAGTACTTTTGCATTTGAGGCCATTATTAGGTAAAATAAGGTTTACTATGACACAAGCACTGCTATACTAACTGGTTATCAGACATTTGCCCCAGATGGCTAAGAAGTGACTAATGTAATCTAATGTAAGTGACTAATGTAGTAAGTGTATACAGTGTGGGTATACTTGAGGACTGAGTTCTATTTTTTTACCTCACCCAAATTCCTATCTAAGGGGTCTGGAGAGTCATGCCTTACAAACCATAAATTCTATATATTGTGACTTACTTTCCAATCTGACTCTGGTATAACATTATGTGACAAAGAAGAAAGTCAAAATGTTTTACCCCAAAACATGTTTATTTGCCATATATTGAAATGGCCCTGGAAAGTTGTCCTTTGTGCGGGAAAATTTTCATCTGCAAAGAATCTCTATTAACATAGCTAGATCTTTTTCTTCCAGGCCCTCCCAATTCTAAAGAGATTAACTAAGGGTCTAGCACCATTTAAAGATCTGAATAGGAAACATTTGTCATGTATTGTCTCTAAGGGCAGTCACTATAAGACTTCAGAATTGTCAGTTAGCAAATATTTAAATTTACCTATAGCCTGGAAGCACCACTTCTCCCCACACCTTTGAGTTGTCATGCCTTTCTGGACCAAACCAATGTATTTCTTAAATGTATTTGATTGATGTCTTATGCCTCTCCAAATGTATAAAACCAAGCTGTGCCCCAACCACTTTGGGCACATGTTCTCAGGACCTCCTGAGGGCTATGTCACAGACCATAATCACTCATATTTGACTCACAATAAATCTTTTAAAATATTTTACAGAGTTTGACTCTTTTCGTTGACCCACTGGACAAAGTCATGATTTATATCTAGGGCAGGATGGAGCAGGACAGTGTGGGATAGTGAGAGATTTTAACTACACTACTCAGAATGGTGCACAATTTAAAACTTAAGAATTGTTTATTTTAGGAAGTTTCCATTTAATATTTTTGGGCCATGATTGACCTCGGGTAACTGAAACCTTGGGAGGTAAAACCATAGAGAAGGGGACTACTGTAATAGACCTTTGACCTTCATGTTGAAACATAAGATTTAAAGTTATTAAGTTTCTGCTTATTTTTCATGAACTTAGTGAAGAGCATCCTATTTAGGTACGAACATATGTTCCTTTTTCAGATAAGTAGCTATAAGGGCTGAGAGGGTTTTAATGAACATTAAGTTCTAAATATGTATATGTATATAAAGTTTATTGAAAATGGGGCTATCTGTCCTATGATACCTCTTTCATATAGTGGCTAAGATATTTCTTGAGTTTAGTGGAACTTGGTGACTCATCATCGGACCGAAATTTAGTGAACCTTTTCTTGACTGCCTACACAGGGATCAATATTATTGCTCACCCATCCCATTCTCTGCAAGAAAGTTGAAACTGCAAAAATTCTTTATACTTTTCTTTCAGTTATTCAACCCTATACATAAGCATTTAGATCCTGTGAGAATGAAATTCCTTTACTACTTCAGAACCAATGGGTGATTTATTGAACATTTATCATCAGATAGAACAGCTAAGAAGTCATTATCTAAATTTTTCCCTTGTCTCACATTTCCAATCAGAGTGCTTGCTAACAGCCAGTGTACTAGGAACTCAACTTTACCAGGAATTCAAGGCCTCAGGTCATATTGTGAAGCAAAAATGCTAGAATGTTAGCCTCTGAATAAATTTTGATATTATCTAGTCCATCCACCATATCTTAACCAATGAGAAAACTTAGCACCAGAGATATTATACCAAGAGTTATTGAAAATATAAACAAAGTGAAGTGACAATCCACAGAGTGGGAGAATATATTTGCAAACTACCCAGCTGACAAGGAATTAATAACCAGAATGTAAAAGGAGCTCAAAGGACTCTGTGGAAAAAATTATTGGTCAGTTATGGTGGCTCATGCCTGTAATCTCAGCTCTTTGGAAGGCTGAGGCAGGCAGATCACTTGAGGCCAGGAGTTTGAGACCAGCCTGGCCAACACAGCAAAATCACGTCTCTACTAAAAACACAAAAAATTAGCCAGGTGTGACAGCACATGCCCATAATCCCAGCTACTCAGGATGCTGAGGCATAAGAATTGCTTGAACCTGGGAGGCAGAGGTTGCAGTGAGCCGAGACCATGCCGCTGCACTCCAGCCTGGGCAACAGACTGAGACTCTGTCTCAAAAAAATAAAAAAATTAAAAAATTTAAAAAATTAAAAATAAGAAAAGAAGAAAAAACAAAGAAAGAAAATATTGATTTGATTAAAAACTGGCAAAAAATTTGAATAGACATTTCTCAAAAGAAGACATACAAATGGCAAACAGGCACATGGAAAGGTGCTCAACATCACTGATCATAAGAAAAATACAAGTCAAAACTACAATGAGATACCTTCTCACCTCAATTAAAATGGCTTATATACAAAAGATAAGCAGTAATAAATACTGGACAGGATGCAAAAAAAAAAAGGGAACCCTTGTACACTGTTGATGGGAATGTTAACTAATAAAACCACTGTGAAAAACAGTTTGGAGGTTCCTCAAAAAAACTAAAAATTGAGCTACCATATGTTCAGCAATCCCACTGCTGGGTATATATGCAAAATAAAGGAAATCAGTATATTGAAGAAATATCTGCCCTCCTATGCTTATTGCAGCACTATTCACAGTAGCTAAGATTTGGAAGCAACCTAAGTGTCCATCAACAGATGAACGGATAAAGAAAATGTGGCACTTATACACAATGGAGTACTATTCAGTCATAAAAAACAATGAGATGCTGTCATTTGCAGCAACATGGATGGGACTGGAAGTCATTGTGTTACATGAAATAACCCAGGCACAGAAAGACAAACATCATATGTTCTTACTTATTTGTGGGATCTAAAAATCAAAACAATTGAACTCATGGAGATAGAAAGTAGAAAGATGATTACCAGAGGCTGGAATAGACAGCAGGGACTCTGGTGGGGGAGGGAGGGGTAGGTGGAAGTGAAGATGGTTAATGAACAGAAAAATAACAATTAGAAGGAATGAATAAGACTTTACCTTTGATAGAAAAACAAGGTGACTACAGTCAAAATAATTTAATTGTACACTTTAACTAAAAGTGTATAATTGGATTGTTTGTAACACAAAAGAAAAATGCTTGAGTGGATGGACACCCCTTTTTCCATGATGTGATTATTTCACATTGCATGCCTGTATGAAAATATCCTATGTACTCCATAAACTTATAAACCCACCTATAAAAATTAAAAATTAAAAGTTTTTTTAAAAAAATAAATGCAAAAAATTGTTTCAATAAATGAATTGTAGTGGCTCACATCTTGAGAGTAAAATAGCATAGAGCAGTACTCTGTAATTGAATTTAATTGGAAATAGTGATAATCTGAATCAAAATTTGGATTTTCAACAGCCTAACCATAAATCTTCCAGAGACTACACAAGTAAATATAAATAATTGCTGCCTCTCAAGCTTCCATGTATCTTCTGGAGTCTAAGTTATGATCATGATCAACCTTTCCATCAGAAAGACTTTTTGTCTGTTTTTGTTGTTAGAGATGTTCAGCTCAACATAATCTCTGTGAAAATATATTAAATTACACCTATTTATTTTAATCTAATTTTGGTAAGTGTATACAACAAAATGCTCATCACTCTGCTAGGTACTGTTGGGGGGGAAGACAACCTATAAAATATTCACCCTCATTTACACTGGTATAGCATTTTATCATTTATAATGTACTATAACAGCTACTATCTCATCGGACCCTCTGATGATCTCCCTTATCCCAAGCTTTTAAGTTTAACAAAACACGTTTTGCCTTTATTTTACAGATATAAAAAGGGAGGCTATGAGAAGAAATGAGACTAGAGTCCAATAGCATTAAATGTTTGTTTCCCAGGGATATTTGAGTTTCTTAGAGGTCTCAAGATATCCTAAAAACAAAACAAAACAAAAAACTTTCCAGATCCTACAGAATTAATATTTAATGGTGTGATTTCCAGTTAACAGAAAAGACAGGTTCTGAGACAGAAGCTGTCTTTAGATTGCCATACTTGGGCCCAAGACCTAGCTTCACACCCTAACTATCAGTGACCTATGTGTCCTCACCTCAGACTCAGCGCTGCTCTCCTGTTGTTTTCCATCTGTTTAGGAGCCCCTTGTAATATACATTCTGGTTCAGCTTGTTCTCTAAACTTTGTTTGCTCCCTTTTCCTACCTAATCAATATTGCTCTGTCCTGTGCCTGTGACCTAGTCCCCTAGGGCACTTTGTTTTTTGATAATGTATCTCTCTAAGGTGTTAAGAAATGCTAACAAACTAATGCATCAGCGTCCCAGGGAAAGTAATTTTCATTTTAACTGGAGCTTTTTAGAGGACTGTGCTTTATACTGTTAATGTCACTCTCTGGGCAAAATCTTCAAAGGCTCTTCATTGTTAATCAAGTTAATTCCACATGCTTCAATCCTAGGGAATAAGGCCCCCACGATCTCATCCCATTCTAAACTTTCTAGGCCAGTTCTCCCAGAAATCTACCCTGTGTGTTCAACGAATTAAACCATTCCCTTTGCCCTATATGTTTCCACTTCAAATGGTATCCTGTCTTCTCCATAAATACTTCCCTAATCTCTGACCACTGTCCCACTATCAGTATTTAAACTTTTATCAACTAACTTTTGAAGGACTTTAGATTAGCTGTTGAAGGATTGAGGGAGGAATTGAAACAAGCAGCAAGATGAGGAGTGCCCACCAAACTAGAAAGGTAGAAGGGTTTCAGAGATAAACTTTGCCAGTCATACTCTTGCCAGGGACTTTGCCTGGAAATGGATGTCTAGTAGTCACTACTTGGAAAACTTTGTCTAGATTCAGCTGACCCTGAAAAAGTAGGCCTATGGGTATCAGACTCAGTAATATAAAAAGTATGAAGAATATCCTTAGAGTGAGGAAAACTGAGGCCTCTTGAGAGGAAATGACATGTCTAGAATCATATAGCTAGCAAAGTGCCAGAATTGTCGCATAGTTCACTGCTCTTGAAGCTCCCTATGGGAAGAACTTTACCCTGTGAAGATATGCCTTGCCTGTGTACTTAGAGCCTTTGATCATGTCAACCTGGCCCCTCAACCTTTTGGTTTTCACCTATGCCTTAGAGTTTACCTTGTAACTACCTCTTAATCATTCTACTGCCAGCAATTCTTTTAAAGTAGTATTCCCTTTCATTCAATAACATCTTCTCAAATCACCTCCCTGATAGGTGGTAGTGCCACTAAAAACCCTTTTATTTATTGCTTTAGTGCACTGAAACATCTATTGAGTCAGATTTTTTACTTTTGTCCCTACTTTCCAGGGCCTGGTGAACTTATCAAGTTTTAGGAATACTTAGTAGTGGAAGCTGACGAATCAATAGCTGACCTTGACTCGGAAATCCACATATCTTACCTCTGTCTTCCAGTGCATATTCTTCCTTTGCTTTTCAGGTTGTGGATTGGTGACTGTCATAATCACACCATCAGTTGGGGAGGTGGGACTATGCATAGAATGTTTTATGAACAGCCAATATAAGAGAATTAAAAATAATGAGATTTTTGATTCAGAAATTGTTGAGCTTTATGCTTTAATTTTACATAATATGTATTGATTCTCTGTCTTGAAAGATGAGGAAAACAGCACTCTTATACTCCCTATACTGTCTTCCACCACTTCCTGATTTTTATGAGATTTATATTACTCATGTACATTATATTTTTATTGACACGAATTTAATATTTATCTTTTATGTGTCCATTAACATAGATTTATGATTATTGCTTTATGCATTTGTCTTTCATGTTATATAAGAAACAAAAAGAGGAGTTACAAACCAAAATATAATAATACTAGCCTTTACATTTACTTGCATAGTTACCTTTACCAGAGACCTTTTTTTTTGTATATTACTTTGAGTTATCATATAGCTTCCTTTCATTTCAGTCTAAAGGACTCTCCTTAGCATTTCTTGTAGGAGATATCCAGAGACAAATTCCCTTGCTTTTGTTTATCTGGGATTTTCTTAATTTCTGCTTCATTTTTGAAGGATGGCTTTTCCAGGTGTGGCGTTTTTGGTGACATATGACCTAGTAATTCTTCCCCTAGATATATACCTAAATGAACTGAAAACAGGTATGTGATTTGCACAAAGTGAAGGAAACAAACTGAGAACAACAACAACCTCACTATTTAAAAATGAATAAACTAGAAATATCAAGGAATAGAGGAGAATTGCTTAAAATCAAATTAATAAAAGATAAAAATTTTGAGATAATCACAGTAAATGCAGAGGATAAAGACAAATTAGATTCAGGAGAAAATAGTAAAGATGGATAACAAAGATGATCTAGTAAGGAGAATGCTAACAGAGAATAACCTCTATTCTACAAATAGAATAAAGGAATTATTAGAAGGTATAACAGCAGGAAAATTCCTTGAACTGATGATAGAATTAAATATGCAAATCTAAAGACTATACTTTGTGTTTCAGGTGAATCTGATAAAGATTGAAATTAAGTTGTATCCTGATTACATCCTTAAACTTTAAGGATAAAGAAGGCAAGTCATGTACATGTGGAAAAATAACTGGCTCACGTGAAACTTCTTCTAAGATATATGTGATGTCAGAAGACAATGGAAAAATATAATGTTCTAAAAAACAGTGTGATCCAAGAATACTAGCCAAGTTTACAGTGTGATCCAAGAATACTAGCCAAGTTTTAGATCAAATATGAAATTGACAGGCAGATATTCTAAAGCATTAAAGAACTCAGAATATATAACAACCATGAGTCTTCTTTGGGGGAGAAAAAAAAACTACTGAATAATAAAGTATTTAACATTTTTAAAAAACTGTGGGCCAGGTGCGGTGGCTCACACCTATAATCCCAGCACTTTGTGAGGCTGAGGCTGGTGAATCACTTGAGCTCAGGAGTTTGAGAACAGCCTGGGCAACATGGCGAAACTCTGTCTCTGCGGAGAAAATATTAAAAAATTAACTGAGCATGGTGGCATACGACTGTAGTCCCACCTACTTGGCTGAGGCATCTGAATCACTTGAACCTGGGAGGCAGAGGTTGCAGCGAGTCTAGATCGCACCACTGCATTCCAGCCTGGGACACGAGAGTGAGACTCTGTCTCAAAAAAAAAAAAAAATAATAAATAAATAACTGTAAATGATGAATGACTGACTACCCAAAAAGAAAAATGGAGACATTGTAGAAAAACTGTTGTGAATATTTATCCCATTTATTCATAGCCTCAAGAATAAACTGGGGAGATTATGATTACATAATAGAGTATGAATATCACATACTCTGATAAAGTTGTAAATGTTATAAATTGTGATTATTATATATTTACACAAACTAAATCTTGCCTCACCAGTGTTCCATGTCTTTTGGTATGTTAACCAAAGGAATGAATTTCCCTTCTGGAATGTTACTCCCTGGAGGTAATTCATCATTTATGACACTGAAATTAATATACCAATTCTTTCTTTACTTGAAATTCAAGCCTTGTTGAATTATCCTGAGAAGATTCAGAGGTTTTTTCCTACATTGTTATTGGTTGCCAATCTGTGCGGGGCTCATCTTCTCTACTCTTTGAAGAGAACAATTATTTTTTCCTAATAGATTCCTGAACCGAGAAGCTGGAGATTTCTCTCAGATCTTTAGTTTCCTGACGGAAGTGTTATGCTTTTCTCTCCCATTGACTTAGTAACTCAAAACCTTATTGATGCTACACACTCCTGCTTCTTCCCAACATCATTAAGAAAAAGCAATGGCATGATAGATCTCTTTCCACGTGATGTGAGGGGAACAATTGATGCCTGGTTTTTGGCTCTTATTTGCCATTTCAGCTACTACTGGAGATCTCAATATTCCTTTGACATTAGACTCAATCTGTTAGAGCTAAAAGGTACTTCGGAGATCAATAGAACATCTTCATTTTTGTAGATGTGGGAACTAAGGATCAATAGAATGTGGTAAAGCAACAGCATTTCATATTGTTTAAAAGTGTGATCTCTGGAGTCAGACAGACCTGAGGTTGAGTACCAGTCTTGACTCTTATTAACTGCTTGGCCTTCAGTTCTGAAGCCTGCACAGCCCTTTGGCTATGTACAACATTGGGCATATTTTTTTTTTTGCCCGCTCTGAGCTGCACACCTAATCTATAAAGTGTTGATTATAATAGTTTCTACCATGTAGGGATGTTTTAAAGGTTATATGTTATATAAAGTACTCCTTAATCGCTCGGTTCATAGTAAATATATAATACACATTTACTATTGTTGTTGTTGTTTTACTGGGGAAGGAGAGTAACTTGTCTAAAGTTACACCAGAGTTAAATGAAATATTTGGGATTCAAATGTATTTCTCAACTCCTAGTTCAGTAATCTTTCTTCTACACTAGGCTGCTTCTCCATGAAGTACTTATTGAAAAAATATCTAAGCCCTCCACAACACAACTGAATTATAGTATTTTATGTTTGATATTGTTATTTAGAACGTTCTGAATAGATCTATCTTGCCACATAGTGCATAAAATACAGAAGAAGAAATGTCCTTCACATCTCCATAGTCCACAATTAGAATAAAGAAAAACACCATTAAGAAACTAGAAAAATATAAGATGAGCAGGAAAATTTTTCTCAACATTTGGATTTGATTTTCTTTCTGCTTAGTTTTTCCTGTCAAATTGGTATTTATAGGATTACAAATGAGCTATGAGCCAAGGACACTGAAAGATCCACGTTTAAAATGGCTTTAAAGAAACTGTCCATACCTCTGCAAGTCCAACACATTTCAGGGAGCCAAAAAAAAGGGCAATAAATTGGGTGGGGGTAGGGTGGGCAGAGAGGGCAGAAACACAGTAAAACAGCCAGTGGAAGAGGAACTGGGGCATGGAAAAAGCAGCAAACTTGGAAAAATAAAAAGAATGGATTCAGCAAAGAGATAGACCCCAAAAGTTGATACTAATATACAGGAGACTTTTAAGTGACTATTATTTTACACTTAAAGCAGGGACCAGATTAAAATAGAGAGGAGTGAGTCTACCATCTCTCTCCCTGGCTCTCTGATAATGGCAGAATACGCGTATAGGCTTTTTAATTTCTTTTAACTGTGATCCACACCTGTACAACCACACCCAGATAGTAGGTTAAAATCAAGCAGAAACAAATAGCTGCTGCCTTCATACTGAAACTAATTAGAACTGTACGTCCGTGATCCTCTTGATAACCTTCAGGCCTCTAAGTCTCTGGACCCTGCTTGCCTCCAGAACAAGGCTATACCTTAACTTAGGCCTGTACATTTACCCAGCAATCTTTTACTTCATCTAGCAGGGTATATTAAAGAATTAGAATGCCATAGACTGGAAACTGAAAATTTTCCTGCCCGTATTATATCTTTCTATAATTTAAATTGAATCATATCAAGGGGGTTTAGAAAAATAATTGTTGACTGGATAAATCCATGAGTATGTTTATTTTAAATTTTTTTAGCTATTGCTTTTTTCAAGAACAAATTTTATAGTCACATTAATGAGATGAGGGATAGTTCTCTCCCACTCTAACATGCTTGGATTCCTTCCTACCTTTCACTGGTTGCCTTCCAATTTCCTCCACCTCCCTCTAATCTTACTGGGTCTTAGATAATTTTCCCGATTACACCTAAGGAAATAGTTGTACAAAGCTGAGGCCTTAAAATCCTGACAGGAAAAATAAAACTTCAGCTAAGAAAACGTATTTATCAAAGTAGTTAATTCAATACACAGGGAATGTTACTACAATTTACATCCTTTTAACAGCTATGATTAAAGAGCTTGAAAAGTTTTGCCTGACTGTTTTAGTGTGTAATTTGTGATTCATTCAATCAACCACCATTTATTGACTGCCTACTATGTGCCAGGCTCTGTGCTAGGTAGGCACTGTGCCAGTTAATACAAGGAAAACTTCATGTGGGTATTATTATTATTGAATTTATTTCAACAGCTTTTGGGGAAAAAGGGGCTTTTGGTTACATGGATAAGTTCTTTAGTGATGATTTCTGAGATTTTGGTGCACCTGTCACCTGAGCAGTGTACACTATACCCAATATGTAGTCTTTTATCCTTTATCCCATTCCCATCCTTCCCCTGAGTCCCCAGATTCCATTATACATTCTTGTGCCTTTGCATCCTCATAGTTTGTCTCCCACTAATAATTGAGAACATATGATATTTGGTTTTCCATTCCTGAGTTACTTCACTTAGAATAATGGTCTCCAAGTCTATGCAAGTTGCTGCAAATGCCATTATTTCATTGCATTCTATGGCTGAGTAGTATTCCCTGTTGTATATATACCACATTTTCTTTATCCACTCATTGGTTGATGGGAATTTAGGTTGTGTGGTATGTAGGTATTATTTTAAATGGAGCTACTTGAGGAAAGATTTAGTTCTTTTCCTGTGATCCTCTTTACACAATCTATTGCAACATCTGGTCATCATTTCATACCTTTTGCCTTTGGCACAGTGTCTTGCTACCACCTGGGTCCTACTTTGTGAAATGTCTTTCATCTGTTCCTGTTTCTATGGACAACCAGGGATGCTTATTGTTGTTTTTATGAATGAGAATTATGTTCTACAGTGGATGTAGTCCCAAGACACCTCCAGTAGGGACTGGCTTAGTATGGGAAGTTCTGCCAAAAGTTAATGCCTTTTTATCCTGCAATTCTCGTCCCCTTTGGCCAATTACATGTGGTGGGGAGTAGACTAACAGTAGCAGACATCTTTCGTGGTATACTAATCCAAGCCCTGAGTTATATTTTGGGACGAATAAACCTGAAGTTGGAGTAAGTAATAAGGTAAATGAGCAAGAAGCAGTATAGAGCATGAAGGGACAAAGAGAGAACTATTTTGCCTACCAGCCATGTCTCAAAGACAGAATATGAAATGAGATATCCCAATCTTCAAATCAGAAAGGCACACCCTATATTCTATTCCAATAGAGCATTTGCCTGAATATTTAGTTAGATCCAGAAAAGCATCCCAGAATCCTGTACATTGCTTTAACTTCAGTTTTGATCCCTGTATAGTCTTACTCTCTTCTCTAAGGTTCTTGTTTTTTCATACCAGGTGAGGTGCTGAAAATTGGAAATCTTGGTCTAAGAATTTCAGACATATGAAATCCTCCTACTGTGGAGGCTTATCTGGGTGCATCAGAGCTTAGGGTACTATTCTTAGGCTCAGATTCTACCCTCCGTTTGCCCCATGTCTTATCTATAGACCCCACTTTTGTCCATGACAGTTAGGATGTCAAGTTAACAAATTAAGCTTGCATGTTAGGACCCTGCTTTGGTATGTAGTCTTGTGCCAAGCCTGAATTAAACTCACTGCTTATTTTAACTCTGCCCATATCTCGTTTCCTCTGTTTTACTATGACACCGGGGTCTTTGACCTTGGTTTTTCCCTTTGGATCCATTATACACTTGAGCTCATTCTGTAGGACTTGATTTCTTTTTCTCCATTCTCCTCATGTTGCCTGTAAGATTTACTCTCCAGGGTATTCTTTCTGCCTTACTGACACACAGAGTTGTCTATTGGAATTGGGGAAGGCAGGTCCAGGGTCTGGACAGCAGGCACAAGACAGCAGCTTCTTGATTTTTGAGGCTAAGTCCTTCCCTCAGCTAGAAAGCTGACATCTTAGACAAGGTTAAATCAGAAATGGCCAAGAATTTGGGAGTTCTGACTTATGATTGGTGAGGACAGAGATTCCTGGAGTCCTGCCATTCTTATTAGGGTATAAATGGGCAGCACTGAATTAAAACCTTCACATGTGGTAGAGAGAAGACAGAGTGGCCACCATAGGCTCAGGAGCAAAGAGCAAGTATCAGGTAAGACTTCTGATTGCTGTAGTATATAGACTGGCCTGAGTCTTTCATTAAGAGAATGTGGGAGGGAGGAAGAGAGAGAGAGAGAGAGAGAGAATTCTGGGCACAGAAAGCTCATCAAGAAAGTCTCACTGAAATCACAGATTTCTCTCCTGGAGCTGTATATTGCTTCCTTTTCCTTTCCCCCATGCATCACGCCTGCCACATGAGTATGTTGTGCCTGAAGAGTTGGTGTTTATAGAAAGGTGGATTCTTTTCCTGAGGAAGACTGGGTCTCTCTAGGAGAAATTAGAACTGATAAAGAATAATTACATTCAGCAGGCCCCATTAAGGAGAAAGCTGACAAAAGAAGGGAGGGTGAAAACTTCTGTTCCCAAGTCAGGAAGGAGCAACCAGAGAATTGAAAACCTTGTGCCAAAGCTGAAGAAGACTTGAGGGTGACACCAAGAAGGTTGGCAAGAAACCTACTTGGATAATAATCCCTTATACTTCCACAGTGCTCCATGCTTTGCAAAGTGTTTTTACATTCATTATTTCACTGAGTTCTTGCAGCACATTTGTGAGGTAGTTAGATGTGGTGTTAGAGGTATAGGAACTTTTGCAACGTCACAAAACAAGTCAGTGGCAGAGGTGTAACTAAAAAGCAGGGCTCCTGATTTCTGGCCCTATGCCCTCCCACTGCAGCAGGCTGACTGCCTCTGGATGAAGGTGAAGGGCCAGCTTCTCTGTGGAGTAGGTTTTCAAGAATATTCTTAAAACATGCATGAAAGCAGCAGAATGAAAAACTAATTTGTCACTGGTTATTCTTGGGGGCTCGGGCTACTTTGTCTCAGTACACTTGATTAGCTTTCCAGAATTGAACTTTGCTTTCTTTTTATTTATTTATTTATTTATTTATTTATTTATTTATTTATTTGTTATTATACTTTGAGTTCTAGGGTACATGTGCATAACGTGCAGGTTTGTTACATATGTATACTTGTGCCATGTTGCTGTGTTGCACCCATCAACTCGTCAGCACCCATCAACTCATCATTTACATCAGGTATAACTCCCAATGCAATCCCTCCCCCCCCCCTCCCCATGATAGGCCCAGGTGTGTGAGGCTCTCCTTCCCGAGTCCAAGTGATCGCATTGTTCAGTTCCCACCTATGAGTGAGAACATGCGGTGTTTGGTTTTCTGTTCTTGTGATAGTTTGCTAAGAATGATGGTTTCCAGCTGCATCCCTGTTCCTACAAAGGGCACAAACTCATCCTTTTTTATGGCTACATAGTATTCCATGGTGTATATGTGCCACATTTTCTTAATCCAGTCTGTCACTGATGGACAGACACATGAAAAAATGCTCATCATCACTGGCCATCAGAGAAATGCAAATTAAAACCTCAATGAGATACCATCTCACACCAGTTAGAATGGCGATCATTAAAAAGTCAGGAAACAGCAGGTGCTGGAGAGGATGTGGAGAAATAGGAACACTTTTTCACTGTTGGTGGGATTTTAAACTAGTTCAACCATTATGGAAAACAGTATGGCGATTCCTCAAGGATCTAGAACTAGATGTACCATATGACCCAGCCATCCCATTACTGGGGATATACCCAAAGGATTATAAACTTTGCTTTCTTTAGCAACAAATCTATCCTTTTTTTCCTAACAGATAGCTACTAGTTATTGGTTTCTTAAATTAGAAAATGCCCATTTCTGCTGTTCGAGCTGATAACCTTGCTAAACTCACACAGTTTTCTTCTTGCAGAGTTTTGGCAGTGAACAGAAGTCTCACACCCTTGTCAGGGCCACTAGGCTGGTTTCTGATCACAACCAGTCATTTGAAGCATGGTTGCAATTTCTAGGGGACACAAGGATTGGCACTCAGAAACTCAGAGACTCAGATTGAGCCAATAATCTCTCTTCAAATAATTATCTTTAAGCTCTGCTCTGGTTGTTAAGATGAGCTGTAAAATGGGCACTTTCTCTCTCCAAGTCAATGGGCAGAGCTGTTCCTAGAATATAGCAAGTGGGACCGATCTCCCTGGGGTTCTAACTTTCAGGCACCTCTATGGGAGGATAGGGAGTGAAGAAGACATTTCATCAACCAATATTAAAAGACCCAAAGCTCATATATATTATATGAATTAAACTCACTGCTTATTTTAACTCTGTCCTTATCCCGTTCTCTCTGTTTTACTATGACATCTGGATCTTTGACCTTAGTTTTTCTCTTTTGCATACACGCACACACACACACACATATATGCAAACACATAAACATCCCATTCTTCTTCTGCAGCCATGCCTATCCTCTGTTCCAAAGCAAAACAGCCAGGGGTGGCCTTGTCTTTTCTCTATTTCATGCATGTACCATCAAGCTGACCTCTAAGTGATTCTTCTACTCTCAGACTTTCCATGTTATTCCCTATAATTCAAATGTTGAGAAAGAGAGAACACAGTGTGATTTCTCTCAGGTCTTCAACCTCCTAGAGATGACCCAGCCTTTAGGCAACTTACTGAGAACATACATACCTGAACAGACTCCGTCTACCCACTCTTCCCATTTACAGTTGTAATGTGGCCCTTCAATTTACCCACAACTGCAGGAATAGCTCAGATTCTCTCCAGAATCAAGCAACTGCCTGACTGAAAGCAATTTGGCAGTTGCCCTAACTTGGACTTCCTCTAGCTCCTGAGATATATCACTATTGTGTAAAACTAAATGAGAGCATATTATCATAGTGCCTGAAAGAATAAGTGAAATTTCTTAAAAAGTGTATCATGTATAGTCGGGTAGTGACTTACACTCCAGGAAAACTGATTACATTACTTTATCCAACATGGGCTTCTTAGTTTAGTTAATGAAAACACTCAGTGCTATTAATTGAGATTTAGATACATGCCTTATCAAAATGAGAATGAACCCAGTCTTCATTTTGCAGACTAAAAGTTTTGAAAGTTGCTACTGGGTCCTGTGTAACCCAACAGTCTCTTCCAAAAGGATGGTTTTCTGCCTTCCTTCACATACCAGTTTGTCAACGTCCTTCTTCAAATGTGCCCCTACTTCCAGATATTCGCACTCTGAATATGATATGTTACATTAAGAAAAATGTGTAACAATTTCATCTAGACACTGTACTGTTTTAAATGGCATTATCCTGGTTTTAAAATTTCATTGGCTTTGCTTTTTGGTGGTGGTGTTTTCCATTTTTGGGTTTTGCTTTTCAGCAGCTACCTTTCACTACTGACGTTCTGTGCTCGTGATCAACAAGAAAAGCTCCAGTGATCTCTTTATACATACTGTTGCTAAGACAGGTATCTTTCTATAATTAGTTTTTCAAACTAAATTCAGGTATTTTGTATTAATTACTTCTTAGAGTTCATGTGGCTATATTTTACCTATCTTTAGAGATTGGCATCAGACGAAGTTTCTCTCCCCTGCAGTTTTGTCATCTGCCAATTTAAAAAATGATTCTTTTTCTATTTTTATTTGAGACTGTAATAACAATGTGAATAAAATAGGAGAGGCTTATAATTTTCCACTGTTGTCAACACAGAATTAATTAATATATTTGGTGAGAATGGTTAGTCACCTAACTATAAATTCTCCTATTCCCTCAAGCCACATTTTGTCTATCCTAACAACAAGGAGATTACATTTTGTTCAATTCAGATATACTAGCAATTAGGCATTCATCTGCTCTTTTAGGCTATTCATGCTATCAAAAAAGGAAATGAAGTTAGTTTGGCCTGACTTGTTGTCTGTGAACCCATGCTAGTGTATTGAAGATGAAATAGTCTCTGGGTTGCCAGTTTAAGTTATTTGAATTTAACCAGGAGTAATTACATGTCCTCAGACTTCAGAGTGCTTGTACTTTCGTGACCATACCCAGAAGTGGAACTCAAATTCCAACAGGCAGAGCTCATGTTTCAGAAACAGTCATTTTTAACACAGAACTGACCCAGAAGTCAGTATAGAAGTCAGTATGATAGACAGAAATAAAAACTGGAAAATTGAGAGAATATAACCTTAGTCTGTTAGGAAAGAAAATGAGATGGACAAGAATTACATTAGTCTGTCATTTTTTCCTATTCCTTTAGAATTATCTTGTTTCTTTCTTTTCTGAAGTTTGAGTTAGAGACCAGGCAGAAATTTAAAGAATGTGCATTGATAGAATAACTGAAACAGTCTTAAAAACCAAAGGAGTCAAAAGGATTTAAGGCACCTGTGGTCTAGCTAAAAGAATATAACTCTAGGTCAAGACTTGGGCTCAAATCCGAGCTCTAGCACATACTAGCTGAGTGACCTTGGGCAAGTAATTTAATTCTTTCGAGCCTTGGTTTCCAGGTTTTTGCATCTTTTCTTCAGATGGATAATACTTCACAAAGTTGTTGTGAAGGTTAAAAGGGAATATGCCTCACTCTCAAATGCTTCCTTCACAAAATATAAAAGCCAAGAGAAATTGCTCAACAGGGACTCACTTTCCTGCTGTTCTTTTTTTGGAGCCTGTCTTTTGGGGGGAGTCTTAGCTTGCTATTTTGTAAGGTTTTATTAGTATAAGATGCCCATGTGAACCCAATCAAGTTTGTGGAAATCTCCCTGCCTTTTGAATTGATGCCAAAGTTTGAAAGATTGAGCATTATTAATGATGGAGATAGATAGATAGATAGATAGATAGATAGATAGATAGATAGATACACACACACACACACACACACACACACACACACATATATATATATATATAACCTAAGAAATGCAACATACGCTTTTTCCTATAATGTGGATTCCTTATCACTAACTTGGGTTAGGCAAATCAATATTGTTCTTCTGTGTTGCAAGTTGAAAAGCAAAGGTATAGCTAAATTGTTTAGTGATCTATGTGAACTATGCAAAACAAGCTATTGGAGTGTGGATATAAAAATAGCATAAAACTGTTGTTAGTTTTAACTTGTGTTTTACATTTGCTAATTTTGTAGATAGATACACACACACACACACACACACACACACATATATATATAACCTAAGAAATGCAACATACGCTTTTTCCTATAATGTGGATTCCTTATCACTAACTTGGGTTAGGCAAATCAATATTGTTCTTCTGTGTTGCAAGTTGAAAAGCAAAGGTACAGCTAAATTGTTTAGTGATCTATGTGAACTATGCAAAACAAGCTATTGGAGTGTGGATATAAAAATAGCATAAAACTGTTGTTAGTTTTAACTTGTGTTCTACATTTTCTAATTTTGTAGATAGATAGATAGATAGATAGATAGATTAATATAATTGACCTACAAATTTGGAGGGTGAATACCCAACATGTATTGATGGGGTACACAAAATATAGAGATCACTGGTTTGAGGATGACAGAAACAAGATTAGAGAACTTTTGTTAGAAATTCATCATGCCAGGGCCGGGCGCGGTGGCTCAAGCCTGTAATCCCAGCACTTTGGGAGGCCAAGAAGGATGGATCACGAGGTCAGGAGATCGAGACCATACTGGCCAACATGGTGAAATCCCGTCTCTACTAAAAAATACAAAAAACTAGCCAGGCGAGGTGGCGGGCGCCTGTAGTCCCAGCTACTCGGGAGGCTGAGGCCGGAGAATGGCGTGAACCCGGGAGGCGGAGCTTGCAGTGAGCTGAGATCTGGCCACTGCACTCCAGCCTGGGCGACAGAGCGAGACTGTCTTGGAAAAAAAAAAAAAAAAAAAAAAAAATTCATCATGCCTAAAATCAAATGCCTTTGTCTCCCCTATGAATCTGTTCCTCCCCTTGACCCAGCTATTTCTATCAGTGATTTGATCATTCTCTTAGTCACCCAAACTAGGAACTTGGGAGTCATCTTTTCCTCCTCCTTTCTCATATATCACATAAAATTAGTTGCCAAGTCTATTTCTGAAACATCTTTTATATGTGCCTCTTCCTTTCAAATTCTATTGCCACCACTCTAGTTCATGTTTTAATTAGTTTTTTTTTTTAATAAAACATGGGTTACTGCAATATTGTAACAGCCTTCTAACTGCCTCCTGTCTCTTGACCCAGTTTAACCTATCCATTATGTGTTATCCCTTCTATTAGAGTATGGGCTACTTAAAAACAAGCAGGCATGGGCAGTTTCTTTTATCTCTTCCTCCACAGTGCCCTTGCACATGGTAGGCATGCAAATGTGTCTAAATGGATAAAATTATATTGGGATTTGATTTTCTGTCTAGAATTGAGAGGATTATGGCCTTGGGGTTTGAAACTCACATAACCCTTCTCAATTTACACAATCAAGAAAGGTTAAAGTTAGACTAGCAGTCAACAAAAAGCAATGTTTTCTAAATTCATATTCAGATATTTATTGTTGTTAGTTACTCTGCAAATCTCACTTTACCTAAAAAAATTTTTATAAAGAAAATATTGTATTATGGATGAAATGCTACTTCTCTCTCCTAATACATGCCCATAGAGAGCATTTGCTCTCATTCTTTGTCTTTATCTGGAGAGTCAGAGTTGAATTCTTGGCTATTCTTTCTTACTAACTTATGATTACCTGGCTGAATTATTACAAATTATATAAACTTGCTGTGTTTATACAGAAATAATTGGGTTTTCCTTCCTTCTTATCCTTCCCCACTTTCCTCTAGCTAGTTAATAGGGATGGAAGAAATGTGATTCTACATCTGACATGACAGAAGTCTCAGAAGAAAAACTATAAATTCAGAGCAATGTGATGAAGCTGCATTTTGGGAAGAAAAAAAGAATGAAAATAAAATATAACAGGTTCATTCCTGTATAACTATGAACTTTTGTTGTTAGTTTGTTCAATGACTTTGAGAAATAGTGTATATCAAGTGGTCTCAATGTAAAAAATTTATTAAATAAATAATAATTCTTATATTCTTTCCCATTTATATTACAAGTACACTTGGTGAATTCTACCAAGTACTTACTATAAAAATAATTTTCTCCTTCTCCCATTTTCCTTCCCACCTGTAGTTTAAGGGAGCATATGGACCTCCCTTACATTCACAATTCTTCCAAATACCTATTACAGAAATATTCTTTATTGAACATTATCCCTTCACCTCACTGGCCACAAGCTCTAACATTTCCCTTTGAGTTTCTCTTAATAATTCTAATTCATTTCCTTATATTATTTAGAATATAAACCCATGTTCATTCTATAAACCTCTCTTGTTTTCATTTTGAGAACCAATTCACTAACGTATTTAATATATATGGTCTTTATTTCTAGCTGTGTGTTTCAAGGCCTGAGGCTTCTTCCTTTTGTTTTTATCAGATTATTTCAACACCAAAAAAAAAAAAAAAATCTGAGCTGAGTAGCTAATGCTGATATATTGGCAGCAGTGGATGCTTTTTTATTATTATTATTTTTTTTTTTTTTTTTGCTTCAGACTGATTATAGCCAGCTCCTTTAGGTCAGCATGACAAAAAGGCTGCTGATATCATCATTGATTGCTCTGTTTTTCTCATGCCAAAGCGATCTGTTAAATCAGTGCAAAATTGATTTCTGCAACTTGAAGCTACAAGGATACAATTGCTTTCTAAGCTGCCACATCAATAGGATATCTTAAAAATCATTAGTGAACTTGAGTATAATGCATGAGTGTGCCCACCCATGTGATTAGATGATGTATTCTAACTACGTTCATTTTCCCTTGACGGTCATTTAATATGTGCAGAAATTATAACACACTGTGTGGGCTACTTAATATAGGTTACTTGGTGTGAATAATCTCAGAGCAGTTACTGTAGCAAATTTCCAGGCAATACTTAACTGTTGAAAAGGATGTGTTCATTTGGTCATTTCAAGCTGATAAAATTCCAGAGGCACTTCTTTCACCGGCTTCTAATTTATGGGAATTAAGATTTTCCTTTGTTCTACTGCTTTGTATTGCCAGTTGAGTAAAGTATTCTCTGGAGTTGTGATGGTCTGTATAGTTATTACCATTCCATACTTTCTATTGAAGCTTATTATTTTAACAGGTTGCCTAAATTTTAACTCAGTCAAATGTACTTCAACACGGAATTAGCTTAGCTTTTTTACAAAGATGTATGAACAAATTTCTTTTTTTATATATACCTTAAGTTCTTGGGTACATGTACACAATGTACCGGTTTGTTACATAGTTATATATGTGCCATGGTAGTTTGCTGCACCCAACAACTCGTCATTTACATTACATATTTCTCCTAATGCTATCTCTCCCACAGCCCCCCAACCCCCGACAGGCCCCAGTGTGTGATGTTCCCCTCTCTGTGTCCATGTGTTCCCATTGATGAACAAATTTCTACAAGTGTAGTGTTTGTTAAGAAGTTTTAGGCCTTGAAGAGCACAAATAACTTCATAGTAGTAAGATGGGATCTTGGTTTCATTACTGAGATTTTATCAAACTTCTATGCATGTTGGAAATAGGAACTTGTTGCTTTTTAGATATTTTCCTGTGTATATAGAGAAGGAATTAGAAAGTAAACAACAACAACAACAAAAACAAAAACAACTTTGAACAACTAGTGAGTGAAGTTAATTTATTCCAAATTTTGGACCTCAAAATATTATGAGAATAGATCTACCTTTTGTGGCTGGTTTTGGAAAACAATAAACAAAACAAAAACCTAATGAAAGGCAGGTACATAAATTCGTTCTGATTGATACATTTTCCTGCTGGCTGCCTCATGGTTTCTGTATGGGTTCTTAACAGCAGAGTCCCAAATATAAGAGGACTAACACTTCATGTTATTTTAAGGCCAATTATATTCAATTCTGCTATGCTCACAATGAGAGGAAATGTCTTACTTCTACCCTCTTCTATCTCTTGTTTACAGTCAAGATGGTGTCTCTTTTCTGATCCACACACTAGTAAAAGAATTAATTTTATAAAAATGACATATTACATGCAAGGTATTTTCATATAACCTATAACCATTCATCCCCACTACAATCCCCATTTCACAACTGAGAGAAGTAAAGTTTACAGATATGAAGTCACTCATCTATGGTCACAAATTAGTAAAGGGCAGACTTGTTATTGGAGCACCTACTCCTCTTGAATTATCAATGATGAAAATGGAAGAATTTACCTTTACCTGGACCCAAATAGAAGTACCCAAGAAGAAGCTATCTCACAAAAGGGTGCAGTATTGCTCTCTATTTAACTAGAATGGAAAAAATTGGTGTTCTTTGATTTATGTTATTGTTGTTATGGTGACCAACACATAATCAAAACCCCTCAGATTAACCTGGTATAAATTTTTCATAACATAAAATCGGTTTCCCAATATTATTACAGTGATTTGTTTTTTGGACTAGAAATACCCTAATAAGATGAAAATATATCAATAATTGCCACGTTTTAGATTGTCAGTAAGGACAATGATTTGTTACCAGGATTTGTGAATCCTCTCTAGTTACCAAGGTAAGGTCTAGAAATGTATCCATCTTTTTGCCAAAGTTATATACTTAATTATTTGTTTTATAAAAGTTTTTTTTTAATGTATCTATTGAGAGACACCTATAAAACATCAGAGTGAGAGGAACTTGGAGTCTGAAGGTCAGGTTTTATGTTCTAGCTCTGTTGCTGCGACCTTGTGTACACTACTTAACTCATGGGAAACCAATCTTAAACCAATGAACAGAGATGATGTTTGTGAAAGTGCTTTGCAGACTGTGAAAGTACTGTATAAAGTTTAGATACTAAGTGACGCAGCTACATCTGATTATTTCACTGTGTTAGAGATTGTGCTTAATGGCAAAATCCTTTGTCTCCTGACCAAACTTTATTGGTTTGTTGTTATAGTTTCTTCTCAGTGAATCATATGGTGATGATCAGACACAGTCATATAATTCTTTTGTCAGCTTTGAAAGCTAATTGCTGGTGAACCAAATATCGTGAGGTCTTGCCTCTTTTTTTAAATCAACCCTGTGTTTCTCATGTGTCATTCTTTCTTAATTTGCTGATGAATCTTAGGACCACTACCCTTATTTTGGCCAAATATAATTTAGAAATTTTCACATGTATATTTCAGTTAAATATGTGCCTCAATTATTTTACCTTTTGAAAGTAAAATGTAATCCTTTAGTTTTTCTAAAGAGTATAGATATTTTTCATGAATGTCTAAAGAATTTGGTCTTAGTGTAATTTTTAATGACTATCACTATTTTAACTCACCAAATCCTTCAGTGTCACTTAGCAATCTATCTGTTTTTAGCCTTAAGATAATTTGATGTTGTTTTACATTTAAAATCTTGGTTGAGTCAATATAATTCAGAACAGTGAAACTCAGTTTTCAAGGCTGATTTTGCTATTAGTTTGTTATAGTGTAATCAAGGAACTAATACATCATCTCCTGCTCTTTGTTTTAGTCGTGTAGAACTAATCATTTTCCTAACATCCTCATACAGATTATAACCACACTTTCTTTAAAAGGTTTGCTTCAAGTGTGACAATTTGGGGAAAATTAAATTCTCAATATTATCTCTTTTCTGCCTTCATGTGAAAAACCATTGGTTCAATTACAGCTTTCGGGTGAAACATAATATATTTTGTCATTAGTAGACTGATTCTCTTGTATGTTTTCTCCATTCCTATATATAGGCAGTCAAGGGTCACCAGAAGAAGTTCAGATTCTTTGTAAACCTCTATCACATTTCCAAACAATTTCTAGTATCCTTTTCCTGTTTATAAAAGTAAGTGCAGCTCAGTGCCAGTGCTCATTTAATTTTACATAAACACCCTCTTTGAGGCTGAAGCAAATCTGCCTAATTTTCAATGTGAAAATAAAATATAAAACCTCTTCTTGGAGTTATTTCTAAACAGAACTAACATCAGCATTGTCTGAATCATCAGAATCATCCATTTCTGAAAAATCAGATTGATTAAATGGATCTTCGGCCAACAAATATTTGAGAACGATGTTAACATCATGTGTTAAAAATGCTACATTTTCTAGGATTTGACATTTTCAGTGACTGTGAATTACTATATTTTGTAAATGGAAATATCACCACTAAAACCAGAATGCTATAAATAGAATTATGTCTTTTGTTTCCAAAGTCCATATACTAGAAAGATGCGAAAATAATAATAAAAGTTAGATATTTTGTGACAAAGTTATCTCAGGGTAAACGATGCAGCCTCAAGTGCTGCCAGCGCATATTCTAAGGTCAAATGGGAAAAGGGTTAAGTCCCAAACTCCAATCTTATCCTTGTCATGTGTCCTCTAAGTAGTGCTTACATTGACATTGAGAAGTAGACGTTTGTATAAATGAGACACTTCAAATATTTATTCTCTCCACTCAAATCTCTATCTTTTCACCAAGTACCATTTCTACATTATCTTCTATGGAGTAAGTGTTCTTTTTTTAATTACAATGCTAATTCGTATACTACATCCTTAGTTCTACTCTTACTCTGCATTTACAAGAATTTTGCTTTATCTGTCGTCCATATCTATAAGCAGGACCAACTTTGGGCAAAATGACAAAGGAAGTAAGCAAAGTTTTCTTTCTCTCTTTTTCATTTTAATATCATTTCCAGTTGTAATCTTGCCCTAGGGGCACTTTCCAACATAGAATGAAGATCTCTTAACTAGTGGTCATATTTGTGAGTATTTCTGGTAAAGTACTACATATTAATAACTAATGACTGCAAAAAGATCAGCCCTTGGCCCTCCGTGGCAACAATTATATTTTAATTTAGGGCTAAGGGAAGTTTGGAAACATACCAGCTTTGAAATCCTTAAATTAAGGAATCGGTAAGATGAGACTTCAACCATTAGTGAAGGATGTAGTTTGGGTCATGTGCCTTTCCCAATGTCTCTTAAATCATAACACACAAGCAAGTGCCTATTTTGGCTACTTTAAAATGTCCCTTGTTTATCATTCATAATGTTAGTCTTGTCACAGTTTGAGGGGGTATTCTCTAGAATTCTTTGCTGGATGGTAAGTGTACACATGGTGAAATTTGAAGCAGTGCTGTCTAGCGCTGGTTTTTACAATATTACCAAGAAATATTTTGCTGTAACTCTGGGTATTGGCATAAGCACCTTGTATTACAAATTATACAGCAATTCAGAGCTCAATACTTTCAGATGGCTAGTGGGTTTGGATAGTAAACTCTTGTTCACATTCTCTAGTAGGTAATGTTTGAATAATTGTTAAATAACTTTCTATTTTGCTTAAAGCACATTGTTTCAGCACTATACTATTTTGCTGTTTCCCAAATTCTTGTCCTAAATTCCAAGATCTTATAATCAAGTGTATGTCCCCCCAATACTCAACTTGGAACAGTCGTAATCAGGATAGCTTTTATTTTGAGTCTTCTAGAGATCCTTATTGGAATTTCCATGTGAATAATATTTTTAAAAGATGGTTTGTTTTCCCCTTATTCCTAATTTAGCTCCTGCCCTTTGAGGCTGGAGCTTGTGTAAAATCCCAATTTTTATTTAAAAGAATGATGTGTTAGGTTGGTGCAAAAGTAATTGCGGTTTCTGCCATACTTTTAATGGCAAAAACCGCAAATATTTTTGCACCAACCTATAAGAGTGGGGCAGTACAGGCCGGTGTGCTCTGCATGTGGCTGCTTGCCTTTCCCTGGGGCTTTTCACATCAGGGTAACTAAAATCTGTGTTCTAGTTAGCAATTAACCTTTGTTCAGACCCGAGGGAACCTGCTTCCAGGAATCAGTTATATCTGAGACCATTCAGATGTTGTGGACATTAACTTAAAAGAAACAGTCTATTCAAGACTCTTACAGAGACAGGAGGCAGAGCAAGATGGCCAATAGACTCCACCAGCGATCATCCTCCCCTTCTACCCCGACAGGAATACCTAATCAAAAAATCTATCCACACGGGAAAGCACCTAAGCACCTTCATGAGAACCAAAAATCAGGTGAGTGATCACAGTACCTGGTTTTAACATCATATGAAGGAAAGAGGCACTGAAGAGGGCAGGAAAGACAGTCTTGAGTTGCTGATGCCACCCCTCCCTCATCCTCCAACAGCAGCCAGCTCCTTGGTGCAGAGAGAGAATCTAGGTACTTGTGGGACTTCTCATTGGAACTCAGTGCTGCCCTGTCCAGCGGAAAGCAACACAGGGCAGGATTCAGCTGGTGTCCATGGAGGGAGCATTTAGAACAGTGATAGCCAGAGGGAAGTCATCTATCCCAGCAGTTGGGTTCCAACTAGCCTCACCAACGCTAGCTAAAGAGTTGTGAAGTCCTAAATAAATTTGTAAGGCAGCCTAAGTCACAGACTACAATTCCTTGGCAAATCCTGGTGCTGTGCTTAGCTCAGAGCCAGTGGACTTGGGGTACACGTGACCTAGTGAGACACCAGCTGGAGTGGCCAAAGGAGTACTTGTGTCACCCATCCACCTACCCCAGGCAGCCTAGCTCACAACTCTGGGAGAAACTCCTTTCCCTTGATGACAGGAGAGGGAGGAGTAAAGAGGACTTGGTCTTACAACTTGGATACCAGCTTAGCCACAATATAATAAAGCATCAAGCAGAGTCCTGAAGCCCCCATGACAGTCCCTAACTCCTGGACAACATTTCTAGACCTACCCTGGTTCAGAAGGGAATCTGCTGCCCTGAAGGGAAGGACCCAGTTCTGGTAGGAGTCATCACCTGCTGTCTAAAGAGCCCTTGGGCCTTGAATAAACATCAGTGATAGGAAGGCAGTACTCTCCACAGGCCTTGGGTGAAATCCAGTACCATGCTGGCTTCAGGTGTGACCCAGTGTGTTCCTGGCCATGGTGATCATGGAGAGAGACTCTTGCTTAAGGAAAAAAGAGGGAAGAGTAGAAATGACTTTGTCTTGCAACCTGGGTGCCAGTTCAGTCACAGTAAAATAAAACACCAAGTAGGTTCCTAAAGTTCCTGACTCCATACCCTAGCTCCCAGGCAGCATTTCTAGACCCACTCCGGGCCAGAAGTGAACCCACTGTCCTGAAGGGAACGACATGAGCCTGGGTAGATTCATCACCTGCTGACTAAAGAGCACTTGGGCCTTGAATAAACATCAGTGGGAGCCAGGTAATAATTACCATGGGCCTTGGGCAAGACCCAGTATTGTGCTGGCTTCAGGTCTGACCCAGCACCATCCTAGTGGTGGTGGCCACAGGGGTGTTTGCATCACCCCCAGATTTAGGTGACTCAAGATAAAGAGAGAGACTTCCTTTGTTTGGGACAATGTGAGGGAAGAATACAAGAGACACTGCTTGGTAATCCAGGGAATTCTCCCAGATTTTACCCAAGACCACCAACGTACCTCTAAGAACCTGCAAGAGTCATAGAGTCATCAATAGGCTTGGGATGCTCCTTAATGCAGTATCAGCTGCAGTGACCAAAAATTTAGATCATAGCACTCATTTCCCTTTGTATACTTGGAAAGTATTCTCAAAAAGGATGAGTACAAATAAACCCAAACTGTGAAAATGACAATAAATACCCAACTATTCAATGCTCAGACATCAACAAACATCTACAAGCATCGAAACCATTCAGGAAAACATTATCTCACTAAATGATTTAAATAAGACACCAGGGTCCAATCCCCGAGAAATAGAGATGTATGACCTTTCAGATAGATAATTTAAAATAGCTGTGTTGAGGAAATTCAACAAAATACAAGGTAACACAAAGAAGGAATTCAGAATTCTATTAGACAAATTTAACAAAGACATTGAAAGAATTTAAAAGAATCAAACAGAAATGCTGGAGTTGAAACATGCAATTGGCATACTGAAGAATGCATCAGAACAGAAGAAAGAATCAGCAAGCTTGAAGATAAGCTATTCGAAAATACACAGGCAGAGGAGACAAAAGAAAAGAGAATAAAAAACAACGAAGCACACCTACAAGATCTGGAAAATAGCCTCAAAATAGCAAACTAAGAGTTACAGGCTTTAAAGAGAAAATAGAGAGACAGAGATATAAAGTTAATTCAAAGGGATAGTAGCAGATAACCTAGAGGAAGATACCAATATCCAAGTACAAGAAGGTTATACAACAACAAACAGATTTAACCCAAAGAAGACTACCTCAAGGCATTTAATAATCAAACTCCAAAATGTAAAGGATAAAGAAAGGATCCTAAAAGCATCAAGTAAAAAGAAACAACTAACATACAATGGAGCTCCAATACACCCGGCAGCAGACTTTTCAGTGTAAACCTTACAGGACAGAAGAGAGTGGTATGACATATTTAAAGTGCTAAAGGAAAAACAATTTTACCCTAGAATAAAATATCCTGTGAAAATATCTTTCAAACATGAAGGAGAAATAAAAACTTTCCCAGACAAACAAAAGCTGAGTGATTTTATCAATACCAGACCTGTCCTACAAGAAATGTTTCAATCTGAAAGAAATGAACTTTAACAAGCAATAACAAATCATCAGAAGATACAAAACTCATTGCTAATAGTAAGTAGATAGAGAAGTGCAGAATATCATAATGTTGTAATTGTGTGTAAACTACTCATATCTTGAGCAGGAAAACTAAATTTGAACCAATCAAAAATAATAATGACAGCAATTTTTCAAGATATAGACAGTATAAGATATAATACCTTATACTGGCTGTGGTGACCCATACCTTTAATTCCAGCACTTTGGGAGGCTGAGGCAGAAGTATGGCTTGAGCCCAGGAGTTTGAGACCAGCCAGACCCCATCTCTACAAAAAATAAAGAAACTAGTCAGGCATGGTGGCATGTGTCTGTGGTCCCAGCTACTTGGGAGGCTGAGGTGAGAGAATCACTTATGCCTGGGAGTTTGAGGCTGCAGTGAGCCATGACCACACCACTGCAATCAAGCCCAGGCAACAGACCAAGACTCTGTCTCAAAAAATTATTTAAGGTTATTTATTAACACTTGTGGATAGTGCTGTGATATCCATAATCTCTACTAATATGGGACACAACATTCTGTTTGTAGGCTTTAGGCTAACCTGTACTTTCAAATTTCTGAACATAACCCTTAAATAAGTACTTAAACAGAGAATAACTAGAGTTTAAAATAGATTCATTGTGGTCTCTTTGGAAGTCTTTTCTTTTTTAATTTTTTTTTTTTTAAGTGGAAACAGGGTCTCTGTATGTTTCCCAGGCTGGTCTCGAACTCCTGGCCTCAAACGATCTTCCCTCCTTGGGCTCCCAAAATGCTGGGATTACAGGCATGAGCCACCGTGCCTGGCCTTGGAATACTTCTAATACTTGACAAATTTTTATCATATGTAGCTTTTGGAGGTTTATATCACAGGAATTGTTTCCAATGGAGCTTTAGTATCCCTAAATAAGTTCATGGTAAGATTAATACGGTTTTCCATTATGTCAAACATTTATATATTCTTTCTTTCACAGGAACTACTGGCTCTTTTCTTCCATCATTCCAAGCAGTAACTCCATCTTCTGATTAATCAGCTTTAGGAGCTTCTTTATTTACTGTTTGGTTAAATCCCCATTCTTCTGCAACCGCCTGTTTAATAGCATTGATTTTTCGCTGTAGTTAGCAAGTTTCCTTCTTCAGTGGCCTGCTGCCAACTGCAGCATTTTGTTCATTTTATCTAATTTTCTCTTCTTAATAGGGATGCAAAGAGGGTATTGAGGGAAGTTGTGGGGATCCTTTGCTGGCTTATCTTTTATTTTGCCATTTTCTACTTGGGTGGCTTAATAAGAATAGCATAATTCCATTCCTCTTGTCTATTTAATGTGAATCCTGGGAAATGTCACTGGGTGATTGGGTGACTTGTATTTCCCAAACCTCTTTGAGACTATTGTTGTGGTGGCACTTGAATTTTTTTGTGGTGCCTAATGACTGGATAGTAATGCTTATTTCACTGTCAACAATGTCAGATTGACTTTTGATTAAAGCAACAATTTTAATTTTTGCTTTGCCTTTTCTTATTTTGGTCACAGTAATCAAGACTTCCAACACATTCATTTTATTTTCTTGCTTTGGGGATTGTAAAATCATCTTAAAGGGAATAAAATGGCAACCATTCTATGATGAAGAGCCATGAGTATTTCACTAAAGTTTTGTGATAATTGCAGGAGTTCAGGGGAATATGAGTTGCTATGTTAAATGAGTACCTCCCTCCAACCAGATTGTTGCTTGCAGCCTCCCTCCACTGAGCCTATCTGTAAGCATTAGAGAGGACCATGTGATTGAGGAAACTGCCCTACATGTCAGTCCTTCACCCTTGATCTACGTGGCTTGGAGACCATCCAGGTGAGGCTTTGAAATCTAATGGTAGATATTATCTAACTGTGGGGGAGCGGTGAGCTGACCTAGGACAAGTGAACTACAGGATGTCATATTTTGAGAGGATGGTTATTATTAGTGTTATTATTAGCTTTATTAATAAGAACTCCATTAAGAAAGGAAAAGCAAAAGGGGAAAAGCTGTAGGAAAACAAAATAGCTCACTGACCCCTCCTGTTCTATTCTACCAGCTGTTATCTATAAGGGATTGTGAATGATGATGCAAGGTGAATAATATATCAGCCCCCCACCATAAAAGTTGACTAAGATAATATATCCAGAAATCTTTACCATCATTTTCCTTTAAAAAAAGGGTTCAGTCAAAACTTATACGGACAAAAGCATACTATTAAAAATTACTAGAAAGATTGTCTTTGTTTTCTTATTTTTAAATTGGTTCTCATTTTAACCAAACCAGTTTGCATAGATTGAACATGTCAGCAAAGGAGACATGAAACTCTTGATTGGTAAACCATTAAAGCCTGAAGTTATAGATTGCAAAATTGGTTAAAATGATAGGATGGTTTTAAGAGTAGGACAAAAGGATAATAAGAGATAGAAGGGATTGTTGGAGAAATTGTAAAACTAAATAATATAAATTCCAAGAATAAAAAAGAAAATGATGGTCTATACAAGAAATGGAGATAAAAATTTATTACCAGGAGAGTTAGAAATTTATAATAGATAGATAGATAGATACATAGATACATAGATAGATAGATAGACAGATAACCAAGAATAGAAAAGAAATAAAATATTGATGCTTCCTCTCTACCTACCTTTACTATCCAAAATAATTTTTTCTGGAAGAAAATAAAGAAAAAATACCTTCATAAAGAGGGGAAAAAGGAAATGAAGCATCTAAAAGCTCAAGGACTGCAGAGGAGATTGCAAAGGGACTTGAACGAGAAGACATTAAAATAAAAAGAGTATGGGGATGGGGGGAGATGTGAAAATGAAGGGACACGGAATGGAGTGGATGGAAAGCAGTATGTTAGGCAACACCATCTGGGTAAAAGTGAGTGAGGAAGAAGTTACAGCTTTGAAGTTACTGTTAGGTAAGATGGATTATTAAAACATCTGAAATCTTTGGGCTGAATTTCAAACTTTATACTACAAAAAAAGATTGATCAAAATTAACTACTGCTGAAGTTTTTGAGCTCTTGGTTTGAATTCACAGAAAAATAAACTCTCAATCTTATTTAACAGCAACCACCCACTCCAATCCAGCATTCATTTAGTACAGCAGAGTAGAGCAAGCACTGAATATGGATTGAGTAGTTTAGGTTTTCTAACGATTCAAACCACTGTTAATGAAAATGTGTCCCTTTTTAAGACTGCCTCAAGTGATGAATAATGAACTGCTTTATCTTCCTCCCTCTATACCTTCATATCTGGACACAGTGAATTGAGCATTTATGCACATTCAGAAACAAGGGTTTCTGGTTTGTGGACAGCTTTATCTTTAGATACTTTTGTTATTACTGCTTTACAAGTATGATCCCTTTGATTTTTCCCTACAGCTTTAGGGGATAGACCCCATTTGTAACTTGAGAAGACAAAGCCAGAGGAACAAAATGGCTATATGAGGATTCAGCTTGGAGTTTGTCATTTCCTTTGAAAATTGACACTCTTTTCAACAAGTATTTATTGATTATATAATGCATATTGGATATGTAAAAGTATCTAATTAAGATGTGGAGCAATTCTTTGGCCACTTTTATAGAGTGTGAAGTAGTAGGCACAGTGTAGTTAAGTGATTGTCTTCTCTCAGTCTGCAAGTAGGGGAAAGGAGGTAGGAGGTAGGGATTGTGCAAGAACTAGGTGTCTCTATTTTCAATCCAGTATTTCCTCTGAAACCTCTCTGCTTCTTACTTCAGAGTCCACCATTTAAGTCAGTCCAGGGACTATAGTCATGGAAACAATAAAATCTAGCGACTAATTAAACATTACATTTATCTCCAAAACAACTGTTGCTCCTAAAACCACAGCAGTTTCTGCCAGGCTGGATACCCAAAGCCTCCAACTAAAATGAATGCTGAACTTCATCCGTTACCAAATAGAGAAGCCCTTGGAACACATGTTTGTGTTCTCACTGAGCTTATTGGTATTAAAAACTGAGCCAGGCAATTTGTATGTTTTCTAATTTAATTGTCAAATCAGGGATGACACCAGATTTATTTTTGTTTGGTTTTGTTTTTGTTTTTGAGATGAAGTCTCACTCTGTCACCCAGGCTGGAGTGCAGTAGTATGATCTTGGCTCACTGCAACCTCCAACTCCCAGGCTCAAGCGATTCTCTCACCTCAGCCTCACCAGTAGCTGGGACACAGGTGTGCGCCACCACATCTGGCTAATTTTTGTATTTTTGGTAGAGATAGGGTTTCCCCATGTTGCCCAGGCTGATCTTGAACTCCTGAGCTCAAGCAATCCACCTGCCTCTGCCTCCCAAAGTGCTGGGATTACAGGTGTGAGCCACCATGACCAGCCAGATTTCTAATTTGATTGCAAATCTAAGAAATTTTGCCAATTGTTGGAATATTTCTTCAAGGAAGATAATAACATAGCTTCATGGCCATATCATAATCTTCCTCAGGAATGTTGATAGATTATTAACTTTAAAGGAGTTTTCGGTTTAAATCAGTACATCCATCAGTAAATGATTCCACATATCCTGAGTTGGTATATACCACTCGGAGGAGAAAAACATTATTCCTGTGTGCATGAGCATTTTCAATTTTGCTGCAGCAGTGTATCGTTTCTTTTTTCTGGATTCTAAGAAATGCTGCAGCAAAATGCACCCCAGATTTCAGGTAAAAATCCGATGTCTGGCTTGTAAGAAGCTGCTCATTAAACATGTATATCAGCTAAAATCCAAAGGCAACATATTTCACAATCTCTGCCTATTTATTCACCCTCTCCTAAGAGAATTGACATTTTCTGTCTTCTATGTGATTACTTACTGCAATTTCTGATTCAGTGCTTGGTCAGTAATTAGGCAGATGGGCAGGAAGGGTTCTAGCACTTCTAGCTGACTCAGATGACTCAGCAGCTGCAAAGAATAATCATTTAGTCTCTGACAATGTGGACTGTGAATGAATGTGTAGGTGTGAATATGAAGGAGCAAAGAGACCTAGAGACAGAAAGGGAGATGGAGAGATAATAGTGATTCATGGCAAGTATAAAAACAGAAGTAATTTTTAAAGCAATGGGTGGCAGTCTATAAATAATTCCATTTAACTCGTCACTTGAGAAATTGTTGTGCTTGATGCTACCAAATATTTTTCCTTTAAAAACCCTGTTTGGAAGATCTATATGACTTTTCATTTTAGAGTTTCTATGATTAGTGCTATGTCAATGAGATCTACAGCTAGAAAAATATAAGGTGAAGCAATAAAAATAATTATAAATATAATTTCCCATCCAGTATTAGAGTTAGCAACAGCAGACGGAAAATTGATTTTCTTCCCTTGAAATAAACAAAAAGAGCTTTCAGAATTATGTTTATGGGAAATAATTAAACATACTTTAAACTTTAGTGCTTTTAATAGTGCATTTGAGAAGTTCTCAAATGGCTTTGGATTTATCAGTGATATCAACATTTTAAAATGCCGTGTCTAGCATGTATGTAAGTTGTGGAGTGCAACCTAATGATCTGATTAGTGTAACTGTGAGTGGATCTCTGCAAGGGTTGTGCAGAGGCCTGACAAAACACATTCCCATTTGGTCTTTCTTTGCAATGCACATGCACTAATTGGGTATTTCCAGGAGTGTGGGATTGAAAGGGGCACTGAACCCAGAGTGTCTATTTGCCCCTAAGTGCTAACCAACATGATCCTTTTACTGGTTTACTTATTCTTTCAGTTTATTTTTTTTAAGCCCATTGCAGAGGCCCTTGAGTATACATACATAATTAATAACACAAGCCTCTTTGTTCAGGCACTTAAGCACTTGTCCAAACAGGGAGAATCACATTATTAGGGAGGGGAAGAAAGGGAGGAGAAGTCCTCGGGCAATATTTTATAAACTCTAAAGGTCCTTTTCTGTCATTGATCATATCTGACAGGTGATAGGGTTTGATAGGTAAAAATTAAAAGGGGAGAAAAATGAGAGTATGTGACTGCTATCAACCTGTAATAGAAGCTTAAGAGATTCCGGCTGCTGCTGCCTGTGGCATGTGATTTAAAGGGTACTGGAGCAAGCCCCAAATTTATCTCTCAAAATCTTCCATAGTGCCTGAAAGTGTCACACTTTGGAGTGAAGAAGATGTGGAAGGCTCCTGTAATGGTCCTCATTTGCTACCTCAGAACAGAAACTCATTAGGTCATTATCATTTATTAATATCTTAGCCCGAGTTATTTTCTCAGATCAGTTTCAATCGCCTAGCAAGGCCTTGGGAGGAAAGAACACTATAATTGAGTGTTACTAATGAGATAGAGGAGGAGAAAGGTCCAGATTATAGATGGCTCTTTCAGCCAAATGGGTTTGGGAGGGAAACCTGGGCATTTGGGAGGATGATGCAAAGGCAATCTGGGCCCAGGCATCACAAGGGTAAGGTCCAGATGAGAAGAGGGAGAGAAAGAAGACACACACACAAGGCCAAAAAGCCTGTCTTCTTCATTTATAGCTTAGCTGAGCACACTAGCCTATTTCTAATGCACTGTCCTCTTATTTATGGTATCTATTTTTTTCAGCGCTTGTTGAGCAGAAGATGGTCATGATAGTAAAACATGCCATTTAGCTACCATATTCGCCTCCTCTCCCTTTTGAGTTCACTTCTTTTCAGGGTTATAGACAGGGAAAAAAGATAGAAAACAGCCTGGCTTACAGAAGGCAAAGATATTTGTCCTCTCCTGTGGGCACTGAATATAAATTCAAGGAGAAGTCTTGAGAATGAGTGGCGTATGATATAATATAAATTAATTGGAAACAATTTTATCAACCTTTTTGGGTTAGCAGACTGCTTAGTGAAAAGTCATGTGTAAGAGAGTTTATAAAGTGATGAGAAACTTTTGTCTTTACGGTCTAGGTAGCTATGGAAATTGAGGGGAAAATATCAGCCTCAACCAAGTACAGTGAATCAGCAGGATTAACTTGCAGAAATCTATTATTATTAAACTTTAAAATGTTGACTTTGCATGAAATCTGGCTGTGAAAAAGAGTGACATTGATTGACATTGATAAAGAGCTGGAAATTGTATACAGTGAGTAATTCACTGGTGTTTTTTAACCCCTGAACACCTCATTTTAGGCATGAATTAACAAGGAAAAAAGGACATTGCTTCTGTGTGGTCCTGAACAGAGGACTGAAAAAGAAAAAAGCATTCCTGGTGCTTTGTTAAAAGGCAGGTTCTCATCTTCTAAGCTGAATATGTCTTTTACTATTATGAAATGGCTCTTTAGTTTATTTACTTTTTGAAAATAGCATTCTATTTGGTTTAAGACTTGGAAAAACTGGAGGAACTTTCCTGAAAATGGACCCAAATACTCATCAAGAAGGAGACTAGCCCTAACATAATTAAGGCTATTCTGTTTGAGGAAGAGAAGGATAAAGAATTTCTGTCCACAGGAAAATGAAGGCAGTTTATGTAAAGAAAAGGGAGATACTCATCACTTGTCTTCTATGACCATGGAAAATTTGCAAAGGGAAAAAAAATCCTTAGTTTTATAGCAGGACAGATCTCGGTTGGCCAGAAACAACTTTTTAAACATTATGTTGAGAAAAAAGACACCCATGGGAATGAAAACTATGTGAGAAAGACTGTAGAGCCTCTAAGAGTTCTTTTTTTTTCACAAACGAATATCACCTTTTATGCCAAGAGCCAGGAAAACCGCAATTTGAATGAGGTAACCACAAACAACTTAAGCTGACACCAGGAAAATTGAGACGTTGAAATTATCTGACAAGAATTTTAAAGCAGCCATCATAAATTGGATCCAAAAATCAATAACAAATTCTTTTTTTTTTTTTTTTTTTTTTTTTTGAGACGGAGTCTCGCTGTGTCGCCCAGGCTGGAGTGCAGTGGCCGGATCTCAGCTCACTGCAAGCTCTGCCTCCCGGGTTTTTACGCCATTCTCCTGCCTCAGCCTCCCGAGTAGCCGGGACTACAGGCGCCCGCCACCTCGCCCGGCTAGTTTTTTGTATTTTTTAGTAGAGACGGGGTTTCACCGTGTTAGCCAGGATGGTCTCGATCTCCTGACCTCGTGATCCGCCCGTCTCGGCCTCCCAAAGTGCTGGGATTACAGGCTTGAGCCAACGCGCCCGGCCAACAAATTCTTTGAAACAAATTATAAAATAGAAAATCTCAGTAAAAAAATAGAAGTTATTTTTAAAATGACCAAATAGAAGCTACACAACTAAAAAGTGAATTTTTTTTTTTTTTTTTTTTTTTTAATTCACGGGATGAACTCAATAGCAGAGTGCAGATGAGAGGATGAAATCCTGGAGCTGCTGAGCGTGGCCATGCACCACCTGCTGTAATGGAAGCAGTGTCCATGTTCCAGGCAGGGAGCCACCTGTGCAGGTGTCAGTGTCAGCTCTGCCCATTCAAGTGTAAAATTATCATCCTTTACAATAGAACTGCATCACATTACTTCCAAGAATTAATTCACTAATTATAGGATCTTATCCAAATCCCTTCATTTGAATACGTGAAAACTAGAATTCAAAGAGGGGAGCTGATTTGCCTGAATTTGTACTGTAGCACTGGGCCTAAGCCAACATTCCACTATAATGTTGGCTTTGACACCCAATATGATTCCCCCACAATTTCATATGCTAATGCTTCTCATGTATGAGACACTGGGACACAACTTCACTGGGACAAAACTTCTTTTTGGGAAGAAATGAAAAAGGTATTTGAGGTGTTAACATGGTAACGCCATGAAGTTAAATCCTTCAGTAGGAGAACCAGATGTAGCTAAAATTTACCAGGATGCCCAGTTAATAAAGTTTGCCAGATAAAATACAAGATTCTCAGTTAAATTTAAATTTCATATAAAAATTATTTTAGTATAAATATGTCCAAAATATTTACTGTTGACATTGGATATACTTATACTAAAAATTACTCCTTTTATCTGAAATTCAAATTTAACTGGGAAGCCTCCATTTAAAAAAAAATTTAAAATTTTAATAAATTCGTAAGAGTTGTGCATATTTATGGGGTACATGTGATATTTTGATACAAGCATACTATGTGTAATGAACATTCATCACCTCAAACATTTCTTATTTCTTTGTGTTGGAAACATTCCAAATCCACTCCTCAGTTATTTTGAAATATCCAATAAGTTATTGTTAACTTTAGTTGCCCTATTGTGCTACCAAACCACTAGATTATATTCCTCCTATTTAACTGTATTCTTGTACCCATTAACCACTGCCTCTTTATCCCTCCTCCTCAATACCCTTCCTAGCCTTTCTTTACCTCCATGATTCAAATATTTTACCTTCCACATATGAGTGAGAACATACAATATTTATCTTTCTGTACTTGGCTTATACTTCTTCCAGTTCCATCCATGTTGTTGCAAATGATAGAATTTCATTATTTTTTATAGATGAATAATATTTCATTGAGTGTATATACCATATTTTCTCTATCCATTTATCTGGTGATATACACATAGATTGATTCCATATCTTGGCAACTGTGAATAGTGCTGCAATAAACATGGGAATGCAGATATCTCTTCAATATACTGATTTCCCTTCTTTTGAATACATGTCTAGAAGTGGGATTGTTGAATTATATGGTAGTTCTACTTTTAGTTTTTCGAGGAACCTTCACACTGTACTGTATGAAGTGACTACACATCATGGCCGTACTAATTTACATTCCCACAAACAGTGTACGAGAGTTCCTCTTTCTCCACATCTTCACCAGCATCCATTATTATTTATTTTTATGAAAAAAAACATTTTAACTGGGGTGAGATGATATCTCATTGTGGCTTTGATGCACATTATTCTGATGATTAGTGATGTTGACCTTTTTTCATATACCTATGGGTTGTTTGAATGTTGTCTTTGAGAAATGTCTATTCAGATTTTTGGCCTACTTTTAATCGGATTATTTGTTTTTTATTATTAATTTTTGTTCCTTTTATATTCTGGTTCATAATCCTTTGTCAGTTGAATAGTTTATAAATATTTTCTCCCACTTTGTAGGTTGTCTCTTTATTCATTGTTTCTTTGTTGTGAGAAGTTTGTTCAGCTTGATGGGATCTCATTTGTTCATTTTTGCTTTGACTGCTTGTGCTTTTGAGGTGTTACGCAAGAAGTCTTTGCCTAGGCCAATGTCATGAAACATTTCCCCAAATTTTAATTTAGGAACTTCATAGTTTCAGGTCTTACATTTAAGTCTTCAGCCCGTTTTCATTTGATTTTTGTATATGGTGTGAGATAGATGCCTAGTTTCATTCTTCTGCATATGAATATCCAGTTTTCCCAGCACTTTTTATTGAAGAGAGTGCCTTTTCCTCAAAGTATGTTCTTGGTGCTTTTGTCAAAAATGAATTGGTAACCCTCTTCTTCAGGTTCTACCTCCTTTGTTCCTGATCCCTGGTAGCAGGCAGACCAACTGTACAGGAAGATTTCCTTCACAAGTAACACAAGTATTTTACTTTTCCTTGTTATTATTTTTTCTGTTGTTGTTGTTGGGCTAATATCAAGATGGCAGCAGGTCTGTCTTTCATTCTAGAAGCTCTAGAGGAAAAACAATTCCCTTGTTTTTTCCAACATATAGAGGCCTCCATAATCCTTGGTTCATGGTCCGTTTCCATCTTTAAAGCCAGTTACAGCAGGTTGAGTCTTTCTCACATTGCATCATTCTAACCTCTGCTTCTGACTTTCTCTTCCACTTTTCTAAGAGTTCTCGAGAAGTAATAATCATGGGATATACAGGAATTCGTTATAATATTCATCATAATTTTTCGTTATGAAGATATTTAAAAATAATCTGAAATGAGTTATGATACCATTGTGGGACAATTTCTTTAAAGTTCATATGGAACCAAAACAGAGCCTGCATTGCCAAGACAATCCTAAATTAAAAGAACAAAGCTGGAGGCATCACACTACCTGACTTCAAACTATACTACAAGGCTACAGCAGCCAAAACAGCATGGTACTGGCACCAAAACAGAGATATAGACAAATGGAATAGAACGTAGACCTCAGAAATAACAACACGCATCACAACCATCTGGTCTTTGACCAATCTGACAAAAACAAGAAATAGGAAAAGGATTCCCTATCTAATAAATGGTGCTGGGAAAACAGGCTAGCCATATGCAGAAAGCTGAAACTGGATCCCTTCCTTACACCTTATACAAAAATTAATTCAAGATGGATTAAAGACTTAAATGTTACACCTAAAACCATAAAAACACTAGGAGAAAACCTAGGCAATACCATTCAGGACATAGGCATGGGCAAGGACTTCATGACTAAAACACCAAAAGCAATGGCAGCAAAAGCCAAAATAGATAAATTGGATCTAATTAAACTAAAGAGCTTCTGCACAGCAAAAGAAACTACCATCAGAGTGCACAGGCAACCTACAGAATGGGAGAAAATTTTTGCAATCTACCCATCTGACAAAGGGCTAATATGCAGAATCTACAAAGAACTTAAACAAATTTACAAGAAAAAATCAAGCAACCTCATCAAAAAGTGCTCAAAGGATATGAACAGACACTTTTCAAAAAAAGACATTTGCGCAGCCAACAGACACATGAAAAAATGCTCATCATTGCTGGTCATCGAGAAATGCAAATCAAAACCACAATTAGATACTATTTCACAGCAGTTAGAATGGCAATCATTAAAAAGTCAGGAAACAACAGGTGCTGGAGAGGATGTGGAGAAAGAGGAATGCTTTTACACTGTTGGTGGGAGTGTAAACTAGTTCAGCCATTGTGGAAGACAGTGTGGCGATTCCTCAAGGATCTAGAATTAGAAATACCATATGACCCAGCCATCCCATTACTGGGTATATACTCGAAGGATTATAAATCATGCTACTATAAAGACACATGTACGCGTATGTTTATTGTGGCACTACTCACAATAGCAAAGACTTGGAACCAACCCAAATGTCCATCAGTCATAGACTGGATTAAGAAAATGTGGCACATATACACCATGGAATACTATGCAGCCATAAAACGGATGAGTTCATGTCCTCTGTAGTGACATGGATGAAACTGGAAACCATCATTCTATGCAAACCATCACAAGGACAGAAAACCAAACACCTCATGTTCTCACTCATAGGTGGGAATTGAACAATGAGAACACTTGGACACAGGGCGGGGAACATCACACACTGGGGCCTGTCATAGGGTGGGGGAATTGGGGAGGGATAGCAGTAGGAGAAATGCCTAATGTAAATGACGAGTTAATGGGTGCAGCAAACCAACATGGCACATGTATACATATGTAACAAACCTGCACATTGTGCACATGCACCCTACAACTTAAAGTATAATAATAAAAAAATTTATCTGTGTTTTCTGATAATCCTACAATTAGCACTATAGTTTAATAATTAGACTAAAATGTGATTAAAATGTGTTAATGTTGAGAGATGAAGAAAAAATCTCTGTTTTCCACAGATTGGACACTTCTACATCTTCTTACCAAAACCATTTTGATACTTTTCTCTAGTTTTTCTTTCTGTCTGCCTATTTTATTCTGATAAACCTTTAAAATGTTATTCAATGGCCCATTTTAAGTGTCAATGTTTTACCATATTAAGTGCATGGATACAAACATGACTAAAGCACAAGCCTCTACCTTCACATTACTTACAGTCTTATGGGGACCATAGAGAAGTGAAGAAAATCGGGTACATAGCACAGCAAAGTTTTGAGTAGGATGTTATGGAAACTCAGAAGAGTAAAGTCCTGGATGGGTTCTTAATGTAAAGTCTTCAAGAAGAAATCTGGGTGAGATTAGTAGGAGGTGTCCTAGGTAAAGAGGAAGAAATTAGCGTATTTCAGGCAGAGAGGCATTATTTGCAAAAGGACTGTGTTGTGAAAGTGCTGACCATCTAGGATATGTTGAAAAGTTCAGTGAAGAAGAATAGTCAAAGTTGACATCTAGGTTTCTGGGTTAGGACAATGAGGTAGATGATGAGATCATTTACTGGCAACAGAAACAAAGTGGGAGGAGCAGTTCTGGAAATTTGAAGTTAAAGATAGAGGTTGACAAATGCAGTTTGGGATATGTTGAATGGAGTAGCCTGAGGGAAGTTTAAGTAGGACATATCTCATAGTTTAAAAGGGAGATTTGGGTCGGAGTTTAAATTTGTGATTTATTAGCATACGGGAATAGGACTACATAAGGAAGACAATGTAAAATGAAAAAAGTCAAGGACTGAGGATAGAACACTAAGAAACATCAACATTTAAAGGACTTTTGGGCCTGGTGCAGTGGCTTATGCCTGTAATCTCAGCACTTTGGGAGGCCGAGGCAGGTGGATCACTTGAGGTCAGCAGTTCGAGACCAGCCCGGACAACATGGTGAAACCCCATCTCTACCAAAGAATACAGAAAATAGCTGGGCATTGTGGCATGTGCCTATAATCCCAGCGAGGCTGAGGCAGGAGAATAGCTTGAGCCCAGGAGGCAGAGGTTGCAGTGAGGCCACATGGCACCACTGCACTCCAGCTTGGGCAATAGAGTGAGACTCCACCTCAAAAAATAAAAAAAGAAGGAAAAATAAGGACTGTTGAAGGAAGTAGAGATTCTCCCCTCAAAAAGACAGGGAAGCAGCAGCTACATAGCTAGGAGGAGAGGCAGGATAGTGTCTTAGAAACCAAAAGAATTTCAGTAAGAGGGAGAGGTCCATGTGACCACTGGATATTACATTGGTCATTACTGATTTTGGCAATGTCAATGAATCAATGGAGTGGATACAAAATTATAGTAAATTAAATAATAAATGATATGAGTGGACATTGAAACAATTAGGAGAGGCAACTCTTTAAAGAAACTTGGGTATTATGCATAATCAAAGATTGGTGCAGTAATTAGTGTGGGCATCAGATCAAGGGGAGTCATGTTCTTTTTTTTTTTTAAGATAGAGAGTTAAGTATATTTCAGTGCTGTTGGGAAGATATAGTAGGGAGGGAAAGGACAAAGATTCAGGAGAGAGAAAGAGAGCAGGCATACTTGGGGTGGGGGACTTGATGAAGTGATGGCAATCTGAGACATCAGGAAACAATAGGATCAAGAGTATATGTGGAAGTATTAGCCTTATATTAGAGTAGATCACCTTTTCTATTGTTACAGAAAAAGGAACAGAGACTGAGTGCTGAGCAGGGACGTTTATAGGTGGCGGGGCAGAACATTTGAAGGGTTCTCTTATGATAGTTTTTAATTTTTCCACATAGTAAGAGGTGAAATTATCTGAACGGACTGTGGGGCAGAGGGGTAGTAGTGGTAGGAGAGTAGAGAAGGTTTGAAAGAGCTGTTATTAAGAGAGAACAATAGGAAGATTACTGGGTGGCATTGGAAGCAAGCTGAGATTAAAGACCAAGAACTTGCAATAGACTAATTTGTAATTTTCTCCAACAACATTCAGGAGCTCAGCATAGTAGGGCCAGAGAGGTGGACATTTGGATTGACACATGGCTTGAATTTTATCACGTGGATGCTACATAAGGACAATGAATAAGAAAGGTGAGGAAATGGTCAAAAGAATAATTGAAATATTTGATAGTGGGATTTACGCTGAATAGAGAAGTTAAGACAGGAACAGTCTATTCCATTTTTCCCCTGATTGGGTTTCCAAGAGGGTTGTAGTTCAAGCAAGCAGGCAGGCAGCAGAATTACATAGTTTCTAGGTTCTTAAAACATGTCAAAACATCAGTAATTTTTATTACATGGCAGGGCCACTGGGTATGTTATACAGTCTTACCAGAAGGAAAAAGTTGGAAATCATGTCCTGGAAAGGAACAAATGTTAAATATAAAATGCTAAATCCTTGAAACTAATATTTTAGTAGAAGAGAACTGGGAGAGAAAAATGGCCAATATGCAAGTATCTAGGATGACAGAGCAAGTGGTAGAGCAAAAGCATGAGATCTAGACTTGGTAAATTCTGGAGCCATAATGCAAAGTGCCAGTAGTAGCTTTGTATTTTGGTCCAGCTCTAACTTGAACAGGTGTGTTCAATTGACTTAGAGGCATAAGAACAGTGAGAAAGAGAGAATTTGGTAGAACTTTGTGGCTGACTTGATGTAACAAGTGAAGAAAAGAGATAAATCATAGATGGGAGAATGTTACAAGTGATGAAGGTGACAGGGAAAAGATATTTACTTGGAAAATATGGTAAGTTCTATTTTGGACTTGACTAATCTATACTAATAATTAATAATCAAGTAAACATATTCAGCAGGAATTATGAGGCTGGAGGTAGTCTGAAGATTTAGCTTTGAGGAGAGAGGTCATTTCTCTTACTGTCTCCTGTCTCCAAAGAAAAGGAGGAAGTAAAAACTGAAAAATAACAGACTGATCAGCACCACTGGTCAGGCCTGTAGGTTAAAGATTAACCCCCACCCTAACCGCTTGTGCTATCTATAGATCACAGACAATGGTATGGAGAAATACTTGCCTTGCTCACCACCCTTACCTAGTCACGCACTCCATGCTTGCTCAATCTATCACGACCCTTTCACGTGGACCCTTAGAGTTGTAAGCCCTTAAAAAGGCCAGGAACACTTTCTTCGGGGAGCTTGGTTCTTGAGACGCAAGTCTGCTGATGCTCCTGGCCAAATAAAGCCACTTCCTTCTTTAACCTGGTGTCTGAGGGGTTTTGTCTGTGGCTCGTCCTGCTACATTTCAGCTGTCATCAACACAGATGTCATAGAAGTCATTAAAATGAATGAAATTTCTAGGGTAAAGAATGAAAAAAGAGCAGGAGCATTGGAAAATCAGTCCACAAAAAGGTGTAGAAGGAAGAGTAACCAGTGAAGTTAATAAAGAATAAGTATATGGGGAGAAAGGGAAAGAATAAAATTAGATAGTGGTATGGAGGTCAATGAAAAAAAATTCAAGGTGGAGGTGATGGGCAACATGCTGTGAAGCGAGAATGTGGATTTCTTAACAAGAAGGTCATTGGTAAACTGTGAGGAAGCAGTTGCCCTAGTGAGGTGGAGCAGAAATAAAACTGAAGTGGTATCTAGAGGGAGAGGTTATATAGAAAGAGGAGTAAGCTCATGTAGACTATTTGAGAAGTTTGACCATGAAACGAAAATAAAATAAGGTGATAGCTAGAGGGAGTAGTAAGATTAAATAATGGTTGTTTTTCAGGTTTGGAAAGACCTATGCCTCTAGGAAGTTGCTAAAGATTCAAATATTTGATTATTATTACATACATGCTCTGGCTGTAAAATTTTCTAGTTATTCACCAAATCCATCAAGTCATCAACCAATGTACAAAGCCAATAAAGACCTTTAGTCGATTGTGCATTGTGCATTGGTGTTAGGATACTAATGCTACATCCATGTCAGCTCATGTTTAATCATTTATAATTTACCCTCACAATGTTTTTCTTTAATTTTATTTTTTTGGGAATAGGTTCCCAAGAGTTTATATGGCAGTATAAATGATTATATTACAAACACACAGGCTAGTTTGGGGACTTGAAATAGTAAAGATATTTAATGCTTTTAACTAACAGTTCTAAACCTCAGTACTTAGAATTCATTTTTTCAAACACTTATTTCTGAATGTGGACATGCAAAAATCTTCATCAATTTTTATAAATGCAATTCATTTAGAAGCAGTTCAGCTATGTAAATATACTTTGGCAGTTAATAGATAATCTATATTATTTTGTTTTATTGTTGGGGCAGAGTAGAAGAGCAGCAAGGAAAGGAATGAGTAGCCATTTTTATTGGAAATTAGTTTGTTTTTGTACCTCATTCTTCATTATGCTCTCCCTTTACCACAGTGGTGAGTAGTGATTAAGGGCACAACCTTAGAACTCAAACAGATTTCAATTCCACTTTGAGCTATGCCACTAAATAGTTGTGGGCAATTCACATTTTTGAACTTCAGTTTTCTTATCTGCAAAATGGGGATAATGATACCTATTTTATAGAATTTTCACGATTTAATTAGGTAACATATGAAGAATCTAGCATATTACCTAGACTAGATTTTTTTCTTTTCTTCCTGAATTTTATTTTTCTTCGAAATTAACCACTCTCATCTATAAAATTGGATGCTATTTTTATTGTTTTGATTCATATCAATCACAATGCTTATAGTCAACTATTAACTCAGTCAAGGGTGACTAACAATCGTGAGTTTGGAGTCTTGATAATTGATTCTAACAGCTAATGTGAAGAAATGTTTTCAAAGAGTACCTTTAAAAAATGAGAAAAAAAGGACATCATTATACAGTAGTAATGATTACTTACCTCTAATAGGAAGAACACTATTCTTCTATTACATTAAATTACATTACAAAATTGAAGAGAGTTGAAAAAGGAAAGAGATAGGGATACATTATTTTGATGGAGAAAAATGTTCTGTCACATATCCATTCCTTAGAACAAAGACCTGCCATTTCAGAAATATGCCTTGCAATTCCTCTCATCATTAAATGTTCCTTAAAAAAGATAAAAACTGTTTTTCAACCTAGCTATTTGGGGCATTTAAATAAAAATAGAAATGGTGCAAATATATTAGAGTCATTCATTTTTAAAATATTTGAATGAAATTATTTAATATATGATTGATTATAGCATACCTCCAATTCAATGCCAGCTGCATTGAATACTTTTTGGAATTAAGTATAAATTAGAAATGAATAAAATAAAAATTAAGTGTCAGGCTTCAGCTGTCCTCTGTCCCACACAAATCCAAGTGCTTAAGATTCCAAATTAACTTTGCTTACATCTATACTATGGAAATTAAAATTCCAAGTATCTTCTCAACACATAAATACTTTAATCTCCACAAACCCTAAATACTTTGATATAATCTATTTTTTTATTTTATCACAAACTTACACGGATATAATAATATACTAGTTTACTATGACTTAATATGTATTGAATGCTGTAAATTGGGTTCACAGTCCAAGTTAATTACTCATGTTGATATTTGTAGCATCTAAATGCTATATGATTAGGCACAATCCAATTATTGATAGAGGGGACATACACAATTGGCTGGTGGCCCAGAACATCCCGGCTGAGGTGGAAGGGTATATTTATGCTGATAACTGCCCAGGGATAGAGACAGTTCCAAGATGGAAATACCAGGAATTTAAGTAAGAAAGTATAAGTGAACATCCCAGGAGAAGATAGAGGAAGAGGGAATAAGTTGGCCTATTTTCCCTTCTGTGCCTGAGGGATATATAAGGCCTACACTTTGTAAGGGGTGAAGTCTCATTCACCCTTTCTTTTGCGTTTTCTTCCTCTTGTATATTACAGACAGCATAAAGCTATCTCTGAATCCCCAGAGAGCAAGAGTTAAGGTGATATCTCCTATTTTGGGAACTTGTTTCCCCATTCTGTCCCCTCCTTCCTCATGTACTCAGTTGCCTTGTTTCCCAGCTTTACCACTGTTCCGGCTGGAGTCACATTTTTTTTTTTTTCCAGGTTGTACTCCAGGGGGAAAACACTTACAGATAGTAACTATTTTGAGGTGCAATAAGTTCTAGAAGAACACATTGTAGAGCATCTGGCTGTAGGGCTGACTCCAATTTAAGCCTGTGCTGTTGCATCCCATTCTTTGAACATTAGCAAAGACCTGGGAATCAGGTAAGAGCATCAATAAACAAGACTTTGGGTTTTATTAGGCAGTGAACAAGGGGCAGGAATGTTGAATGTCTTAGTGTCACGACTGTATGCAGACTCATCAAATAGGTATATCATTTTTGAGACTTTCTTTAAGGAATGCATACTCAAAGAATTCTGCTTTTGTCAGTATAGGGGTTAGGAGAAGTGAGATAAGATTGGGATGCTAAACAAGTTTGACAAGTTGAAACGGGTAAAAATAATCAAGACAAAGTCAATTAAAAGTAAGCCCACTGAGGGAGGAATACGAGATTTCAGAGGAGTACAAGATGGTCCTGGATTCATTATATATAAGTATAGCAAATAACTGCATTAGGCCTGTGGGAGTCATAGGTTTAAAAAAAAAAAAGCCAGTAATGGAAAGCCCTATGGTTGTAAATGTGAACATTATCTTTTATATAGATATATTAATAGCATGAAGGAGCTGAGATGTAATCTTGGTATATTCTGTGTTAGGATTTTTTCATGTCTTCCAAGTGGAAGAATGTATTCAGTTTCAGCATCTATGGTCTAACTGAGATGTGGAGTATTTATTTATCTTTTCACTTTAATAATTTCAACTTTTATTTTACATTCAGGGGGCATTTAGAGAAGGGCCAGGGTAAGCTAGCCAAAGTGATTCCTTTGAAAGTTTTAGAAAATTGCCCTTGTAAAAGAAGCCTAGGAGAACTGAAGGATTAGCTTAACCACAAGTCTTCATATAGTTGGAAAGGTATTAGGGGTAGAAGGGGTGGATCAGACAGCTGTTCAACATTTCCACCCAAGTCAGACTAGATGAGATAAGCTTTAATTATAGTGAGGCAAGTCAGAAGTTTATTGTTTATGTAACATTTCTCCTCACTCTATAATACTAAAAAAGTAGATGTATTTAAAAGTAAAGATAGGTTTAAAATTTTCCCCTTTGAGATTTCTCTGAATAATGTAAATAGCTAACTATGAAATGTCTTTAGTACAGATTGGCCATATATATGGCTAAGTGGGTCTATTTGAATTTTGCAAAACCTTGTGAGTAATAGAAGGTTGTGAAATAAGGTTCATTCACCAGTTCAAAGGGGAAAATTGGACTCCTAAACGTTCATTTTGTTTCTCATAATTTCGACATCATTTGCCCTCAGGGATGTTTTTAAACCGTTTCATAGATGTTAAGATTTCCGAGTCCCTCTTTTACATTTGACATTATTTAACACCAACCTTTTTTTCCAGTTTTCAGTATGCCTATACATTTGTCATTTGTTTATCCTGACTTTCTAGGCTGTGTTCTAGCAAAATAGAAATGATATATGCGAAAATATTTCTAGTTAATCAACACATTTCAGATTTATTAGATTATTCTAGTTCTTGCTAAGTTTTCTACCTCTAGAGTCTTTCTTCATGTCCAAAGCAGATGTTTGTGAAAATTGACTCAAATAAAGTGAACTACTAAGCTGCTCTCAAGTCATTTTTTATTCTGTACTAACATAAATGTTGACAACATAAACTTACTTTAAGAAGTAAAATGAGAAATTGAAGAAAGGTATAATTTTGAATGTGCTACTAACTCTGAGTATATATGATTGAGCACTGTGGTAGGCATGCTAAAGGGATGTTTATTTTTCTTTCTTCCAATTTCACCATGGTTATATTTCAATAACCGAGACTGGTTAACTAAACAACTAGTGACTTCAGGCAATTACCTACTTGTTTGGGCTTGAAGATACTCAGCACTCATTTTTGACTATTTCTTTTCACTGAAATTTTCAGTGGAAATTTCTCTCAGTTAATTACTTCATGCAAAGTAAACTGTAGAATTAGAGTAATTATCCACCTGATTTAACAAGAAGGTGACCTCTTTGGCCTCAATTATAGCACCTGGATATTTTAAGCAAAATTCAAATTTTGCTTGAAACTAGGAAAATATTGGTGTTAAACATTTACAAATGTAACGTTTGTTCAGAAAACTGCCTAAATCCTCAACTTCTATGTTGTCTGAACATTAACAGCCATAGTGCTAATTAATGAAAAACATAGTATACTGTAGATTTTTGAATAAATAAAAGGCATTGTTTGAAGACGATTGGCAAGGATAGTTTAGTATATCCTTGTGAAAGCAAGCTTATTAGGAAAGGGGAAAAGGTGACAGAAATTCTAAGCTGGTTTTTGTAGTTACTGATGTAAAATGGTACCAAAAAATGTGTAATAAGGAAAAAAAAAGGACTCTAAAGTTAACATTTGAAATGTCAGCAAGTCAAATAATACAGAGCATATGAAAAAGTAGCTACAAACAGTGGTGGCTGAGTAATTAGAGGGGATTTTCTCAAGTACAGACATGCATCTTTACTCCAACATCAGTGTATATTCCTTTGGGTATATACCCAAGAACGGGATTGCTGGATCAAATGGTATTTCTGTTTTTAGGTCTTTGAGGAATTGCCACACTGTCTTCCACAATAGTTGAACTAGTTTACATTCCCACCAACATTGTATACATGCTCCTTTTTCTCCTCAATCTCGTCATTATTTGTTATTTTTTTGACTTTTTAGTAATAGCCACTCTGTTGTGAGATCGTATCTCATTGTAGTTTTGATTTGCATTATTCTAATGATCAATGGATTAAAAACATAAATATAAAATCCAAAACTATAAAAACCCTGGAAGACAACCTAGGTGATACCATTCTGAACATAGGAATAGGCAAATATTTCATGACAATGATACCAAAAGCAATTGAAACAAAAGCAAAAATTGACAAACGGAATCCATGTAAACTAAAGAGCTTCTGCACAAGAGAAACTATCAACAGAGTGAACAGACAACCCACAGAGTGGGAGAAAATATTTGCAAACTATCCATCTGACAAAGGTCTAATATCCAGCATCTATAAGGAGCTTCAACAAATATAGAAACAACAACAACAACAAACAACCCCATTAAAAAGTGAGCGAAGAACATGAACAGACACTTTTTAAAAGAAGATATACATGTGGCCAACAATCATATATGTAAAAAGCTCAGCATCATTGATTATTAGAGAAATGAAATGTGTCAATACTCGATATTTTAAAGCATTATCTCCAAGAAGAGTGCTGTAGTGACACACATTTAATAAAATTTACACCTGTCGGACTAGCACAGCACCCCCCAGTAGGGCAGTAGGGGCTAACGAGTATCAATTATGCAGGAAAGGCTCAGGTGAACACAGCAGAATCAAAATGAAGCTCTTAAGGATTCTTATACTCATGCACACTGAGGACATTGTGAAAGAAAGATCTCATAAACAATGGGGCTAAAACAAGGCTGTTAGCAGCTAACCTGTTGTTACACCGAGTAACTATAGATATAACAGGGGCTTGCACCAGGATGGTTACTTGGATCTTTCCTGGTGGAGTTGGCACTAGGATAGTCAAGAAAGAGAATAATTTAAATGAATAATCAAAAGTAGTAGGCTTGATTAAGTCTGATAGAGATTATGTCTGGAGGCAACAGATAGTAAATAAATTCCCATGGCAATATGGTTTTCTCAGGAGAAATGGGCTGGAAGTGAAGGTAAAGGGATAGAAGGTGGGGTTTGGCAGAGGTATCTTTGCTCGACTGAGGTTTTTGCAAAAAGAGCAGATGATTCTGGACCAAATGTTGCAATAAGGGTATTTCCCAAATAGAAGAGTTATGCTGAAAGAACTTCGTAGCCAAATGTTGCTGGCAACAGGATGGTTAAGATCCTTTCCTTTATACACTATGCACCAAGTGAGCTGTTCTGGTTATAAAGAGTCCCAGCATTTGGGGACAAGAATCCGTGCCTTCCTTAGTCCAGTAGTTCCTGCCTTGACCCTACCCTTAAATATGACATAGTGAAAAAAGATTCTGAAAATTCTAACAGGAACTGGACAGGAGTCAAAGCAGGTGGAAGTTGTCACTTTGTTATCCTTTTGAGTCAAGTCAAACTCCTTGCAGGATCACATCTGAGCATGACACTAACAACTCAGGCTCAATGGGGAAAAGTACTGACAATGTAAACTGAGTTTTATATTCTGATATTTTAATCATAATTTTGTTTCTATAAATTATACCTTTTCATTTTATTTGGTTAGCTCCAGAGCAGACTAAAGCATGAAATAATCATAAATATGTTAGCTATAAGCAAATTCTTCCTCCCAATGATTGAAAAAAAAAAAAAGATGTGCCAGAGCACGCATCAGTGATAATACAGAGTTCATTTATATAAGACTTATAAAGTCAGCTTAAGTAAATGTTTTCTGGCAGCTTGATTTTTATCTCTGAAAACAAGGTGGAATTATTTATCATGATGAATTAATATTTCTAAATCAGAATCTTTATTCAAGTAAGTGGGACACACTATATACAATGTATCTAACTCTCATCTGTTCATTAGGTGTGTAAATCAAAATGCAGATTATTTTCGAAGTACAAGTAGAAAAGTAAAATTGTTTTTAAAATTGCAAGCATATTAGCATCTATGCTAGATGAAAATCATCTAATCTAAACAGAGCCCTGTGCTCCCGATAAAAGTTTGAGTGTTGCTTCTGATTAAGGTGAGATCAACAGTGCATTGTTACCTTTCCATAGTACACATGCAATGAATGGGTGATATTAATCAAGCCTGAGTAGACAGATAGTCGTATCAGAGTAAGACAATTAGGAGTGATAAGTATCATTATTTGAGAAGTTAACAGAGATGCAAGGATTGAATAAATAAATTCTAATGACTCCATACAATATGTTCTAAATAATTCCTTAGCATTTTTATTAAACATACTCAGCTGTTCTAGCACCACATGTTTATATGATATTCTATTGTAAGGGAAATGACAATCAGCACATATGATTATCACTGTTTATGTAAGAATGTGAACTTAGTCAAAAGCACCACGGACCATATGCCATGAGAGGTGAGTAGTTGGAGTTTAACATTCTCAGTAAAGTGAGATGGCCGCTTTGGAACAAACTTAGCTGCATATAATAAAAGACTAGAAGGCAGGTAAAACTGTCCAGAGGGCATAGTGGTAACTAGTAGGTGGTAATCCAAGTAGTATTAGGGAGGTAGTAGGTGAGTGTTCCCTGAAACCGAGGGTAGACTAAAAGTAGAAGGGCTGGGAGACAGGAGATCAGGGATGATATAAGGCATGAGTGAGAAGGGGACAAAGGGATGGGGGCTGGGCCTGGTATGAAGGGAATGAGGGTGTTAAGGAGAGGGTGCAAAGGAGGGAGAAGGGCAGTTTTATTGAGGGGGCAACAATGAGATAAGAGAGTCAATAGGGAGTGCAAAGGGGCTAATGGAGTCTGAATCCAGAGTGGGGAGAGAAGAAAGTGGGAAGGCAGAAGTGGGAGGGAATATGGAAAAGAATAAAGGGAGGTTGAAGGAGGTGGGATGTTGTGAAGGCAACCAGCTGGATATTACAATTAGATGTACTGCAAATAAAGGGAATGGATAGCATCTGTGGATAATTTAACTTCTATTAATTTAAGTCATTTATTTAATGCCCATTTCTTTGCTCCAGTGAATATAATCAATGTGGTGCCTCAAATTGTTTTTGGGTATAGGCAGGGTAAATAAATTATAAATGTAAAAATATATTAATAAATAATTCTCTTTCACTATTAATTTACTTTCCCCCCCAAAAAAGATGTATAATTAAGATTAAGCAACAGGATAACTTGCAATGGCATAAAGCCACCTGGTTGGTAGGGGTGTTCGTTACTGAACAGACTGGTATTATGGCTATCTTTTCTCTTTGAAGAAGTTTAAAATGTTGCTCTTTTTCTGAAACATGTTCATCTGCAAATTGTGATAATGTGAAAATGTAGTAATCAGAAACTCAGTAGCACAGACCCAAGTGATCATAAGGAACTCAAAATAGCAGCATTTGAGAAGCAGTATAACCTTTTACTTTAAGCAAGTGTTCTCAACATTAGTATTTGTTGTATCTACACATATGTTCATTTCTATGATACTGAACATGAATATTACATTTTAAATATATTACATTTCCCAAATATACGTTTTTATCACATATATTTTAAACACATTCCAAATAAAAGGAATCTAAGAGCACTCAAATAATGATTTCCACTCCTCTTGTATATGTTAACCGAATGTGAGTAAAATGTATTTAAGAAATGTAAGTCACTTTTCTGCCATTTACTAAAACAATCTAAGGTATGTTGTGGCCACCTCCAAATAACACATATAGATATTAAAATTTTCAAATTTGCATGTGCTTCTTTCTGAGAGTATTGATCAAAATCTGTTTAGGTGGAGCAATTGACCTTAGGGTATAGCATATCAAGACAATCACTCTGGACTCCCCATTTTCACAAGCTCTGCACTATTGCAGGGAATATGTTGCATAGATACTCTAGAATGACAGTACTCAGTATTTTCAAGGGAGGAAAAATCAGGTGAAATTATAGGCTATTGGTAAACAAGATATGAGATACTATTCTATAATTGGCACATAAACACTCCCACCCATAACAAAGGGAACCAGGGCTGGTTTGGTCACAAAGTTTCCTCACCTTTAAATATTCTCCTTGAACCTCGAAATGTCCTTTGCAAAATCTACTATTTGTACTTCTCTACCTTCAAGTCTTTTACCATTACCCTTCACTTTTGTTCATAATTTGTGCATTTATGTGTGTTTTTCCATACTTTTTGCTTGTTTGATGTCCTATTTTATAAGTGAGGTTTACTGAAGAATATTTTTTGTAGAATAAAACACATTTTTAGGATACAGTTATATGTTTTGATAAACACATACAATCATGTAACCACAACCACAGAACATTTGTATCAACCCCAAAACATGTGGCCCTTTGAACAAAACCCTTGCCTTTTATCTGCAACCCTTGACAACCACTAATCTGTTTTCTGGCCCTACAGTTTACATTTTCCTAAGATGTTATACAAATGATATCGTAGAATATCATAGAACACATGAAAAAAAAATACACCATTATAAAGTGGGATTTATCTCAGGGATTCAAGGATTTTTCAACATATGTAAATTTTTAAAAAGATACATCACATTAGCTGAATAAAGGACATAAACTATATGATCATCTGCATTTTAGATGGAGAAAATGTATTTAACAAAATTCAATATTAATTCATGATAAAACCTTCCAACAAATTAGACATAGAAGGAACATAACATAACAAAGGCCCTGTATGACAAACCCACAGCTAATATTATACTGAATGTGGAAGAGATGAAAGCCTTTTCTCCAAGAAATGTAACAAAACGAGGATGCCCACTTTTACCAGTCTTATTTAACAGAATATTATAAGTCCTAGACAGAGCATTCAGACAAGAGAAAGAAAGAAGGGGCATCAAAATTGGAAATGAGGAAGTCGAATTGTCTCTATTTGTAGTTGATATGATCATATATATAGAAAAGCCTAAAGGCTGGCTGGGAGCAGTGGCTCCCTCCTGTAATCCTAGCACTTTGGGAGGCCAAGGCGGCGGATCACCTGAGGTCGGGGGTTTGAGACCAGCCTGGCCAACATGGCGAAACCCCGTCTCTACTAAAAATACAAAAATTAGCCAGGCATGGTGGCGCATGCCTGTAATCCCAGCTACTCGGGAGGCTGAGGCAGGAGAATTGCGTGAACTTGGGAGGCAGAGGTTGCAGTGAGGCAAGATCATGCCACTGGACTCCAGCTTGGGGGACAGAATGAGACTCTATCTCAATTGGGAAGGGGGGAAGCCTAAAGGCTTCATCAATAAAGTCTTAGAAATGATTAAAATTTCAGTAAAGTTGCAGAATACAAAATCAATATTAAGAAATCAGTAGCATTTCTATGCACCAATTGTGAACTATCTGAAAAAGAAATCAAGAAAGCAATTCCATTTATAATATCTACAAAAAAATAAAGTACCTAGCAATAAATTTAATAAGGAGGAGAAGGAGCTCTACAACAAAAGCTAGAAAACACTGATAAAGTAAACTGAAGAGGACACAAACAAATGAAAATACATCTCATGTTTACAAATTGCAAGAATTAATATTATTAAAATGACCATACTATTCAAAGCAAGCTACGGATTGAATGTAATCCTTATTGAAATACCAATGATATTATTCACAGACATAGAAAATAAAAACAATTCTAAAATTTATATGGAACCACTAAAGACCCCAAATAGCCAAAGCAATACTCAACAAGAACAAAGCTGAAGGCATCACAAAACCTGACTTCAAAGTATGCTGCAAAGCTATAGTAACCCAAACAGCATGTTATTGGTATAAAAACAAACAGTAGACCAATGGAATAGATCAGCAAGTGGAGAAATAAATTCACATTTTAAAAATCAATTGATTTTTGACAAAGGTGCCAAGACCATCCATTTAAAAAAGGACACTCTCTTCAAAAGAGGGTGCTGGAAATACTGTATATCCATAATCCATATACAGAAGAGTGAAACTAGATCCTTATATTTCACCACATACAAAATTCAACTCAAAATGTGTTAGAGACTTAAAAATAAGACCAAAAACTATACAGCTACTAGAAAAAAATATAGAGGAAACACTTCATGACCTTGGTCAAGGCAAAGATTTTTATGGCAAAGACTTCAATAACACAGACAACAAAAACAAAAATAAAAAACAGGACTATAAAGCCTCTGCAAAGCAAAGGAAACAATTAACAGAGTGAAGAAACAAGCTTTAGAATGAGAGAAAACATTTTCAAGGTACTTATCCAACAAGGAATGAATATTTGCAATGTATAAGGAACTCAAGAGCAAACCGACAAACAGTCCCACTGAAAAATGGGCAAAGCATCTGAATGGACATTTTGCAAGAGAAGACATGCAAATGGCCAACTGGTATATGAAAAAAAAAATGCTCAACGTCACTAATCATCAGGGAAATGTAAATGAAAACCATAATGAGATGTCATCTTACCCCAGTTAGAATGGCTATTACAAAAATATAAAAATTAACAGATGCTGGTGAGGATGGAGAGAAGAGGGAACTCTTATTCACTGTTAGTGGAAATATAAATTAGTGCAGTCATGGAAAACAGTATGGAGGTTTCTCAAAAAATAAAAATAGAACTACCTTATGATCCAGCAATCTTACTGCTGGGTACTTACCAATTGAAAGGAAATTAGTATATCAAAGGGATACATGCACCCCTATTGTATTTCTTATTGTAGCGCTATTCACAATAGCCAAAATACAGAACCAACAAAAGTGTCCATCGATGGATTAACAGATAAAGAAAATACGGTGCATATATACAAAGGAGTACTACTATTAAGCCATAAAAAGACAAAATCCTGTGATTTTCAGCAACATGATGGAATTGGAAGCCATTATGTTAAGTGAAATAAGCAAAGGACAGAAAGACAAATAGTGCACATTCTCATTCATATATGGGAGCTAAAATTTTTATTTCTTGGGGGTAGAGAGTCCAGTGATGGTTTTCAGAAGCTAGGAGGGGTGGTGGTGTGAAGGGGTGTTGGTTAATGGGTACAAATATGCAGATAGATAAAGGGTATAAGTTCTAGTGTTCAATAGCACAATAGTGTGACTATAGTTAGTAATTTGTTGTATACTTCAAAGTAGCTAGAAGATTTGAAATGTTCCCAGTGCAGAGAAATGATGAGTCTTTGAGGTGATGGATATCCTAAATATGCTGATTTGATAATTAAACACTTTATGCATGTATCAAAATATTGTATGTACTGCATAAATATGTACAATTGTTATGTATCAATAAAAGCAAGAAAACATTTTTAAGATAAGTAATGTCTTTGTTGGACCTTCAAATAAGGGTAGGTTTTAATTTTGTTTTAATTAAATTTCCATTCGAGTATACTAGATCATACTCAAAGATGTAAATAGCAGGCAAGTTAGGTAGAAGCTGTCTTGCCTTTGGATAATTTTCATGGTTATATAAGATCAAGGTTTTTGAAAATGTCAAGAGATTATAAGATTATTTTGAACAACATTTACTTTTGAAACTTTTTATATAACATTTACTTTTAAAACCTTTCAAACCTAGTAGGTTGACTCACAAAACAATTTAGTATCCAAATGAACTTTGAATTACTAAATGCAGAATGAAAATAATGAAAGTAATTCTGAGTTTTAGTATGGAAAACCAACACTTGGTTTTAAACATCTCGTTTTGTATAAGGACTCTATCGTAGGCCTACTTGGAGAATATGTATACTCCCACATTGCTCCAAACTAGGCCAAAATATGTGCCCCTTTTATGTAATGGAGGTCCAAATGTTACTTGGGATATTGAAATAACCCTCCATTTTCTGTTTTTCAGAGACTCAAATTTACATAAATGTGTGGTCTCCCTTAATATTCAGAACCCTAGCAAGGGGTGGGACTCTAAGTCCAAAAAAGGCTCTCTTTTTGAAACCAGGCTTAGACTCAAATCATCTTATCTTCCAGGGAGCTATCCAGGGTACTAGACCATGTGTACCAAAGGTGTCATGACACCCTGGGCAAAAACTCTGCCTATTTCAATGTCTATCTATTTTCCTAATTTCAACCTGCTTATATCTGACTTATTGACCACACGTAACCTAGAAGTCTATCACCTGCCGCTTGTGTTCTCGGTCTAAACGAATACTCTGCCTCTCTGTTTCCCTTTCTCTGTCTCTCTTTCTCTCTATGGTACGTGTGAGATATATATATATATATATATATATATATATATATATATATATATATATATTCTCTTATCGACACCTCCAAATTTACCCATTTTCATAGTCTGATTCCTTAACAGGGCATCAGAATAAAAGGCATTTTAATTATGTTCAACTATATAGACTAGTAATTTGTTATTGGCATGCCAACTTTTCTTTGTATATAATGAGGTTTTAAAGTGACATGCCCTAGGGACATTTTCCCCACTATCTTGGCGATTAACATTTGGCTTCTTGTTAATTATGCAAATTTCTGCAGCCAGCTTGAATTTCTTCTTAGAAAATTGGTTTTTCTATTCTATCACATCGTCAGGTTGCAAATTTTCCAAACTTTCATGCTCTGCTTCCCTTTTAAACATAAGTTCCAAATCCAAATCGTCTCTTTGTGAATGCATAAAATTAAATGTTTCCAAGGGCACCCAAGTCACCTCTTGAATTCTTTGTTTTTTAGAAATTTTTTCCACCAGGTACCCTAACATATCTCTCTCAAGTTTAAAGTTCCACAGATCTCTAGGGCAGTGGCAAAATGCCACCAGTCTCTTTGTTAAAGCATAGCAAGAGTTACCTTTATTCCAGTTCCCAACAATTACTCATCTCCATCTGAGACCACCTCAGCCTGGACTTCATTGTATCACTATCAGCATTTTGGTCAAAGCCATCTAACAAGTCTCTAGAAAGTTTCAAACATTCCTACATCTTCCTGTCTTCTTCTGAGCCCTCCAAGCTGTTCCAACCTCTGCCTGTTACACAGTTTCAAAGTCGCTTCCACATTTTCAAGTATGTTTATAGCAGCACCCCACTACCTTGGTACCAATTTATTGTATTAGTCCGTTTTCATACTGCTACAAAGAACTGCTCAAGACTGGGTAATTTATTTAAAAAATAGAGGTTTAATTGACTCACAGTTCATCATGGCTGAGGAGCCCCAGGAAACTTACAATTAAGGCAAAGGAGAAGCAAGGTACCTTCTTCACCTGGCATCAGGAAGGAGAAGTGCCCAACAAAGGAAGAGCGCCTTATAAAACTGTCAGATCTTGTTAGAACTCACGCACTATCACAAGAACAGCATGGTGGAAACCATCCCCATGATTCACTTACCTCCACTTGGTCCCTCCCTTGACAAATGGGGATTATGGGGATTATGGGGATTACAATTAATAATGAGATTTGGGTGGGGACACGAAACCTAACCATATCAGGTCTGGATGGGATACGGGAATACCTAGAATGCTGAAAAAGAAAGAGGGTGGGACTGAACCTTGAAGTTCCAACAGGTAGCGATTGGGAAGAAGAGGGATGATCCAGTAAAGGAGACAGAAAGAAGTATAAGAGAAACAATGATGTAGGAGAAAAACAAATATTAGTTTGTTCCAGAGGCCAAGTAAAGAAAATGTTTAAAGAAAGAGTGAGTCATGAACTTCCATCAAATACCACCAAGTGTTCAAGCAAGCTGTCAATAACATGTTTTTGCTGACGGGAGAGATTCAGTAGAGAGAAAAAAAAAAATACATGATGTTAGTGGGGGGCACGGGTTGCAGAACAAAGCCTTTGAATAGGCAAGAGGAGCTGGAGGAGACCCAGCGCTCAAAAGGTTGGCCCTGCCGGGCGCAGCGGCTCACGCCTGTAATCCCAGCACTTTGAGAGGCTGAGGTGGGTGGATCACAAGGTCAGGAGTTCGATACCAGCCTGACTAACATGGTGAAAGCCCCTCTCTACTAAAAATACAACAATTAGCCAGGCATGGTGGCACACGCTTGTAATCCCAGCTACTCGGGAGGCTGAGTCAGAAGAATCGCTTGAACCCGGGAGGTGGAGGTTGTAGTGAGCTAAGATCGCGTCACTGCACTCCAGCCTGGGCAACAGAGAGAGACTCCATTTAAAAAAAAAAAAAAAAAAAAACCCAACATTGGTTGGACCTAGTTAATACTGTCAGTTCAGCCAAATATGAGTTTATGCGTGTGTGCGTGCACACACACACTCTCACACATTTTTACGATTTATAGCCCCGTGCACCCACTACTTTCAAAGCTTTGACTTTTAGAGAACCCTGTTCGTTAAGCTCACTTTCCCCTTGAGATTTTCAGCAGAGTAAGTGGGAGGACACTATCAGTTATCCTTGTTTGTAATTCAGTGCAATCTCTGTGGCCAGCTTTGCTTCATTAGCTCTTGAGACCAGATGATGAAATAAACGGAGGGCGTAGTTCAATAGCCCTAGGTGTAGAAGGGGAAAGGGGGTGGTGTGCCTTTTACGAAGAACGTTAGAAACCTCTCCAAGGTCCTGAGTTGGTTTAGCCGCTGTTACAGTTGCTCTTTTAAGTCTTTGAAGTGTCAAATGCGGAATAACTTTTAAACTTTCAGCTCTGAAGTGTTTTGATGAGAGGCATCTTGATCATCCCCCGTGTAATATTGTACTTTATCTCTGTTATATCGCCAGCTCCCAATACAGTGTGTGGCTTAGAGTAGCCAAGTAGTAAAGCTCGCTTTGAAGAAAGTAGTAAAAATTATGATTATTGTTACTACAGACGCAATATTCTCAGAGGGGACTGGAGGATGGGCAAGCTTCGGAATCATGCCTTTGTTGCCACAAGTGGAGTCCATTAAGTGGCATATGTTTGCCTGTGTGTGTGCATGTGTGAAGAAGAGTAGCATTGTGTGTCATCAATAGTGTGAGGGTAACCAGCGGGAGCATCCTGAGAGGGACAAGTGAGGTGGGGGGTAGGGAGGACAGGCATATTTATTCTTTTTTAAACGGGGGTTATCCTGCCTTTACCTCCTAGGAGGATAATGTATGATGTACTAAAATCCCCGCCCTAGTATTTGTCACTAAGTATTGAAATGGGCGTGGTTTGGCATATAAGACACCTGCTTTTCGTAAGCCCTGCAAAGAGATACTCTTGGAGTCCTACCCTGCCCCTGACTCCTCAAGTGCTCGGGAGGGTCCTCCAGTTCCAGCATCCTTTTTGAGAATCCTACCGCCCGCCAGCAGCGCTGCTCCGTGGACTTGAGAGGGCCTGCTGAGCATGTGTGAAGAGTGCTGCGCATGCTCCGTGGAGCGGGCCGGTTTACCGAGGCGCTACCAGGGGCTTTTACTACTCTTCAGCAGTCTCCTCAGCCCAGCACCCCCCCGCTCTATCCCACCACCCACCACGCGGTCCTCCGCATCCACCCCGCCCCTCTATCCCGCCCCCTTCACCCCAGGCTGGGGAATCTCCATTGACGTTTGGGTGACGCCGCTTTGCCGCCGCCGTGGGGGGGGTCCAGGCGCCGCACAGGTAACGCCGCCGCTGCCGCCATATTGACAGAGCAGGGAGCGGGGAGGGGACCCGAGAAAGCGGGGTGTTGGGGGGAGTCACCACCGAGCGGCCGTCGTGGTGGTGGCAGTGGTGAGCGCGAGCCGAGCGGCAGCTCTCGGAGAGGCAGCACAGAGTTGTCTTCTCTATGGGAATCACCGGGCGGCGGCGGCGGCGACCCCCTGCTCCCAGCCTCTGAGAGACCCGGCGGCGAGGGCAGCGGTCGCTGAAGGCGGGGCTGGGGGTCGCTGCGGCGGCGGCGAGCCAGTTCAATAGACAGGATGCGCGGCTGCGCCAGCGGTAGGCGGCAGCTCCTGTTCGAGTGCTCCTGAAGGGGAGATGCTACCATTCGCTCCTCAGGACGAGCCCTGGGACCGAGAAATGGAAGTGTTCAGCGGCGGCGGCGCGAGCAGCGGCGAGGTTAGTGTGGTGGCCGAGACGGGCTGGAGCCAACCCCCGCCTCCTTCCCCTCAAGACCTTGGCTGGGGACCGAGAGAGGAGAGGCGTGGGGCCGGGAAGCGGGCTCCCGGGCAAGCCCCCTAGATGCTGCCTCCACTGCCCTTTCGCTGGGGAGCGGGCGGGGATGAGACGGCGGGCTCGGGCATGCGGAGTGAGTGCAGCCTGGGCCCGGGCTCGGCCTTGGGCGGAGCGCCTGCCTGGCGGGCCACGCCAGAGTTGTTGTGACTAAGTTTCTTCACTTTCCGACCCGAAGGGGAACTGGGGGACTGGCGGGGTGCTGTGCCTGACTCCGCGCGTCCCTTTTTCTCCGCCGCGCCTAGTTTGCTGGCTGGGAACATTTTGGGGGACAGCTGCGGACTCCAGCTCGCTGTTGAACCCCGGGCGCTTTACGAACCCAGTGCAACAAACACACCAAGGTGACTAAGTAACTCTGGGGACATTTGCACATAGGCACGAGTGTTCCCTGGTAACAGCTTTCTCGTTTCTCTGTGGCTTGTTATGGTTCCTTGTAATGACCCATGTCGAGATACACTGGCGACCTATCTCCAGTCGCCAGGTTTCAGGTGATGTTCTACTGCTTCCTCTCAGGTCCCCTTGATTCTACTGCACTCTTGCTCCGCCCCTTCTCCTTTCCACAACCCCTGTCCCCGCCCCGTTGGTCTGTAAAAGAAGACGCAAAGTAAACCCCAGCCCTCATAAATAAGTCGAATCTTTGGTAAGACTTAGCGAGGTTCAACCAAAATATTTTGGTTCACCTCTCTTCCCACTCTTCTTACCTCTGAAACTGTTCTGGTTGGGCTTTGGTCAGCTGTGCAGTGAGAACTTAGATGTACACAGGTGCTTTGTTTTAATTGTTATAAAAGCGGGCAGCATTTAAACACAAAAACGTGTCTTTTGTGATAGAAAGTTGGATCCTTTTCTGATAACTTAATCGACTGCGTACTACTCCAGTAGAGGCCACCATACACCTCCTAAAAATAGTTGGTGAAATTGATTCACAGTAGGATATTTTGAGGTAAGACTCTCAATCCTCGACATCTAAAGGGTGCAACTTTTCTTCAAGTACTTGGTCCATTAAAAAAAAAATACACATTTGGCTGTTGTATGATTACCTTTTTTTTTTCTTTAAATTTTTTTGTTGTTTATCAACTAAACTGGGGTAAAGATTACATGCTAGAATAGGATGTGGTAAGGAATGTAGTGGAAATAAATTCAGAAATACCCTAAATCTGAACCCTCTATACTTATAGGAAATATTTTACTAGTAAACCAAGCAATTCCAATATACATTTTAATATTTTACATCTCGTAAGAACAAGATAAATGAATAGGTGTTCCTTTCTTGTTGAAATGTGGGAATGCTAACTGCACAATTGTCTAGCAAGTCTATTGAAGGGGAGAGGAACTTTGTTTTATTCATGTATGTAACTTACAGAACTTAGAGTTATAGGCATTTAGTTTATAAAAACAGTTAAATGCTTTGCCCTATAAGGATGGGATGGGAGGTGGGAAGCCTTTTGCATGCCTACTATTTTATTATTTCTGTTAACTTTGAATGTAGTATGTTTTAAATTGTAATTACCACATATGGTTTTTTTATTGTTTGCAGTATGTTTTAGGTATTGTAGAGATTTAACAATGGGTCTCTCTACCTCAGCAATTTGGAAAAATACTCGAGTGGAAATTGTTAATCCCTATGAAGTAAAACGAAAGGTGAAGGTAATGTGGTGAAGATAGTATTTCTGCCTTCTTTCTCTAAAACAGTTATGATTGGTTAGATTTAACCCTGCAAGTTACTTAATAAAAAATATTCTAGGTGAAAACTAAATGCTACATTTGAACAGACCCACTTAGTACTTAGAAGAGTTTGTTTGTTTTTAATTATATTCTTTTGATAAGAAGTAAACAAGTTTACTTTTGATAATTTATATTTATTTTAATTACAAATTTGTTGATGTTGGCTTTAGAAATGCTAATTTTGAGTACAAGGTCTACAACCCTCAATCGTGATAATTTTAGGACTAAGAGTGTTTTTGTTGTAGAATATATATTTTTAAAATGTGTTAGAATCCTTAAAGAAAATGTAGGTAAGAATCTGTTAACTTTAATGTCAAAAGAAATAATTTCCGTCCATTTCTGTGTGTGTTGAATCTGGTAAGATTAAAGATTATAGACAATACCATATATTTTGGAGTCTTTTTGTATCTTTTACCTGTCTTGCTTGCATGGACAGTTGTTAACCTTTGAATTACCATTCAGAAGTGTGTAAATTGGTTGTTTGAGACTCTTAACATGTTTTCCCACAGGAAAAACTTATCAAGGCTACTTACATTTTTAGATCAGTACACAATAGCGAGGTATAATGATGCCGAGCCTAACCACTGTTTGTAAAATTGTTCTATGGTGAAATGTGTCAGTTTTCAACCAATAATTAGCTTGATCCCAGTGAGAGGAGGAGAATGGGCCTGAGAAGGGGAAACCTGGAATCTTTTGGTTTCTGGGAAGAGAGTTCTTAGAAGAGGGGAAATAGGGTAAGCAAGAAACTGGTTGTGAGAGCTCTTGCAGGGACTGTCTCAATCAAGTCTACTGGGAATAGGAACTTCAAAGGGCATCACCCCTCATGCAGTCACAATTTTAGCTTTTGACTGGATTCTGTCAGGATCAAGAAAGAGATTTTACTTGAGATGGGATGGGTCATTCCTGGGCAAGGATCATAAAGAACAACCTATTTGACTAATGTGAACTTTTCATGATTTAATGCCATGCATGTTACAGTTTGTCCGCTTAGTTGTTTTTTGGTGAGGAACTAAGTGCTTCCTTATCGAGTTGATTATAGAATTTTCACATTTCATATCATAGTAAACATCTAGTACTTTTATATTATTTCTTTAGCAATGCTGTTTTTGTTTAAGCAAGTTAGTTTTTATTTATTTATTTATTTTTCAAGTCAGGGTCTTTCTATGTCATTGCCCATTGTCCAGGCTGGCCTCGAACTCCTGGACTCAAACAATCCTCATGCCTCAGGTTCTCGAGTAGCTGGGACTACAGGTGCTCAGAACCATGCCTGTCTAAGCAAATTAGTTTTGAGAGTATGTAGTTTACTGATAAAACCAATTTGGGAAAAACTTCTAGTTTTAATTAATTCTCATGAGACCCTATAGTGATAGAGGAAAGAACAGCTTTGAAGGCAGGTAAATCTGAGTTCTTGTCTGAGCTCCATGCCATACTCATGGTGTGACACAATCCACGTTACCTAACCTTTCTGAACCTCACTTTTTTTATCTATAAGTTGGAGAAAAAACCATCTTCAAGAGTTGTTTTGTAAAGAAAATTCAGTGCTGGGTTTAATAAACTTAGCAAGATGTTTTGCACATAGTCTCTAGTACACAATAGTTCCTTCTCTTTTCCCACAGCCATCATGCCTCTTTCCATGCCCCTAAACTCTGAACTATTGTTATCTATGTTAAAATCCTGGGATTCAGATAACCATGGCCATGACTTTCCGTTTCGTAAGCAGTTTTTCTTAAGAACCCTTCCTAAATTTGATCATTTCATCTAAGTATAGTGGTGTTCTCACTGTGAATGTTTGTAATCACAGATAGGGTGATCCAGGGATTAAATACAAAGTTATATTTAGAAACACTGGAAGGATAAGAATAGACAGATAATTTCATTTATTGTATCTGGCTGATGAGATGTTTCATTGAAAATTTTAATATTTTTAAAAATTCTGAACTCTTGTCATGGTAGGTATTGGTTCAATTCATGAAGCATTTATTGAGTACAAGGCAGTGCTGTACATAGTGCTGTAATGTGAAATGCTTACGTTACCCCCACAGGTTTACATTCAGGTAGTTAGACAGGCATGTATGGAAATTGTTATTGTAGAAGGCACAAGATTATCAACAATGGGGTGGTGGTGGTGGTGATGTGGTGGTGGTGGTTTAGGAATGGATCTGGTAAACCTTTGTGAAGGAGGTGGAATTTGAGCAGGGCATTAGAAAATGGTAATATTTTCACAGATGAAAGGAGCATATTTCACGTGGATGGGGACAATATAAGAAAAGGCATGGAAATGTTCTGAAAGAAGGAAGAGTCTGATACTGTTACAAGTCTGTGATATGGGAGGGGGGATATAGTGAGAAATAAGATAAGGAATGTATTGAAGGTAGGTTAGGCCCAGGTTGAATGGGACTTTTTAAGCAAGTTTAAGGGTTCAATTTTATCTCATAAATAGGAGTCACTGAAGGTTTTTGAGAATATGAGTGACATTAGATTTGTGCTTTGAAAAATAATTGATGGTAGTGAAGAATGGGGGAGATATGGAAGGTGGGGAATTCCAGCTAGGAGGCTATTGTGTTAGTAGAAGTAGTAGTGAGATTTTTGAACTAGTACAGAAAGGGTAGAAAAGAGATGACTGATGGGAGAGACCTGGCAGAGGTAGAATAGTTACAATTTGGTAAATGATTGGATGTTGGAAAGTAAGAAGAAATAACAAACAACTGAGATTAGAAGCGTCCTGGTAGGAATTAATTCAATGTAACAGGTATTTAATGCATGCCTGCCAATATAAGTCTCTATATTAGCCACTAGACTAATACAAAAATCAATAGATGTTTGTAGTATAGGGAGATAGAAAGCTAAAATGAACTCTCCCCTTTCTAATATTGTATTGAATAATAGCACTCCACTCTGAAGATTTCTGATCGTGCTTAGAATGCTTAAATTCTTTACTACCAAAGGTGAATACGCTTATTACTAGCTAAAACATTTTTTTATTCTTTTTAAATGGGCCTTAGGCCTGTAATTCTTGTTTCACCAATGTTCATCTTAAATAGTCAGCAGCCATGAGTACAGAGTCCTATTCTGAAAATAGTGACCATTACTTATTTCTGGAATGTAGAAAGAGAGCAGGGACATCTGTATTTTTTGTATGCTTTCACCAGGTTTATTTGGAATAGACAAGCAGGGAGGAGTCAGAGGACAGTGGCCCCTCCCTGCCACAGGTGCCTTCTCAGTTCCTCCAAATCAATCTTTCTTTAAACCAGTCTGATCTGGAAATATTCAGGTCAGTTCCTCGGGGCAGGGCCTCTGTATTTCCCTACCTTGATTAGTTCATCAAGAGAGCTAATCATTACCTCTGTGTTCCATAATAAGACCTACTGATAGTGTAGTTGCTTTTCTGGGCCATATTGTTTTAGTACCTACTCTCTCGTCTAGAATTTTGATGAGGAAATGCAAGATTTTTTTTCCTTCCTGTAATTTCTTTCTTGGTGCCACCATTGTATGTAGCAACACTTCTTAAGATTTGGTAAGCACTGGGAATCTTGAGGTATAAGCCTTTCAGTACTTTGTCAGATTTTGCTATGTAATGTTTATTCATTTATGTTATTTCCAAGGATTATTTACTGTTCCTGCCGATAATTTTTTTTGTGTGTGTGTATTTTCTTTATTTTTGTTTGTTTTTAGGTGGGAAAGGAGTTGAATGGGAGAGAGATTTAGAGAGCTGAGCTGAAGCTGGCTTTTGCAGATAAGAGATGTTTTCTAAATTGCCCTGGGAGACATTCTGTAACTGATTTCACTGCTAGATTTTAATCTGTATCTCTACTTTAGAAACATGTCCTGCTGTAATTTTGTGTGCACGTGTGTGTGTGTGTGTGTGTGTGTGTGTGTGTGTGAGAGAGAGAGAGAGAGAGAGAGATAGAGAGTGGGGAAGAGAAGAGACAGAGAAAGAGGGAGGGTGGAGTAGAGTGCATGTGTGTTACTTGTCATTTGCTTCATTTCACCAAGTATTTGAGATAGTATATGGGAAATATAATCTGATAACTATTTTGATATTGAGGATAAGGGAAAACAAAGTAGGAGATATATGAAAAGGCTGGAGGGTAGGGAGTGAAGAATAAAATAGAACACAAATAAGCAGGCCGTAAGGGTCTACGACATGTTTAAAATACAGTTGAATTATAAATTTGACCCTGAGTTTCCTTAGCTGGTTTTTCTCAACTCTGACTGTGTATTATGTGTTTACCTGGGGGTTTAAAAAAATTATCCATGCCAGTGTTCCACTCAGAGATTCACATTTAACTTATCTAGATTCCCCAGTTGCTTATGATGCACAGCCAGGGTTAAAAACCACAGCTCTAGGCCAAAGTAAAAAGAGAAATAGTCACATAGTTGTCACTATTCAATAGGAAAACAAAGAATATTAATTTTTAAGCTAGCAATTAGCTCTACAGTAAATTATCTTTGAATTGTGATATTTTTCTGTGTGTTTTATTTTGTTGTTGTTTTAAGATATGACTGGAGCCAAATGGGGTTGTTTGAACTGTCGTGTATGTTCTTGCTGTTTAGTTTTGAGGAATTTGCTTTTCCAGTAGCATTAAAAACAAAATTTTAGCACCGTAGCTAATTTGCATATAGTTTGACCATAAAACTAAGAGGTTAAATTACTTGTTCACCCATTTTAATAGCTAAGTAAGGAGATAGTGACTGTTTTGAATGACAAATATCCCATTACATCTCTAACAAAAAATTTCAAAACCCATGGGTAATTATTACTATGGATCCCTCTGCCTCTCCTGTAAAGTGATTAAAGACAAACTTTAAGAGGAAATATAGCAATTTAAACACCCAATACAAATTTTTTTAACCTGAAAAAATGTTGGAATCCATTCCATTTAAAAGTATCGAATCTTAAGGGAGAAAGAGATATAGCATTTATTGAGCATGAACTATGTACCAGCTAGTACTAGATGCATCATAGATTATCTCAGTTTTATTCACTCTTCGAAACATCTTGGTAAGACAGTTGTGTCTTTTTAACAGAATAGAAAGATACATGCAAGTTAGTGGGAAGTATGTCTGGAATTTGAAACTAGATTATTTTAAATTCATGCTTTTTCCTCTATACATTGCTATCTCCCCACTAAGGACAATATTGAAAATAAGGAGAGAATATAGATAAGTTGTTAGCAACCATATTAGATCAGCAGTCAGATGTGCTGATTCAATAGCCATGCCTGTCTATTTAAGTTAAATAAATGTCAACAAAATCCCAGCAAATCTGTTTTTTTGTTTTGTTTTGTAAACAGACAAGCATATTCTAAAATGTGTATGTAAAAGTACAAGACCTAGAAACTCTGGAACAGTTTTGAAAAAGAAGAATAAAATAAGGAATTACTCTATTGGATATTAAGTTTTACTATGTAACTATAATAAAGACAATGTGGTATCAATGGAAGAATAGATGCATAGATCAGTAGACCAGAATAGAGTACACAGAAATGGAGCCACACAAATACACTCAACTGAATTTTGAGAAAAAATGCAAAAACTAAAAAAATAAAGATGAAGATCAGTTTCTAAAATCTAAGGAAATTTTAGGGGGAAATTTGCTACCGTTTTCAAAAAAGCAGAACTTAAAATTTACACTTTCTGAAGATTCTGGGGAAATTATTACATAAAACATTTTTGCTATTTTCAATTACTACAGTTGAAATTAGTCATTAAGGCATAAGTGAAAATGGAACATGAATTATCCTAAAAATCATAAGCTTGATGAGAGTTGAGGTATAGGGATTTATTACTCTACTTAAAGGATCAGAGTGGACAAAACTTCAGAAAACAAAGGAGAAAAATGTCATATGAGGGGAAATGTGGACTGAATGTTAGGTTTCAAATGACTTTTAGTTTTTCTTAAATACAGCATCATGAGAGGGGTTTGGTGTATGTGTTAAAGAAATTGTACTAATTGAGAATAGTCAAAATTCAAAATTAAGGGAAATAGATAAACCATTAGGTCTGATTTGATAAAAAATATTTTGCATTCCTGATTGTTCACCTGGAGTAGATGCTGTGATAAATGAATGCTGTTGGAAACAATTCCATTTCAAACTTACATGGGCATATACAGAAAACCATATGTTGATTATAGAGACATATACAAGAATGACAGAACATATGTAAAATAATTTGTGTTTGATTTTGTACTTTATTTTACAGATGGAGAAGAGTAACTCTAGACCTGGCACAATCAAAACATTTATTGTGTTTATCATGTGTAGAGAAATTATGTTGGAATAAGTGAATACTTATAGAATCTCTTAAGGGAGGTCAGTCAATATGGATTTTCAAAAAAGACATGGTCATTCAGCAACTTCACATCTATAAACAATATTAATTTGATTTTATTTGGTCTTTATTCATGATGTTGTATATATCATTAGTTCTTTCTTTTTTATTGCTGTGCACTATTCTGTTATGTGAATGTACCACAGTTGATTTGTTCATTAATAAGTTGAAGGACATTTGGATTTGGGTTGTTACCAGTGTTTAGTGATTATGAATAAAGCCATTATACACATTTGTGTGAAAATTTCGGTTTGGACATAACTTTTCACTTATATTGGGTAAACACTTAGGAGTGAGGTTGGTGTATGAGAATTCCAGCTGCTCTGAATACTTGTTAGCACTTAGTGTTGTCAGATTAAGTGAAAAAAATTGGCTATTCTAATTGGAGTGTAGGGGTATCTAATTGTGATTTTAACTTGCATTTCCCTAATGACACATGTTGCTAAGCATATTTTCATATGCTTATTTGCCATCCGTATATATTCTCTGATGAGTTGTCTTTTCAAAATTTTTGAAATTGTTCAAATTGGGTTGTTTTCTTATTATTGAATTTTGAGAATTCTTTATATTCCAAATGCAAGTCCTTTATTAAATATCGATTTCCAAATATTTTTCCCATTCTGTGGTCTGTCTTTTCATTCTCTTAACAAAGAGTCGATGTTTTTCATCTTAGCAAAGTCCAGTTTATAAGTTTTTTTTTTCTTTTATGAATTGTGTTTTTGGTGTTGTATCTAAGAAATCCTAGCCTAATCCAAAGTTACAGAAATTTTCCCTTAAATTTTCTTCTAGAAGTTTTTTAGTTGTATGTCTTAATTTAGGTCTTTGATCCATTTCTAGTTAATTTTTGAATATGGTGGGTAGTGTGGTAGAAGTCTACTTTTTCCCACAGGTATGTCCAGTTGCTCTGCCACCATTTGTTGAAAAGACTACCTGTTCTCAATTGAATTGCCTTTGTACTATATCAAAACTCATTTTGTCACATATGTGTAGTTTTCATAATAATTTTAATGAATTAGTCCTGTGGAACTTCAGAATTGCACTTACTGAGCATAGATATATGGTGTTAATAAAATTAATTAACAAAATTAGTTAATGAATTCTTGAGGTTTCTGTATCGGGTTTAGTGAAATATTCTTTATTAAAAAACAAAATAATTTCTGTGGTATATTTTCTTTGCCGTCATTAATTTTCAAAACATTAAGTGACTATTCTTAGACCCTTTTATAGATGAGCAAACCTAATAGTGCTAGAAGTTTTGTGTGAACTTTCTCATTCTACAGTGATACTTCTCTGTTTATCTCCTCCCCCATATCTGTATATTACCCCTAACATTTTTTATGTAGCAGTTTGTGACCTGTTAGTTGCTTAGTACTAGACATGAAAACTACAAGACTGAATAAGCTTCAGTTCATATTCTAGAAACTATCTATTTGCCAAGAAAATGGGAGCCTGGATTGTTGGAGCTTTGTTAACCATCGTTAACATAGATTTAATTTTGCTCTTTTTAAATCAAATTATTTTGGCTTGGCATGGTGGCTCATGCCTGTAATTCCAGCACTTTGGGAGGCAGCATGAGAGGAATACTTGAGCCCAGGAGTTTGAGACCAGCCTGGGCAACATAGTGAGACCCTGTCTCTGAAAAGAATAAAAAATTAGCTGAGTGTGGTAGCGCATGCCTGTGGTCCCAGCTACTTGTGGAGCTGAGGTGGGAGGATCACTTGAGCCTGGGAAGTCAAAGCTGCTGTGAGCCATGACTAGGCCACTGCACTCCAGCCTGGGTTACAGAGCGAGACCTTGTCTCAAAAACAATTTATTTTAGTTTTTAAATTTGACAAATAGTAGTTGCATATTCCTTTTGGTTTTAAGACGAGAATGACATTCATTCTTTGAGAAACATTTTTAAACTACTTTCTTTAACCTTGGTTAATGATACTAAGTGCCTCATGCCTTCCTACGTGAAAGAGGAAATATGAGAATAACGTAGGTTGGGTTTGTATTGAGAATATTGTGCTAATTAAGTTGATTGTTAAACTTAAGGAAATATAAACAGTTGGTTAGCCATCTCAGATTCTTTAGAAATTCGGAATAGCATAGAGGATAAGGGCTGGTTCCCTAGAGCTAGAATGCCTGGAGTTTAAATTCTGGCTCTTTATTTATTTACTGCGTGACCTTGGACAAGTTACTTCTCTGTACTTTACTTGGTCGCTCTATCTGTAAAATGGGGATAACAATAGCATATAATATATATAAAGCACTTAGAAGAGTGTCTTTTCCATTGTAAGTACTCAGTAAATATTATTTTTAAATATATCACATCTGCAACCTGAGTTATTGAAGATTAACAGGCTTGGAAGTTAAAAAAATCAACTATTGTATAATGATATTTAAGTATATCTAATTATGCAGTTATTAGAATTTCATCTTATTTAAAGGTATTTATATACAAATACACATTTCTCCTTTTTGACCATCTGCTTCTACATGTGGCTTGAGTTTTGAAACATTTTATTCTTCCTTGATTAGCTGTAGTAAGGCTGCTTTTTCTTTTTTGTATTCATTTCTCAGGAGGATGGTACTGCTTTTACTGAGCTTATATTTTCTGTATTCACTGAGCTTCTGTTTTCTATAGTCTATTGACTTGTGATTTTCTCTGAGCAGTTTTTTGAGAGCAAAAATTTATTAATGGAAAAACCCCCACACATATCAGGTAGAATTTGACCTCAAGCTAAGGTTGTGTAATAGCTGTCTATTTTTGACCTTCTTCCACATAGAAACCCATTTTAGATTTTAAATTTTTTCCTTTATTCTCCATTGTTTATGAAGTGATGAAAGAATAGAGTAATATGGTGTAGGATGTTTAGGAACTGTGACTCACTGGGACAAACGAATTGCTTTATCTTGTCACTAGCTTGCTGTATGTTTTAAGGTAAATATTAATCAGTTCTTCACATATAAAATGTGAATTAACATGTTTATGATTGTTTTGAGAAGTAACACAATTGTACTTTATATATAATGTTTGTCAAGAATAATAAAGTTATTTTTCCTTTCAAAAAATAACTAAAGATTTAGGTTTTCTAGACAAAGTACTTCTTTAACCCTGATATATAACTCAGTAGACAATTTAAACTTAATTCATACCCCAAAGGCAGTATTTTAATGTGATTATATAGACTTCATATCTTGAAGAGGTTACAACAGTGAGAATTACTACCTCAGAATGTCATGTGTGTATGTAGGTTGTATATATATGGGACTTCATTTATACCACATGAATACTTATATTTTTGGAAAGTAAACTTCCCAAATTCATGTGTTGTAGCCCATATGAGACTGGCCAGACAGCCAGTGCCTTTGCATTGGGAACACTTTAGAGCTATTCAAAACCAATAAAGTCATTAGCTCTGATTTCAACTAAGCAGAGTAAACAAATTCCTGCCTGAATAGAAACTAGGGAGCTGCTTTTCTGTCATTGAAACAAGGTTGTAAAAACTCAAATGTTCTGGAAATACCTTCTAATGTTTATGTAATATTGATGTACTTAGTTTAACTCAGTAGTAACAGTAGTTACTCAGTGACTCAGTAGTAACTCAGTAGTAACTCAGTAGTAATAGTAGTAGTACAACTACTATTTTTAAAAAATAGTCCTTTTTAAAAGCATGATGATAATTGGATTTGTTTTAATTGGTTCTAAATATTATTTTGCATGCACTCACCAAATTATGATTAAATATGTATAAAGTGTTGTGTTACTAGATAGGGTTCATTTGGTTATTACTCTCAATTTCTGTCTTCATAACTGAAAACTAATTAACTGTGTATCTACCCATTTTTCCGTAATGCACAAAGAAATGTCTGAACTGAAGGACAAAATTTTATGTCACAAATACCAACAAATTTAGCCTTATAGAAAGATTTTAAGAAATATTTTGGTTGTTAATGTTTTAATTCCATACTCCTGTGGCATTATTCACAGATTCACTAATAGATCTTTCCCATTCTTTTGCTTTTCTAAAATATAATACCTGATTTCCTCCTACTCAAATAAGCTGTCAAGAAAGTAGAGCCTCGATATGTATGGCAGTTCAGTTTGTGCCATATTCTTGCTTTGCATAGCTCCCCTTACTCTTGGCTATGTAATAGCTAGCATATAAATGCTATGTAAATAGCTGTTAATAGAGATAATATTATTGCTATGTAATATCTAGCAATATAAATGCCATTTAAATAACTGTTAGTCGAGATAATTTAAAATACAGAGGAAGAGATATAACAGATAAATAATAGAATTTAAAGTGTAGAGGAGGATGTGCATAGTTATATGCAAATACTACATCATTTTATATACAAAACTTGAGCATCTGTGGATTTTGGCATCCACGAGAGGTCGTGGAACCAATGTCCTATGGATACTGAGGTTCATAATGTGATTGCCATGCAAGATATGAAATACAAAGAATTTCTAAGATTTTTTTCTTGAAAACAATTTTATGACTAACCCAAACAATATCTTTTAATGTGATTTTGAAAAAGCTGAATTCCTCTTTGCTGTTAGCATTTAAGAGTCAGAAATGAGAAGTAAAATGACTTACTGTAACTTCTTCATGAAATTATGTTTTAAAGTTGGTTTTAAACATTTTTAGTAAGAAAACTAATAAAAATCTAAGGAAAAATAATGGCCTTTACTTATTATTGAAGTTATTTTATAAATTTTATTCATTTAGATCCCAGATTTTAGTCATTCCATTTTGTAAATATTTTTCCAGTGTCTATTATGTTCCAGATATTATGCTAGGTACTGGGGTAACCAAGAGTAATATGATGTGATCCCTTTCCTCCAGGAGTTTACAGTCTGATAGAGAGATGGAACAGATACTTAACAAGTAACGCAGTGTTTATTGATAGAAGTCTGCGTAGGGTAAGGTGGAAGGAAAAAGGGAAAGTGTAACGTGAGTCTTGATAAAGATGAGTTGACATTCAAAAGGACAGGTAATTCAAAATGACAAATACTCCAAACATCATTCATATTTAACTTTGGACTTGGTTTTATGCCTTAATTTGAACATGGATATGTTTTATCAGCTAATACTTTTACAACAGAGCCTCATGATTGCATTTAAATACCTGACTAAAGTAATCGCTTGGAGGCTCTATACTCTTGTCCCATTCTGAGACTCTTTAAAAAAAAGACATCTCTTTTAAATTGATTTGAAACAGAATTGCCCTTCCTTAAGTCCTCCCTGAAGCAGTGACAATAATTAGGTGGGTATATTTCAAACCTTTTGAGGTACAAACTACAGGAATATTGTATAATTAGAAAGCCAGAAAGGATCAAAGTAGATAATTTAAAATGATTATTGTAGTTGTCATCGGATTTCTCATAAGCAGTATGTTGATAATATAATTTAAAAGTTCAAAAAGATTAAAGTGTTTTGGGGAAATGACCATAGATATTAATAAACCTTTGAAAATATTTGGTAGTATAAAAGACAGAGTACAAATTAAAATTTGCCTGGTGAATCCAAAAAAACAAACCAACTAAATCTTATTTTTGGAAATGTCTTGCTTAAAAGACTGTTAGATAAATTGATAAAGTATGTTATAGTAAAAATATACAAAGATACTTTTTTATTTCTCTCCAATTTGTATGTATTTCTTAAAGCAAGGAGTATGTTCATGAATATGTATGTACCTTTATGGGTTGGTTTGGTAGATTCATTTCACATTGACCAAAAGTGATTCTATCATAATTTTAAAAGTGATCTTTCCACAACGGTATGACATATCAAAACTAAACTAGGGCTGGGCACTGTGGCTCATGACTGTAATCCCTGTGCTTTGGGAAGCTGGGGCAGGAGGATTATTTGAGCCTAGGAGTTCGAGGTTACAATGAACTGTGATCGCACTGCCACTGCACTGCAGCCTAGGGCGACAGAGTGACATCCTATCTCAAAAAATAAATAAATGAAATAAAAAACTAAACTAAAACTATTGAGTCAATACTATTATGATAATGATATGGCAGTAAGTTTTGATTCACAGATTTATTATTCTCTATACAGGGATCATTATTCACCTCTGATGACTTATTAGCTAAAATGTTTTTATATGTTTTTTTCTGTGTTCTGTTTTTGTCAGAAAAATATTCCCCCATCAGGCATTTATTGAGCACATGTCAGACACTGTGCCAGCTGCTTTAGGAACATTGTATGAATCCTGACAATCCTAGGTTGCTTATTTTACAGATGAAGAAATCGCAACTAAGAAAGCTTAATAAACTTTTCAAAGGCAGTAAAAGTAGAGCTTTAGAGTTTGAATCTTGGTCTGCTTGACACTGAAGAATTGTTGTTTTCATGACATACTATGCCTGCCTAATGAATGAAACACAGCATCATTCCTCAAGGAGCTTTAAGTCTAGATGCACATGACAAGAAATTTACCTGATACAGTGTATTACTAATCTTATTTTTAGCATTACAATTTTAAATTGTCATATATGTAAATATATATATATATGAAACATAAAATTTACCATCTTAACCATTTTAAAGAAAACAGTTCAAAAGTGTTGAATACATTCACATTATTGTGCAGCCAATCTACAGTACTCTTTTTATCTTGCAAAACTGGAACTCTTTACATGTTACACAAAAGCTTTCCATTCTCCCCTTTCTGCCAGCCCTAGCAACCACCTTTCTACTTTCCATCTCTATGAATTTGACTATTCTAGATACCTTATATAAATGGAATCATATAGTATTTGTCATTTTATGACTGGCTTATTTCAATTCTTATAATATCATCATGGTTCATGTTGCAGTGTGCGTCAGAATTTCCTTTCTTTTTAAGGTCGAATGATATTCCATTGTATGTATATATCACATTTTGTTTAACTTGTCATCTGTCGATAAATACTTGGGTTGCTTTTACCTTTTGGCTATTTGTAAATAATGCTGCTATGAACATAGGTGTACAAATATCTTTTTGAGACCCTGCTTTTGATGTTTTGATTCTATACCCAGAAGTGGGATTACTAGGTCATATGGTAATTCTATTTTAAATTTTTAAGGAATTGCTATACTGGTTTTCATAGCAGCTATACCATTTTACGTTGTCACCAACAGTGCACAGAAGTTCCAATTTCTCCACATCCTTATGTATGGTGGAATTGTTTTGAAAAAGTAAATTCCAAGATATATTCTGCATTTAGTTTGCATTTCATCTTTCATGGCAACAAAGCCATGCTGTTGATAATTCATGTTGAGAGGGTTAGTTCTTAAGATATTAAGATATCCCTGATTGTTAAAGGAATATGAAGTTATGTTCTTGTGGTGATTCCTCAAGGATCTAGGACCAGAAATAGCATTTGACCTAGCAATCCCATTACTGGGTATATACCCAAAGGATTATAAATCATTCTATAAAGACACATGCACATGAATGTTTATTGCAGCACTATTTATTGCAGCATTATATGTAAACACTATATATAAATACACATGTTTGTTGCAGCACTATTTATTGCAGCAAACACTTGGAACTAACGCAAATGCCCATCAATGATAGACTGGATAAAGAAAATATGGCACATACATGCCATGAAATACTATGCAGACATAAAAAGAATGAGTTAATGTCCTTTGCAGGGACATGGATGAAGGTGGAAACCATCATCCTTAGCAAACTAACACAGGGACAGAAAACCAAACACCGCATGGTCTCACTCATAAGTGGGAGTTGAACAATGAGAACACGTGGACACAGGGAGGGGAACATCACGCACTGGGGTGTGTCAGGGGTTGGCGGGAAAAGGGCGGGGAGAACATTAGTACAAATACCTAATGCATGTGGGGCTTAAAACCTAGATGGTGAGTTAATAGGTGGAGCAAACTACCATGGCACATGTATACCTGTGTAACAAACCTGCATGTTCATCACATGTATCCCAGAACTTAAAAAAAAAAAAAAGAAATTATGTTCTCTATACTGTACTTAAGTTAGTGATTGATTTTTTTCAGAAAGCAGGATTAAAGGACAAAAATAGAACTGTTCAATTTTAAGTTTATTAAAACTAAAATTAAAAATTTGGCCCCACTTAAACATTTGTCCTAGGTCACTTACTGGTGTATAGTTTATAGTTTTATTTCTACCAGATGAGAACAAATATGTGAGTTTAATAAGAAAAGATCTGTTTTAAAACAATTAAACTGTAAAATATGTCTCTAGAAAGTCTGTTTCAGGGGAGAATTTTCTGTCATTGACACTTTTGATTGTATTAGCTAGTGCTGCAAAAAATTACCATAAATTTAGCAGCTTTACCAAGACACATTTATTATCTCACAGTTTCTATGGATCAGGAATCTGGGCATGGCTCAACTAGATCCTCTGCTTAGGGCCTCACAAAGCTGTGATCAACACATGGGTCAGCTTGGTCCTCTGCTTAGATTCCCACAAAAATGTAATCAAGGTTTGAGCTGTTCTGCATTGTTATATAGAGGCTTGACTGGGGGAAGAATCTACTTTTACACTCCCTCAGATTCTTGGTAGAGTTCCTTTCCTTGTGGTTGCAGGACTGAGGTCCCTGGCTTCCTGCTGAGTGTTGAGTGGAGGCTGCTTTCAACTCCTAGAGGCTGCCTGTAGTTCCTAGAGGATGGCCACAGTCCCTTGTTATGTGGACTGTCTCAACATGGTCACTTAATTACTTCAATCAAGCCAGCAAGGAGAGCCTCTAGAGTCTTATATGACATAGTGTAACCATATATGTAAAATCTTATCGCCTTTGCCATATTCTATTGGTTGGAATTCAGTGATAGGCCATGTTCACATTCAAGGGGATGGGGATTATAGAAGGGCGTAAACAGCAAGAGGTGAGGATCATGGGGACCCATCTTAGAGTGTCCAGCACATTGCTCAATTGGTAGGTTTCTTTCTGTGTTTTATTTTGTCCTGGGCTTAATATACAGGCATAGTTTTTTTTTTTTTTTTTTTTTTTTTTTTTTTTTTTTTTTTTTTTTTTTTTTTTAGCCTCTGAGCTGGAGTCTCACTCTGTTGCCCAGGTTGGAATGCAGTGGCGTGATCTTGGCTCACTGCAACCTCCACCTCCCAGGTTCAAGCAATTCTCCTATTCTCCTGCCTTAGCCTCCCCAGTAGCTGGGATTACAAGTGCACACTGCCACACCTGGCTAATTTTTGCATTTTTAGTAGAGATGGGGTTTCACTATGTTGGCCAGGTTGGTCTTGAACTCCTGACCTCAGGTGATCCACCTGCCTCGGCCCCCCAAAGTGTTGGGATTACAGACGTGAGCCACTATGCCCAGCCAGATCTTTATTTTAGGTAGATATCGACCCACCTTTATGTTTAGCTCTAATTTACTTATGTTATTTAAATAAAGTGAAAAAATTGAATAGAAGAACTCTTCTTTACAAAAGCTATCAGTGACTAATATGTAAATGTAAAGCTTATTTGAGAGATATTTTCTTTAGAATGTCACCTTCTTAAGTATATTTTTAACATTAGGTACTAAATAACTATAGTGGTGTTTTTTTTGTTGTTGTTGTTTTTGTTTTTTTTTTTTAGAAGGATTCTCACTGTGCCATCCAAGCTGGAGTGTTGTGGCACGATCTCGGCTCACTGAAACCTCCACCTCCTGGGTTCAAGCAGTTGTGCCTCAGTCTCCCATGTAGCTGGGATTACAGGCGTGTGCCATTGCGTACAGCTAAATTTTTATATTTTTAGTAGAGATGGGTTTCACCATGTTGGCTGGGCTGATCTCGAACTCCTCATTTCAGGTGATCCACCTGCCTTAGTCTCCCAAAGTGCTGGGATTACAGGCATGAGCCACTGTGCCTGGCCAATATTTTTTTTTAATAGGTTGATTTTGGAGATCCTGGAGAATACCTGAAAATATATAATCCGGTCAAATGTATTGTGGAAACTGCTGTCCTGTGTATGTTTTGTTAATCATTTACATCACCTATATTTATTCTCGCTTTCTGTCTAGTTCTTATTTGTGTATCTCTCTACTATCTTCTTCAGAAAGGTGTACCTCTCTACTTTATTCTTCAGAGGTGCACACAAATAAGGAAAAAGTAGATTTTATTCTTGTTAGATGTGGACCTACTTCTAAGTTTCAATATATCTTCCAGCACCAAGCTATTAGCTCTGTTAAATTCCTCCTTTTGTGTAACACTAAGGAACAGGTTTATGTATCATAGATAACAGTAAACTCTTTTACTAAACTATATGTATTCATATGTTCACTATCCCATACCACCTCCAATTCCAAGGATCTGAAAGGGATTTTTTTTTTTTTAATTTCTCAGTTCAGTTTTCCTTGATGAGTTGCTTTGATCAATAGTAGTAAGAAAGCAATAGATTCGAACTGCTATGCGATTTTCTGAGATCAGATGAGTACAGCAACTCAGTTTAGTATTTCTGTTTGTCCAGCATACTTGGAAGTGATTTAAGTCTTTTCTGATAAAATGTGAAAATAATATTTAAAGTATTATTCTCTAAGCCCTGGTATGAGAGTCTGTTCACTCGGATTTTGAAATATGTGAGTAAACTATTACTACCTTTATTATTGCTGGTAAACATTCCAGAATCATATGTAGATTTTTTTTTCTTACCATTTGGCACTAAAGGGGAAAGCAGCATGTCTGCTTATCTTTTTAAATTACAAATTTTATTTTTGAAATAAAGATTTATTGTCCCAGAGAATTCAGAAATTATTTTTGTTTTTATGTGGATGAAAATGATTTAAATTTTAGTAAATATCAATGAATATCCAGTGTGGTTCTCCGTAGGATGAATGTTCTTATACTGAAAACCTGGTACCTTGAGGGTAGATGAGATGGGAGTAATGGAGTGTTCTGTTTCTAAAGGCCATTTCTGACTGAAATAATTTCCAGGATAGAGTGATCTTCTTGACTCATTCACATTCATTTTATTTCTAGTTCCTTCAGACCCACAGCTTCATGATAAATTAGTCATAAGATGGTATGAATAGGAAGTAACCAGTAACTAAGGTAACAGAGGAAAGCAATATTTTTCTTTTTTTATGGATAATCCTCTTTCTATGCATAATCCTTTTTTCTATGGATAATTCTGAAAGTCATTTTATGGCAAAAATTTAATTATCACAATTCTGTCTTAATATTGATTTCTGCACTGTTTTTCTGAATGCTCTTCTTTCTATATGCTTACGATGAATCTGTCACAGTTTTTTTTTTTTTTTTTTTTAATCTCACATAATCTGTTTTGTTGAGCTAAGGTGGTAGATGATGTTATCATTTAATGAAATGGGAAACCCTGAAGAAAGAGCAGATATGAAGCAGGGGTCAAGAATTCCTTTTTGTATTGGTTATTTTTGAGAGACATCTGAGATAAACATGTGGAAATGTCAAATATGCAGTTGGATATATGGATCAGGAACTGAGAGTTAGTCACTGAGTAAACGTGAATCATGTTAGTAAATTAGCTGCCTGGGCAAAGAATGTGGAGTGGGATGCGAAGGTGATCCTAGTCCATTTCCTGAGGAATTACAGTGTTTCCAGGGTATTGAAAAAAAGCAGCAAAGGAAATTGGAGTAAAATAAAATGAGTGTATGGTGTTACAGAAGCTAAAGACTCAAATAGGAGAGTGGTCACCTGTGACATGCTGCAGAGAGATCAAATAAGATAATGACTGATGGATCTGTTAGCAAAGTAGACACCATTACTGACTTTATTGACCATTGCTGGTTTTCAATGAGATTTTTTTAGAATAAAGATGCTAGTTGAGTAAATAATGCTAATTTACTTTTTAATAAATTAGTTTCTAATTTTTCATATAGTAAAATTCGCTCTTTTTCATGTAGAGTTCTGAGATTAAAAAATGTATAGAGTTGTGTAACCATCACCACAATCCAGATAAAGAGTAGTTCGATAACCCACCCTCCCCAGCACACACACACACATACACACACTCTTCCCATGTGATGCCTCTTTGTAGTCAGCCTCTCCCCTATCCCTAACTCCTTGCACCCACTAATTTCTTCTCCTTTCCTTTTAGTTTTACCTTTTCCAGAATAACATATAAATGGAATCCTACAGAATGTAGCCTTTTGAATCTTGCTCCTTTTCTTTACAATGTGTTTGGGATTCATCCATGTTGTTGAATGTATCAATATATTATTCTTTTTAATTGCTGAGTGATATCTTCCTTTACCCCCAACCAGTTGAACCAATTATCTTAATTCTTTCCCTACAGTTTTGCTTTATTCAAAGTATCTTATACATGAAGTCATATAATATTTAGCCTTTTGGATTTGTCTTCTTTCAGTTAGCAGAAATGCTTTTAAGATTCATCGATGTTGTTACAAGTATCAACAGTTCTCTTCTTTTTATTGATGAGTAAAAAGTAGTATTCTATTTATCCACTCATCAGTTGAAGACCATCTTGATTGTTTCTGATTTATGACAATGATAAAGCTGCTGTAAAAATGTATGTACAGATTTGTGTCTTAATATGTTTCCAATGATTTCAGGTTAATGTTCTCTGTTTTCTGGTCTCCATGATTTCTTATGAGAAATCTGCAGTCTTTCAGTTTGGTGTTCCCCTTTGTGTAATGTGTGGTTTTTCTCTCACTCCTTTCAATATTTTTTACCAATTTTTCCTTTGGTTTAAAGTAGTTTACTTAAGACGTGTCTTGGGGTGGATTTCTTTAATTTTATTCTGTTTGGGGTTTACTGACCTTCTTGAAACTGTATTTTTTTTTTCCAAATTTGGAAAATGTTCAGCCATTATTTTTCTTGAAAATACAGCTTTAGTGAGATAAAATTCACATAGCATATAATTCACTCATTTAAAATATACAGTCCAATACTTTTTATTATATTCACAAATATATACAACTATCACAACAGTGAATTTTAAAAGTTCATCACATCAAAAAGGAACATTGTACCCTTTAGCTATGACCTGTGTCTCAACATACCTCACCCCTAACCAAACATTAGTCTGCGTTCTGTCTCTATACATTTCCCTGTTTTCATTATTTCATATGAATGGGATTGGCTTTATTTTGTTAAGTGATTTTTTCAGTATTACTCTGTTATTTTATGGGATGTTAATGACATGGATTTTAGAATGTCTGATAGTGTTTCATATGTCTCTGAGGCTCTGTTTATTTTTCATCATTTTCACTGTCTTCATATTGGATGACATCTGTTAATCTGTCTTAAACTTTATTTCCTCAGCCACCTCCATTCTTTTATTGAGCCTATCCATTATTTTTAAAATTTTTCATATATTATGATTTTTAGTTCTAGAATTACTTTTTTTTATAGTTTTTATTTCTCTGCTGAGAACCTTTTATCATTTCATTCAGGTGTGTTTATTTTTATCCAGAAAAGCATAGTTATAATACCTGCTTTAAGATTCTTGTCAGATAGTTCAACTTTGGAGCCATCTTGGAGTTGATACTTGTTGATGATTTGTTTGTTTGTTTCAGCAGGCAGTCTACCTAGTTAGGTTAACTCCAAAGTTATGTCTTGTCCTCTCTGGATAATGGTTCCAATGTTAATTCAGTTTTCGGAGAGTTTGGGTCAGCACTCTGCATGTGCCACTCATTGGATGTGCTAATTCAGTGGTTAGTCTGAGACGAGCAATTATAGGTATTGTAGTTCAGTACTCAAAGACTTTGTTATGTTTCTTTAGGCTTTTCTGCACACATACAGTTTGTTGTTGTGACCAGGACTTGTGTTGGTTCATATACAGAATTAGGGATCTGCTGTCTTCATTCTGTCGTCTCTGATTTCTTTCAGATTCTTCAATTCCCATGGGCCCTTTATTCTGTTCTGCTGGCCAGAAATATGAGTTTCTCTCAGAGTCTTAGCCTTTTATGCTGTAATATAACTTTACACTATTGGAGCTGCCTTTTGGATGAAGTAAAGAAGAGAGTGAAAAAAAAAATAACAGGGATTACCCTCACATTTTTCTTATAATAGGGACCTCTTTTCCTGCTTCCTCTGGCCAAAAAGATGGATTTTCTGTTGATCAGGGCTTGCCTTGGAGTTGGGCTCAGCATCAAAAAAGAGAAAGTGTGTACATGGAGAATCCTGGATTCTCCTTATGTTTACAGGCTCAAAAGTACGTCTTTTCCTGGTCCTTTGTATAGAAAATGGGATTTTCCTTGGAATTTTTGTTGATGTCTACTGTGTAATCTTGTGACTTATTCTCTCCTCGGGTCAAATTCAGGAGATAAAGGTGGAAAATAAACCTAGGGAATTCATCAGAGTTAGTTTTCAAATTTTGATTTTCCCTAATTAATTTGTTATTGTTTCATTTTAGGAATTCTTAGGTAGTTTCTTTTTGTATTCTATATAAGGATTTTAGTTTATAATCAGGGGAGAGATAGGCTTATGAGCTTATTTCATTTTGACTGTCACAAGAAACTCTAATTTACTTTTTAATTTTTTTTTCTGTTGACTTACAAATAGGCAGTGGTAAAAATCCTTTTTATCTAGGTCGTCTTCCTGTTACCTAATTTTCAAACATCTCAGGTCAGTGTTTGGCAGATTGTAAGGGTGCAGATAGGAAATATTTTAAGCTTTGCAGGCATAGGGTCTCTGTCACAACTTGTCAACTCTGCTGTTGTAGTGCAAAAGCAGCCATAGATAAGATGGAAAAAATGGGTCTGGCTGTGTTCTAGTAAAAGTTTTACAGAAACGGACAGGAGGTCAGATTTAGCTCGTGGGTTATAGTTTGTAGAACCTTGATCTAAGTCCTCTACTGTTTCTTGAATTAGTGGTTAAAAAGTGAGTAGTATTACCTACTGAGCTCTGCATGTTGAATTATTTTGTTTCCATGATTACTTATATCTTTCTCCTATAGTTTATTCTTTCTTCTTTATAGTATCTTATGATGTTTAATTAACTGAATGAAAGAGGAATTCACAACAGTGCAATTATATATAACTCTTCTTCTTATAATTTGCTTTGAATATACCCCCATGGTAGGTAGATTTCTGTGGCTTTTTTTTCCTTTCATAAATACTTGGTTGGGGACAATTTAATGAAAGTACATAGGTTATATACTTAGTGTATAGTTATCTGTTATTGCAGATCTGTAAACAATATGAAATTAAGCATAAAGCTCTGAAAATCAAAGTTTCTCAAGGAGAATCTGGGAACCATGTTAATAGTGTTCCTTTTCTAAGTACTTCTATGTGTCCTTTGTCCTTTTGTTTTTCAGTAAGTGTGGATCTTGTTAGATTGTGGAAGGAAATGCCTAGGGTTATATTTTTCTTAGTTATCACTCTTGTTTTAATACTCTTGAACCTCAATTTTTGAACAATGTTTTTCAGGTAAATGGTCTTAAAATGGTTGATGAGCCAATGGAAGAGGGAGAAGCAGATTCTTGTCATGTAAGTATTTATGTTAATTTATTAAGCCTCATTTTTAGCATATAAGGAAAAAGAATAAAGGGAAAGGAGAAAAGCTCCTATCAAGCAAACATATTCAGGTAAGTTGGTAATAGGCAAATGGAATTATTAATAACTCAACTGCAGTTTAAAATATAGGACAGGTTTTCCTGACAGAAATACTTATGCATGCATTTTTTAAAATAAACAGCTTTATTGAGACATAATTTACATGCTATTGAATTTTTAAGTGTAATGGATAAAATTTTCACTTGCCAGTGTATGAGTAACTGAATTATTATACTTAAATATAGAATCCTTTGAGAAGATTATCTTCAACCTCAGGGTAGAAAGGATATCTGACTTGGAAATACTGAACTATATAAGCATAACTTGAAATCATTTAAAATCCATTTCCTGGCTTTTAGAAAGGATTACATGTAAATTATTTCAGAAGTTTCTAACTAGTTTTAAAGACTGCTTAGCCATTGGACCATTCTATGTAATGCCTATATACTAGAGTCTTATTTTACAAGATCTAGTTTTACAGAGAGTATTCTTAAGACTTTTAGGGAGAGTCTGACTAAATCAGCATCTCCATTTGTGTTGTTATTTCATGGTTGTTATTTCTATAGATAGTTTCATAGAGTTACAGATTTTTTAAGCTGGGAAGAACCTCAGAGATATTATGTAATACTTCATTGTATGAAACCTGGAGAGTCTGTGATTTATACTAGGTGATAAAACTAGCTAGTAGCGGAATCAAGACTTAGGGCAGTGTGCTTCCTTTTCGGTCAGATATGTTGTGTAGACCCGAAGAAGTAGAAGATAAGGAAAACATTATCCTTTTTTTGTTTGGTTGTGGATGAAATCAACTTTGATGACCCCTCCACCAAAACTTGTTCATAATTGGAATTAGCTCAGTAGAAACCAGCAGAAGGATTTAAATTGGGTTTGTCTAAAACTATCCTTTGAAATGTTCTATGTAACTATTTCTGCAGATAGTAACCATGTAACAACACTTTTAATTTTGATTGACAAGATGAGAGATGCAATGTTGTCTTTGTAGCTTTTGCATTTTACTTAATATTAATAATATATTGTAATTTTGAGTATAATTAAATGTAAACTATCAAAACCATTATCTAGAGATTTGTCTACAGATCATACGGACTAATAGGCATAGTAATATTAATGTTGCCAGTTTATAAAAGATAAAGGAGTATAAGGAACTATTAAAGACAGTGGAGAAGGCTGCTTATTATATTTTAGCATTAATAAATTCACAAGGACATCATGCCTCACACCACAGGGGAACAGTGTGTGTGGTGCATAAACTCAAGGACACATACACAGGATGATTGGCAAATATTTACCTTTATAATTTTAACAGAAGATAAGTCAGGAAATTCAGTTTTCAGTGGAAAGGCAGTAAAAGTATACAGTGCTAGTTACTTATATGATCTACCTTATGCAATCAACTTCAGTGGCTAAAAGGTAGAGTGTGAAATTTTGGAGAGTAAAGGACCTAGAATCACTTCCAAGGATTTGATTTAGTTTGTGGCCTGAGTTATCTGGACTTGAAACCATGTACTTTGGGTGTGTGATGGTTAAAGTACTCAATTTGTGTTGATAAAACTATATGAGTGATTAAAAACACTATATATATTTATCCCTTAAAATTTTTAAATATATAGCTAGGATTTTTTTTTTCTTCGTGATTGCCGTGTTTTTTTTTTTTTTTGTGGTTGGCCTTTTTTTTTTTTTTTTTTAACCATTTTAAAATAGTGTAGGATTGTAGAGACTGCTCTGTGATGGTAAGTATTTGGTAACAGGCCGCTGGTAAACTATATCTAATACCACATTTCACCACCTAGTCTCCTGCTTCTTTCAATGTCAAGGTTAGAAAAAGTATGTTATGATTTGTGTCCTTTAGTAGTTGGCTGACATGAGTTAATTTTTTATTTGTTGTCAAAATAAGCATAGCTGTCTTATATTATATTTGGTAGTTTATGATCCATTTGTATTTTTTTTTAAACTCTACCCAGTATCTGTTTTTCCTGAAATAAAATACATATTTTTAATGCTATCAATATCTTTAAAATTTCAAAGAAGATTCAGTTAGCAATTAGATTCTTTGTTGATTACATTAGTGCAAGGTCAGCAACATGTTTAGTCTCTAAAGTGATTTATATTTTTATTATGCATAGATATAAGTGTCATAGTTATCTGAAAATGTATATTTTGAAAAACAAATCTGATATCCTGATAGTTTTAAGCCGTGAATTTCTTATTTTAAAAACTATTCTTGACATATATCTCTTAAGAATTATTTCAAAAATACTTTTTTACATGTGTGTTTTACTTAGACTCAGTGGAACCACGGGTAGGAACTATTTCAAGCTGAGAATGCCTGCTTCCTGTATGGTGTATATTTTTTTCCTCTATTTGTCTTTCTATTCTGATGCACATTTAGCCTTACTATGCTTCAGTATTTTTTCTCTTGCAATGCTGGTGTTTACTTCTAATTTCTATTCAGTTACTTAAAAAAGTGGAACCTTTGTCCTATAGGTATGCAAAACTCTCAGATGAATAATTATTGTTCAACTAAAAAATGTTGGTTAGCCACTATAAAGTGGAGTTATGCTGCACCATCAGGTATGCAAAGATAAGTGGTACAGAGGGTCTCTGACTCAGGATGGTTCAACTTATGAGTTTCAACTTTATAGTGATACAAAAGTGATATTCATTATGTTCCTCAACTTAAAATAGGATTATGTTTGGATAAACTCACTGTAAGCTGAAAGTGCATTTTCAACTTACAATAGGTTTATTGGGACAACACTGTCATAAGTCCAGGAACATCTGTACAAATAAGTTCAGTAACTTCAATTTTTATGGATGTTTTGTGGGTTTCAGAGTTCTCAGTTGATCCGTATGACTGAGATCTGAAGTAGAGTAGGTATTATTGCCAATTTGTAGATGAGGGAACTAAGGAGCTGACCCTCGTAAGTAGAATAAACCAAACCAAGTGGGAACTAGTTTGCCAGCATTCTTTGGTTTTCAGTCATCAATGCAAACTTTTACAAACCTAAGTCTTCTGCAGATACCTTCCATTGTGTACATAATTTTGATGTGCTTAGTTCACCCTCGTGGCATTTTGGCATTTATATTGATATTACCCTTAGCTTTCTTTCAAAGTTTGCTAATATTTGACATGGTTTTCACTGACCCGATATTATTCAGTGAATGAGAAGGGTATATCAAGCTGCTCTTCTGGGTCTTTGCATATATGTTTCAACAAATCCACAACTAAATGATTCTTGGATTTTTAGGGTGATCTTTTCAGCAAACTGGCCTGTGTACCTACAAATAAAGCAGATGTTTGAATAGATGAATGTTTTATTATTAAATAAGAATGAACAAGTTCAGGCTTTAAAAATACTTCTTTTGTTTTGATTTGTTTTCTGGAGGTTAGTTCCACAGTCATATGAAAACTGTTGTAATTGAGCTATAGTGTATTGCTATTAGGTTGTCATCAGCTTTTTCTCTTTTCAATTAACAGGTGATTTCATCTTCCTAAACAAATCAGTTATCAAATGAATGGAGCAATAGTAGATTTGACAGTTCATTTTGTACTTTAACAGTGTGTTTTCCCAGTGTTACAGCACTGTTGGCCCTCTGGATTAAAAAGATGATCACAGATTATAGAGGTCAGAGCATACTATTTTGGTTGTGGTTGAGCCTTCATACTTCTTCTATATATCACTGATTACTTTATGGTTGCGAAAAAATAATAAAACCTAATTCATAGTCTTCCTGGCCTCAGATTCAGATTTGTTATTTGATATAGAAAGACTAGGGGTCCTTATTTGGAGATTATTAAATCTTCATTTCACAGTAGCAACATTGTTTTCAAAGATCAACTAAGATTATGTACCGTGTGTAGGTTTGCTAGGGCTACCCTAACCAAATAACCACAGATGGGTGGCTTTAACAGCAGAAATTTATTTTCCCAAGATGCTGCATTCTGTAAGATTGAGATCAAGGTGTTGGCGGGGTTGGTTTTTCTGAATCGTCTCTCCTTAGCTTATAGATGAGTCTTCTCCCTGTGCCTTTACGTGGTCATTCCTCTGTGGGTGTAGGTATTCTGAATTCCTCCTCTTATAAGGATGTCAGTCATATTGGATTAGAACCCACCCATATGGCCTCATTTTACCTTCATTACTTCCTTAAGGGTCCTATCCCTAAATACAGTCATGTTCTGAGGTATTGGGAGTTAGGACTTTAATATATTAACTTTTAGGGGACATAATTTAGCCCATAGCATACTTGTAGCTTTTTGTTTCTTTGATGGATGTGATGTTTCTGACAAAGTTGTCTATCCTCAAATTCACAGTTTATTTCTGTATCCCCAGTGTGCAGCACAGTGTCTGATAATAGGATATGTGCTTAACGAATGTTGATTTGCTGGGTGAATAATAAGAGTGTATATATGGGAAGATAAGGTGATATAGCACAACTTTATCATATCAGGATAGGGAGATTTTTCAAGGATGATTTATTCTTAGGAAAAAAGAAATAAATAACTTGTAAGTACATTACCACCTATTTCAGGCTAGATTGTTGTTACTGTCAAGCTTTTGGAATGGTGCAGAACCTGAAGAAAGGGAGGTGGAGGGAAGAAAGAGAGTTTCAGTTGACAAAAAAGGACATTATAATAGTAAAAAATCAATAAACATAGCCTCGGGATGGCTGAGAAATTTTAGGCAATAGACAAGAATGGGGCAGGGAGCAGATGGAGTAAGACAGAATAAGTATTGGAAATGGCGACACAGGAGGGTATCACATACTTTGAGAGTAAAAAAGAGCTATTGGCATAGAAATGATAAAAGTAATAAGTCACTATATATAAACACATACACATATGTGTATATGTGTGTGTGCACACATGTATGCACATATGTGTATGTATTTGTGTGTATATCTATTATATATCTATATAACTATGAATCTTAGAAGCACCCAAATATTGTTTTTCAATCCTGGCCATGTGTCTGAATCAACTTGGGAGGCTTAAAAAATACACATGCTTACGTCCTCCTATAGTTCTACTGAACCACAATCTCTGAGGGTGGGACCCAAACAAGTGTAGTAAATAAATATTTCTGCTACAGGTGATTCTTATGGGCAACCAGGGCATTACAAATTGTCTGTGTGAAGGCACAGTAGTCATAATTCAGGGATATAATATGTAGTAGTTGTTGTCCTAGGAACATATGTCTTTATTTAAAAAGGCAAATGGCCAAGCATTAAGTTAATATTCAGGGGTTATTGTATCCTTTATTTGTGTTGAGTACAACACATACTCAGCACAGTGTAATAAAAATACTGACAGTGGATAATATGGAAAAAGTTTATATTCTTCACAGTGTATGGGAAGATTTGCTTATTTTATTTAGAAATATCGTTATCACAAAGTTAGTTATATTCAAAGCTGACACAATTTCATTAGCCAGAATCTCCTGTTTCCTTGTTTCCTTTATATATTTAAAAAAAGAAATTGTGGGGATATATATATTTTGTTTTGTAGACTGTATTTAAGAATAATTTTGAGATTTCTTATTAATTTTAACTTTAAAATCTTTCTTTTCTATTGTATATATTTAAGGTGTACAATGGGGTGTTTTCACATACATTGTAAAATTATTATTATTGTTAAGCAAATTAACATCCATCATCTCACAGTTGCCCTATTTGTTGGTGGTAAACACTATCTTCCTTTTAAAAAGTATGTATTTTTTCCTGTTTCTTTTATAACATTGAGCAGATTTCTTTGTCTTTCTCTGCTCTCATGAGATCAAAAAAGTATTGTGCTAAGCATTAGGAATAAAGAGATCAATGTGGTATAATACCTGAATTTAAGAAGCCCACAGTCCAGTGGGAAAGAAAGACACAGTAATTAGTTGTTAGGATACAGTGTAACATTTTATGTTGGCTGTCTCCTGGGAAAAGTGATTTTTCTCATCTAGTTGCATTTTCATATTGGGAACTTTTTAGGGTACTGCTGCTGAAAATTGAAAGATGTTGCATTTTAGAGAATGGGCATGTGTGGATTATTAATAAAAGGTAAAAGGGCATTGGACAAACATTTTCATTTGGAAAACCTGCTTAGGTTTGGTGAAACTAACTAGAGTACAATTCGTTTCCTAACTCTGAACACTTATAAAAAAACTGATGCCATTATGATCCATGCTTATAGTGATGATCTAAACATAAGCAGGGACCTGAAGTACCTTCTTGAACATAAAAAATACTATATTGTGTTCAATATAGAGTCACAGACATTGAGGGGACCTTAGAGACCCATGTAACAAAACCCCTTTGTCATGTGAGAAAACTGAAGGAGAGAGTGGTTTGTGATTTAGCTAAGGTTTCTTAGCTTATAGGCACATACAGGTATATTATACTTTAATATAGTCCGCAGATGTCAGCTAGAAAGCATATATATTTGCATTAAAAAAAGTTGTTGACTTTTTAAAACAGGGACCCTTTCAAACAGGGAAATTCACTTCCATAGCAGATTGATTTTAATTTAATTTTTGTTTTCAGAAAACATTTATAAATTGCCATCACTATTTAAAAGGGTCTGGTGGAATACTATTTTGATGTGTCAGAAACACATGATAAACTCTCAGAATCAGTTATTCGTCATTTCTTGTTGATTTGCTAGTGGTTCCTGACACCTACAATTAAAATTTCTTTGCCTAGGTAGCCCTCTTGAGATAGTGAATGTCTGACTACCTATATTCCATGGACCTTATTTTAGCTGCCATGAAGTCTCGCTCATTTGGGACCATGCTCTTGTTCACTTTGGCTACAATCACCATTGACTAATCAGTTAATTGAAGAGTGAATAGATTGAGAACATTGTTGGCATCCAGGCTAAAATTAGTATGCTCTAATGGAATGCTACCAAGATTTATAGACATTGTGATTAAGTAGTCATGTAAACTTAAATTCTGTGAGTCTTAGTTTTCTTCTTTATACAGTCAGAGAGTTGGATAAGATATCCCTTCCAACTCTGTTATTTTGTGATATACATCTGTCATCTTAGCTATTGTGCTTCTCTAGGGACTGGAATTAATTACAGCTTACTTGAATGTAGTCATCACAGCTGAGTGGAGTCCTGCATCAAGGGGAAGAACCACTCACTGGGTGGCATCCTTTCTGCTTCACCCAGGTGGTACGAAATCTGGCATATAATTTATATATAAAATTTCAGTAAACGGGACATAGCCTGGAAACATTTGTTTGGGCTGTGCAGATTTTGTTGGTCTATGCCAGGTTCTTTTTCATTGATGTGGTTAGTTGACCATTTAAACATTTAAAATAGTATAGTGAAATACTATTTAAAAGAGCTCTTGAGGTCACGTTTTTTGGTCATGCCCCACAATTTACAAGGTTTTTTCTTGACTTTTCCTGCCTCTACCTCATTAGTCACAGTCCAGTGAAGGGTCTTGAGACTGTTGTTAATAATTTTATTTTATTGCTTCCAAGCTGGAAGGGAAAGCTGAAGCATAGATTTCTTTTTACATTTTATTTACATGAAATTATGTAGTAGGGAAGGTGGTGGTAGTGCATCTGTATGTGCTGTATGTGTTAGAAAACAAGGAAATAAGGATACTGGTAGCCCATAAAACTCTCTGCTACACTGAGGAAGTTGGGTATATTATTCCTATTATGACTTCTGATTTTAAATGGAACTAATCAGAAGATGTTGAAAATGGATTCAAATATTGTTTGGATTTCTTTTTACAGGATGAAGGAGTTGTTAAAGAAATCCCTATTACTCATCATGTTAAAGAAGGCTATGAGAAAGCAGATCCTGCACAGTTTGAGTTGCTCAAGGTTCTTGGTCAGGGGTCATTTGGAAAGGTAATGAATACTTTTTTTTCCCCATTTGTTTCTCTTCTAAACATTTAGCGAAAAAAAAGTGAACACACACGTAGAAATCTGATTAATGATTTGTTTCTAAACTTCTGAAAGGATGCACACAAAGGTAATTCTTTAATTTTATTCCTTTCATTTCTGTTGTACTTTTATTACCATTTCTTTGTACTTCTCTATAACAATCAAGGTTTTCCAATTCCCTAGGCTTACTGATTTTTCTAGGGAAAAATATAGCATACTCTATTAGCTGCCTAAATCAAAGTAGCTTGATTTTTGTAAAAAATGGTATTCCTTTCTCCTTGCTCACATGCTGGCATGAATACAGCTTGTTCTCTCCTGGTAATTTAATCTACATTTCTTAGCTGTGTCACAGAAATCAGAATTTATATCTTAATTCATGTATGAATTTGTCTGTCATCTGTTAAAATAAAGTAGAACAAGGCTGTGTAAAGTAGAACGAGGGTAGTTACTGGGTGATATGTGGTTTGTGTCAAATTTAAGTCTTCAGAGAGCTTACATTTCAAGGCAGAAAGCAAAATTGGGTAAGATTAACTATTATAGTCATTACTAAAGTTGTTTATTAATCACTTAATAACATGGTTTTAGAAAAGAAGTGTATAGGTCTGGTTCCTAACCTTTATATACCTAACATCTAATACATGAAAAATATTACATACACATAGTAACAGCCTTGAGAAAAACAGCACCAACCACAATTTAAGGGGAGAAAGATGAAGAGAAACTACTAATTTCAAGTGGCTGAGATTTAGTTTTAAAGGGGGAAAATAAGGCAGTTGAACATAGATTATTTATAGTGCTCTGGAACATTTTAAAATAAATACATTTTAATTTTATTATTTTATTGGGTTTTAGAGATGGGGTCTTGCTCTGTCAGCCAGGCTGTAGTGCAGTGGCATGATTGTAGTTCACGATAGCCTTGAACTCCTGGGCTCAAGTGATCCTCCATCCCCAGCTTCCCAAGGAGCTGTTCCTACAGGCATGCACCACCACACCCAGCTAATTAAAAAAAAAATCTGGACACAAGGTTTTGCTGTGTTGCTCAGGCTGGTCTTGAACTCCTAGCCTTAAGTGATCTTACCACTTTAGCCTCCCAAGGAAAGACATTTATTGAATGCTCGGTGTGTTCACCAACAGTTGTATAAGCAGTATTAGTGACTATAAAATAGATGTCGTCTTAAAGAAACCTAATATTTATGCATTATAGAATATAAAGTGAAATATAAAGAAACATTTTTAGGGCACAAAAAGGACAAACTGAGATGAATTATGGCTTGGCAGTGAATTGGTACAGGAGATATATAAGACAAGGAGATGGGACTTGAACAGTGTTCTGAGGAGAGAAAAACTAGAAGGAACTGTTAATAGATTGGTGGTGGTGGTGGTGGTGGTGATCATGATGTCGGTGGGGAGTGTTTGTAGAACTGATCTCTAGAGTAGGCATGTATATTATATACAATTTTATTTTAGAGTTTCTAAAAGTGCAATATTCTTTTAACTATTTTGCACTTTATAGCTATTTTTATGGTGTTAATTTTAGAAGAACAGAGATGAAGTTGTTTTATATTCCAGATGCATAAATGCTTAAATATTTCACTTAAATAAAATATCACCAGGCAAACATTTCAAGCTATTAAAATTACCTACTTTGTCTTTTGGTGTATGTATTTACTCATACATGCTTTTGTTTATCTCCAGCTTTGTTCCAGAAAGGATTTAAGGCTTTCATAGATGAATACTAAATAAAATTAAAAATAAGTAGTGAAGATGATGGAAACAGAAAACGCAGAGCAGGAAAGATTAGATGAAGCCAGGAGTACACTCTGTTCACAAAAGCATGACATAAGGGTCTGTAAGTCTTTTTCTAGTAGGTCAAAAATTAAGACTTAAGTTTTCCAGCAGCCATTATAAAGAAGCTAATATATTTGAGTGTATTATAATTGACAGTATTTTAAAGGTGGAAACAGATTAAACAGACCAGAGAAATTTCTCTCATGGGTTTTCGTAAAGAAAATACTGTATAACATAATGAAATATATTCAGTAACATCTTCATGTTAAATATAGCAACATGCTGAAAAGTTGTCAATGTAGTCCTTAAATTCAGGGAAATCTCAGCTGTGTCTGTGCTGGGATTTAGTTTTAAGAAGAGTATCATTGAAACCTTTTAATTCCTAATATTAAAATACAAAATAGTGATCTTTATGTAGTTAATCAACCAAAGAAATATTAAGGAGGTGGCTTTTTTTCTCCCTAGGATGTGAACATACTTGCTTGTCAGTGTTACATCATTTGCGTAGGCATTGTGTAGGTGTGACTTGTTATATGCTGAACCTATTCAGGAATTTGGCCAAGACCGTGAATCAGATAAGTGTAGGAGCAATTCCAAGAGACTCTGAGCTGCAGAGTCTTAAGTTTTTCTTCAAAAGTTCTGTTGTTAAAATGCAGTAAATGGGATTTTAGCCCATATAAAGCCTTAAAACATTAAATGCTTTTATTGTCTATTTAACAGTGGGGGAACCCTGCTAAAGTCAACTTAAAATTGTAATTTAAGGAAGCATGCATTATTACCATGAAAGGTGCATGTAATATTCCGTCCTAAGCACACCAAGTATAATGCTATTAATGATCATTAATGTATGGGTTGAAAGGTATACTAAACAACTTACATTAATTATTTTAAAACACAAACACATGAAAATACCTTTGAAATTGTCTGATTAGTCATCGTTATATATCATGTGCCAAATAATATTTATACAAAACATACATTTTAACATTTGTGGATTATTAAAAAAAATTTGCTTTTGTGATAGTAAAGACTTTAACTACACTTAAAAATGAATTTTTGAAAATATTGAATACTTGTACTCTTAAATAAGTGATCGACTTTCAAGTGATAGTTTTTAAAAACATTTGCTTACATCTTAAAATTTCCTGAAGTTGGTTCTTTCTCTTCAATCAGCATTTAAATATGTGTGATCTTCTAGTTTACTACAATTACTGAATATTCTTATAGGAAAATATAAACGTCCGTGTGATTGAGAGAAAAGTACATTGGAGTAACTCACCCATTCTTCTGGACAATATCCCATGATTGGATTAGGGTGACTGAAAAGAAGCCTCTTTTATCAATATAGATACGGTTTTAGGTACAGTAGTTTGAAGCCATGCAACAACTTTTTTACTTTAATTATTTCTTTAAGCACCGTATCCCCAAATACAGTCATGTTCTGAGGTACTGGGAGTTAGGACTTTAACATATCAACTTTGAGGGGACATAATTTAGCCTGTAGCATACTTGTATTTGTTTCTTTAAAGGACATGATGTTTCTGACAAATTTCTCTGTCCCCAAGTTCACAGTTTATTTCTGTATTCCCCAGTGTGCAGCACAGTGTCTGATACAGAATATGTGCTTAATGAGTGTTAATTTGTTGATTGAATAACTGATGAGTACATATATGGGAAGATAAGGTGATATAGCACAACTTTATTATACCAGGTTAAGGAAATTTTTCAAGGATGATTTATCTTAGGAAAAAAGAAATAGATCACTGATAAGTATAATATCACCTTATTTCAAATTAGATTGTTACTACTGTTAAGCTTTTGGAATGGTGCAGAACCTGAAGAAAGTGAGGTGGAAGGAGGAGGGAGAATTTCAGATGACAAAAAAGACATTATAATAGTAAAGATCAATAAACATAGCCTTGGGAAGGTTGAGAAATGTTAGGCAATAGATAAGAATGGGGTGGAAAAAGAACTACTTTTGTAGTTGATTTTGGGAAGGGGGCAGTGAGATATGATATTTTCTCACGCTAGGAAAGTCACTCATAAGACCTGAAAAAAAAAAAAAAAACCAGATCAGATGATAAACAGGTTACTTCTCTAGACTGTGAATGATGCATCCTGTTAAATGCCATATTGGGATACTAGTGAATGTTAGAAGAAGTAGGGGGAAAAAGTGGCTCCTTAATGCAGCAATGTCTTCAGAAAAACTAGACTATCTCTTTCTTTCTTCCTTACTTGCCTCTTCTCACTCTTCATACTCCATTCTTTACAATCCCACTGAGGGCTATGTTTTGTAAGAGTGGTTCTGAAATTTTAGTCTGCATACCCCTGCACAATCCCAGGACCTTTTCAGGGAGTCCTCAAGTCAAAGCTACTTCACAATCATCCTAAGATACTATTTGTACAACTGCTGGCATGTTGGCCAATCAAGGCAGTGACTTCAAATGGTACCAGTAGTCATTGTATTCTTCATTTTCTTACATATACAGTTTAAGAATGTCCTTGATGAGACATTAACAGTTATTACATTTATTAAATCTCAGTCCTTGAATACCCTTTTTTTGAATAATCTGTGATGAAATAAGAAGTACATGTTAAGCCCTTTGGCCACATAACAAAATAGAATGATTGTCTCAAGGCAGAGGACTTGTGCAAACTTTTTGAGTTGTGAGCTGAACCAACCATTGTTTTCATGGATCACCACTTTTCCTTGAAAGGACAATAAACTGTGGTTACCTAAATATGCTTATTTGGTAGGTGTTTTCTCAAAAATGAATGGAGTGAGCCTGTTCATAGAAAAACAACTGATACTCTTTTTGTCAATGGTAGAAACTGAGCTTTCCAGCAAATAATTGAATTTAGGCAGATGTTTATTTGCCACATTGACGTTATCTTCTTAATGCAGCTATACTTCTTTTTATTATGCTTCACTTCATTGCACTTCACAGATATCCTTCACTTCATTGTGCTTCACAGATATTATGTATGTGTGTGAATATATATGTGTGTGTGTGTGTGTGTGTGTGTGTGTGTGTGTATATGTGTGTGTATGTGTATAGAAGGTTTGTGGTAACCCTGTGTTGAGTAAGACTTTGGGTGCCATTTTTCCTCCAGCATATGCTCACTTTCTGTCTCTGTCTCATATTTTGGTAATTCTTGCAGTGTTTTAAATGTTTTCCTTACTGTTACATCTGTTATGGTTCTTTGTGATCTGTGATCTTTGATGTTAGTGTTATCATTGTTTCAGGGTGCCGTGAACCACACACACATAAGACAGTGAGCTTCATTGATAACCGGTGTGTGTGTTCTGGCTGCTTTACTGACCAGCTGTTTCCCCATCTCTCTGTCTCCTTGGGCCCCTCTATTCCTTGACCTACAAGAATATTGAAATTGATCTAAATAGTAACTCTACAGTGGCCTTGGAGTGTTCAAGGGAAGGGAAGTGTTCTGCATTTCTTACTTTAAATCAACAGCTACAAATTATTAAGCTTGGTGAGGAAGGCATGTCAAAATCTGAGATAGGCTAAAAGCTAAGGTTCTTGTGCCAAACAGATAGCCAAGTTGTGAATGCAAGGGAATGTTCTTGAAAGAAATTAAAATTGCTACTCCAGCGAACATATGAATAATAAGAACATGAAACAGCTTTATTACTGATATGGAGAAAATTTTAGTGGTCTAAATAGAAGATCAAACCAGCCACAACACTCCCTCAAGCCAAAGCCTAGTCTAGAGCAATTCCCTAGCTCTCTTCAATTCTGTGAAGGCTGAGAGAGGTGAGGAAGCTACACAAGAAAAGTTTGAAGCTAGCAGGGGTTGGCTCATGATAAGGAAAGAAGCCATTTTTGTAACATAAAAGTTCAGGGTAATGCTACAGATGCTGATATAAAAGCTATAGCAGGTTAGCCAGAAGATCTAGCTAAGATAATTGATAAAGGTGGTTACACTAAACAACAGGTTTTAATTGTAGAAGCAGCAGCCTTCTATTGGAAGAAGATGCCATCTAGTCTTTCATAGCTAGAGCGAAGTCAGTGCCCAGCTTCATAGCTTCGAAGGACAGGCTGCCTCTCTTGATAGAGGCTAGTGATCCTGGAACCTTTAAGTTGAAGCCAGTGCTCATTTGCCATTCCAAAAATTCTAGGGCCCTTAAAAATTATGTTAAATCTACTATGCCTTTTGTCTATAAATAGAACAACAAAGCCTGAATGACAGCACATCTGTTTATAGCATGGTGTGCTGAGTATTTTAAACCCACTGTTGAGACCTACTGTTCAGGAAAAAAAAAAAAAAGACATTTTTCAGTATATTACTGCTCATTGGCAATACTCCTAGTTACCCAAGAGCCCTGATAGAGATGTACAAGGAGATTAATGTTGTTTTCATGCTTGCTATTACAATATCCATTCTGCAGCTCATGGAACAAAGAATAATTTTGACTTTCAAGTCCTATTGTTTAAGAAATACATTTTGTAAGGCTATAGTTGCTGTAGATGGTGATTGCTCTGATGAGTCTGGGCAAAGCAAATTGAAAACCTCTGGATGGGACTTGCTATTCTAGATGTCATTAAGAACATTTGTGATTCATGGGAGGAAGTCAAAATATCAACATTAACAGGAGTTTGGAAGAAGTTCATTCCAACCCTCATGGATGACTTGGAGGGGTTCAAGACATCATTGGAGGAAATCACTGCAGATGTGGTAGAAATAATAGCAAGACAACTAAAATTAGAAGTGATATACACCATGGAATACTATGCAGCCATAAAAAAGGATGAGTTTGTATCCTTTGTAGGGACATGAATGCAGCTGGAAACCATCATTCTCAGCAAACTATCGCAAGAACAGAAAACCAAACACCGCATGTTCTCACTCATAGGTGGGAACTGAACAATGAGATCACTTGGACTCGGGAAGGGGAACATCACACACCGGGGCCTATCATGGGGAGTGGGGAGGGGGGAAGGATTGCAAATGATGAACAAACTTCATCATTGTCTTATTTTAGGAAATTGCCACAGCCACCCTAACCTTCAGCATCCACCACCCTGATCACTCAGCTGCCATCAACATTGAGGCAAGACCCTCCACCAGCAATAAGATTATAGCTCACTGAAGACTCAGATGATCGTTAGCATTTTTTAGCAATAAAGCATATTTAATTAAGGTATATAGGGTCATAAGATTTGTTTGCTCTTTATTAAGGTAACAAAAAGTGGGCCTGGGTCTTAAAAGGAGGTATATAGCTCAAGTTTGTCTTTCATTGTGTTATTTATCTCTTACATCATTAAATTCTCCAAGTTCAGGACCAGGTCATCTATTTTAAAAATTTTCCTTTCTATAGTAGTACTTATATACATTATGATTTATTAAATCTAAGGAAAGTGAGAACATATTAATAATGTAAATTACAGCATAATTTACAGGAGAAAGTATAACTTTTTTCATTTTTTTTTTAATTGACAAATAGTTGTACATATTCATGGGGTACATAGTGAAGTTTCGATACATATAATGTATGGTGATCAGATCAGGGTAATTTTGCATCCTTCAACAAATCTCTCACTATCTCTCCTTTCCCTCTATGGGAAGGCATATGTTTATAAAATTAGAGAAAATGCAAGGATACAAGTGTATGCTGGTGTGTTTGTATAGAGCAAGAATGACTAGAAATGTGAATTTTCCTTTTTTTTTTTTTTTTGTTCAATTTTCTATTAGGTTTTTCTTGTTAGAAAGAAGACCGGTCCTGATGCTGGGCAACTCTATGCAATGAAGGTGTTAAAAAAAGCCTCTTTAAAAGGTAGAAAATTAGAAAGTTTATTAAAATAGAATTTGGCAAAGCGTATTTTAAGAAATATGCTGTGTATTACTTGCATAAGGTGAATAGATGTAGCTATTTTTAACATTGGTATTTGTGACAGTTTTTCTAGCCAGTAGGTAATATTACTAGATATTGATATTGGCATATGCCTTAACTTAGTGAGAGTGCACCCTAGTAAAAATTTGATGCTAGAAAAAGTGACATATTTCATTTAATTTAAGCTTATTAACTTAATTGGGCTATACTCTTTTCTTTCAAGATTCTTGACTTTTCCTTTTCTGTCTGTGTCAGTATTTTGAGAAAGCACAACCATTTGCACGCACTATCTTTTAGGGTCTGATAAAAATACTGCTTATGATCACTTTTAATCAGTAAACTCATTTGAACAATTAAAGACATCAATAGTCCAGGCATGGTGGCTCACACCTATAATCCTAGCACTTTGAGAGGCTGAGGCGGGCTGAACCCGTGAGCCCAGCCCAGGAGTTCAAGACCAGCCTGAGTAACCTGGTGAAACCCTGTCTCTACAAAAAATTCAAAAATGGGCCAGGTGTAGTGGCACGCACCTGTAGTTCCAGCTGCTTGGGAAGCTGAGATGGGAGGATTGCTTCAGCTTGGGAGGTGGAGGTTGCAGTGAGCTGAGATTTTGCCACTGCAGTCCAGCCTGGGCAAGAGAGCAATACCCTGTCTCACCACCAACAACAACCAAAAAAGATGAACACATAATAAATGCATATTCGCTACATACCTATTTATGCCACCTTAACCTGTCTCTAGATGTAATGAATATTTTTGCTTTCTGAGAATATGGTCATTATTATCTAGGAATATGAAAACTGCAAATTTAGGCATTTATGAAGTTACATTTTATATATTTATATTTGTTGTTTGGTAAATTATTGATGGACTCTTAATTGAAATGATATGAGAGTAAAAATTGTACCTTTATGTAATTTTTAGTTCGAGACAGAGTTCGGACAAAGATGGAGAGGGATATACTGGTGGAAGTAAATCATCCATTTATTGTCAAATTGCACTATGGTATGTAATCTTTCTTTTATTCTTTTATTTATTTTAATCCTTATTTATTAATATGGAATTAGAGAATTATGATTTCCTTTCACACAATACTATAACAGGAAATAAGTACTTTAGACTTATTTAGTATATTCAACTATGTAAAATGTATTTTTCTGAAATAAATACCAGTATTTAGTTATTTGTTGTATGTCCTTCATTTTTCCAAGTTGCTTAACTTGTTTAAAGTAACAAGATAGTGTTTTCCACTTACTTGTCTGGTAGTATTTATGTACTCTACTAGGCTGTAACTTCATAGTCTTAGACTATAAAGTATTGTGATAATTTACGTAAAACATTCAGTTGCTTGTTCATAATGACCACACTTATCTATTTCCTGGTTATATTCTAGAGGACCATGTAGTTATGTTAGTCTACTTGAGTTATTTTTTATACTTAATGGAAAAGAACTACTAGTAAGAAGCAGTAGATGTAATGGAAAGAACATGAGCTTTGGAGTTAGACATTTCTCAATTTGAATCATGGCTCCATTGCTAATTTAACATATGGATGAGATCAACTTTATCTATCTATCTATCTGTCTGTCTGTCTGTCTGTCTATCTATCTATCTATCTATCTATCTATCTATCTATCTATCTATCTATCTATCTATCTATCTTTCTATCTATCTATCTCAGATACAGTGTACTTTGTCACTTCCATTTTTCTATATTTAAAGTAGCAGTCGTTGATTTTATTCTTAGTGTAATTTCGACAAATGATGCATTAAAATATATACCCAATTATCACTATTAAAAACCGATAAGAAATTTCCACCCATTATTCTTTTACTCCTTGTTATACTAACAGAATAAAAAAAGTAACATCCAAAGACCTTCCCGAATCTGTAGTAGGTCAATCAGTAAATGCTTATTGTGTGCAAAAATAGTGTATTAAATTCAGTGGACACTCTTTGACCTCAAGAAATTTATAACCTACAGAGAGCACAGAGATGTAAAGAAATTAATTGTACAAATCAAAATTGAATAAGTACTATTAAAGAGGTATAAATATAATAAGATTTCAAAAGTAGCAGCAAGTAATTTCAGTGAAGAAGAGGTTAAGGAAGCTGTGGAAAAATGTGAAAAGGGAGACATCCTGGAAAGTTTAATAGAGGAAGTGGCATTTTTCTTCAGCTTTATAGAATTCGTAAATTTTCAGTAGGTTTGATAGGCTAAGTTTAGGCAATTGCAGTAGAACATGCTTCATAAATTAGGAAATTTTTGGTGGTAGAAGTTCTGTGTAAAGCCACATTCAGGGGTGATTATGTTCTGGGAAGGGGTTTATAGCTATTTCAACACTGGATTAAACACTGGGTTTAATTTTGAGATGTTATCCATTAATGGACCATGTGAGTAAATACTGTGAAATTCTAAACATATATTAATTTAAAAACATACTAAGCTTTTTAAGCCTTTGAGATTATCCTGTTACTACATTCTAATTTTTAATTAGCCTTTCAGACTGAAGGGAAACTGTACTTAATACTGGATTTTCTCAGGGGAGGAGATGTTTTCACAAGATTATCCAAAGAGGTAAGTAGCTGTACATTTTTACTGTATTTTCTTGAAACAAAACTAAGAAAAATATCACTTTTGTTCTTCCACTAATTACATTTTTCCTATTGAAATTTTAAATGGTAACTACTCTGTTTGTTTCATTGCATAGTATTTGGTAATGTGCCTGATAATGGCATTTTCTATCATCTCAATGTGCTCCTCATTTTCTTAGGCAGAAGAGCAATATGAATAACTGGATAAAGTAGATACGGGCAAGCCTAGGACTTTGGCTACTCAAGCTACCTAAACACCTCTGGGAGTAGTGTTTATTCATTTTAAAATAGCTTTATGGAGGTATAATTGACATACAATAAACTGTACATACTAAAGTATACAATTTTATAAGTTTTTACATTTGTATATAACTGTGAAACCATCATTACCATAAGAATAATTAGCATATCTGTCATTCCTTAAAGTTTTCTTGTGTCCCTTTGTGATACCGTCTTCCTGCCCTAACCCTGCTGAATCTGCTTTCTGTCACTATTTGGTTTGTATTTTCTAGGAGTTTATATAAATGGAATCATATAGTATATTCATTTTTTTTTGTCTGGCTTAACATAATTATTTTGAGATTCATCTATGTTGTATGTACTAAGTATTCATTTTTATTGATGGGTGGTATTACTGATTGTATGGATACGTCATGATTTGTTTATCATTCACCTGTTGATGGATTTTTGGGCCATTGCAGTTTTTGATATTACTAATAAAACTGCTGTAAACATTCATGTACAAGTGATTGTATCATATGTTTTCATTTCTCATGGGTAAATACCTAAGAGTATAATGACTGGGTCATGTGCTAGGTGTATGTTTAACTTTTAAAGACACTGCCAAACTGTTTTCCAAAGTGATTATATAAATTTTACATTCCCACCAGCAGCGTAAGAGAGTTTCAGTTGCTCCACATCCTTGCCAACATTTGGTATGGTCAGTCTTTTAAAATTTTTGAACATTAGATTAGTTTTTAGTGGTATCCCATTGTGGTTTTGAATTACGTCACACTAATGACTAATGATATTGAGCATCTTTTCATGAGCTCATTTGCCATCTATCCTCTTGGTAAAATGTCTGTTTAAATGTTTAGCCTGTTTTTTTAGTTGGAATGTTTGTTTTCTTATTGAGTTTTGAGAGTTCTTCATATATTTTGGATGTAAGTCCTTGATCATATATGTTATTTGGAAATATTTTCTTCTGGTCTATAGTATGTCTTTTCATTCTCTTAACACTGTATTGAAAAGCAGAAGTTCTTAATTTTGTGATAGTTTGCTAAGAATGATGGTTTCCAGCTGCATCCATGTCCCTACAAAGGACACAAACTCATCCTTTTTGATGGCTGCATAGTATTCCATGGTGTATATGTGCCACATTTTCTTAATCCAATCTGTCACTGATGGACATTTGGGTTGATTCCAAGTCTTTGCTATTGTGAATAGTGCTGCAATAAACATACGTGTGCATGTGTCTTTATAGCAGCATAATTTACAACTTAAAGTATAATAATAATAAATAAATTAAAAAAAAAGAAGTTCTTAATTTTGATGAAGTCTGATTTATAGGATTTTTTTCCTTTTATTAATTGTGTTTTTAGTGTTCTATATAAGGAATATCTGCCTAATTACAGGTAAAGATTTTCTGTTGTGTTTTCTAGAGGTTTTGTAGTTTGAATTTTACATCTAGATTTAGGATCCGTTTTGAGTTCATTTTAGTATATGGTTATAGGTATGTGCAGAAGTCCTTTTCTTTTGTTCACATAGATATCCAGTTGTTCTAGCATCATTGTTGGAAAAGTCTGTCTTTTCTTCCCTGAATCACCTTACATTTTTCTTGAAAACCAATTGATCATATATATGAAGGCCTATTTCTGGATATTCTATTCTGTTCATTGTTCCATTTGTCTATCTTTATTACAATTATACACTGTCTGAATTACTGTATCTTTATAATATGTCTTGAAGTGAGGTAGTGCAAATCCTTGAGCTTTGCTTTTCTTTTTGAAAGTTTAGCTCTTCTAGGTCCTTTGCATTTCCATATCAATTTTAAAATCAGCTTTTCACTTTGTACAAAAATGCCCTGCTGGGATATTGGTTGGGATTTTATTAAACATATAGGTCAATTTGCAGATAAGTTACATTTTAGTAATATTGAGTCTTTTAATTCATGAACATGATATCTTTCTCAGTTTATTTAGGTCATCTTTAATTTCTCACAGTATTGTTTTCAGTGTAATTCTTGCACTTCTTTTGTCAGATTTACCTCTAAGTAAATCCTGTTTTTAATGTTATTGTAAATAGAGTTGACTTCCTAATATCAGTTTTAAATTGGGTGGAAACACAGTCAATTTTTTGTGTATTGAGCTTGTTTCCCACAGTCTAGCCAAACTTAATACTTCTAGCAGCTTTTAGAAATAGATTTCAAAGGTTGAGAAAGATTTCTGTAACTGTTTTTTGAGAGTTTTATAAAAAATCAGAAATCAATTTTAGATTTATTCAAATGCTTTTTCTTCATTTATTGAGATTATAATTTTTTAATCTTACTTTGATGAATTACATTGATTGATAGATGTTGAACCAACCTTGCATTTATGGATGAACCCCACTTCATCTTGATGTATTAACCTTTTTATAAAGTTGGATGGTATTTGCTGAAAATTTGTTAAGAAGTTTTGCATCTATTTTTATGAGGGATATTTGTGATTTCCTTGTATTATTTTGTCTATTTTTGGTGTTAGAGTAATTCTGACTCCATAGAATGAGTTGGGTATAGTTTTTGCCTCTTTAACTTTCTAGGAAAGTTTGTGTAAATTCAATGATAAATTGCCCTTAAATGATTGATAGAATTCACCAGTGAAGGCATCTGAACCTGAAATTTTTCTTACGGGAAAGTATTTAACTACAAAATCAATTTATATAATAGACTTGCGTTGTTTCTTTTGGAGTGAGCTTTGATAACTTATGTCTTTTAAGGAATTTGTCTATTTCATCAAAATTACTAAATTTATTGGCATAAAAATGTTCATAATATTCCCTTATTGTCCTTTTTGTAGTTGTGGAATTGTTAGTGATGTCACTGCTCTCACTTTTGATGTTGGTAATTCATGTGTACTCTGTTTTTGTTCTGCTTAGCCTCACTAGAGATTTTATCAATTTTATTACTCTCAAAGAAACAACTTTTGGTTTCATTAATTTTTCTGTATTCTATTTCTGTTTTCTATTACATTGTTTTCTGCTTTAATCTTTTTTTCTGCTTATTTTGTGTTTCATTAGCTTTTCTTTTTCTGGTTTTTAAGATGGGAGCTGAAGTTATTAATTTGAGGCCTTTCTTCTTTTCTAATAACGTAGATGTTTTGTGTTATAAATTCCCCTCTGAGTACTGCCTTAGGGTCATCCCACAAGTTTTGATATGTGTCACTTTTATTTTCTCTCAGTTCAATGTACTTTATGATTTCCTTTCTATTTCTTTGACCCATTGGATATTTAGAAGTCCACTTAATTTACAAGTATTTGGGCATTCTTCCACATATCTTTCTATTGTTGATTTCTACCGTAATGTTGTTGTGGTCATAAGACATACATTGTATGACTTTAATTCTCTTAAACTTACTTTTATTTGCTTTATGCTTCAGAATATCATGTATCTTGGTAAATGTTGCATGTCCACTTGAGAAGAATGTGTATTCTGCTATTTTTGGGTGGTGGAAGGTTCTGTAAAGGTGGATTTTTAGTTGTTTCAAGTTGTTTGATAGTGACATTAAATTGCCTATATTCTTTCTAATTTTATGCCTATTCTACAAATTTTTGAGACAAGGATTGACACCTTTTACTTTAATTATGAATTTGTATATATCTTCTTGAATTTCTGTCAGTTTTTGTTTCATGTGTTTCAAAGTTCTGTTATTAGGTACATAAGCCTTTAGGGTTATTATTCCCTCTTGATGAATTGACCCCTTCATCATCATGAGATGACATGACTGACTTTGTCCCTGGTAATGTTCTTTTCTTCAAAATCTAATTTGATACTTATATGGTCACTCCAACTGTTTTCTAAAAAAGTATTGTTAGTTTGGTATATCTTTTTTCATATTTTAACTTTAGCCTATTTGTGTCTTTATATTTAATGTGTGGTACTTAAGGAAGCATAATTTCCTTGTTTTTAAATCCAGTCTGAGAGTGTGTCTTCTAATTGGGATATTAGACCTGTTACATTTTACGATTATTTTTGTAGTTGTATTTAAATCTACCATCTTGCTATTCGGGATTATTTTTGTCCCATTTGTTCTTTGTTCTTTTTTCCCTCTTCTCCTGGCTTCTTTTTAATTACTTTTTTTTTTTTTTTTTACAATTTCATTATTATCTCTGCTGTTGATTTATAAATATTATCCATAACACTTTATTGTGTAATTTAATAGTTGCCTTAGGATTTGTAGTATAAGTTTTAACTCAGAGGTCAGGAAAATATGGTCTTCAGGCTAAATTTGGCCACTTTTCTTTGTAAATAATGTTTCATTGGAACATAACCATACTCATTTGTTTAAGTATTGTCTGTTCCTTATGTTGTACTTCAATGGAATCATACTTGCATAGTCATTTTTACTGGATAGCAGGCATGGTGGATTTAATTTTCTTACATACTGGATACCTTTATTTTCATATAAGTAGCATTTAGCTTTTTTCTAGGATGCAGTTCATTGTCTTGTAAACACTTTGATCATTTTGGGCCTTGTATTTAAGCTTTAGTCATGTGGGACTAGGGAAGTATTTCGTTTAAGATTAATTTTTCCTCAGTAGTGAAGCATGTCCTTTCTTATACTCTAACAAACACTCTTTGAATTATGAGGCTTTTCACTCTCCCTTTTGGGAAGAGGAGCTATCTTAGTCGTTTGTGAGCTGAGTGGGCTCTTTCTTTTAATCTTTTAAGGTTTTTCTCTTCCTGGACTTGGGCTTGGGTAGTTTCCTCGGATCCATGTTTGACTATGTATATGTGTATATATATGTGTGTGTGTGTGTGTGTGTGTGTGTGTGTGTGTGTTTTGAGATGGAGTCTCAGTCTGTTGCCTCGGCTGGAGTGCAGTGGCGTGGTCTCAGCTCACTGCAACCTCTGCCTCCCGGCTTCAGGTGATTCTCCTGCCTCAGCCTCCTGCATAGTTGGGACTACAGGTGCACAATTAGCCTGGCTAATTCTTGTAATTTTAGTAGAGATGGGGTTTCACCATGTTGGCCAGGCTGGTCTCAAACTCCTGACCTCAAGTGATCTACCCGCCTTTGCCTCCGAAAATGCTGGGATTACAGGCATGAGCCCCAGTACCCGGCCCATGATTGACAATTTTTTTTATTGGATAGCAGGCATTGTGACATTTAGCTTGTTAAGGTGATGAACATTTTTGTATTTCTGTAACTATTATTGTTCTCTGTTCTGAGACATAAAACTAGTTTGATCCCTATAGGTCTTACTTTTAAAGTTTGTTAGATTGGACCAACACAGCTTTCAGTCAGGGGTTAATTTTGCTCCACTACTGAAGCAAAATCCTTCTGATTACTTTGTCTGATGTCCTATGAATTATGAGATTTTCTGCTCTGGCCGAAGGCAACAGGAACTATTCCTGGCCATGGTGAGTTCATCGATTGGTTCCTCTAACCTTTCATTCCTTTCCTGGTTTAGGGTAATGTCCTCACTCACATGTGCTGAATATTTCTCTGCTGAATGCTTGAAGGAGACTGTCTGCATATCTACAGAGTTCTCTTTGTGCAGTTTACTCTTCTCTAATACTCGATCCTGTGAATTTTGTCCTCCTTCTCCAAGACTCTCTATTCTGGCTTATCTACTCAGGAAGTCTTTCAGGCTCCACCTGACTTAGCCCTCCCTGTACTACCACTTGGAAACTCTTTCCAGGTAGTAAGCTAAGGCAGTTGTGGGGCATACTTCATTTGTTCCCTGTCTCTCAGTATTCAGTGTCCTTTGTTGCCTGATGTCCAGTGTCCTGAAAAGTATCATTTCATATGTTTTGTCCTGTGTTTTAGATTTTTCAGGCATGAGATTAAATCCTGTCTTTGTCTGCTTCATTTTTTCTTTAAGTAGTAGTCTGGGAGTAGCATTTTAATTGGGTGATAGTAGTTCAATGTCTTACTTCCAGAATTTACAGTGTAGAATGTGGGAGAGCTACTGTTGATTCCCAGAGCTTTGGAACTTGCTGTGATAAAGGAACAGTGTGTTTCTGGTATGCTAGCCAGTGCTTAAGTGGCTAAGGTCTCTGGCTTATATCTGTCTACCTCCAGTGTAGAATGTGCCATGCGTGAGCATAGGGTGTGTTATTGGTATATTATTAACTATAGAACATAAATCAATACGTGAAAGGGATTGTCTAGGACCCCCTTCTAAGGAGGGTCTTTAAAGGACCTTGTTAAAAACTGGTACCAAGGCATAGAAGGACAACAGTGTAATAAGGCTCCATTATTCATGATTTCTTGCGTTAGATTTTAGAAGTGTCACAAATATGTTTGAGAAATTCTTGTAGTCATTTCTAATTTTCTTTTAAACTCTTCAGACCTCCATTCTCGATGTGGGACTATCTAAACCCATACTAGCACAGAGATGCAGTCAGTAAGTTTTGATTCCTAAGTCTGGAATATTAGGTAAGAGCAAGCATTTTAAATGCATTACCCGAAAGATAATAAATTAGTACATTGATTGAGCAGCCTTTTAAAAAATGGTTCAATGGTTACTTCTGTAGACAGCTTATTAATAATCAGATGTTTGTTGGTTATACTTCACTTGTGTGTACAAAAAATTGTTAAATAATCCAAAATGAGGACATGTTTTTATACCTTAGAAAAAGACTTTTTAAGTATATTTTTGTATGTTTTAAAGAATTTTATAATGTATGTAATTTGTATTTTAAAGGGAAAGATACCCATCCAAATTTCCCTTCCTCAAAATGTACACACACACACACACACACACACACACACACACACAAATACACAGGTAAACAAAGAGAACTCTTAAGCTGTGCTTTATTTTGCTTATATCAAGAAAATGTAGTAGAATGAATGGCTGATTATTGTAACGCTGTCAGTTCTTCTAATTTTAATTTATTGGCTTAACAAAATTCCAAATAAAGCCACAATAGGGATTTTTGTTTGATGTTGACAGAATTATTTTATAGTTTCCTTGGAAAAATAAACAAATGCAAAGAAATAACATTTTTTGTTTGTTTGTTTGTTTTTTGAGACAGGGTCTTGCTCTATCAGCAGGCTGGAGTGCAGTGGCACTATCCTGGCTCATTGCAACCTCAACCTCCCAGGCTCAGGCAATCCTCATGCCTCAGCCTCCCGAGTAGCTTGGACTACAGAAGCATGCGCCACTATACCCGGCTACCTTTTTTTTCAGTAGAGATGAGATCTTGCTTTGTTGCCCAGGCTGTTCTCAAACTCCTGGGCTCCAGTGATCCTCATGCATTGGCCTCCCCAAATTCTCTTGTTTAAAACTTTATAAAGTGTGCATAAGCAAAACATTATAGTATCAACACGAGATTAGAAACATACTATATATCCCCAAAATATCCTGTTATAGATTACTTACCATATATCATTATGATAAAGGAAGAATCACAAATTGCGGCAAAGAGATTTTTCAATAAATAGTATTTGAGAAATCGCTTAAATATTTCAAAAAATCGTTTTAAAATGCCGTCTCTACCATATACAAAAATAAATCTTACTTACATAAAAGAGCTAAATCTTGAAAACCCAGCTAAATATTTTGTTGGCCATTGGATGGTGAATGTCTCCTTAAATCATCTATATATTTGACTAGCAAAAATTAAGGATTACTGAGCATAAAAAACTAGCACAAAATTGGATAAGTATTTGCAGCTAATATGATAGAAAACTGACATTTTTAATATTTAAGTGACTCGTGCCAATTGACAAAACAGTAAGTCAGTAATAGAAAATAAGCACAAACATTACTGATAATTCACAAAAAAAGTAGAAAGACTACTAAACATGAAAAACAGTGTTCAGCCTAAAAATCAAAACTTAAATTTAAAAAATAATGCCATTTTCGCACACCAAATTTGAAAAGGCTTTTACAGGGTATATTCCATGCTATCAAGGATGTGGTAAGACAAATGCTTTCATAAACTGCTGATGGGAGTGGAAATTACTATAACCTTTTTGGAAAATAATTTTGTTGTGTATGTCAGGAATCTTTGACTATTTATGCTCCTTGACCCAGCATTTCATTTTTTTAAAAAAATTCTTAATTCATTTTGAGAAAATAATCATAAATATCAGTAATATGTACATATGCATATTGCAGAGTTATTTCAAATAGTGAAAAACTGGAAATAACCTAAATGTCAAGAAGGGGAATGTTTAGGTAACTTACAGTAAATTGGTATGGTTATATTGTACAGCTATTGGAAACTATTTATAAATAAATTTTAAAGACATAGAATGCTTATTATATAATATCAACTGGGGATAAAGGAGGCCACTAAATAGTACTTATACGGTAGTCTGATTTCAACTCTATTAAAACACACATTCATAGACACATTCAAACACAGATATGCACAAAAAATTGAAAAGCAGATGACAAAATATTAAAAGTGCTTAGCTCAAGAGTACTGGAGTTTAGGATGATTTTCATTTTGTTGGGGGGGAGGGCGATTTATGAGTAGGACGATTAGTGGTTTGGAAAGCATTATTGGCAGTGAACCTAAAATTTGTTTTTAGAAAAGCAAACATTGCAGCATAGCATGTGGCAGAAGTGGCTTCTAGGGAAGAGTTCATTCTTATGGACAAGTATCCCTGAGTTCACATCTTGGGCCTCCTTCTTACTAGCTGTGTTATTTTGGACAAGTTACTTAATCACTCTGAGTTTCTTTCTCCATTTGCAAGATGTTCCTAATACCTACCTCATAGAGTTTGGAAGCTATAATAACATAATGATTGTACAGTGCCTGGCACATAATTTCTACTTAGTAATGTTTTATTTGCATCTATCATGAGGCTTTCCACCAAGACAACTTCATGACAAGGTGATAGGCTTGCATAACTATAACTAGGCAAAGTTTTTTCTAATTTAGTTCTAAATAGTTTTTATTTAGCCTTTTCTTATGTATTAGCTTTCAGAGAACTTTCTTATTATCCTTGGTTAGAAGTTGAATAGGCAACAGTTATTTTTATTCTTAATAAAAAGTCAAGTGAAAGTGATGTTTTTATACTTTTACCATTATAATATTCAAATTAATGCTCCCAAAACTTAGATAATAAACAATCTTTGTTTTTCTGTTGATCATTTTAAAAAGTAGTTAGCATATCAGAAGTTATTAACTGCTCATTCTCTGCAATTTTACTAGTAACCTGGATCTGCATTGTGAAATGCAGGGGCCCTGAATGGGCAAGCAGGTTGTAAGCTATTATGACATGTACTTTATGCAGTTTTGAGCCTTCTTAATAATCCAGAGGTTTCTTTATGAAAATAACCCATTTTGAGAAAAATATTTGATTTCACCAATCTGGAGTTCTTGCTAAACCTTAAAAATTACATCTCATGGCTGATTAGTGTCCAATTCTATGTGTAAATGAATACTCACTAGTGAATGGATTTAGATATAAATCTATAATAATAATACCTTAAGGTTGTTTAAAGTTTTTTATGTTTAATATGGTTTTAAGTTTAATATGGTTATATTAAAGTTTTTTAAAGTTTACAAAGCTTTTTTTCCACATAAACTGATTTGATTCTTACAACAACCTTGTTAGGTATATACAGCAGATATTATTGTTCTGTTTTACAGATTTAGAAACTGAGGCCCAAAGGGCTAAGTGACATGTCTGATATTACACTGCCAATTCTGATTCAAGTTCATTACTCTTCACTTCATCATAGCAGCCGTATTTCCAGGCACAAAATGATTGAGTAATACAGTGCCATTACACTCATATACATTACTAACAGAAGAGGCTTGGATCCACCCCTTAGGTCAGAGATGAGTTCACAATTGTGTGTAAGATAAGAGTTACTAAATTAACAACTTGTGGTAGTGTAGTAAAAGCTTTGGGTTTGTAGAGCCCCTAAAAGTGAAATTTCTGAGAAATGATAGTAGACAGTAAAAGAGAGAATGGTAGAAATAGTGGAATTCCCAGAGCTAAAACAAAATACCTTCTATATTTCAAATACCCTAAGGGTAACTGTATTATAGCAGAGTACTAAAATTAATATTGGTATTATGGGACTAAGTCACTTTCAAAAAGGTGAATCTTGTGCTGTGCATTTAGTGTGAGAAGACATACAAACAACATAATGTTTTGGAAAGATTTACATTAAAATGGTTAATATTGAAGAGACGCATTCTTAAAGAGTTTCGTTTCATTTATATAGAAATCTTATTTCTCTGGTATTGCCAATAATTATGCCAGTCAAATAAGAATTGACTATGCTTATTATCTTATTATTTTCCTAGATTTGTCTGTCTACTCATTTTGAAAGAAGTATTTTTAAATATACTGAATACTGAAAGAAAGATCAAATGATAATTCATTATTTTGTTCTAGGTTCTGTTTACAGAGGAAGATGTGAAATTCTACCTCGCAGAACTGGCCCTTGCTTTGGATCATCTGCACCAATTAGGAATTGTTTATAGAGACCTGAAGCCAGAAAAGTAAAGTTGTATTCTTCTTTTGTATTCATGTTGTCTGTGTTTCTGGAAGTACTTTTTGTCAAACTCTATTAGGTCTTTTAAATATTATAGGGAATTCTATATGAATTACATGAAACTTGTTTGTAAAAAGTAATCTTTGTAAGACATACATTGACTTTAAGTTAATCATTTAAATTTTTTAAATATATTAAATAGATACTGACCTTAGTTTTATGATTTTTATGTAAATGTTTTATGTAAAATATTTTATTCCATCTTGTTGAATGTGAATTTTGATTTACAGCATTTTGCTTGATGAAATAGGACATATCAAATTAACAGGTATGCAGATTTTCTTATTATACCCTTAGCTGCTTGATTCATATTTTTTATTATTTTAATATAAATTTGTCTAAGCCTGTTTTTTTCTCTTTCTGAATTTGATTTGCAATTTATTCGTCTCTTTAGTGAATTAAATGTTATTTGATGGTTAGACTGCTCTCAATATGTTCTAATTGTAATATTAAAAAATTGTACATTAGATACACTTATTGTAAATAATTAATGATAGTTTTTTAGGTAACAATACGTCATCTGAGTTTCAGTCTAGACAGAATGATGTATCACAAGTAGTCATCACATTTGAAATATAGTGACAACCTTCCCTCTGCCTTCCCTGACTCCTGGCAACCACTTATATGTTCTACATGTCTATAATTTTGTTATTTTGAGAATGATATAGAAATAGAATCATACAGTTGTCACACTACTGAGCATTTATCCTAGAAAAATAAAAACCTATGTTCACATAAAAGCCTATATATGAATGTTCATAACAACCCTACTTGTAATAGCCCGACTGGAAGTTACCTAAATGTTCTTCAAAAGGGGAATGAATAAATATAAATTGTCATACGTCCATGTGATGGCATGCTACTCAGCAGTAAAAAGGAAAGACCTGTTGAGACATCCAGCAACTTGGATGGATCTCAAGGGCATTGTGCTGAGTGAGCCAGTCTCAAAAGGTTACATGTGTTTTCAATAGATAGTAAATTCTGTATTTTATTATTTGAATGTTAGAACAGAGGTAAAATGAAGATGTGGTCTTTACAGATAATTTTAAATAGGTACAGTTTAAAGGTAAGTTGCTTTAAATTCCTGTGCATACTGCATCAATGCAAAAATAAAATATCAGTTACCTCAAAAGCGGACATAAATATGAAAAAGTTCAAATAAAGTTTAGTAACTCTTACTGAGTCACAGCCTGATTATCTTTTTCATGTACAAAAGAAATGATGTGGGTTCGAAGATATTTAAAGAGAAAAAGGAAAGGAAAATAACAATCGGGAACAGTAGAGTTTCGAGATTTTTATATAATACATAAATTTGTATTTTACAGCAATTAAAAAGATAATTAAAAATTAATTCCTCTTTTCATTTTTGCTTAATAAAGTATACCTGTTTTGTCAGAGGTGAGAAAGAGAGGTGGGAAAGAGTAGAAAAAAACCCTATTTTTCTCTCTCTACGTTAAGGTTAGTTACGTAAATAATGATGCCAAGTTGATTTGTATTTAGTATTCTCATTTTAATTCTGCTTTTGATAGATTTTAGAGACTTAAACTGTCTGAGGAGGGAAGAATAGATAGAATCAATATTAATTTATAAGCAAGGGACACAAAGCATGTAACAGGAAGAAATGTGATTCATAATTTTTTTGACAACTCAATTTATTTTCCTTGCAATGGCACAAACATTTCTGTTAAAGACTGTGTACAATAATAAATATTAGATAATTTACAGTTTTGTGATTATAACTTAGGTCAAGGTTTTATAATGACTACATTTATGGATTTACCCCGACAGCATTCCAATGAGGTTGGCTAAAGTATGACCACTCACAGCAAGTATTTTAACCCATTTATGCCGGAGGCTGCAACTTTTTGAATTTTTGCAGTCAGACTTTGATGATGACCTTGAGCAGTAGGATATAAATAACTCCCACATGCTTAGCGTTCCAATAATGGAACACTAGGCATAAATTGGTTTAAGAATTCTTTTATAATGTTTCTTTTATGTTCTTTATCTCTCTCTTTAATTTTTCTTGTTTACTTTCTTTCTTTCTTAACCTCCTGTGTATCTTTCCTCCCTGCTATACGTCTCTTCCTATCTCCTTCTTTCCTTCCATATTGAATAGTACAGTAAAAAATACCAGATTGATTGCTATTTGCTGTTGACACCAGGGAGCTGTGTACATGTTGTTATGATTTAGCAATGTCTCACCTAGGGAGGGTCTTTGCTAGCATTCTGTTTTCCAAGAATAATTGCAGGAGAATGACAATACTTTTTTTTTTTTTTTCCACCAGTCCACTTTAGAAATTCTCCAGACATGAGGAATGGACCTAATATCTGAAATGACAGGCTACTGTGAAATTACAATGGACTATAGAAAGTTTCGTGTTATAACTGTGCTTTGAGTCTGATTGGCCTCATTCTGAGTTTATGATTTTTATAGCGGATCAGTAGAATGAGAGTGGATGAGAGTGGATATCCCCAAATATCTACATCCTTGCTAATATATTATTTATATTATATATTATTATAAGATTTAAGTTTTTTTTTCTGAAATCCTGCATCCTTTTCATACTCTGTACAAAATCCCTCCCATAGTTTATATAAAAATAACTTTATAATATGACTTGCCTCTTTAGAAAAATTATTTAAATCATAATATCCCATTAAAAAGTATAGCTTGAATACAGAATCTATTTGAACTGTGATTAATCTGTTGCACTTTTTAAATTTTTTTTTTTTTAAGAGACAGAGTCTTACTCTGTCACCCAGGCTGGAGGGCTGTGGCATGATCACATCTTATCACAGCCTTTATTTAACTCCTAGGCTCAAGCCATCCTCCCACCCCAACCTTCTGAGTAGCTGGGACTTCAGGAACGTGCCACCACATCCAGCTATTTTTTTTGTAGAGACAGAGTCTTGCTATATTGCCCAGGCTGGTCTTGAACTCCTGGCCTCAAGCAATCCTCCTGCTACAGCTCCCCAAAGTGTTGGGGTAACAGTTGTGAGCCACTGTGCCCAGCCTATAATGTGTTTTCTGAGAGACGTAATTCAGAAGCAACTTCTACAAAGAGATGGAAGAAAAATATACAGTGGTCAGAGATGTAAATCACACAGTACTTAAGCTGAGTATTTAAGAGAAGAATGTATACTTGAGAAAATAATTCTATGTAGTTTTTATAGTTACTTGCAAACTAATCACTGAGATTGCTTTTATTTATAGTAAATATTCATCAAATTATTATATTCTGAGTGTGCTTTTAAAGTTTAAAGTCTTATAAAAGAGTCTTTTAGATTACAAAGATGTGAAACACTGACACTCAAACCTACCCCCCAAAATAACCCTTCCATTATATAGTTGAATTGTACATTTTCTTCTATTTTCAAATTAGTGATTTGGAAAAACCACTGTATAACATATGGCTTATCTAATCTTGTAGCTAGTTTTATAGTTGTACAATTTTTGTTAGTTGATTGCTGAACAAATTATACTTGTTAAATAACAGTTTAGTCAGAAATAGTATGGCAAAGGAACTCTGTGGATTGGCATAAATCTCTGAAAGGTTAACAGGTGAATAAGAAAATTCTTCTCTCCCCACTTCTCTGGAATGGCCAAAGAAACCAGTGTTCTTCTCCACAAGCTATGTTATATTCAGCTGAACTGACCTGGAAGACTAGATGTAATTATATTTACTTTTGTAAATGGAATGTGCAGAGTTTACAAGTTTCAATATACAGAGAAAGAACATAGTAGCACAGTGAAAAGATTTTTAAAGATTATACTGAAAGTTAAAATACATTAAGCTATTATCTCAGGATAAGTGATTTTTTAAATGAAAATATTGAGCAGAGTTAGAAAATCAGTTTTGAGGGGACCTAAAATTAAGAGTTAATGTTGATGTTTTGTTGTAAACGAGCAATATAGGGCTTATAGATTTTTAATTTTTAAAATGAAAGTATACTTTACATATGTTAAAACTCATCCTTCTGATGTCTTTTGGTGATGGAACTATCCTGTGTCTTGACTGCATCAATGTCAGTGTCCTGGCTGTGGTTATAGTACTATAGTTTTGCAAGATTTTAGCATGGGGGACACTGGATAAACAGAATCCCTGTAGTTTTTCATGTAACAGCATACGAATCTGCAATCATCTCAAAATATAAAGTTTAATTTTTAAAAATCACTTTTTTGTGTATAGTTCTGCAAGTTTCGACAAATGCGTACAGCCTTGTAACTATCACCAAAATAAAAATATGGAACAGTTCCATAACCCTCCTCCTCCAAATTCTCCCCTTATAAGTCAATCCTCCCTTTACCCCAAGCCAACTACCAGTCTACTTTCTGTTCCCGTATATATGCTTTTCCCACAATGTAATTATGAACAGAGGCATACAGTATACAGCCTTTTGAGACTGGCTTCATTTAATTAGCATAGGGCATTTGAGATTCATCCATATTGTTGGCTGTATCAATGAATATTTTTTTAAATTGCTAAGTAGTGTTTCATTTTATGGTGGTACCATAATTTGTTTATCCATTCCTCAATGAGGAGGCATTTGAGTTGTTTCCTCTTTTGGGCAATGATGAATAAAGCCACTGTAAACCTTCATGTATAGGTTTTTTGACCATAAATTTTTATTTCCTTTAAGTAAATACATAAGGAGTGAGATTAGTTGATCATATGTTGAGTGTATTTAACTAAGTGAGAAAACTTCAAACTGATTCCCAAAGTGGTTGTAATATTTCATATACCCACCCGCAATGTCTAGTGGATCTGTATCCTCACTAGCATTTTGTATTGTTAGTATTTTTTATTTTATCTATTCAAATAGGCATTAGGTAGAATTATCATGGTTTTATTTTGTATTTTTCTAAAACTAATGACACTAAGCACATTTTCATGTATTTATTTCTTTGAAGAAGTGTCTATTCAGATCTTTTGCCCATTAAAAAATGGATTGTTTGATTTTCAACCTATAATATTTTATATTTTTTAAATTTAAATTTTAATTTTGTAGGTACATACTTGTATATATTTATGTGTTGTATGAGATATTTTGATACAGGCATGCAGTGCCTAATAATCACATCAGGGTAAATGGGGTATATACATCATCTCAAGCATTTATCCTTTGTGTTACAAGCAATCCAGTCATATGCATTTAGTTATTTTAAAATGTATAATTATATTATTTTGGACTATACTCACCCTGTTGTGCTAGCTAATATTAAGTCTTATTTATTCTCTCCAACTGTTTTTCACACCCATTATCCATCCCCCATCCTCTAAGTCCCTTCCCCTTGTACCCTTCCTAGCCACTGGTAACCATCCTTCTACTCTCTATTTCCATGAGTTCAATTATTTTAATTTTCATCTTTCATAAATAAGTGAGAACATAAGTTTATTTTCCTGTGCCTGGCTTATTTCAGTTAACACAATGACCTCCAGTTCCACCCACAATGCAGATGAAAGGTTCTTACTCTTTTTTATGGATGAATAGTACTCTGTTGTGTTTAAGTGCCTCATTTTCTTTATCCATTTGTCTGTCAGTGGGCATTTAGATTGCTTTCTTACCATGGTTATTAAAAACAGTGCTGCAGCAAACATGGGAGTACAGATATCTCTTCATTGTACTGATTTCCTTTCTTTTACATATGTACCCAGCAGTGGGATTAATGGATCGTATGGTAGCTCTATTTTTAGTTTTTTTGAGGAACCTCTAAACTGTTCTCCATAGTGGTTGTGCAAATTTACATTCCCACCAACAGCGTATGAGATTTCCTTTTTCTCCGCATCCTCATCAGCATTTTTTTATTGCCTGACTTTTGAATAGAGGCCTCATTTTAGGGAGAAATTATATCTTACTGTAGTTTTGATTTGCTTTTCTCTGATGATCAGTGATGTTGAGCACCTTTTCATATGCCTGTTTGCCATTTGTATGCTTTCTTTTGAGAAATGTCTATTCAGATCTTGTGCTCATTTTTTAATTGGATTATTAGACTTTTTCCTGTAGAGTTGTTTGAGCTCCTTGTATATTCCTGTTATTAATCCCTTGTCAGATGGGCAGTTTGCAAATATTTTCCCTTATTCCGTGAATTGTCTCCTCATGTTATTGATTGTTTCCTTTGCCATGCAGAAGCTTTTTAACTTGATGTGATCCAGTTTGTACATATTTGCTTTGATCACCTGTGCTTGTGGGCTATTACTTAAGAAATCTTTGCCCAGTCCAATGTCCTGGCAAGTTTATCCAATGTTTTCTTGTAGTAGTTATATTGTTCAAGGTCTTAGATGTAAATTTTTAATCTATTTTGTTTTTATTTTTGTATATAGCAAGAGCTAGCAATATAGTTTCATTCATCTGTATATGCATATCCAGTTTTCCTAGCACCATTTACTGAACACGCCGTCCTTTACCCATTGTATGTTCTTGGCACCTTGTCAAAAAGGAATTTACTGTAGATACATGGATTTATCTCTGGGTTCTCGATTCCATTCCCCTGTCCTATGTTTCTGTTTTCATGACAGTACCATGTTACTATAGCTTTGTAGTATAATTTGAAGTCAATAATGTGATTCCTCCAGTTTTGTTCTTTTCTCATAGGTAGCTTTATCTATACTGGGTATTTTGTGGATCCATATAAATTTTAGGACTTTTTTTTCTATTTTTGTGTAGAATCTCATTCTATTTTGAAAGGTATTCTATTTTGAAAGGTATTGTGTTTAATCTGTAGATTGCTTTGGGTAGTATGGACAATTTGAACAATACTGATTCTTTCAATTCATGAACTTGGAATACCTTTCCATTTTTTGTGTGTCTTTCTCAATTTCTTGCATCATTTTAGTATGTTCCTTTTTACATGTCTTCTTTAATTTCTTTTTATCAATGTTTTGTAGTTTCATTGTAGAGATACTTTACTTCTTGTTTAATTACTAGGTATTTGATTTTCTTTTTAGCTATTATAAGTGGGATCACTTTCTGGATTTCATTTTCAGATTGTTCTCTGTCGGCCTGTAGAAATGCTACTGATTTTTGTATGTTCATTTTGTATCCTGCAACTTTGTTGAGTTTGTCAGTTCTAATAGTTTCTTGGAGGAGTCTTTTGGTTTTTCCAAATGTAAGATAATACCATCTGTAAAAAAGGATAATTTGACTTCTTCCTTTCTCACTTGGATACCCTTTATTTCTTTCTCTTGTCTGATTGCTCTGGTTAGGACTTGCAGTACTATGTTGATTAACAGTAGTGAAATCAGGCATCCTTGTTGTGTTCCGGGTCTCAGAGGAAAGGATGTCAGTTTTTCCCAATTCGTTATGGTACTAACAGTGGGTTTGTCATATATGGCTTTGATTATGTTGATGCATGTTCCTTCTATACCCAGTTTTTTGAGGTTTTTTTTTTTTTTTATCATGAAGAGATGTTGAATTTCATCAGGTGCTTTTTCAACATCAGTTGAAATCATCATGTGGTTTTTGTCCTTCATTTTGTTGGTATGATGTATCATATTATGTGATTTGCATATGGTGAACCATCCTTGCATACCTGGGACAAATCCCACTTGGTCTTGATGAACAGTCTTTTTGATGTATTATTGAATTCAATTTGCTAGTATCTTGTTGAGGATTTTTGCATTATTATTCATCAGAGATGTTGGCCTGTAGTTTTTTGTTGTTGTTGTATCTTTGTCTGGTTTGGGTATCAGGGTAATACTTGCCTCATAGAATGGGACTTTGGGAGTATTCCCTCCTGCTCTATTTTTTGTAATATTATGAGCAGGATTGGTATTAATTCTTCTTTAAATGTTTGGAGGAATGTAGCACTGAAGCCATCAGGCCCTGGGCTGTTCATTACTGAGAGACTTTTTATTATTGTGTTGATCTTACTACTTGTTATTGACCTCTTCAGGTTTTGGATTTCTTGGTAGGTTTTATGTGACAAGGAATTTGTCCATTTTCTTTAGATTTTCCCATTTATTGGCATGTAGTTGCTCATAGTAGCCACTAATGACCCTTTGAATTTTTGTGGTATCAGTCATAATGCTTCCTTTTTCATCTCTAATTTTAATTATTGGGGTCTTCTCCCTGTATTTCTTTGATAGTCTGGCTAATGGTTTGTCAATTTTGTTTATTTTTTCAAAAAGCAAGTTTTTATTTCATTGATGTTTTATATTATTTTCCTCATTTCAAATTCATTTATTTCTGCCCTGATATTTATTACTTCTTTTCTCCTATTAATTTTGGGTTCAATTTGCTTGCTTCTCTGGTTCTTCAAGATACATCATAAAGCTATTTGAAGTTTTTTTTTTTTTGATATAAGCACTTTCAGCTATAAATTTCCATCTTAGTACTGCTTTCACTGTATTCCATAGGATTTTTTATGTTGTATTTCTATTATCATTTGTTTCAAGAATTTTTAAAATTTCTTTTTTAATTTTTTTATTGACTCTTTGGTCATTCAGGAACATATTGTTTTATTTCTATGTATTTATATAGTTTCCAAAATTCCTCTTGTTGTTGATGTCTAGTTGTATTCAATGTGGTCACAGAAGATGCTTGATGTTATTTCAGATTTTTGAATATATTAAGACTTGTTTTGTGATGTAACATATGGTCTATTCTTGAGAATGATCCATGTGCTGAGGAGAAGAGTGTGTATTCTGCAGCCTTTGGATGAAATGTTCTGTAAGTATCTATTAGGTCCACTTCTTCTATGGTGCAGATTAAGTCTGATGTTTCATTGTTGAGTTTTCTGTCTGGGAGGTCTGTCCACTGCTGAAAGTGGGGTGTTGAAGTCACTGGCTGTTACTGTATTGAGTTCTATATCCCTCTTTATCTATAATATTATTTGCTCTCTATATATGGATGCTCCAGTTTGGGGTACATAGATATTTATAATTTTTCTGTCTTCTTGCAAGATTGACCCCTTTATCATTCATTATATAATGACCTCCATTTCCCTTCTTGCAATTTTTGCCTTCAAATCTATTTTGTATGATATGACTGCTCCTGCTCCTTTGTGGTTTCCATTGGCATGGAATATCTTTTCCCATTCCTTTATTTTCAGTCTGTATGTGTCTTTATGCGTGAAGCGTGTTTCTTGTAGGCAGCAGATCATTGTTTCTTGTTTTTTCATGGGTTCATCCAGTCTATGTATTTTTATTGTTTAGTCCATTTATATTCAGTGTTGTTATTAATGAATAGGGACTTACTCCTGCCATTTTTTTAGTTGTTTTCTGGTCCGCTCTTCCTTGTTTTCTTCCTCCCTGCCCTCCTTTTACTGAAGGTGATTTTCTGTGGTGCTGTGATTTAGTTTCTATTTATTTATTTATTTATTTATTTATTTATTTATTTATTTAGAGATGGAGTCTCACTCTGTCGCCCAAGCTGGAGTGCAGTGGCACGATCTCGGCTCACTGCAAGCTCCACTTCCCAGGTTCATGGCATTCTCCTTCCTCAGCCTCCCAAGTAGCTGGGACTCCAGGTGCCTGTCACCACACCCGGCTAATTTTTTGGTATTTTAGTAGAGATGGGGCTTCACCGTGTTAGGCAGGATGGTCTCGATCTCTTGACCTTGTGATCCGCCTGCCTCGACCTCCCAAAGTGCTGAGATTACAGGCATGAGCCACTGCACCTGGCCTCTTTCTCTTTATTTTTTGCATATTGTATGTTTTTCGGTTTGAGATTACCATGAGGCTTGCCAATATGATCTAATACCCCTTATTTTAAACTGATGGAAACTTAACACTGATTGTCTAAACAAACATGCAAAAAAAACCTGCTGAAAAACACTACACTTTGACTTCGTCTCCCCACTTTTCAACTTTTTATTGCTTCTCTTTATGTCTTATTGTACTATGTTTTGAAAAGTTTTTGTAGTTATTGTTTGATTGGTTCGTCATTTAGTCTTTCTACTTAAGAGGAATTTACACCCCACAATGACAATGAAATAATATTCCCTGCATTTTTCTTTGTGCTTACTATTATAGAGAGTTTTGTACCTTCAGATGATTTCTTCTTGCTCATTACATACTTTTCTTTCAGATTGAAGAACTCCCTTTAGCATTTCTTATAAGCCAGGTCTGGTGTTGATGAAATCTCTGTTTTTGTTTTTCTGGGAAAGTCTTTATTTCTCCATCATGCATGAAGAATACTTTTTGCCAGTTATAATAGTGTAGACTAATTTTTTTTCAGTGCTTTAAATATGTTATGCCCCTCTATCCTAACCTATAATGTTTTCACTGAAAAGTATGCTGCCAGGTGTATTGGGGCTCCATTATGTGATTTGTTTATTTTCTCTTGCTGTTTTTAGGATAATTTATCATTGAACTTTTGGAGTTTGATTATTAAATGCCTTGAGGTGATCTTCTTTAGTTTAAATCTGTTGGGTGTTGTATAACTTTCTTGTACTTGTATGTTTATTTCTTTCTCTAGGTTTCGGGAATTATCTGATAGTATCCCTTTGAATACACTTCTTACCCCTCTTTCTCTCTCTACTTTCTATTCAAGTCCAGTAGCTCTTAGACTTGCCCCTCTTAGGCTATTTTCTAGATCTTGTAGGCATGCTTTATTCTTTTCCTTTTTTTAAAATTTTGTCTCCTCTGTGTATTTTCAAATAGCCTGTCTTGAAGCTCACAAATTATTTTCACTTCTTGATCAGTTCTTCTATTAAGAGACTGTCATGCATTCTTCAGTATATCAAGTTGCATTTTTCAGCTCTAGAATTTCCACTTGATTCTTTTTAATTATTTTAATCTCTTTATTAAAGTTATCTGATAGAATTGTAAATTCCTTCTCTTTGTTATCTTTAGTTTCGTTGAGTTTCCTCAACAGAGCTATTTTGAATTATCTGTCTGAAAGCCTGCATATCTATCTCTGTTTCTCCAGAATTGATTCCTGGTTCCTTATTTAGTTCATTTGGTGAGGTCATGTTTTTCTGGATGGTCTTGCTGCTTGTAGATGCTTGGGAGTGTATGGGCATTGATGAGTTAGATTTTTAATTTGGTCTTCGCACTCCAGGCTTATTTGTACCTGTCCTTCTTGGGAAGACTTTACAGGTATTCGCTGGGAGTTGAACCCCAAGCCCAATAATGCTACAGTTTTATAGGCTCCTAGAGGTAACCCATTGGTGGCCTTGGATAAATTCTGGAAGAATTCTCTGTATTACCAGTTGGAGAACCTCATTCTTTTCCCTTATTTTCTCCCAAACAAATGGAGTCTATCTCTGTGCTGAGCCACCTGGAATGGGGATGTGGTTATGCAATCACTCCTATGGCTGCCACCACTCAGACTGTATTAAATCAAACTGCAAGCCAGCACAACACTGGGTCTTGCCCTTGGCTCACTATAACTATTACCTGGGTAAAACCTATTTTCACTCAAGACCATAGTGCTCTACAATCAGCAGATGTTAAGGCCAAACAGGTTTGTGTCTTTCCTTTCAGGGCAGTGAGTTCCCCCTGGCCCCAGGTAGGACCAGACATGCTGTCTGGGAGCCAAGGATTAGAGTCACATACCTTAGAAATTTACCTGAAGTTCTATTCTACTGCAACTAAGGTGGCACTCAGACCATAACCCAGAATCTTTGTTGCACTTCCCTCCCCTTTCCACAGGCAGAGGAACCTCTCCCTGTAGCCATCAGCACCAGCAGCCCATAGCAGGGGTTCTCCCAGGCCACTGGCAACGTTCACTTAAAGCCCAGTGGTTCTTCAGTCAACAACTGGTGAATGCTGCCAGGCTGGGAATTCACTCTTCGGAGCACTGGGCTCCCGTATGCCCCAGGGCAGATCTAGAAATGATATTCAAGAGCCTAGGCTTAGACTCAGAGATCTCAAGAGCCTGCTTATTGGCCTACCCCACTGTGGCCAAGCTGGTGCCTAAGGTGCATTACCTTTCTGTCTGCTTTTCTCAAACAGAAGGATTTTTTTTTTTCTGTAGCTACCACATCTCTCAATTTTTGGGTCACACCTGAAGCCAGCATGTCTCAGAGCCCAAGGTCCATGGTGTACTACCTGGGTATATTGCTGCTGGTGGTTGTTTGTGGTGCAAGAGCTCTTTAATCAGCAGGCAATTAATCCTGCCAGGACTGGGTTCTTCTTTTCAAGACAGTGGGTTTCCTTTTGGCCCAAGGTGTGTCTAGAAATATCATCCATGAGCTAGGGCCTGGAATGGGAACCTCACAACTCTGCACAGTGTCCTGTCCTACTATGGCTGAGCTGATATCCAAGATGCAAGACAAAGTCCTCTTTACTTTTTGCTCCTTCCTCCTTAAGCGGAAGGAAGGAGTCACTTTTGTTGCTGTGCTGTCTGGGTTTGGGGGAATGGTGGCACAAGTACTCCCTTAGCCACCCTGACTGGTATTTACCTAGGTCACATGCCACCCTAGTCCACTGGCTCTAATTCCAGTTCAACACTAGTAGTTGCCTAGGAATTGCAGAGTTTACATCTTAGACTGCCTTTTAAGTTTACCTAGGACCCCAGAGCACTTTGGCCCAAGATGGTGAGGCTTGCTGAGGAGTTCAAATTTAGACCACTGGGATGGGCAATTCCCTTCTGTCTAGTTCTTGTCCAAAAACTTCCTCCGGCCGGGTGCAGTGGCTCATGTCTATAAACCCAGCACTTTGGGAGGCTGAGGTGAATGGATCATCTGAGGTCAGGAGTTCGAGACCAGCCTGACCAACATGGTGAAACCCTGCCTCTACTAAAAGCACGAAATAAATTAGCCACCCATGGTGGCAGATTCCTGTAATCCTAGCTACTCAGGAGGCTGAGGCAGGAGAATCACTTGAACCCGAGAGGCAGAGGTTGCAGTGAGCAAGACTTTGTCTCAAAAAAAAAAAAAAAACTTAAAAAATAAAAAATAACAAAACCTTCCTCCATATGTGGGTGCTGGCTGAGGCGAGCATGACTTTGCTCTCTGCTGTAACAGGGCAGCACTGAATTCAATGTAAAGCCCCCCATTTGCTGAGTTTTTCCTCCCCTATCTGCAAAGACTCTCCTCATTGCATGACTGCTGCTGGGGCATGGGGAGGGGGTGTCATCAGTGATTCATGACTGTCTCTTCTACCCTCTCCAATGCCTCTTTCAGCAATATGAAGTTACAACTAAGTACTGTGATCACTCACCTGATTTTTGATTCTTGTGATGGTGCTTTTCTGTGTGCAGAGAATTGCTGAACTTTGGTGTTCCTGCAGAAGCTACAAATGGTATAGGCTTCTATTTCGCCATCTTGCTCCATCCTCTCCTCCTGTAGCTTCTTTTTCATTTTCTTAATACCATTTTCTGAAGAACAGTTTTGTTTATTTCGATGATATCTAGTTTATCATTTTTCTTTTATGGATTATACTTTTCATGTATAACCCAAGATCACAAAGATTTTCTATTCTTTTTGTAAATTTTATATTAGGTTTTACATGGTTTACGATCCATTTTGAGTTAATTATTTATGGTAAGAGGATGAACTTTTCTATATCTCTATCCTACTTGTTCTGGTACCATTTGTTGAAAAGACTGCTTTTTCTCCATAGAATTGTTTTTGCACCTTTGTGATAAATTAAGTGACATTGTAGAGCCAGTTATAATGTGATGTATGTGATCTAAATCACTGCAGTATGCATAAATCCATAGTATATAAACCACAGAACTTATGGGGAAAATGGGGCAAGGGGCATAACTTTAAAATGTTTAATCAGTGATACTCAAAAGAGAAGAAAGTAAAAAGGGTAGCATTGTTTTATATGTTCTAAATGATTAAGAAATACATAAAGACTGCAATAAATACAGTTCCTTACCTTGAAAAAGACCTGAAGTTTGCTTGTGGAAGTGGGTGTCAGAAAAGTTACAGTTTGTAAATTATAGTGATGTAGTGGAAGTTAGACTATCTGGAACTGGAAGGAAAATTTTAACACTAGAGGTGGACAGGAGTGGCTCATAACAAATACAGTGAAGTAGCTGGTAGATGTTTGAGGTGTGTGCATATGTGTATTTTATGTATTTCTACTTTCTTAAGCTCAGCTGGTTCAGTTTTCTGTGCTCATATGATGTTTCCTGCAGACAAAATCACCCATAAGCCAGTGTGAAATTCCTGTTATACTTAGATTGTTTGCTAAGATATCAGTTGCATTAGAACAAATTTGCATTTTCAAAAGAAGCATTATAGCAAAATTAACTGTATATGTTAGTCTATTATTGTACACTCTTCTGTTCCGTTGATATATATGTCCAACCTTTTTCTGGTACCCCACTGTCTTGATTACTGTAGCTTTATAGTAAGTGTTGAAGTCAGGTGTAGTAGAAGTCCTTTAACTTTCTTCTAACTTTTCAAAATTGTTTGGACTATTTTATTTTCTTGACTTTTCTATACAACTTGTAGAATCAGCTTATTGATTTCTACAAAAGAAATTTTGCTGGGATTTTATTAAAGTTTCATTGAATTGGTATATCAGTTTGGGGAGAATTCATACCTTAACAACATTAAATCTTCCAATTCATGAACATGGTATATCTTCCCATTTATTTAGGTCTACTTTGATTTGTTTCATCAGTGTTTCCAGTTTTCAGCATATGATTCTTACATATATATTTTATAGCTGTAGTTGTATATTTATACCTGTAGATTTCATGTTTGATATTTTTGGTGGTATTATAAATGGTATTTTTAAAATTTCGTCTTCCAGTTGTTCATTAGTAATACCAGGAAATAAGATTGACTTTTATATATTGATATCTTTAGCTCTTTGAAGGCTTTGAACAAAAATGGAAGCTCACCAAAGCCAAAGCAAAATTTGTTTTTTTAGTATTTTAAAAAGTATAAGTTACTATTTCTGTTTTGTCTTAGTCTATTTTAAAACTTAGATCAATATGGCAGCTTTGATTTAATTGTTGTTCCCTCACATTTTTTGCATTGTATTCTAGTGCAGACCTGAAAGCATGTATTTTGAAGATGAGATTTAATGGAGGGATCTTTAAATGACCTTAAAGAGTATTGTTATGAAATACAAGCTACTTTCTCTTATTGATCTCACAGGAACTTTCTTAAGAATAATTGTAGGCCATCCATAAATAATTGTAATGTTTAATACATTATTTTGTTTCTTTTGATGTTTTCTGTTTTCTGAAGTTTTTCAGACACATTTTTTGGTAATACTGTTATTATAGATTTTGGACTCAGCAAGGAGTCAGTAGATCAAGAAAAGAAGGCTTACTCATTTTGTGGTACAGTAGAGTATATGGCTCCTGAAGTAGTAAATAGGAGAGGCCATTCCCAGAGTGCTGATTGGTGGTCATATGGTGTTCTTATGGTAAGTAGCAGTATTTGTTTTAATTATACCAACCTGTGATTGATATATAAATTATTTTATTTTATTTCAAAATATAAAAATAATTTTATTTCAAATTTTGGGACTTAGCAGGTCAGAAAGGGGTTCTGATAATTTATAATTAATACCAAAAACCTTGTGATTGGCTAGCTGTTATACAATAAAAATTAAGGTTTTGGTGTTCTGATTTATTTTAAAGTTGCTAGTAAAAAGGTAAATGGCAGCATTGTTATTATAAACTATTCATATTTGATACGTATGAAAAGGTCTGTCAGATTCTATATTTCAGAATGATGAGTTTATCAGTTACATGGTATTTTAATTGAATGTTACAGAACTTAGCACCTTACCATATAGTGTCCTATTGTCAGATTGTTCCGTGCATTCCCTGGAAAGGTTATAAACCTGTTGAACAGAGGAATCATGTCTTATACTACTTTTCATCTCCCATAGTACCAAGCATAGTGAGCATTTCAGTAGATGCTTAATACAGTAGATGCTTAATGACCATTGGTATGAGATTAAGCATAGAATTTGCAGTAGTCAGTAGGATGATAGATAAATAGCTGTTGAATTAGATATAATTTGCTTTTGAGGGCTGATCCATTTTGTCCATTTATCACTGAGTAGCATACCAAATGACACATCAGCATGTTAAGTGCCTATTATAAGCCTGACATATTAGGAGGCCTGTGGGGTAAGGACTGATTCTAAGTACAATATTTGGTCTTTTTCAATTGGAGTAGCTAAATAAACTCTCAAGAAGTACCTTAGGAGTTCAGGGAAGATTTAATGTAAGCTGATGTAGGCAAACTGGAAGAGTTGGAACTTAAATTAAGCCCTGAAGGATGGATAAAATTTAAATAGTTGTGTGTCAAGAAGGAGAGTATTGTGATCATATTAGCAAAGACTTGGAGAACCAGTTTGACTAGAGAAGTGGAGAAAGAGGGCAAAGGTGGAGGAAGTGAAGCTATAAACCTATAAGCATTTACACATGATTCTTTGGGTAGGAGGAAACTTTTAGATTCTTAAACAGGATGGAAATTAGAGAAGATTGTATTTTAGGAAGATTAGCCTTGACAGCATTATGTAAGTGGATTGTATTGGAAGAAACTAGAAATAGGAAGACAAAAGAGATCTTAAAAGACAATTGTAAGATTATAGAGATTTCAAAGTAATCTGTTACTAACCTTGGTAGCAAATTAGATGACACAGGTGAAAAAGAGATGAATTGTCAAAGATAAAAATGCCTATAAAATTTGTGAGTTTTAGGGGGATGAAAGAATGGTAAGTTAATAGAAGAGATAGCTGAGGAGGACAGCTGATTTTGGAAGTGGGAAAAAATAATTTCTAACATGTAGCATAGGTTACTGTCGGTTAATGACTCACCACTGGGTGGTGATAAACTAGAAGGGGTAGTGGAGAGAGAATCAGAATCATTTGGAGACCTTAATATGTATATATTAACTACCCAACCTATAGTTTCTTTGAGGGAAGATGTGAGTCCTGTATATGATCCTTCATTCTCTCCCTGAAGTTGTCACCTCTACTCCTCCAGTCTTTGGTGGTCTACCATTACTTAAGATTTGGGAAGGAAAGCTGGAGTTTGAGAAAGATTAAGGCTTGAACAGCAGATTTTGGGAGACATTAAGATACAGGGAAGACTTGAACGTATAAGCTCACTTAGATTGTGAGTTCAGATAAATGAGTAGAAGACTAAAGGACAAATCTATTATTGAATCTAAGTTTGAGATTTAAATACTGGAGATACAAAAACTTCTCTTTAATGTACTATAATGGTTTTTAGAGGTAGTCTGTTTATACCATTATTTAATGTTCTAGTTAGTCACATTGCAGTCAGTTCTCTATGAGAAAATGTTTTCCTTCTTCTCTGTACAACTAAGGTGTATGTTTCTTTTTTAAAGCTATTGGCATGCGTGTCGGGGGGTGGGGTAGTGGTGCTGGTGTGTTCTGCTGCTTCTACCTCTTTTTTGGGTCCTGTTTTGGGGGCCGTGGAGGGAATGAGAATGGTTAAATCTTTGTTGGGCATGTATGAATTCGAAATGCTTTTCTGCTTATTTTTCCTTTTCCTTTATTATTAAACATTTGCTTCAAAAGAATATCTTTGTTTTAACAGAAAATGCATTGTGTGTATTTTCAAATTGCTTTGGCTTTGAGAACATAGCCAAATTAGAACTGAGGAAGAATTGGTTGGTTTCATCTGCTACAAGTCACCATCAGTTGAGCTATATATATATAGAGAGAGAGAGAGAGTGGGATACCAGAAGTATATTTCTTTAAGTAACCGAATTTTCTGGTCCCATTTTGATCTACTATCATGTAGATCTTACAGTTTGATGATTATATAGTAGAAGTCTCAATTTTTTTCTAAAGAATCTTACTATATATTCTAAGGTGTTCTAATTGTGTGGTGATGTTTTGTTTGTTTGTTTTAGTTTGAAATGCTTACTGGTACTCTGCCATTTCAAGGTAAAGACAGAAATGAGACCATGAATATGATATTAAAGTAAGTGTAAACAGTATGTTTTTCTTTTGGGAAAAAAATCTCTTGCTTTCAGTTTTGAGAAAATTATTGCGGTTTTAAAATAACACGAGAACATTTTTCTCACTGTCTTGTTCCCTTCTACCATATACAGGACTTTATTTACCCTTGTAAAAGCACTTTTAAAAATTCTTTTTGAGGTTTTTCAAATCAAATGTGTGGCTAAATTGAAGTGAAACTTTCTAAAATCCTCTGTTTCAGAGCAAAACTTGGAATGCCTCAATTTCTTAGTGCTGAAGCACAAAGTCTTCTAAGGATGTTATTCAAAAGGAATCCAGCAAATAGATTGGGTATTGCTTATTTTCTTAGCTTTTATAGAAGTAACTGCATGTTTTGGGAGGATAATTAAATCTTTATATTTTCTTGTTTGATTTGAGCACATTACTTCTATACATAGAATTCTTCATTTTGTGTATGCATTTCAGATGAAGTAAACTCTGTTATGTCCATGATTTAAAACTGAAGTAGTCTAGTTAATGAAAGCTTCTGTTCAACCTATTATTAGGTATATATTATGGGTTACTTCTTTTGAAATAATACACAGATTCTCCCTTATACAGGTAGTCTTTTATATATTTGAAGATAGATATTTTGCCCCTCCCAATATTCTTCGAAGTAAGCATTATGTTTCTGTAACTACTTTTTTTAACCCCTTTCTGGTAGCCTTTCCCTGTATCCAGATGCGATCCTATTATTTATGCCCTCGTGTGAAAATTTCGGTGTCCGTTTATTCCTTTGTACCTTTTTTTTTTTTTTTTTTTTTTTTTTTGAGACGGAGTCTTGCTCTGTCGCCCAGGCTGGAGTGCAGTGGCCAGATCTCAGCTCACTGCAAGCTCCGCCTCCCGGGTTCACGCCATTCTCCTGCCTCAGCTTCCTGAGTAGCTGGGCCTACAGGCACCCGCCACCTCGCCCGGCTAATTTTTTATGTTTTTTAGTAGAGACGGGGTTTCACCGTGTTAGCCAGGATGGTCTCGATCTCCTGACCTCGTGATCCACCTATCTCGGCCTCCCAAAGTGCTGGGATTACAGGCTTGAGCCACCGCGCCCGGCCTCCTTTGTACCTTTTAATTTGGCATATAAATATAAGGTCATAAGATAAATTGGAAGTGAAAAAATATGTATTTAAGTTTAAGTATTATGTTTAATACTATTTTGATTTGAGAGACAGTTTAATATTTCATGATACTCTTTGTAGTTCAGTATGAACATTAGTTATTTTTTATCGCAATAAAATGAAAGGACCAGCTAATAAAATGCCAGATAAGAAATCAAATAATTTTCTTTTCAAGGAATGTATGAAATATGTGTGTTCCTGTTTACAGATAGCAGTCTGGAAGCCAGTGAGCAAGATTTAAAAAAAATCATAAAATTAAAATATCATTTCTTTTTTTTATAGGATCAGAAGGAGTTGAAGAAATCAAAAGACATCTGTTTTTTGCAAATATTGACTGGGATGTAAGTTAAGTAGAAAGCTTGTTATTGAATAACTTCATATGACCAACACAGGAGAGTAAAGGTTTATTGCTTTTAATTTAAATAACAAATCAGTGGAATGTTTACATATGTATTTATTTTTCTTTTTCTTAAAAAAAATTTAGATCTGGGGGTGCATTTGTGGGTTTTTTACATGGATATTGCATAATGGTAGGTTTGGATTTCTAATGTATCCATCAACAAAACAGTGACCATTAGGTAATTTTTCAACCCTCAACCCCCTTTTAACTTCTCCCTTTTGGAGTCCTTGGTGTCTGTTATTTCCATCTGTATGTCCATGTGTTTCCATTGTGTAGCTCCCACTTATAAGTGAGAACATGGGATATTTGATTTTCTGAGTTATTTCACATAGGATAATGATCTCCACCTCCATCCATGTTGCTGCAAAGATAATGATTTTGTTCTTTCTTACAGATGTGTAGTGTTCCATGGTGTCTATATACCATATTCTCTTTATCGAATTAACCATTGATGGACACTTAGGTTGATTCCATGACTTTGCTATTGTGAACAGTGCTGTGATAGACATACAAGTGCAGGTGTCCTTTTTATATAATGATTGATTTTCCTTTGGGTACATTCCTGTTAGTGGGATTGCTGGGTCAAATTTTTTTGCTTATTATACCTTTGAGAAATTTTCATATGGTTTTTCATAGAGGTTGTACTAATTTACATTCCCATCAACAGTGTATAAGTGTACCCATTTTTTTCCCACATCCATGCCAACATCTGTTATTTTCTAACTTTTTAATAATAGCCCTCCTGACTGATATAAAATCATATTTCATTGTGGTTTTAATTTGCATTTTTCTGATGATTAGTAATATTGAACATTTTTCCATGTTTGTTGGCTGCTTTATGTCTTCTTTTGTAAAATGTGTGTTCATATCCTTTGCCTACCTTTTAATAGGTCTGTTTGTTTGTTTACCTGTTGAGTTGTTTGAGTTCCTTGTAGATTCTGGATATTAGTCTTTTGTCAGAGACATAGTTTGCAAATATTTTATCCCATTCTGTAGGTCATCTTTTTACTCTACTGATTATTTCTTTGGCTGTGCAGGAAATTAATTAAGTCCAATTTGTCTACTTTTGTTTTTGTTGCATTTGCTTTTGGGATCTTAGTCATAAATTCTTTGTATAGATCAATGTCCAGAAGAGTTTTGGCTAGGTTTTCTTCTAGTACCTTTGTAGTTTCACATCTTATGTTTAAATCTTCAAACCATCTTGAGTTAATTATTGTGAATAGTGAGAGATAGGGGTCCAGTTTTATTCTTCTTCATGTGGCTAGACAATTTTCCCAACACCATTTATTGAATAGAGTGTTCTCTCCTCATTGTTTATTGTTTTTGATTTTGTAGAAAATCAGATGGCTATAGGTATGCAGCTTTATTGCTGGGATCTCTGTTTTGTTACATTGATCTATGTGCCTATTTTTGTACAAGTACTGTGCTGTTTAAGTTACTATGGCCTTGTAGTATAATTTGAAATTAGGAAATGTGATGCCTCTGGATTTGTTAATTTTACTTAAGGTTGCTTTGGCTATTCAGGCTATTTTTTTGATTCCGTGTAAACATTAGGATTGTTATTTCTAATTCTCTGAAGGATGACTGATGTTCATAGTTTGATAGGAATTGTACTGAATGTGGATATTGCTTTGGTCAGTATGTTTTTTTGTTTGTTTGTTTTTGTTTTTTTTGTTTTTGTTTTTGTTTTTGTTTTTTTGACAGCATCTCTCTCTATTGCCCAGGCTGGAATGCAGTGGCACAATCACTGCTCACTGCAGCTTTGACCTCCTAGGCTTAAGCAATCCTCCCACTTCAGCCTCCTGAGTAGCTGGGGATACAGGTGTATGCCACCATGCCTGGCTAATGTAAATTTTTTTGGTAAAGATGAGGTCTCGCTATGTTAACTAGGATGGTCTGGAATTTCTGGGTTCAAGTGAGTCTCCTGCCTCAGCCTCCCAAAGTACTGGGATTATAGACGTGAACCACTGTGCCCGGACTGGTATGGTCATTTTAATGATATTGATTCTTCCAATTCATGAGCATGAGATATTTCTCCATTCGTCCATTTGATCTAGTTTCTTTCATCTGTGTTTTATAGTTCTCCTTGTAGAACTCTTTCACATTCTTGGTTAAATGTATTTGTAGGTATTTTACTTTTTGCGGCTGTTGTTAATGAGATCGTTAATGATAAACTTCATTTGGTTTTCAGTTAGAACATCATTGTTGTATAGAAAAGCTACTGATTTTTGTATGTTGATTTTATTTTTTGAAACATTACTGAATTTGTTTATCAAGTCTAGGAGTCTGTTGGAGGAGTCTTGGTTTTTCTCAGTATCTTATATCATCAATGAACAGAGGTACTTTGACTTCCTCTTTTCCAATTTGGATGTCTTTCGTTTCTTTCTCTTGCTTGATTGCTCTGGCTAGGACTTTCCAGTACTATGTTGACTAGGAGTGGTAAAAGTAGACATCCTTGACCTGTTTCAGTTCCTGAAGGGAATGCTTTCAACTTTCCCACATTTGGTATGATGTTGGAGTATGTTCTTTCTATGCCTATTATATGGAGGGTTTTTATCATCAAGTGATGTTGAATTGTCTCTAATGCTTTTTCTGCATCTATTGAGATGATCACATGATTTGTGTTTATAATTTTATGTGGTGATTTGCATTTATTGATTAGTAAATGTCGATCCATCTTTTCATCCCTAGAATAAAATCCACTTGATCATGATTAACTATTTTTTTGCACGTGCTGTTGGATTTGGTTTGCTAGTATTTCGTTGAGGATTTTTGCATCTATGTTCATCTGGAATATTGGCTGGCAGTTTTCTTTTTTGGTTGTGTCCTTACTTGATTTTGCTTTCAGGATGATACTGGTTTTGTATAATTAATTAGGAAGGATTCCCAACTCCTCAATTTTTGGGAACAGTTTTAGTAAGATTGGCACCAGCTCTTCTTTGCATGTCTGGAAAAACTTGTTTGTAGACTTATGTGATCCTGGCTTTTTTTGATGTAACATTTTTTATTGCTGGCTCAGTTTCACTATTCCTTTGGTCTGTTTGTATTTTCTGTTTCATCCTGGTTCAGTCTTGGGAGACTGTATGTTTCCAGGAATTTGTCCAACATCTAGCTTTTCTAGTTTGTATGTATATACATGTTCATAGTTATCACTGATCATCTTATATATATTTCTGTGGTATCCATTGCAATGTGTGCCCTTTTCAGTTTCTGATTGTACTTGTTACAGTCTTCTGTTTTTTCTTCTTAGTTAAGCCATCTAGTGATCTATCAACTTTATTATTTCAAAGAACCAGCTTCTCATTTTGTTGATCCTTTGTGTCTTTTTTTGATCGCAATCTCATTTAGTTCAGCTAAATGAGACTTAGTTATTTTTTGTTTTCTGCTAGCTTTGGGTCTGGTTTTTCTTGTTATTCTAGTTTCATGTAGTGTAACAATAGGTCATTGATTTGAGATCTTTCTGTGTTTTTGATTTAGGCATTTAACACTAAAAACTTTCCTCTTGGCACTGCATTGGCTGTATCTCCAACGTTTCGCTATGTTGTGTCTCTATTTTCATTCATTGCAGTTTTTTTTATTCCTGCCTTGATTTTGTTGTTCACCCAAAAGTCATTCATGAGCAACTTGTTTCATTTCCATGTACTTGTGTAGCTTTGAGAGTTCCCCTTGGTATTCATTTCTAATTTTATTCTACTGTGGTCCAATGGGATACTTGATGTGATTTTGATTTTCTTGAATTTATTGAAATTTGCTTTATGGTTAAGCATATGTTCAATTTTGGAGAGTGTTACATGTGCAGATGAGAAAAATGTCTATGCTGTAGTTGTTGATTAGAATATTCTGTAAAAGTCCATTTGGTCTAGTGTCCAGTTTAAGTCCAGAGTTTCTTTGTTGGCATTTGCCTTGATGACCTGTCTAGTATTGTCATTTGGTATTGAAGTCCCACACTATTATTGTATTGCCATCAATCTCTTTTCTTAGGTCTAGTAGTATTTGTTTTTGAATCTGAGCACTCTGGTGTTGGATGCATATATATTTAGGATAATTAAATCTTTTGGTTTAATTGAGCCCTTATCATTTCATTGTATAATGCCCTTCTTTGCCTTTTGTTACTGTTGCTGGTTTAAAGTCTGTTTTATCTGATATAAGAATGGCTACTTCAGCTCTGCTGTGTTTTTTATTTGCATGCTATATGTTTTTCCTCCCATTTACTTTAAGTCTGTAGATGTGCTTACTATTCTATGGGTCTCTTTTTGGTAGCAAATGGTTGGTTTTTGTCTGTTACCCAACTTGCTGGTCTACATATTGTGGATGGGACATTTATGCCATTTATGTTGAAGGTTATATTGATATATGAGGTTTTAATCCTGTCATAATGTTGCTAGCTAGTTGCCTTGGATTCTCAATTGTATGATTGTTTTATAGGATCTTTGAGCTTTCTACTTATGTGTGCCTTTATGATGGTGAGTGACATACTTTTGTTTTCATTTTTAGAACTTCTTTGAGCATTTCTTATGGGGTCTATTTAATGGTGATAAATTCCTCTAGTGTTTTCTGTTCATGACTTTATGTCTTCATTTTATGAAGCTGATTTTGGCTGGATATAAAATTCTTGGATGCCATTTTTTAAAGGAAGCTAAAATTAGGTCCCCATTCTCTTCTGGCTTGTTAAAATTTCTGCTGAGAGGTTCACTGTCAGTTTGATGAGGTTTCCTTTATTCGTGATTTGATGCTTTTCTCTAGCTTCTTTTATGATTTATTCTTTCACATTGAACTTGGATAGTCTGGCGACTATATCCCTAGGTCACGTTTGTATTCTATAGTGTCTCCTAGGTGTTCCCTGAATTGCTTATATCTAGATATCTGCATCTCTAACAAGATTGGGTATATTTTCCTGAATTAGTTCCTCAATTATGCTTTCCAAACTTCTTTTCTTTTTTTCTTTCTGTCTATAAGTTGTAAGTTTGGTCACTTTACATTATCCCATATTTCTCAAAGACTTTGTTCATTTTTTAAAAAGTTATTTGTTATTTAATTTTATCTGATTTAATTCAAAAGACCAGGCCTCATGCTCAAAATTATTTCTTATGCGTGGTCTAGCATGTTATTAAAGTTTTCAACTCTGTTTTGAAATTCCTTTCATCTTTTTTTTCACTTCCAGAATTTTAAAATATATATATATTTATCTTTTATCTCCTGAATTGTTTTCTGATTTTTTTGTTTGTTTGTATGTTTTTGACTTTCTTTTGGATTTCATTGAGCTTCCTTACAATCCATATTTTGAATGTTTTATCTGCCATTTCGGAGTTTTCATTTGATTAAGATTCATTGGTAGGTAGCTACTATGACCCTTTGGGGATGTCATTACATTCTTTTTCTTCATAGTCCTGAAGTTCTTATGTTAGTTCCTTCTTATCTGTAGAAGCTGTCACATATTGCTTTTGAATTTGTTTCATTTAGATGTGGTTCACCCCCTGCTGCCATCCCTCTTGGGGGATGTGACTGTAGAGTAGGTTGGGAAGTAGCCAAAAGTCTCTTGGCTTTGTTTCTGTAGGCCCGTGCACTTCTTATCAGGTTTTTACGTTGGGTTTTACAGTTCAATCTATAGGGCAGTAGGTGGCATTTACCAGTAGAAGCCAGCTGTGGCAAAAGCAGATCAGTATGCAGTTGATATTTGTTTATTGTGTGGTGATCTCTGTTGTTTCAGATGATGGGCTGGACAGTGGAATGCCAGGTTCCTTGACCTTCTTGTCCCATGAGGGGTGAGGGGAAAGAGAGCTAGGCAGAGCTTGACTGCCTGGCTTGCACACAAATACCCCAATGATGAACTGGGGAACCAGCCCTGACAGGCATGGTTGGAAGAGTACCTGGTAAACAGTGCCAAGGTCTCAGCAGAGAGTAGGGGGACTAGCTTCACATCCTAGACGGGTAGCAATATGTTCTATTTACCTGTCACACCCCTAACTCAGAGTTCATGGCTCTCAGTTCAGATGCACAACTGCCGTGTATCTCTAGACCACAGTATAGCTGATAGCCACAGAAGACACTTGCCTTGCAGTTGTCTATGGGAGTGGTTTCTGGGTGGAACCTCTTGAATCAGTCCAATACACACAGCTTTGTGACTCACCTGTTTGCCAGTGGGTAATGCTACTGCTTTCTGTAGATATCACAGAGGGGATCCACTTTCTAGCACACACAGTTGGGTATTAGCTGTGGGAGTATCGTCTGGTTGGGTCCATCTGAGCTCAGACCCCAGGTTGGGGCATGGTCATGTACTAGCAGTGGTGGATAGGACTAGGCAAACTTCCAATTCCTTATCCCCCGGATTGCCCAACGGACAGCATGTATGAGTCCTGTAAGAAGTGGACCAGGACCAGGACAGTGGACTTGTTAAGTCTCTAGAATCCTGCTGCTGGCTATGATAGGGAGTGATGGGCTGGTTCTCGGAGTCACAGGCAGAACGCTCAAGCAGAGGCAGGGAAAGTACTCTGGAAGTGGGAGTCCTAGAGTACATCATGTGCCTGTGGGGGCTGGGATCTCAGAAGGGCCTACAAAACGCTTAGGCAGTTGCAGAATGCTCAGGCAGTTGGCGCATCAATGCATATTGCAGACCTGTGGTGACTGGGCTCTCAGAAGCACCCACAGAATGCTCAGAATATAGCAAAACACTCAGGTGATTGGGTCCCTATGGCTGATCACAGGCCTGTGGGAGCTGGTCTCTTAAAAGGGCCCACGGGATTCTCAGATTACGGCAGAATGCTCTGGTGGTGGGATTCCCATGGCTGATCACATGCTTTGGGGTCTGGGCTCTCAGAACAGCCTGTAGAATGCTTATGTGGTCGAAGTCCCAAGGCCCGTCACAGGCCTATGGGGGCTAGGCTCTCAGAAGACCTCCAGGTAACAAGTGAAATAGTCAGTTGGGAGCAGGGCTGCTGGCCTTTCACTGGGGAAGGCAGACCCCTTCAGCTGAAGCAATGAAGGTTGGCAGCCATGGGGTGCTTGGCCCACCTGCACTTCCCTCCTGATGGAGCGGCAGTGGATTTCACTTTGGGGGGCACACAGAGGTGCCCAGTTTCCCCACTGTCTCCTTGGCTCAGGAGTGACAAATGTGATGGTGGTGTCGGGCACAACTATTGAGGGAGCTTAAGAGTGGGTCACCAGCCTCTGGGAGCTGAGCTGTAAGAAGAACGCCAGGCTGTGGCCAGTATATACACGTAGGGGCAGGGCAGCTGTGCTGTAGACCCAACACTGAAGAAGGGAAGCCTCATTTAGAAGGGAACAGCTGAGGTCAGCAGTCTTTGCAGCGTGCATTCTGCTCACTCTTCTGTACTGCAGCTGCAGTATCTGTCTTTGAGGTGTGCACAAGTGCCGACCTACCTGCTCCCTGCCTAGTGGGGTGGCAGCAGACGGTGCCAAGCTGCTCAGGGATCAAAAGTTCATGGGATTCCACATGGGCTTGAGCAGTACCTTTGCACAGATTCCAGGCAGCTCCATGTATTAAACTGGAGGCCTAGGGGATTCAAGGGGCTTACCTATAGTTAGTATTGAAAGTCTGTGACAGAATCGTGAATTGTGGAATCCTGGAGGTCTCTCACCCAATCTTCCCTTCCCTGCATCAAAGATCTCCTGGCTCCACACCAGTCTCAGTTCACCTGATGGCATGGCTTTGTTCTCTTCTTTTTGTGATTCCCAATTCCATCGCTTCTCTGATGAATTCCAGTGTGGCCTCTTAGAAAATATACTTGAAGTGTCAATATTTACTTGCTATTTTGATTACTCATCATGAGAGAGGCACCCACTAGCTGTTTCTAGTAAGCCATATTGAACCAGAAGTCGTGTTTACATATTTAAATAAATGAAAATTACTCAAAAGTAATTCCCTATTTATTTTTCCCCACTGTGGGACTGTAAGCTTTTTAAAAAATAGATTTCAAAAAAAGTGGCTTTTTATGTATTATTAGAAACTTTCTATGCCTTTCAAAAGCGTAGATTTTAGCAAGGTAGATTGTTAAACAAGACTAAACTTTTCAATTATCTGATACAAGCCTAAACAGTACATTTAATGTATGTTTTTATGTGAAAACAATATTTTAGATGAAATATGTACTTCTTAAAAATAATCTATTGATTTTGAAAGCCTTGAGCATTTTAGTTGTTATTGTGCTGTATTTGCATGGCTATATTATCAATGAGCATTCAAAAACTTCTAATATCCAAAATTGACCTTTCCTTGTGAATTCAGCTTGTGGCATCATTGCTATGTTTCTTGGCCTCATTACATTTTGAACATTAGCTCTCAAAATTTTAGAATTTGGTTAACAGGTATCTGAAACCTGTTGAAATTTATTTTATGAAATCGTTAGTCTTCTATTATGTACTGTGAATATTATGTTCTGCTTTCTTTTACAAAGTATAATAATTTTTAAAGTCTTAATATGTTTTGTGTTATCTGGTTGCCCCTTCTAGAAGTTATATAAAAGAGAAGTTCAACCTCCTTTCAAACCTGCTTCTGGAAAACCAGATGATACTTTTTGTTTTGATCCTGAATTTACTGCAAAAACACCTAAAGGTAATGCATGTTTATCTGTAAAATCAGAGATTTTAAGTAGATAGTTTAAAAATAAACTGTCTTCTGAAGTAAAAACTAAAAGAATGGTAAATTTGCAGAGACTTGGTTTGTCCATGGGAAATATGGATCCTATACAAAACATTGCTTGGGCAGCTGTCAAGTAGATGTTTTAAATGGGAAATATTTATTAGGAAGGCAGGAACTTGGTCAAAGGGTGGCAAGTTTCTTTCTTTCTTTGCATTATAAGTCCTTTGGTATGCTAATGATTTACAGGATGGGGTAGGAGGTAAGACATCAGATATTTTACTCGGTCTTTTACAGTTTCATATATACATTCAAGAAATATTGAATACCTACCATGTACTAAGCAATGAGTATGCAGCAATGAAAAGAACAGACAAAAATTACTTACCAAAATGGAGCATGTATACAGATGGGAGGAGACAGATAATATATAATAAATCAAATATGTAATATGTTAGATAGCAGCATTGAATGGTTTCCTTTATAGTTAAAGAAATTCTGACACTTTATATCATAGAATTCTGCGTGTAGTTATAATTAAATGTAATTATTTGGACATTAGATTCTCCTGGTTTGCCAGCCAGTGCAAACGCTCATCAGCTCTTCAAAGGATTCAGCTTTGTTGCAACTTCTATTGCAGAAGAATATAAAATCACTCCTATCACAAGTGCAAATGTATTACCAATTGTTCAGGTAAATTCCACTTAATCACATTATTCAGTTTTGGGATAATTATTTCTCTGTTATTGCTGATGTATTTTTAATAGTTTTTTTCAGTGATTTTTAACTACTTTGTTTATCTCTTGGTATAAATCATGAATTAAATATGTCCCTGTATGTTTTGGAAAAGAGCAGACAGTGGTAACTTTTAAATTATATTTATGTGGCCTCTTTTGAATAAAATAGAAAGGTGATGTATAAGCTAGCTGATTTATTATATTGCCTGTGGGTATCAAGAAAGGATTGGTTCACGCCATTTATAAATGTTGATAAAACTTTTGTAGAATGAATTATTCTAGTTAAAGATTTAAGATGAATGTATATTTAGGACAAAAGACAGAAAATGTGAAAATATTTCATTCTCCTTAGTATTTTACTTTTTAAAAATAAACAGATAAATGGAAATGCTGCACAATTTGGTGAAGTATATGAATTGAAAGAGGATATTGGTGTTGGCTCCTATTCTGTTTGCAAGCGATGCGTACATGCAACTACCAACATGGAATTTGCAGTGAAGGTATTGTCTCTGAGCCTAGGTTTCTTGTTTGTTTTATGCATGTAATTTAAATTATGAGTCAACTGACAAACATTTTCAGTTGAGTAAATGAAGATAGGAAATATAAGATGATGAGAAAGAACTCTGAGACTTAATATTTTCATTTTTGAATTTCTTTTCAAGCCTTTATTATGTAGGAACAGTATATTTCATGAATTTTTGCATTTGAAAAATTTTGTTATACATGTATTATGTTAAGATTGAGCAATTGTGACAATTATAATTACGTCATCATTGGTACAGTTTCAGTGAAATAGGATATAATGTTAAAATGTTCTTTTCTTTTGTTAAGTTTTTAACTTATAAGATGTTTTTAAATGTTAAAATAATATAAGGTAAGCATTGTTCTTGAGGTTTTAAGCATTTCTTCAAAAATATAACCAAATTGAAAATATTCATTTTTAGACAAAATAATTTGTTTGCCTCAGATATTTTTTGTTCTTATTTCTTAGATCATTGACAAAAGTAAGCGAGACCCTTCAGAAGAGATTGAAATACTGATGCGCTATGGACAACATCCCAACATTATTACTTTGAAGGATGTAGGTATTTCTAAATCTAGGTATCAGCTAAGCTAATGAAGTTATGAATTGGAACTTTATTTTTCTTATTGAAACTTTTAATGTCTTTAGCATATTTAATTTCATGCCTCAAAAATCTCAAGACTCTTAAATTGCCACTTTAATTTTTTTTTTCCCCATGATTCTATACTCCTGGTCTTATAGAATATCAAAAATAACTGTGATGATTGGTAAATGAGAATTTCTGGATTACTTGAATATATTCTGGCTGGTTAACTAACATTGTAACTAACACCATTTATTATTCTGTAGTGCTATCAATATAGAAGATACAGGACATTGGGGATCTGCCAAATTCTTGAATATTTTACTTTCTTTATTGTATGGTAATTGGCTATAGCGTTATGGATTGTTTCTGGAGTGAAATAGTGTTAGTCTACAGTTTTGTAAAATGAATATATAACTCATTAATATGTTACCGAATGCTCACTTTTCACATAAGGAGATAATGTTCTTTTCTCTTTATACCAGACAGAAAAAACTATCACCTTGATCACTTTGTGTCAGAAAATGATATGCACTTTGATTTGTAATCTTTAAACTACCGTGTGGTGTGTGTGTGTGTGTGTGTGTGTGTGTGTGTGTGTGTATCATACATGCCCTGAGTGAAAAGTGTATAAATACTTTTCTTATTTGTTTTCTTTGGTATACTATTGGAATTCAACCAATATTTAAGATACCACATCAGATAATGGCCTGAGGGAAGGATATAAAATTAAATAATACATTTACTTTCAGAAAGAAGCTTACGTTTGGGGAAGAGAAGTAGCTATAATACAGTAAAAAAATGAGATAGAGGTCATTTGAGAGGCACAGAGTTCTATTTTTTTAATTTATATTCTTTGATGAACTGCAACCTGTAACTTCAAAAGGTAATACAATTATATGTTTAACATGGTTTCATGGGACTGTGTAGGTGATTGTTTAGCCAATTCAACCTTTAGTACAGCCTGTACTGCATTAACAGTAAAGGAATAATGTCTTTTTTGTTTTTAATACTAGAGGCAGGTTTAGTAGAAAGGTAAATATAACTAAAATATAATTTAAGAATTATAGAATTGTAATTATAAATAATAACATTTTAAAACTGCATTCTTTCGTAGGTCTTTGATGATGGTAGATATGTTTACCTTGTTACGGATTTAATGAAAGGAGGAGAGTTACTTGACCGTATTCTCAAACAAAAATGTTTCTCGGAACGGGAGGCTAGTGATATACTATATGTAATAAGTAAGACAGTTGACTATCTTCATTGTCAAGGAGTAAGTTGTAGTTAACTTTTTTCTTTCTATTCTGGGACCTATATCTTCATAAAAATATAGGAGAAAATGCCCCCTAAAATAAACTGCTTTTATTCACATATATGTCTATAGAGAATATCCTAATAGAACTCACAATGTAGTGAAGTTTATGGATTTAGGAAATAATTATTTTCTCTCTGCCAATTGGCCCTGATTTAATAGCATATTCATTTAAAAAGTGGTTTGAATTACATAAAGGTACCTAACTTTGACCTGGAAATTATGAAACTTAATTAGACTTAAAAGTCAAACATAAAAGAATTAACCAAAGACATACAGTGACTATTATTCAAGTTACCTAACATAGAGAGTTCAGGTTACCTAACATGTATCTTGAACCTTGCCAGCTCCTCCCCTAACTACAGTAAGAAATGTGTATTCTAAACATTTGAAGTATTACTATATTAAATTTTGTGGTGAAGGGGCAGGCTTGTTATTTTGCTTCCTGTCCTTTCATAAAGAAAGCAAATGAACTGAGTTACCAAAAAAGGCAACTTTTAATATATATAACTGTATAAAAAAACAAAGTAGGAAGTAATTTAAAAATTTAAGTTTGAATCAGTTGTGATAGTAGATATGTACCAACTTAATAAATTAAAAATGGCAATTGAGAATTGACGTAATGAAAACTCTGCATGAGGCCCTTATAATTAATAAAAATAAACTAGTACTCCATTTTGTGTGTGGTTTAATAAAGTATATTTTCAGTATTTTGAAATATATGATGCTAAAGCAGTAGCTTTTTGATAATTTAATTATTTGATTGTCTTTGCCAGCACTCTCTAAAGTAAAGCATGAAGAGAATTTTTGAGAAGAGAATCATAGGCATCTCTTCTTTATTATTGTATGAACCTTCCGGTTCTTACATCAATTAACTAAATTAATAAGACACATATCAAGCATTTCTACATGCCAGGCATTGTAAAAAGTGTTGTGGATTCAAACATGAGTGAGACTTGGTCCTTGCCCTTAAAGAACTTTAGCATAGTAAACTCTGATTAAAGGTAAGAGTAACTTACATGAAGTAGATAGTACTAGTAGGAAACCTATCACATGGGGGAATTTCAGCATTTTTTTTTTTTTACCAGTCCTACATTTTATTTGTTTCTTCTTTATTGTTTCTATTTTTCTGCTGAGACTTCCCTTTTTTTGCTGAGAGTTTAATGCATTGAAAGTATGTTTTGTTTTCTTTGTTGAAGATCATTATAATAGTCACTTTAAAATCCTTATCTATTTTAGCATGATTCATCTTGGAATCAGAATTCATTGATTTTCTTAAGACTGTGTTCCATTTTCTTGGTTCTTTGTATATTACATAATTTGGGATTGTATCCTAAGCATTATGATAATCAGTTATAGAGATTTTCATATTTTGTTATTTTTCTCCAATAGTTATTATTGTTTCATTTGTTTAAGTGAGTAATTTTCTTGGCTGAGCTTGAACTGAAAACTAGTTTTGGGGCCAGCAGCTCTGGTTTTTGTTCATATTATTTGTCTTTATACAAACTATTTTGATCCTGTTCCATACATTTTTGATTCAAGGATCAGTTCTGGCTCTTTCCTTTATAATGTTTCTCCACTCAGCATTCAGAGTTTTCCAGCATCTCCTTTCTGGTCCTCTAAACCAGAAGGACTGTGGGTTTTTCCACATGTCTTTACCACCACTGTGTGCCATAGGGATTGCAATTAAACCCAGGCTAAAAGCCACAGATATGGATACGTCCTTGTATAGGTTCCTGTGTTCCCTCCTTCAACAAAGTGCGTACTCCTCATCAGAGTATATCTGCTTCTGTTCATTATCCAGTGCCTCCAGATAGTTGATTTTTGTATTATATCCAGGTTTTATGGTTGTTTGCTACAAGGAGGAGGGTGTTGAGTAGGGTCTTAGTCCATTATGGACTAAGTCCAAACTTAGTTTAGTTTGTAAGTCAGGAACTGTTCTTATATGTTAAGCATAATGCTAAGTGATATAAATTATGGCATGTCCAAAAGTGGATCTGAGAATTGAGCTTAGATATATTGAGATTAGAAATGGTTAACAAAACTAGTGGCTTGAATAGAAACTGGAACATCTATCTGACAGAGATAATTTCCTGTGTATATTTTAGGCTCTTAAGCTTGAGCAAAATGTCATTTTCAAAATTTTGTAATTCAGAAAGTTTCTTTTTATCAGATATTTAGTTAATTATGTAGATATAATGTTTTATTTCTCAGATATTTAGTTAATTATATAGATATAATGCTTTTTTCCTTTATATTCAAGGTTGTTCATCGTGATCTTAAACCTAGTAATATTTTATACATGGATGAATCAGCCAGTGCAGATTCAATCAGGATATGTGATTTTGGGTTTGCAAAACAACTTCGAGGAGAAAATGGACTTCTCTTAACTCCATGCTACACTGCAAACTTTGTTGCACCTGAGGTATTCCTTAAAAACTTCACCATTTGCCTTTCATTCTTTTCCTTTAGTTGAATCTATATGATGCCATGTGTATGTTATGGTAGGCAGATAAAAGCTATTATCTTGCCCTTTTCAGTTTTAAAGTTCTTTAAATCCATGAATTCTCATAGCCCCTAATATAAATATTTACACTGGTAACTAGCATCTAAAATCAACCAGAATGTAATAATCAGGCTATTCTGTTCTCTTGGGTTATATACTAATTTCAGAATCATACCATTTTAGAGTTGGGTGGTAGGGTAAAGATAGCCACAGCTTCAAGGTATTATGTATTCTAAATGAGGAAACTGTGGCTCGAGGTACTTCAATGACTTATTCAAGACCCAGCATTCACTTAATAACAAAACTAGGATAGATTCATCAGGTATGTTAAATTGTACTGAACATTAGGTAATTTATCGATTAGCATTATAAATAACATATAAGGGCAGTGCCATCCTTGATTGTCTTTAGGATCTTCTAACTCCCGGAGAAAATAGCCACACAGGGGTTTTTGTAAGCCGTGTGGATTTTTCTCAGAAAATAATATTTGTATCTAAATCTTAGGGTGAAGAGTCAGGAAAGGTGATGCTCTTAGGGAGAAGAGTAAGGAAAGGGGAGGCTCTGGTACAGATTTCACATTTGGGAAACTGTAACATTCATTCTAACCCTGGGGATGGGAGTTTTGACAGTAGCAATTTCCATAGCAGTGAAAGTAAAGTTGGGGAAAAATGAATCAACAGATGGCATTGGCCATATAAGTTCTAGATAAGCTTTCTTTGTTAAGTCAATAGCTGTTCTTATATGTTATGGATAATACCAACTGACATGTAATTACATATTCAACAAAAATCAAAATACCTAAAACTCTTTAGGTTTGAAAAAATAAAATGTGTCTAATCAAAGGAGAAGCAGAGTAAAATAATTTGAGAAGAATTCCTCTCTTCTATATATTTTATAATTTTACTTTTATATCAAATGCTAGCTTTTTCAGGGAAATATTGCACATCAGATATATTAACAATAAGCTATTTGTATTTTAATGTAAATCAGTCTATTTTAAAGTAGCTACTATAAAAATAACTTTCATAATGAAAGTAGAAATATAGAAAATACTGTACTGATATTGAAGAACAGGCAGAACATCTGTTTTATAAGCTTTTTATGATAAGAGATTTGACTAATAAGAAATTATGGAAATATCCAGAGAATGTGATTTAATCTATATTTTAATAAAATTCATAAAATAATATACAAGTTTTTATCTCTTACAAGATATTGTACTGCCCTAAGGTGTATGAGATAATAGCCTGAACATACAAAATATTAGCCTTTTTAGGACATTTCAGTGGTTTTACAGGATAGGAGGACAGAATATTTGAGATAGTGCTCTTCTGTTATGTATAGCATATATGTTCATCATAAAGGTCATCATAAATATTGTAACAGATTTATACAATAGACATAAGAGCAGAGTATAGAATAACCATTTTAATAGCCAAATATTTAATGTTGACTTAATCTTGTGGACCTAAACTACTTAGTATTATGGCAACTTCTCACTGGAAAAGGGTTAGAGATGAATATGTACCATATGAAAATATCAAAAATGGACATTAAAATGAAAAATATATAATATGTCCGTGTTTAGATTAATGGTTAGGTAAACAGTTATAGATTAATGGTTAGGTAAGCAAATCCAGAGAGTAGAATACAGCTCATTGATGTTTTTTTTTTTTCCCCAACAGACGTACACTGTAGTAAGACACTATTACCATTGTAGTAGTGAGGGTTTTCAGGTGGGCATCTGGAGACCACTTCTCTCTAGTGCTTGAACTACCTTTGACTAGTATTTGTATTTTCAAAATACTTTGAAAGTTTTATTTTTGAGTGATGAAGTCCATGCTAGGAATCAATAATATATTTGTACATTGTTATTAATGAACCACAGAGAGTACTTTTAGTGCAGTTTGTTTCTAAAATTTCAGACGCTTTCAAAAGGTAAAATATAAAAATGCATTCTTTTTTAAACTAGAATCAGAAAGATTCAAGTGTTAGTACAGACATTTCAATAAAAAATGGCATTTATGGGGGTATACATTCATTATTTCACAATGCATAAACAGTTTTTGTTTGCTAAGAGGTACACTGATTATTGCAATTTTAGCTTAATAAGGAGAGAATATTCTTTTAGTTTTTAGATTATGCATCAGTTTGATCAACATCTTAGGGTTTATTAGGTAGATGTGCTTTTCTACTATACCTGTGTTGCCAAAAGTGAATATATCTCTAAAATATTTTATTCTTTGATAAAGGCAAATCCACTATGTTATATTATTCAACTGATATTATAAGCCTACTGAGGTTAAAGAATGCTCCTGAATTAATGGGGCTTATAAAAAAGTTGAGGGATACTGTGTGTGCAGCTTTTTATAAACTAATTTTGAAGTTAACTCTCCTTTGCTCTTTTCTCTGGGCTGTCAAATAGTTTGCCCCAAACGTTAATTGATTTGAGCAACAGGAATGAGGAGCTCTGTGTATGTTACTTTCTGCTGACTTGGGAAGCCAAGTGAGAGAGAGACTTATGCCACTGACTACTTTAATTGTGACTTCTATCTTTGTATTTAACTTGATACAAGTAAAAAGGTGTGAAACATACCCTCTGTACTCTTTCATTCATCCTACCACTCTGCCTTGTTTCTTTTATGATTATATGCTCACTTTTATAAGGGCATTGAAACTAGCGCTAGAAAAAAAGTGGACCATTTCTTCTTTACCTAAAACAAGTTTTTCGTGTTTGGCCCTAATTAAGCAATATGACACCTCCTGCGCAAGACTGTCCTCATAACTAGGAAGGTTATAGGAGTATACGGTACCTACAGCCGAATTGATTAACTCTCACCTGTCCACGTGGTTTCTACGCAGTGACCCTCAACCTTAGCTATGCATTGGATCACTTGAGAAACTTTAAAAAGCTTCCTAAGGGAATCAGGGAAAACATGGTGATGTCTGGAACTGTAAGATGTGATGAGAAAAATAAACAGATGAGGGAATAAAATCAGTAGAAGTCTGTGTTTTACTAGAGTATGCCAACTTAATATTTACCATGATGTGAGTGGTTTAGCTATACCTTATTTGTTAAGTACTTCATAGTTCCCTACTTGTATTATTTATATAAGCCAATTATATTTTTATATCCTCTTTACCCTCTTAATTTTGCACATATGTGTGTTTTTATAAATACACTAAGACTAGAAAAAAGCGTATTTCAAATTTTAAGTTTGTTACATACTCTTTATTCATGTTTGGGAGTTGTCAAAGCCAAACACTAACATTTTTAGCCTTTTATAGATGAGAAATTCGTGCTGGTGGTTATATAATCCCCAGTGTTAATGCATTAATAATGTTTCTATTTTGTTCCTATGCCTAGAGGCTGTAGCAGTGGGCTTGTTTTTCTAAATGAAAAGAAAATGGCCTTATTTCATCTCTTTATTTTTCTAATGAACTCAATAATTTTGTAGCTAAATCTCACATGAATACATAACAAACATATTGTTTGATTTTTATTAACACTGGCACCAAAAAACAGCTTCCTAAATTGTTGTATGAAAAATTAATGAAGCCATTCAGTATTTATCGAATGTATACTTGTGGTCCAGAAATATACTGCTCTTTTCAAGACATTGGCCTTGTATGGTAAAATATAAATTCATTCTGCTTTTGTGAGATCATATATTATCTTGCCATATCTTGTGTAGTAAAGAGGCAGTTATAGATGTTAAAAACACAGGCTTAAGTAAGACTTCGTGTTCTGCTACTTACTAGTTTTGTAATGTTGGGTAAGTTACTTAACATTCACTTCAGTTTCCTCATCTTCAAAACTGGAATATTATCTACCTCATAGAATCAGTGACAGAATTAAAAGCCTCAGTACTGTATATAGTATACATTAAAATCACTGTGCATATTAATCTTAAGTTTAGATTTCTCTATATCTGGTTTCCTAAGAGGAGGAGAGAAAACTCATTGAGGTGTCAGGGATTATGTCTTTACTACAAGTGCATAAAATGGTTGAAGTTTTTATATAATGAACTTTTGTGAGATTATTAGAAGTAAAACAACTTCTTTAGGAGAAAATTGAGTTTATACTAACACCATATAATGAGTATTTCTTTCTTAGGTTCTTATGCAACAGGGATATGATGCTGCTTGTGATATCTGGAGTTTAGGAGTCCTTTTTTACACAATGTTGGCTGGGTAAGAAACATATATTCAAAAGCATTAACATTGTTATTTGAATTTCATCTGTATATCTTCATCTAGAAAGAGAATAGATTAAAATAACTTTAAGGAAAATGCCATTTACATTTCAAAATATCTATATTGATTGTTACTTATAAAATTAAAAAAACATAAAGCAAGGTGTAGAATGAGGCACTACTAATTTATGACATAATAATTTTAAAAGGCAATTGTCACCCGGAACTAAAACTTTTAAAAATAAAGTGCATTTCTATTTTGATCTTGAAAATATTTACTTAATCATAAAATAATTTCATGTTTCACCAACAACTTGCCCCCTGAACTTGTTGATACTGTGTTGATTTTTTTCTAAGCACTTGAATTCTAACTATTCTGGCACTACAGGTTTAGTAAGATTGTGCAAATCTATATAGTAACAATAATAAACTGCAGAAACACACACAACTACCTTCCCTTGAAATCATAAAGAAAAGCTCACAACAAATGTAATAACAATTGGACTATGTTAATGTTGATACTTTACGAATAATACGAGTACTATTTTACTCTCAATAATGAGCAGCACTTTTATTTAGAAGTGAAAACTTATGACTGTAGAAATTATTCTGTGAGGGTTGTGATAGAAAAAATGGCCAAGTTTAGCAAGTAATTATAATGTACTTAGACATAATATTTTAAAGAGTGCATTTAGTGTAATTTAAATATGCTTGACATACCAAGAACTCTATGAATATGTTATAAAAATGGTGACTCTAAATTGTTTAATGGCTTGGTGATAATTACACATCTCAGTACATTTAATATACTTTTAGGTATTACAAATTTATGCAGAATATTTAGTTTTAGACCACAGTAAATTTAAGGGTAGCTAAAGTTTGCATATCAAATACAATTAATCTACATGATTCATCTACATAATAAATGTAATGGCTATGGAGTTTTGTGTCGATATAAATATTTACGCAACCAAGTTTTCATAGATATTAATAAAAAGTAATGATAACCATTTCCACTGATGATAATGATGAAATGTTAATGACTACATTGAAACAAAACAATAAATACATTATGAATATGTGAAATTAATATTTTCTTTGTACTAGGTATATTTGTTTGCTAACCTATGCTGGAATATGTGTGTTTTAGTATTGTCTAGTTTTAAGACTGAAGCTTTACATGAAAAGCCACCTTTATTTTATTTTACATTGATTAGCTGATCAATGACAAAAGAAAGATTGATGTAAGCAATATTCTCCATTTTATTAAAAATTTTATTAAGGTTAGATTTATGGTTTGAAATATAAAATTTGACCTTAACAGTGAAAGAAAATGTGAGATGATATTCTTACTCGCTGAAGTAAATATTTGCATGTAGTAAATATTTGTATCTCTTTCATTTTTGGGGTATGTTACCCTCTAGTGTCTATTAAAATCTGTTTTATTAATAGCTACACTCCATTTGCTAATGGCCCCAATGATACTCCTGAAGAGATACTGCTGCGTATAGGCAATGGAAAGTTCTCTTTGAGTGGTGGAAACTGGGACAATATTTCAGGTGGAGCAAAGGTATAAATTATAACGTTTTGTTTTGTTGCACTCATGTTAAATTGCTAAAATCCCTAAGTTACAGCTTGTGTGTGTTTGCAGGGTATCTAATGGTATCATATGTGTTTTTAATTAACACATCTATGAGTGAATTGAACAATGTACAAAGGATAACTTTTGGTTTTACCATGTTTCTGGGCCACCTTCCTTTCTGATCAGTTTACATATGTGCAGGGAATATTAACTAGTTCCTGTATTAACCAAAACCAAAAATATAAATTTTGGAAACAGGATATATTTAAAGCCAACTAAAATTTATTTCTAGATTTACCATGTATTTCCATATCATTTTCTTTTCACTCAGAAATTGACTTATGTAGACAATTTTTATAATGCTAACAACTTCTTAGAGAATGAATGGACTGTGTATCTGTAGCATCTGGATATTCATTCCTGATGTCTTAGAGTGGTCCAATAGAAATATAATGCAGGTCAAATACATACTTTAAAAATTTCTAGTAGCCACATTAAAATTTTTTTAAGTGAAATTAAATTTAATAATATATGTTGTTTAATCTAATATATCCAAAATACTATTACTTCAACATCTAATCAATATAAAAATTTAGGTATTCTATATTTATTCATACTGAGTCTTCAAAATGTACTATATATTTTATACTTATAGCCATGTGAATATGGACTACCCACATTTTAAGTACTTAATAGCCACATATGGCCAGTGGCTGTCATGGTAGTGAAGGTTCAACATAACTGGCCTTATTTATTTTGGGGAAAAAATAGTCAATCAAGGCTTGAAAACTAATTTCTTACATTTGTAATTTTTAAATTTTAAGTTTTAAATGAAAACTCATCGCTTGTCACCATGTGGCTTTTAGGTCCCGGAAGCTTTTAAGCTACAATTTGAAGTAGAACACATTTTATGACAAAAGTAATTGCTTATAGTTAATATGTGCTAATTATCTCAAGAACACTAGCCAATTTGTAGAATATATTGCAAAGTAACTCCAGCATCCTGATCATTGTCAGGATAAATAAACTGGGGATTTGTCACTAAATTGTAAACATTAGAAAAACAAACAAGGGATTCTGTTTGGATCTTAACCTTAGTACAAGTATGCCGTGTGGTATAGTAGAAGGAACACTTGAATAGAAGCCAGGAAAACTGAGTGGTAATCTTTCTTTGGTTCCTTATAACTCCAAAATTCATTTCTATTCAATTTGGTTTATTTGTAATTTGCAAAATTTCCTCATGTAATGTGATTAGAACTATTAGTATTATTCATTAAATATGTATTTTCTAGTCATCCAGCTTATGCTTCAGAAAATACAGTTTACCAAGGATCAATTTTAATGTTTAAAGCCATGCATATGATTCTCCTGTGTTCCTTTTAAAAACGTCTGCTGAGATCAGGCTGTTGACAGTTCCTGGTTGGCCCACAGTTACCCATGTCAGTTACCCTCCGTTAACATTTCCAAGAATCTTTGTCGGACAAGTTCTGCACTTGCAAGGTCTTTTATTTATCTATCTATCTATTCATTTATTTATTTATTATATATTTTTATATATACACATATATTTACTATATATTATATATTTACATATATTTATATATATATTTATATATATATATATATATATATATTTTTTTTTTGAGACAGAGTCTCACTCTGTCGCCCAGGTTGGAGTGCAGTGGCGCGATCTTGGCTCACTGCAAGCTCCGCCTCCCAGATTCACGCCATTCTCCTGCCTCAGCCTCCCGAGTAGTTGGGACTACAGGTACCCACCACCACGCCTGAATAATTTTTTGTATTTTTTTTAGTAGAGATGTGGTTTCACTGTGTTTGCCAGGATGGTCTCGATCTCCTGACCTCGTGATCTGCCCACCTCGGCTTCCAAAGTGCTAGGATTACAGGCGTGAACCACTGCGTCCGGTCTCCACTTGCAAGGTCTTTAAAGTAGAACTCTTTTTTTATTTTTTATTTTTCTTTAAGGGAGTTAGCCCATTGCCAAAAGGTTTACTGACTTAAAGCTGGAAATGTCTTTCTAAGATCTAGTTCCAAGGACTTCTCCACAGCTAGGTGAGACTGCCTCACACCAGTATTAGGTGATTCTTTGTTTGGATAGAATAGAGCATTTTCATCTTGTGTTTAAAGCAATTTGTTTGCCTCGGCTCCTCACCACTTTCTATACCAGTCTCCCATTACTAACCTAGTTATGCCTATGCAAAACAAACAAACAATCAGAAAAAGAAAAAGCTGATGGTGATTCCTATAGGTTTAAGGGCTTAAATCTCAAACTTTGGGTTAGGAGTAATGGGAGTGTGCTGAAAGGGCAAGCAATAAAACAAGTCATACCAAAAAGCCACATTGTTCTCTCCTAAGCCCCAACCTCACTCCACTCCTGTGGCCAGTGGTCCCAACAGAAAATAACTGGAGAAATTGAGCAGGTCAAAGGATTAGGGAACTAAGCGTTATGTGAATTCACTAGCAAGATGTACAGAATGCTTGTGTTTACATTGTTTTTTATGGAACTAGCAGAATAAAACTGATCTATTTTAAAAATGCAAAAACAATCTGCTGAAATAGATGGGGACTTAAATGCCAATTGTGCTCAAATTTTCAATTTTCTATGTTCCATGAATTTTAAGTTTAGGCCTGTCTGGTGTTTAAGTAATAATACATATTAAAACTTAGTTTTATTCTTATGTCCTCTTTTAGCCTGGTAATCTGGAAAACTTCTCATAGAAAAAGATATTAGGGATATTGTTTACATATCTCATAAGGTCTCTTAGATAATCCCTTTTTATGGATCCGGTGACTTTAGTTCTGTCTTTGAAACTTTTCTAGGAGCTATGAGGACCTTTTAAGAAACTATCTCATGTACATTTTAACAGTTCTACTGCTTACCTTTGTTTTAAACTAGCCATGAAAGTAAACTGTTGTTCAGTTTCCCATAACCTCTTAAACTAGTACCCTTTAGTTGTGAGAACTGTGACATTTGCTGTCCATCAGACATAAATTATTTATTGCCTCTTCGTTTGTCTCTTTTAAAAAGATTAACTTCTACCCATTGAACAATCTCTCACCATCTCCTCACCCACCACTCCCCATCCTCTGGTAACCACTATTCTACTCTCTATTTCTATGAGAACAATGTTTTAGATTCTCCATATAAGTGACATCATATGGTATTTGTCTTTCTGTGCCTGACTATTTCACTTAACACAGTGTCCTCCAGGTTAATCCATGTTGCCACAAATGACAGGATTTCATTCTTTTTTATGGCTGAACGATATTTCATTGTGTATATACACACCATATTTTCTTTATCAGTCCATGTGTTGATAGACACTTAGGTTGATTCCATATCTTGGCTATTGTGAATAATGCTGCAGTGAACATGAGCATACAGATAGCTCTTCTACATACCGATTCCATTTCCTTTGAATATATATCCAACAGTGGGATTACTGGATAATATGGTAGAATTTTTTGAGGAACCGCTCTACCGTTTTCCATAATAACTGTACTAATTTGCATTCTCACCAGCAGTGTGTAAGGGTTCCCATTTCTCCACATCTTTGTCAACACTTATCGTTTGATTTTTTTGATAGTAACCACTCTGATTGGAGTGAGGTGATGTCTCATTGCATTTTTTTTTTTTTTTTTTTTTTTTTTTTTGAGACCGAGTCTCACTCTTTCTCCAGGCTGCAGTGCAGTGGCGCGATCTTGGCTCACTGCAACCTCTGCCTCCCAGGTTCAAGCAATTCTTCCACCTCAGGCTCCCAAGTAGATGGCATTACAGGCAGGTGCCACCACACCCAGCTAATTTTTGTATTTTTAGTAGAGATGAGCTTTCACCATGTTGGCCAGGGTGGTCTCGATCTCCTGACTTCGTGATCCGCCCACCTCGGCCTCCCAAAGTGCTGGGATTACACGCTTGAGTCACCGTGCCCAGCCCCCATTGCAGTTTTGATTTCCATTTTCCAGATGATTAGTGATTTTGAGCACCTGTTCATGTAGCACCTGATGCTTTATTTTGTCTATTTGGTGAGGTCATGGTTCCCTGAATATTTTTTTTTTTTGAAAAGTATAATGTTTTTATAAATTTTAAGTTCTGGGATACATGTGCAGGATGTGAAGATTTGTTACATAGGTAAACGTGTGCCGTGGTGGTTTGCTGCACCTGTCAACCCATCACCTAGGTAATAAGCCCTGCATGCATTAGCTATTTATCCTGATGCTGTCTCTCCTCCCGCCCCTCCCCCAACAGTCCCAGGTCCTGGTGTGTGTGGTTGCCTTACCTGTGCCCATGTGTTCTCATTGTTCAGCTCCCACTTATGAGTGAGAACGTGGAGTATTTGGTTTTCTGTTCACCTGCGTTAGTTTGCTGAGGATAATAGCTTCCAACTCCATCCACGTCCCTGCAATGGACATGATAGTTTTGTTTTGTTTTGTTTTGTTTTGTTGTTTTTTTTTTATGGCTGCATAGTATTCCATGGTGTATATTTACCTCATTTTCTTTAGTCTACCATTGGTGGGCATATGGGTTGATTCCATGTCTTTGCTATTAATAGTGCTGCAGTGAACATACACGTGTATGTATCTTTATAATAGAATAATTTGTATTCCTTTGGGTATATACCCAGTAATGGGATTGATGGATCAAATGGTATTTATGGTTCTAGATCCTTTAGGAATCACCACACTGTCTTCCACAATGGTTGAACTAATTTATGTTCCCATCAACAGTGTAAAAGCATTCCTGTTTCTCCACAGCCTCACCAGCATCTGTTGTTTCTTCTACTTTTCCTCTACTGTTTTCCCATTACTATTTGGTATGTACTTTATAACAGCACTTACCACATTCTGCCTGGTCATATATTCACTTGGGTACATTTTTGTTCTTCACACTTAGGGAGCCTTAAATAACATATTTATTTTTGCATTTTCTATCACATCTAGCATAATGAGTACTCAATTGGATACACTTTCATAAGCTAATCATTTCTTCTGGTATATCTTGCATTGTTAATTTACACAGCAAGTGTTTTTGATACATTTTATACAGCCGTTATCCTATTATGAGTGACTATAATTTGCAGTAAGCAGTGAGGTTTTACATAAATACTTATTTTTCATTTTGGCTTGAAGTTGCTTTTAATAGAAGATGCTTTTTTCGTGTATTTACAGGTTATAGATTTATAGAGCTAGAAGGCAAATAGTCCATCACCTCATCATTTTGCAGATAAACCAAGGCATATAGAATTTAACTTACACATTAATGAGTGGCAGAGTTGGAACTGATTTTCAGTTTAGTACTCTTTTCAATCCACTCACATTAGGGAAAACTTCCTAGAGGAAAAAAGGATTTGTTAGCTTTTTTCATGCAGATTAAATGGAGGAATGAGAGGTCTGTAACCCTTTAACAATTGAAGGCTCGAAAGAAAGGTATTATTGTTGACTCACTTTGTTTCTGTAGTAATGGACATGAAGTATACAGAACCTTATTACCTGATACATTTTGGCTGTGTCCAAACTCAAAATCTCATCTTGAATTGTAATCCCCATAATCCCCATGTGTCAAGGGAAACACCAGGTGGAGGTAAGTGAATCATGGGGGCAATTTCCCCCATGTTGTTCTCATGATAGTGAATGAGTTATCATGAGATCTGATAGTTTTGTAAGTGTTTGGTAGTTCCCCCTGCATCCATTCCCCTTCCTGATGCCTTGGGAAGAAGGAGCCTTGCTTGTTCTTCTCCTTCTGCCCTGATTGTAAGTTTCCTGAGGCTATCCCAGCCATGCAAAACTGTGAGTCAATTAAACCTCTTTATACATTTCCCAGTTTTGGGTCTGTCTTCATAGCAGTGTGAGAATGGACTAATACATTATCCTTTACATGATCTGTACTACAGAGCAGTTTTCCAGTTAAAATAATACATTGAAGTTCATCTAGAACTTATAGTAGTACCATAGTTTTCAAATGCCTCATGCCAAATTATACTCTTGAAAGACTACACTATCTAAACCAAGCTAGGAAGGTACATTAGCAAATACAATAATTAGAAATCTACCCTTGTTTTTTTCTGAGAGATAATTATTTATTATTATTCATGATCAAAGCAGGCATTGCTTAAGTAGGTATGGAAGTTATTCATTTATACTGAGGATATATGAATTGTTACACATCTGACCAAATAAACATGCTTACAGTAATAATAATAAAGAAGTTTTACCTCAGACACATGATTACATTGAAAATAGAAGTGATTCATTATTAATCAGTATTTTCCAAACTTCGATTTGGAATTAAATTTGAATATTGTGAGAATAGGAAAATTGCTATGCTCCTATATTCATGTGTGTTCAAAGTATTTGGAGTTTTGCTGGCTTTTATCCACTTAAAATGAACATTAAAAATAAGAAACCTGAGTACATTGAGAGGGGCCAAGATGGCCAACTAGAAGTAGGTGCAGTCCACAGCTTTCATGGACAGGAATGAACGTGGTGTGTAAATTCAGCACCTTCAGCTGAAATATATAGTTTCTTGTATTGAGACTGATTAGGCAGACAACTCGACCCATGGAGAACAAAGAATAGCAGGGTGGGATGATGACCCACGCTCAGAGTGGCACGGAGACAAAGGAACCCCCACCCCCAGCCAAGGCAAGTGGTGAGCAATTGTGTGACCCCCACCTAGAGAACCGTGCTTCTCCCATGGATCTTGGCAACCCATGGATCAGTAGATCCCCTCATGAGCCTATGCCACCAGGGCCTTTGGTTCGATATATAGAGCTTTCAGGAGTCTCAGTGGGGCAGCTGCTCAGGCACACACAGAGACCCAAGACCCAAGAGTTTTGCATACTCTGGCTCCTGGAATTCTAGCAAGGCAGAAGACCCATCCATACTTCCATCCTAGAAAGGTAATTGAATCCAGAGAGCCAGGGAGCATCATTCTGTGGGACCCACTTCCATGGCACCTCACAAGTTAAGACCCACTGGCTTGGAATTCCAGCCAACCAGCAGCAACAGGCTGGAAGTGGCCTGAGGTGGACCAAGTTCTGGGGGGAGGGGTGGCTACCAACTCTCTGGTTTGGTTGGGTCAGTCATTCTAACCTGCCAGCTCCAGGGAGTCGAGGCAGTCCAGACGAGGAGGAGTCCCTGATGAAGCAGCACAGCAGCTGTGACAGATTGTGGCCACCACTGCTTCTTTGAGTGGGACCCCAATCCATCTCTCCTCACTGGGCAGGTCCTCCCTGGAGGACTTCAGCACTTCCAGCCAGGGTTATAGAGGAAGAAATTTGATGTTTCCCTAGGATGGAGCCCCTTGGGGGAGGGGTGGCGCCAGTTACTGCAGTTCAGTCAACAGCCATTCTAGCCTGCCTGCTTTGGGAAGTCCAGGCAGTCCAGAGGAGGAGGAGTTCCCCACAACCCAGCACAGCTGCTGTGCCAGATCATAGCCAGACTGCTTCTGTACCTGGGACCCCTATCTATCCCTCTTCACTGGGTGGGGCCTCCCTATGGGAATTTCAGCCACTCCAGCCAAGGTTATTGGGACAGAACTCTTGATTTCTCCCTGAGATCAGTCCCCAGGGGGAGGGGTAGGCAACATCTCTGCAGGTCGTTGGACTCAGTCTTTCCAGCCTGCTGTCTCTGGGGAGGCCAAGCAGTCAGGACAAGGAAGGGTTCCCCCGATGCAGCACACCTGCTCTACCAAAAAGCAGCCAGACTGCTTCTTAAAGTGGGATCCTGATCCCATCCCTCCTGACTGAGTGAGACCTCCCAACAGGGATCTCCAGACACCTCCTACAGGAGCATACAGGTCAGCAACAGGTCAGTATCCCCATGGGACAGAACTCCCAGAGTAAGGAGCAGATTGTCATCTTTGCTATTTCACAGCCTTCACCAGTGATATTTCCAGGTAAGGGAAAATCAATGAAAGCTAGGGTGTGGAGCAGTACCCCAGCAAACTGCAGCAGCTCTATGGAAAAGTGGCTTGACTTTTAAAAGAACAACAAACAGAAAGCAACACAAAACAACAGCATAAAAAAAAAAAAAAACACAAAAACCTCACTCGAAAGTCAGCAACCTAAAAGATGAAAGGTAGATAAGCCCACAAAGATGAGAAATAAGGCAAAAATGCTGAAAACTCAAAAAGCCAGAGGACCTCTTCCCCTTCAAATGACTGAGATGGCTGAATTGACAGAAGTGGGCTTCAGAAGGTGGGTAATAACAAGCCTTGTTGAGCTACAGGAGCATGTTGTAACCCGATGCAAAGAAGCTATGAATCATGATAACGTAATAGCTGGTAACAGGAGCTGATAACTAGAATAGCCAGTTTAAAGAGGAGCATAAGTGACCTGATGGAGCTGAAAAATACAAGAACTTCACAATGCAATCACAAGTATCAATAGCAGAATAGATTAAGCAGAGGAAAGAAAACTCAGAGCTTCAAGACTATCTTTCTGAAATAAGACAGGCAAAGAAAAATAGAGAAAAAAAGAATGAAAACAAATGAAAAATACTTCAGAGAAATATGGGACTATGTAAAAAGACCAAGCCTCCAACTAATTGGGGTACCAGAAGGAGATGGGGAGATTGGAACCAAGTTGGAAAACACACTTCAGGATATTATCCAGGAGAACTTCTCCAACCTAGCAAGAAAGACCAACATTCAAATTCAGGAAATCCAGAGAACCCCAGTAAGATACTCCACCAGAAGATCAGCTGCAAGGCACATAATCATCAGATTCTCCAAGGTTAAAATGAAAGAAAAAACATTAAGAGTAACCAGAGAGAAAAGGCCAGGTCACCTACAAAAGGAAACTCATCAGACTAACAGCTGATCTCTCTGTGGAAACCCTACAAGCCAAAAGAGCTTGGGGGCCAATATTTAACATTCTTAAAAGAATTTCCAACCCAGAATTTCATACCTGAGGAAAATAAACTTCACAAGCGAAGGAGAAATAAGGTCTCTTTCAGATGAGTAAATGGTAAGGGAGTTCGTCACCACCAGGCCTGCCTTGCAAGAGCTCCTGAAGGAAGCACTAAATATGAAAAGAAAAAACTGGTACCAGTCACTATAAAAACACATTGAATTACGCAGACCAGTTACGCTATGAAACAACCACATAAACAAGTATGCAAAAGAAACAACTAGCATCATAATGACAAGATCAAATTCACACATAACAATATTAACCTTAAATGTAAATAGGCTAAATTCCTCGATTAAAAGACACAAAATGCCAAGCTGGATAAACAGTCAAGACCCATTGGTATGCAGTCTTTAAGAGACGCATCTCACCTGCAAAGACACACATAGACTCAAAAGGATGGAGGAAAATTTACCAAGCAAATAGAAAACAGAAAAAAGCAGGGGTCGCAATCCTAGTTTCTGACAAAATACACTTTAACAAAACAAAGATAAAAGACAAAGAAGGGCATTATGTAATGTTAAAGGGTTCATGTCAACAAGGAGAGCTAACTATCCTAAATATATATGCACCCAATACAGGAGCATCCAGATTCATCAAGTTATTAGAGACCTATGAAGAGACTTAGACTCCCACACAATAATAGTGGGTGACTTTAGAACTCCTGTGACAATATTATACAGATTATCAAGATAGACAATTAACAAAAACCTTCAGGACTTGAACTCAGCTCTATATCAAGAGAACCTGATAGGTATCTTTGGAACTCTCCACCAAAAAACAACAGAATATGCATTCTTCTTCTTGTCAGGTGGCATTTCCTTTAAAATTGATCACACAAATGGAAGTAAAACATTCCTCAGCAAATGCAGAAAAAAAAAAAAAAGAAAAACTAAAATCATAACAGTCCTCTGACTACAACACAATCAAATTAGAACTCAAGATTAAGATGTTTACTCAAAACCACATAACTACACAGAAATGGAACAAACTATTCCTGCATGACTCCTGGATAAATAATGAAATTAAGACAGAAATCAAGAAGTTCTTTGAAACTAATGAGAACAAAGAGACAATGTACTAGAATCTCTGAGACTCAGCTAAAACTGTGTTGAGGGAAATTTATAGCATTAAATGTCCACATCAAAAAGCTAGAGAGATCTCAGATTAACAACTAACATCACATCAGAAAGAACTAGAGAACCAAGGGCAAAGACACACAAAGCTATGAGAATACAGGAAATCACCAAAATCAGAGCTGAACTGAAGGATATAGAAACACAAACCCTTTTGTCAACAAAACCAGGGGCTGATTTTTAAAAAAACAAAATTAATAAAATAGACTACTAGCTAGACAGAAGAAAAGAGAGAAAAATCAAATAGACAGTAGACACAATCAGAAATGATAAGGGGGATATCACCAGTGATCCCACAAAAATAAAAACAACCATCAGAGAATACTATAAACACCTCTATGCACATAAACTAGAATGTCTAGAAAAATGGATAAATTCCTGGAACATGCACCCTCCTGTGACAACCAGGAAGAAATTGAATCCCTGAATAGACCAATAATGAGTTCTGAAATTGAGGCAGTAATAGCCTACCAACCAAGAAAAGCCCAGGACCAGATGGATTCACAGCTGAATTCTACCAGAGGTACAAAGAGGAGCTGGTACCATTCCTTCTGAAACTATTCCAAAAAATCAAACAGGAGGGACTCCTCCCCAACTCATTTTATGAGGCTAGATTCATCCTGATACCAAACCTGGCAGAGATATAACAACAACAAATAACTCCAGTATCCCTGGTGAACATCAACACAAAAATCATCAGTAAAAACTGGCAGATTGAATTCAGCAGCACATCAAAAAGCTTATCCACCACAATCTAGTTGGTTTCATCCGTAGGATGTAAGGTTGGTTCAACATATGCAAATCAATAATTGTGATTCATCACATAAACAGAACTAAAGACAAAACCACAATTGTCTCAATAGATGCAGAAAAGGCCTTTGATAAAATTCAACATCACTTCATGTTAAAAAAAAATGCTCAATAAACTGGATACTGAAGGAGCATGCCTCAAAATATTAAGAGAATAATATGAGAAACCAACAGCCAATAGCATACTGAATGGGCAAAAGCTGGAAGAATTCCCCTTGAAAACAGGCACAAGACAAAGATGCCCTCTCTCACCACTCCTATTCAGCATATAATTGGAAGTTCTGGCCAGGGCAGTCAGGCAAGAGAACAAAACAAAGGGTATTCAAATAGAAAGAGAAGTCAAATTTTCTTTCTTTGCAGATAACTTGATCTTATATCTAGAAAACCGCATCATCTCAGCCCAAAAGCTTCTTAAACTGATGCAACTTCAGCAAATCTCAGGATACAAAATCAATCTGCAAAAATTGCTAGCATTTCTATACCCCAACAAGAGGCAAGCAGAGGGGCAAATCATGAATGAACTCCCATTCACAATTGCTACAAAAACAATAAAATATCTAGGAATACAGCTAACAAGGGAAGTGAAGGACCTCTTCAAGGAGAAGTACAAACCACTGCTCATGGAAATTAGGACACAAACGAGTGGAAAAACGTTCCATGCTCATTGTTAGGAAGAATCAAAATCAAGAAAATGGCCATACTGACCAAAGCAATATATAGATTAAAGGGTATTCCCACTAAACTGCCATTGATGTTCTTCACAGAATTAGAAGAAACCATTTTAAAACTTATATGGAACCAAAAAATAGCCCAAATATCTAAGACAATCCTAAGCAAAAAGAACAAAGCTGGAGGCATCACACTACTTGACTTCAAACAATACTACAAGGCTCCGGTAACCAGTACAGCATGATACTTGTACAAAAACAGATGCGTAGACCAGTGGAACAAAATAGAGAACTCAGAAATAAGACCACATCTACAACCATCTGATCTTTGACAAAACTGACAAAAACAAGCAATGGAGAAACGATTCCTTCTTTAATAAAGAGTGCTGGGGAACTGGCTAGCCATATGCAGAAAATTGAAACTGGACCCCTTCCTTACACCTTATACAAAAATTAACTCTAGATGGATTAAGGACTTGAATGTTAACCCCAAAACTATAAACACCCTAGAAGAAAATTTAGGCAATACCATTCAGGACATAGAAACAGGCAAATATTTCAATGACAAAAATGACAAAAGCAATTGCAACAAAAGCAAACAATTGACAAATGGGATCTAATTAAACTAAAGAGCTTCTGCACAACAAAATAAACTATCATCAGAGTGAACAGAGAGACTACAGAGTGGGAGAAAAATTTTTCAATCTATCCATCTGACAAAGGCCTAGTATTTACAATCTACAAGGAACTTAAACAAATTTACAAGAAAAGAAAACATTCAAAAGTGGGCAAAGGACAAGAACAGACACTTCTCAAAAGAAGGTATTTATGTAGCCAGAAATATAGATAAAAAAGCTCAACATCACTGAACATTAGAGAAATGCAAATCAAAACCACAATGAGATACCATTTCACAGCAGTTAGAATAGCAATTATTAAAAGGTCAAGAAACAACAAATGCTGGCAAGGCTGTGCAGAAATAGGAACACTTTTACGTTGTTGGTTGGAATGTAAATTAGTTCAACCATTGTGGAAGACAGTGTGGTGATTTCTCAATGAACTAGAACCAGAAATACCACTTGACCCAACAATCTATTACTGGGTATATACCCAAGAGAATATAAATAATTTTCTTATAAAGATACATGCATGCATATGTTCACTGCAGCACTATTTATGATAGCAAGATCATGGAATCAACCCACATGCCCATCAGTGATAGACTGGTTAAAGAAAATGTGGTACATATATACCATGGAATACTCTGCAGCCATAAATGGATGTTCTTTGCAGGGACATGGATGTAGCTGGAAGCCATTAATTTTGGCAAACTGACTCAGGAACATAAAGCCAGACACTGAGTATTCTCACTTATCAGGGAGCTGAACAATGAGAACCCATGGACACATATCGGGGAACAATACACACTGGGGCCTGTTACAGGGATCAGGGGAGGCAGAGCCTCAGGATAAATAGCTAATGCATGCTGGGCTTGATACCTAAGTAATGGGTTAATCTGTGCAGCAAACCACCATGGCAGCCATTTACCTATGTAACAAACCTGCACATGGTGCACATGTACCCCAGAACTTAAAATCTGAAGAAAAAGAAATAAATCAATGGAACAAAAATAAAGTCAAGAAATGGACCAACTTAAAATATTTGAGGTCCAAGTTAGATTAAATTAGTAATTTTGGGTAATAATGGTTTTCTTCCAATTAGGTCATCTAACTAAATGTCTGATTATGTATAAGTGATTATTTTTGTCATAGCTCAGTATATTTCTTTTTTAACTGGCCAGCACTAACATATCTACTTCAAAAAAAAAGTTATTCATATGAAAATGACAAATTTTTTTAAAATATAGATGAGCTTATTTTTCTCTTATTTACCAAGAAAATTTAGGGAGTATTATTTAATACCTCAGATAATGGCACTTTCTCTTTCATTTGTCATTCATCCTCTGCTTTTCATTCAGTGAAGGAGAGTTTGTTATATAATATTGAGGGAGGTTAAAAAGAAATATATTATGTACTCTTAAAACTACTTTAGCCTCCATTAAAGAAAGTAACAAAATATTGATACTTTTGCTATGAAGTCATTTGATGAGTTCAACATTCTTTAATAATATCTTTGAACTAATCAGCATTCTGTTAATATCTTAGGAAACAGTGATTATAAAATTTTGTTTTGTATTTATGACAGGGTGACATTTACTACATTATCATTTTGAGCTACACATCAGGATAATCTACTTTGCTTTTGTAAGTCAGTCTTTTTTGACCAGTCTAAATTGACCATCTTGTAAGTTAACGTACCTGTAGAACATCTGTAAATGTAACTTAGTCATATATAACTTAGCTGAATTTTAGTCCAAGAGTAATTATATCCCTTTTTTTTTTTTTTTTTTTTTAACAAAAATGACCATGTATCACAGTTTGCCTGGGAGAGTCCTGGTTTATGCCTTTCACTATTTAAATGACAAATTTTATGGCCATCCTAGCATTAACTGTACCTAATTTATTTTAAGTGCATTTAGTGGATATATAATAAAATTTAACATTTTATACTTCATCATCATTGATTTTTTTCTGGAACAGGGATTTTTATATTTTCCAAGAATGCTGTCTTAATGCTACAAACATTGAGCACTTGCTGTGTCTGTGTGATAGTGGTTACTTTAAAAAGAAATAATTATATAAAGTTCAGGCATCATATTTGAGTTTAATGGGGGAAGAATGAGAGCTGGTATAGTTTACCAATTAAGATTATGACTCAGGAGTCGGACTGCCTGGATTTATAGCCTGACCCTGTTACTTATGAGCCATGTAAGCTGTGTGACCTTGGGAATGTTGATTAAGCTTTTGTACCTCGGTTTCCACATCTGTAAACTGAAGATAGTATACTACCTACCTCAGTGTTATTAGAAAGATTAAACAGCTTGTCTGTAGTATATAAATGTGTATGTGTATAAAAATAGATTATATATGTGATGCATAGTAAGTGTTCAGTAACTGTTAGGTGATATTGTTAAAAATGTATAAAAGCACTCTGATAGACAATCAAATGTTACTTTTTCAAATTCTCATTACCAATAGACACCTCCAGGAGTAAAATTTAAGACATAGAAGTACATTTTAATATTTGAAGAGGCCCATCTCATAAAACTCTTATTTATTATCTCACTTCTATCACTAACTATACTTTTCAAGAATCCCTCAGAATACTCAGGCAAATACATAGAAAAAGTCAGATAAGGTTTAATGATGAGCAGAGTACGACTTTTTTCCTTACTAAATTTTAGTATGTATAGGTGATATATGTTGAAACATATTTTTGATGAGTGGAAGTGTAGGAACTTACACTTATTCTTTTTTTTTTTTTTCCTTTTGGTGAGGACCTCCTATAATTCATTCGTTTTTTATTATTATACTGTAAGTTCTGGTATACATGTGCAGAACATGCAGATTTGTTTCATAGTTATACACATGTTATAGTAGTTTCCTGCACCCATCAGCCCGTCATCTACATTAAGTATTTCTCCTAATGCTATCCCTCCCCTAGTCCCCCACCCCCAACCGGCCCCGGTGAGTGATGGTTCCCTCCCTATGTCTATGTGTTCTCATACTTATGAGTGAGAACATGTGGTGTTTGGATTTCTGTTCCTGTATTAGTTTGTGGGGAGTGATGGTTTCCAGCTTCATCCATGTCCCCGCAAAAGCCATGAACTCATTCTTTTTTATGGTTGCATAGTATTCCATAGTGTTTATGTGCCACATTTTCTTTATCCAGTCTATCATTGATGGGCATTTGGGTTGGTTCCAAGTCTTTGCTCTTGTGAATAAGGCTGCAATAAACATACATGTGCATGTGTCTTTATAGCAGAATGATTTATAATCCCTATAAACCCAGTAGTGGGATTGCTAGGTCAATGGTATTTCTGGTTCTAGATCCTTGAGGAATTGCCACACTGTCTTCCACAGTGGTTGAACTAATTTACACTCCCACCAACAGTGTAGAAACGTTCCTATTTCACCACATCTTATCCAGCATCTTTTGTTTCCTGACATTTTAATGATTGGCATTCTAACTGGCGTTAGATGATACGTCATTGTTGTTTTGATTTGCATTTCTCTAATGACCAGTGATAATGAGCTTTCTTTCATATGTTTGTTGGTCACATAAATGTCTTCTTTTGAGAAGTGTCTGTTCATATCTTACACCCATTTTTTGATGGGGTTGTTTTTTATTCTAAATTTGTTTAAGTTCCTTGTAAATTCTGGATATTAGCCCTTTGTCAGATGGATAGATTGCAAACGTTTTCTCCCATTCTGTAGGTTGCCTGTTCACTATGATGATAGTTTCTTTTGCTCTGCAAAAGCTCTTTAGTTTAATTAGATCCCATTCGTCAATTTTGGCTTTGGTTGCTATTGCTTTTCGTGTTTTTGTCATGAAGTCTTTGCCCATGCCTATGTCCTGAATGATATTGCCTAGGTTTTCTTCTAGCGTTTTTATGGTTTTCAGTTTTACGTTTAAGTCTTTAATCCATCCTTTTTTTTTTTGTTTTGTTTTGTTTTGTTTTGTTTTTTGAGACAGAGTCTCGCTCTGTCGCCCAGGCTGGAGTGCAGTGGCGCGATCTCGGCTCACTGCAAGCTCCGCCTCCTGGGTTTACGCCATTCTCCTGCCTCAGCCTCCTGAGTAGCTGGGACTACAGGCGCCCGCCACCGCGCCCGGCTAATTTTTTGTATTTTTAGTAGAGACGGGGTTTCACCGTGGTCTCGATCTCCTGACCTTGTGATCCGCCTGCCTCGGCCTCCCAAAGTGCTGGGATTACAGGCGTGAGCCACCGCACCCGGCCTTTAATCCATCTTGAGTTAATTTTTGTATAAGGTGTGATGAAAGGATCCAGTTTCAGTTTTCTGCATATGGCTAGCCAACTTTTTTAACACCATTTATTAAATAGGGAATCCTTTCCTCATTGCTTGTTTTTGTCAGGATTGTCAAAGATCAGATGTTTGTAGATATGGATATGTTGTTTCTCTGCCAGGTTTGCTATCAGGATGATGCTGGCCTCATAAAAAGAGTTAGGGAGGAGTCCCTCTTTTTCTATGATTTGGAACAGTTTCAGAAGGAATGGCAGCAGCTCCTCTTTGTGTCTTTGGTAGAACTTGGCTGTGAATTTTTCTTGTCCTGGACTTTTTTTGGTTGGTAGGCTATTACTGCCTCAATTTTAAAACTTGTTGTTGGTGTATTCAGGCATTCGACTTCTTCATGGTTTAGTCTTGGGAGGGTGTATGTTTCCAGGAATTTCTCTATTTCTTCTAGATTTTCTAGTTTATTTGCATAGAGGTGTTTATAGTATTCTCTGATGGTAGTTTGTATTTCTGTGAGATCAATGGTTATATCCCCTTTATCATTTTTTATTGTGTCTATTTGATTCTTCTCTCTTTTCCTGTTTAATAGTGTGGCTAGCAGTCTATTTTCTTAATCTTTTCAAAAAACCATCAGAGAAAATTCAACACCCCTTCATGCTCAAACTCTCAATGAACACAGAGCCAATGGGCATCACTTATAAGTTCTTGTAACAACACATCCCAGATGAACATCGATGCAAAAATCCTTAATAAATACTGGCAAAACAAGTCCAGCTGCACATCAAAAAGCTTATCCACCACGATCAAGACAGCTTCATCTCTGGGATGTAAGGTTGGTTCAACATATGCCAATCAATAAACATGATCCATCACATAAACAGAACCAATGACAAAAAACACATGATTATCTCAATAGATCCAGAAAAGACCTTCAACAAAATTCAACACCCCTTCATGCTAAAAACTCTCAATAAACTAGGTATTGATGGAACATATCTCAAAATAGCAAGAGCTATTTATGACGAACCCATAGCCAATATCATACTGAATGGGCAAAAGGTGGAAGCATTCCCATTGTTATGTGTGAATTTGATCCTGTCATTATGATTCTAGCTGGTACTTTTGCCCATTAGTTCATGCAGTTGCTTCATAGTGTTGGTGGTCTTCACAATTTGGTATGTATTTGCAGTGGCAGTTACTGGATTTTTCTTTCCATATTTAGTGCTTACCTCAGGAGCTCTTGTAAGGCAGGCCTGGTGGTGACAAAATCTCTCAGCATTTGTTTATCTGTAAAGAATTTTATTTCTCCTTCACTTATGAAGCTTAGTTTGGCTAAATATGAAATTCTAGGTTGAAAATTCTTTCCTTTAAGAATGTTGAATATTGGCCCCCACTCTCTTCTGCCTTGTAGGGTTTCTGCAGAGAGATTTGCTGTTAGTCTGATGTGCTTCCCTTTTTGGGTAACCTAGCCTTTCTCTGTGGCTGCCCTTAACATTTTTTCTTTCATTTCAACCTTGGTGAATCTGACGATTATGTGTCTTGGGGTTGCTCTTCTCAAGGAGTATCTTTTTGGTGTTCTCTGTATTTCCTGAACTTGAGTGTTGGTCTTTCTTGCTAGGTTGGGGAATTTCTCCTGGATAATATCCTGAAGAGTGTTTTCCATCTTGGTTCCATTCTCTTCATCTCTTTCAGGTATACCAATCAAACGTAGGTTTGGTCTTTTCACATAGTCCCATATTTCTTGGAGGCTTTGTTGGTTACTTTTCATTCTTTTTTCTCCAAACTTGTCTTCACACTTTATTTCATTAAGTTGATCTTCCATCTCTGATATCCTTTCTTCCACTTGATCAATTCGGCTATTGATATTTGTGTACGCTTCACAAAGTTCTCACACTGTGTTTTTCAGCTCCTTCAGGTCACTTATGTTCTCTAAACTAGTTATTCTAGTTAGCAGTTCCTCTAACATTTTTCAAGGTTCTTAGGTTCCTTGCATTGGGTTGGAACATGATCCTTTAGCTCAGAGGAGTTTGTTATTACCCACCTCCTGAAGCCTACTTCTATCTATTTGTCAGGCTCATTCTCCATCCAGTTTTACTCCCTTGCTGGCGAGTAGTTGTGATCTTTTGGAGGAGAAAAGGCATTCTGGTTTTTGGAATTTTCAGCCTTTTTGCACTGGTTTTTCCTCAGCTTCATGGATTTATCTACCTTTGACCTTTGATGTCGGTGACCTTTGGATGGGGTTTTTGTCTGGACGTCCTATTTGTTGATGTTGATGCTATTCCTTTCTGTTTATTAGTTTTCCTTCTGACAGTCAGGCCCCTCTGCTGCAGGTCTGCTGGAGTTTGCTGGAGGTCCACTCCATACCTTGTTTGCCTGGGTATCACCAGTGGAGGCTGCAGAATAGCAAATATTGCTGCTTGTTCCTTCCTCTGGAAGCTTCCTCCCAGAGGGGCATCTGCCAGACGCCAGAGCTCTCCTGTATGAGGTGTTAGGGGCACTTGCCAAATGCCAACCAGAGCTCTCTTGTATGAGGTGTTTGTCGACCCCTGCTGAGAGGTGTCTCCCACTCTGGAGGCATGAGGGCCAGGGACCTACTTGAGGAGGCAATCTGTCCCTTAGTAGAGCTCGAGCACTGTGCTAGGAGATCCGCTGCTCTCTTCGGAGCAGGCAGGTAGGAACGTTTAAGTCTGCTGAAGCTGCACCCACAGCTGCCCCTTCCCCTAGGTGCTATGTCCCAGGGAGATGTGAGTTTTATATATAAGCCCCTGACTGGGGCTGCTGCCTTTCTTTCAGAGATGCTCTGCTTAGAGAGGAGGAATCTAGAGAGGCAGTCTGGCTACAGCTGCTTTGCCAAGCTGCAGTGGGCTCTGCCCGGTTTGAACTTCCTGGTGGTTTTGTTTACACTGTCAGGGGAAAACTGCCTACTCAAGCCTCAATAATGGTGGATGCCCCTCCCTCCACCAAGTGTCCCAGTTTAACTTCAGACTGCTGTGCTGGCAGAGAGAATTTCAAGCCAATGGATCTTAGCTTGCTGGGTTCTGTGGGGGTTGGCATCTGCTGAGCTAGACCACTTGGCTCCCTGGCTTCAGCCCCCTTTCCGGAGGAGTGAATAGTTCTGGATCGGTGGCGTTCCAGGCACCACTGAGGTATGAAAAAGAAAAAAAAAAAAAAACTGCAACTAGCTCAGTGTCAGCCAAAAAATGACTGCCCAGTTTTATGCTTGAAACATAGGGCCCTGGTGGTTTAGGCACCCAAGGGAATCTCCTGGTCTATAGGTTGCAAAGACGGTGAGAAAACTGTAGTATCTGGGCCGGAATGCTTCGTTTCTCCTGGCTCAGTCCCTCATGGCTTCCCTTGGATAGGGGAGGGAGTTCCCTGACCCCTTGCCCTTCTTGAGTGAGGTGATGCCCCATCCTGCTTCAGCTCGCCCTCTGTGGGCTGCACCCACTGTCTAATCAGTCCCAATGAGATCAACTACGGGTACCTCAGTTGGAAATGCAGAAATCACCTACCTTTTGTATTGATCTAGCTGGGAGCTGCAGACTTGAGCTGTTCCCATTCGGCCATCTTACCAGCCCTCAAGAACTTACTCTTATATGCTAGACTGTTGAGTTTTTTTGTTTTGTTTTGTTTTTAAGCAACTATAGTGGGGTAGAATTGATACCAAATGAAATGCATGTAGAGTATATAATGTTAGGACATATATACACACCCATGAAACCACCATGAAAATCAAGATAATGAACATATCTATTACCATAAACATTTCCTCATGCTGTTTTGTAATTCCCTTCCTCCTGCCCTATATCTTCCATTTATAATCTTCCACGCCCCTCATTCTCTGGCACATAATTGTGCTGTCTGCCACTACAGGTTTATATATTTTTTGAAATGTTTATAAATTAAATCATAAGTCTGCAGTCTTTTGATCTCTTTTATATATGATAATTATTTTGAGATTTATCTATGTTGAAGTACAGCAACGGTTAATTATTTTTTATTGCTGAATAGTATTTCTTTTTATGGATACATCATTGTTCATCTATTCACCTGTTGATGGACATTTGTTTTGTGTTGTTACCAATAAAGCTGCTATGAATATGTGCCAGTGGTTTTATGTGTGCATATCTTTTTATTTTTTTGTATAAATACCTAGGAGCAGAATGATTGAGTCATGTGTTTAACATTTTAAGAAACCACTCAATTGATTTACAAATTACCTGAACTATTTTACATATTCACTATTAGCATATGAAAATTTTAGTCTTCCACATCTTCAGCAACACTGGATATGGTCCTTTAAAAAAAATTAGCTATTTTGAAAGGTGTGTAATACTATTTGAAAGTAGTTTTAATTCTCATTTCCCTAGCTGTTCAGCATTTTTCATGTGTTTATTTGCCATCCATTTATCTTTTACCTTTCTCTTTTTCACTGGGTTTTTGAGTGTTCCTAAAATATTTTAAATGCAAGTTCTCTGTCAGATCTATGCTTTGCAATTATTTTCTTTTTATGGATTGTCTCTTAATTCTCTTGTCTTTCAAAGAACAGTCCTTTCTAATGTGATAGAGATTATTCTTTTTCTTTCGTATATCATGTTTTTGATATTAGAGCTAATAAACTTTTGCCTTACCAAAGATTTCAAATACAGAAGTTTCCCAACTTAGGATCGTTTGATGATTTTTTGACTTATGATAGAGCGAAACCAATATGCATTCAATAGAAACTTTACTTTGGACTTTGAATTGTTATCTTTTCCTGGGCTAGCAATGTGCAGTAAAAATACTCTTTGGCAATGCTAGGTAGTTGCAGCCAGCCACAGCTCCCAGTCAGCTATGTGATTATGAGGATTAACAATCAATAGTCTGTATTTTTCAAGGCCGTAACCCCTTAATAAATTAGAGCATGTGTATTTTCCCCTGTGTTTTCTTTTTGTTGTATCATTTTAGGTTTTATCTTTAGGTCAATGTTCTTTTTTGATTTAACATATGTATATGGTACAACATATGGTCAAAGTTCATTTTTACATGTGAATATGCAGTTGTTCCAGTACCACTTTTTGAAAATAATATCCTTTCTTCACCAAATTGCATTTGTATTTATATCAGTTGTTCAAATATCCATGGTTCTCTTTCTACACTTTTATTCTGTTTCACTGATCTACTTGTCTATCTTTACACTTTTACCATACTATCTTAATTACTGTTGCTTTATAATTAAATTTTGAAATCAGGTACCATGAGTGTTTCAGCTTTTTTCTTATTCAGAGTTTTTTGAGGTTTTTTTGTTGTTGTTTTGCTCTTTGGGGTCCTTTGCCATATGAATTTTATAATCAGCTTCTCAATTTCTGTCAGAAAAAAAGTCCTCTAGTATTTTGAATGAGATGATGATGGAGCTATAGATCAATTTGGGAAGAATTGACATTTTAACAGCATTGACATTTCTTATCTATAAACACAGTATCTCTTTCCAATTAGGTCTTTACTTTCTCTCAACAATGTTTTATATGTTTAAATATACAGGTCTTAAACATCTTTTATCATATATTTTCCCCAAATATTTTGTTTTTAATCATATTAATGGCATTAAAATTTTATTTTCTATTTATTGTTGCTAGCATGCATAAATATTTTTATTATATTGATCTTATACGTTATAAGCTTGCTAAACTCACTTATGAATTCTAGTAGCTTTTTTCTAGATTTCATCAGTTTTTCTACATAGATGGTAATATTTTCATAAGGAAGTTTTAGTGCTTGATTTCTAATATGGATGTCTTTTTTCTTAATTTTCAATGACTAGAACTTCCAGTATAGTGTTGTAGAAGTGGAAGGAATGGATATTCTTGTTTTGTTCCTGATCTTGAGTATAAGCATTTATTTTTCACCATTAAGGATGATGTTAGCTGTAGGTTTTCCATGGATGCTTCTAATTACATAGAGGCAGTTCCATTTTGTTTCTGGTTTGATGAAAATTTGTATTGGAGATGAATGTTGGATTTTGTCAAAGGCTTTTCCTATGTCTGCTGTGATAATCACATAATTTTCTATATTGTTGTTGTTACATTGATATACATTTGAATTACCTTTATTTTCAAATGCTAAGCCAACCTTCTATTCCCAGGATGAGTACCACTTGATTGTAATAGACTGTATATAGCTAAATTTGATTTGCTAAAATTTTCTTGACAATTTTTGCATCTGTGTTCATGAGGGATATGAATGTACTATTATAAGTATCTTTGTCTGATTTTGATTTCAGTGTAATACTGGCCTTAAATGAGTTGAGAAACATTGCCTCCTCTTCAAATTTCTGAAAAAATTATTTAGAATTAGAATTTCTTATTTTTAAATGTTTATTGGAATTAATCAGTAAAGCCGTCTGGACCTACAGTTCTCTTTGTTGGAAATATTTAACTATAAATTCAATTTCTTAAAAACGTATAAGGCTATTTAGGTTGTTTCTTCTTGAGTGAGCACTGGCATTTTTTTTATTTCAAAGGATTTGTCCATTGTCAAACACATTGGCATGAAGTTTTTCTTATAATATTTTCTTACTAACTGGTTAATATCTGCTGTTAACCACTGTAATCTATACTGATGTCTACTTTCTCATTTCAGCTATCATTATGGATTTGTGTATGTCTCTTTGCAGTTATAATGGTTTTTGCTTCATGTGTTTTGAAGCTTTGTTTTTACATGAATAAACGTTTATAATTTTCTTCTCTTGATTACTTATCCCATCTATGTTATGAAATGACCTTCTTTATACCTTGTAATATTTGCCATTATTTTTGAAAGATGTGTTCATACAATATAAAATTCTTGGTTTACTTTTTTTTCAGTATGTTAAATATATTGCTCCATAGTCTTCCCATTCAAATTTATTTTTTTCTGACAGGAAATCTGTTGTTATCCTTATCTTTGTTTCACATCTAACATGTCCTTTTTTTCTCTAGCTACTTTTAATGTTTTCTGTGTGTCTTGGGTTTTGAGTGATTTGGTTTTGATGTGCCTTGATGTAGTGTTCTTGATTTTTCTTGTACTTGGATTTTATTGACTTTATTGTATCTGTGAATTTATGGTTTTCATCAAATTTGGACATTTGGGGGCAATTATTTATTTAAATATTCTTTTCTAATCCCAATTTTCTTCTGGGACTTCAACTGCATGTATATATTAGACCATGTGAAGTTGTCTCACAGCTCACTCAAATAGCTCTTTTGTTGTTTTATACTCTTGTTTCTTTTTGGAAAGTGTCTGTTGTGTCTATTTGATTTAGTTTCATTATTTATTATCTCACATTTTAGTTTTTATCTCTAGAAGTTTGAGTCTCTCTCTTTTTTTTTTTTTTTCTGAGATGGAGTCTTGCTCTGTCTCCCAGACTGGGGTGCAGTGGCACAGTCTTGGCTCACTGCAGCCTCTGCCTCCCGGGTTCAAGCAATTCTCCTGCCTCAACTTCCTGAGCAGCTAGGATTCAGGGGTATACCACCATGCCCAGCTAATTTGTGTATATTTACTTAGTAGAGATGGGGTTTCACCATGTTGGCCAGGCTGGTCTCGAACTCCTGACCTCATGATCTGCCAGCCTTGGCCTCCCAAAGTGCTGTGATTACAGGCGTGAGCCACCATGCCCGGCTTTCAGTCTTTTTTTTTTTTTTTTATATCTTCTCTATCTCTACTTAATTTTTGAACATCAGGAATACAGTTGTAATAACTATTGAATATCCTTGTCTGCTAATTCTGGCATCTGTGTCAGTTCTGGGTCAGTTTTGATTGATTGTTTTCTTTCTCCTCATTTTTGTGCTTTTTGCCTGCCCACTAATTTTTGAGAAGACACCAAATGTGGAGAATTTTACCTTGGTGGGTGCTAGATACTTTTATATTCCTATAAGTATTCTATTTTCTTTCTTTATTTTTTATTTTATTTTATTTTTTTTTATTTTTGAGACGGAGTCTCGCTCTGTCGCCCAGGCTGGAGTGCAATGGCTGGATCTCCGCTCACTGCAAGCTCTGCCTCCCCGGTTCACGCCATTCTCCTGCCTCAGCCTCCCGAGTAGCTGGGACTACAGGCGCCTGCCACCATGCCTGGCTAATTTTTTGTATTTTTAGTAGAGATGGGGTTTCACCATGTTAGCCAGGGTGGTCTAGATCTCCTGACCTTGTGATCCGCCCGCCTCGGCCTCCCAAAGTGCTGGGATTACAGGCGTGAGCCACCACGCCCAGCTCTATTTTCTTAATGTCAAATGTGTTTTTCTTAAGATTTATTTTTAATTAACACATAAAAATTGTACATATTTATGAGGTATAGTGTGATGTTTCAATACATGTGTACATTAAATGATGATCAAATCAGGGTAATTAACTTATCCATCACCTTAAACATTTAGCATTTCTTTGTGATGAGAACATTCAAAAATCCTCTTTTTTAGCTGTTTTGAAATATATAATACAGTGTTGTTAATTATATTTACTCTACTCTGCAATAGAACACCAGAACTTCTCCTGTCTGTAATTTTGTACCCATTCAGTAATCTCTCCCCATCCCTCCCTCAGCCCTAACCTCCTCAATCCCTAGTAACCACTGTTCTACTCTGTACCTCTATGAGATCAGCTTTTGTAAATTCCACAAATGAGTGGATCATGTGGTATTTGTATTTCTGTACCTGGCTTATTTTATTTAACATAATGTCTTCCAGGTTTATCTATAGTGCCACAAATGACAGCATTTCTTTTGGCCAATAGTATTTCATTGTTTGTATGTACCACATTTTATAATCCACTATCTGTTGGTGAACACATAGGTTGCTTTTATATCTTGTCTATTGTGAATCGTGCTGCGGTAAATATAGGAGTGCAGATATCTTTTCAATATACTGTTCTCATTTCGCTTGGGTAAACAGCCAGTAGTGGGACTGCTGGATCATATGTTAGTACTGTTTTTAATTTTTTGAGGGAACTCCATACAGTTTTCCATAGTGGCTGTACTAGTTTATGTTCCCACCAATAGTATAGCACATTTCCCAGTTCTTCACATCCATGGCAGCATTTGTCATTTTTGTACTAGCCATTCTAATTGGTATCCCATTATGGTTTTGATTTGTATTTCTGTGATAATTAGTGATATTGAGCATTTTTCCATATACCTATTGGATATTTGTATTTATTCTTTTGAAAAATGTCTATTTAGATTTTTTGACCATTTTTTAATCAAATTATGTATTTTTTTGCTATTAAGTTGTTTGAATGTTTCATATATTCTGGATATTAATCCCTTTTCAGATATATACTTTGCAAATATTTTCTACTATTCTATAGATTGTTTCTTTCCTCTGTTGATTATTTCCTTTGTTGGGCAGTAACTTTTTCGTTTGAGGTAATCCCATTTGTCTGTTTTTGCTTTTCTTGCCTGTATTTTTGAATTCTTACCCAAAAATTCTTATCCAGACCAATGTCATAAAGCATTTCCCCCATGTTTTCTTCTAGTAGTTTTATAGTTTCAGGTCTTACATTTAAGTGTTCAATCCATTTTGTGTTGATTTTTATATATGGTAAAAGATGGTGGTCTAGTTTTATTCTTCCACATATAGATGTCCAGTTTTCTTGGCACTGTCTATTGAAGAGACTGTCCTTTACCCATTGTGTGTTCCTGGTGCCTTTATTGAAAATCAGTTGGTTGTAAGAGCATCAATACATTTCTGTGTTGTTTGTTCTGTTCCATTGGTCTATATGTTTATTTTTATGCCAACACCATCCTGTTTTCGTTACTGTAGCTTTATAGAATACTTTGAAGTCAGTGTTATGCCTCCAGCTTTGTTCTTTTTGCTCAAAATGGCTTTGGCTATTTGGAGTCTTTTGTGCTTCCATACGAATTTTGTAATTGTTTTCTGTGTCTGTGAAGAATTCCATTGATACCTTGATAGAGATTGCATTGAATCTATAGATTGATTTGGGTAGTATAGATATATCAACAATATTAATTATTGCTATCCATGAAAATGGAATATTTTTCCATTTATTTGTATCCTCTTCTGTTTCTTCCATCAGTGTTTTATAGTTTTCATTGTAGAGATCATTCACATCCTTAGTTAAATTTATTCCTGTCTACTTTATTTTTTTGCAGCACCTAAATGGAATTGCTCTCTCGATTTCTTTTTCAGACAGTTCACTATTGTCATATAGAAATGCTAGTGATTTATGTATGTTGCTTTTGTATCCTGCAACTTTACTGCACTTTGTTTATTCTAACAATTTTTGGTCGCATCTTTAGGGTTTTCTATAAATAAGATAATGTCATCTGTAAACAGTAACAGTATTACTTCCTTCTTTCCAATTTGCATGCCCCTTACTTCTTTTGCCCAATTATTCTGGCTAGGACTTCCAGTACTATGCTGAATAAAAGTGGTAAAAGTGGGCATATTTGTCTTATTCCAGATCATACAGGAAAAGCTTTCAACCTCCCCCGATTCAGTATGATGTTACTTGTGGGTTTGTCATATGTGACCTTTATTATGTTGAGGTATGTTTCTTCTGTACCTAATTTGTTTAATTTTTTTTTTATTATGAATGGATGTTGAATTTTATCAAATGCTTTTTCTGCATTTTAAATTTATCCTATGGCGTTTGTCCTTGATTCTGTTGATGTGATGTATTATGTGTATTCATTTGCATATGTTGAGCCATCCTTTTATTCCTGAGATAAATTATTCGTGATAATGTTGAATGATGTTTTTAATGTGCTGTTAAACTTAGTTTGCTGGTATTTTGTTGGGGATTTTTGCATCTATGTTCTTAAAGGCTATCGGCCTATAGTTTTTGTTGTTGTTATGTTCTTTCTGTCTGGTTAGAACAGTAGGGTTAATCTGGCTTCATACAATGAGTTTGGAAGGATTCTCTCCTCTTTAATTCTTTAGAATCGTTTGAAAAGGATTGGTATTTGTTCTTAAGTATTCATCAGTGAAGGCATCAGATAACGGAATTTGCATTGATGGGAGACTTTTTGTAACTGATTTAATCCTGCTACTTGTTATTGGTCTGTTCATATTTTCTATTTTATCGATTCGATTTTGATAGATTTTATTTATCCAGAAATGTATCAATTTCTTCTAGGTGTTCCAATTTGTTGGCATATAGTTGTTTGTAATAGTCTCATAATTCTATTTCTGTGATATCATTGTAATGTCTTCTTTTCCATTGGATTTTATTTATTTCAATCATCTCTCTTTTTTCTTAGTCCCATTAAAGGTTGGTCAATTGTGTTTATCTTTTCATAAAACCAACTCTTTTTCATTTATCATTTGTTTTTTTCTCTATTTTGTTTATTTCTTCTGTGATGTTTATTATTTATTTTCTTCTAATTTTTGGTTTAGGTTGCTCTTCATTTTCCTGTGAGTATGCTTGAACTTTATTCTGGGCAGCAGTTAAGTTATTGGAAACAGTTTCATACTTTTGAGTCCTCCTTTTAAATTTTTTTAGGCAGGGCCAGACTAGTGTTTAGGGCTACTCACTATTTAGGCAAAATGCTTCGAAATACTCTGTAATATACTTCATGAATTATGATGTTTTCCATTTTGGCGAGTGGAAACAGGCAATACACCCCACCTCTGTGAGTCCTGATTTTCATCCAATCCTTTCAGATAGTTCTTTCCAAGGTCTTGGGTTGTTTCCTCACATGTCTTTATTAGTAGTAATCTGCTAGATACTTTAGTGAGACCTTTTATAGAGCCTTGTAATTCTCTCTGTCTGCTCCTCTCATCCCTTTCATACCCTGTCCTGCTAACTATGTCTGCCTTGGTCTCCCCTGAGTCTCAGTTCTATCTCCTCAGCTCAAACCAACCAGGCTTCACCTGAGTTTCCCTTACCTGCACAGCAGCTAGAAAACTCTCTCAGGTTGGTAAGCAGAAGCAATCACAATGCTAACCAGATTGTTTCCTACTGTTAGGAATCACTTTCTTTTATTACCTAACATCTGATAACCTGAAAACTATTGACATATTCTATATTTTATGTTCTTTTTTTAATTGGTTGTTTTGGGCAGATAGGTACATCCAGTCCTTGGCATTTCATCTTGCCCAGAAGAAGAAATCCTCGGACTATTGAAATTTTATCATTTTTCCAATAACCATTTAGGTTTGTTTCATTGAAATCTTGGTTATCTTCTTTTTAGTATTAATTGTCCATTTATTTTTGCACATTTTTCCCCAGTATGGCTTTTGATTGGTTGCCCTAGTCCCTTACATGGTTTCAACCAATTACATTATTCTTCAGAATCTGATAGTACTACTTAGAGTCTTTAGTTTCACTGCTTCTGCGATTGATGAAACATTTGCATACAATGATTTTGTTTCTATATTAGAACAGTTTTTTTTTTTTTAATTTTACTTTAAGTTCTGGGATACATGTGCAGAATGTGCAGATTTGTTATGTAGGTATACATGTGCCATGGTGGTTTGTTGCACCTAGCAACCCGTCATCTAGGCTTTAAGCCCCGCAAGCATTAGGTATTTGTCCTAATGCTCTCCCCCACCCGTCTCCCTCCCCTTGCCTCTACCCCTGATAGGCTGCAGTTTGTGATGTTCCCCTCCCCGTGTCCATATGTTCTCATTGTTCAACTCCCACTTATGAGTGAGAATACCCACTGTTTGGTTTTCTGTTCCTGTGTTAGCTTGCTGAGAATGATGGTTTCCATCTTCATCCATGTGCCTGCAAAGGACATGATGGCTGCATAATATTCCATGTTGTATATATGCCATCTATTCTTTATCCAGTCTGTCATCGATGGGCATTTGGGTTGGTTCCAAGTTTGTACTATTGTAAATAGTGCTGCAATAAACATACATGTGCATATGTCTTTATACAAGAATGATTTATAATCTTTGGGTATATACCCAGTAATGGGATTGCTTGGTCAAATGGTATTTCTGGTTCTAGATCCTTGAGGAATTGCCACACTGTCTTCCACAATGGTTGAACTAATTTACACTCCCACCAACAGTGTAAAAGCATTCCTGTTTCTCCACATCCTCGCCAGCATCTGTTCTTTCCTGACTTTTTAATGACTGCCACTCTAACTGGCATGAGATGGTATCTCATTGTGGTTTCAATTTGCATTTCTCTAATGACCAGTGATGGTGAGCTTTTTTTCATATGTTTTTGGCCACATAAATGTCTTCTTTTGAGAAGTGTCTGTTCATATCCTTTGCCCACTTTTTGATGGGGTGGTTTTCTTCTTCTAAATTTGTTTAAGTTTCTTGTAGATTGTGGATATTAGACCTTTGTCAGATGGATAGATGGCAAAAATTTTAGCCCCTTCTGTAGGTTGCCTGTTCATGCCGATGATAGTTTCTTTTGCTGTGCAAAAGCTCTTTAATTACATCCCATTTTTCAAATTTGGCTTCTGTTGCAAGTACTTTTGGTGTTTTAGTCATAAAGTCTTTGCCCATGCCTGTGTCCTTAATGGTATAACCCAGGTTTTCTTGTAGGGCTTTTATGGTTTTAGGTTTTATCTTTAAGTCTTTAATCCATCTTGAGTTAATTTTTATATAAGGTATAAGGAAGGGGTCCAATTTCTGTTTTCTAAATATGGCTAGCCAGTTTTCCCAGCACCATTTGTTAAATAGGGACTCCTTTTCCCATTGCTTATTTTTGTCAGGTTTGTCAAAAATCAAATGGTTGTAGATGTTTGGTGTTATTTCTGAGGTCTCTGTTCTGTTCCATTGGTCTATATATCTGTTTTGGTACCAGCACCATGCTGTTTTGGTTACTGTAGCCTTGTAGTATACTTTGAAATCAGGTAGCCTGATGCCTCCAGATTTATTCTTTTTGCTTAGGATTGTTTTGGCTATAGGGTCTCTTTTTTGGTTCCATATGAAACTTAAATTAGTATTTTCTAATTCTGCAAAGAAAGTCAGTGGTAGCTTGATGGGGATAGCATTGAATGTATAAATTACTTTGGGCACTATGGCCATTTTCACGATATTGATTCTTCCTATCCATGAGCATGGAATGTTTTTCCATTTGTTTGTGTCCTCTCATTTCTTTGAGCAGTGGTTTGTGGTTCTCCTTGAAGAGGTCCTTCATATCCCTTGTAAGTTGTATTCCTTTATTCACTTTATAGCAATTGTGAATGGGAGTTTACTTACGATTTGGCTCTCTGCTTGTCTATTATTGGTGTATAGGAATGTTTGTGGGTTTTGCACATTGATTTTGTATCCTGAGACTTTGCTGAAGTTGCTTATCAGCTTAAAGAGTTTTTAGGCAGAGACGATGGGGTTTTCTAAATATACAATTATGTGATTTGTGAACAGAGACAATTTGACTTCCTCTCTTCCTATTTGAATACCTTTATTTCTTTTTCTTGCCTGATTTCCCTGGCCAGAACTTCCAATACTATGTTGAATAGGAATGATGAGAGAGGGCATCCTTGTCTTGTGTCGGTATTCAGTGGGAATGCTTCCAGCTTTTTCCCATTCAATATGATATTGGCTATGCGTTTGTCATAAATAGCTCTTACTATTTCTAGGTATGTTTCATCCATACTTAGTTTATTGAGAGTTTTTAGCATGAAGTGGTGTTGCATTTTATTGAAGGCCTTTTTCGCATCTATTGAGATAATCGTGGTTTTCGTCATTGGTTCTGTTTATGGAAAGCATTTAGCCCATATACATTAAAGATTAATATTGTTATGTGTGAATTTGATCCTGTCATCATGATGCCAGCTGGTTATTTTATACATTAGTTGTTGCAGTTTCCTCATATTGTCATTGGTCTTTATATTTTGGTGTGTTTTTACAGTGGCTGGTACCAGTTTTTCCTTTCCATATTTAATGCTTCCTTCAGGAACTCTTTTAAGCAGACCTGGTGGTGACAAAATCTCATAGCATTTGCTTGTCTGGAAAGGATTTTATTTCTCCTTTGCTTATGAAGCTTAGTTTGACTGTATATGAAATTTTGGTTTGAAAATTCTTTTCTTTAAGAATGTTGAATATTGGCCCTCACTGTCTTCAGGCTTGTAGGGTTTCTGCAGAGAGATCTACTGTTAGTCTGATGAGCTTCCCTTTGTAGGTTAACCCGACCTTTCTCTCGGGCTACCCTTAACATTTTTTCCTTTGTTTCAAACTTGGAGTAGCTGATGATTATGTGTCCTGGGATTGCTCTTCTCAAGGAGTATCTTAGTGGTGTTCTCTGTATTTCCTGAATTTGAATGTTGGCCTGTCTCGCTAGGTTGGGGAAGTTCTCCTTGATGATATCCTGAATTGTGTTTTCCAACTTGGTTCCATTCTCCCCACCATTACTTTCAGGTACATCAGTCAATTGTAGATTTGGTCTTTTCACATAGTCTCATATTTGTTGGAGGCTTTGTTCGTTCCTTTTAATTATTTTTTCTCTAATCGTCACGTTTTGTTTCATTAATTTGATTTTCAATCTCTGATATCATTTCTTCCACTTGATCGATTCAACTAGATCCATTCAACTATCCATACTTGTGAATGCTTCACGAAGTTCTCATGCTGTTTTTCAGCTCCATCAGGTCATTTATGTTCCTCTCTAGACTGATTATTCTAGTTAGCAGTTCCTGTAACCTTTTATCAAGTTTCTTACCTTCCTGGGATTGGGTTAGAACATGCTCCTTTATCTCAGAGGACTTTATTACCACCCACCTTCTGAAGCCTACTTCTGTCAATTCATCAGTATCATTCTCTGTCCAGTTTTATGCCCTTGCTGGAGAGGAGTTGCGGTCATTTGGAGGAAAATAGGAATTCTGTTTTTTGGAATTTTCAGCGTTTTTGTGCTGGTTTTTCCTCATTTTTGTGGATTTTTCTGTCTTTGATGTTTGAGGCTAATGACTTTTGAATGGAGTTTTTGTGTGGGGGTTCTTTTTGTTGATGTTGATGTTGTTGCTTTCTGTTTGTTAGTTTTTCTTCTAACAGTCTGGCCCCTCTTCTGCAAGTCTGCTGCAGCTTTCTGGAGGTCCACTCCAGCCCCTGTTCACCTGGGTATCACCAGTGGAGGCTGCAGAACAGCAAAGATTGCTTCCTACTCCTTCCTCTGGAAGCTTCGTCCCAGAGTGGCACCAGCCTGATGCCAGCTGGTGCTCTCCTGTATGATGTGTCTGTTGATCCCCTGTTGGGAGGTCTCTCCCAGTCAGGAGGCACAGGGGTCAGGGACCCACTTTAGGAGGCAGTCTGTCCCTTAGCAGAGCTAGAGCGCTGTGCTGGGAGAATCCTCCTTGTCAGGATCAGCTACTCTCTTCAGAGCCGGGGGGCAGGAAAGTTTAAGTCTGCTGAAGCTGCGCCCACAGTTGCCCCTTCCCCCAGGTGCTCTGTCCCAGGGAAAAGGGGGTTTTATCTATAAGCCCCTGACTGGGGCTGCTGCCTTTCAGAGATGCCCTGCCCAGAGAGGAGGAATTTAGAGAGGCAATCTGGTCACAGCCGCTTTGCTGCGCTGTGGTGAATTCTGCCCAGTCCAAACCTCCTGGCCCCCTTAGTATTGTCAGGGGAAAACCGCCTACTCAAGCCTCGGTAATGGTGGACACCTCTCCCCCCACCAAATTCAGTTGTCCCAGTTTGACTTCAGACTGCTGTGCTGGCAGTAAGAATGTCAAGCCAGTGGTTCTTAGCTTGCTGGGCTCCGTGGGAGTGGGACCCACTGAGCGAGACCACTTGGCTCCCTGGCTTCGGCCCCATTTCCAGAGGAGTGAATGGTTCTGTCTCGCTGGGATTCCAGGCACTACTGGGGTATGAAAAAAAAAAAATGCAGCTAGCTCAGTGTTTGCCCAAACAGTTGCCCCGTATTGTCCTTGAAACCCAGGGCCCTGGTGGTGTAGGCACACCAGGAAATCTCCTGATTTGTGGATTGCAAAAACCGTGGGAAAAGCGTAGTATCTGGGCTGGGTAGCACAGTCCTTCAAGGCTTTGCTTGGCTAAGGGAGAGAGGTCCCCTGGCTCCTTGCATTTCTCGTGTGGGGCAATGCTCCCACCCTACTTCTGCTCACCCTCTGTGGGTTGGACCCACTGGCTAACCAGTCCCAATGAGATGAACTGGGTACCTCAGTTGTAAATGGAAAAATCACCCACCTTCTGTGTTAGTCTCGCTGGGAGCTGCAGACCAGAGCTGTTATTTGGCCATCTTGCCAGATTCTCCGAAAATGCTTCTTAAGGAGTTTACTTCTCATTTCTCTAAAAGACACTTTGGAGAGACAGTTTATTTAAAAGTATTACATCTCTTTATATACTGAAAACTTCCTGTGTGGTTGTATTAAATTTACAACTTTTTTTGTTACAACAGAGATAACATAAGCAAACTCACACTTACTCTGATGAAAAACTTACAATGCTCTGAGCACTGCTATGATAGAAGCCAGTTGCTAACATTGGATTTATGGTTTGCTTTCTTAATATGTTATATAGTAAGCCACCATTTATTGAATGGATTAACTACATGGGGCCCTCCCTTCTGTGTTTTATCTGTGTACACGTACCCTTACACCTTGGGGCCCAGCTTAACAGCAAAGTTCAGTAGCTGCTGTCTCCTGCTGAACATTTAGCATATTCCAGGATAACTTCTGCCATTTTACGTTTTCCTCCTCCCTCATTAATCACACATCTAATTCCACAGATTTGGCATCTTCCGATTTAAAAGTGTTGTATAGGGATTTAATATATATTGAAAAATCTCTCTCAAGATTCTCTTGAGAGTTAACTGTGTAGAGTATAGATTTTACTTTGCATAAATGTAGGTAAAATAAATAGATCGCAAGGCTATCAATGCTGTCACATTTTCAGTAAATGTAAAATATGTATGTATGTATATGTGTGTGTATATATATATACACACACGCTTTTTTAAATTTTAATTTAGGATTTGCTTTCCCATATGCTTCATATGGACCCACGTCAGCGGTATACTACTGAACAAATATTAAAGCACCCATGGATAACTCACAGAGACCAGTTGCCAAATGATCAGCCAAAGAGAAATGATGTGTCACATGTTGTTAAGGTAAAACAAACATACTTTTATGTGCCTTCAAAATATCAGATACGTAATAAACCCATTGTGTGCCACTTGCTAATGATACTTAAATAATTCCTTAAAATATCTTTATTTTTTAAAGATAGATTTTTTTATATTAACAACCATGTGCTTTTCTTAGCTTACTTTACCACTGCCTTTCAGATGAAACAATAAAAATTTCTTGATTGTACCCGCCTTGCTTTTGAGAGATGCTGGAATTAGGATTGGGCTAAATGCAAGTTTCATATTGAAACAAAAGATTGCTGTTCTTAATTTATAACTGTTCATGAAACCATTCCTATATCTATATACATTGAACCAAGGTTTTAAATATTAGTGTTTTAACAATTTTTTGTAAAATGCATAGTTATTGAAATGAAAAACATACAAGTAATATTGATTCATCAGTGCACAGATCTAATATATTCAATTATTTTCCTAGGAAAAGACATTTTGTTCTAGATGTATGTCTCATAATATCATGTGAATGGTTTTTTTTTAACTCCAGAATTTGTACTTAGTTTGTGACATTTTCTCATTACTTTAGGGAGCAATGGTTGCAACATACTCTGCCCTGACTCACAAGACCTTTCAACCAGTCCTAGAGCCTGTAGCTGCTTCAAGCTTAGCCCAGCGACGGAGCATGAAAAAGCGAACATCAACTGGCCTGTAAGATTTGTGGTGTTCCTAGGCCAAACTGGATGAAGATGAAATTAAATGTGTGGCTTTTTTCCTAATCTTATCAAAGGCATCGTTTTCTGCTTAATTACTTGAATATTAAGTAATATTAAATCCCCATTTTTAGGGGAAGTGAGATTTAAAAAACCATGCACAGGTCCACAATATTCATACTCTGTGTTTGCAGTAGTGTTCAAGTGTTTATTTAAGCATATAATTGGTGTCCACCAGGTCCTCACAACTTCTCTGCACACTAGCTTCTAAAATTCCTTTCAAATAAAGTTACTTTAATATTTTTTTCTTGTTTCATACAATTATGGTTTGGGGCGTCATTACCAACAATCAGTATATATATATATATAGTAGTATAATGACAAGCAATGTTAGTATTTTTTAACATCAGATCCTGAATGATAGACTTTTTTAAAAAAAGAAAAACAATAAAAACATATTATAAAAGCTAGTTATTCTGTAAAACCAAAGGACTCCATTCATTTGACTCACTGTACTAAAATGTAAACATAGTGGTTTGGTGCCAGAGCAAAATACATTTGTGCTAATATATGAATTCTTGATATAGTTGGTGCCAAAGTTTTTATAGAAGAATTACATCTCAGATAATGTGTGCAGGCAGATCTGTATATTATCCATAAGTGGCCTCATTTAGAAATAAAGGTTTTTATAAGGCTTCTGTAAATTTTACATCACATGGAAATTTAGTACAAGTGAAGCTTTTTTTTTTTTCCAAAGGCTTTATACTGTTGGTGTAATCTTATAAATAGGTCATAGTTAAGCCTTTGAAAATAAAGTATGTGGTGTTGACACTATCCTGGTGTTATATAAACCGACTTTCAAGTTAACCAATTGGATTTAATCATCATCTATCCCCTTTATAAATGAACTACACTGTTGTTTTTCTGACTTCGATGTGCTTTGAAGTACAGTGTAGCATATTATTCTACCTTGAATCCTATGATAATACAGTTGACATCTTACTGTAGTGGACTTGTGCATATAGCACACATGATATAGTATATTGTATTACAGTAAATTTTAGACAATGCTACTTAATCATTTTACTTCATAAAGATAAACTAACATTTTAAATATGAATAATAATAATGGTCTACATAAAATTTGAGCACATTTCAAAATCATATTTATAAAAAAAACTGGCCAAATTGGTCTTATTTAATGTATAATTCAGAACCACTGTGTAGTATGTATTCTTTTCTCTAAATGATGAAATGCTAAAGAATAATTTCACGTTGTTGAAGAAAATACCATTACTACAACAACAGCAGCAGCAACTACTACTACTACTACTACTACTACTACTACTACTACTACTACTACTGCTGACAGAAAGAATTCATGAATGTAAACTGGAGGATATCACAGTTTTCTTTAGTGAATATAAGTGAACTACTTGTGTGCGTTAGGTGTACTATTTGCTATGTATTTTACTTTGCTTCATTCAGAGAGAAAGTTGATTACTGAGTGCTGAATTATACAATTTAGACTAGGAAACTTGTAACTTTGGTATTTAATAAAAGAAACTATACATATTCTCTTTGTAATGTAAATAATCTATACCCCATGCACAAAGATCTTTTTCCTGGGTGTGATATATAAAAGTATGTATTCTTATTTTGAGGTATCTTTTGGAAATAATTGAAAGAGATTAAAGAACAATTTATGCCACATGAAAAATAATTACTTAGAAGTAGGTATCATGTCTTATGGCTTTTTATGTTCCATTTGGCTTTTTTTTTCTCATTTGCTTTATTACTATATGTACTTGCATGTAACAGTTTGTATGTATATATTCTGACTTATTTTCCTTCTGTCATTATCTTGTGCTGTTATACCTTCTTCCTATCAGAATTGATACGTCAAACTCAGAGGTGTGAATTTGGTGTTGAAGTTTTCAGGACAGAGCTACTATTTCCATCGATGTATTTTAAGTAATAAAATTAGGGGAAGTGAAATTGGAAAATGAAAAATGATTACAAAATAACTTCCAAGTTTTCTATAATCAATGGCTTTAAAAAGTAGACAGTCTTAATTAATTTTAAATTAGCTTGCTCAGAAAGATCATGCCATACAGTCCTATCATAAAAGGAACACTATAAGAATTAAACAATGAACAGCATGATTTCTGATCACCCAGTGAGGATCGACAGTGTATAAAAGACACAGATATGCTACTGGATGTACCCGATAATTGTTTGAGGGTTTTCTGCTGAAAAACTCAAATATGCTAGCTTAACAACAGTAGTAGGGGGAAACCTTATTATATGGGAAAGCTTCAAAATATACTGCAATTTTGTAGAAGGAGCCCAGGTAAGGATGCCTAATCCTGTCCAGTTTGGCTAGAATTCTATAGCCAAAAATGCAGATTTGAACATTTTTTGATGGGCCTTCTATCAATGCTTAACTAGTAAAAACACATCTTTTCTATAAGACTTTAGGATACTGTGGTTTCTAATGGGTTCTTGAATAATTATTTTGCGTTGTGTTTTTCTAGTTAATGGTTTTTGGTAGTATTTAATGATAGCACAGTTTGGGGTTTTATTGTTCTTGAAGGGGGAGGATATTGAATTTGTTTTTCTTAGAGAAAACATCAGGTTTGCTCAAATAGACTAACAACCTGTTGTCCTTAAGCACATACTACCAGGAATAAACTCAGGAAACAATTTTCAAGAAAATTAGAATGCAGTGCTGGTGATGGGGATTTTTGTGGGGGGAAAAAAATGGTTTCAAGTCCTTTCACAAAGATCAAACTTCAGCCTATTTTGTTAGACTCAGCAATGTCTAAACATTGTTTTTTGTAATTTATTGTCATTGGTAATTCAACACAATAAAGCAGTTTTGATAGCACCTGTGTTTGGCTCAAAGGGATTCCATATGTTTAGGCAACCCACAACCTTAAGAACAGATGCTTGGTATTTATAATGTCTGCCCATTGGAACAACATGTTAAAATAGTAGTGCCCAGAGAAACTTGCATACAGATTGACTAGTATTTTCTAGATAGAAGTCTTTCATATATGAAGAAGGAAAACAACCATTTATATTGACCCGAAGGCCCACGAGAAAACTTAGGCTTTAAAGTAGGCAAAGCATATTTGTGGTATTCTGTACATTCTCTTTCTGCTGGCTTTCCAGCCCCTTCATGCTATCTATCCTCCCTGAGCACCTCACGGCAATACTCCATCAACGAAGTTTACCCTATCCCCAGAAAGATTCTGTGTGGTTGTGGTCATTACTCCTTGTTCCTTCCTCTTCCTCTTCCCCAAATCAGGATATCCATTCTCTCAGAACAGATATTTCCAGCTAAAAAGTTGAAAGGAAAACTATCCTATTAAATTAATTTACATTTTTCTGTCAGTGGCTAATAGTTAATTGGCATTTTTAAGGAAGTTGTGCATTAATCAAGTTTCTAGTTGCTGGATCTTCAGGCAATCTAACAAGGTGAGAATAATTTTAAATTCAGTTCTTATCAGGGAAGATATTTTTGGGGAAAGGAACAGTGTGTCCCAGGGTCAGAGTATCTAATAAACTGTTTATTTTATTTTATTTTTTTTTTTGCACAATTTCCTTCCTACTTCCTTTCTACTTCTCAAACTACCTTTTCTCTTAAAATCTTTTAAGCTTTTTAATCACAATTAATGAACTTCTATGATAAAGTGATGTGGAGGTAGACAGAGATTGGTGGTTATTTCTGCATATGTTGTTTTTAAATCCATAGTTTTGTGTTATTTCTCACAGTACATGACCTATATAGCATAAGAAGTTTTATTCCCCCCAACTGCCATCCCATTCCTGTTATAAAGAAAAAAAAAAGCACAAAAAGATTGAATCCCAAATTAATCATGGAGTCCAAATTTTTCTAGATCCCTTTTCCAGATTTTAGGACCTAGAAATCCTTTAAGTCACAATACTATTTCAAAATAAAAATGCAAACCATATTAAATATATATTGGCCAACTGCAATTAAACTTCTTCAAAACATTTTTGTTTTACATTTCAAAGCTTATTCAGGCATTTTTGGCATGTACCTCAAGATCAATGATTGTTGAAATTAGCAGAATAAATCAATAGTGGGCTATTTGCCTTTTTATGTGGGAATATAGTGGCATTGATAGTGATTATTCACAACATATACTAATGGATGCACTGTTCCTGGTTTTAGTCTTACAGTATAGTGAATTCCATCATATACTTTGAATAAAATGTTATGCTTGATCACCTAAAATTCAGTTTGGTTGCTAATACATAAGAGAGAAAGGAACTATACTTGAAGATATTAAATTATAGACATAAGTTTCTTTGAAATATTTAGAAAAACATAAAAGTACTTTTAGAATATGGAAATCCAAGCTTACATTATATTGGCAAATTATGTATGTTTCAATTATTCACTAAATAAATTTTAGCTAAATGCTTATAAATATATATATATATATATATATATATATATATATATATATATATATATATGTAATTGCCAAGTTAGGGTTTGCTTTGTATTCACATTTCTAAACGCTGGGCAATAGAGCTTCTGTGGATGACTGTTTTGCTGTAATTCCAACTGTCTAGTTATGGGAACTAACTTACTCTTCAAAAGATATTAAGCATCTAATTTTAGGTGGACAATTATAGAGAATGTACTAACTGCATTCGTTTCTTAAAAATTGTCAAAATGTTACCAATTAGGTTATTTACTTTTATGTTTCCTATGAACTAATATTGCTCAGGTCACTTTTTCTTTCTCTTTCCAAATTCATTCTCTCTGAAGTTGCTACCATTTATAACAAATATGTAGGTTTGCTTTTTAGTATGATAAAATTATTTTTAGCAGCAGGAAAGCAGTCTATCAAGAAACAGCCGGCCGGGCACAGTGGCTCATGCCTGTAATCCCAGCACTTTGGGAGGCTGAGGCGGTGGATCACCTGAGGTCAGGGGAATTTGAGACTAGCCTGACCAACATGTAGAAACCCCGTCTCTACTAAAAATACAAAATTAGCTGGGGGTAGTGGTGCATGCCTGTAATCCCAGCTACTCGGGAGGCTGAGACAGGAGAATCATTTGAACCCAGGAGGCAGAGGTTGCAGTGAGCCAAGATTGCGCCAATTTCACTCCAGCCTGGGCAACAAGAGTGAAACTCCGTCTCAAAAAAAAAAAAAAAAAAAAGAAACAGCGATTTAAAAAGTTACACATGAAACCTTAAATATCCAAATGCCAGCATGGTTTGTAAGTTAGAATTTATCTTGCATTAAATTCCATAGTACAAAAAAGGGAGAAGGTGATTTTTCTGTTTGATTAAAAAAAAAAAAAAAAAAAAAAAAAAAACAGGAAGTACTGTTGGTAGTGGAGAGTTACATAGGCTTTATGAAGCGACCACAGTTTGCCGTAGCCACATTTTTAAAAAATTAGTTTGCCAACACGTCCCAAGCACTTTTGAATTCCTAAACTTATTTCTGATATTAAATATAGTATATATATATATACACACTATATATAGTGTATATATATATACACTATATAGTATATATATATACACACTATATATACACACACTGACATTTCATTGCATTTCTGAAGACTGAAATGGCATTAAATAAAAGTGTGTAAATTTGATTTACATGTACTTAAAAGCTGCAGTTAAACAATCCCCAATGTTCAAAAACTATTTTATTTTTCTGACTATATTATGAATTTTATGTTACCATTTATTTTATTAATGTTTTCTTTAAACCATTGGGTTTTTTGACATTAAAGTTTTCATTTATTATACTACATTTTTTATCATGTAAGACCAAATCCAGTACTGCATTTTACAATGTTTTTTTTCTCACAATGCTGCTAAAGAAATGGCTATCATTCTGAATTTACAACATGCCAAAGAAGGCATAGAAGTTATATTTATTTTTGTTCTTGTCAAAACTCTGTGAGCAACAATTATCAAGATGTGTTAAATTACTGGCATTCTCTGGGTACTAAATAAAAAGGCTGCAACTTTCTAACATTTTTACCATTGACCTTGCTTGATCATTTTTGGATATAAAATTTTGTGTCTGCTTTTATTAAACATAACATCTAATTGCAGAATTCATTGGAAATGATATACCTTGTTCAGGGGCCAGATGTAACAGGTGTTTCAGGATATTGGTTTTTTATGCCTATACGCTGATATGTCCTAAACTCTAGTATTTTTCCCACTTTTCTAATATTCTCATAAGGCAAGGAAATTCAATAAAATGAACATTAAAGCTTACAGTATTTTTAGGACTTATCAGGAAAATGCATTTGTTTGCAAGTTAAATAAGGTGACAACCTTTTCTACAGCAAAAAAAAAAAAAAAAATAGCCTAAAGATTGGCAAAAATTTTTAAAGCTCAGAATCAAGTAGAGTAACAGAAATTTATGAAAAAAGTCACATGTGTATGCCATGTTAATTTATAACAGCTGTACATATACACAGAAATTTTATTTCATATGCGGGTCAAAAATGCGTTTGGAGCCTGGTGATTGAGAGTGCCATGTACTTCTGCTTCTCTCAATCAACTTCTTAAGGTAAACAGGACTGACACTAGGCCAACTTTGGTAAGTGCAAAAATTGCTTTCCTACTGGCCACCTCTTTTTAATCTCTTTTCTGCTTTTGCTGTGTCTTCCATCTCACAACCCCTTAATAAAATATCTGATCACCATTTATACCTAATAGTTTAAGAAACTTATTCTTACAAAAGTATGACTACATTCTGCAGTTTTAAGCATTAGCTACCAAAATAGGTAATGCAATTTTTTGATCAATGAGACCCTTAAATAATTTAGGTTTACCAAACTAAGCATGATACAGGGTTTTTGTTTGTTTGTTTGTTTGTTTTTTCTTTTTTTTTCCTTTTTTTTTTTTTTTTTTTTTTTTTTTTTTGAGACGGAGTCTCCGTCTGCCGCCCAGGCTGGAGTGCAGTGGCGCGATCTTGGCTCACTGCAAGCTCTGCCTCCCGGGTTCACATCATCCTGCTTCAGCCTCCCGAGTAGCTGGGACTACAGGCGCCCGCCACCACGCCCGGCTATTTATTTATTTATTTATTTATTTATTTATTTATTTATTTGTATTTTTTAGTGGAGACAGGTTTTCACCACGTTAGCCAGGATGGTTAACTTTGAGGTACCCTCAAAGTACCTCAAAGTGAGAGATAGAAGTATCAGACGACAATTTGCTTCTCCCATGATTCCCCACGTGTCCTCTTGAACAAACAGATTGAAACTGCTGGGGACATATTTCTGAAGATGGAGTTTACATTCTTTTACTATTGGCTTCTTCTAGAACTAGAACCTACTCTACCCAAGCACAAAACAACCTATTTGTAGGTCTGTTATTTCCTCATCCCTCTGGCCCACCTCCATGCCTAAGCATAGGTTAGAACCCAGGTTTTGCCTTTTTCTTTCCTTTTGCTTTAAGACTCTCAGATACATTTGGTATATTTTCCGAATGTAGGTACGGTGATCTCCACTTTTTTTTTTTTTTAAAGAAAGTATTGTAAAGTACACCACCATATGTGATATCTCTGATTGTTCCATTTCTGACAGAAATACTTTGCTAATAGATGCATTTTTTTTTTTTTTTTTTTTTTTTTTACTGAACAAATGTGTATTCTGTTTCTGTGCCAGACACTGATTTTATTCTCTTTCTAAAAGAGATTTAAGGTTGTTTATGGTAACAGCCTTATATACAATAAGGATGCTAAAGTGAAACATAAAATCATGAAAATTAAAGGAAAAACAAAAAGTATGCCAAGAGCCAGGGATAATAAGGAATTTACTTGAACATTAATTTAACTCTGAGCTTCCTGACAGGAAAGGCAAGAAGAGAAATTTAGCAGGTTACATAATTATGTGAGAGGAAGAATGCTAATTCTTCAACAGATACTTTTTGCTGATATTAAGATTTTTAAAGCATTTAACAAAGAAGAACCTTATACAAGGGGCATGGAACTGGATAATGTCTTTAACCATGATTTTGCAACAAATCCATTAGGACTTTTTTGGTTGCAAGTACTAGTTCCATAGCTGAACTGGTTTAAAAAGCATAGGGGATTACTGGCGGATTCATATCTTAGTCAAAATCATGGGGACATTTTCTTCTCCATCTCTCAGATCTGTTTTCAATTTGGCTGGCCCTTTCTCAGGCATTACAATGGCAAGATGGAAATAGCAGGTCAAAACTTTACCTCCCCTCTCATGTGTAGCTCCTCGGGGTTGAGTCAACACTGAAGAAATAATTGAACTGAAAGGGGGGAAAGGGGTGATCCCTCTGAAGGAAAGTAATGCATTGTAACCAGAATAAGGGCAAATAGGTGGTGGATAGCAAACTAAATTTCCGATTCTCTTTTTGGCTACTCAGTGTCCTTCCCATATGTACAATTTTTAAATGCCTATGCCTACATATAATGCATATACCACCATTACCCAAAAAGAATACCTGAATTATGATCCATCTCTGTAATGTAACTTCAGAACAAAGAACTAGGTGATTTGTAGTTCCCTCAGGGAGGGATGATGGCTGACTTATAGATAAGTTTTGTTGTAGTTTCTCTTCAGTATCATTGTGTTTTCCATTTGAAATTTAGTTGGGTTTATTTGTTTACATTTAATTTCAGTTTTAGCCCCATTTTTCTATTCTTACTGATTTGTTTTTTGAATATGTAGAAGATATTAACATATTTTCAAAAGTAAAAACCATACAGAAAGGTATACTCCTGTCACTTTCTTCTTTGTCTTCCCCACCCCATTTTCCCACACTCCTTGTAGGTAACCAACTTCATTGTTTTGGGGTTCATGCTTTATGTGTTAATCCAAAGATAAGCAAATGTATATGTATACTTCCTTATACATTTTAAAAGCTGCATAGTACTTCATTGTGTATATGTGCTATAGTTTATCCAACCAAACTCCTGTGCTTTGACAGGTAATTTCCAGTATTTCACAATTACAAATAATGCTGCAATAAATAACCTTATGTGTATACATTTTCATACTGCTGATGTATCATTTTAAGAAATTTCTGAAATTGAGATTGCTCTATTGGAGAATAAGTACATATGTAATTTTGTTAGCTATTGCCAAAATCCCCTCCATAAATATTATGCCATTTTATATCTTTCCCAACAGTATATGAGAGCACCTGATTTTCCCTAGCCTCACCAACAGAGTGCATAGACAGACTTTGATATTTTTGCCAACTTGCAGAGTAAGAAATGGCACCTCATTGTAGTTTTAGTTTGTATTTTTCTTATTATGAGTGAGATTGAGTATGTTTTCATATTTTTGTGTCTATAAGATGTGGCACTGTTCACAGTAGCAAGGAGTTGGAGCCAGCCCAAATGTCCATCAATGATAGAATGGAATAAGAGGGTATGGCTCATGTTCACCATGGAATACTATGCAGCCATGAGAGGAAATGAGTTCGTGTCCTTTGCAGGGACGTGGATGAAGCTGGAAACCATGATTCTCAGCAAACTATCACAGGATCAGAAAACCAAACACCACATGTTCTCCTGAGTGGGAGTTGAACAGTGAGAACACATGGACACAGGGAGCCTGTTGGGGGGATGGGGGCTAGGGGAGCGATAACATTAGAAGAAATACCTAATGTAGGTGACGGGTTAGTGGGTGAAGTGAACCACCATGGCACGTGTATACCTATGTAACAAAACTTCACGTTCTGCCCATGTAACCCAGAACTTAAAGTATAAATAAAAAAAAAGATTTTGGTCTCTTTTCCTCAACTTTGAGAAGTCTTTTCTGTAAATTAGGGCTGTTAACCATTTATCTCTGATATATGTTGCAAATTTGTTCTCACAGATTTTTCATTTTTTTTTTACTTATGGTACTTTTACATGCAAATTTTTCAAACTTGTTTTATGTAATCAAAACCATATTTTTATTTTATTCTATCCGGATTTTTACTCATAGTTAGAAAACTTTTCTCAATATGTAAATTATATAATAATATGCTTTCTTCTACTATTTGTATAGTTTTATACTTTACATTTAGCTCTATCATGTTTTGGTTTTATTCTTGTGTGGTGTTAGGAATGTATCTAATTGTATACTTTTCCAAAGTGATTTGAGAAATACTACCCTTCTTATACACTACATTTTTATATGTAGCTGGCTTTTTTTCCCTTGAACTTATTATTCTATCACATTGATTTATCTGTATAATGTTCCAATGCTATTCTGTTTGACTTATGGAGGCTTTCTGGTAGTGTGCTTAAATATCTGACGGGGCTAGTTCTCTCCTGCCTCAAGACCTTCCTTTTCAGTGTTTTCTTAGCCATTCTTCTGTGTTTATTTTTCAATATGAACTTTAGAATCAACTTGTCTATGCCTCATAGAAAAGGAGCAAAATTTTAACTACCTCAACATGCAGTGGTGGAGAGAGAACAAAAGTATTGCAATAAAATTTATCATTTGGATTATGAGACAATGGGAAACAACACTCCGTGGTCCTCAGTCCATAAAACATGACACACTTCTGGACTGGAATAGGATATATTGCCCTAGCAATAAGAATGAGACCCTCAATCACCTGACCTGTGAGCCTCTGGTTTTGCTTCCTTGGAGTATGTTCGTTTTCCTCCATGGGCACATCTGAGATAGGCATTTGGATTATCTTAATAAAGCTACTCTCATTAGCAGCGTGCTTTCTCTCGGTGCCTCTAGGAACTAGAGATTGACTTAGGTCAGTGGTTCTCGAAGTGTGGCCCCTGGACAAACAGCACCAATATCATCTGGGAACTTGTTAGAAATGCCGATTTTTGAGCCTACTTCACATCTACTGAATCAGAAACTCTGGTACCTAGGGATCCGTAGTTTAACAAGGTAATTTTGATGCATGCTCAAATCTGAAATTTACTGGTTTAGGGATTGAATAAGTACATGTTACTTACCAAGTCTGAGAATTCTCTGATAATATAGCAGCTTTAAAAGTTCCACCTTACTTTTCTTATTTGTATTTGACAGACACCATGAATTAGTAACCCAACCAAGATAGTTTGTTAAGTCATTGTATTAGTCTATTTTCATGCTGCTGATAAAGACACACTCGACTGGGCAATTTACAAAAGAAAAAGCTTTAATGGACTTACAGTTCCATGTGGCTGGGGTGGCAGAAGGCAAGGAGAAACAAGTCATATCTTACATGGATGGCAGCAGGCAAAGAGAGAAGCTTGTGCAGGGAAACTCCCATTTTTAAAACCATCAGATCTCATGAGACTTATTCACTATCAGGAGAATAGCATAGGAAAGAACCGCCCCCATGATTCAATTACCTCCAACTGGGTTCCTTCCATGGAACATGGGAATTGTAGGAGTTACAATTCAAGATGAGATTTAAGTGGGGACATAGCCACACCATATCATTCCACCTCTGGTTCCTCCCAAATCTCATGTCCTCACATTTCAAAACCAATCACAAGTTCCCAATAGTCCCACAAAATCTTAACTCATTTCAGCATTAACTCAAAAGTCCACAATCCAAAGTCTCACCTGAGACAAGGCAAGTCCCTTCCACCTATGAGCCTGTAAAATCAAAAGCAAGTTAGTTACTTCCTAGATACAATGAGAGTACAGGCATCGGGTAAATACAGCCATTCCAAATGGGAATAATGTAGACTGATTGAAAGTAAAATGATTGAAAAAAGATATATTACGTATAAAGTAATGAAAGTAGGAATGGCTATATTAATATGAGGTAAAATAGACTCCAGAGCAAAGAAATAGAATGGACATTACACCACAATTAAGAAATCCACCAAGAAGACATAGCAATCCTAAATGTGTATGCACCTAGTAACAGAGATAAAAAATATGTGGAGCAAAAATTAATAGAATTTAACAGTGAAATAGAAAAATTTATAATTATAGTACAGTTTTAGTTGGATATTTCAACATATATCTCTCGATAATTAAGAAAACAACTAAAAACAAAATTTGCAGCATTATAAAAGAACTCACAAATACCATCAACCAACATGATCTAATCTACATTTATACAGCATTCTTTTCAAGTGTTCACAGAACATAAATAGATTATATATTGATCTATGAAACAAACTTCAACACATTTTTAAAAATTAAGTCATACAGAGAGTGTTCTCTGACCACAATGAAATCAAACTAGAGTTCAACAAGACCAATATAACAGAAAAATATACAAACACTTGCAAAGAAAACAGCACATTTCTAAGCAGTTTATGGGCCCAACAAAAGTCTCAAATGTAATACAAAAATTCGGTAAACTTAATTTTTCAAAATGTGACATAAAATTTGTGGGACACAAATAAAGCATTACTTAGAGAAGAATGAATAGCATTGAATGCATACCTTAAAATAGAGAAAGTCTCAAATCCTTAAGCTTGTACCCAAATAACCTGTAGAAAGAAGAGCCTAATAAGATAAAACCAAGCAGACAGAAAAATAATAAAAATAAGAGTAGAAGTCAGTAAAATTGGATCAGGGAAACAATAGATAAAATCAGTGAAATGAATAGTGTATTTTTTGAAATGATGAATAAAATTGATTCACCTCTAGCAAGGCTACCAAAGAGAAAAGAGTGAAAACACAAATTATCAACATTAACAGTGATAGAGGGAATATAAATACATACCCTGCAGGCATCAGAATAATAAGGACTACTAAAAACAACTCCACACACATAAACTTGACAATTTTGATGAAATGGATGAAGTCCTTGAAGAACACAAACTACCACAACCCACTCAATATGTAATAGATAATCTCAACGGTTTTATAACTATTCAGTGAATTAACCACATAATTTAAATCACACAACTCAGTTCCTTTTATGAAGGTAGAATTACTTTGTTACCAAAAGCAGACAAGGGTAATACAAAAAAAGAGAAAACTATAAAATTTATAGTTGAAAATAAGTCCAAAATACCAAAACTACATGAAGATTGAAGAAAATTCCTTACCAAAATATTAACAAAATTTGGCAACGTATGCAAATAATTATACACCATGACCAAGTGAGGATTATTTTGTGAGTGCCAGGTTGGTTCAATGTTCAAAAATCAATCAATGTAATTAACCGTTTTAACAAGCAAAAGAAGAAAAATCACATGATAATATAAATTGATGCAAAGAAAAATTTGACAAAATTTAATACATTTTTATGAATAAAATTATCAGAAAAATAGTAATGGAGGAGAACTTTCTTAATCTGATAAAGAGTATGTACAAAAACTATAACATACTCCCTAAGATTGGGATTAAGACAAGGATTTTTATGTGTTCACTCTCACTGTTGTTATTCAACATAATGAAGGAAGTTTTAATCAGTGAAATAAAACAAGAAAAAGAACATAAAACTGTCAATTTGAAGATGACATTATTGTTTTCATGGAAAATCCTAAGGAGTCTGCAAAAGAAAGTACTCCTCTTGGAAATAGTAAATGAGTAGCACTATGGCAGATACAATATCAACATATAAAAATCCATTGCATTTCTATATACTACTAATAAACATATGCACATCAAAATTAAAAGTATAATACCACTTATAATCTCTCAAAAGTTGAAATACTGAGTTGGAAATCTAACAACATGTACAAGTGTGTACGCTGAAAACTACAAAAGAACAATAAAAGAAATAAAATGGTCAAATAAATTAAGAGAAATATGGTGTTTATGGATTTAAAAACTAAAATAATAAAGACTTTAGTTCATCCCAAGTTTATTTACAAGTCTAATGACATGCCTATCAAAATTCCAGCAAAATCTTCACAGTATAGATGAAATTATTCTAATATTTATGTGGAAAATCAAAGGAACTAGAATAGCAAGAACAATTTGAAAAGAAAGAATAAAGTAAGAAGGACCCACTCACCTGATTTCAAGACTTATGTAGCTACAGTACCAAAGACTGTTGGTATTGGTGGAGGGATAGACACGCAGATCAATGGAATAGAATAGATAACCTGGAAATAGAGCCACACGTATATGTTCAACTGATTTTGACAAAGATGTAAAAACAATTAAATGGGGGCATGATAGACTTTTCAACAAATGGAGCCAGAACAACTAGACATGTATAGGCCCCCCCCCAAAAAAATGTAAAAATAAGAAATAAAGAAGAGAAGAGAAAAGAAATAAAAAGAACCTCAACCGACATCTCACACATTATACAAAATTAAATCAAAATACATAGTAGATTCAAATAAAAAATATACAAATATAAAACTTTTTGAAAAAAATAGAGAATTTTTAGAATCTAAGACTAAGTAAAGATTTCTTAGTCTTTTCACCAAAAGCATTGTCCTTAAGAGAAAAAAATATACATAAATTGAACTTCATCAAAATAAAAAATAAAACTTTAGTCTACAAAAGACTCTGATCATAGGATGAAATGACAAGCTATATTTTGGGAACTAATATTTTGCAAACCTCATATTTCACAAAGGTCTAATAAGTAGAATATGTTTTTTAAAAATCTCTAAAAACTTAACCAAAACAATTTAATAAAAGAATGGGCAAATGACATGAAGAAACATTTCAATTGAAGAAGATATACAGATGGCAGATAAAAGCATGAAAAAAAGGAATCAACATCATTAGCCATTAGGAAAATGCAAATTAAAATCACAATAGTGTTTTGATTCAAGATAAATGACTAGATGCAGCTAGTGGGCACCTCTTGCCTGGAGAGGAATCAATATAGTGAGTAAATATTCACACTTAGAATTGATTATCTAAGGGAGAACACTGGAATTCACCAGGGAAAGCAATGGGAATTATAGAAAGCAAAGGAGAGTGAAACCAGGCAAGCTGCTGAGCTGGGATTGATATGGAGTCAGGCGAGGTTCCCTGACATTGAGAAGGGGTGAATGTGGAACCCTCAATGCTCCACACTTTTGCCAGGGAGTTTTATCATTCATGATTACAGGAGAGCTTTTTGACTCCCACGGGCCTCCAGATAAACACGGGAAACTGCCTACAGTAATTGTTTGAATTCACATAGAGTCTTATAGCTCTTGACCCCTGAACAGCTGCTGCCCAGCACCACCCTGACAGTCCCATCTGCCTGTGTTCTGCCCTGGGGCTGCGGCTGACACTGCCTCTCCTGCCACCAGTGGGCTGGGAGGGGAGTGGGGAGACCAGGCACCTTTACACCAACCAGGGACAGATACTATAACCACTGTGGCCAGACAGAGGTGTGAGCAAGTCATGCCCCTGCACAGCTGCCTGCCTGTACATCTCCGAGTGAGAGGGGTCTGCCTTCCCTGGTGGTGAGCCTGCAGTGCAGCTACTCTTCTCCTGCCTGAGCATTCTACTGGTATCCTGGCAACCAGTCCACCTGTCCCTATTACAATCAGCACGTGAAGAAAAGTCTTCTGGTCCAGTCCCTGATCTAGTCCCTCTAGGACAGAACATACTGTTGGGGGGCCTCTCTAAGGGCCTGGAGATTGAGGGATTGCCTAGAACACTTTATCACTACTGGTACCTGATCACTCCCCCAAACATCTGAGGTCAGACTGACCCAAACAGCCAACACCATCACATATGGCACCAACCCACATGTGCCAAAAGGTACAGCCTCTTTCTGTCTCTACACAAAGCAGCAGTGTTCTTGCACTGGAGAAAAGGTGACCCACAAAGATATTTGTATTAGGCTTAGGAAAGAGGATTCTCCCTGAAACCATTTCCATGAAGAACTGTGATACAATCATTTTCTGTGACTACTAGCTGCATTGTGGCCTGGAGATAGACTATGGTGTCTAACTGAATTAAGAATCATGATTCCTGGGACAGAGGTAGGATAGAAAAACAGATCTTATCCCTGCTTCCCTTGGATGTTAAGCTGGTGCACACCCTCCCACTGTGTGGAGACCTTGGTACATTTCAAAAGGAACTTCCACTGCCACCCCCATCAGAGTTGGTGCCTATGCTGCTTGTCATTGGGGGTATTTGTGGGCAAGCATGGTAGTCCAGCTCTGTCTATCTTTGTCTCTCAAGCCCACACTGAGGTGGGAGGGGACAAGAACTCAGGCCACCTGAGCATTCCACAGACCCGCCCAGCACCCATCACCTGAAACAACAGGGCACCTCCCAGTAAACAAAGATCAAACACATATCCATCTGTTTCAGCTGCAGGTGGTTTTTGCCATAAACGCCACCTACTGGCCTACAAATTAAACTGCACAACCCAATACAAAACCTGCTAACACAAGCACACAGTACTGAGGAAAGAGATAAGCTTTCTGAGACCTCCACAATCCTGGTACTTCAGAAGTCAGCGAGCCTGCTCATATGCCCAGTAAATCACTAGTACAAGAAGCGTTTGAGAAAGCCACTCGACAACATCTATCTATAGTGAAGGAACTCATGCAGAGCCTTGGCCACCTGAAAGCAACATAGAAGTGAAGCCAAATGACCATACACAAAAAATATTACAGTCACATATTTGAGGGAAAAATAGTCCCATCCAAATGAAAGTAAATTCAAAAATAAGAAGAGACAGTTTTTACAGTGAGAAGGAACCAATGTAAGAACTCTGGCAGTATGAAAAAAACATAGTGTTATGATCCCCACAAAGCATCACCACCTCTCTAGCAATAGATCTAATCAAAAAGAGAATTCCAAAATAGAGATAAAGAATTCAAAATATCGATTGGAAGGAAACTCAATGAGATCCAAGGGAAAGTTAAAAACCAACACAAGTAAATCAGAAAAACAATTCATAATATGAAAGAAGGCATAAATATTTTTAAGTGAAAACAGATAGGCATTTGGATTATCTGACAAAACAGACAGGCAATTGGATTATTATTTTTATAGAAATAAAAAATTTTTGAAGAAATTATAAAACACATTTTAAAGCTTTAACAATATGTTAGACTAAACAGATGAAGGAATTTCAGAGCTGGAAGACAGGTGTTTTGAATTAACCCAGTCAGATAAAAATAAAGAGAAACAATTTTTAAAAAATGAACAAAGCCTTTGTGAAATAGAGGATTATGTAAAGTATCCAAAGTATGATTTACAGGTATTCTAGAGGAAGAAAAAAATAAAAAGTATAAAAAACCTATTTAAGGAAATAATTCAAGAAAATTTCCCTGGTCTTGCTAGAGTTTCAGAATTCCAGATGCAAGAAGCTCACAGAACATCTGAACTCCTGGAAGATATATTGCAAGAAGAACCTCATCAAGGTATATTGTCTTCATAATACCCCAAATCAATGTGAAGGGGAAAAAATCCAAAAGCAGCAAGAGAGAAGTAGTCTATCACCAATGAAGGAAGTCTTATCAGACTGATAGTGGACTTCTCAGCAAAAACCTAAAAGAAAAGCAGAAGACACTGGGTTTCTATTTCCAGCATTCTAAAAGAAAAACTTCCAGCCAAGAATATTGTATTCAGCTAAACTAAACTTTATAAATAAAAGAGAAATAAAACCTTTTCCAGTTAAGCAAACACTAAAGGAGTTCATTACAACTAGACCAGTCTTACAAGAAATGCTCAAGGGACTTCTAAACATGGTAGTGAAAGGTCACTACCCACAATCATCAAAACATATAAAAGTTTAAAACTAACATATTATAAAACAATTACACAATTGAGACTACAAAGGAAGAAGGTAAAAATTAACATTAAGACAGGAACAAAACCTCACATTTCAATATTAACTTTGAACATAAGTGGGTTAAATGCTCCACTAAAAAACATAGGTTGATGAAATGGATTAAAACAAACAAATGAACAAAAAAAAAAAAAACAGAATCAGAGTATATCCTGCTTATAAAAAAAAACCTGGTTAACTGGTAAAGACACTGCAGACACAAATTTAAAGGGTCAAAAACATATTCCACACAAATAGAAACAAAAAGCAAGAAGAAGTAGCTATGCTTATATTGGATAAAACAGACTTTAAATCAACAACAGTAAAAAAGAAAAAAAATGGTTTTTATCATTTGGATATTTGTCCCCTCCAAATGTCACATTGAAATGTATTCCTGGAGCTTCTGCAGATAATGGCAGACAGGAGGTAGGACTAGATTGCAGCTCCAGATACAGCAGCATTGCAAAGGCTTGCACTGTGAATTTTAGCTCCAGATCGACTGCAAGAAGAAATCAGTAATCCTGAGAGTACCCACAGACCCTCTGAAGGCAGCAGATTGCTCCTGCAGAACCCAGGAGAGATCTCAAATACTGCGAGTGCCCCAACTGTGGAAGTGGGAATGGGAGACCCCCGTTTTTCAAACATACACCCCCACTAGAGAAGCTGAAGGTCTGTTTGGAGGAGAAGTTCTCAACATTACCTGGAGCTAAATCAAGTTAGAGAGCCCAGCCAAGCGAAATACAGGGGTGGAGGAGGCAGCAGTGAGGCCCTGGGAGCTCACTGAATCCAGGCAGCCCATTCCTGCCTGGCACCACAGGGATCCATCAGGAGGGAGGCCAGAGGAGCAGGCGGTAAAACCCCACCAGTGAGAAGGACTTCCTTAGCTGAACTTTGTAACAGTTTGGGCGGGGTGAGAAGCCTCCTGGCCAGACCTTGGGAAAGGGTGCGAATTCGGCTGGGTAAGAACTAAAGTCCTTTTCCTTCACAGCTGGGGGAAGAAAGCCTCCAGAGGGTTTTCAAGCCCACCTTCCACCTGGAAACACACTCAGGGCTGTTTTGGGTGACATGGTGTTAGTAAGACCAGCCCTTCAGTTCGTGTGGGAGCTGGGCGAGGCCTGTGACTGCTGGCTTTCCCCACTTCCCTGACAACCTGCATGACTCAGCAGAGGTAGCCATAATCTTCCTAGGTACCCAACTATAGTGACTGGGAATCTCACCCCATCCCCAAAAGCAGCTGCAGCAAGACCTGCCCAAAGAATCTGAGCTCAGACACACATAGCCCCACCGCCACCTGATGGTCCTTCCCTACCCACCCTGGTAGTGCAAGACAAATGACATATAATCTTGGGATATTCAGGGCCCACCCACTGCCAGTCCCTCTCCACACTACTACAGCTGATGCTTTCTGGAAAGTGCCACCTCCTGGCAGGAAGTCAACCAGCACAAAAATAGAGCATCAAACCACCAAAGCTAAAAACCCTCATGGAGTCCGTTGCACCCTCTGCCACCTCCACCAGAACAGGCACTGGTATCCGTGACTGAGAGACCCACACATGGTTCACATCACAGGACTTTGTACAGAAATCCCCAGCACCAGCCAGGAGCTGGGTAGACTCACTGGGTGGCTAGATCCAGAAGGGAGACAACAATCACTGCAGTTCAGCTCACAGAAAGCCACAACCACAGGAGAAGGGGGCAAGTACTACATCAAGGGAACACCTTGTGTGACAAAAAAAAAAAAAAAAAAAAAAAAAAAAAAAAAAAAAAAAAAAAAAAAAAAAAAAAAACCTGAACAGCAGCCTTCAGCCCTAGACTTTCCTTTTGACATAGCCTACCCAAATGGGAAGGAACCAGAAAAGCATCCCTGGTAATATGACAAAACAAGGCTCAACAACACTCACCAAAAATCACACTAGTTCACCAACAATGGATCCAAACCAAGAAGAAAACCCTGACTCACCTGAAAAAGTATTCAGGAAGTTAGTTATTAAGCTAATAAGGGAGGGACCAGAGAAAGGTGAAGCCCAATGCAAGGAAATCCAAAAAAAGGATACAAGAAATAGAGGAAAAAATTATTCAACAAAATAGATAGCTTAAAAAAAAAACAATTAAAAATTCAGGATACTCCTTTATAAATTTCCAACCACTGGTATTCTTTTACAGCAATGTAAAATGAACTAAGACACAGGTCATTATGTAAAGAGATTGATTCAATACTTCTTATATAACAAGACTATATAGCAAGCTACTAAAAAACCAGAGCACCCAGATTCATTAAAAAAAATTCTGCTAGACCTCAGAAAACAGATTGATATTAATACAAAAATAGTGGGAGACTTCAAACCGCACTGACCACACTGACAGCAATAGACAGACGATTAAGGCAGAATACCAACAAAGAAATGCCAGACTTTAATTGGACTCTAGAAGATATGGGCCTAGCCACAATGTGTCTCAATAAATTTTATTTTAAAAATTGAAATGATATTGTGAATCCTCTTGGACCATAATGGAATATAACTAGATTTTATAGATATAACTATAATTCCAAGAGGAACTCTCAAAAATACACAAATACATGAAAATTAAACAGCCTTCTCATGAATAATCATTGAGTCAAAAATAAAATTAAGGCAGATATAATTTTTTTAGAAAGGAATAAAAATAAGAATACAACATGCCAAAACCTCTGGGATACAACCAAAGCAGTGCTAAGAGGAAAGAATATAACAATAAATGCATGCATTTAAAAGATAGAAAGGACTCAAATTAACAACCTAATGTTGCAACTCGAGAAAATAGAAAAAGAAGAACAAACTATACCCCATCTAGCAGAAGAAAACAAGAAACAAAGACTAGAGTGGAACTAAATGAAATTAAGACCAAAAAAAGGGTCAATAAAATGAAAAGTTGGTTCTGTGAAAAAATTTTTTTAAAAAATAGACTGCTAGCTAGATTACCTAAAAAAGAGAAGATTCAAATAAGCAGAATCAGAAATGATAAGGTGACATTAGAGCTGACAACACAGAAATACTAAAGATCATCAGAGGCTACTATGAAAAACTATACATTCATAAACTGGAAAAACTAGAGTGAAAGAATAGATTCCTAGAAGCATACGACCTCCCAAGATTGAACCAGAAATATAAATAATGAACAGACCAATAATGAGTAGTAAAATTGAATCAGTAATTAAAAAAAAACCTCTCAAGAAAAAAATGTCCAGGACCAGACACATTGACAGCTGCTTTCTACCAAATGTACAAGGAAGAACTGATACCAATTCTGAAACTGTTCTAACAAACCAAGAAAGAGGTAATGCTTTCAAACTCAGTCTATGAAATTGGCATCATCCATATAACAAAGGCATGCCAGGACAAGAAAAATAGGAAAACTATAGGCCAACCTCTTTGATGAACACAGATGCAAAATATTAGCAAACCAAATTCAATAGCACATTAAAATAATGCAATATGATCAAGTGGGTTTTATCTCAGGGATGGGAGAAGGGTTCAACATACACAACCCAATAAATGTGATTCACCACATAAATATAATTAAATTTAAAAAGCATATAATCAACTCAATAGATGCAGAAAAAAACATTTGATTAAGCGAAACATCCCATCATGAATGAAACCCTCCACAAACTAGGAATGAAAGGAACATACCTCAAAATAATAAAAGCCATATATGATAAACGAAAGCTAGCATCATACTGATTGGGGAAACTGTGAAATCTTTCCCTCTAAGAACTAGAACAAGACAAAGATGCCTACCTTCAGCTCTCCTATTCGACATAGTACCAGAAGTCCTAGCTAGAGCAATTAGGCAAGAGAAAGAAATAAAGGGCATTCAGATCGAAGAAGTCAAATTATCTCTGCTCACTGAAAACATAATTGTATTCTTCAAAAACGATAAAGACTCCTATAGAAGACTCTGAGATTTGATTAGCAACTTCAGTAAAGTCTCAGGATACAAAATAAATGTACAAAAATTGGTAGCATTTCTATACACCAATAACATTCAAGCAAATAACAAAATTAAGAACTCAGTCCCATTTGTAATAGCTACCAAAAAAAAAAAATACCTAGGAATATAGCAAAAAATATAAAAGGTGTCTATAAGGATAACTACAAAATACTGATAAAAGAAATCATAGATGGCATGGTTTGGGTCTGTGTCCCCACCCAAATCTCATGTCAAATTGTAATCCCCAATGTTGGTGGTAGGACCTGGTGGGAGGTGATTGGTTCTCATAATATTGAACGAGTGCTCATGAGATCTGGTTGTATAAAAAGTGTGTGGCACCTGTCTGTTCTCTCTTTTTCTCCTGCTACAGCAATGTAAGACATGCTTTCCCTTCACCTTCTGTCATAATTGAAAGTTTCCTGAATCCTCCCCAGCCATGCTTCCTGTACTGCTTGTGCAACTGTGACCCAATTAAACCTCTTTTCTTCATAAATTACCCAGTCTCAGGTGTTTCTTTATAGCAGTGCAAGAACAGACTAATACAGAAAATTGGTACCAGGAGTGGGGCATTGCTGTAAAGATACCTGGAAATGTGGAAGCAGCTTTGGAACTGGGTAATGAGCAGAGGTTGGAACAGTTTGGAAGGCTCAGAAAAAGACAGGATGATGAGGAAAAGTTTGGAACTTCCTAGAGACTTGTTATGACCAAAATGCTGATAGTGATATGGACAGTAAAGGCCAGACTGATGAGGTCTGAGATGGAAAAGAGGAACTTATTGGGACCCGGAGAAAAGGCTACTTTTGTTGTAGGTTAGCAAATAAGTTGGCTTCATTGTGCCCCTGATCTAGGGATCTCTGGAAATTTGAAGTTGAGAGTGATGATTGAGATCATCTGGCAGAAGAAATTTCTAAGCAGCAACACTCAAGATGTGGCCTGCCTGTTTTTAGCAAACTATGCTCATATTCATGAACAAATAAGTGACATAGAACTAAAACTTATATTTAAAAGGGAAGTGCAGTGCAAAAGTTTGAAAACTTTACAGCCCAGTCATGTTGTAGAAGGAAAAACTCATTTTCAGGGAGGAATTCAAGCAGGCCGTGGAAATTTGCGTAACTAAATGGAAGGCAAATGTTGATAGCCAAGACAATGGAGAAAAGACCTTGAAGTCATTTGAGAGACCAGCGTGGGAGCCCCTTGCATCACAGGCCCAGAGGCCTAGGAGAACAGTATGGTTTCATGTTCTGGGACCAGGGCCCCACTGCCCTGTGCAGCCTTGGGACCCACATCCCAAGCAATTCAGCTCTAGCTGTGGCTGAAAGGGGCCAAGTACAGCTCAAGCCACTGCTTTGGAGGGTGCAAGTCATAAGCCTTGGCAGCTTCCATGTAGTGTTAAGCCTGCAGTGCACAGAGTGCCAGAGTTGAGGCTTGGAAGCCTCTGTCTAGATTTCAGAGGATGTATGGAAAAGCCTGGATGTCCAAGCAGAAGCCTGATGCAGGGGTGGAGCCCTCAAGGAGAACTTCCTCTATGGCAATGCAGAGGGAAAATGTGGTATTGAAGTCTCCACACAGTCCCCACTGAGGCACTTCCTAATGAGGGTGTGAGAAAAGGGCCACCATACTCCAGACCCCAGAATGGTAAATACACCAGCAGTTTGAACTCTGCACTTGGAGGAGCCATAGACACTAAATGCCTGCCCATGATAGCAGCTGTGGGGGCTGAACCTTATGAAGTCACAGGAGCAGAACTACCCAAGACTTTGGGAGCCCACTCGTTGCATCAGTGTGCTCTGGGTGACAGACATGGAGTCAAAGGAGTTGTTCTGGAGCTGTGAGGTTTAATAACTGAACTGCTGGTTTTCAGACTTGCATGGAGCTTGTTGCACCCTTCTTTTGGCCATTTTTCCCCTTTGGAATGGTAGTATTTACACAATGGCTATACACCCATTGTATCTTGAGAGTAACAAACTGTTTTTGATTTTATAGGTTCATAGATGTAGGGGATTAGCCTTATCCCAGATGAGATTTTGGACTGAGGACTTTTGAGTTAGTATTGGAATGAGTTAAGACTTTGGGGGATTGTTGAGAAGGGATGATTTTATTTTGCAATGTAAGAAGGACATGAGGTTTAGGAGAGGAGAGGAACACAATGATATGGCTTGTGTCTGTGTCCCCACACAAATCTCATGTCAAATTACAATCCCCAATGTTGGAGGTAGGGCCTGGTGGGAGGTAATTGGATAATGGAAGTGGATTTCCCCCTTAGTGCTGCTCTCATGATAGTGAGTCCTCAAGAGATCTGGTTGTTTAAAAAGTGTGGCACCTTTCCCACTCAATTTTCCCCCTGTTCTGGTCATGTAAGGCATGCCTGTTTTCCCTTCATCCTCTGCCATTATTGAAAGACTCCTAAGGCCTCTCCAGCCAAGCTTCCTGTACAGCCTGTGAAGCCATGCACCCATTAAGCCTCTTCTCTTTATAAATTACCCAGTCTCAGGTATTTCCTTATAGCAGTGCAAGGATGGTCTAAAACAATAGATGGCACAAACAAATGAAAAAACATCAAATGCTCATGGACTGGAAGAATCAATATCACTGATATATCCATACTGCCCAAAGTATTCTACAAATTCAATGTAATTCCTGTCAAACTACCATGTGATTTTTCTCAGAATTATAAAATGATTCTTAAATTTATATGGAACCATATAAGAGCCTGAATAGCCAAAGAAAATCCTAAGCCAAAAGAACAAAGCTGGAGGCATCACATTAGCTGAATTCAAATTATAGTATAAGGCTACATAATAACTAAAACATTATGGTACTGGTATAAAAGTAGACATGTAGACCCATGGAACAGAATAGAGAACCCAGAAATAAAGCTACATACTTACAGCCAACTCACGTTTGATGAAGTAAACAAAAATATACACTGGGGAAATGATATCCTATTCAGTTAATGGTGCTGGAAAAATTAAAATAATAAAACTGGACCCCTGTCTCTCACCATATAAAAATTAACTAAACAGGCCAGGCGCGGTGGCTCAAGCCTGTAATCCCAGCACTTTGGGAGGCCGAGGCGGGCGGATCACGAGGTCAGGAGATCGAGACCATCCTGGCTAACACAGTGAAACCCCGTCTCTACTAAAAATACAAAAAAACTAGCCGGGTGCGGTGGCGGGCGCCTGTAGTCCCAGCTACTCGGGAGACTGAGACAGGAGAATGGCATAAACCCGGGAGGCGGAGCTTGCAGTGAGCTGAGATCCGGCCACTGCACTCCAGCCTGGGTGACAGAGCAAGACTCCGTCTCAAAAAAAAAAAAAAAAAAAAAATTAACTAAACATTTATTAAACTTACATGCATGACCTAACACTATAAAAATACTGGAAGAAAATCTTGGGAAAACTCTTCTGAACATTGGCCTATGCAAATAATTCATGACTAAAAGGGAAATTTATGTCCTCAAAAGGAAATGCAACAAAACCAAAAATAGACTAATAATGGGACTTAATTAAACTAAAACTTTCTGCACAGAAAAAGAAGCAAATAATTTATGACTAAGTCTTTAAAATGAAATGCAACAAAACAAAAAATAGACAAATAAGACTTAAACTACAAATCTTCTGCACTGCACAAGAAATAATATCTTGCAGAATGAAAAAAAAATGCAAACAATTCATCAACGAAGGGCTAATCTCCAGAATCAATAAGGAACAAAAACAAGTCAACAAGCAAATGAACAAATATTTTATTACAAAGTGGGCAAAAGACACAAACAGATATTTTTCAAAAGAACAAATACGACTGGCCAACAAACATATAAAAAATGCTAATCATCACTAATCATCAGAGAAATGCAAATTAAACCCACAATGACATACCATTTTACACCAGTTAGTATGGCCATTATTAAAAAGTCAAAAAACACATTTGTGAGGGTGCAAAGAGAAAGGAACAATTAAACACTTGTTAGTGGGAATTTAAATTACTACAACTTTTTTGAAAATCAGTACAGTGATTTCTCAAATAACTAAAAATATAACTACCATTCAATTCAGCAATGCCACTACTGGGTAACTACCCAGAGGGAAATAAATTATATCAAAAAGACCCCTGCATTTAAATGTTTATTGCAGCACTATTTATAATAGAAAAGTCATGGAATCAATCTAAGTGTCCATCAATGGATAATTGGATAAAGAAAATGTGGTACATATACACAATGGAATACTACTCAGTCATAAAAAATAATTAAATCACGTATTTTGCAGCAACATGGATAGAGCTGAAGGCCATTATTCTAAGTGAAACAGCTTAGAAATGGAAATTCAAAAACCATGTGTTCTCACTTATTAGCGGGAGCTAAACAATGGGTACATATGAACATGCAGAGTGGACCATTAACCATTGCAGATTCCAAAAGGTGGTAATGTGGAAAGGGGGTGAGGGATGAAATATTACCTATTGGGTACAATGTATACTGCTCAGATGGTGGGTACACTAAAAGCCCAGACTTAACCACTATGCAATATAGCCATGTAACACAACTGCATTTTTACCCTTAAATCTGTTTTTAAAAATCCCAATGACATATTACTACACATACGTATGAGAACAGGTACAATAAGAAGGTGTTATGCAGAGAAGCTGGAACTGTCATATATTGCTGGTAATAATGTAAAAAGATACAGAAACTCTTAAGAACAATTTGACAGGTTTTTTTTTTTTAATTTCATGAGGGTAATGTTTAATATTTAAGAATCAATGCAATTCACCACATTGAGGTTAAAGGAAAAACATTAGACGATCTTCTTTTTTTTTTTTTTTGTAAAGATGCCTAATTTTTTTTTTTTTTTTTTGATTATACTTTAAGTTCTAGGGTACATGTGGATAACGTGCAGGTTTGTTACATATGTATACTTGTGCCATGTTGCTGTGCTGCACCCATCAACTCGTCAGCACCCATCAACTCGTCATTTACATCAGGTATAACTCCCAATGCAATCCCTCCCCCCTCCCACCTCCCCTCGATAGGCCCTGGTGTGTGATGTTCCCCTTCCCGAGTCCAAGTGATCTCATTGTTCAGTTCCCACCTATGAGTGAGAACATACAGTGTTTGGTTTTCTGTTCTTGCGATAGTTTGCTGAGAATGATGGTTTCCAGCTGCATCCATGTCCCTACAAAGGACACAAATTCATCCTTTTTTATGGCTGCATAGTATTCCACGGTGTATATGTGCCACATTTTCTTAATCCAGTCTGTCACTGATGGACATTTGGGTTGATTCCAAGTCTTTGTTATTGTGAATAGTGCCACAATAAACATACGTGTGCATGTGTCTTTATAGCAGCATGATTTATAATCCTTTGGGTATATACCCAGTAATGGGATGGCTGGGTCATATGGTACTTCTAGTTCTAGATCCTTGAGGAATCGCCGTACTGTTTTCCATAATGGTTGAACTAGTTTACAATCCCACCAACAGTGTAAAATTGTTCCTATTTCTCCACATCCTCTCCAGCACGTGTTGTTTCCTGACTTTTTAATGATTGCCATTCTAACTGGTGTGAGATGGTATCTCATTGTGGTTTTGATTTGCATTTCTCTGATGGCCAGTGATGATGAGCATTTTTTCATGTGTCTGTTGGCTGTATGAATGTCTTCTTTGGAGAACTGTTTGTTCATATCCTTTGCCCACTTTTTGATGGGGTTGTTTGTTTTTTTCTTGTAAATTTGTTTGAGTTCTTTGTAGGTTCTGGATATTAGCCCTTTGTCAGATGAGTAGATTGCAAAAATTTTCTCCCATTCTGTAGGTTGCCTGTTCACTCTGATGGTAGTTTCTTTTTCTGTGCAGAAGCTCTTTAGTTTAATTAGATCCTGTTTATCAATTTTGGCTTTTGTTGCCATTGCTTTTGGTGTTTTAGACATGAAGTCCTTGGCCATGCCTATGTCCTGAATGGTATTACCTAGGTTTTCTTCTAGGGTTTTTATGGTATTAGGTCTAACATTTAAGTCTCTAATCCATCTTGAATTAATTTTTGTATAAGGAGTAAGGAAAGGATCCAGTTTCAGCTTTCTACTTATGGCTAGCCAATTTTCCCAGCACCATTTATTAAATAGGGAATCCTTTCCCCATTTCTTGTTTCTCTCAGGTTTGTCAAAGATCAGATGGCTGTAGATGTGTGGTATTTTTTCTGAGAACTCTGTTCTGTTCCATTGTTCTATATCTCTGTTGTGGTACCAGTACCATGCTGTTTTGGTTACTTTAGCCTTGTAGTATAGTTTGAAGTCAGGTAGCATGATGCCTCCAGCTTTGTTCTTTTGACTTAGGATTGTCTTGGCAATGTGGGCTTTTTTTTGGTCCCATCTGAACTTTAAAGCAGTTTTTTCCAATTCTGTGAAGAAACTCATTGGTAGTTTGATGGGGATGGCATTGAATCCATAAATTACCTTGGGCAGTATGGCCACTTTCACAATATTGATTCTTCCTATCCATGAGCATGGTATGTTCTTCCATTTGTTTGTGTCCTCTTTGATTTCACTGAGCAGTGGTTTGTAGTTCTCCTTGAAGAGGTCCTTTACATCCCTTGGAAGTTGGATTCCTAGGTATTTCATTCTCTTTGAAGCAATTGTGAATGGAAGTTCATTCATGATTTGGCTCTATGTTTGTCTGTTACTGGTGTATAAGAATGCTTGTGATTTTTGCACATTAATTTTGTATCCTGACACTGTGCTGAAGTTTCTTATCAGCTTAAGGAGATTTTGGGCTGAGACAATGGGGTTTTCTAAATATACAATCATGTCATCTGCAAACGGGGACAATTTGACTTCTTCTTTTCCTAACTGAATACCCTTGATTTCTTTCTCTTGCCTGATTGCCCTAGACAGAACTTCCAACACTATGTTGAATAGGAGTAGTGAGAGAGGGCATCCCTGCCTTGTGCCAGTTTTCAAAGGGAATTTTTCCAGTTTTTGCCCATTCAGTATGATATTGGCTGTGAGTTTGTCATAAATAGCTCTTATGATTTTGAGGTATGTTCCATCAATATCGAATTTATTGAGCGTTTTTAGCATGAAGGGCTGTTGAATTTTGTCAAAGGCCTTTTCTGCATCTATTGAGATAATCATGTGGTTCTTGTCTTTGGTTCTGTTTATATGCTGGATTACATTCATTGATTTGCATATGTTGAACCAGCCTTGCATCCCAGGGATGAAGCCCACTTGATCATGGTGGATAAGCTTTTTGATGTGCTGCTGAATCCGGTTTGCCAGTATTTTATTGAGGATTTTTGCATCGATGTTCATCAGGGATATTGGTCTAAAATTCTCTTTTTTTGTTGTGTCTCTGTCAGGCTTTGGTATCAGGATGATGTTGGCCTCATAAAATGAATTAGGGGGGATTCCATTTTTCTATTGATTGGAACAGTTTCAGAAGGAATGGTACCAGCTCCTCCTTGTACCTCTGGTAGAATTCAGCTGTGAATCCATCTGGTCCTGGACTTTTTTTGGTTCATAGGCTATTAATTATTGCCTCAATTTCAGAGCTTGCTATTGGTCTATTCTGGAATTCAGCTTCTCCTGGTTTATTCTTGGGAGAGTGTAAGCGTCCAGGAAGTTATCCATTTCTTCTAGATTTTCTAGTTTATTTGCGTAGAGGTGTTTATAGTATTCTCTGATGGTAGTTTGTATTTCTACGGGGTCGGTGGTGATATCCCCTTTATCATTTTTTTTTTTTTTTTTGCGTCTATTTGATTCTTCTCTCTTTTCTTCTTTATTAGTCTTGCTAGCGGTCTGTCAATTTTGTTGATCTTTTCAAAAAACCAACTCCTGGATTCATTGATTTTTTGGAGGGTTTTTTGTGTCTCTATCTCCTTCAGTTCTGCTCTGATCTTAGTTATTTCTTGCCTTCTGCTAGCGTTTGAATGTGTTTGTTCTTGCTTCTCTAGTTCTTTTAATTGTGATGTTAGAGTGTCAATTTTAGATCTTTCCTGATTTCTCTTGTGGGCATTTAGTGCTATAAATTTCCATCTACGCACTGCTTTTAATGTGTCCCAGAGATTCTGGTATGTTGTATCTTTGTTCTCATTGGTTTCAAAGAACATCTTTATTTCTGCCTTCATTTCGTTATGTGCCCAGTAGTCATTCAGGAGCAGGTTGATCAGTTTCCATGTAGTTGAGCGGTTTTGATTGAGTGTCTTAGTCCTGAATTCTAGTTTGATTGCACTGTGGTCTGAGAGACAGTTTGTTATAATTTCTGTTCTTGCACATTTGCTGAGGAGTGCTTTACTTCCAATTATGTGGTCAATTTTGGAATAAGTGTGATATGGTGCTGAGTAGAATGTATATTCTGTTGATCTGGGGTAGAGAGTTCTGTAGATGTCTATTAGGTCTGCTTGCTGCAGAGATGAGTTCAATTCCTGGATATCCTTGTTAACTTTCTATCTCGTTGATCTGTCTAATGTTGACAGTGGGGTGTTGAAGTCTCCCATTATTATTGCATGGGAGTCTAAGTCTCTTTGTAAGTCTTTAAGGACTTGCTTTATGAATCTGGGTGCTCCTGTATTGGGTGCATATATATTTAGGATAGTTAGCTCTTCCGGTTGAATTGATCCCTTTACCATTATGTAATGGCCTTCTTTGTCTCTTTTGATCTTTGATGGTTTAAAGTCTGTTTTATCAGAGACTAGTATTGCAACCACTGCTTTTTTTTGTTCTCCATTTGCTTGGTAGTTTTTCCTCCATCCCTTTATTTTGAGTCTATATATGCTTCTGCATGTGAGATGGGTCTCCTGAATACAGCAAACTGATGGATCTTGACTCTTTATCCAATTTGCCAGTCTGTGTCTTTTAATTGGAGCATTTAGTCCATTTACATTTAAGGTTAATATTGTTATGTGTGAACTTGATCTTGCCATTATCATATTAACTGGTTATTTTGCTCATTAGTTGATGCATTTTCTTCCTAGCCTCGATGGTCTTTACATTTTGGCATGTTTTGCAATGGCTGGTACTGGTTGTTCCTTTCCATGTTTAGTGCTCCATTCAGTGTCTCTTGTAAGGCAGGCCTGGTGGTGACCAAATCTCTAAGCATTTGCTTGTCTGTAAAGGTTTTTATTTCTCCTTCACTGATGAAACTTAGTTTGGCTGGATATGAAATTCTGGGTTTAAAATTCTTTTCTTTAAGAATGTTGAATATTGGCCCCCACTCTCTCCTGGCTTGTAGAGTTTCTGCCGAGAGGTCTGCTGTTAGTCTGATGGGCTTCCCTTTGTGGATAACCTGACCTTTCTCTCTGGCTGCCCTTAACAGTTTTTCCTTCATTTCAACTTTGGTGAATCTGGCAATTATGTGTCTTGGAATTGCTCTTCTCGAGGAGTATCTTTGTGGCGTGCTCTGTATTTCCTGAATTTGAATGTTGGCCTGCCCTACTAGGTTGGGGAAGTTCTCCTGGATGATATCCTGAAGAGTGTTTTCCAACTTGGTTCCATTTTCCCCCTCACTTTCAGGCACCCCAATCAGTCGTAGATTTGGTCTTTTTACATAATCCCATACTTCTTGCAGGCTTTGTTCATTTCTTTTCCTTCTTTTTTCTTTAGGTTTCTCTTCTCGCTTCATTTCATTCATTTGTTCCTCAATTGCTGATACTCTTTCTTCCAGTTGATCGAGTCGGTTACTGAAGCTTGTGCATTTGTCACGTATTTCTTGTGTCATGGTTTTCGTCTCTGCCCATTCATTTTTGGCCTTCTCTGCACTAATTTTTCTAGTTATCAATTCTTCCACTCTTTTTTCAAGATTTTTAGTTTCTTTGTGCTGGGTACGTAATTCTTCCTTTTAGCTCTGAGAAGTTTGATGGACTGAAGCCTTCTTCTCTTATCTCGTCAATGTCATTCTCCGTCAAGCTTTGATCCGTTGCTGGCGATGAGGCTGCTTTCCTTTGCAGGGGGTGATGCGTTCTTATTTTTTGAATTTCCAGCTTTTCTGCCCTGCTTTTTCCCCATCTTTGTGGTTTTATCTGCCTCTGGTCTTTGATGATGGTGATGTACTGATGGGGTTTTGGTGTAGGTGTCCTTCCTGTTTGTTAGTTTTCCTTCTAACAGTCAGGACCCTCAGCTGTAGGTCTGTTGGAGATTGCTTGAGGTCCACTCCAGACCCTGTTTGCCTGGGTATCAGCAGCAGAGGCTGCAGAAGATAGAATATTTCTGAACAGCGAGTGTACCTGTCTGATTCTTGCTTTGGAAGCTTCGTCTCAGGGGTGTACCCCACCGTGTGAGGTGGGGGGTGTCAGTCTGCCCCTAGTGGGGGATGTCTCCCAGTTAGGCTACTCAGGGGTCAGGGACTCTCTTGAGCAGACATTCTGTCCCTTCTCATATCTCAACCTCCGTGTTGGGAGATCCACTGCTCTCTTCAAAGCTGTCAGACAGAGTCGTTTGCGTCTGCAGAGGTTTCAGCTGCTTTTTGTTGTTGTTGTTGTTGTTGTTTAGCTGTGCCCTGACCCCAGAGGTGGAGTCTACAGAGACAGGCAGGACTCTTTAAACTGCTGTGAGCTCCACCCAGTTCGAGCTTCCCAGGGCTTTGTTTATCTACTTAAGCTTCAGCAATGGCGGGCCCCACCCCCAGCCTCACTGCTGCCTTGCTGCGAGATGGCAGACTGCTGTGCTAGCAATGAGGGATGCTCCGTGGGCATGGGACCCTCCCGGCCAGGTGTGGGATATAGTCTCCTGGCATGCCCGTTTGCTAAGATCCTTGGTAGAGCGCAGTATTGGGGTGGGAGTTACCAGATTTTCCTGGTGTTTTGTGTCTCAGTTCCCCTGGCTAGGAAAAGGGATTCCCTTCCCCCTTGCGCTTCCCAGGTGAGGCGATGCCTCGCCCTGCTTCAGCTCTCACTGGTCAGGCTGCAGCAGCTGACCAGCACTGATTGTCAGGCACTCCCTAGTGAGATAAACCCAGTACCTCAGTTGAAAATGCAGAAATCACCTGTCTTCTGTCTTGCTCGTGCTGGGAGTTGGAGACTGGAGCTCTTCCTATTCCGCCATCTTGCTCCGCCAAGATCCTCCACAGTTTCTTAAAACAACTAAATATGCAACTACCATGTGACCCAGCAATTTCACTCGTGGGGATTTATCCCAGAAAACTTATATTTACATAACAATTTGTATGCAAATGTTAGTAGCAGCTTTATTCATAATGGCCCCAAACTGGAGACAATCCAGATGTTCTTCAGTGCATACATTTTTGTAAACAAACATCCATACCACGGAATACTATCCAGCAATTTTAAAAAGGAAATGAAATGACATGTACAACTTTGATGAACTTCCATATAATTATGTTGAGTCAATAAAACCAATTCTAAAATGTTGCATAATCTATAATTTAATTCCATTTATATAACATTTTTATTTATTTATTTATTTATTTATTTATTTATTTATTTATTTTGAGATGGAGTCTCGCTCTGTCACCCAGGCTGGAGTGCAGTGGTGCTATCTTGGCTAACTGCTACCTCCATCTCCCAGATTCAAGCAATTCTCCGGCCTCAGCCTCCCTAGTAGCTGGGACTACAGGCGTGCACTATGCCTGGCTAATTTTTGTATTTTTAGGAGAGACAAAGTTTCACCATGTTGGCCAGGCTGTTCTAGAACTCCTGACCTCAGGTGATCCACTTGCCTCAGCCTCTCAAAGTGCTGGAATTACAGGCAGAAGCCACCAAGCCTGGCCCATTTATATAACATTCTTGAAATAAGAAAATTATAGAGATGGGAAATATATCAATTGTTTCCAGGGATTAGAGATGGTACTGGCAGTAGGCAGGAGAGATGTGACTGTGGCTATAAAAGACCAACATGGGAGGCCAAGTGCAGTGACTCATGCCTGTAATCCAAGCACTTTGAGAGGCCGATGCAGGCAGATCACTTGAAATCAGGAGTCAAGACCAGCCTGGCCAACATGATGAAACCCTGTCTCTACTAAAAATACAAAAATTAGCTGGGTGTGGTGGCATGTACCTGTAATCTTAGCTCCTAGGGAGGCTGTGACACAAGAATCACTTGAACCAGGAGGCAGAGGTTGCAGTGAGCCAAGATAACACCACTGCACTCTGACCTGGGGGACAGAGTGACACTTCATCTCACACAAACAAAAAAGCAACTGGTATGGTACTTTAAGTGTTCTCTATCTTGACTTTATCAATATCAATTTCTTGGCTGTGATGTACCATAATTTTACAAGATGTTACTATTCAGGGAAAATGGTAAAGGATACATACAATTTATCCATATTATTTTGTACAACTGCGTGTGAATCTACAATAATCTCAAAATAAAAAGTTTAATTAAAAATTTGCCTTATAAGTGCTATAGAGCTGTACATGTTATAAAATCAGAATCAAAAATTACTTTAAGAAGTGACATAATTTTTGGAGAGTTCATACTGGAGAAACTTTCCATTGAGAACTTTCTCATCAAAGTTTACTGAACTAGTTGGTAGCAATAAACAAAGCAGATTAAAAACTGCTAGTAAAATCGTGTAAGACTATGTGCCAGAGTACCGACTCTGTGTGCATGGTGTTGTGGCCACAGAGAGATTGGTTTAACATAATTGTTAATGACAAAATACCCTGATATTTCTCCTTCCTAAATAACACCCCTACAGTTTACTAGAACAGACAATGATCAGTGTGGAAGAAAGATTCACGGTTATAATCACGTTTTCTTGAATGCATTCTTCTTTCCTCCTCATCACAGGAAAATAAAAACAGTACAAAAATTAAAGAAATTAGAAAAAGAGAGAAGAAATGAACATGAGAAAAAAATTGAGCATCTTTTTGAGCAAATAAAACTTTCTTTAAATTTGAGGATTGGGGGAAGTATACTCAGCTCTGTTTGAGAAGCAAAATTCTTCATTCTTAGGCACCAGTGAAAGTCACTGCAAAGTAGGCATTGGCTCAGGACACTGAACTTGGAAGCGTAAGTTATCCCTCATTAATCTAATAAGCAAAACAGTAGCTTTTATGGGAGAGGGAAGGGAAAATTATCTGTATTTTTTTTTCTGAGGAATAAACCAGTAATCAGAGTTTCCCCTTCAGTAGTTAGTGCCCTTTACTACATCTCCTGGGTGTGTTTTTGCTTTTGGAGAAAAGGTTGCATTTTAGAAACAATTCCCTTTAACTTTCTTACTATATTTGAGAAATAAATAATTTCAGTGGTAATTTAAGAAGAATGAAACCCCACTTACCTCTTCCTGCTTGTTTTAGCTTTCCCTGGCTCTGAAACTTAGGCTAGGGTAAGGTTCGGGAGAAGTGCAACCATGTGCATGGAAGCTCTCCATACCAGAGAAGTGAGTTCTACCAATTATTTCCAACATATATCCTTTAGCTCCCCAATCCTAAACAGCAGAATGTTTGGCATCCCCAGTGCCCCTTCACCCTCTCTTTTAACAATCCTATACTTTTAATATTTTTCTCTCCACTCCTTCAGGTCTCTGTCCCCAAAACCTTGCCTTAGTCTATTCTCTCATGAAGAAGGGAGGTGGTTTGATTGTCCTTTTTTTTCTAAAGGAGACGTTTGACACTTGCTTGGGACTTCTAGGGTGCTCCATAACCTAGGGGACCAAAGTGACAAATGAGGTTACTTAGATTGGCCCGGGGTAAAAAAGGGTATCTAGAAAGGTGTTGAGTACATTGATGAAATTGTAAACCTTGATATATAGACTGAACAGGAGGGAAAAACTAGGCCAGAAGCAGAATAATCTGGTGGGAAAATAAGGAATGTGCAAGGCACTAGATGTAAATGTGAGGGTGGAGTGGGAGTGAGGGTGGTTAAGAAAGAGAGACAGGAGGGAGTGGATTGAGTGTGAAAATAACAAGTTGGATATCTTGGAGGTGTGATGTGAATGCTTCAAATTTCTTCACAATGTGAAAAGATATTGGTTTAACTCAAGATTCTTTATGATACTCATTATAGTGGTTTTACTAAGCAAGTGAGCTATGGATTATTTTTCAGAGTCACAAGTTCTGGAAAACATCATAAGGGCCAACCCTTTGTAAAACTGTGAAACACCTTTGTTTTCAATGTCCTTTCTAATCTGTGCCTCACCTTGAGCGGTTCCCATCCCTTTAATCCCAGTGCCCTCAGCTAGTAGGACCATCTTCCTAGAAACTCCATTCTATTTACCCAGTTCCTCAAATTAGGCCTAGACTTATCTCTATCTATTCTTCTAACTAAACCATGAGTTTCAGGTTCTAGTCTTATTAAACAACAGATTAATCTGATAAATGCGCCACTGCAATTTGTTTCTCTCCAGCAATCACTCTTACTTCAATCTTAATAACCATTTGTATTTCAAGCACCTGGTTTGGCCAGTGAAGGAATTAATTTTTTCATTAGGGTGTGGTCTTTCCTTTTCCCTCTGTCATTCCATCACACCACTTACATAGTCATTTTGTGCAAATAAAGCTATCTGAAAATCATTATCTAGGGCTTCCAGGTATCATCAAATGTAGCAAAAATGTTTACCTGACCCTGATGACCCATATGCATTCAGCAAACTTTAAGACTCTGTGTACTAAATTGTTCTTCTCCAGCTACTTTGCTCCTGATTCTCCTTTCCCCAAGATATTTGCAAAGTTCAAGCTTTTGGAGCCTTAACGAAGTAAGGATATCTAGCAGGTAAATGCATTCTTGTAATTTCAAGGCCAGGTATACAAATGAAAACAGTACTTACCTTCCCTGTAGCCATTACCCTGGCAAAATTATATGAATATGTTTGTTCATAGTCTGTGAGTTTCTTCTCAGATATTCCTTGGTTAAGACCTTACAGCCACTGGATTGCTGCCAGGCCAGAAAAGACACATTAGTTATTAATTGATAGTGTTTTCCTTAGAAGATTTCACATTAAAAGATAGATGACACGTAAGGAAAACATATCCAAATTTTGTCATTAAATATTGGCTTATGTGACCAATTTGTACCTTCTTGGATGTGTCAGAAGTAAAAACCCTATTACAACTTCATTTAGACAAAAATTTTTGAAAGATTATATTAACACAGGACATAGAAGATGATGCAAGACAGAAAATATAAAATAAATTGTATTGAAAAACTCGTAAATAGGACGCCTGAATGAGTAGAAACCTTCAAAAAAAAAACCTATAAACCTATAACTTGAAATGGGTAACAATAATGCTGACCATTAGTAAGTGCTTTTTATATAAAAATGTGAGATACCATGGAATCTAAAAATCAAAACAATTAAACTCATGGACATAGTAGAAGGATGGTTATCAGTGGCAGGGAAGGGCAGTGGGGCAGGGGTGAGGGGGTGATGGTGAGAAAGGTTAATGGGTATAAAAAAATAGAAAGACCAAATAAGATATAGAATTTACTAGCACAACAGGGTAGCTATAGTCAATAATAATTTAATTGTACATTTTAAACTATCTATAATAATATAGTTGGATTGTTTTTAACACAACAGATAAATTGAGAGGATGGATAGTCCATTTTTCATTATGGCTTATTCCACACCGCATGCCTGTATCAAAACATCTCTTGTACCCCATAAATACATATACCTACCATGTACCCAGAAAAATTGAATGTTAAAAATTATACAAATAAAAAATATTTAAAAATAAAGTGTGGTATTGAAAAATAAAGTACCATTATACCAGCTGCAAGCAAGGATAATTTGACTTATTCCTTTCCAATTTGTATGTCCTTTATTTCTTACTCTTGTCTCATTGATCTAGCTAGGACTTTCAATACTATGTTGAATTACAATGATGAAAGTGGGCCTTCTTGTTATGTTTCAGATCTTAGAAAAAAGCCTTTCAGATTTTCCCTATTCAGTATAATACTAGCTGTGAGTCTGTGGTATACAGCTTTTATGATGTTGAGATATGTTCTTTCTCTACCCAGTTTTTTTTATTGCTTTTATCGTGAAGGAAGTTGAATTTTATCAATTGCTTTTTCAGCATCAATTGAAATACTCATATGGCTTTTGTCCTTCTTTCTGTTGATATGATGTACATATTAATTGATTTGTATATGTTGAACCATCCATGCATCCCAGTGACAAATCACACTGGGACGTGATAATAATTGTTTAATGTATTGTTGAATTCAGCTTCCAAGTATTTTGTTGCGAATTTTTGCAACAATATTATTTGGAGATACAGGCCTGTAGTTTTCTGGGTTTTTGTTGTTGTTGTTGTTTTGTTTGTTTGTTTTTATGAGTTTTTGATTTTGGTATCACGTAATACTTGGTTGTACAACGAGTTTGGATGTATTCCCTCTTCTGCCATTTTGGGAATACTTTGAGTAGTGTTTATATGAGTTCTTCTTTAAATGTTTGGTAGAATTCAGCAGTGAAGCTATCGGGTTCCAGGCTTTTCTTTACCTGAAGGTATTTTATTGCAGTTTTTATCTCACCACTTGTTACTTGTGTGTTCAGGTTTTGGATTTCTTCATGGTTTAATCTTCGTAGGTTTTATGTGTCTAGGAGTTTGTACATTTCTTCTAGATTTTCCAATTTATTGGCATATTGTTCACATTAGCCACAAATGATCTATTAAATTTTTTCAGTATCAGTTGAAATGTCTTGTTTTTCATCTCTGATTTATTTATTGGGATCTTCTCTGCATTATTCTTGGTCTGGATAAAGGTTTGTCAATGTTGTTTAACTTTTCATAAAACCAACTTTTTATTTCATTAATCTTTTGTATGAATTTCTTCATTTTAATTTCATTAATTTCTGCTCTGATATTTATTCTTTTGTTGTTTCTACTAATTTTGCATTTACTTTTTCTTGCTTTTCTACTTCTCTAAGATGCATTGTTAGGTTGTTTCTGTGATGCTTTTCTTTTTTTGATGTAGGCTCCATAGCTTTTAACTTATCTCTTAGTACTCTTTTTGCTGTATCACATAGGTTTTGGGATGTTGGGTTTTCTTTCTCATTTATTTCAAAAAAATTTTCACTTTCCTTCTTAATTTCTTCATTGACACACTGGTCATTCAGAAGCATATTTTTAAATTTCCATGTATTTGCATAGTTTCCAAAAGTATTGTTCTTCTTTAATTTCTATTTTTATTCCATCGTGGTCAGAGAAGATGCTTGATATTATCTCATTTTTTTTTGAGTGTTTTAAGACTTACTTTGTTACCTAACATATGCTCTATCCTTCAGAATGATCCATGTACTGAGGAAAAAATGTGTATTATTCAGCTTTTGAATATAATGTTCTGTAAATACCTATTGAGTTCGTTTGTTCCATAGTATAGATTAAGGCCAAATTTTTGTTGTTGACTTCCTGTCTGGGAGTTCTGTCCAACTCTAAAAGTGGGATGCCAAAGTCTCCAGCTATTATCACATTGGAGTCCTTCTCTCTCTTTAGTTCTACCAATATTTGCCTTACATATATGGATGATCCAATGTTAGGTGCATAGATATTAAAATTTTTTATAACCTCTTGTGAAATTGACTTCACTAGTGAATTCTACCAAACATTTTAATGATACTTCATATAAATTCTTTACACACTCTTCCAAATAATAGAAGAGAAAGGAGCACTACTTAATTCATTTAGTATTATCCAGATGCTAGAGCCAGATAAGAAAAAAAAAGCTGCAAACCAATATCCCTCATGTATACACACATAAAAATCATAAATAAAATTATAGCAAACAAATCCAAAAGCATATATATAAAAGATTGTACACTATTACCATGCAGTATTTGTTCCTGGATTGCAAGGTTGGTGAAACATATGCAAATCAATTAATGTTACATAACATATTATGATCATCTCATTAGGACAGAAAAAGCATTTGGCATAATCCAACATGCTTTAATGGTAAAAGAAAAAAAAAACATAAACCTCAACACACTAGGAATAGAAAGAAACTTTATCAATCTGATATTAATAGCATGTACAAAAAACCCAAAGCTAACATTATATTTAACAATGAAAGTCTGAATGCTTTAAAAATAATTTCCAGAACAAGACAGGATGTACACTTTCACCATATTTATTAAACATTGTACTGGAGATTCTGGCTAGACCAATTATAAAGTAAAATGAAATTTAAAAAATGAAAAAAATAATGTTTATTAAACATTGTACAGATTCTGGCTAGACCAATTATAAAGTAAAATGAAATAAAAATAATTTAAGATCAGTAATGAAGAAAAACTACCTCTATTTGCAGATCATGTGATCTTGTATATAGAAAATATTATAGGATCAACTAAGAAACTCTTAGTGCTAACAAGTGAGTTCACCAACATTCCTCAATAGATCAAGATACAAAAGTTAATTTTATTTCTATATATTAGCAATGAACACTCCAAAAAATTTTTTAAAAATTTTATTTACAATAAGATCAACTGAAATCATATGAACCAGAAGAGATTGAGGGGCTATATTCAACATTCTTAAAGAAAAAAAAAATCTTCAACCAAGAATTTTATATCCAGCCACACTAAGCTTTCTCAGTGAAGGAGAAATAAGATTCTTTTCATATAACTAAATGCTGAGGAAATTTGATACCATCAGACCTGCCTTACAAGAGATCTTGAAAGCAGTAATAAATATAGAAAGACCATTACCAGCTAATACAAAAACACACTTAAATACACAGACCAGTGACACTATAAAACAACCACACAATCAAGTCTGCCCAATAACAAGCCAACAACACAATGACAGGATCAAATCCACACATATGAATAATAACGTTGAATGTAAATGGGCCAAATGCCCCACTTAAAAGACACAGAGTGGTAAGCTGGATAAAAAAGCAAGAACCAATGGCATGTTGTCTTCAGGAGACTCATCTCCCACATAATGACGCCCATATGCTCAAAATTAAGGAATGAAGAACATCTATCAAGCAAATGGAAAACAGGAAAAAGCTGTGGTTGCAATCCTAATGGCAGACAAAACAGACTTTAAATGAAGAAAAATTTTGAAAAAAGACAAAGAAGGGTATTATATAATTCAAAAAGAAAGGATAAAGGGTTCAATTCAACAAGAAAATGTAACTTTCCTAAATTTATATGTACCCAACACAAGAGCACCCAGATTTATAATGCAAGTTCTTAGAGATTTACACAGAGACACAGACTTCCAGAAAATAATAGTGGGAGACTTCAATGATCCACTGACAGCATTAGACAAGTCATTGTGGCAGAAAATTAACAAAGATATTCAGAACCTCAACTCAATACTGGACAAATGGATCTGATAGACTTGTATGGAACTCTCATCCCCAAAACAATAAAATGTGCATTCTTCTCATCACCACATGGCACATACTCTAAAAAATTGTCTACATAATTAGACATACAACAATACTCAGCAAATGCAAAAGAACCAAAATAATACCAAACATACTCTTGGACCACAGCAAAATAAAAATGACATTAATACTAAGACAATCACTCAAAGCCATGCAATTACATGAAAATTAAACAATCTGCTCTTGAATAACTTTCAGGAAAATAAAGAAATTAAGGCATAAATCAAGAAGTTCTTTGAAACTATTGAGAACAAAGATATAACAAATGAGAATTTCTGGGATGCAGCTAAGACAATGTTAAGAAGTGAAAGTCATAGCTACTAAACCTGTCAGAAAACAAGAAATAACCAATATCAGAGCTGGATTTAGGGAATTCAAGACACACACACACACACACACACACACACACACACACACACACACAGATTCAAAAGATCAATCAATCCAAGAGTTGGTTTTTTGAAAAAAATAACAAGATAGGCTGTTAGCTAGAGTAATAAAGAAGAAAAGAGAGAAGATCCAAATAAACACAATTAGAAATTAGGAAGGAATGTTACCAATGACCCCACAGAAATAAAAATAACCACCAGAAACTACTATGAACACCTCTATGCACACAAACTGGGAAACCTAGAACAGATGGAAAAATTCCTGGACACATACACTCTCCCAAGACTGAACCATAAAGAAACTGATTTCCCAAACAGACCAATAACCAATAACAATCTCCAAAATTGAATCATTAATACAAAGTCCTCAACAGAAAACTTGCAAACTAAATTCAGCAGTACATCAAAAATCTAATCCACCATGACCAAGAAGACTTCATCCCTGTGATAAAAGGTAGATTCAGCACACATAAATCAATTATAATAATGTGATTTATTACATAGAACTAAAGACAAAACCAAATTATTATCTCAATAAATGCAGAAAATGCTTTTGATAAAATCTAACACCCTTTGTGTTAAAAACTCTCAATAAACTAGGTATTGAAGAAACATGCCTTGAAAAATAAGAACCATCTATGACAAACCCACAGCCAACATACTGAAAGTGCAAATGCTAGAAGCATTCCATTTGAAAACTGAGAGAAGACAATGATGTCCTCTCTCACTACTTCTTTTCAGTTCATATTGGAAGTCCTGGCCAGAGCAATTAGGCAAGAGAAAGAAAAAAAAAAGGTATCCAAATAAAAAAAGAGGAAGTCAAGATATCCCTGTTTGCAGACAACATGATTCTATATTGAGAAAACCTCATAGTCTTGGCCCAAATATTCTTCAGCTGATAAACAACTTCAGCAATTTCAGGATGCAAAGACACAAAACCATGTAGAAAAATTACTAGCATCCTTATACATCAACAACAGCCAAGCCAAGAGCCAAATCAGGAAGGCAATCCCATTCACAGTTGCCACAAAGGAATAAAATACCTAGGAACACAGCTAACCAGGGAGGTAAGCAATCTCTACAATGAGAATTACAAAACACTGCTTAAAGAAATTAGAGAAGGCACAAACCAATAAAAACAATGATGCTCACAGATAAAAAAGAATCGATATTATTAAAACAGTCATACTGCCTAAAGCAATTTACAGATTTTATGCTATTCCTCTCAAACTACCAACAACATTATTCACAGGACTAGAAAATAACTATTTCAAAATTCTTATGCAACCAAAAAAAGAACCTGAATAGCCAAGGCTACCCTAAGCAAAAACATCAAAGCTGAAGCCATTATGTTACCCAACTTCAAACTATACTACAGTGCTTTAGTAACCAAAACAGCATGCTACTGGTACAAAAACAGGCACATAGACCTGTGAAACACAATAGAGAGCCCGAAAATAATGCTACCAACCTATATCATCTGATCTTTGACAAATTTGACCAAAAAAAAAAAAAAAAAAAAAAAAGGCAGTGGGAAAAAGAGTAAAAGAGTTCCTATTCAATAAACGGTGGTAAAATAACTGGCTAGCCATATGCAGAAGATTAAACTGGACTCCTTTCTTACACGATGTAAAAAAAAATCAACTCAATATGGATTAAAGACTTAAATGTAAAACACAAAATTATAAAATCCCTGGGAGACAACTTAGGAACTACCATCCTTTATATAGGAATGGGCAAAGATTTCTTGACAAAGACAGCATAAGCAATCACAACTAAAACCAAAAAATGACAAATGGGATCTAAGTAAACTTAAAAGTTTCTGCACAGCAAAAGAAACTATGAACAGATTAAACAGACAATCTGCATATTGAGAGGAAATATTTGCAAACTATGCATCTGAAAAAGGTCTAGTATCTAGTATCTATAAGCTACTTAAATTTACAAGAGAAAAATAAACAACCCCATCAAAGTGGGCAAAGGACATGAACAGACACTTTTCAAAAGAAGACATACATGCAAGCAACAGCATATGAAAAAAGCTTAATATCACTGATTATTAGAGAATTGCAAATCAAAACCACAATGAGATACAGTCTCACACCAGTCAGAATGGCTATTACTAAAAGTAAAAACAAACAAACAAAAGAAAACAGATGCTGGTGAGATTATAGAGATGAGGGAACACTCATATGCTCTTGGTGAGTGTATAAATTAGTTCAACCATTGTGGAAAACAGTATGGTGATTTCTCAAAGACCTAAAGACAGAACTAACATTTGGCCCAGCAATCTCGAGGTATATACCCAGAGGAATATAAATCATTCTACCAAAAAGACATATGCATGTGAATGTTCATTGCAGCACTATTCACAATTGCAAAGATATGAATCAACCTAAATGCCTGTATATCACAGATAAAATGAGGGAAATGTGGTACTTAATCACCAGGGAATACTTTGCAGTCATAAAAAAGAATGATGTTGTGTATTATGTATCAACATGAATGGAACTGAAGGCTATTATCCTTAATAAACTAATGTAGGACAAGAAATCCAAATACCACATATTTTAACTTATAAGTGGGAGCTAAATAATGAGAACTCATGAGCACAAAGAAGGGAACAACAGACACGGGTCTACTTAAGGGTGAAGTGTGAGAGAAAACAGAGGAGCAGAAAAGATGACTATTCTGTACTAGGCTTAATATCTGTGTGAAAAAATCTATGCAAAAAACCTTTGTGACATGAGTTTACCTATGTAAGAAACCCTCACACATACCCCAAACCTAAAATAAAAATTTTAAAAGAACAACATACTTAATCATAAATTTAAGAAAAGAAGTGAAAGACAGGTACACTGAATAGTACAGATTTTGTTGAAATAAATTAAATAAGACCTACAAAAATGGAAAAGCAGCCCATGCTCATGTATTGAAAGACTTAATATTGTTAAGATGGCAATCTTCCCCCAAATTCATCTGCAAATTCAACACAAGACCTATTAAATCCCCAGCTGACTTTTATTCATAAACTGAAATCTGATTCTAAAATTTATATAAAAATGAATGAAAGCCAGAATAGCCAAAGCAAACTTGAAAAGTGAGAATAAAATTATAGCATTCATACTTTCTAGTTTCAAAACTTAATACAAAGCTATAGTAATGAAGACAGTGTGGCACTGGCATAAGAATAGACATACAGATGAATGCAATAGAACTGAGAGCCCAAAATTTAACTCATATATTTGTAATAAATTTGAAACAAGGATGCTCAAACAATTCAATGGAGGAAAGAATAGTCTTTCAATAAATGGTGCTGCAGCAAGTGGATATGAAGTACTAATACATGGTACAATAAAGATGAACCCTAGAAACACACTAAGTGAACACAGGCAAACACAAAAGGCAACACATTATTTGGTTTTATTTTTGTGAAATGTTCAAAATAGATAACTCCATAGAAACAGAATGTAGATCGATGTTTGCCAGAGAATGGGGGTCGAAAAGAATGGAATGTGCTGCTAATGGTATGGGGTTTCTTTTGGGAATAATAAAAAATGTTTTCAAATTAGATAATGGTTATGATTACGTAATGGGAATTACATAATGTGATTGTATATTGTGAATATACTAAAAACCACTGAATTTTACAGTTCAAATGGGCAAATTATATAATATGGGAATCATATGTCAATGAAAAAAAAGCATTTTGGGCATCTACTTTATGACAGACATTGTACTAAACTTAGTCTAGCATGATTGGCTGAGAAGGGTCTCAGACATTTGGGGTTCACATTTTGGTAACCACAAAGGGGTTCTGAATGGAGGTGCCCCTGACCTTTCACAAATCTCCTATCAGTGCTTGGCATGAGGTTGAGCTATCTTTATGGCTCAAATCAACAGGACAATTTGCTAAGGCCTGAAGGTTTCGCCTTCAGAGAATCCATGACCTCTCCAAATTTGGTTGAGATCTAAAGTTTATTTTGCTGTACAACTCCTTTTTTTTTTTTTTTTTTTCAATGTTTCTTGCTTTCAATACAAGGAAGGCAAGTTTTCCAGCTTCCATGATAATGGAAGGCAGATAACTCCTTTATGGAATTTGAGCTCACTTCCAATAAAGAAGATGAGTTTGTGTTTTTTCCTTCTTCTAGGATGGTAGGGAGCAGTCTTCAGCCTGAGACTTATCCCTAGGTAAGTAACTGAATTGGGATTTTTCTTGGCTAAAGTTCAGATTAAAAATCTGCTAGTCTTAATTTCACTTTACCGTTAACAACACTCAGTAATCATATAAGTTGTGTGATTGTTTTGCTTAACTGCTTTGTTTGTTTCTGTTTTTGATGTTGTTTCAGTCTTTTTTTCCATTGGTTTTGACCAACTCTATTTGACTTAATCAAATCCAAAGGAAAGTTCCAAATTATGGGGAAGAAGGCCTCTGAAGTGGCTAAATTCCACCTTCTCCCCTCACACAAAGGTGATGTGGTAAGGGGGAGAAAAACAGCTAGCAAAAGAAAAAATAAGAAAGTTATTATATTTTGACTACTTCAAGGGTTTTACTTACATAAGAAGTGCACCTCTTTGCTAGCACACGTGGTCTAGGCTCATATTAATTCTCCCATTTTGAAGACCGATGGTTTCAGTGTGGGCTTTTCCCAGATCTCAGACATTCAGTTGTAAGATAGGTAGTTCCTATCTAAATAAAATTGGGCTCCTTATACAATCCTATGATAGATTTCTATAATTGTATATTTGATTTGGTATCCACCATTAATCTCTCCAGCACTACCAGACTTTTCTCTGTACCTTGAGATGCAACTTTTGCTATCTGATTTTTCACCTAAGAGTTGTTTCCTTCAATATGAAGATTTAAGGTTATTTAGCTAACAACTGCTAGGGTAATGAAACAGGTTATCAAGAGTTTGCAAGCCTATGATAGAAAAAAACAAAAGGCTGGACACAGTGGCTCATGCCTGTAATCCCAGCACTTTGGGAGGCCAAGGTAGGTGGATCACCTGAGGTCAGGAGTTTGAGACCAGCCTGGCCAACATGGCAAAACCCCATCTCAACTAAAATTAAAAAAACATTAGCTGGGCTTGGTGGCAAATGCCTGTAATTCCAGCTACTTGGGAGGCTGAGGCAGGAGAATTGCTTGAACCTGGGAGGCAGAGGTTGCAGTGAGCCTAGATCATACCATTGCAATCCAGCCTGGGTGAAAGAGCAAGACTCTGTCTCAGTAAAATAAAATAAAATAAAATAAAATAAAATAAAATAAAATAAAATAAAATAAAATAAAATAAAATAAAATAAAATAGGAGGTCTTATGAACCCATACGATGTACTTCTATCGGTATGCCTAGTAGGTCTATGTATTTATGTGTTGTGTACAGAATGTTTCACTACCCAAAATATATAAAAGAGCTCTAATTTGCTTAAGAAAAAAAAAAGCTCTTAAGTCAAATGCTTTATCAGAAAAAAGGAAAGACTAGTCAAATGCTTTTTCAAGTTTATGTAACTTAAGTAAAATCTTTAATAAATGAGCTGTCTTTAAAATTATTGGTAAAGTAATATTAGAAATGTCTTAAAAATTGTCAGCATATATTTTTGCTTGCATTTATTGATCAAGCAATTTTATTCTTATACTTGCCAAATACTATGAGGTGTCAAAATTTGGCATAAGGGTTACAAAACTATAAACTCAGCCCGTAACAGAATGATCTCTGCTTGTGTAATTTTTAATAAATAAGACATTGATATTGGTTTAATGGAAATAGCTACATCTTGAATTATTTAATAAATTACTATAACTTCTAATCTTTTGGCTTTAGGCAGTCTAGTCCACAGGAAGAAAGGAGGTTTGTTTTGAGAAAGGACTGTTATTGTCTTTGTTTCAAAACTAAACTATAAACTAAGTTCCTCCCAAAGTTGATTCAGCCTATGCCCAAGAATGAATAAAGACAGCTTGGAGGTTAGCAACAAGATGGAGTCAGTTAGGTCAGATGTTTTTTCCTGTCTGAGTTATAATTTTGCAATGGTGCTTTTATAACTTTAAATTATGACTATCACAGTTTTCATAAATAATCTAGGTAAATGATTAAAATGAAATAATTAGGTAAATGTAATGGGATAAATACTTGTAGATAAATGTCATAATTTAGAATCTAAAGTAATTTAAATAAAATAAAAGAGACTTTATTTTGGGGGTATTTTCTGATAAAGCATATATTATGGAATTTTTTTGTTTTGTTTTGTTTTGTTTTTTGTTTTTTGAGATGGAGTCTTGCTCTGTCACTCAGGCTGGAGTGCTGTGGCACGATCTCCGCTCACTGCAACCTCCACCTCCCGAGTTCAAGTGATTCTCCTGCCTCAGCCTCCCGAGTAGCTGAGACTACAGGCGCCTGCCACAATGCCCAGCTAATTTTTTGTATTTTTTTTTTTTTAGTAGAGATATGATTTCACCGTATTAGCCAGGATGGTCTTGATCTCCTGACCTCGTCATCCGCCCGCCTCAGCCTCCCAAAGTGCTGGGATTACAGGCATGAGCCACGGCGCCCAGCAGGAAATTTTTTTTTCTAAAATAAAATGTGTCCTTTTTAAAAAGGTGAATTATTTTTGTATAATTCAAAGCGTATTTAAAGGTTGTGTATAAAACAATGTAAAAGGAACCAGGAAATAAGGGAGATATAAATAAAGTTATAAAAATAAAGAGGTATGTTTTGATAAAAAAGCTTGAAGAAAAATAATTTTATATTAGATAGAATCTTGTATGGGGCTGGGCGTGGTAGCTCACGCCTATAATCCGATCACTTTGAGAGGCCGAGGTAGGTGGATGACCTGAGGTCAGGAGTTTGAGACCAGCTTGGCCAACATGGCAAAACCCCATCTCTACTAAAAAATTAAAAAAAAAAAAAAAGTACCTGGGTGTGGTGTTGTGCACCTATAATCCCAGCTACTCAGGAGGCTGAGGCAGGAGAATCACTTGAACCCAGGAGGCGAAGGTTGCAGCGAGTAGAAATCATGCCATTGCACTCTAGCCTGGGTGACAAGAGTGAAACTCCACCTCCATCATTTATATGATCAAGTTGTCTATAATTAAAGGGAAATTATAATGGTCTTTCTAGAGACTGAGTTTGATGTAACAAAGCACTTATATACTAAAGAATTGGTTAGAACAATAAAATTTTCTTAAGGGATTTCTTTACTCTTAATTAATTATAAGAGAGTTTAATTTTTTTAACCTAAAGTTCAAGTTTCATTGAATCTCACTGTTTTTTGTTTTCTCTCCCCTTTTAAAGGTATAAAACACTAAAACTCTCTTTCACCTCATTTTCAGTTCGTATAAGGTTTTGTTTTGTTTTGTTTTGTTTTTCCTCAGGTTCTGTTTTTTTGTTGCCTGATGCTAACAATGTTTTTTTAAAGGTCTGAAGGTGCAACATCATACTCTGTGCACTGCAGAAGGTCTTTTCTTTTGCCTTTTGGTAATTGGCCTAACAGATTACATGTGTTATCAAAATAATTCATATGCCATTATTATTACATTTTTGTTTGCTTAGAAAATCACTAGATTAAACAATAATTAATTAAGGTTATTACATCAGTATATCTTTCTGTATGTGCTTTTAAATCTTTGTGACATTGAATTACAGAGATTTGGCTCATGAGTATCAAAAGGACATTAAGTACTGCTAAATCTTAAACACTGACAGCAATTAAAGTCTCATCATCAGGCCCAGTAGGAGATGACAATCAAGATAAACTGAGACATAGGGCCAGAAATTAAAGCTATTCAACACCTTGAGACCAAGAGACTATTGTGGAAAAGGTCAGCATGTGAGGCTGTAAGGGCTGATCTATAGGAATACAATAAGTTCAGTTTTTCTATAAATTAACTATTAATGTCAAAGGCACACTGATGCAAGATCAGTATTTGATCCCCAGTGTCAGATTAAAAAGGTTTTTCTTGAAGCATTAACTGACTCCTTAATAAGGATTATAAAGGTTATAAAAGGCTTATGAGAGTTATATCTTATAGTCAAGATTAAAATTTTATAGATTATAAAATTTTGAAAAACAAAATTTAATTTGCTTCATGCTGTTTTTATTAGGGCTTATTGTTTGGAAAAGTATGTCTGCTCTCTAAAGAATGAAGTTTTTTGCCTTTTCATTGAGATCTTTGAGCTATCTCTTTGGTTAAATAAATGACTTATTTTACAATGACTTGTGATTCTATTTTGTGATATCAAGTGTTTTAAATCTTTGATATTTGACAAACTTTCCAAAATAAAATTATAAATTATGTATTTTTCTGACCTAATTAATCCTTTATTAGGATTCCTAAAGTCCAAAAATGACATATTTGGCTTATTTGGTTTAAAAATCTTACAGGAAACATTGTCAAATATGAAATGGTGTTTTGTTTCCTTTGGGCTATATTTGCATAAATATGTTATTGCTATGTGTTCCACAATCATGAGAAACTCCTGTAATTCTAGTATAACTTAGTGTATGATATCAGTAATAATTATAATCATTACATTAAATTATTGTGTGCCACAGAAGTAACAAATTTACTTGCAAATTGTGTCTTTGACTATGGCTGCCCTAAAACATTTGTCATCCACAGACAGTTCTCTTATTTTGGTCCTCTTTAGAAATTGGTTTTATAATTAGCTATAAAACTCTAACAAGTGTTCTTGAATGCAGGTTTCTGATAATTTTGGAGATTGTGACAACAGAATAGAGGAGAAACTTTCAGGACTCATGGAGAGTTAAAATGTTCATGAATATCAAGCAGAACAGGAATTAACTTCATGGATTGAACTAATATAAGACCGAAGTAATCTTTTTTACTTTTGTCTTAAAACGTTGCTCATCCCTTGTTTTGTTTTTCAGAGCCAAGAAAACTTTCGAGTTGTTGACAGTTTTTAACAATTAAGTAAAGTATACTCCTATGAACAACATTTGGAGCACATTTCTCACTACCTGATGTCTCCAGAATTTGGAAACTATCTGAGTATTCTTAACTTATGGCAATAAAGTTATTTGCACAAGTGCAATAAGAATCTGTTTTTCTTTGTAACAGGACACAATTGGAAGAACTGGTTATTTTACTAAGGTTTTGACTGGAATGGTGTTCTTTCCTTTAAGGAATCAAATTTGATTTATAGAGCCAATAAAAGCCCATTGGGAAAACTGACCTCACACCTTGTCTACACAATTCCTGTACAGGGTTCCTGATCTGTGGTTAGTAAAAATCATCACTTTCTGATAGGCCCAGGAGCCCCAAGTTTTCCTGGGGCCCCAAGAGAAGAGGAATTTACCCAACTCATAGATACTCAATGGTACAAATCCATGGCTGGGCTCAACTTTAAAAAGTCTTATCTGAAATTCTTTCTATGGAACAAAGTTCCATCAAAGCCAATTGAAAAAGCCCATGTGAATAATAATTATTCTTGCTGCAATGTATACAAATAATTTGGCCAAGTATAATAAAGCAAATCAGTCCTACTATGACTTGTCTTCCATAAAAATAAAAAACAGGAGAGAGAAAAAATGTTTCAAAAATTATAGTATATCTGTTGTTAGATTCTAGTCTTTTCTAATGTTTTTCAATTGTTATTATTTTCTACAATTTGGACTTCATTCTAACTTTAAATGCAAAAGTATCCAAAATAATGTTTTTATTTTTTTCTTCTTTCATTTTTTTCCCTCATTTATTCTAATATTAAACCACTGAAAACTAAGCTGTGCTTTCTTAAAGCCTTGCAAACTGAAGCCAGACAAATTAAACTTCAGAAGAAAATAACAGCAACCTATTTACATATATAAGCCACTTTTATACCTGCCTACTTGTGTACGGACCCCAGAGTAATGTGGCCGATATCAATTTTCCAGGGTTGTTCTTTTGTTTGTTGTTGTTTTTCTCTCTTCCCCTAATTTCTCTTCATAGGACGTAAGACTTCACATCCTGCTAAAATGAGCTTTTCTAATAACTTGCTACATACCCATGTCAATCAAGAAAATAACATGACAAGTCTCAATCATTTTTGGAGATTTATTTGCAAAAGTTAAGGATGCATCTGGGAGACAAGTCTATGGCCTTTCTTTGAAGATGATTTTGAGGGCTCCAAATTTAAAGGGAAAAGGGAAGGATATTGGGAAGCACAGAGTTTTCACATAAACAAAAGGGGCAAAGGAAAAATGTGTGGAATCTGCATTTTACATAAGATGACACAGACAAAATGGGGTAGGGAGCAATCAGATATGCATTTTTGTCTGGCAGGCCAGGATGACTGTACCTGTAAAGATAAGCTATCGGTTTGCATTGTCCTGGTGAAGTTTTGAACAGCTCACCAGAAATTTCCTTGTGGGCAAAATATGGGAGAGGCAGGTCGCTTTTCATCTTGTAGTCATCTTATTTAGGAACCAAAAGGTGGAGGCAAGTTTGCGTGACCCAGTTCTCAGCTTGACTTTTCCCTTTTGAGAAATGAGTTTGGGGTCCCAAAATGTATTTTCCTTTCACATTCCGCCCCCCAACCGTTTTCTTTAGAATCTTTTGGAGAAAAGCATTTTAAAATGAATATGGGTTATTCGCCTCAGGTTTTTTTTTTTTTTTTTTCTCCTTTTTTGCTAGTTTCTCATTGCTAGGATGGCTTATTCCTAGAAGTTTAGGTCCCATGTCACTAGGAAGGCTCATTCCTAGAAGTTCAAGTCCCACATTGCTAGGAAGGCTTATTCCTATAAGTTCAGGTCTCATGTAACTAGGAAGGCTCGTTCCTAGATGTTCAGGTCCCACATCACTATGAGGGCTCGTTTCTAGGAAGTCTTGTCCCATGAAGGTAAAAAAACAAACAAACAACAACAAAAAAAAAAAATAGGGGGAGAAAAAAGGAAAAAAGGAAGGAAAGAAGAAAGAAAGAAAAATTATTATATAGGAACCTAGGTCAGATTTATGGCAATGAAAGGAAAGCAAACCTAGAAGTTGGGTTAGGCTATATCACTGCCTCCTCAGAGCAATTTTCTGGGCAATTATTACCCTCGCCCTTCCAGTTGCACATCGACTTATTTGCAAGCACATACAATAACAACATTGTAAGTAAAAACAGGACAGAACACAAATCATTATTATTATTCATATTATAAGCAAGAGTTTCTGTCACTGAATTCCCCAGGGTTCAAACCAACTGCTCAACCAATCAATTAGTAATGGTTTTTGATCTGGCAGTTTGGTTTTCTAGGTTTTCATATCAGTCGTAAGTTGGGTTATATTCTTCGATTCATCTGGAATATACACACAACATTCAGTTTTTATAATGGCACAATTCCCCCCTTGTGTTGCCATTAGTATATCCAAAGCCATACAGTTTTGTAGCTCAGCTTTCCTCATAAGCATAACCTCATCATTTAGCAAAGAGATAGATACTCATGCAACTATCATTCAGGGCCTTTTGAGTATAATTCTTTAAGGCCTCTATATGCCATATAACATCTTAAATACCTATCTGTGGTATAAAGATTGAAACAAAATGATTATACCGTTGGAATACCAAACATGTCCAACAAGATTTTTAAATGAAAACGGTTTGCTGGTTTTGGCAGGGTTTGAATTATTCATTCTCATACCCAAGCATAACCTAGGGAACATTATCCTAGCCACCCTGGAGGTAACCACAGCCATAAATTAGTGCCACAAAACCAACATATTTCATTTGGAGCTAGCCAATAAATACTTGGTCACTGCACCAAATTGATGGCATGCCAGTCAGTGTCTTGTGATATGATAATGTGGTCACAATGTCTTTTAGATATCCACCTCATATCTCACGTAGTGTTTGGGCATAGGTCCTTGGTGTGATTTCTTTGATCCCAGCACAAAAGAGCATTTTGGCTGAGTTGGCCAAACAAAGGGGTGAGCCAGATAAATCCATCTCACATTTGCATTATTCCATTTTGAAAATGGGCCATTGTTTGGGGCGTGGTTACCACCTTCTGTTTTAGTTGGGAGAATGCTAAAGTGAGAGCTAATGAGATGGTCCTTTACACTGAAAATCTTTTCCCATGTCCCTTCTCCTTAAGAATATTTTTATGAGCCAACTATAAATATTGTCTTTTGTTATGCCAGCACTAAGAATACCAGACCATTTTATATATATATATATATATACACACATATATATATATATATACACACATATATATATATATATATTTTGGGGTACATGTGCACAACGTGAAGGTTTGATACATAGGTATACATGTGCCATGGTGGTTTGCTGTACCAATCAACCCGTCATCTAGGTTCCAAGTCCTATATGAATTAGGTATTTGTCCTAATGCTATCCCTCCTCCAGGCTCCCACCGCCCAACCGGCCCTAGTGTGTGATGCTCCCCACACTGTGTCCAAGTGTTTGCATTGCTCAATTCCCACCTATGAGTGAGAACATGTGGGGTCTGGTTTTCTGTCCTTGTGATAGTTTGCTGAGAATGATGGTTTCCAGCTTCATCCATGTCCCTGTAAAGGACATGAACTCATCCTTTTTTATGGTTGCATAGTATTCCATGGTGTATATGTGCCACATTTTCTTAATCCAGTCTACCACTGATGGACATTTGGGTTGGTTCCAAGTCTTTGCTATTGTGAATAGTGCTGCAATAAACATACATGTGCATGTGTCTTTATAGTAGCATGATTTATAATCCTTTGGGTATATACACAGTAATGGGATGGCTGGGTCAAATGGTATTTCTAGTTCTAGATCCTTGAGGAATCACCAAACTGTTTTGCACAATGGTTGGACTAATTTACACTCCCACCAACAGTATGAAAGTGTTTCTATTTCTTCACATCCTCTCCAGCATCTGTTGTTTCCTGACTTTTTAATGATTGCCATTCTAACTGGTGTGAAATGGTATCTCCTTGTGGCTTTGATTTGCATTGTTCTGATGACCAATGATGATGAGCATTTTTCATATGTCTATTGGCTGCATAGATGTCTTCTTTTGAGAAGTGTCTGTTCATATCCTTTGCCCAATTTTTGATGGGATTGTTTTTTCTTGTAAATTTATTTGAGTTCTTTGTAGATTCTGGATATTAGCCCTTTGTCAGATGGGTAGATTGCAGAAATTTTCTCTTATTCTGTGGATTGCCTGTTCACTCTGATGGTAGTTTCTTTTACTGTGCAGAAGCTCTTTAGTTTAATTAGATCCCATTTGTGAAGTTTGGCTTTTGTTGCCATTGCTTTTGGTGTTTTAGACATGAAGTCCTTGCCCATGCCTATGTCCTGAATGGTATTACCTAGGTTTTCTTCTAGGGTTTTTATGGTATTAGGTCTAACATTTAAGTCTCTAATCCATCTTGAATTAATTTTCATATAAGGAGTAAGGAAAGGATCCAGTTTCAGCTTTCTACTTATGGCTAGCCAGTTTTCCCAGCACCATTTATTAAACAGGGAATCCTTCCCCATTTCTTGTTTTTGTCAGGTTTGTCAAAGATCAGAGGGTTGTAGATGTGTGGAATTATTTCTGAGGCCTCTGTTCTGTTCCATTGGTCTATATATCTGTTTTGGTACCAGTACCATTCTGTTTTGGTTAGTATAGCCTTGTAGTATAGTTTGAAGTCAGGCAGCATGATGCCTCCAACTTTGTTCCTTTTACTTAGGATTGTCTTGGCAATGTGGGCTCTTTTTTGGTTCCATACGAACTTTGAAGTAGTTTTTTTCCAATTCTGTGGAGAAAGTCATTGGAAGCTTGATGGGGATGGCATTGAATCAATCAATTACCTTGGGCAGTATGGTTGCTTGCACTATGTTGATTCTTTCTATCCATGAGCATGGAATGTTCTTCCATTGGAGTGTTCTTCCAATGTTGTTTGTGTCCTCTTTATTTTGGTGAGCAGTGGTTTGTACTTCTCCTTGAAGAGGTCCTTCACATCCCTTGTAAGTTGGATTCCTAGGTATTTTATTCTCTTTTTAGCAATTGTGAATGGGAGTTCACTCATGATTTGACTCTCTGTCTGTTATTGGTATATAGGAATGCTTGTGACTTTTGCACATTTATTTTGTATCCTGAGAGTTTGCTGAAGTTGCTTATCAGCTTAAGGAGATTTTGGGCTGAGATGATGGGTTTTTCTAAATATACAACCATGTCATCCACAAACAAGGAAAATTTGACTTCCTCTTTTCCCAATTGAATGCCCTTTATTTCTTTCTCTTGCCTGAGTGCCCTGGCCAGAACTTCCAACACTATGTTGAAGAGGTGTGGTAAGAGAGGGCATTATTGTCTTGTGCTGGTTTTCAAAGAGAATGTGTGCAGTTTTGCCCATTCAGTATGATATTGGCTATGGGTTTGTCATAAACAGCTCTTATTATTTTGAGATATGTTCTATCAATACCTAGTTTATTGAGAGTTTTTAGCATGAAGAGCTGTTGAATTTTGTTGAAGGCCTTTTCTGCATCTATTGAGATAATCATGTAGTTTTTGTCTTTGGTTCTGTTTATGTGATGGATTACATTTATTGACTTGTATATGTCGAACCAGCCTTGCATCCCAGGGATGAAGCCAACTTGTTCGTGGTGGATAAGTTTTTTGATGTGCTGCTGGATCCGGTTTGCCAGTATTTTACTGAGGATTTTTGTATTGATGTTCATCAGGGATATTGGTCTAAAATTCTCTTTTTGTTGTGTTTCTGCCAGGCTTTTGTATCAGGATGATGCTGGCCTCATAAAATGAATTGGGGGGATTCACTCTTTTTCTATTGATTGGAATAGTTTCAGAAGGAATGTTAGCAGCTCCTCTTTGTATCTCTGGTAGAATTTGGCTGTGAATCTGTCTGGTCCTTGACTAGTTTTTGGTTGGTAGGCTATTAATTATTACCTCAATTTCAGAACCTGTTATTGGTCTATTCAGAGATTCAGCTTCTTCCTGGTTTAGTCTTGGGAGGGTGTATGGGTCCAGAAATTTATCCATTTCTTCTAGATTTACTAGTTTATTTGTGTAGAGGTGTTTATAGTATTCTCTGATGCTATTTTGTATTTCTGTGGGATTGGTGGTTATATTCCCTTTATCATTTTTCATTGCATCTACTTGATTCTTTTCTCTTTTTTTCTTTATTAGTCTTGCTAGCAGTCCATAAATTTTGTTGATCTTTTTGAAAAACCAGCTCCTGGATTCTTTGATTTTTTGGAGGGTTTATTGTGTCTCTGTCTCTTTCAGTTCTGCTCTGATCTTAGTTATTTCTTGCCTTCTGCTAGCTTTTGAATGTGTTTGGTCTTGCTTCTCCAGTTCTTTTAATTGTGATGTTAGGGTGCCGATTTTAGAATTTTCCTGCTTTGTCTTGTGGGCATTTAGTGCTATAAATTTCCCTCTACATACTGCTTTAAATGTGTCCCAGAGACTCTAGTACATTGTGTCTTTGTTCTCATTGGTTTCAAAGAACATCTTTATTTCTGCCTTCATTTAGTTTTGTACCCACTAGTCCTTCAGGAGCATGTTGTTCAGTTTCCATGTACTTGTGCAGTTTTGAGTGAGTATCTTAATCCTAAGTTCTAATTTGATGGCACTCTGGTCTGAGACAGTTTGTTGTGAGTTCTGTTCTTTTACATTTGCTGAGGAGTACTTTACTTCCAATTATGTGGTCAATTTTAAAATAATTGCAATGTGGTGGTGAGAAGAATGTACATTCTCTTGATTTGGGGTGGAGAGTTCTGTAGATGTCCCTTAGGTCTGCTTGGTGCAGAGCTGAGTTCAAGTCCTGTAAATCCTTGTTAACCTTCTGTCTCATTGATCTGTCTAATATTGACAGTGGGGTGTTAAAGTCTCCCATTATTATTTTGTGGGAGTCTAAGTCTCTTTGCAAGTCTCTAAGGACTTACTTTATGAATCTGGGTGCTCCTGTATTGGGTGCATATATATTTAGAATATTTAGAATAGTTCGCTCTTCTTGTTGAATTGATCCCTTTATCATTCTGTAATGGCCTTCTTTGCCTCTTTTGATCTTTGTTGGTTTAAAGTTTGTTTAATCAGAGACTAGGATTGCAACCCCTGCTTTTTTTTTTTTTTTTTTTTTTTTTTTGCTTTCCATTTGCTTGGTAGATCTTCCTCCATCCCCTTATTTTGATCCCATGTGTGTCTCTACACATGAGATGGTCTCCTGAATACAGCACACTGATGGATCTTGACTCCTAATCCATTTTGCCAGTCTGTGTCTTTTAATTGGGGCATTTAGCCCATATACATTTAAGGTTAATATTGTTATGTGTGAATTTGATCCTGTCATTATGATGTTAGCTGATTATTTTGCCCATTAATTGATGCAGTTTCTTCATAGCACTGATGGTCTTTACAATTTGGCATGTTTTTGCAGTGGCTGGTACTGGTTGTTCCTTTCCGTGTTTAGTGCTTCCTTCAGGAACTCTTGTAAGGCAAGACTGGTAACAAAATCTCTCATCATTTGCTTGTCTGTAAAGGATTTTATTTCTCCTTCACTTCTGAAACTTAGTTTGGCTGGATATGAAATTCTGTGTTGAAAATTATTTTCTTTAAGAATGTTGATTATTGGCCCCCACTCTCTTCTGGCTTATAGAGCTTCTGCCAAGAGATCTGCTGTTAGTCTGATGGGCTTCCCTTTGTGGGTAACCTGACCTTTCTCTCTGGCTGCCCTTAACAGTTTTTCCTTCATTTCAACTTTGGTGAATCTGGCAATTATGTGTCTTTGAGTTGCTCTTCTCGAGGAGTATCTTTGTGGCGTGCTCTGTATTTCCTGAATTTGAATGTTGGCCTGCCCTACTAGGTTGGGGAAGTTCTCCTGGATGATATCCTGAAGAGTGTTTTCCAACTTGGTTCCATTTTCCCCCTCACTTTCAGGCACCCCAATCAGACCCAGATTTAGTCTTTTCACATAATCCCATACTTCTTGAAGGCTTTGTTCATTTATTTTTCCTCTTTTTTCTTTAGACTTCTCTTCTCACTTCATTTCATTCATTTGATCCTCAATCGCTGATACTCTTTCTTCCAGTTGATCGAGTCGGTTACTGAAGCTTGTGCATTTGTCACGTATTTCTTGTGTCATGGTTTTTATCTCTGTCAGTTCATTTATGGCCTTCTCTCCATTGATTATTCTAGTTATCCATTCTTCCATTCCCTTTTCAAGATTTTTAGTTTCTTTGCGCTGGGTACATAATTCTTCCTTTAGCTCTGAGAAGTTTGATGGACTGAAGCCTTCTTCTCTCAACTCATCAAAGTCATTCTCCATCCAGCTTTGATCCGTTGCTGGTGATGAGCTGTGTTCCTTTGGAGGGGGAGATGCTCTCTTATTTTTTGAATTTCCAGCTTTTCTGCCCTGCTTTTTCCCCATCTTTGTGGTTTTTTCTGCCTTTGGTCTTTGAGGCTGGTGACGTACTGATGGGATTTTGGTGTGGGTGTCGTTCCTGTTTGTTAGTTCTCCTTCTAGCAGTCAGGACCCTCAGCTGTAGGTCTGTTGGAGATTGCTTGAGGTCCACTCCAGACCCTGTTTGCCTGGGTATCAGCAGCAGAGGCTGCAGAAGATAGAATATTGCTGAACAACGAATGTTCCTGTCTGATTCTTGCTTTGGAAGCTTCGTCTCAGGGGTGTACCCCACCATGTGAGGTGTGGGGTGTCAGTCTGCCCCTAGTGGGGGATGTCTCCCATTTGGCTACTCAGGGATCAGGGATCCACTTGAGCAGGCAGTCTGTCCGTTCTCAGATCTCAACCTCCACGTTGGGAGATGTACTGCTCTCTTCAAAGCTGTCAGACAGGTCTTTTGAGTCGGCAGATCTTTCTGCTGCTTTTTTGTTTGTTTGTTTAGCTATGCTCTGTCCCCAGAGGTGGAGTCTACAGAGACAGGCAGGCCTCCTTCAGCTGCTTTGGGCTCCACCCATTTAGAGCTTCCCAGTGGCTTTGTTTACCTACTTAAGCCTCAGCAATGATGGACGCCCCTCCCCCCACCTTGCTGCTGCCTTGCCCTTAGATCACAGACTGCTGTGCTAGCAATGAGGGAGGCTCCGTGGGCATGGGACCCTCCCGGCCACGTGTGGGATATAATCTCCTGATGTGCCATTTGCTAAGACCCTTGGTAAAGCACAGTATTGGGGTGGGAGTTACCCGATTTTCCAGATGCTGTGTGTCTCTGTTCCCCTGGATAGGAAAAGGGATTCCCTTCCCCTTTGCACTTCCCAGGTGCGGTGATGCCTCACCCTGCTTCAGCTCTGGCTGGTCGGGCTGCAGCAGCTGACCAGCACCGATTGTCTGGCACTCCCTAGTGAGATGAACTCAGTACCTCAGGTGAATATGCAGAAATCACCTGTCTTCTGTGTCGCTCGCGCTGGGAGCTAGAGACTGGAGGTGTTCCTATTCGGCCATCTTGCTCCACCCCCTCTTTTCCAAATATTAAAAGCTGATTTAGGTAATATAATTTTTCCCCAGGGCTCAACAATCATTTAGTACATGAATGACCTTCTTATTTGTTCAGACACACTATCTTCCTCCCAGGAAGATAGTCTATATTTACTCAGTTAGCCACCAAGGGACACAAGGTGTTAAAAGACAAACTTCAGCTATGCTTACCGCAATTTAAATATTTGGGTTATATTATCTCAGTCAAAGGACTGAGTATTAACCCTGACAGAGGGAGAGAAATTGTAGCTCCACCAGTGCCCATCACTAGAAAATAACTTAGAGAAATTTGGGGCCTGGCAGGCTATTGTAGAATCTGGATACCAAATTTCTCCCTTATGGCTCAACCTCTGTCTGCGTACCTAAAAAATGAACCATCTGGTCCCATCATGTGGACTCCAGAGAGACAATCAGCTGTACAACAAATAAAGGAAATTCTAACTAATGCCTCAGCCTTAGGGCACCCAAACTACAAATTGCCTTTCTCCTTTTTTATATACAAAATTGGAGGTACTGCACCTGTGGTACCAACCCAGAAGCATGGTGATCATCAGAGACCTATAGGCTATTGTAGCCAATGGCTGGACCCTGTAGCTTGAGGGCTGTCTCCTTGTGTGAGAGCAATAGCAGCCACATGCCTTCTGTACAAGTCTGTTGAAGAAATAATTATGGGTTTCCCCCTCCCCATTTTTGTGCTACATTCTCTTGAGACCCTTTGAACTCTCATTATAGTAACATCTGTCTGTTGAACAGTTAGCCTCTTGTGAAATTTTGCTTTTATCATCTCCCAATATTACTATTTGCTATTGTAATATTAACCTGGACACTGTCTTTCTGGGTCCTGCCAACAAAATCCCTCATGACTGTGTTGTGATGACTGACAGAGTTCCCACCCCCAGGACAGACCTACAAGAGACACCACTGGATAATGCTAAGATAGAATGGTATACAGATGGGTCTTATATAAGAGGAGAGGATGGAAATTTTACAGCAGGATATGCTGTGGTTTTATTACTAGAGGTAATTGAAGTCAGTCCTCTTCCCCAAACCAGATCAGCTCAAGTGGCTGAATTGATTGCCCTGACCCGAGTTTGTCAACTGGCAAAAGACAAGACTGCAAACATTTATACTGACAGCCACTATGGGGTTGCTCATGACTTTGGGATGTTATGAAAAGAGAGAGTATATTTAACCTCCTCAGGGCAACCCATAAAAATGGACAACAGTATCGCAGCTGTTAGAAGCTATTCTAAAACCAAAAATGTTTGGCAATTAAAAAAATTCCAGGTCACTCAAAATTAGACACCACAGAAAGTCATGGTAACAAATTGGGTGATGGCACTGCTAAAAGAGCAGCATCCAAGCCACCAGAACCAGTCCAAGAAATGGCCATAAAACCTGAGACACTTAGAAACACATTGAAAGAAACCAAGAATATAGCTCCTACAAAAGAGAAATCTACTTGGAAACAGGCAGCTGGATACTTGTCTCCTGAAACAAATATGGTGTGGACCAAATAATAAACCCATTATTTCAATGGGATTTCAGGTGCCCCTTATGGAATATGTCCATAATCTAAACCATTGGAATCCAGATAAAATGATATGCTGGTGTAAACAAAATTACTTGGAAATCATCCTTCACAGTGGCACAAAAAGTTTACTTTCAATGTGTTATTTGTCCCAAATATAACCCAGGAAATCCCCTCCATGTGGCCCAGGATCATTTTTCCCTCCTGGCTGAACTTTCTGAGGTATGGAAGCTTGATTTTATCCAGTTGCCATCATCTCGAGTTTACAAGTATGTTTTAGTAATGGTCTACGTGTTTTCCCATTGGGTTGAACCTTTTCCCTGCAGGTAAACAATGGCCATGGCAGTTGAAAAAAATCCTACTAGAAAAAAAAGTATCCCACTGTGGGGAGTCCCCTGTGAACTGTGTCATACCTGTCACAGCGACAGGAGAACTCACTTTACTAGCCAGGTTTTTCAAAATACTTGTAAAATTTGAGCCATATTTCAACATTTCCATTGTGCCTACCATCTGCAATCCTCAGACCTGCTGGAGAGGAACAATGGAATAATTAAGACACAATTGGCTAAGTTCACAGAGAGATTTTATCTCTCCTGGCCCAAAGCTCTTCCCCTAGTGCTACTTACACTCCAATCCACCCCTTTCAGAAAACATCAGCTGTCTCCAATACAGGAGCACCCAGATTCATAAAGCAAGTCCTTAGAGACTTACAAAGAGACTTAGACTCCCATACAATAGTAATGGGAGACTTCAACACCCCACTGTCAACATTAGACAGATCAACAAGACAGAATAAGGATATCCAGGAATTGAACTCATCTCTGCACCAAGCAGATCTAATAGACATCTACAAAACTCTCCACCCCAAACCAACAGAATATACATTCCTCTCAGCACCACATCACACTTATTCCAAAATTGACCACATAATTGGAAGTAAAGCACTCCTCAGCAAATGTGCAAGAACAGAAATTATAACAAACTGTCTCTCAGACCACAGTGCAATCAAACTAGAACTCAGGACTAAGACACTCAATCAAAAGCGCTCAACTACATGGAAACTGATCAACCTGCTCCTGAATGACTACTGGGTACATAACGAAATGAAGGCAGAAATAAAGATGTTCTTTGAAACCAATGAGAACAAAGATACAACATACCAGAATCTCTGGGGCACATTTAAGCAGTGTGTAGAGGGAAATTTATAGCACTAAATGCCCACAAGAGAAAGCTGGAAAGATCTAAAATGGACACTCTAACATCACAATTAAAAGAACTAGAGAAGCAAGAGCAAACACATTCGAAAGCTAGCAGAAGGCAAGAAATAACTAAGATCAGAGCAGAATTGAAAGAGATAGAGACACAAAAACCCTCCAAAAAAATGAATGAATCCAGGAGTTGGTTTTTTGAAAACATCAACAAAAATGATAGACCCTTAGCAAGACTAATAAAGAAGAAAAGAGAGAAGAATCAAATAGATGCAATAAAAAATGATAAAGGGGATATCACCACCGACCTCACAGAAATACAAACTGCCATCAGAGAATACTATAAACACCTCTACGCAAATAAACTAGAAAACCTAGAAGAAATGGATAATTTCCTGGACACTTACACTCTCCCAAGACTAAACCAGGAGGAAGTTGAATCCCTGAATAGACCAATAGCAGGCTCTGAAATTGAGGCAATAATTAATAGCCTACCAACCAAAAAAAGTCCAGGACCAGACGGATTCACAGCTGAATTCTACCAGAGGTAAAAGGAGGAGCTGGTACCATTCCTTCTGAAGCTAGTCAAACCAATAGAAAAAGAGGAAGTCCTCCCTAATTCATTTTATGAGGCCAACATCATCTTGATACCAAAGCCTGGCAGAGGCACACACACAAAAAGAGAATTTTAGACCAATATCCCTGATGAACATCGATGCAAAAATCCTCAATAAAATACCAGCAAACCTAATCCAGCAGCACATCAAAAAGCTTATCCACCATGATCAAGTGGGCTTCATCCCTGGGATGCAAGGCTGGTTCAACATATGCAAAGCAATGAATGTAATCCAGCATATAAACAGAACCAAAGACAAAAACCACATGATTATCTCAATAGATGCAGAAAAGGCCTTTGACAAAATTCAACAGCCCTTCATGCGAAAAACGCTCAATAAATTCGGTATTGATGGAATGTATCTCAAAATAATAAGAGCTATTTATGACAAACCCACAGCCAATATCATACTGAATGGGCAAAAACTGGAAGTATTCCCTTTGAAAACTGGCACAAGACAGGGATGCCCTCTCTCACCAATTCTATTCAACATAGTGTTGGAAGTTCTAGCTAGGGCAATCAGGCAAGAGGAAGAAAACAAGGGTATTCAGTTAGGAAAAGAAGAAGTAAAATTGTCCCTGTTTGCAGATGACATGATTGTATATTTAGAAAACCTCATCATCTCAGCCCCAAATCTCCTTAAGCTGATTAACAACTTCAGCAAAGTGTCAAGATACAAAATTAATGTGCAAAAATCACAAGCATTCTTATACACCAGTAACAGACAAACAGAGAGCCAAATCATGAATGAACTTCCATTCACAATTGCTTCAAAGAGAATAAAATACCTAGGAATCCAACTTACAAGGGATGTAAAGGACCTCTTCAAGGAGAACTACAAACCACTGCTCAGTGAAATCAAAGAGGACACAAACAAATGGAAGAACATACCATGCTCATGGATAGGAAGAATCAATATTGTGAAAGTGGCCATACTGCCCAAGGTAATTTATGGATTCAATGCCATCCCCATCAAACTACCAATGAGTTTCTTCACAGAATTGGAAAAAACTGCTTTAAAGTTCAGATGGGACCAAAAAAAAGCCCACATTGCCAAGACAATCCTAAGTGAAAAGAACAAAGCTGGAGGCATCATGCTACCTGACTTCAAACTATACTACAAGGCTAAAGTAACCAAAACAGCATGGTACTGGTACCACAACAGAGATATAGACAAATGGAACAGAACAGAGCCCTCAGAAAAAATACCACACATCTACAGCCATCTGATCTTTGACAAACCTGAGAGAAACAAGAAATGGGGAAAGGATTCCCTATTTAATAAATGGTGCTGGGAAAATTGGCTAGCCATAAGTAGAAAGCTGAAACTGGATCCTTTCCTTACTCCTTATACGAAAATTAATTCAAGATGGATTAGAGACTTAAATGTTAGACCTAAAACAAGAAAAACCCTAGAAGAAAACCTAGGTAATACCATTCAGGACATAGGCATGGGCAAGAACTTCATGTCTAAAACACCAAAAGCAACGGCAGCAAAAGCCAAAATTGACAAATGGGCTCTCATTAAACTGAAGAGCTTCTGCACGGTAAAAGAAACTACCATCAGAGTGAGCAGGCGACCTATAGAATGGGAGAAAATTTTTGCAATCTACTCATCTGACAAAGGGCTAATATCCAGAACCTATAAAGAACTCAAACAAATTTACAAGAAAAAAAAAAAACAACCCTATCCAAAATTGGGCAAAGGATATGTACAGACATTTCTCAAAAGAAGACATGCATACAGCCAACAGAAACATGAAGAAATGCTCATCATCACTGGCCATCAGAGAAATGCAAATCAAAACCACAATGAGATACCATCTCACACCAGTTAGAATGGCAATCATTAAAAAGTCAGGAAACAACACGTGCTGGAGAGGATGTGGAGAAACAGGAACACTTTTACACTGTTGGTGGGATTGTAAACTAGGTCAATCATTATGGAAAACAGTATGGCGATTCCTCAAGGATCTAGAACTAGAAGTACCATATGACCCAGCCATCCCATTACTGGGTGTATACCCAAAGGAATATAAATCATGCTGCTATAAAGACACATGTACACGTATGTTCATTGTGGCACTATTCACAATAGCAAAGACTTGGAATCAACCCAAATGTCCATCAGTGACAGACTGGATTAAGAAAATGTGGCACATATACACCATGGAATACTATGCAGCCATGAAAAAGGATGAGTTTGTGTCCTTTGTAGGAACATGGATGCAGCTGGAAACCATCATTCTCAGCAAACTATCACAAGAACAGAAAACCAAACACTGTATGTTCTCACTCATAGGTGGGAACTGAACATTGAGATCACTTGGACTCGGGAAGGGGAACATCATACACCGGGGCCTATTATGGGGAAGGGATGGGGGAGGGATTGCATTGGAAGTTATACCTGATGTAAATGACGAGTTGATGGGTGCTGACGAGTTGATGGGTGTAGCACACCAACATGGCTCAAGTACACATATGTAACAAACCTGCACATTATGCACATGTACCCTAGAACTTAAAGTATACTAATAATAAATAATAATAATATTAATAACAATAATATTTGGAAAAATAAGTGGGACTTTCTGTATACCCTTGGGGAATTACAGTCCACACATTTTGCCATTCTTTCCAAGTAAAAGCAAACAAATACTGACTGTCTGAATCTATAGGAATATTAAAAAGGGCACAGCAGAGATCCACAACTGAGAAATACTGGCTGGTAGTAGGTATAGCTGATAGAAGGGTGTGTGGGTTGGGGACTACTGGGAGCCTGGGTATCACGATATAGCTTATTGCACTCAAGTCCTGCAAAAACCTCCATCCTCTCCCTCTTGGTTTCTTTGCAGGGAATATAGGACAGTTGCAGGGGCTTGTGCAGGGAATAATGAGCCAGCCCATTTTTCAGATAATCTTGTATGATAGGGGCAATTCCATTTATGGTGTTCTTCATAGAAGATATTGTTTAAGGTTGGGCAGGGGTTTCTTTGGGTTTATCTCTACCTTTACTAGAGTGGGTGAGAATATTTTTCCTATATCTGTATTTGACTGAGACCGTAAGTGGGAGGGGACATCCTTGAGCAAGTATTCCACTTCTGGTATTAATAGGAAAATTGGGAAGCTAAAAGAAGTTTTATTGTTTTCCGATGTTTATTCCATTGTTTCTTATTCTCTCCTAAAATTTCCTTCTCTGTCTCCATTTTATTTTCCTGGTCCCAAGATGATGTTTTAACATTAGTAGTATTAAACTGTGGAACAATGTCAGGACAGTTTTGAATTTGGTATTTTTGGTCTCTTGGCTCAAATTCTAATAAAAGTTCACCTTTTGATGAAAAAGAGACACGGGCATCATGGATTTGAGATCATGGCCCAAAATATTGACAGGGGCCGCAGGGCATATAAGAAAGATATGGAGGCCAGGCGTGGTGGTTGACACCTGTAATCCCAGTACTTTGGGAGGCCAAGGCGGGCAGATCATCTGAGGTCAGGAGTTCGAGACCAGTCTGGTCAACATGGTGACACCCTATCTCTTCTAAAAATACAAAAATTAGGCAGGCACAGTGGCGGATGCCTGTAATCCCAGCTACTTGGGAGGCTGAGGCAGGAGTATTGCTTGCACCTGGGAGGTGGAGATTGTGGTGAGCCAAGACTGTGCCATTGCACTCCAGCCTGGGCAACAAGAGTGAAACTCAGTCTCAAAAAAAAAAAAAATAGATATGGGACCTACTGAGCCTGTCACACTTAGAACCCGGGGGCGGGGGGTGGCTGAACCTGATGAAATGGTAAGGTATAGGTTTTGACTTAAAACATGAGATTGTTTTATTAGACACACCAACCATGTTAATTCTTTCATTACTCCAAGGAATGGGGTTTCTTAATAAGGTGGAATTTATCAGAGATATAGTCGTGCCTGTGTCAATAAAGGCATTTGTAAGCTCATGGGTTATTATTATATTAATCTCTCCCAATTTGTTTGTCAGGGTAGAATATTTGGAGAAGTGAAACCCCTGTACTTCCTCGGAGCACACCTAGTCTTCCTGAGTTTCATTCTCCTGCCTTTTCTTTTGTTTCAACCTAAGACCATCTGTTTTAAGGTGTCCTGGTCTTTTACAGTAGTAGCAGACTGGGAGGGAAGGGTTCTCAGACTGAGGGAGCCTAAAATCTATCTGAGGCTCAGCGGTTTGAGAAGTTAATTGCTTTAGTTATAAATGCATAACCTGGGCAATCTTCTGTTTTTTCTTTTTTATTATAGTGCAGGATAATTGGTCAGCTAAGTTAACTTGCTAATTAGTTCTGGCTGTGGCCCAATTTGTCATGTTTCATTTTATAAGGGTTTTCATTTTACATTCATCTAGTCCATGTAAGAAATTCGCATTTAATAACGTATCGTTTTTCTTGTTTTCAAAGCAATCAGCTGACATCCCGCAATACTGTCTTAAAGTTTTATCAAAACATGTGAAATAATCTAAAATTGATTCGTTTGTGTTCTGGTGGCATTTTTGGATTTTATTCCAATCCACAACTCTTTGGAACACTGAAGGAATAATATTTAACAGAGTGGCCGCTCGTTCCTGCACATCTTTGTGCCTGTCTCCTGGATTTTGGCGGGGACTGGTTATTGGGGCCCTATTGGACCTTCAGGAGTCAAATCTGCTATGGGGTCTGACCATTGTGCTTTCTCCAGCCATTCCTTAGCTTTAACTTCTAAGACCAACATATGGACTAGCTGATAAAGGTCAGAATGACCTGAGTCATAGGTTCTAATCAGCTCAAATTCTCGGGCAAACCCAATTGGATCTTTATGGCGGTCAGGAGATGCTTTAACTATGCCGTGTAATTCAGCCTTTGGCCAGGGTTGGTAAACAATCGCTGGGGTTCCCCTATCTGTTACCAGTTGTTCTCAAAAAGGGGCAATCATGAGAGAAATCCCTGTGGAATCCCCCTTTTCCATATCTCCTGGATAAAACTGGCCACTGGGGCTGTCAGGGAATCGTCAGCAGATGGGGTCTTTGAAGTTAGATTCCCAACTGCCTCCTGTTGAGCAAGTGTTAAACATGGAGGAGAAGGGGAAAACAAATCTTGCCCCAGAAGTTCAGAGAGGTCATGATAGAGTGCGGGTATAGGTGGAGGCGGAAGAGGTGCCAAGGGGGAAGTAAGGGACTCTGAGGATTTCTTTAAGAGAGATGAAAAATTAGGGAGTTCTTGATTAGCATTTCTAAGTTGCTTGTTTGCCTCCTATAGGGAGATGACGCGGCCTTTGCCTATACTACTCTCCAAATACCACTGAAAATAACTCTCCCATTCTGATTGCTTAGTTTTTGTGCCTGCGTTGTTATCCATACTGGTTCACAGGTACATTAATTTGGGCATCTCAAAAGATCCCCATTTAGGCCATTGTAACTTAGAATCTGCTTTAGTTATAGTGGTCCACTTGGTTAAACATTTGCATGACAATTCGCCTAAGTATTTTGCATATACCTGGCCAGAGGTTCTAAAGCGGAAACCTTATGTTCCACAGCTGTTGGGGTCTTAGAGGCCTTGTTCCCCGTAATTTAGAGGCCCTCTTTGGATTTGACCAAGGCAGGACATATGTCGAACCCAAAATGTGCTGCTTGAGAACTTAGCTTTTCAAGGTCATTCCCCGCTGAACAGGTTTGGTCCACCCGTGTCATGGCTACCTGGCACCATTGTGCCAGGAGCTCAAGGTGTGAGAGGGGCTGGCTCCTTATATGCACCTGCTGGCTGAGATTAGACCCTAAATATGTTCTTCTGAAAGGGGAAACTTATTTAGAACTGCTGCATGTCTTAGGGAGCATTTCTCCTAGACACCCTCATGAGATTCTCAGTTACCTGAGAATGCCCCGAAAGGCTGAATGAAGGGAGTAAGGTGCTCTACTTCTTTGGAGTAGATGATTCCACACTCATGAGCTAGAGGGTTCTGAGTTGGTCAAATTTGATAGGGGAAGGGACTGAAACATACAAATATACACATACACAAAAACAGAAACAAACAACAAAACTGTTAAGCAAAACTTATAATAACCACACAAAATGTATAATTTCTGAGCACTCTAAGTGTAAGCAGGAAATTAATACCAGCTGGTTGTTAATGCTAATTTTAGTCATTTAGGGAATTTGCAAGACAGAATCTCAAACCAGTTTCTTACCTAGTGATGGGTTCCAAGCTGGAGACCACTGTCTGCCGATGCAGAAGCAGATGAGTTTGCCTTTCTTGGTGGAAGCGGGTGGGAAAACTCCCACAAAAAAAATGATTTTTTTTAAACAGCCAATAAACTTCAGACCCCCAACCGAAAAACGTTGGAAGATCAGGAATCCCTGGAGGAAATAGGTCCCAAACTTCAGGAAATTCATCCTGTTGGTTCAAGGTGTCCAAGCCAGTACCAAGCGCCAATAGGGTAATTGCTGCAGGCCAGGTCAGTTTCACTCAGGATCCCTCCGTGGTTACCAGATGTCAATCAAAGAAAATGACGAGCCAAGTCTCAGTCATCTTTGAAGGTTTATTTGCCAAGGTTAAGGACATACCTGGGAGACAGATCTATGCCTTTCTTTGAAGATGATTTTGAGGGCTCCAAATTTAAAGGGGAAAGAGCGGGATATTGGGAAGCAAAGAGTTTTCATATAAACAAAAGGGGCAAAGGAAAAATGTGCAAAATCTGCATTTTATGTAAGATAACACAGACAAAATGGGGCAGCGGAACAATTAGATATGCATTTGTGTCTAACAGGCCAGGGTGTCTGTAAAGATAAGCTATCAATTTGCATTGCCCTAGTGAAGTTTCAACAGCTCACCAGGAATTTCCTTGTGGGCAAAATATGGGGGAGATGGGTAGCTTTTTATCTTGTAGCCATCTTATTTAGGAACCAAAAGGTGGAGGCATGTCTGTGTGACCCAGTTCCCAGCTTGACTTTTCCCTTTGGCTAAATGAGCTGGGGTCCCAAAAGTTAATTTTCTTTCACACCGTCTAGGAATAAACTTTTCTAGACTTGAGAGATCAGACAAAACCTGAGACCAGTGACTCATTTTCTTTTTAAATGCTTTTTCCAAAAGATTTTTTTTAATGGGGAAAATATGAAAGGAAAATAAATCTTGGGTCCCCCAAATCACTAAGCTAAAGGGTAAAGTCAAGCTGGGAACTGCTTAGGGAATACCTGTCTCCCATTCCATTCAAAGTCATCCCTCTGCTCACTGAGACAAATGTATATCTAATTGCCTCCTTTGGAAAGGCTAATCAGAAACTCAAAAGAATGCAACCATTTGTCTCTCACGAACCTGTGACATGAAAGCCTCCTTTCTGCTTTTCTCGCCTTTCTGGGGGCAACCAATATACATCTTACATATATTTATTGGTGTCTCATTTCTCTCTAAAATGTATAAAACCAGGGTGTGCCCTGACGACCTTGGGCACATGTCATTAGAATCTCTGAGGCTTTCATGGGTGTGTGTCCTCAACCTTGGCAAAATAAACTTTCTCAATTAACCTGTCTCAGATATTCAGGGTTCACAGCTATATCTGGACAGAGGAACAGGGAAAATATGGGAGGTTTATCTTTCAGGATAAACTCTTTTGAACTGCTTAATATTTTTTACCATGTTTGTGTATTTTAAGAAATTATTTCTATTACATTAGTTTAAGGCGGTCATCAGTGCTATCATATATAGAATCAAATGGGCAGGCTTTAAAATGCAGTTTTGACAGCACTACTGCTAGGGGGTTTCATTCAGTAGGTCTGGGGTGGGGTCTGTGCATTGTCATTTTAACACGCTCTTAGGTAATTTTGATACAGGTAATGTTAAGACTACATTTTGAGAGGCAATTTTGTCAGAAATGCACGGAACATATGAGAAACTTTGCCCCAGGAGCAAGGGACAGAATGACAGAACACTGAAAGTTTCCTGAATGGCTGTTAATTTTAGGATATGGAAGGAAAATAAATTACTAAGCAAAAGGAAATGTCAGACTGGGAACTGTGAGGTTGGGCCAACCTGCCTCCCACTCTATTCCTAATAAGATAGCTACAAATATTTTAAAAAGCTACATGCCTCTTTCACAATTTTCCCACAAGGAAATATCTTGTGGACCTCAAAATCTTTACCCTAAAGCAATTCTGTTGAATTTTACTCTGGCAATGTAACCTGATAACTTATCTTCCCAGGTGTGAGACAGAAAGTCATCACTCTGCTCACCTGAGACAAATGCATATCTGATTGCTTCCTCTGCCCTATTGTTTATGTAAAAATACAGATTCATTGAGCTAGACTAAGTTGTGTATTCAGTGAAAGGCTGATCAAGGGCTGAAAAGAATGCAGCTTTTTACTCTTATCTACATATGACCTGGAAGCCCCCACCTCAAGCTGTCCTGTCTTTCTAAACTGAACCAATGTACGTCATGTATTGATTACTGTCTCATGTCTCCCTAAAATGTGTAAGAGCAAGCTGTACCCCGACCACATTGGGCACATGTCATCAGGACCTCCTGATGCTGTGTCATGGGCATGTCCTTAACCTTGGCATAATAAACTTTCTAAATTGATTGAGAATTTTGGGTTCATAACTTAGAGGAAAAAATGGCCTGAAATTCAAACTTTTCCAATAAATGAAGTGTTTAAAACAGTGATTGACATTCCAGACACTTACGCATACCCCTCAATTATCCTCCCCAGCACATACACAGGGCAGCTGATATCTTCATTAAGCTGTAAAAGCATTTTCATCAGCAACGACAGCAGGTTTGACTCATTCTATTAGGAAATAAATTTAGTAGGGGAGAAGCCTGACTAAGGGCACTTTCAGAATCGCAATTACCAGATAGCTTCCTTGTAATTCTAGAAGCACTGTTCAGCATTCAAATAATAACATCTTACATTTCCATGCGCACTATGGTTTTGCAGAGTGCTTTTTAATTCTCTCATCCATTTTGCCCTGGAGCCTTCCCAACATTTTAAGATAAGTAGTTGACATCTTCTGACTCCTAAACGCTGTCTTCTTTGAATCTTATGAAAAGAGTCAGAAGGAAGATAACTCATGCTTGTTGGGTACACACTCTTCCATGCACTTTATATTCATGCCATTAAACTTTCAAAACAATCTTATGAAGCAGGTGTTATTATTCTCTCCATTTTGCAGATTGGGAAAGTAAATTATCCAAGGTCATAGAGCTAATAAATGACAAAAACACCAACAATGAAGCAAAAAAAGCTGTGCAGTGTATAAAAATATATTTTTCTGACTGACTACCATTTTATAATTGGGAAAATCAGAGAAGCAGGAAAAACATAGCCAAAAAATATAATGAATTCAAATTTAGGAATGAAAGCAACAACAAAACTAAAATGCTATCTCCAATGCTTTTTACACCACTTTGGAGAACAATTAACAGGACAATAGATGGCCAAAAGGTTCAGAAACTGCAGAAATGCCAATTGGAGGTGCCTCTAATAAATTCTAGAACTCCCACGGTGAGCAGTGTGGTAGCAAAAAGGACCTTTATGATTTACTTTTCCCTGTGATTTTTGCTATAGCTCAGTGACTCCTGCTTCTCTTGACCTCCCAGAAAACACACTCTTTATGCTCTCTACCTTGTATGATCGTTATTAATGTAGCTATCTAAGCTCCCAGACCATGAGCTCCCTGTCTTACCTACCCACTAAGCACAGCTCTCCACATAATAGTCACCCAGGAAAGGTTTGTTGAATAGCACAAATGAATAAATAATAGTTGAATGAGTGATTCAGGCTAGGCTTCCACAGTGGAAAAAAAAAGGGGGAAGTTTATGGTTTTCTCTGTATCTGGGCATCTCAGTAACATTTTTGTTTTGTGCTTGTTTTACTCCAACTCTATTGCATTTTTGTAAAACTTTTGGCAATTTTTAATTCTTTCTTATTTGCTTACTTGTTCTTTCTCTCTTGTCTGTTGAATGAAAAGAAACATATTAGACTGGAAACCTTTAAGCTCCTAGGACAAAAGACTATGCTTATGAAAGAACCACCTTATACATACATGGTAGGTTCTCCATAAACATTTTTGATCAAAGAAATACATATCTCAAAATATTTTCAACAAGCTTTCTATCTTCTTTGTTCTAGGACACATTCAACAGTCCCCTGCCTCCAATCAAAGTACCTTAACAATAAAATTCTAAGAAATAAGCTTAGGAATTAGTCTAGTATTCTAGTTGTAAATATCAGGGCTTCAATTTAACAAGTTGATATTGATCACCTATTAAGGGCTTAGCACTGTAGAGAAAAAAAGACAATGTTCCTGCCTTAAGCAGCTTATTGTCTCATAAAGGATAGCACACATATGCAAATACTGCAATTTTACTTTAGGGGAGGCACTAAGCACATCCATCCATTTGGGGAAACCAAGAAACTTTGCTTGAAACAGATGGCATTTGAGCCAGACTTGCATAAATTTTGCTAGGTAGAGATAAAATGAGAAGTATTTCAAGCAAGAAAGAATAGTTTAAGTAAGTGTGTACAAAAGGGAAAGTGACAAACACATTCACAAAACAGCAAGGAGCCCAAGCTGTAGGAGTAGGCATTCATGTAGACAAGGCTGAAAGGGTAATTTGTAATAAGAGAGTTGAAAGCCTTAAAATGCTATGCTGAATTTGGACTTAATTTTGTAGTGATGGGGAAATACAGAAGATTATTTAGTAGAGATGGAGAAAGAGAATCAGCAAATCTATCATTCGGAAGATGAGTCTCAAAGCAGTATAGAAGACGAAGTAGGGACAGAGAGTGATTTGGAAACAGAAGGAAGATCACAGTTATCTTGGTGAGAGGTGAGAATAACTAGAATTGATTAAGCCATTAATACATATTTGGAACTTCTAACAGTGCTTTGTAAGTATGAATAATTTAACAATTACAAAAACCTTTTGAGGTAGACATTCTTATAATCATCTTAATAGAGATGACATAATGAAGACACAGAGTGTTTAGTTAACTCAAACTCACAAAGTCAGTGGTACAGTCAGAATTCAGACTCAGATTCTCTGACATGAGAGCCCAAGTTTTGTTTGCTTGATTATTTAAAATGAAGAATTTATACAAATCACTAAGAGAAACCCTAAGATAATGTTTTGTTTTCTACAGGAAAAAAAGATATAGGCATAAATAGATTATTCACAAAATATATATTGGAAATATACATTGGTGAACGTATACATACACATATGTATTAATATGTATTAATAGATTAATACAAATTCTAACCTATTAATCCTTACAACAACCCCATAAGGTTATATTATTAATATTAGCTCCACTTTATAGATAAGAAAACTAAGACAGAGAAAGGTCAAGTAACTTACCTAAAGTTATCAGCTAATATCAAGCAGAGGAGAAATACCATCCATGTAGACTGTCTCCAAAATACACCTTCAACTATTCAACCACATCATTGGAAAGAAAAATGAGATAGCCATTTTCTTATGGACTGCTAATGAGATTTTGTTCATTTATTAAACAAACAAGTATTAACAACCTCATATGGGACAGGCAGTATCTCAGGTGGTGGAAATGTAGTGATATAATAGGAATGACATGATATCTCCCTGTGTAACTTGTACAAGCTCATAAAAAGATGCAGCTTTTGTAATGAGATATTTGGCAATTTATATTCAAACCTTAAAATACTCATATCCTCTAACTTTGGAATTCCACTTTTAAGTAGCTATGCAAAAGAAATACTGAGACATGGCAGAGGCATATTTATTCCCAAAGTTGTTTGTTGCAGCGTTATTTATAATAGCTTGAATTTAAGCTTCATGAAGTCCACATACATGCATGAATACACACACAAACACACATGTACATGTGTATATATATATATATCTGTTGTATTTGCAGTGACATGTACAGGAACTGGCACTTGATAAATAATAAATATTTGTTAAATGAATGATTGAAGAGCAAACATTACGAGAAAACTGAATGCTCAACAAGACAGCTTAATTAAGTATATTGTGGTATATTTATATAATGAAGACAACTATTATGATACCTATTAAGGGTTAAAATATGAAGAGGAATATTTATAATACAAAATTTAAAAAGCAAAATATAAATCTGTATGTATGTTATAATCTCAACTATATTTTTTTTAAAAAAGCAAATTGTAGAAGACTAAATATAGAATAATCCATTTGATATAAAACATGATAAATATGCTTATGTATGCACAGACCAATTTTTGAGGGACAAACAATACAATGCTCATAGTAATTATCTCTGACAAAAGAAAATTGAGGAAGATATTAACTTTTCACATTTCATTTTCTGTACCAGTTGAAATTTTTCTATGAGCGTATTTTTTTGTACTTAAAAAATAAAGTTTCTGACCAGGAATAGTGATGGATCCCTGTAGTCCCAGCCATTCAGGAGGCTGAGGTAGGAGCATCACTTGAGCCCAGAAGTTTGAGGCTCTAGTGCACTATGATCACACTATGAGTAGTCACTGGACTCCATCCGGGGCAACACACATCTCATCTCTAATAAGTAAGTAAGTAAGTAAGTAAATAAATAAATAAATAAATAAATACATAGATAAAGCATGCTTGAAACATTTACCAAATAAGGAAAGGTTTACAGTTATTTTGTGTTGGGTGTTTGAGCCCAGTTTTTTCCAATTTTTTTGAAAATAAACATTGTTTTTAAAATAGAAAAAACTGTTAAAATGTACAATGGGTAAGGTGTGAAATGCAAAGGGCTTGAAAGTTGTCACTCCTCTTCTCACAACAAGCAAACAGCTGAAAAAACCAGATGTCAGCAACTCTTCTTAGATTTGTCAGAGAATTGAAGTTATAGAGTAAGTTATGACCTCCAAAACTGGAGAAGCTGGTTTATACAGACTATACTGGCTTCCTTGAATAAAAAGCTGCTGCTGGATCCTGGTAGGAGCTTTTAAGGCACAATTGACTAATTGCTGGAAACTGAGCATGGACCACCTCGAGAGATAAAAACTTCTAGGTAATGGGTCTTAGGAGGTCCCCACACTTTTGTGAGTTTTACCACCAGGAACCCCACCTGGTGTTCAGCATTAACATTAGACTAAAAGCTTCTTATGCTTTGGTCAGAAGAAGGGGAAAAGTAACCATTTTTTAAAATGCAATCTGTTTTTCTTGAAAAAGGCTGTCCTCAAAAAAAGGTATTTTATCAGCGCCTAACCAAGGTTGGTTTTGCCAGAGTATAGCCAACATGGGAGAAAGAAAATACTCAACTCTAATTCCTTCTAGCCTTTCGTCTTACTTAACTTGAGGCTGGATGTTGGGGAACAGTCAAGAAGAACTTGTGAAGGAAACAGTCCAGAAGCACAGGCTTACTAAAAGATGGAAAGATGGAGATCTAATCATAGGATTATAGACTACTTTCTCTCCCCTACACTTTACCATCATACCAATAAGCCTCTCATATAATAATAGGGAATTATAAACGAAAGAACTGTAAGGCTCAGATGCTATTTAAGAAGGAATCTTTAGATAAATCCAAATACAAAAAAGGGGGGGGGGTGCAAAAACTAGAATACCAGAGGAAATTTTAGCATCTGACCCTTCCAGGTAAAGAAAACGTTAAACACAGCTTTACTCTTAGACAGATGAACATAAAACCCCACACTTAAATATTATTTAACTCAGTTCCTTTTACCCAATGCATTATGTCTAGCTTTCAACAACAATGAAATTACAAACTGTGTTTTACCAGAAAAAAATCGTTTGAAGAGAGAAAGTAAGCATCAAATTCAGACTCAGATATGGCTGAAAATTTGAAAACATTACATTGGAAATTTCAAATAACGGTGATCAACATGCTAAGATCTCTAATAGAAAAAGTAGACAACATGAAAAAACAGATAGATAATGTGAGCAGAAAGATGAAAACTTTAAAAAAAATTGTAAAAAAATGTTACAAACTGGCATGCACCTGTAATCCCAACTACTCAGGAAGCTGAGGCACGAGAATTGCTTGAACCCGGGAGATGGAGGTTGCAGTGATCTGAGATCACGCCATTGCACTCCAGGCTGGGTGACGGAGCAAGACTCTGTATTTAAAAAAAAAAAAAAAAGTCAGACATGGTGGTTCCCACCTGTAATCCCAGCACTGCACTTTGGGAGGCCAAGGCAGGTGGATCACCTGAGGTCAGGAGTTCCAGACCAGCCTGGTCAACATGGAGAAACATGGAGAAACCATGTCTCTAATAAAAATACAAAAATTAGCCGGGCATGGTGGTGCACGCCTGTTATCCCAGCTACTCAGGAGGCTGAGGCAGGAAAATCGCTGGAACCCAGGAGGCAGAGGTTGCAATGAGCCAAGATCAAGGCACTGCACTCCAGCCTGGGCGACAGAGAAAGAACCCACCTCAAAAACAAACAAGCAAACAAAACAAATAAACAGATCTTACAAAAACTCACTATCATGATAACAGCACCAAGGGGGATTGTGTTTAACTATGAGAAACCATTTCCATGATCCAATCACCTCTCACCAGGCATCAGCTCCAACATTGAATATTACAATTCAACATGAGATTTTGGTGGGGACACAGATCCAAACCATATCAAGTAGTATGTGAGATTTCATATTCCTTACTGTATTGGTAAATACATTTGTGGTATTGATATTGGTAGTATTGGTGGTATTTTTAAAAACTTTTCAAACATGAATGATAAAAATAAGTTGTTTTATCGATTTTTGGATAACTAATAAGGTTTAAGAGTTTTTAATGCATTTATATCTCTTTTGTATTTTCTCTTCTAAAAATTATCTGTGATCTTTTATATATTTTTATTGGGTATCTTTATTTTATTTTATTTTATTTTATTTTTTTAAATTTATTTATTATTATTATACTTTAAGTTGTAGGGTACATGTGCATAATGTGCAGGTTTGTTACATATGTATACTTGTGCCATGTTTGTGTGCTGCACCCATCAACTCGTCATTTACATCAGGTATAACTCCCAATGCAATCCCTCCCCCCTCCCCCCTCCCCATGATAGGCCCGGGTGTGTGATGTTCCCCTTCCTGAGTCCAAGTGATCTCACTGTTCAGTTCCCACCTATGAGTGAGAACATGCGGTGATTGGTTTTCTGTTCTTGTGATAGTTTGCTAAGAATGATGGTTTCCAGCTGCATCCATGTCCCTACAAAGGACACAAACTCATCCTTTTTGATGGCTGCATAGTATTCCATGGTGTATATGTGCCACATTTTCTTAATCCAATCTGTCACTGATGGACATTTGGGTTGATTCCAAGTCTTTGCTATTGTGAATAGTGCCGCAATAAACATACGTGTGCATGTGTCTTTATAGCAGCATAATTTATAATCCTTTGGGTATATACCCAGTAATGGGATGGCTGGGTCATATGGTACATCTAGTTCTAGATCCTTGAGGAATCACCACACTGTTTTCCATAATGGTTGAACTAGTTTACAATCCCACCAACAGTGTAGAAGTGTTCCTATTTCTCCACATCCTCTCCAGCACCTGTTGTTTCCTGACTTTTTAATGATCGCCATTCTAACTGGTGTGAGATGGTATCTCATTGTGGTTTTGATTTGCATTTCTCTGATGGCCAGTGATGATGAGCATTTTTTCATGTGTCTGTTGGCTGTATGCATGTCTTCTTTGGAGAAATGTCTGTTCATATCCTTTGCCCACTTTTTGATGGGGTTGTTTGTTTTTTTCTTGTAAATTTGTTTGAGTTCTTTGTAGGTTCTGGATATTAGCCCTTTGACAGATGAGTAGATTGCAAAAATTTTCTCCCATTCTCTAGGTTGCCTGTTCACTCTGATGGTAGTTTCTTTTGCTGTGCAGAAGCTCTTTAGTTCAATGAGATCCCATTTGTCAATTTTGGCTTTTGCTGCCGTTGCTTTTGGTGTTTTAGACATGAAGTCTTTGCCCATGCCTATGTCCTGAATGGTACTACCTAGGTTTTCCTCTAGGATTTTTATGGTATTAGGTCTAACATTTAAGTCTCTAATCCATCTTGAATTAATTTTCGTATAAGGAGTAAGGAAAGGATCCAGTTTCAGCTTTCTACTTATGGCTAGCCAATTTTCCCAGCACCATTTATTAAATAGGGAATCCTTTCCCCATTTCTTGTTTCTCTCAGGTTTGTCAAAGATCAGATGGCTGTAGATGTGTGGTATTATTTCTGAGGACTCTGTTCTGTTCCATTGGTCTATATCTCTGTTTTGGTACCAGTACCATGCTGTTTTGGTTACTGTAGCCTTGTAGTATAGTTGGAAGTCAGGTAGCGTGATGCCTCCAGCTTTGTTCTTTTGACTTAGGATTGTCTTGGAGATGCGGGCTATTTTTTGGTTCCATATGAACTTTAAAGCAGTTTTTTCCAATTCTGTGAAGAAACTCATTGGTAGCTTGATGGGGATGGCATTGAATCTATAAATTACCTTGGGCAGTATGGCCATTTTCACGATATTGATTCTTCCTATCCATGAGCATGGTATGTTCTTCCATTTGTTTGTGTCCTCTTTGATTTCACTGAGCAGTGGTTTGTAGTTCTCCTTGAAGAGGTCCTTTACATCCCTTGTAAGTTGGATTCCTAGGTATTTGATTCTCTTTGAAGCAATTGTGAATGGAAGTTCATTCATGATTTGGCTCTCTGTTTGTCTGTTACTGGTGTATAAGAATGCTTGTGATTTTTGCACATTAATTTTGTATCCTGAAACTTTGCTGAAGTTGTTTATCAGCTTAAGGAGATATTGGGCTGAGACAATGGGGTTTTCTAAATATACAATCATGTCATCTGCAAACAGGGACAGTTTGACTTCTTCTTTTCCTAACTGAATACCCTTGATTTCTTTCTCTTGCCTAATTGCCCTAGCCAGAACTTCCAACACTATGTTGAATAGGAGTGGTGAGAGAGGGCATCCCTGTCTTGTGCCAGTTTTCAAAGGGAATTTTTCGTTTTTGCCCATTCAGTATGATATTGGCTGTGGGTTTGTCATAAATAGCTCTTATTATTTTGAGGTACGTTCCATCAATACCGAATTTATTGAGCGTTTTTAGCATGAAGGGCTGTTGAATTTTGTCAAAAGCCTTTTCTGCATCTATTGAGATAATCATGTGGTTCTTGTGTTTGGTTCTGTTTATATGCTGGATTATGTTTATTGATTTGTGAATGTTGAACCAGCCTTGCATCCCAGGGATGAAGCCCACTTGGTCATGGTGGATAAGCTTTTTGATGTGTTGCTGAATCCGGTTTGCCAGTATTTTATTGAGGATTTTTGCATCGATGTTCATCAGGGATATTGGTCTAAAATTCTCTTTTTTTGTTGTGTCTCTGCCAGGCTTTGGTATCAGGATGATGTTGGCCTCATAAAATGAGTTAGGGAGGATTCCCTCTTTTTCTATTGATTGGAATAGTTTCAGAAGGAATGGTACCAACTCCTCCTTGTACCTCTGGTAGAATTCAGCTGTGAATCCATCTGGTCCTGGACTTTTTTTGGTTCATAGGCTATTAATTATTGCCTCAATTTCACAGCCTGCTATTGGTCTATTCAGGGATTCAACTTCTTCCTGGTGTAGTCTTGAAAGAGTGTAAGTGTCCAGGAAATTATCCATTTCTTCTAGATTTTCCAGTTTATTTGCGTAGAGGTGTTTATAGTATTCTCTGATGGTAGCTTGTATTTCTGTGGGGTGGGTGGTGATATCCCCTTTATCATTTTTAATTGCGTCGATTTGATTCTTCTCTCTTTTCTTCTTTATTAGTCTTGCTAGTGGTCTGTCAATTTTGTTGATCTTTTCAAAAACCAACTCCTGGATTCATTGATTTTTTGGAGGGTTTTTGTGTCTCTATCTCCTTCAGTTCTGCTCTGATCTTAGTTATTTCTAGCCTTCTGCTAGCTTTCAAAAGTGTTTGCTCTTGCTTCTCTAGTTCTTTTAATTGCGATGTTAGAGTGTCAATTTTAGATCTTTCCTGCTTTCTCTTGTGGGCATTTAGTGCTATAAATTTCCCTCTACACACTGCTTTAAATGTGTCCCAGAGATTCTGGTATGTTGTATCTTTGTTCTCATTGGTTTCAAAGAACATCTTTATTTCTGCCTTCATTTCGTTATGTACCCAGTAGTCATTCAGGAGCAGGTTGTTCAGTTTCCATGTAGTTGAGCGGTTTTGATTGAGTTTCTTAGTCCTGAGTTCTAGTTTGATTGCACTGTGGTCTGAGAGACAGTTTGTTATAATTTCTGTTCTTTTACATTTGCTGAGGAGTGCTTTACTTCCAATTACGTGGTCGATTTTGGAGTAAGTACGATGTGGCGCTGAGAAGAATGTATATTCTGTTGATTTGGGGTGGAGAGTTCTGTAGATGTCTATTAGGTCTGCTTGCTGCAGAGATGAGTTCAATTCCTGGATATCCTTGTTAACTTTCTGTCTCGTTGATCTGTCTAATGTTGACAGTGGAGTGTTGAAGTCTCCCATTATTATTGTATGGGAGTCTAAGTCTCTTTGTAAGTCTCTAAGTACTTGCTTGATGAATCTGGGTGCTCCTGTATTGGGTGCATATATATTTAGGATAGTTAGCTCTTCCTGTTGAATTGATCCCTTTACCATTATGTAATGGCCTTCTTTGTCTCTTTTGATCTTTGATGGTTTAAAGTCTGTTTTATCAGAGACTAGTATTGCAACCCCCGCTTTTTTTTCTTCTCCATTTGCTTGGTAAATCTTCCTCCATCCCTTTATTTTGAGCCTATGTATGTCTCTGCGTGTGAGATGGGTCTCCTGAATACAGCAGACTGATGGGTCTTGACTCTTTATCCAGTTTGCCAGTCTGTGTCTTTTAATTGGAGCATTTAGTCCATTTACATTTAAGGTTAAGATTGTTATGTGTGAACTTGATCCTGCCATTATGATATTAACTGGTTATTTTGCTCGTTAGTTGATGCAGTTTCTTCCTAGCCTCGATGGTCTTTACATTTTGGCATGTTTTTGCAAAGGCTGGTGCCAGTTGTTCCTTTCCATGTTTAGTGCTTCCTTCAGGGTCTCTTGTAAGGCAGGCCTAGTGGTGGCAAAATCTCTACGCATTTGCTTGTCTGTAAAGGATTTTATTTCTCCTTCACTTATGAAACTTAGTTTGGCTGGATATGAAATTCTGGGTTTAAAATTCTTTTCTTTAAGAATGTTGAATATTGGCCCCCACTCTCTTCTGGCTTGGAGAGTTCCTGCCGAGAGATCTGCTGTTAGTCTGATGGGCTTCCCTTTGTGGGTAACCCGACCTTTCTCTCTGGCTGCCCTTAAGATTTTTTCCTTCATTTCAACTTTGGTGAATCTGGCAATGATGTGTCTTGGAGTTGCTCTTCTCGAGGAGTATCTTTGTGGCGTTCTCTGTATTTCCTGGATTTGAATGTTGGCCTGCCCTACTAGGTTGGGGAAGTTCTCCTGGATGATATCCTGAAGAGGGTTTTCCAACTTGGTTCCATTTTCCCCCTCACTTTCAGGCACCCCAATCAGACGTAGATTTGGTCTTTTTACATAATCCCATACTTCTTGCAGGCTTTGTTCATTTCTTTTTCTTCTTTTTTCTTTTGGTTTCTCTTCTTGCTTCATTTCATTCATTTGATCCTCAATCGCTGATACTCTTTCTTCCAGTGGATCGAGTCGGTTACTGAAGCTTGTGCATTTGTCACGTATTTCTCGTGTCATGGTTTTCATCTCTTTCATTTCGTTTATGACCTTCTCTGCATTAATTACTCTAGCCATCAATTCTTCCACTTTTTTTTCAAGATTTTTAGTTTCTTTGTGCTGGGTACGTAATTCCTCCTTTAGCTCTGAGAAATTTGATGGACTGAAGCCTTCTTCTCTCATCTCGTCAAAGTCATTCTCCGTCCAGCTTTGATCCGTTGCTGGCGATGAGCTGCGCTCCTTTGCCGGGGGAGATGCGCTCTTATTTTTTGAATTTCCAGCTTTTCTGCCCTGCTTTTTCCCCATCTTTGTGGTTTTATCTGCCTCTGGTCTTTGATGATGGTGATGTTCTGATGGGGTTTTGGTGTAGGTGTCCTTCCTGTTTGATAGTTTTCCTTCTAACAGTCAGGACCCTCAGCTGTAGGTCTGTTGGAGATTGCTTGAGGTCCACTCCAGACCCTGTTTGCCTGGGTATCAGCAGCAGAGGCTGCAGAAGATAGAATATTTCTGAACAGCGATTGTACCTGTCTGATTCTTGCTTTGGAAGCTTCCTCTCAGGGGTGTACTCTAGCCTGTGAGGTGTGGGGTGTCAGACTGCCCCTAGTGGGGGATGTCTCCCAGTTAGGCTACTCAGGGGTCAGGGACCCACTTGAGCAGGCAGTCTGTCCCTTCTCAGCTCTCAGCCTCCGTGTTGGGAGATCCACTGCTCTCTTCAAAGCTATCAGACAGAGTCCTTTGCGTCTGCAGAGGTTTTGGCTGCTTTTGTTGTTATCTGTGCCCTGTCCCCAGAGGTGGAGTCTACAGAGACAGGCAGGTTTCCTTGAGCTGCTGTGATCTCCACCCAGTTCGAGCTTCCCAGCAGCTTTGTTTACCTACTTAAGCCTCAGCAGTGGCGGGCGCCCCTCCCCCAGCCTCGCTGCTGCCTTGCTGGTAGATCACAGACTGCTGTGCTAGCAATGAGGGAGGCTCCGTGGGCGTGGGACCCTCCCGGCCAGGTGTGGGATATGATCTCCTGGTATGCCTGTTTGCTTAAAGTGCAGTATTGGGGTGGGAGTTACCCGATTTTCCAGGTGTTGTGTGTCTCAGTTCCCCTGGCTAGGAAAAGGGATTCCCTTCCCCCTTGCGCTTCCCAGGTGAGGCAATGCCTCGCCCTGCTGCAGCTCTCGCTGGTCGGGCTGCAGCAGCTGACCAGCACCGATCGTCCGGCACTCCCCAGTGAGATGAACCCAGTACCTCAGTTGAAAATGCAGAAATCACCGGTCTTCTGTGTCGCTCGCGCTGGGAGTTGGAGACTGGAGCTGTTCCTATTCGGCCATATTGCTCCGCCCCCTATTGGGTATCTTAATGTTATTACTACTGGTTTGTAAAAACTGCTCAAATATTTTTCTGTTTTATAATTGGCTTTTATCTGTATATATTTTGACAATAAAATTGGTAATTTGAATTTTAATTGCTAATGCATAGGCTAAAAGTATTAACATATTTAAATTTCAAAAAGAAGAAAAGTGTGTCTATTGAAAAGTCTCCATGGCAAATGTGTCTCAAATTATTCAGTTCCCCTTGCCACAGGCATCCAGTGTTAAGTTTCTCATAATTCCTTTTACATACATTGTACATATACATGCATCCATATTATAAATAGATGTATGTACATGTTTCCCAGCCCACTTTTTCTGTCAAAATTCTCTGCACTTTAAGTTTTACACTTAATGCATTTTGGACATGATGTCAATATAAAAATAATTTCTCATTCATTTTTATGGATGCTTAGTATTTCACTGTATGGCTGTACAATAATTTATTAATTTTTCCTCTGAATATTTTAATTGTGATATAATTCATACATCAAAAAAAAACCCTTTAGAATGGTATTATTCAGTGGTTTTAGTGCATTTATAAAATTATCCAAGCATTACCATTAATTTGAGAACATTTTATCACCCCAGATAGAAACTTCATACTCAGTATTTTTTTTTCCATTCCCCTGCCCCTGCAGTCCCTTGAAACCACCAATCTACTTTTTGTATTTATGATGTTACCTATTTTGAACATTTTGTGTAAATGAATTCACACATAAATGGCTATTTTTATTTTTCCCTTAGTGTAATATTTTTGAGGTTTATCCATGTTGCAATTAATGCATTTTATAACTCATTTATTTTTATTGCTGAATATTATTCCTTTGTATGGATACTTTTTGCTTACCTGCTTATTAGTGTTTCAACATTTAGGTTGTTTTCTTTTTCTGGCTATTATGAATAATGCTATAATAAGCATCAATGTGTAAATATTTCTGTGTAGACATGTGTGTTAAATTATTGTTGGTATATAACTAGGTGTGGAATATGGTAACTCTATGTTGAATACTTTGAGGAGCTGCCAACATTTTTTCCCAAAGTAACTGTGCTGTTTTATGTCCCTATCTGCAATGTATGAAGGTTTCTGTTTCTCCACATCTCTGTCATTGGAATTTAGATAGGGATTGCCTTGAATATACAGATTAATTTGGGGACTGATGCCATTTTAACTAGATTTGTAGACACAGTTTTCTTTAGTCCTTTAGAAATATTTACAATGGCTAATTTAAAGGTATTTCTTGAATAAACCCTCCCAAAATTGCTGCAAGTCTCTGATTAATTTTTAGAATTTGGAAAAAGTTTATTCTGACAAATTTTGCCAGTTTCTTATAGCTTTTACTGAGTGGAGACTTTTTAGAGGTCTTTACTCCATTAATTTTATTGGCATGTGGTACCACCATATTAACTAGTTCACCATTCATGGTAATTTAGGTTGTCTTTACTATAAAAATACTATAGTAAATAATCTCATAAATTTATAATTAATACCATGACAGTATATCTGTAGAATATATTTTTATAAGTTGGGTTTGTCGAAGGGCATGGTGATTTGTAATTTTGTCAAACATTTCTTTCAGGAATGAAGGTTTTTCAGAAGTGAAGTTTTGTGGCACCCCATCAGGTAAAGAGCCATGGCCAGCTGGGATGCTTGCTGAGTTAAAAAGGGAATATGGATTGTTTAGTGGAAGAAGGAAATTATAAACATCAGTTATGGCTATGTCATTAGTTACAGAAAGAACTGTAATTGTTATGAATATTTCTTTCCTTAATTTGTTGTGAATACATGTGCATGCATATTAGAAGATTTTTGAATTTATATATAGTATGTAAGTATTGTTAACTTTACATCACAGTATATAATTTATAGACCATGAAATAGAAGAATGAATGTAACTAAAGGACTTTTCATCCTTTCCTAGAGTAGAGGCTAGTGTATGTTCAGTTGTGTATATAATGGTTGTATAACATTAGGTGGTAGCATGATCTTGCAATTATCATTATTCTATGTTAAATATAATTTAATATGATGTATATAAATTCCAGGTAGTCAAGGGATGAACTTGTGATTTTTGACGTCATGTATCACCTTGGCTAGGAAACAGCATCCAGATATTTGTTTAAACATGTCTGGAAGTTGCTGTGAAGGTTGGTTTTTATGCTTATTTATTATTATTATTATTTTAACTTTTAGGTTCAGAGGTACATGGGCAGGTTCATCACGCTAGTAATGTGTATGCCATGGGGAATTGGTAAACAGATTATTTTGTCACTCAGATAATAAACATAGAATCTAGTAGGTAGTTTTTCTATCCACACCCTTGTCCCACCTTTGGCCTCGAGTAGGCCCTGGCATCTGTTTTCTCTTCTTTAGGTTTAACTCCAACTTATATGTGAGAACATGTGGTATTTAGTTTTCTGTTCCTGTGTTATTTCACATGGAATAATTGCCTCCAGCTCCATCTATGTTGCTGCAAAAGAATTGATCTTGTTCTTTCTTATGACTGTGTAGTATTCCATGGTGTATATGTACCACATTCTGTTTATCCAGTCTACCATTGATGGGCCTTTAATTTGATTCTATGTCTTTGCTCTTGTGAATAGTGCTGCAGTAAATCTATGATTGCATGTGTATTTATATAGAAAAATTTATATTCCTTTGGGTAAATACTCAATAATGAGGTTGCTGGGTTGAAAGGGGAATCTGTTTTAAATTACTCAAAAAATTGTCAAACTGCTTTCTGCAATGACTGAACTCATTTTTATTCCCACCAGCAAGGTATAAGTGTTCCCTTTTCTATGCAAACTCATTAGCATATGCTATTTTTTTAAAATTTTAATAACAGCTATTCTGACTGCTGTGATATGGTATCTCACTGTGTGTTTTTAAAATTATTATTATACTTTAAGTTCTGGGATACATGTGCAGAACAGGCAGTTTTGTTACATAGGTACACATGTGCCATGGTGGTTTGCTGCACCCATCAACCTGTCATCTATATTAGGTATTTCTCCTAATGCTATCTCTCCCCTAGCCCCCAACTCCCTGACAGACGCTAGGGTGTGATGTTCCCCTCCCTGGGTCCATGTGTTCTCATTGTTCAACTCCCACTTATGAGTGAGAGCATGCGGTGTTTGGTTTTTAGTTCCTGTGTTAGTTTGCTGAGAATGATGGTTTCCATCTTTATCCATGTCCCTGCAAAGGACATGAACTCATCCTTTTTTATAGCTGCATAGTATTCCATGTTGTATATGTGCCACATTTTCTTTATCCAGTCTGTCATTGAAGGGCATTTGGGTTGGTTTCAAGCCTTTGCTATTGTGAATAGTGCTGCAATAAACATACTTGTGCATATGTCTTTAGAGTAGAATGATTTATAATCCTTTGGGTATATACCCAGTAATGGGATTGCTGGGTCAAATGGCATTTCTGGTTCTAGATCCTTGAGGAATTGCCAAACTGTCTTCCACAGTGGTTGAACTAATTTACACTCCCACCAACAGTGTAAAATCATTCCTATTTCTCCACATCCTCTCCAGGATCTGTTGTTTCCTGATATTTTAATGATTGCCATTCTAACTGGCGTGAGATGGTATCTCAATGTGGTTTTGATTTGTATTTCTCTAATCACCAGTGGTGATGAGCTATTTTTCATACATTTGTTGGCCGCATAAATGCCTTCCTTTGAGAAGTGTCTGTTCGTATGCTTCATCCACTTTTTCATGGAGTTGTTTGTTTTTTCTTATACATTTGTTTAAGGTTCTTGTAGATTCTGGATATTAGCCCTTTGTCAGATGGATAGATTGCAATTTTTTTCTCCCATTCTGTACGTTGCCTGTTCACTCTGATGATAGTTTATTTTGCTGTGCAGAAGCTCTTTAGTTTAATTAGATCTCATTTGTCAATTTTGGCTTTTGTTGCCATTGCTTTTGGTGTTTTAGTCATGACATATTTGCCCAGGCCTATGTCCTGAATGGTATTGCCTAGGTTTTCTTCTAGGGTTTTCACGGTTTTAGGTCTTACATTTAAGTCTTTAATCCATCTTGAGTTAATTTTTGTATAAAGTGTAAGGAAATTGTCCAGTTCCAGTTTTCTGCATACAGCTAGTCAATTTTCCCAACACCATTTATTAAATAGGGGATAGTTACCCCATTGCTTGTTTTTGTCAGGTTTGTCAAAGATCAGATGGTTGTAGATGTGTGGTGTTATTTCTGAGACATCTGATCTATTATTTTAGTCTATATATCTGTTTTGGTACCAGTACCATGCTGTTTTTGTTACTGTAGCCTTGTAGTATAGTTTGAAGTCAGGTATCATGATGTCTCCAGCTTTGTTCTCTTTGCTTAACATTGTCTTGGCTATACGGGCTCTTTTTGGTTCCATATGAGATGTAAAGTAGATTTTTCTAATTCTGCAAAGAAAGTCACTGGGTAGCTTGATGGGAATAACATTGAATCTATAAATTACTTTGGTCAGTATTGCCATTTTTACAATATTGATTCTTCCTATCCATGATCATGGAGTGTTTTTCCATTTGTTTGTGTCTTCTCTTATTTCCTCGAGCAGTGGTTTGTAGTTTTCCTTGAAGAGATCCTTCACGACCTTTGTTAAGTTGTATTCCTTGGTATCTTATTCTCTTTGTAGCAATTATGAATGGGAGTTCATTCATGATTTATCTCTCTGCTTGTCTATTGTTGGTATAAAGGAATTCTTGTGATTTTTGCACATTGATTTTGTATACCGAGACATTTTTGAAGTTGCTTATCAGCTTAAGGTGTTTTTAGGCTGAGATGATGGGGTTTTCTAAATATACATTTATGTCATTTGCGAGCAGAGACAATTTGACTTCCTCTCTTCCTATTTGAATACCTTTATTTCTTCCTCTTGCCTGATTGCCCTGGCTGGAATTTCCAATGCTGTGTTGACTAGGAGTGGTGAGACAGGGCATCCTTGTCTTGTGCCAGTATTCAAAGGGAATGTTTCCAGCCTTTTCCTTTTCAGTATGATATTGGCTATGGGTTTGTCATAAATAGTTCTTACTATTTTGAGACATGTTTCATCAATACTTAGTTTATTGGGAGTTTTTAGCATGGAGTGGTGTTGAATTTTATTGAATGTCTTTTCTGCATTTATTGAGATAATCATGTGGTTTATGTCATTGTTTCTGTTTATGTGATGGATCACATTTACTGATTTGCATATGTTGTGTATGTTGAGTGTTTTGCATCTATGATTATGAAGGATATTGGCATGAGGTTGTCTTTTTTTTTGTTGTGTCCCTGCCAGGTTTTGGTACTAGGATGATGCTGACCTCATAGAATGCATTAGGTAGGAGTCTAACTCCTTTTGAAACTATTACAATTTATTTTCTAATTTTTTGGAATAGTTGCAGTGGGAATGGTAGCAGCTCTTCTTTACACACCTTGTAGAATTGGGCTGTAAATTTGTCTGGTCCTGGGATTTTGCCTGTTGGTGGGCTTTTTATTACTGATTTAATTTTGCAACTCATTATTACTTTGTTTGGGGATTCAATTTCTTCCTGGTTGAATCTTGGGAGGTAATGTTTTCATGAATTTACTAATTTCTTCTGGGTTTTCTAGCAAATAAACCTAGAGGTGTTTATGGTAGTATCTGAGGGTCTTTTTGTATTCTTGTGGCTTTGGTGTTATTGTCTCCTTTGTAATTTCTGATTGTGTTATTAGAATTTTCTCTCTTTTTAAATTAGTATAATTAGTGGTCTATCTGTCTTATTTATTTTTTGAAATAACCAAATCCTAGATTCTTTAATATTTTCTACAGTTTTCTGTGTCTCACTTTTCTTCAGTTCAATTCTGATTATGGTTATTATTTGTCTTCTGCTATCTATGGGGTTGATTGGCTCTTGTTTCTATAGTTACTTCAGCTATGATATTAGGTTGTTAATCTGAGATCTTTCTACCTTTTGATTTGGGTGCTTAGTCCTATAAACTTCCTTTTTAACACTGCTTTAGCTGTGTCCAAGAGATTCTGAAACATTTTATCTCTGTTTTAATTAACTTTAATGAATTCCTTGATTTCTGCTTTAATTTTATTGTTTACCCCAGAATAATTCAGGAGCAAGTTGCTTAATTTGTAAGTAATTCTGTGGTTTCAAGCAGTATTGTAAGCATTGATTTCTATTTTTATTGTGCTGTGGTCTGATAATTTGGTTGGTTTGATTTTGGTCTTTGAATTTTCTCATGAGTGTTTTATGGGTGATTGTGGTATTGATTCTAGAGTATGTGCCATATACAGATGAGAAGAATATGCATTCTGTTGATTTTGGGTAATGAATTGTGGAGATGTCTATTAGGTCAATTTGGTTCAGGTCCTGAATTTCTTTATGTTAGCGTTTTGCCTTGATGATCTGTCTACTACTCTCTGTGGTGTGTTGAAGCTCTTCACTGTTATTATTTGGTTATATAAGTATTTTTGTAGATTTCTAAGAACTCACTTTATGAATCTGGGTGCTCTTATGAATATTGGGTACACATACATTTAGGATACTTAGATCTTATGTTGAATTAAACCATTTACAATTATGTAATGCCCCTCTTTGTTTTTTTTTTTTTACCATTGATCATTTAAAGTTTGTTTTGTCTAAAATTAGAAGAGCAATGCCTGCCTTTTTTGTTTGTTTGTTTTCTGTTTACTTGGTAGATTTTTCTCCATATCATTACTTTGAGTTTATATGTGTCATTGCATGTAACATGGGTCTCTTGAAGACAGCATACCACTGGGTCTTGCTTCATTATCCAACTTGCAACTCCGTGCCTTTTAATTGAGGTGCTTAGCCCATTTACACTCAAGGTTAGTATTGATATATATGGATTTCAACCTGTCATCATCTTGTTAGCTGCTCATTATGCAGACTTGTTTATATGGTTTCCTTGTAGTGTCAATGGTCTTTGTATTTAATTGTGTTTTGAGATGGCTGGGAATAATCTTTTCTTTTCATATTTAGAATTTTCTTCAGAACCTCTTGTAATGCAGGTCTCATGGTAGCAAAATCTCTTAGCATTTACTTGCTGAAAAGGATCTTTTTTTTTCTTCTTTAATAAGAAAGCTTAGTTTGGGTGGATATTAATTATTTGGTTGGAATTTGTTTTCTTTAAGAATACTGAATATAATCCCTCAATATCTTCTGGCTTGGAGGGTTTCTGTTAAAAGATTCCCTGTTAGTCTGGTGGAGTCCCTTTGTAGCTGATCTTTCCCTTCTCTATAGCTGCCTTTAACATTTTTTTTTCTTTTATTTCAATTTCGGAGAATCTAATAGCTATGTTCCTTGGGAATGGTCACCTTATGTAGTATCTTGGAGGAGTTTTCTGCATTTTCTGAATTTTTAAATTGTTGGCTTCTTTAGCAAGGTTGAATAAATTTTCATGTACAATAGTCTCAAATGTTTTCCAAGTTGCTTGCTTTCTCTCTCCTTCAGATCAATATGATATAGATTTGGTATCTCTACATAATTTAATATTTCTCAGAGGGTTTGTTCATTTTTTTTTTTTTTTTTTTTTTTTGAGACAGAGTCTCGCTCAGTGCAGTGGCCGGATCTCAGCTCACTGCAAGCTCTGCCTCCCGGGTTTACGCCATTCTCCTGCCTCAGCCTCCCTAGTAGCTGGGACTACAGGCGCCCGCCACCTCGCCCAGCTAGTCTTTTGTATTTTTAGTAGAGACGGGGTTTCACTGTGTTAGCCAGGATGGTCTCGATCTCCTGCTCTTGTGATCCGCCTGTCTCAGCCTCCCAAAGTGCTGGGATTACAGGCTTGAGCCACCGCGTCCGGCCTGTTCATTCTTCTTTAATTTTTTATTCTTATTTTTTTCTGACAGTGTTATTTTGTAGAACTGGTCTTCGAAACTCTGATTTTTTTCCTAAGCTTGGTTGATTCTACTGTTAATACCTGTGATTGTATTCTGAAATTCTTGAAGTAAGTTTTTTAGCTTTATCAGATCATTTTGGTCCTTTCTAAAATGGTCATTTCATCTTTCATCTTCTGTATTTTTTATTATATTCCTTAGAATTATTTGATTAGATTTTGACCTTTTCCTGAATCTCAATGATCTTTGTTCCTATCTATATTCTGAATTCTATTTCTGTCATTTCAGCCATCTCAACCTTGTCAAAAACTCTTGCTGGGGAATTAGTGTGGTTGTTTGGAGGTAAGAAGACACCCCGGCTTTTTTAGTTGCCAGAGTTCTTGTACTATTTTTTTCTCACCTGTATGAGCTGATGTTCCTTCAATCTTGATGAAGCTGTACTTTGGATGGGTTATTTTGCTTTTATCTTCTTTGATTCCCTTGGGATTTTAATTGCAGTACAGGGTTAGTTCAGTTAACTGGCTTCATTTCTTAAAGATTTTAGAGGGCAAGGCTCAGGGCAGCACTTCTGGCTTTGAACTCTAACTCTGTGGCACTGGTGTTGGGCTCCCATGTTTGTTATCTGGCCCTTTAAGGTTAGCAACTTGCTGCACTGGATGAGCCAATGTTTCCCAGAAAGGTAGCCACAATACTCCAAAGGGTGGCGCTAGCCAAAATGCTTTGTCAGGCAGTGGCAATGGAATCTATGCTTGTTGGTATGTGCCAGCTGTGGCAGCAGTGTGGCAGGATGCACATCCACCAGCTGTGGTGAGCCACCAGTGGGTGCAGGGCTGCTGTCTTCCATGTACAAATTAATATCAGTAACCTTAGTGGCATGGAATGTGGGGCAGGGCTGGCAATCTCCATGTTGTGTTCATACCAGTGGTGGCATTGGCATGGGGATGGAGAACTGGTGAGCTCAGGGCCGTCAGCCTCTGCACATGCATTTGTGCTGTTGGTGGCAGCAGGGAGGGGCTTGGTGGGCAGAGAGCAGGGCTGCTGGCCTCTCTGTGAACATTTGTTTGGCAATGTTTGTGCACTGAGGAGGTTTGTGCTCATGCCAACATCAGTGGTGCAGTACACATGCATGCCAGTGTGGAAGGAGAGGAAAGGTCTCTCTATGTGCCCATGCAAGGGGACAGTGGTGAAGGAGGTGGCTATGGATGAATGCATGCGGGCAAAGTGGTGTGGGGCAGCCTGTGGTGGGAAATATGTGTTGGTAGGCTTGTGCATGTTGACGAGGGACACTTTGCTGTTGCTCCCTTATAGTCAGGTACAATCTGCTGGTGAAGAAACTTTAATGCACGCTGTAGGAGACACCCCAGTTGAGCATCCAGTGCTCCATTTCAAGTGGGCATGGCCACACTGGGGCCACAGGAGAGGTCCTCAGGTAGAGGGGTGCTTAGATCTGAATGGACCCATTTCATGAGCAAGACGGCCCTGCTCTGTTGAGGTCCAACAGTTCCCCTAAGGCTAAAATTTTCTAGGAGAGCATGGCAAGCTTTGGGGAATGGGTATTCCAGCCTGCGCTCCACTGCAGATATTCCTACACCAAACCCTGTCTGCTCTTCACAGGCTGAAGTCCTGCAGTACCATGTCTCTAAGGAGCTCTCCCTGCCAGCCCAAGGGTTCATGGAGATCATGGCTGCTTCTGTTGCTAGGATACCAGAAGTCCATGCCAAGAGTGGACCACTCAACGCCTGTACCACTAATTGCTTTCCCAGGAATCATTGGGGGCCAGTGTGTTGTAGTCTTGGCAAAGTTTCCAGCTTCTTCCATCTTTAGCCCAGTATCTGTTTACTCCTTCTGCCCACTCTCAGTGCCTTTCTTCTCAAGATCTGCTTGCCATGCAGTCTTCACAATTTCCCAGTCTCTTGGTGGCAGATATTCTTCTTGGCTGCATCTAGTCTACCATTTTGCTGTGCCCTCCCCATTTTTATTTGTAACTGTATAAATTTAAAGTGTATAATATGATATTTTGATATACATATACATAGTAAAATGATTACTAAAGTCAAGTCAATTAATAAATTCATCATCTCAAAAAGTTATTTTTGTGTGTGTGAGGGGAGTAAGAGTACATAAAATTTACTCCCTTAGCAAATCAGTATAAAATATAATACTAACTATAATTTATATGCTTCACATTAGATTTCTGGACTTATTTATCCTACATAACTACAATTTCATACCTTCTGACTTACGTCTTTAAAATTATCCACATGGTTAAAATGATCAATTTTATAGTATGATTTTGGCACAATTAAAAATTAAAAAAATAATTTATTAAGTGCTCAAAAGTGTTTCTAGCATATAGTCAAGGTTTAATAAATTTTAACTATTTACATATAATAATGATTGATATGGTTTAGCTGTGTCCCCACCAAAAATCTCATTTTGAATTGTAATCTCCATAATCTACACATGTCAAGGACAGAACCAGGTGGAGGTAATTGGATCATGGGGGCAGTTTGCCCCATGCTGTTCTCATGATAATAAGTGAATCTCACATGATCTAATGGTTTTGCAAGCATCTGGCATTTCTACTGCTTGTGTTCACTCTATCCTGCCACCCTGTGAAGAGGTGCCTGCTTCTCTTTTGCCTTCTGCCATGATTGTAAGTTTCCTGAAGCCTCCCTAGCAATGTGGAACTGTGAGTCAATTAAACTTCTTTCCTTTATGAATTACCCAGTCTTGGATATTACTTCATAGCAGTGTGAGAATGAACTAGTACAATTATAATATGTAGTAACATTGTTATTTTTGTACTTAAAATCTGCAAGATGTGTTGGCAAGGGCATCTGCTTTGTTCTACCCTACTTTATTTGAATACAAACTTGTAAATGTCTCCAGTTTTGTTTTCAGAATATTGGGATCTACAGAATTAATTGAGGATCAACCGGAGAGGTAGTGATTCCCAATGCCTTAAAAAGTGACTGCATTTAATCTACAGTAGTACCAATGTAGATCCCCAGGATTGTTGAGGGGTAATGGAGGGCACAAGATGAGCAGGGTAGTAAATTAGCTTGTATTACCTGTTTATATTTACAGAGCCTTGAAAGCTTTGGCTTTGAACTTGCAATATGCACCTTTTGGTAGTTTCAAATGTTCCAGATGTAGGGCTCACTGTATATTCACACTCACTGCTTGAGGTAATGGCCTCTGTTTTCTGGTTTAAAAATTATTGAATAGGTACAGGTTTGTTTATAATTTAAATAATGAAAAGGGACAAGAAGGAAGTAAAATAAAGTGGAGGCTTGTTTGGGCTTGCACACAGTGCTAATGGTAGTACTTCCAGGTAAAGTGTAAAGTGTGGGTTTCCAGGAAACGGGGTGGAAGATCATAGAGGAACTATATGATCTACAGGTTGGAGAGAAGTAGACAGTCATGCCCAGCTCAGCTGGAGCTATTTAGCTGATCATTACATTTTACCATTCCCACTAAATAGAGGCTATTGAGTACTTTAGGCACTCTTCTAAATGACATGGATTAAATAATAGAAAAAGACAAATGTACCACTTCGTGAAGAATACATTTTAAGTGGGAATGAATACACCATGGATAAATTTGTGGCAATACTGGACCAAAACCCAGTCCATAAAATGAACCAATGCTCTTAAATCTATCAAAATTTAAATTTTAATACAGATATTAGTTACATTTAGTCCTTTTTGGATTCAGGATGTCTGGATGAAAATATCCTGCAGTTGGGAGTTCCAGAGCAATGATGGTAGAGAATGGGTGTTGGCTGGATCTCCCACTTTTAGAAAGTTTGTGCACAAAGTAACTTTTACTGCTCCAGTAGAGAACTATCGGTAGTGTCTCCATTGCTGAGAGTTAAGTGGGAGATGATTCTGTTATTGAATTGCGTGGATTTCTCACACGAGTCACTACCAGGGTGCTAGGACTCTTTTTAAAGGTAGAAATGGGACTGAACAAATTGCATGAGTTACTTGGTATTTGTAACTTTCTTTTATGTACCAGATGTTGTAAGGTACTTGGGTGACTTTATTTGACTTAAATTGTCAAGGATGAGATCAAGACTATTTACATGGTGACCTACTTTTGAATAAAAAATAAAAGACTGAAAACAAATTGGCTTTTAAAAAGTTTTTTTGTGTAGAAATTTAAGGAGTACAAGTATAGTTTTGTCACATGGATTCATTGCACAGTGGTACATTCTGGGCTTTTTGTGTAATCATCACTCAAATAATGTATATTATACCCACTAAGAAATTTCTCATTTATTTTCTACTTTTTAAAAAATTATACTTTATGTTCTAGGGTACATATGCACAACGTGCAGGTTTGTTACATATGTATACACGTGCCATGTTGGTCATTCTTTACTCTCTTCCACTCCTGCACATTTTTGAGTCTCCAATGTCTATTATTCCACACTCTATGTCCATATGTGCATGTTATTTACTTACTACTTATGAGTAGGAATATATATTTGACATTTTGTTCTAAGTTGTTTACCTAAGATAATGGCCTCCAGTTCCATTCATGTTTCTGCAAAATAAATGATTTTATTTTTTGTGACTGAATAGTATTCATGTGTGTGTGTGTTTGGATAGATACCTAGATGTCTGTGTGTGTGTGTATGTGTGCATGTGTGTGTGTTTAGATAGATAGATTGATAGACAGAAATATTGATCACTTTTTTTATCCAATTAAGCATTGATGGAAATTTAGGTTGGCTCCATATCTGTGCTATTGTTAATAGTACTGTGATAAACATACAAGTGCAGATTTTCTTTCTTTCTTTCTTTCTTTCTTTCTTTCTTTCTTTCTTTCTTTCTTTCTTTCTTTCCTTTTCCTTCCTTCCTTCCTTCCTTCCTTCTTTCTCTTTCTTTCTTTCTTTCTTTCTTTCTTTCTTTCTTTCTTTCTTTCTTTCTTTCTTTCTTTCTTTCTTTCTTTCTCTCTTTCTCTCTTTCTCTCTTTCTCTCTTTCTCTCTTTTTCTCTCTCTCTCTATCAGGATCTTTCTCTGTCACCCAGGCTGCAGGACAGTAGTGTGATTATAGTTCATTGTTAACCTCAAAAAACTGCACTCAATCAATCTTCCCACCTCAGAGTCCCAAGTAACTAAGACTACAGGAGTGAAATAACATGCCCAGCATGTAGAGATGAAGTCTTGCTACCGTTCTGTGTTTGTTTTCATTGATATAAAGAAATACTTGAGACTAGTAATTTATATTAAAAAAAGAGGTTTAATTGGTTCACGATTTTGCAGGCTGTAGAGGAAGCATGGCACCAACATATGCTTGATTTCTGTTGAGAGCCTCAGGAAGCTTACAGTCATGGTTAAAGATAAAGGGAGACTAGTTGTATCACATAGTGAGAGTGGAAGTAGGAGAGGGAAGAGGGAACGTCAAAGCATTTTAAACAACCAAATCTTATGTAAACTAACTGAGTGAGAACACACTTATCACTAAGGGGATGGTGCTAAACCATTCTTGAGGAATCCGCCCCCATAATCCAATCACCTCCCACCAGGCCCCAACTTCAACACTGGGAATTACATTTCAACATGGAATTGGGAGGAGACAAACGTCCAAATCATACAAGTTGCCAAGACCGGTCTCAAATTCCTGGCTCAGACAATATTCCCTCACCAAGCCTCTCCCAAATTTCTGGAATTAGAGGTGCAAGACACTGTTTCTAGCCAAGGTATCTTTTTGATACAACATTTTATTTTTTGAAGGGTGGATACCCCATAGTGGGATTGCTAAATTGAATGATAATTATATTTTTAGTTCTTTGAGAAATCTCCATACTGTTTTCCATAGAAGTTGTGGTAGTTTACATTCCCATCAACAGTGTATACACATTTCCTTTTCTTCACATCCTTTCCAACATCTGCTACTTTTTGACTATTTAATAATACAATTTTGACAGGTTTAAGACAATATCCTATTGTAGTTTTGATTTCCATTTCTCCGATGTAGTGATGTTGAGCATTTTTCAGCTGCTTGTTGGCTATTTTTATGTCTTTTTAAAAATATCTGTTCATGTCTTTCAACCATTTATTTGGAGTTAATTGTTTTGTTGTTGCCATGGTTGTTGTTTGAATTCCTTATAAATTCTGGATATTAGTCTCCTGTTGAATGCATAGTTTACAAATATTTTCTCTCATTATGCAGGTTGTCCATTCACTCTATTGATTATCTCCTTTGCTATGCTGAAGCATTTTATTTTAATTAAATCTCATTTATCTGTGTTTTGGTTTTGGTGCTTGTGCTTTTGAGGTCTTAATCATGATTTCCTTGTGTAGGCTAACGACAACTCCAGAAGAGTTTTCCACAGGTTTTTTCTTTTTGTTTAAATTTTAACTTCAATAGTTTTGGGGGAATAGGTGGATTTTCATTACACAGATATGTTCTGTAGTGGTTATTTCTGAGATTTTGGTGCACCCGTCACCCAAGCAGTGTACACTGTGTCCAATGGGTAGTTTTTTATTCCTCTCTCCTCTCCTACATGTTCCCCGGGGTCCCCAAAGTCTATTATATTATTCTTATGCCTTTGTATCTTCATAGCTTAGCTCTCACTTATAAGTGAGAACATATGATATTTGATTTTCCATTCCTGCATTACTTCACTTAGAATAATTATCTCCAACTCCATCCGGATTGTGGTAAATGCCATTATTTTGTTCTTTTTTATGCCTGAGTAGTATTCCATGGTGTATAGATACATTTTGTTTATCCACTTGATGGTTGATGGGCACTTAGGCTGATTCCATATCTCTGTAATTGCAGATTGTGCTGCTATACACATGCATGTGCATATGTCCTTTTCATATAATAAATTATTTTCCTTTGCGTAATTACCCAGTACATAAATTGCTGGATTGAATGGTAGTTCTACTTTTAGTTCTTTATGGACTCTCCATACTGTTTTCCACAGTGGTTGTACTAGTTTGCATTTCAACCAGCGGTGTAAAAGTGTTCTCTTTTCACCACATCCATGCCAACATCTATTGTTTTTTGACATTTTAATTATGGCCGTTCTTGCAGGAGTAAGGTGGTATCTCATTGTGGTTTCAATTTGCATTTCTCTGATAATTAGTGATGTTGAGTACTTTTTAAATATGTTTTTGGGCTGCTTGAATATCTTCTTCTGCAAACTGTCTTTTCATATCCACTGCCTACTTCTTGATTGGGTTTTTTTTTTGTTTTTTTTCTGATTTGTTTGTGCTCCTTATAGATTCTGGATGTTAGTCCTTTGTCAAATGGATAGTTTGTGATTATTTTCTTCTGTTCTGTGGGTTTTCTATTTACTCTCCTAAATATTTCTTTGGCTGTGCAGAAGCTTTTTAGTTCAATTAAGTCCCATTTATTTATTTTTATTTTTATTGCATTTGCTTTTGAGTCCCAAGTAATAAATTCTTTGCCTAAGCCAATGTCTGGAAGAGTTTTTCTTAATGCTATCTTCAATAATTTTTATGGTCTCAGGTCTTAGATTTGAGTTCATTCCATCTTGAGTTGATTGTTGTATAAGAGGAGAGATGAAAATCTAGCTTCATTCTTCTACATATGGTTTGCCAATTATCCCAGCACCATTTGTTGAATAAGGTGTCTTTTCCTCACTTTATGTTTTTATATGCGTTGCCAAAGATCAGATGGTGGTATATGTATTTGGCTTTACCTCTGGGTTCTCTATTGTGTTCCATCGGTCTACATGCCTGTCTTTATAACAGTACCAAACCATTTTGGTGACTATATCCTTGTAGTATAGCTTGAAGTTGGGTAATGTGATGCCTCCAGATTTGTTATTTTAACTTAGTATTGCTCTGGTTATGCCTGATTTTTTTTTTGTGAGGGGGACAGTTTCATAAGAATTTTTTTTTCTAGTTCCGTAAAGAATGATGATGGTTTTTTCCTGAAATTGCACTGAATTTGTGGATTGCTTTTGGCAGTGTGATTATTTTAACAATATTGACTCTATTCATCCATGAGCATGATATGTGTTTCCATTTGTTTGTGTCATTTCTGATTTATTTCAGTAGTGTTGTGTAGGTTTCCTTGTAGATATTTTTCACCTTTTGGGTTAGGTATATATCTAATTATTTTAATTTTCTTGTCACTGTAGTAAAAGGGATTGAATTCTTGATTTTAATCTCAACTTGGTTGTTGTTGGTGTATATCTATGCTACTGATTTGTGTACATTGATTTTGTACCCTGAGACTTCACTAAAATTATTTATCAGATCTAGGAGCTTTTTGAATGAATCTGTAGGATTTTCTAGGTATTCAATTGTATCATTGGTGATTAGCGATAGTTTTACTACTTCTTCTTCTTCCTCTTCTTCTTCTTCTTCTTCTTCTTCTTCTTCTTCTTCTTCTTCTTCTTCTTCTTCTTCTTCTTCTTCTTCTTCTTCTTCTTTTTCCAATTTGAATGCTTGTATTTCTTTTTCTTGTCTGATTTCTCTGGGTAGGACTTCCAGTACTATGTTGAAGAGAAATAGTAAAAGTGGGCATCCTTGTCTTTTTCCAGTTCTCAGGAGGAAAGCTTTCAACTTTTTCCCATTCAGTATGGTAGTTCCTGTGGGTTTGTCATACATGGCTTTTACTACTTTGAAGTATGTCCCATTTATGCCTATTGTCCTGATGGTTTTAACAATAAAAGGATGTTGGATTTTGTCAAATTCCTTTTCTGCATCTATTAAGATGATTATGTAATTTTTGTTTTCAATTATGTTTTTATAATGTATCTCATTTATTGACTTGTGTATGTTAAAACATCATTGCACCCCTGGTATGAAACCCACTTGCTCATTATGTATATTATCTTTTTTATATGCTGTTTGATTCAGCTAGCGTGTATTTTGTTGAGAATTTTAGCATCAGAAATATTGGTCCGTAGTTCACTTTTTAATGTATTTTCCTGGTTTTGGTATTAGGGTAATGTTGGCTTCAGAGAATAATTTAGGGAGGATTCCTTCTTTCTCTGTTTATTGGAATAATTTCGGTAGGATTGGTACCAATTCTTTAAATATCTAACGGAATTTAGCTGTAAATCCATCCATTCTTGTACTTTTTGGCAATAATTTTATTACTTTATTATTATTTATTACTGTTGCAATGTCACTACTTGTTATTGGTTTGCTCAGAGTTTTATTTCTTATTTAATCTAGGAAAGTCATATATTTCTAGGAATTTATACATCTCTAGATCTTCCAGTTTGTGTGCATGAAGGTGCTCATAGTTGTCTTGAATAATCTTTTTCTAAAAAATTTATTTATTTATTTATTTATTATTATACTTTATGTTCTAGGGTACATGTGCACAATGTGCAGGTTTGTTACATATGTATACATGTGCCATGTTGGTGTGCTGCACCCATTAACTCGTCATTTACATTAGGTATATCTCCCAGTGCTATCACTCCCCCCTCCCCCACCCCGTAACAGGCCCCGGTGTGTGATGTTCCCCTTACTGTGTCCAAGTGCTCTCATTGTTCAATTCCCACCTATGAGTGAGAACATGCGGTGTTTGGTTTTCTGTTCTTGCGATAGTTTGCTGACAATAGCAAAGACTTGAATAATCTCTCATATTTCTGTGGTATCAGTTGTAATATCTCCTTTTTTACTGAGCTTATTTTTATTTTTCTTTTTCTTGGTTAATCTCACTAATAATCTATTAATCTTGTTTATCTTTTCAAATAACCGGCTTTTATTTATTTATTTTTTGTTTTGCTTCGATTTTATTTAATTCTGCTCTGATCTTTGTTATTATTATTATTATTATTGTTTTTTTTTTTTTTTTTTTGCTAGGTTTTTTCTTTTTCTTGTTTCTCTAGTTCTTTGAGGTGTGACACTGGGTTGTCTCTTTGTGCTTTTTCAGACTTTTTGATGTAGGAATTTAAAGCTATGAACTTTTCTCTTAGCACCACTTCTGCTGTATCAGAAGTTTTGATGAGTTGTGTCATGATTTTCATTCAGTTCACACTATTTTTAAATTTTCATTTTGATTTCATTGTTGTTGGCCCAAAGATCATTCAAGAGCAGGTTATTTAATTTCCATGTATTTGTACAGTTTTGAGGGTCCCTTTGGGAGTTAATTGCTAGTTTTATTCCACTGTCATCTTAGATAATACTAAATATAATATTTTAAAAAGTTATTAATAATTGTTTTGTGCCCTATTGTATGGTCTATCTTGGATAATATTCTATGTGCTAGTGAAATGAGTGTATATTTTGCAGTATTTGAGAAGAACGTTCTATAAATATCTGTTAAGTACATTTATTCTAATTTATGGTTTAAGTCCATTGCTTCTTTTTTGATTTCTGTCTTGATTATGTGTCTAGTGCTATCAGTAGAGTACTAAAGTCCCCTACTATTATTCTGTTGCTGTCTATCTCATTTCTTAGGTCTAGTAGTAATTGTTTTATAAATTTTGGAGCTCCAGTGATAAAAGCATATATATTTAGAATTGTCCACTTTAATAAGCCTCCCTTCAGGCTGAGCTGTTTTACCACTAGAGAGAACCCAAGAGAACTTAGCAATCCTGATAACAATCAACATTGAGGAGGCTCTGAGGGATTCTCTGGTAAATTGCTCTCTGTAATACTTTTACATTAACATGAAGAAACAGATTTAAGTGTGGAGTCATGTACAGTCCTGTTGGATACCAGCTCTACCCTATCTACCATAAACTCCACTTTAATGAGCTAGCAAATCCCTCAGAAGAAAGAGGTCATTTCTGTAATGGGGATTTTAAATCAATTTCAAAGGTTCCCGTATCTGAAACCATCCAGTTAACTTTGGGGATCTTTTCAGAAAAATACCCTTTTTTTTTCCCAATGTAATAGTGCTCCAGTTAATTTTCTAGGGTGAGATTTACTTTCAAAACTAAAAGGGCTTATACAAATTTCCTCAAAGGGACAAATAATCTTGGAATTTCCTGATACAATTGAATGAAAATTTTTTATGCTGTCTACAGGCAGACATTGATAAGATTGAAACTCAGGTCTGTAATACCCCTAATCATTCAAAAATACCTAAAAGTTTATGAGCCTCTTCCTCAACTGGTGTAGGAAAAATTAAAAGTGTGGAACCTGTGAGAGTCCAAATAGATTATTCTAAACCTTTACATAAATTACCCCAATACTCACTAACACCCAAAGGAATTCAAAGGTTCTCACTAATTGTAAAATAATTTAATTGAACAGGGACTCATAATTTTATACAATAGCCTTATAACACTCCCTACCAGTTAAAAAACCTATCAGTTAAAAAACCAAATAGACAAGGTTAGATATTTGTCCAAGATTTATGTAAAATTAATATAATTGTAATACCAAGGTTTCCTGTAGTCCCAAATTCTAATACTTTATTGTTTAATGTACTCACTAATTTCAAGCGTACTTGTACTGTAATATATCTCTGCTCAGCCTCCTTTAGCATTCCAGTTTATAAAGAGAATAAATACTTGTTTGCCTTTACTTGGAAATATCAGCGGTACACCCGGACTGTGATGGCATACGGGTTTACTGAAGCCCTTTTATATTTTTCCCAGGCATTGAATCAGGACTTAATTACCCTACAGTTTTCTCAAAATTCTACTATCATTTAGTATGTAGATGACTTATTGTTATGTTCTCCCACTAAAGAGCACTCCGAAATTGACTCAGTTTACTTTTCACAGCAACTCACATATAAAAGTCACAAGGCTTCACTGGAAAAACTTCAGTTTTCAAGAGAAAAAGTCCAGTATTCGAAATATGACTTGACTACTGAAGGAGTTTCCCTCTCAGATGAGAGAATAAAAACTGTTCAAAGTTTTCCTTAGCCCACAACCAGATGACATTTAAGAGGCTTCTTTGGTCTTGCAGGATATTGCAAATCTTTGGTTCCAAATTTTTTGCTTAATTACTTCATCATTGTATGAGCTCACTAAAAATATTGTACCAGAGACTTTACCTAGGGAAGATAGTCATGATCAGGCTTTTAGCCAAATGAAATTGACATTACAACAGCCCCCAGCTTTAGGACTTCAAAATTACATGAAACCTTTTACTTTGTTGGCTCATTAATGTAACAATTAGACATAAGGAGTCCTTACCCAAGATCATGATAGTAATCATAGACCCAATGCATACTACACCATGAAATTAGACTCCGTAGCTAAAGCATATCAATTGTTTAAAAGCAGTAGCAGCATGAGCCAAGCTGTTAGAACCTTCATCAGATCAGGTCTTAGAAAATGAACTTAATTTGCAAGCCCCAAATACTGTGAAAAACCTATTAAATTCCAACCAAACACAGCATTTCTTAGGTCCTTGAACCTTGGATACACATTTCACAACTCAGTAGGGCCCCTTCAGACTCTTGGATCTGTACACCTGTTAGGTACTTTAAGGTAAAGATGACTAGGGAAATCTCTCCCCAGAAGGAGATGGCATCTTAGTGGTAGACAGCTTTCCCAAGATCATCATGAAAGCTTTATTTTTCTTTCCTCATTTTTTTATCACCCCAATTCTTTCCTTTTCCTTTCAGGAAAATCAATGGGACCATAATCAGTGGATGGCTTTAGCCCAAGCTTATGCTGTAGCACAAAACCAGAGTAATTGTTGGGTTTATGGGTTAATGTCAAAAAAATCAGGAAACAATTCCACTGATGTAAACGCCTCTCCGTGTTCCCAGTAAAAGTCGCCCTAAACTCCAAGGAAAGAATAGGAAGCTATTCTTGATATTCTAAACATCACTGCTACTTGCTTTCCTATACTCACTAAGAACAATACTATTTTGTAATTGATAACTCAATTATTACCAAATATGAAATACCAATTCAAGTGATGCCTGCAAAAGATACATTGTGCTTTCAGGCATCATGCACTCAAGATTTGGGTATTACCTATATTGGTACAAGTAATTGCTTGTATATTGTCACCAGATTAGATACATTGGTCTTTTTTTAAAAATAGATATTGCTATACATGCTTACAATATGCTATAAAAGGGCCACAAAAAAAGTCAATTTCCCACTTGACCTTGTTCAGGAGCTACAGATTTATGAATGAACAAACCTGACTGACTCTTGCTCAAATGTAACTAGGTGGCCCTCTTTTTCAACCCCTGAGGGTCTATACTGAGTCTGTGGAGAATCTGTTTATTTTATTCTGCCTTTTCATTGGTTTGGATCTTGTTATTTGGCCTGGCTCACTCCCATCTTTTGAATAGCTTCCCCTGAATATTCTCATAATAGCCCTTATAATTAGAAGTCAAAATGATCAATAACTGAAATTAGCACTAGCCTTGAAATAGATGAGGATAAGCTTGTTTTCACTGAGGAAATATTTCCTGAGTGGGTTCCTTCGGAGCTCACTTTTGGTGGTAGTGTGGGGCCAGCCATATGGAATTTAAAGCTGATTTATAAATTGGGAAAAATTTTGGATTTGGTAGCAAATCAGACCGCCCAGGGTTTCAGACTGGTAGAAACTACTCTCCAAAATGTAGATGATAACAAATATATTTAACAAAAACACATAATAGAACATCATGAAGCTGTAGATCTTATTTTAGCCCAAGCTGGGGGCCCATGTTTGGTGTTGAATAAAACTAAATGTTGTACTTATCTCTCTTCTGATTTTGTTACTGCAAAAAGCTTAATTAAAAAGGTGGTTAATACTGCTGTTTTCTTAGACATTGCCACAAAATGCATTAAAGAAATTGCTCAGGAGAAAGGAACACATGATATGTTTACAGGAGCAACTAACAGTTGGTTGACAGGCATTCTGAGTGGTACATGGTAAGCTTGGGTTTTTCAAGTGTTTCTAATCATTATATTTCTTTTAGTAGGTTTCCAGGTTATTACGACTTGTGTTACCAGAGTAACGATGAAGGTGAGTACTTCTTTGAATCAGGTCACTTTACAGTAAACTATGGTCCTCAATCACTATTACACTCCAAACAAGAACTATGACCAATTAGACCCTAGTATTGTTGAGTTGTCTATATTGTCTGAATCTTGACTTGTTTAATTTTGTTCAGTTAATTTTCATAACTCTTGGTGTGAAATACACCTTGGTGTTTTTATATTCTCCTTTTGATAATCATAATAGTCCTCCTGATGCACTGTATTCTTTCAAGTCTTAAGTGTTTTGCATGCAGCCATCCATTGCAAATTGAATGGTCTCACTCCATTCTACTCAATTCTTTAGGTCAGCAAAAATATAAAGACTCATTCAGTTGGTACAAAGTTGTGATTTGTGATTCCATCATGACACAACACAAGACTTGTAAACTACATACTGCAGCTAAAGAAGACTTGCGAATTCCATACTGAGACCAACTAAGTATTTTAGGATGGTGACAGGGAGTGGCATCAATGACTAAAGTTTTGTTCAATCTCTGTAAATTGAGAGGTTGACCAAATGGGGTATTGTTAAATTGAACTAAATACGGCTGAAGACATCCGTACTTGAGTCTTTTTGGACAAACTGTAACTTAACTTAGGAGTATGCTTTTGTGGCGATAGCTGAGTCTCAGTCAATCCTAGCAGCTATAGTTCAACCACTCATAGGTCACTGACTGTTCAAACTGTGTTCAAATAAGTCAAACACCAAGCTGTAGGCAATCCAGCTGTTTCTGAAACTCACCTCCATTTCCTGTATGTCACTTTTCTTTTTCCTTCTATAAATTTGCTCTGTTCATGAGGCATCCCTGGTGTCTTTCTGAATCTGCTGTGATTCTGGAGGCTGGCTGATTTGCAAATTCATTTTTTTCTTGTTCAATTAAATTAAATTAAACTTAATTTGTCTAAACTTTTTCTTTTAATACGCTGCAATGCCCCTTTCAGGAAAACAACCTTAAATCTAGGTACTATGAGTACTCACCTGACTTGCTTATTATAAAGGTGTTTTTGTTTGTTTGTTTGTTTGTTTGTTTTCCTGTGTAGGTTGTTAACTTGGTGTCCTTGTGGAGGGGATGATCTGTGGGGCATTCTATTCTGCTATCTTGCTCCACCTCTTTCTCATTTGTCTTCATGTATGTTTTGTATCACTTTATTGGACTCAGTATTAGTTAGTTCTGCTCTTATCTTTATTATTATTTTCCTATTCTAGCTTTGGGTTTTTCTTTGTTGATTCAGTTCTTTGAGGTGTCATGTTAGGTTGTCAATTTGGTTTTTCTCAATGTGTTTGATGTAGTCATTCAAGACTATATAATTTCCTTTTAGCACTACTGTAGTGAAAAAAACCCAAAGGTCTTGTTATATAATGATTTCATTTTTTTCTTCAACTTATATTTTAAGTTCTGGGGTACATGTGCTGGATGGGTAGGTTTGTTACATAAGTAAATGTGTGCCATGGTAGTTTGCTGCACCGATCAGCTTATCACCTAGGTATTAAGCCCATCATCTGTTTGCTATTCTTCCTGAGGCTCTCTCTCCCACCACCCTTCTGACAGGCTCCAGTGTGTGTTGTTCACCTATCATGTGCCCATGTTTTCTCATCATTCAGCTCCCACTTATAAGTCAGAACTTGTGGTGTTTGGTTTTCTTTCCCTATGTTAGTTTGCTGAGGATAAGAGCTTCCAGCTTTATCCATGTCCCTACAGACGACATCATCTCCTTTTTATGGCTGCATGGTATTCCATGGTGTGTATGTACTACATTTTCTTTATGTAGTCTATCATTGATGGGAATTTGGGCAGATTCCATGTCTTTACTATTGTCAATAGTGCTGCAATAAACATATGTGTGCATGTATCTTTACAATAGAATGATTTATATTCCCTTGGGTATATACTCCATAATGGGATACTAGGTCAAATGGTATTTTTTGTTCTAGATTTTTGAAAATTCACCACACTCTCTTCCACAATGGTTGAACTAATTTACATTTCCACTGAGAGTGTAAAAGTGTTCCTCTTTCTCTGCAATCTCACCTGCATCTGTTGTTTCTTGAAATTTTAATAATTGCCATTCTGACTGGCATGAGATAGTATCTCATTGTGGTTTTGATTTACATATATGTAATGATCAGTGACATTGAGCTTTTTTTCATATGTTTGTTAACAACATCAATGTCTGTTTTTGAGAAGTGTTCGTTCATGTCCCTTGCCCCCTTGTTAATAGATTTGTTTTTGTTTTGTATATTCAATTCCTTGTAGACTCTGGATATTAGACCTTTGCCAAACAAATAGATTGCTACAATTTTCTCCCATTATGTAGGTTGCCTGTTCACTCTGATAATAGGATTTTTTTGTTTGTTTTGCTATGCAGCAGCTCTTTAGTTCAATTAGATCCCATTTGTCAATTTTAGCTTTTGTTGTAATTGCATTTGGCATTTTCATTATGAAATCTTTGCCCATGCCTATGTCCTGAAAAGTATTGCCTAGATTTTCTTCTAGGGTTTTTTATATTTGGCATTATACATTTAAGTCTTTTCTCTGTCTTAAGTTAATTATTGTATACGGTATAAGAAAGGAGTCCAGTTTCAATTATCTGCATATGGCTAACCAGTTTTTCCAGCACAATTTATTAAGTAGAAAATCTCTTCCTCATTCATTGTTTTTGTTGAGTTTGTCAAATATCATATAATTGTAGGTGTGTGGTCTTATTTCTGCTTTCCCTATTCTGTTCCATTGGTCTATGTGTCTGTTTTTGTACCCGTCCTATGCTATTTTGGTTACGTAGACTTGTAGTATAGTTTGAAGTCTGGTAGCATGATGTTTCCAGCTTTGTTCTTTTTGCTTGTCTTGGCTATTTGGGCACATTTTTGGTTACATATGAATATTAGAATAATTTTTTACTAATTCTGTGAAGAATGTCAATGGTAGTTTAATGGAGAAAGCATTGAATCTATAAATTACTTTGGGCATATGGCCATTTTCACAATATTGATTCTTTATATCTATGAGCAAAGATTTTTTTTTTAATTTATTTGTGTCCACTTTGATTTCCTTGAGCAGTGGTCTGTAGTTTTCTTTGAAGAGGCTCTTTGCTTCCTTTGTTAGCTATATTCCTAGGTATTTTGTTCTCTTAGTAGCAGTTGTGAATGGGAGTTCTTTCATGATTTGTCTCTCTGCTTGCCTGTTGTTGGTGTGTAGGAATGTTAGCAATTTTTGCACATCAATTTTGTATACTGAGACTTTGCTGAAGTTGCTTATCAGGTTAAGAATCTTTTGGGTTGAGAATGTGGGGTTTGCTAGATACAAGGTTGTTGCACCTGCAAACAAAGATAATTCGACTTCCTCTCTTCCTATCTGAATAACATTTATTTCTTACTCTTGCCTGATTCACCCAGCCAGAACTTCCAATATTATGTTGAATAGGAGTGATGGTACAAGGCATCCTTGTTTTTTGCTGGTTTTCATTCCCCTAATGCTTCCAGTTTTTGCCCATTTAGTATGATATTGGCTGCGGAATTGTCATATATTGCTCTTATTATTTTGAGGTAAGTTTCTTCAATACCTAATTTATTGAGAGATTTTAACATGAAGGGATGTTTAATTTTATTAATGGCCATTTCTGCATCTACTGAGATAATCATGTGGTTTTTGTCTTTAGTTCTGTAAATGTGATCAATTTTACTTATTGATTTGTGTATGTTGAACCAACCTCACATCCTGAGGATACAACTTGATCATTGTGGATAAGCTTTTTGATGTGCTGCTGGATTTGGTTTGCCAGTATTTTGCTGAGGATTTTTATATTGATGTTTATCAGAAATAATGAACTGAAGTTTTCTTTTTTCTTGTATCTCTGCCATGTTTTGGTATCAGGATGATGCTGGCTTCATAAAATTAGTTGGGGAGGAATCTCTTCTTTTTAATTGTTTGGAATGGTTTCAACAGAAATGGCACAAACTCTTCTTTGTACCTCTGGTACAATTCATTGGTGAATCTGACTGGTCTTGGGCTCTTTTTTGTTGGTAAGCTATTTATTACTGCCTCAATTTTAGAACACATTATTGGTCTATTCAGAGACTGAATTTCTTCCTGGTTCAGTCTTGGGAGGCTATATATGTTCAGAGATTTATCCATTTCATCAGGATTTTCTAGTTCATGGGCACAGAGGTGTTTACAGTATTCTCTGATGGTTGTTTTTATTTCCGTGGGGTCAGTGGTAATATCCCCTTTATCATTTCTGATTGTGCCTATTTGATTCTTCTCTGTTTTCTTATGAGCATAGTTAGTGGTCTATTTTATTAACTTTTTCAAACAAACAAACAAACAAACAAACAAAAACGGCTCTTGGATTCTTTGATTTTTTGAAAGTATTCTTGTGATTCTATCTTTTTAAGTTCCACTCTGATCTTGGTTATTTCTTGTCTTGTCTTCTGCTAATTTTTAGTTTGTTTGCTCTTGGTTGCCTAGTTCTTTTATGCGTGATGTCAGGTTGTCGATTTGAGATATTTCTAGCTTTTTGATGTGGACATTTAGTGCTTTATATATATTTTAGCACTGCTTAGCTGTGTACCAGAGATTCTGGTATGTTGTCTCTTTGTTCTCATTAATTTCAAAGAACTTCTTGATTTCTGCCTTAATTTTATTATGAACTCAGGAGTCATTCAGAAGCATATTTTTCAATATCCATGTAGTTGTGTGGTTTTGAGTGAGTTTGTTTACTTTGAGTTCTCATTTGATTTTGCTGTGGTCTGAGAGATATTTTCTTATGATTTTGGGTTTTTAATTTGCATTTTCTTAGGAGTGTTTTACTTCCAATTACGTGATCAATTTTAGAGTAAGTGCCATGTGGTGATAAAAAGAATGTATATTCTGTTGTTTTTTGGTGAAAAGTTTTGTAGATGTCTATCAGGTTCCCTTGATTCAGAGCTAAGTTCAGGTCCTGAATCTTTTTAAATTTTCTGTCTCTATGACCCGTGTAATATTTTCTGTGGGGTGTTAAAGCCTCCCACTGTTATTGTGTGGAAATCTAGGTCTTTTTGTAGGCATCTAAGAACTTGCTTTATGAATCTGGGTGCTCCTGTATTGGGCACATGTGTATTTAGGATAGTCAGTTTTTCTTGTTGAATTGAATCCTTTACCATTATGTAATGACCATCTTTGTGTTTTTTGATCTTTGTTGGTTTAAAATCTGTTTTATAAGAAACTAGGATTGCAACTTTTTTTTCTGTTTTCCATTTGCTTGGTACCTTTTCCTCCATTATTTTATTTTGAGCCTATGTGTGTCTTTGCATGTGAGATGTGTTTCTTCAAGACAACATACCAATGGGTCTTGAGTCTTTAACCAGCTTGCCATTCTGTGTCTTTTATTTGGGACATTTAGCCCATTTACATTTAAGGTTAGTGTTATTATATGTGAATTTGATTTTGTCATCCTGATCTTAGCTTGTTATTTTTCAGAATTCTTTATGTAGTTGCTTCATACTGTCACTGGTCTGTGTATTTCAATGTGTTTTTGTAGTAGCTATTAACAATTTTTCTTTTCTATAGTCCGTGCTTCCTCCAGGAGCTCTTACAAGGCAGGCCTGGTGGTGATGAATTCCCTCAGAATTTGTATATCTGAAAAAGATGTTATTTCTCTGTTTATGAGGTTTAGTTTGGCCAAATATGAAATTCTGGGTTGAAAATTCCTTTCTTTAAAAATGTTGAATTTTGCCCTCTAATCTCTTCTGGCTTCTAGGGTTTCTACTGAGAGGTCTGCTGTTAGTCTAATGGACTTCGCTTTGCAGGTGACCTGGCCTTTTTCTTTGGCTGCCCTTAATATATATATTTTTTAATTTCAAACTTGGAGAATCTGATGATTATATATATGTCTTATGGTTGATATTCTCCTGGAGTATCTTACAGGGATTCTCTATATTTTATGAATTTGAATTTTGGCCTGTTTTGCTAAGTTGGGAAAGTTATCTTTGATGATATTCTGAAGTATGTTTTCCAACTTGGTTTTATTCATCTTGTCTCTTTCAGGTACACCAATCAGTTGTGGGTTTGGTCTTATTACATAATCTCATGTTTACATAATCTCATGTTTACATAATCTCATGTTTCTCAGAGGATTTGTTCATTCTTTTTTAGTCTATGTTTCCATTCTTGTCTGTCTTATTTCAGTAAGATAGTCTTCAAGCTCTGAAATTTTTCCTTTCTTTGTCGATACTGCTATTGATATTTATAATTGCATTGTGAAGTCTTCATGTTGTGTTTTTTAACTCCATCAGGTCAGTATGATCCTCTCTAATCTGGTTATTCTAGTTATCAGCTCATGTATTGTTTTATTAGGATTCTTACCTTCTTTGCATTGGGTTAGAACATGATCTTTTAGCCCAGCAAAGTCCATTATTACACACCTTCTGAAGCTTACTTCTGTCACTTCAGTCATCTTAGACATCCCAGTTCCATGCCCTTTCTGGAGAGGTGTTGCAGTAATTTGGAGAAGAGACAGCTGGCTTGCTGAGTTTTCAATGTTTTTGCCTTGATTCTTTCTCATCTTTGTGGGCTTATCTACCTTCATTCTTCAAGATTGCTAACCTTTGAATGGGGTTTTTGTGGGGTCTTTTTTTGATGTTGTTGTTGTTTTTCTTTTAACAGGCCACTCTTTTGTAGGGCTGCTGTGGTTCACTGGGGTGTCCACTCCAGACCCTAGTTGACTCAGACCCTTTCGCACCTGGAGATATCACCAGTGAAGGCTGCAAAACAGCATATAAGGCAGCCTGCTCTTTCCTTTGGGAACTCCATCCCAGGAGGTTGCCAACCTGATGATGGCCCAAATGCTCCTGTAGGAGGTGTCTGGAGACCCCTGTTGGGAGGTCTCATCCAGTCAGGAGGAACAGGATCAAGGACCTGCTTAAAGAAGCATTCTGGGTGCCCCTTGGCAGAGCAGGTGCACTGTGCTGTGGAGAACCCTCATTGTCCAGAGTACCTGGACACTCCAGAGCCAGCAGGCTCCAAAGACTAAATCTGCTGAACTGCAGAAATTGCGGGTGCTCCTCCCCCTGGGGGCTCTGTTTCAGGGAGATATCAGAGATCGGTTTGTATAATCTTGGCTGGTGTTGCTGAAATTCCCACAGGAAGGCACTACCCAGTGAGTAGGGTGAATTGAGATTCCACATAAAGGAGCAGCCTGGCCAACATTTGGCACATCAGCCACGCTGTGTGGTGGGGAATTGCTCCGGAACCACTGGGCTTCTTGGAGCCAGCAGGCTAGAATGGCTGACTCAAACTGCAGAGATGGCCACTGTACCTCCCAGTGGGAACTGAGTCTGTCTCAGGCAGTCTCCTGACTGCTACCACTGGTCACCTAGAATTCCAAGCCAGTGAGTGTTAACTTGTGAGATGCCATGGGGGTGCGACTTGCAGAATGACGTTGCTTGACTTCCTGGATTCAGACCCCTTCCAAGGGGAATACATGGATGGATCTTCCTTTTTGCTACAAATTTCCAGGGCCGGAGTATGCAAAACAACTCCTGGGTCTTCATGCAATCCTAAGTGGCCACCCCACTGAGACTCCACACAACTCTGTGCTCCTAACCCAAAGCCCTGGTAGCAGGGACTCATGAGGGTATCTCCTGATCTGTGGGTTACAAAGATCAGTGAGAAAAGTGTGGTTTTTTAGGCAGAGTCGCATAACCACTCACTGTCTCCCTTGGCTGAAAATGGAAGCTTCCCTGGCTCCATGCTGCTCCTGGCAGGGTGGGGGTGGGTGGGATCATTACATACCCCCGCTTTTCCTAACTCTGTGGATTGAGCTGCCCATCTAGTCAATTCCAATGCAAGAATCCGAATACCTCAGTTGAAAGTGCAAAATTCACTCAGTTTTCATTCTTCTCAGTGAGAACCACGGACTGAAGCAGCCATCTTGGCCCAAACTCACCAGTGTTTTCATCTTTATTCATTTCTAAAAAGTTTTAAATTTCCATTTTAATTTTATTTTTTTCCAAAAGATCCTGAAGTATGTTTTTCTATTTGTGTGCATTTGTATATTTTTCAGAGTTTTGCTTGGAATTGATTTCTACTTTTATTCATCTATCATCTGAGAAAATACTTAATATTACTTGACTTTTCAAAAATTTATTAAGATTTGTTTTGTGACCTAACTTGTAGTCTATCTTGGAATATCTTTCATGTGCTGATAAGAATAATGTGTATTCTGCAACTGTTGGGTAGAATGTTCTGTCTATGTCTCTTAGGTCCATTGGGCCTAAAGTTCAAGTTAAGTCCAAGGATTCTTTTTTGGTTTTCTGACTTGATCTTTCTACTGCTGTGAGTGAGGTCCTTACCTACCCTACTCTTATTACATTTCTGTCTATCTCTTTCATTAGGTCTAGTAACATTTGTTTTATGAATCTGCATGCCCCATTGTTAAGTGAATATGTATATACATATTGGATTGTTATATTGTCTTGCTGAATTGACCACCTTATTATGTAATGACCTGCTTTTTTTTTCACCATTTTTTATTTAAAGTGTCTTTTATTTTACATAAGTTTAACTACTCCCACTCACTTATGATTTGCACTTGTATGAATTATCATTTTCAACTCTTTCATTTATATTTGTCTTTACATGTAATATGAATTTCTTGTAATAAGTATATAATTGGATAATTATTAAAATTCATTCCACCTGTATATATTTTTAAGTGGGCATTTAATTTATCTGTGTTCATGGTTAATATTGATATGTGGAGTTTTGTTCCAGTCATGTTGTTAGTATTATTTAGTTGTTTTATGTACTTTTTGTTTGTTTGTTTCTTCTTTTGCTTTCTCTCTGTGTGTCTTTGTGGTTTGGTGGAGTTCTGTCATGGTGCCATTTAATTTCTTTCTCTTTCTCCTTATAATTGTTTTATGAGATCCTTGAGTTTTATACTCCGTGTGTTTTAGTATTGGTGAATATTGATCTTTCATTTCCATGCTTACAATTCCATTGAGCATTTCTTATAGGGCTGAATTAGTGGTGATAAATTTTCTCAGCATTTATTTGTCTGGGAGATACTTTATTTCTCTTTTATTTCTAAAGTATTTTTTTCTGTCATGGAACAGAATTCTTGCTTGGCACTATTTTTTATTTACTACTTTAAAATAGGGTCTCAACCTTTTCTGCCTTATACGGCTTCTGCTGAGAAGTCCACTGTTAGTCTGATGAGATTTGCTTTATAAGTGACTAAGCACTTTTGCCTCACAAATTTTAGGGTTTTTTTTTTTTTTTTAATTGCACATTGACATTACACAGTTTGATGACTGTGTAATGTCATGGTGAATTTCATCTTACATTGTATATTTTTTCTGATTTTTGTTGGGCCTCTTGTTTCTGGGTATCTAAGTCTCTTGCTAGAATAATAGAATTTTCATTAATTATTTCTTTAAATAGGTTTTCTAAAATTTATTTTTCTTCTCCCTCAGGAATACTGATGATTTATATATTTGGTCATTTTATGTAGTCCCATACTTCTGGAAAGCTTTGTTAATTTCTTTTAATTCTTTTTTCTTTATTTTTGTCTGACAGAATTAATTCAATTAATTAAGCTAAACCTTTCTTTCAGTTCTTATATTCTCCTTCTTCTTGGTACAGTCTATTATTGATGTTTTTCATGTATTTTGTAATTCCACTATAATTTTTTACTTCCCAGAAGTTTCATTTTTTAAAAAGATATCTAACTCACTGGGAAATTTCTCATTTATGTCTGTCATTTATTTTATTGATAAAATAAATGTGTGTATATATATTTAGTGGAGGGGATAAGGGCCAATATCAGCTTCTCCACCGTCTTGTTGATGTCAAACCTTAGTACCACTTATTTATTGTAGATTTTGTGGCGTGTGTTTTTGGTGTCCTATCAAATACTTTATTACCAAGACCAATGCCAAAGACATGTTTTCCTATTTTTTTAAAGGCATTTTAAGGTTTTGGAACTTACAGTCAAGTGTTTTTAAATTTTTTATAGATGCAGCAGATACAAGTGCAGATTTGTTGCATGTATATATTGCATAGCAGAAAAGTCTCTGAAAGGGTACATTTTATTAATTAATTTATAATCTCTCACCCACTTCCAACTTTCCTGCCCTTCTGAGTCCCCAGTGTCTTTTATTCCATTTTCTGTATTAATGTGTACACATTATTTAGCTCCTGTCTAGAATTGAGAACTTGTGATATTTGACTTTCTGTTTATGGGTTATTTCACTTAAGATAATGATCTCCACTATTGTACATGTTGCTGTAAAACATACAAGTTTGTTATTTTTATGGCAGAATAGTGTTTTATTATATACCACATTTACTTTATCAAATCATCCATTGATGGACACTTAAGCAGATTCCATATCTTTGTACTGTGAGTAGTGCTGGGATGAACATACAGATGTAGGTATTTTAATTTATTTTTTTAAAATTTTAAATGAAGCAGACCTTGCACGCACTTTCCTTTCAGTTCTTATCTAGCTGAAAAAATGGTGTGCACTGCTGCCTTGACTTTCCCCACTGCCCATTTTTAATCATTTCCATCCTTTTATTTTATTTTCTTAATTTATTTTTTATATTTATTTTTATTTCAATAGTTTTGGGGAAACAGGTGGTGTTTGGTTGCATGGAAAAGTTCTTTAGTGGTGATTTCTGAGATTTTGATGCATCCGTCACACAAGTAGTGTACACTGTATTCAATGTGTAGTCTTTTATCCAGCACCCTCCTCCCATCCTTCCCACTGAGTTCCCAGAGTCAGTTGTATCATTCTTGTGCCTTTGCAGTCTCATAGCTTAGGTCCTGCTCATAAGTGAGAATATACGTTTGATTTGCCATTTCTGAGTTACTTCACTTAGAATAATGGTCTCCAACTCCATCTAGGTAGCTGCAAATACAATTATTTTATTTCTTTATATAAATGAGTAGTATCCCATGGTGTGTGTGTGTGCATATATATATATATATATTATATATATATATATTATATATATATATATAAAATATCTATCTATCTATCTATATACATACCACATTTCTTTATCCACTTGTTGGTTGATGGGCATTTAGGCTGGTTCCACATTTTTGAATTGTGAATTATGCTGCTATACACATCCATGTGCAAGTGTCTTTTTCATATAATGACTTCTTTACCTCTGGGTTGACTACTAGTAATGAAATTGCTGGATCAAACAGTAGTTCTACCTTTAGTACTTTAAGGAATCTCCATAATGTTTTCCACAGTGGTTGTACTAGTTTACATTTCCACCAGCGGTGCAAAAGTATTCCCTTTTCACCACATTCATATGAACATCTGTTATTTTTTTATTTTTAAAATTATGGCCATTTTTTGCAGGAGTATGGTAATATCTCATTGTGGTTTTAATGTGCATTTCTCTGATAATTAGTGATGTAGAGCATTTATTCCTATGTTTGTTTGCCATTTGTTTGTCTGCTTGGCAAAATGTTTATTCATGTCCTTTGCCCACTTTTTGATGGAATTTTTTTTCTTGCTGATTTGCTTGAGTTCTGCATAGATTCTGCATATTAATCCTTTGTAGAATTCATAGTTTGCAAAGATTTTTTCCCACTCTGTGGGTTGTCTGTTTACCCTGCTGATTATTTATTTTTCTGTGCTGAAGCTTTTTAGTTTAATTAGGTCCCATCTCTTTATTTTTGTTTTTGTTGCATTTGCTTTGGGGTTTTTGTCATAAACTCTTTACCTAAGCCGATATCTAGAAGAGTTTTTTTCAGTGTTAACTTCTAGAATTTTTATGGTTTTTGTCTTAGATTTAATTATTTGATCCATTTTGAGTTGATTTTTTATAAGGTGAGAGATGAGTATCCAGCTTCATTCTTCTACATTTGGCTCATTCTTCTACATTTGGCTTGCCAATTTTCTCAGCACCATTTATTGTGTAGGATGTCCTTTTTCCACTTTATGTTTTTGTTTGCTTTGTTGAAGGTCAGTTGGCTGTAAGTATTTGGTTTTATTTTTTGTTTCTCTCCTCTATTCTGTTCCATTTGTCTACGTGCTTATTTCTATACCAGTACCATGCTGTCTTGGTAACTATAGCCTTGCAGTATAGTCTGAAGTTGGGTTTTGTGATACTTGTAGATTTGTTTTCTTAGCTTAGAATTGCTTTAAATATGGAGGCTCTTTATTTGTTCCATTTCAATTTTAGAATTGTTTTTTTTTTTTTTCTAGTCCTGTGAAGAATGATGATAGTGCTTTGATGGAAATTGCATTGAATTTGTAGATTGAATTTGGGAGGGCGGACATTTTCAGAATATTGATTCTACCCATCTATGAGCATGGGATGTGTTTCCTATGGTTTGTGCCTTCTGTGATCTTTTTAAGCATTGTTTTGTAGTTTCCCTTGTAGAAATCTTTCACCTCTTTGGTTAGGTATATTTCCAAGTATTTTATTTTATTTTATTTTTGCAGATGTTTTAAAAGGGGTTATTTTTTATTTAACTCTCAGCTTCTTTCTTGCTGGTGTATAACAGTGCTACTAATTTGTGTATACTGATTTTGTATCTTGAGACTTCACTTTATTTATCAGTTCTAGGAGAATTTGGATGAGTCTTTAAGCTTTTCTAGGTATACAATCGTATCATGAGTGAGCAGCAACAGTTCGAACTCCTCTTTAATGATTTAGATGCCCTACATTTATTTTTATTGTCTGATTGCTCTGACAAGGACTTCCAGTACTATATTAAATTGAAGTGAAAGTGGGCATCCTTCTTGTATTCCAGTCCTCAGGGTGAATGCTTTCAACTTTTCCCCATTCAATATAATATTGGCCCTGAGTTTTTCACAGATGGCTTTTATTACCTTGAGTTCTGTCTTTCCATGCTGATTTTGCTGAGGGTTTTAATCATAAAGCGATGCTAGCTTTTGTCAAATGCTTTTTCTGCATCTATTGAGATGATCATATAATTTTTGTTTTTAATTCTGTTTATATGATATATTACATTTTACTGATTTATACTCCCACGAACAGTGTAAAACTATTCCAATTTCTCCACAGCCTCGCCAGTATCTGTTGTTGCCTGACTTTTTAATGATCACTATTCTAACTGGTGTGAGATTTGAATTTCTCATTGTGGTTTTGATTTGAATTTCTCTAATAACCAGGGATGATGAACTTTTTTCATATATTTTTTGGCTGCACAAATGTCTTCTTTTTAGAAGTGTCTGTTCATATCCTTTGCCCACTTTTTGATGGGATTTTTTTTTCTTGTAAATTTGTTTAAGTTCCTTGTAGATTGTGGATATTAGACCTTTGTCAGATGGATAGATTGCAAAAGTTTTCTTCCATTCTGTAGGTTGCCTGTTCACTCTGATGATAGTTTATTTTGCTGTGCAGAAATTCTTCAGTTTGATTAGATCCCATTTGTCAATTTTGGCTTCTGCTGCAATTGCTTTTGGTGTTTTAGTCATAAAGTCCTTGCCCATGCCTATGTCCTGAATGGTATTGCCTAGGTTTTCTACTAGGGTTTTTATGGTTTTAGGTTTTATGTTTAAGTCTTTAATCCATCTTGAGTTAATTTTTGTATAAGATGAAGGAAGGGGTTCAGATTCAGTTTTCTGCATATGGCTAGCCAGTTTTCCAGGTACCATTTACTAAATAGGGAATCCAGTCCCTGTTGCTTGTTTTTGCCATGTTTCTCAAATATCAGATGGTTGTGGATGTGTGGTGTTATTTCTGTGGCCTCTATTCTGTTCCATTGGTCTATATATCTACTTTGTACCAGTAACATGCTATTTTTGTTACTGTAGCCTTGTAGCATAGTTTGAAGTCAGGTAACGTGATGCCTCCAGCTTTGTCCTTTTTGCTTCATATTGTCTTGGCTATGCAAGCTCCTTTTTGGTCCCACATGAAATATGAAGATTTTTTTCTAATTCTGTGAATAAAGTCAAAGGTAGCTTGATGTGGAATAGCATTGAATCTATAAATTACTTTGAGCAGTACGGCCATTTTCATAATATTGATTCTTCCTATCCATGAGCATGGAATGATTTTCCATTTGTTTGTGTCCTCTCTTATTTCCTGAGCAGTGGTTTGTAGTTCTCTTTGAAGAGGTCCTTCACGTCCCTTGTAAGTTGTATTACTAAGTATTTTATTTTCTTTGGAGCAATTGTGAATGGGAGTTCACTCATGATTTGGCTCTCGGCTTGTCTATTGCTGGTTTATAGGAATGCTTGTGATTTTTGCACATTGATTTTTTATCCTGAGATTTTGCTGAAGTTGCTTATCAGCTTAAGGAGATTTTGGGTTGAGATGATGGAGTTTTCTAAATATACAATCATGTCATCTGCAAACGGAGACAATTCGACTTCCACTCTTCCTATTTGAATACCTTTATTTCTTTTTCTTGCCTGATTGCCCTGACAGAACTTCCAATACTTTGTTGAATAGGAGTGGTTAGAGAGGACATTCTTGTCTTGTGCGGGTTTTCTAAGGAAGTGCTTCCAGCTTTTTCCCATTCAGTATGATATTGGCTATGGGTTTGTCATAAATAGCTCTTATTATTTTGAGATATGTTCCATCAATACCAGTTTATTGAGTGTTTTTAGCATGAAGTGGTGTTGAATTTTATCGAAGGCCTTTTCAGCATTTATTGAGATAATCATGTGGTTTTTGCCATTGGTTCTGTTTTTGTGATGTATTATGTTTATTTATTTGCATATGTTCAACCAGCCTTGCATCCCAGGGATGAAGCCGACTTGTTCGTAGTGGATAAACTTTTTGATGTGCTGCTGTATTCAGTTTGCAAGTATTTTATTGAGGGTTATTGCATTGATTTTCATCTGGGATATTGGCCTGAAATTTTTGTTGTTGTTGTTGTTGCTTTCTATATGATGCTGGCCTCATGAAATGAGTTAGGGAGGAGTTCCTCTTTTGCTATTTTTTGTAATACTTTCAGAAAGAATAGTACCAGCTCCTCTTTGTACCTCTGGTAGAATTCAACTGTGAATCTATCTGGTCCTGGGCCTTTTTTGGTTGGTAGGCTGTTAATTACTGCCTCAATTTCAGAACTTGTGATTGTTCTATTCAGGGATTCGATTTCATCCTGGTTTAGTCTTGGGAGAGTGTATGTGTCCAGGAGTTTATCCATTTCTTTTAGATTTTCTAACTTATTTGCGTAGAGGTGTTTATCATATTCTCTGGAGGTAGTTTGTATTTCTGTGGAATCAGTGGTAATATACCCTTTATCATTTTTTATTGTGTCTATTTGATTGTTCTCTCTCTTTTCTTCTTTTTTGTAGTCTGGCTAGCAATCTATCTATTTTGTTAATCTTTTCAAAAAAACAGCTCCTGGATTCACTGATTTTTTGGAGGGTTTTTTGTGTCTATATCTCTTTCAGTTCTGCTCTGATCTTATTTATTTTCTTCAGTCAGCTTTTGAACATATTTGATCTTGCTTCTCTAGCTCTTTTAATTGTGATGTTAGGGTATCAACTTTAGATCTTCCTACTTTCTGATGTGGGTATTTAGTGCTATAAATTTTCCTCTTAACACTGTTCTGTCCCAGAGATTCTGTCTCTTAGTTCTAATTGGTTTCAAAGAACTTCTTTATTTCTGCCTTAATTTCCTTATTTACCCAGAGTCAATCTGGAGCAGGTTGTTTAGTTTCCATGTAGTTGTGCAGTTCTGAGTGAGTTTCTTAATCTTGAGTTCTAATTCGATCACACTGTGGTCAGAGAGACTGTTTGTTATGATTTCCACTCTTTTGCATTTTGCTGAGGAGTGTTTTACCTCTAATTATGTGGTCGGTTTTAGAATAAGTGCTATGTGGTGCTGGGAAGAATGTATATTCTGTTGATTTGGGGTGGAGAGTTCTGTAGATGTCTATTATGTCTGCTTGGTCCATAGCTCAGTTTAAGTCCTGCATATCCTTGTTAATTTTCTGTCTCATTGATCTGTCTAATATTGAAAGTGGGGTGTTAAACTCTCCCACTATTATCTTGTGGGAGTCTAAGTCTCTTTGTAGGTCTCTAAGAACTTGCTTCATAAATCTTGGTGCTCCTGTATTGGGTGCTTATATATTTAGGATAGTTAGCTCTTCTTGTTGCATTGATCCCCTTACCATTATGTAATACCCTTCTTTGTCTCTTTTGATCTTTGTTGGTTTTTCTCTTTGCCCATGAGGTGTGTCTTTTGAATACAGCACACTGATGGGTCTTGACTCTTTATCAAATTTGCCAGTTTGTGTCTTCTAACTAGAGTATTTAGCCCATTTACATTTAAGATTAATGTTTTTTGAGTGAATTTGATCCTGTCATCATGATGCTAGCTGGTTATTTTGCACATTAGTTGATGCAGTGGCATTTTTTTTATTGTACTTTAAGTTCTAGGGTACATGTGCACAACGCGTAGGTTTGTTTGTTGCATATGTATACTTGTGCCATGTTGGTGTGCTGCACCCATCAACTCATCAGCACCCATCAACTCGTCATTTACATCAGGTATAACTCCCAATGCAATCCCTCCCCCCTCCCCCTCCCCATAATAGGCCCCAGGGTGTGATGTTCCCCTTCCTGTGTCCAAGTGATGTCATTGTTCAATTCTAACCTATGAGTGAGAATATGTGGTGTTTGGTTTACTGTTCTTGTGATCGTTTGCTGAGAATGATGGTTGCCAGCTGCATCCATGTCCCTACAAAGGACACAAATTCATCCTTTTTTTATGGCTGCATAGTATCCCGTGGTGTATATGTGCCACATTTTCTTAATCCAGTCTGTCACTGATGGATATTTGGGTTGATTCCAAGTCTTTGCTATTGTGAATAGTACCGCAATGAACATACATGTGCATGTGTCTTTATAGCAGCATGATTTATAATCCTTTGGGTATATACCCAATAATGGGATGGCTGAGTCAAATGGTATTTCTAGTTCTAGATCCTTGAGGAATCGCCATACTGTTTTCCATAATGATTGAACTAGTTTACAATCCCACCAACAGTGTAAAAGTGTTCCTATTTCTCCAGCACCTGTGGTTTTCTGACTTTTTAATGATTGCCATTCTAACTGGTGTGAGATGGTATTTCCTTGTGGTTTTGATTTGCATTTCTCTGAAGGCCAGTGATGATGGGCATTTTTTCATGTGTCTGTTGGTTGTATGCATGTCTTCTTTTGAGAAATGTTTGTTCATATCCTTTGCCCAATTTTTGATGGGATTGTTTGTTTTTTTCTTGTAAATTTGTTTCAGTACTTTGTAGGTTCTGGATATTAGCCCGTTGTCAGATGAGTAGATTGCAAAAATTTTCTCCCATTCTGTAGGTTGCCTGTTCACTCTGATGGTAGTTTCTTTTGCTGTGCAGAAGTTCTTTAGTTTAATTAGGTCCCATTTGTCAATTTTGGCTTTTGTTGCCATTGCTTTTGGTGTTTTAGATATGAAGTCCTTGCCCATGCCCATGTCCTGAATGGTATTCCCTAGGTTTTCTTCTACGGTTTTTATGATATTAGGTCTAACATTTAAATATCTAGTTCATCTTGAATTTATTTTCGTATAAGGAAAGGATCTAGATGGCTAGCCAATTTTTCCAGCATCATTTATTAAATAGGGAATCCTTTCCCCGTTTCCTGTTTTTCTCAGGTTTGTCAAAGATCAGATGGCTATAGATGTGTGGTATTATGTCTGAGGACTCTGTTCTGTTCCATTGGTCTATATCTCTGTTGTGGTACCAGTACCATGCTATTTTGGTTACTGTAGCCTTGTAGTATAGTTTGAAGTCAGGTAGCGTGATGCCTCCAGCTTTGTTCTTTTGATTTAGGATTGTCATGGCAATGCGGGCTCTTTTTTGGTTCCATATGAACTTTAAAGCAGTTTTTTCCAATTCTGTGAAGAAAATCATTGGTAGCTTCATGGGGATGGCATTGAATCTATAAATTACCTTGGGCAGTATGGCCATTTTCACGATATTGATTCTTCCTATCCATGAGCATGGTATGTTCTTCCATTTGTTTGTGTCCTCTTTGATTTCACTGAGCAGTGGTTTGTTGTTCTCCTTGAAGAGGTCCTTCACATCCCTTGTAAGTTGGATTCCTAGGTATTTTATTCTCTTTGAAGCAATTGTGAATGGAAGTTCACTCATGATTTGCCTCTCTGTTTGTCTGTTACTGGTGTATAAGAATGCTTATGATTTTTGCACATTGATTTTGTATCTTGAGACTTTGCTGAAGTTGTTTATCAGCTTAAGGAGATTTTGGGCTGAGACGATGGGGTTTTCCAAATACACAATCATGTCATCTACATACAGGGACAATTTGATTTCTTCTTTTCCTAACTGAATACCCTTTATTTCTTGTGCCAGTTTTCAGCGGGAATGCTTCCAATTTTTGCCCATTCAGTATGATATTGGCTGTGGGTTTGTCATAAATAGCTCTTATTATTTTGAGATATGTTCCATCAATACTGAATTTATTGAGACTTTTTAGCATGAAGCGCTGTTGAATTTTGTCAAAGGCCTTTTCTGCATCTATTGAGATAATCATGTGGTTTTTGTCTTTGGTTCTGTTTATATGCTGGATTACATTCATTGATTTGCATATGTTGAATCAGTCTTGCATCCCAGGGATGAAGCCCACTTGATCATGGTGGATTAGCTTTTTGATGTGCTGCTGGATTAGGTTTGCCGGTATTTTATTGAGGATTTTTGCATTGATGTTCATCAGGGATATTGGTCTAAAATTCTCTTTGTGTGTGTGTCCCTCTGCCAGGCTTTGGTATCAAGATGATGTTGGCCTCATAAAATGAATTAGGGAGGATTTCATCTTTTTCTATTGGTTGGAATAGCTTCAGAAGGAATGGTACCAGCTCCTCCTTGTACCTCTGGTAGAATTCAGCTGAGAATCCGTCTGGTCCTGGACTTTTTTTGGTTGGTATGCTATTAATTATTGCCTCAATTTCAGAGCCTGCTATTGGTCTATTCAGGGATTCAACTTCTTCCTGGTTTAGTCTTGGGAGAGTGTAAGTGTCCAGGAAATTATCCATTTCTTCTAGGTTTTCCAGTTTATTTGCGTAGAGGTTTTTATAGTATTCTCTGATGGTAGTTTGTATTTCTGTGGGGTTGGTGATGATATCCCCTTTATCATTTTTTATTGCGTCTATTTGATTCTTCTCTCTTTTCTTCTTTATCAGTCTTGCTAGTGGTCTGTCAATTTTGTTGATCTTTTCAAAAAAACAACTCCTGGATTCATTGATTTTTTGGAGGGATTTTTGTGTCTCTATCTCCTTCAGTTCTGCTCTGATCTTAGTTATTTCTTGCCTTCTGCTAGCTTTTGAATGTGTTTGCTCTTGCTTCTCTAGTTCTTTTAATTGTGATGTTAGAGTGTCAATTTTAGATCTTTCCAACTTTCTCTTGTGGGCAGTTAGTGCTATAAATTTCCCTCTACACACTGCTTTAAATGTGTCCCAGAGATTCTGGTATGTTGTATCTTTGTTCTCATTGGTTTCAAAGAACATCTTTATTTCTGCCTTCATTTTGTTATGTACCCAGTAGTCATTCAGGAGCAGGTTGATCAGTTTCCATGTAGTTGAGTGGTTTTGATTGAGTTTCTTAGTCCTGAGTTCTAGTTTGATTGCACTGTGGTCTGAGAGACAGTTTGTTATAATTCGGTTCTTGCACATTTGCTGAGGAGTGCTTTACTTCCAATTATGTGGTCAATTTTGGAATAAGTGTGATGTGGTGCTGAGAGGAATGTATATTCTCTTGGTTTGGGGTGGAGAGTTTTGTAGATGTCTATTAGATCTGCTTGGTGCAGAGATGAGTTCAATTCCTGGATATCCTTGTTAACTTTCTGTCTCGTTGATCTGTCTAATGTTGACAGTGGAGTGTTGAAGTCTCCCATTATTATTGTATGGGAGTCTAAGTCTCTTTGTAAGTCTCTAAGGACTTGCTTTATGAATCTTGGTGCTCCTGTATTGGGTGCATATATATTTAGGATTGTTAGCTCTTCCTGTTGAATTGATCCCTTTACCATTATGTAATGGCCTTCTTTGTCTCTATTGTTCTTTGATGGTTTGAAGTCTGTTTTATCTTTGATTATGATTGCAACCTCTGCTTTTTTTTTGTTCTCCATTTGCTTGGTAGGTCTTCCTCCATCCCTTTATTTTGAGCCTATGTATGTCTCTGCATGTGAGATGGGTCTCCTGAACACAGCAAACTGATGGGTCTTGACTCTTTATCCAATTTGCCAGTCTGTGTCTTTTAATTGGAGCATTTAGTCCATTTTCGTTTAAGATTAATATTGTTATGTGAACTTGATCCTGTCATTGTGATATTAGCTGGTTATTTTGCTCATTAGTTGATGCAGTTTCTTCCTAGCCTCGATGGTCTTTACATTTTCACATGTTTTTGCAAGGGCTGGTACTGATTGTTCCTTTCCATGTTTAGTGCTTCCTTCAGGGTCTCTTGTAGGGCAGGTCTGGTGGTGACAAAATCTCTAAGCATTTGCTTGTCTGTAAAGGATTTTATTTCTCCTTCACTGATGACACTTAGTTTGGCTGGATATGAAATTCTGTGTTGAAAATTCTTTTCTTTAAGTATGTTGAATATTGGCTTCCACTCTCTTCTGACTTGTAGAGTTTCTGCCGAGGGGTCTGCTGTTAGTCTGATGGGCTTCCCTCTGTGGTTAACCCGACCTTTCTCTCTGGCTGCCCTTAACAGTTTTTCCTTCATTTTATCTTTGGTGAATCTGACAATTATGTGTCTTGGAGTTGCTCTTCTCGAGGAGTATCTTTGTGGCATTCTCTGTATTTCCTGAATTTGAATGTTGGCCTGCCTTACTAGGTTGGGGAAGTTCTCCTCAATGATATTCTGGAGAGTGTTTTCCAACTCGGTTCCATTTTCCCCCTCACTTTCAGGCACCCCAATCAGATGTAGATTTGGCCTTTTCACATAATCCCATACTTCTTGAAGGCTTTGTTCATTTCTTTTTCCTCTAGACTTCTCTTCTTGCTTCATTTCATTGATTTGATCCTCAATCGTTGATACTCTTTCTTCCAGTTGATCGAGTTGGTTACTGAAGCTTGTGCATTTGTCACGTATTCCTCGTGTCACGGTTTTTATCTCTGTCATTTCGTTTATGGCCTTCTCTCCATTGATTATTCTAGTTATCCATTCTTCCATTCCTTTTTCAAGATTTTTAGTTTCTTTGTGCTGGGTATGTAATTCCTCCTTTAGCTGTGAGAAGTTTGATTGACTGAAGCCTTCTTCTCTCAACTCGTCAAAGCCATTCTCCATCCAACTTTGATCCGTTGCTGCGTTCCTTTTGGGGGGAGATGTGCTCTTATTTTTTGAGTTTCCAGCTTTCCTGCCCTGCTTTTTCCTATCTTTGTGTTTTATCTGCCTTTGATCTTTGATGATGGTGACATACTGATGGGGTTTTGGTGTGGGTGTCCTTTCTGTTTGTTAGTTTTCCTTCTAGCAGTCAGGACCCTCAGCTGTAGGTCTGTTGGAGATTGCTTGAGGTCCACTCCAGACCCTGTTTGCCTGGGTATCAGCAGCGGAGGCTGCAGAAGATAGAATATTGCTGAACAGCGAGTGTTCCTGTCTGATTCTTGCTCTGGAAACTTCATCTCAGGGCTGTACCCTGCCGTGTGAGCTGTGGGATATCAGTCTGCACCTAGTGAGGGATGTCTCCCAGTTAGGCTACTCAGGGATCAGGGACCCACTTGAGCAGGCAGTCTGTCCATTCTCAGATCTCAACCTCTGTGTTGGGAGATCCACTGCTCTCTTCAAAGCTGTCAGACAGGGTCATTTGCATCTGAAGAGGTTTCTGCTGCTTTTTGTTTAGCTATGCCCTGTCCCCAGAGTTGGAGTCTACAGAGACAGGCAGGCCTCCTTGAGTTGCAGTGGGCTCCACCCAGTTCGAGCTTCCCAGCGGCTTTGTTTACCTATTTAAGCCTCAGCAATGGCAGGCACCCCTCCTGCAGCCTCGCTGCTGCCTTGCAGTTAGATTGCAGACTGTTGTGCTAGCAATGAGGGAGACTCCGTGGTCATGGGACCCTCCCGGCCAGTTGTGGCATATAATCTCCTGGTGTGCCATTTGCTAAGACCCTTGGTAAAGCACAGTATGAGGCTGGGAGTTACCAGATTTTTCAGGTGTTGTGTGTCTCAGTTCCCCTGGCTAGGAAAAGGGATTCCCTTTCCCCTTGCGCTTCCCAGGTGAGGCGATGTCTCGCCCTGCTTCAGCTCTCACTCGTTGGGCTGCAGCAGCTGACCAGCACTGATTGTCAGGCACTCCCCAGTGAGATGCACCCGGTACCTCAGTTGAAAATGCAGAAATCACCCATCTTCTGTGTCGCTCGCACTGGACACTAGAGACTGCAGCTGTTCCTATTTGGCCATCTTGCTCCGGGTCTCCATCGATGCAGTTCCTTTATGGTGTCATTGGTCTTTATATTTTTACGTGTTTTTGCAGTAGCTGGTACCCTTATATATATACATATATATATATTTAAATGTATTTATATATATAATGTGTATATATATTATATATATTAAAAATGTGTATATATATATAAATGTATTTAGTGCTTCCTTCAGGAACTCTTGTAAGGCAGGCCTGGTGGTGACAAAATTCCTCAGCATTTGTTGTCTGTAATGGATTTTATTTCTCCTTCACTTAAGAAGCTTAGTTTTGCTGGGTATGAAATTCTGGGTTGAATATTCTTTTCTTTAAGAATGTTGAATATTGTCCCCCACTCTCTTCTGGCTTGTAGGGTTTCTGCTGAGAGATTCACTGTTAGTCTGGTAAGCTTCCCTTTGTAGTTAATCTGACCTTTCTCTGTGGCTGCCATTAACTTTTTTCCTTCATTTCAACCTTGGAGTTTCTGATGATTATGTATATTGGGATTTTTCTTCTTGTGGAGTGTCTTTGTGGCATTCTTTGTATTTCCTGAATTTGAATCTTGGACTGTCTTGCTAGGTTGGGGAAGTTCTCCTTCATAATATCCTAAAGTGGTTTTTCCGAATTGATTGCATCCACCCTGTCATTTTCACATATACCAATCAATTGTAGGGTTGTTTTTTCCACATAGTCCCCTATTTCTTGGAGACATTGTTTATTCATTTTCATTCTTTTTTCTGTAATCTTGTCTTCATGCTTTATTTCATTAAGTTGATCTTCAATCTCTGATATCCTCTTTCTGCTTGATTGATTTGGCTATTGATACTTGCGTATGCTTTGCGAAGTTCTTGTGCTGTGTTTTTCAGCTCCATCACGTCATTTATGTTCTTCTCTAAACTGGTTGTTCTGGTTAGCAATTCCTGTAACCTTTTATGAGGATTCTTAGCTTCCTTGCATTGGATTAGAACATGCTCCTTTAGCTCAGAGGAGTTTGTTATTACCCACCTTCTGAAGACTACTTCTCTCAATTCATCAAACTCATTATCCAACCAGTTTTCTGCCCTTGCTGGAGAGGATTTATGATCATTTGGAAGAGAAGAGGCATTCTGGTTTTTGGAATTTTCAGCATTTTTGCACGGATTTTTCTTTTTCTTCATGGATTTATCTACCATTGATCTTTGATGCTGATGGCCTTTGGATGGGGTTTTTTTGTGGGCATCCTTTTTGTTGATGTTGATGTTACTCCTTTATGTTTGTTACTTTTCCTTCTAATAGTCAGGCCCCTCTTCTGCAGGTCTGCTGGAGTTTGTTGGAAGTCCACTCCAAACCCTGTTTTACTGGGTATCAACAGCGGAGACTGCAGAACTGCAAAGATTGCTGCCTGCTCTTTCCTCTAGAAGCTGCATCTCATGGGGCACCCACCTGATGTGAGCTGGAGCGCTCCTGTATGAGGTGTCTGTTGACCCCTGATGGTGGGTGTCTCCAAGTCAGGTGTTTGCCTCCTTTTTAAAGGGATTACTTCTTTTTTGTTGTTGCCATTGTTGAATTGTTTAAGTTATTTGAAGATTCTTTGAATCGGTACTTGCAGATGCATAGTTTACAAATATTGACCTCACAGAAATTGAGAATAGAATGAGGTACCAGGGGCAAGGAAGAGTGTGATGGTGGGAGGTGAAAATGAAGAGAGGTCAGTGAATGGGTACCAACCTACAACTACATAGAAGAAATAAGTGCTAACACTAGATATTAGACTAGAGTGACTACAGTTAACAACAGTATTATCATATATTTCAAAACTGCTAGAAGAGGGGACTTAAAATATTACCAACACATAGAAATGATAAATCATCAAGGTGATGATACCATAAATATCCTGACTTGATCATTACACATTTCATGTATGTAAACATACTTACATGTACCCCATAAATACATAACATATTATGAATCATTAAAAGAAATGTTAAAAATCTTCAAAAAAATTGTCTCTAATTCTGTAGATTGTTTATCACTCTGTTGATTACTTCTTTTTTCAGCACTTTTTGTTAATTAACTCTCATTTGTCCATTTTTGTTTTTGATACTTTTGTTTTTTATGCATGAGTTGTAAATAATTTGCCTTTACTGAATCAAAAATGTTTTTTCCTAAATTTTAATGTCTAATGGTAATAGCTTCAGGTGTTACATTTAGAACTGTAGCTTGAGTTAATTTTTGTATATGGTCAGAGATATGGGTCCAGTTTTATTCTTCTGTCTATAGCTATCCAATTCTCTTAGCACCATTTATTGAAACAAGTGTTCTTTCCTCAGTGTAGGTTTTGATCTACTTTATCAAAGATCAGCTAACAAAAAATATGTGAATTCATTTCTGAGTTTTCTATTCTTTTCAAGTAAAATATGTGTGTATTTTTATATCAATAACCTGTTGTTTTAGTTGCTGGAGCCCTTGGTATATCATGAAGGTAATTTGATGCCTCCAAATTAGTTAGTTCTTGTGGGTTAGAATTCCTTTACTATTTTGTCTCCTTGTGGTTCCATATGAATTTTACTATTGTTGTGTCTAGTTCAGAGAAAAATAACATTGGTATATTTTGATAGGAATTGGATTCAATCTGTACATTTGTTTGGGTAGTTTGATCATTTTGATAATATTGTTACTTACAATCAGTGAGCATGAGATATTCTTGGTGCCAGGCCCAATGGGCAGCTGCTGTTGCCCATGCCAAAAAATTATGCTGGCAGCTTGGGGCCAGCCAAGCTTTCCCTATCACAATCAGTGCCTGAACCCAGTGGGTCTGAGGACAATTCCAGTGGCCTGATTCTGCACCCCAGGAGTCATACACTCCATCCTGGAGCCTGGGGTTGAGATTTGCAGTCTAATTTCAAGTGAAGGAGAAGTTCCCACAGCCAGAAATGAGAGGAAACTGATGTGGGTTCATGCTATGGTATAGGAGTTGGGAACCCTGCCCTTCATGAAACTGTGCCAGGAAGTATGTGTCCTGGGACCTACAGATTTTATCCTGGTAAGGGGATCTCATGATCTGGAACAATTTTGTGAAATAAAAACAGACTTCTTGGGATTCAGAGTACTCGTTTGTTTGCCTTGTTCACAGAGGCTGGCTCCCAGTGGAAGACTTGCCAGGTCAAGGGCATGTGAGCTGTTCCTGGCCCTGAACAGCTCCTGCGGAAGGGTTGAGTTAAATAGAAGTGAAGTGACCCACTCTCACCATGGACCTCTGCGATCCCAGCTGTGGGAGACCCCATGACACCCATGGAAATCTGAACTGGAAAAGAGAACTGCTCAGAGAGTTGGCAGACACAGAACTTCAGCTTGCACGCATCCCAGAATATTTGGCACATAAATGGCTGCAGTGGAGCAAGACCTAGAGTGTGAACCCTCCAAGGTTCTTCATACTCTTCTAGGTGGCTTTAGACTTTGTTAGCTTTGGGAACTGGACAGAGCAGAATTATCTTGCCCATAGAATAGTGCAATTCTGACCCGAGCACCACCATGTCTATTGGATAATCCCAGGGATCCTACCTGGCAACATTCACTTGCAGCACAGCCTCAGCTGGCCAGACAAAGTGCTTTCCAGTGGCCAATTCCATAGCTCTTTCACCAACAGACCTCACATACAGGTTGAAGCACATTAGCGGACAGACTCCCAACAGCGGCACCTGCCCACAGCCTTCCCCTACCTCCATGCACTTGCTTGCAACCTCCGCTTCTGCCTTAATGGTGTGCACATGCATGTGGATACCCTTCTGTCCCACTGGCACACACTCAAAGCAGTACCTGCTACTGCAACACTCGAGCACTTTTGCCAACAGCCACTGTTGGAGTGCTGTTTACAGCAGACTAAAAGATTTTTGACTCCTCAAGTGCAATTGGTGCTTAACCTTGAGGAACCAGAGAACAAAGCCACGGGCTTGATCTCAGTCCACCAGGGTTATAGTATGAAGTTGTGAAATGCTGAGTTGAGCCTTGATCCTGTGAAAGCATGTAGAAATAAAGCCAATCAGCTAACTCAACTTGTACCACAGGGAAACCCTCAAAGGCATCAAAGAGTATCAAAGCAAAAAGCCAAATTCCAAAGACAGCTACCTCAAAGATGAGAGGAATATCAGCTCACAGATGAGAAGGAACCAGTGCAAGAACTCTGGCAACTCTAAAGGCCAGAGTGTCTATTTACCTCCAAGTTAGCACACTAATTCCCCAGCAATGGTTCTTAATCAGACTAAAATATCTAAAAAGAAGACATAGAATGCAAAATCTGAATGGCAAGGTAGCCCATTGAGATATAGGGAGAGGTTGAAAGCTAATCCAAGGAAAACAGTAAAATGGTCTAAGAGTTTAAAGGCGACATAGCCAATTTAAGAAACAATAAAACTAAACTTTTAGAATAAAAAAACTACTACATGAATTTTAGAATGCAACAGGAAGGATTAATAACAGAATAGACCAAGCTGAGAAAAGAATCTCAGAGCTCAAAGATGTCTTCTTTGAATCAACACAGACAGACAAAAATAAAGAAAAGGAAACTTTTTAAATGAATAACATGTTTGAGAAATATGGAATTGTGTAAATAAACCAAATCTATGACTCATTGGCATTCAAGAAAGAGAGGGATAGAGAACAAGCAACTTGGAAAACATATTTGAGGGTACGGTTCATGAAAATTTTTCCAATGTTTTCGGAGATATGACATACAAATTTAGGAAATTCAGAGAACACCTGAGAGATAATATACAATATGGCTATACCCAAGGCAAGCAGGCATTAGATACTCCAAAGTTAACGTGAAAAAAACCTTAGAGATGGCTAGACAGAAGGGTAAGTCACTTACAAAGGGAAACTCATCAGGTTAACAGTGGACCTTTCAGCAGAAAGTTTAGAAGCCAAAAGAGATTAAGGCCTATATTCAGCATTCTTAAAGACAATAACCCTCAACTAATAATTTTATATCTAGCCAAACTTAACTCCAGGAGGGAAGGAGAAATAAGATTATTTTCAGACAAACAAATGCTAAGAATTTTTTTTTTTTTAACCACCAGACATACCTTACAATAGATTCTCAAGGGAGTGCTAAATACAGAAATGAAACACTGTCACCAGCCGCCACAAAAGCACACTTAAATACATAGACCATTGACACTATCAAGAAACCACACAGGCCGGGCACGGTGGCTCACGCCTGTAATCCCAGCAGTTTGGGAGGCTGGGGCAGGCAAGTCACCTGAGGTCAGAAGTTTGAGACCAGCCTGACCAATATGATGAAACCCCATCTCTACTAAAAGTGCAAAATTAGCCGGGCGTGGTTGTATGTACCTGTGATCCCAGCTACTCAGGAGGCCGAGACAGGAGAATCGCTTGACCCCGGGAGGTGGAGGTTGCAGTGAGCCGAGATTGTGCCATTGCACTTCAGCCTGAGCAACAAGAGTGAAACTCTGTCAAAAAAAAAAAAAAAAAAAAAAGACACAAATAAGTCTGCATAATAAACAGCTAGCAACACAATGAGAAGATCAAATCTGCACTTATCAATATTAATTTCCAATATCAGAGGGCTATGTGCCCAAAATAAGAGGCAGAGAATGGCAAGCTGGATTCAACTGTATACTGTCTTCAAGAGACCTGTCTCAAATGCAATGACACCCACAGGTTTAAAGCAAAGGGGTGGAGAAAAATCTACCAAGAAAACAGAAAACAAAAAAGTGGGGTTGCTATTCTATTTTCATGCAGAACAAACTTTAACCTGCAATGATCAAAAAGACAAAAAGTGGGCTGGGTGCGGTGGCTCACACCTGTAATCCCAACATTTTGAGAGGCTGAGGTGGGCAGATAACCTGAGGTCAGGAGTTTGAGACCAGCCTGGCCTACATGGTGAAACCTCATCTCTACTAAAAATACAAAAATTAGTTGGGCATGGTGGCGGGTGCCTGTCATCTCAGCTACCCAGGAGGCTGAGGCAAGAGAATCGCTTGAACCTGGGAGTCAGAGGTTGCAGTGAGCCAAGATCACACAATTGCACTCCAGCCTGGGCAACAAGAGTGAAACTCCATCTCAAAGCAAAACAAAACAAAACAAAAAAGGGCATTGCATTACCTAATGGTAAAGGGTTAAATTCAATAACAAGACTTAACTATTCTAAATATATTTGCACCCAACACAGGAGTAGCCAGATTCACAAAACAAGTTCTTAGAGACCTATGAAGAGATTTAGGTAATCACACAATAGGAGTGGGAGACCTCAACACTCCATTGCCAGTGCTAGACAGACTATCTGCACAGAAACCTAACAAAGATATTCAGGACCTAAACGTGACATTTGACTAAATGGGCCTAATAAATGTCTACAGGATACTCCATCCAACAACAACAGAATATACAGTTTTCTAATGTGCACATGATGTACTCTAAGATCAACCACATGCCTGGCCATAATGCAATTCTCAACAACAACAACAACAACAACAACAACAAAACCACTAAAATTGTGCCAGCCACACTGAAGGACCAGAGCACAATAAAAAAGAAGTTGATACAAAGGAGATCTCTCAAAAGCATACAATTAAATTGAAAGTGAACAATCTCCTCCTGAATGACTCTTAGGTAAAGAAGAAAATTAGCCGGATGCAGTGGCTCACACCTGTAATTCCAGCACTTTGAGAGGCCGAGGTGGGCAGATCATAAGGTCAGGAGATTGAGACCAGCCTGGCCAACATGGTGAAATTCCATCTCTACTAAAAATACAAAAATATTAGCCGGGTATGGTGGTGCATGCTTGTAATCCCAGCTACTCAGGCAGCTAAGGCAGGAGAATGGCTTGAACCCAGGAGGTGCAGGTTGCAGTGAGCCGAGATCACGTTATTGCACTCCAGCCTGGGCAATAAAGTGAGACTCCGTCTAGAAAAAAAAAAAATATATATTAAGCAGACATCAAAAAGTCTTTGAAACAAATTAAAATAAAGATACAACATACCAGAATTTTTATGACCCAGCTAAAGCAATGTTAAGAGGAAAGATTATAATGCTAAAGATCTACTTAAAGAAGCTTGAAAGATATCAAATCTACAACATAGCAAACTTCTTTTCACAAGATGGCTGACTAGACAAAACCAGGGATAACATTTCTTACTGAGAGACTAGGACATCATGAAGACTGGCACAATCCTAGCAGTTCTTCAGAGGAAATGCATAGAGAGCAGACAGAGAAAAAACAGATGCAGAGCTGAAGGGGGGAAAGCTAGGAACCCAGCACAGTGCTACTGCACAATCGGACTTGTTCTTTCCCCCAGTGACTCTTATGGAAGGAATGAGCTGAACAGGCAAGGAGCAGCCCACTCTCATGGGCCTCTAGAATCCCAGTAAAAGGACACCTTTTGACCACTATGGATAATTGAGTTGACAGGCAGAGCTACTTGGAGAAGTTGTGGCAGCAAACTTCAGTCCATGTGAAGCTCAGAGGGTTTGATGGTGGAGCATCTATAGTGGAGTATGGCCAGGGAAGCCCATAAACCCAGGCTTAACTGGCCTCCATAGGAGAGTTTAGCCCTAGAGCAACTGGCAGACCTGAACTCTGCATGGTAGTCTTGCCCATGAGACAGGGCTAGTCCAAGCTGAGAACCATTTGGTATGTTGGCCTGTCCTGGGGCCCCAACCTTGCTGCATCTGCTCACAGTGTACTCCCTAGGTACCTTGGATCCTTGTATCATAGCTCTTGCACAGGTTGACCACCTGACTGGCAGAGTGCTCCAACAGAGTGGCACACACAAACACACACCAGCCTTCTTGCACCCTTTCCTGACAGCAGCCTTCTATTTGCTGCTTTGTCTGAATGCACTCACCCAAGGCCACCCCCAACATCACTTTGCTGGCACATATGGGCACATATGTGTGCGAGTGGACCTTGTCTTCTCTTTTCTGCCAGTGAGGGTGTGCACATGCACCCTGCTGTACCACTGCTGCTGGCATGAGTGCATCCTACCTCTCTCCCACTGCTGTAACACCATTCCTGTACCACCATGGAGCCCACCAGCACCCACCTTTGCATGTACACTGTCGCCAGCACAAAACTATGCATGGAAGAGAGCTAACCTGCCCCTGCATTAACCTGCCACTGCTGTCTGTGTGAACAAGCACAGAAGACACACACACTTCTGTCCTCACAAGTGTGTTACCCCAATGCTAACACTACAACTGATGTGAACACAGACAGTCACTTGTGGAGGCCCCTTGTCCCCCCTAGCTGAGTTGTCACTGTCACTGCCATGAACACCCACAAAGAGATTGGTACCTCAGCACCCAATAACACCCTGTTGCAGCTGACATTGCCACTACTCCTGGCACATGTGAACAATGATGGATCCCACTGCCACTGCCCTATGAAGTGCATTGCATGGCACCACACATTTAAGTGTTCTGACTAGAGATCCAGGAGCTGCTTAGTCCCTCCAGAACAGCAGGTTGCCAACCTTGAGGAGCCAGAGAACAAAGCCGGGGCCCAGTACCAATCTCCCAGAGTTACAACATGCAGCACAGTAGTCCTGAGCTGACATATAACCTCATAAAATCTTCCAGCAATTAAGCCAGTTGAATGGACCCAAATCATACTACAATGAAACCCCCAAGGTCATCAAATAGGACAAAATTAAAAAAAAAAAAAAACTCATCCAAAGGACAGCAACTTCAAAGATTAAAGGAATGTCAGCCCAGAAAGATGTAAAGAACCAGTGCAAAAACTTTAACAGCCCAAAAATCCAGAGTGTCTTCTTTCCTCCAAACAACCACAGTAGTTCTTTTAACCAGGTCAAGATGGCTTAAATGACAGAAGTATAATTCACAATGTGGGTAGGAATGAAGATCATTGAGATTAGGAGAACATTGAAACCCAATGTAAAAATGATAAGAATCACAAGAAAATGATAAAGGAACTGACAGACAAAAGAGGCAGTATAGAAAAAAGAGCAACCAAACTGATAGAGTTTGAAAACACACTACAAAAATTTCATAATGCAATTGCAAGTATTAATAGTAGAATAGACCAAGCAGACGAAAGAATCTCAGTGCTTAAGGCTGGCTTTCTAAAATAAAATAGATAAATTTTTTTTAAAAAAATGAATAGAAAATAACAACACTTCCAGGAAATATGGGCTTGTGTAAAAAGACAAAATCTATAAAACGTTGGCATCTCTTAAAGAGATGAGGAGAATGGAAGCAACTTGGAAAACATATTTCAGACTATTATCCATGAGAACTTCCCCAAGCTACTGAGAGAGGCCAACATTAAAATTTAGGAAATGTAGAGAAACTCAGCAAAATACTTCACAAAAATATCATCCCCAGAGCACATAATCATCAGGCTGCCCAAAGTCAAAATGAAAGAAAAAATGTTAAGGGCAGCTAGGGACAAAGGGCGGGTCACCTACAAATGGAAATCCATTAAACTAACAGCAGCCTTCTCAGTAGAAACCCTACAAGCCAGAACAAACTGGGGGCCTATATTCAACATTCTTAAAGAAAATAAATTCCAAATGAGAATTTTATATCTGACCAAACTAATGCTCATAAACAAAGGAGAAATAAGATATTTTTCAGACAACCATATGTTGAGGGAATTTGTTACCACCAGACCTTCCTTACAGGAGCTCATAAAAAAAAGCACAAAATATGGAAGGAAAACAACACTAGCAGTCATTACAAAAGCATACTTCAATACACAAACCAGTGACACCATAAAACAACCACACAATCAAGTCTGCATAAGCACCAACTAATGGCAAAATGGCAGAATCAAGTCCGCACATATCAATACCAACATTGAATTTAAATGGGCTAAATGCACCAACTGAAAGGCACAGAGTGGCAAGCTGAATAAATAAGAAAATCCCAAAGGTATGCTGTCATCAAGAGACCAATCTCACATTCAATGACACTCATAGGCTCAAAATAGACGGATGGAGAAAAATCTAACAAACAAATGGATATCAAAAAAAATGCAGGGATTGCAATCCCAATTTCAGAAAAAAACAGTCTTTAAATGAACAAAGATCAAAATAGACAAAGAAAGTCATTACAAAATGGTAAAGTACTCAATTCAGCAAGAAGTCATAACTTTTCTAAATATATATGCACTTAACATAGGCGCACCAAGATTCATAAAACAAGTTCTTAGAGACCTACAAAGAGTTTAGCATCCAACACAATACTAGGCGATTTCAACACTCCACCAACAGTATTAGACAGATCATCAAGTTTGAAAATAATGTTCAGGATGTAAAATCAACATTGAATTAAATGGATCTGATAGAGCTCTACAGAATTCTCCAGCCAAAACCAACAGAATACACATTCTTCTCATTGCCATATGGCACATACTCTAAAATTGACCATATATCTAACAACAACAACAACAAAAAACCCTCAGCAAATTCAAAATAACTGAAATCATACCAACCACTCTCTCAGACTACAGAGCAATAAAAATAGAATTCAAGACTAAAAAATCCATAGAATTATATGTATATTAGACAACCTGCCCCTAAATGACTTCTGAGTAAATAGTGAAACTAAGGCAGACAGAAATCAGAAGTTTTTTGAAACTAGTGAGAACAAAAGCACAACATATCAGAATCTCCTGGAAAGGCAAAGGCATTGTTTAGAGAGAAAGTTATCACAGTAAATACTGTCATCGAAAAGTTTAAAAGATCACAAATTAACAGCCTAACATTATCACTGAAAACCTAGAGTAGCAAGAGAATACCAAACTGGAAGCTAACAGAAGATGAGAAATAAACAAAATCATTGCTGAGCTGAAATCGATTGATGCACAACATTCATGCAAATATTAATGAAGCCAGAAGCTGTTGTTTTAGATGTTAATAAGGTAGATAGACTGCTAGCTAGATTAATACAGAATAAAAGAGTGAAGTTCCAAATAAACAAAATTAGAAATGACAAAGGGATATTACCAGTGACCCTACAGAAATACTAATAACAATCAGATACTATTATGAAAATTTTTATGCACATAAACTTGAAAATTTAGAAGAAATGAATAAATTCCTGGACATATACTCCCTTTGAAGATGGAACCAGAAAGAATTGAATCCCCGAATAGACAAATAATGAGCTCTGAAATTCCATCTGTAATATGTAGCCTACCAACCAAACAAAGCCCAGGACACGGTGGATTCATGTCAAATTCCACCATATTTACAAAAACGAGCTGGTACTATTTCTATGGATACTATTCCAAAAATTCAAGGAAAAACGACTTCTTTCTAACTCATTCTATGAGGCCAGCATCCTCCTGATGCCAAAATCTGGCAGGCACACACACACAAAATAAAACTTTAGGTCAGTAACTTTGATAAACATTGATGCAAAAATCCTCAACAGACTTCTAGCAAATCAAATCTAGAAGCACATTGAAAACCTTATTTACCAAACTAAAGTAGAGCTTTTTCCTGAGTTGCAAGTTTGGTTCAACATACACAAATCAATAAATGTGGTTCATTACATAAAAAGAACTAAAGAAGAAAATTACCTGATCATCTCATATAGTTTTCAGAAAAAGTTTTTAATAAAATTCAACATCCCTTTATGTTAAAAATTCTCAATAAACTAGGTATTGAAAGAATGCGCCTTGAAATAATAGAAGCCATCTATGATAAACTCTCAGTCAACATCATCTTGAACGAACAAAAGCCGGAAGCATTCATCTTGAAAACTGGCACATGACAGGGATGCCCTGTCTCATCACTCCTATTTCACATATTATTGGAAGACCTGGCCAGAGGAATTAGGCAAGAGAAATAAAGCCATCCAAACAGGAAGAGGGAAAGTCTAACTATCCCTGTTTGCAGATGACATAATTCTATATCTAGAAAACACCATAGTCCTGGTCCCAAAGCTCCTTTAGCTAGTAAACAACTTCAGTAAAGTTTCAGAATGCAAAATCAGTGTACAGAAATGAATGGAATTCCTATACACCAATGAGGTGTAAAAGATCTTTTACCACCCTAATGAGGGTGGTAAAAGATCTCTATAATGAGAAATACAAAACACTAATCAAAGAAATCAGAGATGACACAAACAAATAGAAAAACATTCCATGCTCATGAATAGAAAATATTAATCTTGATAAAATGGCCAAACAGCCCAAAGCAATTTACAGATTCAATGCTATTGCTATTAAACTATTAATGACATTATTTGCATAATAAGAAAAAGAAACTATTTTAAAAAGGCATATAGTACCAAAAACAAAAACAAAAAAGGCACAAATAGGCAAGGCAATCCTAGGCAAAAAGAATTAATTAGAAGACATCATGCTATCTGACTTCAAACTATACTATGGGGCTACAGTAACAACAGCAAAATCCAGCCTGGTATCGGTACAAAAACAGATACATAGACCTGTGCAACAGAATGTCCAGAAATAAGGCCACACACATACAACCATCTGAACTTCAATAAAGCTGACAAAAACAATCAATGGGGAAAAGACTCTTTACTCAATAAATGGTTCTGAGATAACTGGCTCGCCATATGCAAAATATTGAAACTGGACCCCTTTATTACACCATGAAATACACAAATCAACTCAAAATAAATTAAAGACTTACATGTACAACCCAAAGCTATAAAAACACTAGAAGACAACCTAGGCAATATCATTATGAACATAAGAACTGGCAAAGATTTCATGATGAAGACATTAAAAGCAATTGCAACAAAAGAAAAAATTGACAGATGTGATCTAATTAAACTTAAGAGCTTCTACACAGCAAAAGAAACAGAGTAAACAGACACTTACACAATGGGAGAATCTATTTGCAAACTGTGCATCTGACAAAGGACTGTTATCCAGCATCTATAGGGAACTTAAACAAATTTACAAAAAAGACAAACTACCCCACTAAAAAGTGAAGAAAAAAACATGAACAGTCAATTTTCAAAGTAAGATATGCTTGTGGCCAGCAAGCATATAAAAAAGATCAATATTACTAATCATTAGAGAAATGCAAATCGAAACCCCAATGAGATACTATCTCACATCAGTCAAAATGGCTAATATTTAGAAGATAAAAAACAAGAGATCCTGATAAGGTTGCAGATAAAAGTAACATTTACACACTATTGGGAGTGTAAATTTGTTCATCCATTGTGGAAAGCCTGGGGGACAGAGCGAGACTCCATCTCAAAAAAAAAAAAAAAAAAAAGGAAAGCAGTGTGGTGATTCCTGAAAGAACTGAAAACAGAACTACCATTCAACTCGGCAACCCCATTGCTGGGTATATTCCCCAAAGAATATAATCATTCTGTTATAAAAACACATGTGTGCATATGTTTATTGTAGCATTATTCACAATAGTAAAGACATGGAATCAACTTAAATGTGCATCAATTTTAGACTGGCTAAAGAAAATGTGGTACATATATATCATGGAATATTATGCAACCATAAAAGAGATCATGCCCTTTGCAGAAACATAGATGGAGCTGATTGCCATTATTCTTAGCAAACTAATGCAGGAACAGAAAACCAAATACCACATGTTTACACTTATAAGTCAGAGATTAATAATGAAAACTCATAGACACCAATAAGCAAAACAAAAACAAAAAACAGACACTAAGACTCATCTGAGGGTGGAGGTTACGAGGAAAGAGAAGAGCAGAAACAAATTATAAGGTATCAGGTTTAACACCTGTGTAACAGAATAATCTGTACAACAAATCTGCACATGTACACCTGAACCTAAAATAAAGGTTAAATAAATCAACATAACAGCACACCTGTGGAAAGTAGAGAAAGAAGAGCAAACCAACCCCAAAGGTAGCAGAAGAGGAGAAATAACCAGAATCAGAGCTTCACAGAATGAAACTGAGATGTGAAAATCCACATCAACAATTAAAAAGAAAAACAAAGTTTGTTTATTTAAAAGAATAAATAAAATCAATAGACAGCTGACTTCATTAATAAAGTCCAAGTAAACATGATCATAAATGAGAAATGTGATATTTTGCCGACCCCACAGATATACAAAAATCTCTTAGAGACTGTCTAAAACAACTCTATACGCACAAACTAGAAAACCTAGAACAAATAGATAAACTCCTAAAAGCATACAACCTCCTAATATTGAACCAGGAAGAAATTAAAATTCTGAATAGACCAATGATGAGTTCTGTAATTGAATCAGTAATTAAATATTTAACAACCAGAAAAGCCTTGGATCGGAGAGATTCACAGATTAATTCTATAAGATATATTAAGAAGAGCTAGTACCAATTCTACTACAACTATTCAAAAAAACTGACAAGAAGCTACTGCTCCCTAACTCATTTTATGAGGCATCATCCTGATACCAAAATGTGGCAGAGACACAATGAAAAGGAAAACATCAGGCCAACATTCTTGATGAACATAGACACAAAAACCTCAACAAATTACTAGCATGAATCCAGAAGGGCAACAAAAAGCTAATACACCATGATCAAGTAGGCTTATATTCCTTGAATGCGAGGTTGGTTCAATCAATACATGTGATTTAACACCTAAACATAACTAAAAACCAAAACCACATGTTCATCTCAATATACGCAGAAAAGACTTTTGATAAAATTCAACATCCCTTCATGTGAAAAACCCTCAACAAATTAGACATTGAAGAAACACACCTAAACATAGTAAGAGTCATCTATGAAAACCTCACAGTAAACATCAATAAATAGGAAAAAGCTGGAAGCATTTTATTTGAGAACTGGAACAAGACATGGATTCTCATTCTCACCAGTCTCATTCAACATACTACTGGAAGTCTTCAGCCAAATCAATTTGGTAACAGAAAAAAATAAATAAATAAAATGCATTCAAATAAGCATAATGAAAGCCAAACTATCTCTTTTCACAGATAATATGATTAAATACCTAGAAAACCCCATAGTCTCTATTCAAAGGCCCCTAGAACTAATAAGCAACTTCCATAAAGTTTGACACTAAAATATTAGTTCACAGAAAACCACTAGAATTTGTATACACAAATTATGTCTAAACTGAGAGCCAAATCAGAATGCAATCTCATTCACTATAGCCACAAAAAGAATAAAATATCTAGGAATACAGCTAACCAGGGAGGTGAAACATCACAACAATGAGAATTACAAAACACTGCTAAAAAAAAAAATACATTTTACAAACAAATGGAAAACATGCCATACTCATGGATAGAAAGAATTAACATTGTTAAAATACCTATATTTCCCAAAGCAACTTACAGATTCAATAGTATGATTAGTAAACTGCCAAGGTAATTATTTACAGAATTGGGAAAAAATTGTTCTACAATTCATATCAATTCAAAAAAGAGCCCAAATAGCCAAAGAAATTCCAAGCAAAAAGAACAAAGGCAGAGGCTTTACACTACCTGACTTCAAACTGTAGTAGAAGGCTACAGTAACCAAACAGCAAGGTACTGGTACAAAAACAGACACATAGGCCAATTGATCAGAATAGAGAGCACGTAAATAAAGCTGCACACCTACAACCATCTGATCTTTTAGTAAGTTGACGAAAAGAAGGAATAAGGAAGGAAACCCTATTCAGTCAATGGTGCTGAAATAGCTAGCCATAAGCAGAAGATCAAAACTGAATCCCTTCCTTTCACTATACAGAAAACAACTCAAAATTAATGAAAGACCTAAATGTAAGATCTAAAATTTTCAAAACCCTAGAACAAAACCTAGGAAATATCATTGTGAACATAGGCCTTCGTAAAGATTCCATGATCAATTCACCAAGAGCAATTGCAACAGAAACAAAAATTTACAAGTGGGATCTAATTAAACCAAAGAAGTTTGGCACAAAAGAAGAAATTATTAGCAAAGTACACAGACAACCTACAGAATAAAATAAAATACTTGCAAACCATGCGTCTTACAAAGCCTAATGTCCAGAATTTACAAGAAACTTTAACAAACCTTCAAGCAAAAAACAACTGCATTAAAAATGAGCAATGGATATGAACAGATACTTCTCAAAGGAAGACTTACACACAGTCAGCAAGTATATGAAAAAATGTACAACATCACTAATTATTAAAGAAATGGAAATAAAAACTGCAATGAGGTATCATCTCACATCAATTAGAATGGCTACTATTGAAGGATAAAAAAAAAAGATGTTTGTGAAGCTGTAGAGATAAAGGAACACTTATACACTATTAGTGGGAATGCAAATTAGTTTAGCCACTACAAAAAGCAGCTTGGAGATTAAAAACAACAACAACAACAACTTAAAACAGAACCATCATTTAATCCAGCATTCTCTTTATTTGATAGATACCCAAAGTAATATAAGTCATTCTACCTAAAAGGTATATGCACTCATATGTTCCATTCACAATAGTATTCACACCAGTATTCACAATGGTGAAGACATGGAATCAGCCTAGTTTGCCCACCAATGGTATACTGGATAAATGATATGTGGTATACATACATCATGGAATGCTACAGAGCCACAAAATAGAATGAAATCGTATTCCTTTCTCAAACATGGAACTGGAGGCCATTATCTTAAGCAAATTAATGCAGGAACAGAAAACCAAATACTGCATGCTCACTGTGTGAGCTAAATATTGAGTACACATGGACACCAAGAGAGGAACAATAGACACCATGGCCTACTTGAGGGTGAAGAGTTGGCAAAGAGTGTGGGTCAAGAAACTTCATATTGACTACTATGTTCATTACTGGGTGATGGAATCATTTTAACACCAAACCCCAGGGACAAGCAGTTGACCCATGTAACATACTTGCACATATATCCCCTGAACTTATAATACAAGTTGAAAGAAAAAAATAGTAAAAATTAAAACACGAATAAAATAATAAATTAAAATAAAATAAGAGTTCATAAGTAAGTCAGTAGCCATCTGAGGAACATTCACTTTGAGCAGGTTCTGAGTCATGAAGTTATAAATGAACATCTGTTGCCTACTTAATAGGTCATTGAGTAGCTGTGACCCATTCTTAATATGTATGTAACCATTTTCTTTACATATTTGTACCTACTTCATTTTCCCGTGAAACTTGCCAAATTGGTACACTTCAGTTTGAACTGATGTCTCTTATATGCTGTACCCCCTTTTTAAAAATTGAATTATCTTTCCTTCCACCTAGATTGTTCTCAAAGCATTTGTTTTTGCTGGACTTCCCCAACTTGACCATAAGATGGTAGCATTCCCTAACATATTACAGTGCAGTATAATTCCACTGTTGTCATCTACAGTTAAATCGCAAATAAAAAATAATAATAAGCAGCAACTGATTGCTCAAGATGTTTCTTAGCCCCTACTTTATTAAATCAGGAAAGTTTGAAGATTCTGGATCTATTTAAAGTAGAACATTTTCTGAAACCACTCACAATTCCAATTTAAACATTAAAGTCTGAGTTTTCCCTTGAAGAAAAGACTCATTCCCTCCCCGCTCCAAACTGCTCCCTAATAGAGATAATTAAATGTGTTTATATTAGGATTCAGTCCTGTTTTGTAAGATATAAGCTAAACTAGTGATTGATTGCGTGTGTTTAATTTGATCAATGATCCTAAGTGAGTTAATGTCTAGTTCCAAGATTGGAATGAGAGCAGATAATCTATTTTTTCACAAAAGTGAGTTAACGTCTAGTTCCAAGATAGGGATGAGAGCAGATAATGTACCTTTTTACAAATATACTAAAAATAATAAAAAGTCATTAAACATATATATTAACTTCTCTCATTTCCAGGGGAGGCATGCAGTGCCATGGATAAATATAGTTTCTTAATCATCCAGTATTTGTTTAGAATCTACTCCTTATTCAAAAATAATTTCTTTATTTCAGGGGTCACAATATTTATATTCATTATGGTAATGTACTTACACTAAAATAATGTATTGATTTGCATTTTTCTAATGATCGGTGATGTTGAGCTTTCTCTTATATGATTGTTGGCGGTATGTGTTTCTTCTTTTGAAATGTGTCTGTTTCTGTTCTTTGCCAACTTTTTTATGGTTCTTTTTTATTTTCTTGTAAACTTGCTTACATTCCTCAGAGATGCTGGATATTAGACCTTTGCCAGATGAATAGTTTGCAAAAGTTTTATCTCATTCTGTAGGTTGCTTGGTCACTTTGTTGACAGTTTTATTTGCTATTCAGAAACTCTTTAGTTTTATTATATTCCATTTATCAATTGCTGCTTTTATTGTAATTGCTTTTGGCATCTTCATTATGAAATCTTTGCTTATTCCTATGTCCAGAATGATATTGCCTAGGTTGTCATCCAAAGTTTTCATAAATTTGGATTTCATATTTATGTATTTAATCTATCTTGAGTTAATTTTTGTATACGGTATAAGGAAGGACTCCAGTTCAATCTTCTGTGTATGGCTAGCCAGTTATCCCAGCACCAATTATTGAATAGCGAGTAATTTCCCCATTGTTTGCTTTTGTCAGGTTTGTGAAAAATCATATAGAATATAAATTGTTCTACTATAGAGACACATGCATGTGCCTGCTCATTGCAGCAGTATTAACAATAGCAAAGACATGGAGTCAACCTAAATGCACATTAATGATAAACTGGATAAAGAAAATATGGTACATATACACCATGGAATACTATACAGCCACATAAAAGGAGATTATATTATTTGCAGGAACATGGATGGAGCTGGAGGCCATTATTCTTAGCTAACTAACATAGGAGCAGAACACCAAATACTGCAGTTCTCACTTATAAGTGGGAGTTAAATGATGATAAAACATGGACACATAGAGGGAGACAACACACTGGGACCTATCAGAGGGTGGAGGTTGGGAGAAGCAGGAAGATTAGGAAAAATAACTAATGGCTACCAGGCTTAATACATCAGTGACAAAATAATCTGTACAACAATCCCTCATGACACAAATTTACCTATCTAAAACATCTGCACATGTACCCTGAATTTAAAAGTTAAATAAAATAATAGTGTATGCTTATGACAAATAGAAACAGACAATGTATAAAAGAGAAAATGTAAACCTTCTTTTCTCAAATCTCATTCTCCAGACATATTCACTATTAATATTTGGCATGTAGTCTGAGCAATAAAACTATACATGTAGATTTGTTCTTTAAAAGTTTAAAATCACATACACTATCATGTGCCTATATACAGTATATCTGTTTGTATATAGAATATATACTTTTGCAAATTACAGTTTTATTTATAAAGTGAAATATTATTTATTTGTGTCTTAATTATAGCTAAATAGTGTATTACTGAACATGTAATGAGAAAAAGTACATATACCTAGCTTACTAAATTTTCAGGTCCTCATCCCAGCATTAATCTAATCTTTACAATTATTTACTACTGTCTTTTGCTTTCGGTCTTTATATTAGTCCATTCTCGCAATGCTATAAAAATATTTGAGACTGGGTAATTTATAAATAAAAAAGACATAATTGGCTCATGGTTCCACAGGCTGTACAGGTAGCATGGCTGGGGAGGCCTCAGGAAACTTTCAATCATGGCGGAAGGCAAAGGGGAAGCTGGCATATCCTACGTGGCCAGAGCAGGAGGAAAACAGAGAACAGGGTGAAGTACCATGAACTTTTAGACAATCACATCTCATGAGAACTCACTCATTATCACAAGAACAGCAAGGAGAAAATCTGCCTCCATGATCCAATCACCTTCCACCAGACCCCTTCTCCAACAATGAGGATTACAATTCCACATGAGATTTGGGCAGGGACAAAAATCCAAACCATATCAGTCTCTTCAGTGTTTGACTCTAGTTTCGCTAAATTATGTTAGCATTCTTCAGGCCTCTTGCTCTTCCCACTCTGGACCTCCCTAGGTAGGTGAGGCCCTGATCCAATCAGCTACCTTAGAATCTTAATATTTATTCTCTTACTTGGCTAATACCTTGGTCATGATAGCCATAGCATATTATGAAAGAGAAAGTTAGACATTCTGGTAAACCAATAATTGTAAGAGTCCCTGTGAAAAGCAGAGGAGAAAGGAGAACATACCATAAAGGGATGTATGCATTTCTGCCTAATTAGTGTAAATAATGGTGAAACTTATCACCATTACCTAGAAGTAAACTTTGCCCTACTCTTCTGTGCTATTTACGAGAAGCTTGGGAGTAAATAAACAAAAACTATTTGTGTAAGTGCAGCTGCAATTCTTTATAGACAATCAGGTTTATTTCTATTTGCCAAGTGGCTTGAGAAAGTATATTTTTTGTCCAGTTGAGGAAAATGGTAGGTCTGTCTTCTCAGCAACCCAGTAGCTCTAGACAAGATACTATGTTTTCCTGTTACCACTGGATGTTATTATAGGAGTTGATATGGTTTGTTTCTGTGTCCCCACCCAAATCTCATTTTCAATTGTAATCCTCAAGTGTTTAGGGGGGGACCTGTAATCCCCACGCGTCCAGGGAGAAAGTGATAGGTTCTTGGGGGAAGTTTTCCCCATGCTGTTCTTATGAAAATGAGTCAATTCTCACAAGATCCAATGGTTTAAAAGTGGGAGTTTCCTCTGCACTATCGCTCTCTCTCCTGCCACCTTGTGAAGAAGGTGCTTGCCTCCCCTTCACCTTCCCCCATGATTGTAAGCTCCCTGAGGTCTCCCCAGCCATGTGGAACTGTGAGTCAATTAAACTTCTTTTGTTTATAAACTAACCAGTCTCAGGTAGTGTATTTATAGCAGTGTGAAAACAAACTAATATGGGAGCATTGAAATTTTTTCTGAAAAAAAGAGTGATGTCGTTTAGTTTCTCTTTTATAAAGATAGCTTTGGCAGCAGTACAGTATATGAATTAGAGGAAAGCAATACTGGGATGCAGGAAACTGTCGGAATAGCTTATGAAGGAGAATCTGAAGACCTATACTAGGGCAGTGATGCTAAGAATAGAGAGGATAGAATGTATATCAGAGATATCATGAAGTTAAGATCAACAGAGGAGTGGCATCACCATTTATGTTCTTGATCAAGCAAAAATCTAGATATCATCTTGGTATCTCCCTTTCCTTAATCACCACATTCTGTCAATTAATATTTCCTCAATCTTGTCTTATAAACAAAATTTCAAATCCATACATTTTTGATTTCATTTCATGATTCATAAATTCTTTTGGGGGCATTTTAAATAAACCCATCTAAGTGAAAAGGGTATACCAATTACAACTATCCTTTTACTCTGCCAGAAATAGGCACCATTCTCCTGCCAAGTCATAATTCCAAGATCTGTCAGAAAATGACACACAATGACTACATTTAGCATTTATGGCTATAAACTCCAAAAGCACAGAGATCATTCAATGGATTCTAGCCATAATACAATCTTTGAAACACCAAATAAAGAATTCGAGACACTGAATTTTAAGAAGCCCCAAACCAACACAAACAAATAAAAATCAGAATATAAATGGAAAATGTACTAAGGAGATAGATATTTATCTAAAAAATAACACTTCTGGAAATAAAAAAGATTAAAGGAATTACAAAATACAGGTGCAAGTCTTAACAATAGATCAAGTGAAAGAATCTTGGAGGGCTTGAAGACAGATTTTTGAAATTAACTGAAACAAAAATGAAGGGAAAAAAATCAGGAACTTCAGAGAACTCAAGTAAGATACATTGCAAGATGGACTTCATAAAGAACTATAGTCATCAAAGAATCTAAAGTTAATATGAAGGAAAAAACCATAAAAACTGCAAGAGAAAATTGTCTAATTACCAATAAAGGAAATCCCACTAGATTAACAGCACATTTTGCATCATAAAACTTACAATTCAGGAAAGATTGAGGTACCTTTTTAGACTTTTTATAAAGCCAACCATGAATTCTGTATCCTACTATAAGATTCCAAATGAAAAAATAAAATAAAATGAAATATTTTCCAGACACACAAATGCTAAGGGAATTTAAAAGCACTACACTGATCCGACAAGAAATGCTCAAGGGACTTCTAAACAAGGAATTGAAAAGTCTATATTAACCATAATCAAAACACATAAAAGTATAAAACTCACAGATCTTATAAAACAATTATACAATTAAGGCTACAAAGTAACTAGGTAACAGTTAACATCATGACAGGAACCAAACCTTACATGTCAATGTGAACTTAGAACACAAATTAAATCAATACCCAACTTAAAAGATATAGACTAACAGAATGGACTAAAAAATAGGATTAAACCATATTCTCTTTACAAAAAAAATACATCTAACTGGTAAAGATGCTTATTGATGCGTGGAAAAGTGGTGAAAAAAATACCAAAGCAAAAGAGAGCAGGAGTAGCTGTGTTTTCATCAGATAAAACAGACTTTATATAAACAATAGTATAAAAGGACAAGGTTATTATATAATTATAAATTAATTCATTCAACAAGAAAATATAAAAAACCTAAATATATGTGTACCCAAAACTGGAGCACTCAGATTCATAAAAGTACTAGTGGACCTAGGAAAAGATATAGACAGCAATACACTAATAGTGGGGGACTTCAACAGCCCACTGACACACTAGAAAAACAGAGGCAGAATATCAACAAAGAAATACTAGATTAAATTGAACTCCAAGTCAAATGAATCTAACAAATTTACAGAAAAACCTATTCAACAAATGCAGAATATAATTCTCATTAGTGCATGGAACATTTTGCAAAATAAAACATATGATACTCAAAGAAAAATAGTGACAATAAATTCCAAAAAATCAGAATCACATAGAGTGTCTTCTTACACTATGGTGGAATAAAACTAGAAGTAAATACCAAGATAAAGTCTTTTTTAAAAATTTATTTATTATTATTATACTTTAAGTTGTAGGGTACATGTGCATAACGTGCAGGTTTGTTACATATGTATACTTGCGCCATGTTGGTGTGCTGCACCCATCAACTTGTCATTTACATCAGGTATAACTCCCAATGCAATCCCTCCTCCCTCCCCCCTCCCCATGACAGGCCCCTGTGTGTGATGTTCCCCTTCCTGAGTCCAAGTGATCTCATTGTTCAGTTCCCACCTATGAGTGAGAACATGCGGTGTTTGGTTTTCTGTTCTTGTGATAGATTGCTAAGAATGATGGCTTCCAGCTGCATCCATGTCCCTACAAAGGACACAAACTCATCCTTTTTGATGGCTGCATAGTATTCCATGGTGTATATGTGCCACATTTTCTTAATCCAATCTGTCACTGATGGACATTTGGGTTGATTCCAAGTCTTTGCTATTGTGAATAGTGCCGCAATAAACATACGTGTGCATGTGTCTTTATAGCAGCATAATTTATAATCCTTTGGGTATATACCCAGTAATGGGATGGCTGGGTCATATGGTACATCTAGTTCTAGATCCTTGAGGAATCGCCACACTGTTTTCCACAATGGTTGAACTAGTTTACAATCCCACCAACAGTGTAAAACTGTTCCTATTTCTCCACATCCTCTCCAGCACCTATTGTTTCCTGACTTTTTAATGATCGCCATTCTAACTGGTGTGAGATGGTATCTCATTGTGGTTTTGATTTGCATTTCTCTGATGGCCAGTGATGATGAGCATTTTTTCATGTGTCTGTAGGCTGTATGAATGTCTTCTTTGGAGAAATGTCTGTTCATATCCTTTGCCCACTTTTTGATGGGGTTGTTTGTTTTTTTCTTGTAAATTTGTTTGAGTTCTTTGTAGGTTCTGGATATTAGCCCTTTGACAGATGAGTAGATTGCAAAAATTTTCTCCCATTCTCTAGGTTGCCTGTTCACTCTGATGGTAGTTTCTTTTGCTGTGCAGAAGCTCTTTAGTTCAATGAGATCCCATTTGTCAATTTTGGCTTTTGCTGCCGTTGCTTTTGGTGTTTTAGACATGAAGTCTTTGCCCATGCCTATGTCCTGAATGGTACTACCTAGGTTTTCCTCTAGGATTTTTATGGTATTAGGTCTAACATTTAAGTCTCTAATCCATCTTGAATTAATTTTCGTATAAGGAGTAAGGAAAGGATCCAGTTTCAGCTTTCTACTTATGGCTAGCCAATTTTCCCAGCACCATTTATTAAATAGGGAATCCTTTCCCCATTTCTTGTTTCTCTCAGGTTTGTCAAAGATCAGATGGCTGTAGATGTGTGGTATTATTTCTGAGGACTCTGTTCTGTTCCATTGGTCTATATCTCTGTTTTGGTACCAGTACCATGCTGTTTTGGTTACTGTAGCCTTGTAGTATAGTTTGAAGTCAGGTAGCGTGATGCCTCCAGCTTTGTTCTTTTGACTTAGGATTGTCTTGGAGATGCGGGCTCTTTTTTGATTCCATATGAACTTTAAAGCAGTTTTTTCCAATTCTGTGAAGAAACTCATTGGTAGCTTGATGGGGATGGCATGGAATCTATAAATTACCTTGGGCAGTATGGCCATTTTCACGATATTGATTCTTCCTATCCATGAGCATGGTATGTTCTTCGATTTGTTTGTGTCCTCTTTTATTTCACTGAGCAGTGGTTTGTAGTTCTCCTTGAAGAGGTCCTTTACATCCCTTGTAAGTTGGATTCCTAGGTATTTTATTCTCTTTGAAGAAATTGTGAATGGAAGTTCATTCCTGATTTGGCTCTCTGTTTGTCTGTTACTGGTGTATAAGAATGCTTGTGATTTTTGCACATTAATTTTGTATCCTGAGACTTTGCTGAAGTTGCTTATCAGCTTAAGGAGATTTTGGGCTGAGACAATGGGGTTTTCTAAATATACAATCATGTCATCTGCAAACAGGGACAGTTTAACTTCTTCTTTTCCTAACTGAATACCCTTGATTTCTTTCTCTTGCCTAATTGCCCTAGCCAGAACTTCCAACACTATGTTGAATAGGAGTGGTGAGAGAGGGCATCCCTGTCTTGTGCCAGTTTTCAAAGGGAATTTTTCCAGTTTTTGCGCATTTAGTATGATATTGGCTGTGGGTTTGTCATAAATAGCTGTTATTATTTTGAGGTACGTTCCATCAATACCGAATTTATTGAGCGTTTTTAGCATGAAGGGCTGTTGAATTTTGTCAAAAGCCTTTTCTGCATCTATTGAGATAATCATGTGGTTCTTGTCTTTGGTTCTGTTTATATGCTGGATTATGTTTATTGATTTGTGAATGTTGAACCAGCCTTGCATCCCAGGGATGAAGCCCACTTGATCATGGTGGATAAGCTTTTTGATGTGTTGCTGAATCCGGTTTGCCAGTATTTTATTGAGGATTTTTGCATCGATGTTCATCAGGGATATTGGTCTAAAATTCTCTTTTTTTGTTGTGTCTCTGCCAGGCTTTGGTATCAGGATGATGTTGGCCTCATAAAATGAGTTAGGGAGGATTCCCTCTTTTTCTATTGATTGGAATGGTTTCAGAAGGAATGGTACCAACTCCTCCTTGTACCTCTGGTAGAATTCAGCTGTGAATCCATCTGGTCCTGGACTTTTTTTGGTTGGTAGGCTATTAATTATTGCCTCAATTTCAGAGCCTGCTATTGGTCTATTCAGGGATTCAACTTCTTCCTGGTTTAGTCTTGGAAGAGTGTAAGTGTCCAGGAAATTATCCATTTCTTCTAGATTTTCCAGTTTATTTGCGTAGAGGTGTTTATAGTATTCTCTGATGGTAGTTTGTATTTCTGTGGGGTCGGTGGTGATATCCCCTTTATCATTTTTAATTGCGTCGATTTGATTCTTCTCTCTTTTCTTCTTTATTAGTCTTGCTAGTGGTCTGTCAATTTTGTTGACCTTTTCAAAATACCAACTCCTGGATTCATTGATTTTTTGGTGAGTTTTTTGTGTCTCTATCTCCTTCAGTTTTGCTCTGATCTTAGTTATTTCTAGCCTTCTGCTAGCTTTCGAATGTGTTTGCTCTTGCTTCTCTAGTTCTTTTAATTGCGATGTTAGAGTGTCAATTTTAGATCTTTCCTGCTTTCTCTTGTGGGCATTTAGTGCTATAAATTTCCCTCTACACACTGCTTTAAATGTGTCCCAGAGATTCTGGTATGTTGTATCTTTGTTCTCATTGGTTTCAAAGAACATCTTGATTTCTGCCTTCATTTCCTTATGTAACCAGTAGTCATTCAGGAGCAGGTTGTTCAGTTTCCATGTAGTTGAGCGGTTTTGATTGAGTTTCTTAGTCCTGAGTTCTAGTTTGATTGCACTGTGGTCTGAGAGACAGTTTGTTATAATTTCTGTTCTTGTACATTTGCTGAGGAGTGCTTTACTTCCAATTACGTGGTCGATTTTGGAGTAAGTACGATGTGGTGCTGAGAAGAATGTATATTCTGTTAATTTGTGGTGGAGAGTTCTATAGATGTCTATTAGGTCTGCTTGCTGCAGAGATGAGTTCAATTCCTGGATATCCTTGTTAACTTTCTGTCTCGTTGATCTGTCTAATGTTGACAGTGGAGTGTTGAAGTCTCCCATTATTATTGTATGGGAGTCTAAGTCTCTTTGTAAGTCTCTAAGGACTTGCTTTATGAATCTGGGTGCTCCTGTATTGGGTGCATATATATTTAGGATAGTTAGCTCTTCCTGTTGAATTGATCCCTTTACCATTATGTAATGGCCTTCTTTGTCTCTTTTGATCTTTGATGGTTTAAAGTCTGTTTTATCAGAGACTAGGATTGCAACCCCCGCTTTTTTTTGTTCTCCATTTGCTTGGTAAATCTTCCTCCATCCCTTTATTTTGAGCCTATGTATGTCTCTGCGTGTGAGATGGGTCTCCTGAATACAGCAGACTGATGGGTCTTGACTCTTTATCCAGTTTGCCAGTCTGTGTCTTTTAATTGGAGCATTTAGTCCATTTACATTTAAGGTTAAGATTGTTATGTGTGAACTTGATCCTGCCATTATGATATTAACTGGTTATTTTGCTCGTTAGTTGATGCAGTTTCTTCCTAGCCTTGATGGTCTTTACATTTTGGCATGTTTTTGCAATGGCTGGTACCGGTTGTTCCTTTCCATGTTGAGTGCTTCCTTCAGGGTCTCTTGTAAGGCAGGCCTAGTGGTGACAAAATCTCTAAGCATTTGCTTATCTGTAAAGGATTTTATTTCTCCTTCACTTATGAAACTTAGTTTGGCTGGATATGAAATTCTGGGTTTAAAATTCTTTTCTTTAAGAATGTTGAATATTGGCCCCCACTCTCTTCTGGCTTGGAGAGTTTCTGCCGAGCGATCTGCTGTTAGTCTGATGGGCTTCCCTTTGTGGGTAACCCGACCTTTCTCTCTGGCTGCCCTTAAGATTTTTTCCTTCATTTCAACTTTGGTGAATCTGGCAATTATGTGTCTTGGAGTTGCTCTTCTCGAGGAGTATCTTTGTGGCGTGCTCTGTATTTCCTGGATTTGAATGTTGGCCTGCCCTACTAGGTTGGGGAAGTTCTCCTGGATGATATCCTGAAGAGTGTTTTCCAACTTGTTTCCATCTTAGACCTCACTTTCAGGCACCCCAATCAGATGTAGATTTGGTCTTTTTACATAATCCCATACTTCTTGCAGGCTTTGTTCATTTCTTTTTCTTCTTTTTTCTTTTGGTTTCTCTTCTCGCTTCATTTCATTCATTTGATCCTCAATCGCTGATACTCTTTCTTCCAGTGGATCGAGTCAGTTACTGAAGCTTGTGCATTTGTCACGTATTTCTCGTGTCATGGTTTTCATCTCTTTCATTTCGTTTATGACCTTCTCTGCATTAATTACTCTAGCCATCAATTCTTCCACTTTTTTTCCCAAGATTTTTAGTTTCTTTGCGCTGGGTACGTAATTCCTCCTTTAGCTCTGAGAAATTTGATGGACTGAAGCCTTCTTCTCTCATCTCGTCAAAGTCATTCTCCGTCCAGCTTTGATCCGTTGCTGGCGATGAGCTGCGCTCCTTTGCCGGGGGAGATGCGCTCTTATTTTTTGAATTTCCAGCTTTTCTGCCCTGCTTTTTCCCCATCTTTGTGGTTTTATCTGCCTCTGGTCTTTGATGATGGTGATGTACTGATGGGGTTTTGGTGTAGGTGTCCTTCCTGTTTGATAGTTTTCCTTCTAACAGTCAGGACCCTCAGCTGTAGGTCTGTTGGAGATTGCTTGAGGTCCACTCCAGACCCTGTTTGCCTGGGTATCAGAAGCAGAGGCTGCAGAAGATAGAATATTTCTGAACAGCGATTGTACCTGTCTGATTCTTGCTTTGGAAGCTTCCTCTCAGGGGTGTACTCCACCCTGTGAGGTGTGGGGTGTCAGACTGCCCCTAGTGGGGGATGTCTCCCAGTTAGGCTACTCAGGGGTCAGGGACCCACTTGAGCAGGGCATCTGTCCCTTCTCAGATCTCAACCTCCGTGTTGGGAGATCCACTGCTCTCTTCAAAGCTGTCAGACAGAGTCATTTGCATCTGCAGAGGTTTCGGCTGTGTTTGTTATTGCCCTGTCCCCAGAGGTGGAGTCTACAGAGACAGGCAGGTTTCCTTGAGCTGCTGTGAGCTCCACCCAGTTTGAGCTTCCCAGTAGCTTTGTTTACCTACTTAAGCCTCAGCAATGTCGGGCGCCCCTCCCCTAGCCTCGCTGCTGCCTTGCCGGTAGATCACAGACTGCTGTGCTAGCAATGAGGGAGGCTCCGTGGGCGTGGGACCCTCCCGGCCAGGTGTGGGATATGATCTCCTGGTGTGCCTGTTTGCTTAAAGCGCAGTATTGGGGTGGGAGTTACCCGATTTTCCAGGTGTTGTGTGTCTCAGTTCCCCTGGCTAGGAAAAGGGATTCCCTTCCCCCTTGCGCTTCCCAGGTGAGGCAATGCCTCGCCCTGCTTCAGCTCTCGCTGGTCGGGCTGCAGCAGCTGACCAGCACTGATCGTCCTGCACTCCCCAGTGAGATGAACCCAGTACCTCAGTTGAAAATGCAGAAATCACCGGTCTTCTGTGTCACTCGCGCTGGTACTTGGAGACTGGAGCTGTTCCTATTCGGCCATCTTGCTCCACCCCCAAGATAAAGTCTTAAAACTATAAAATACATGACAATAAACCTTCTCATGATTGATCATTGTGTCCATGATGAAATCAAGATGCAAATTAAAAAGTGTTTTGAAAAGCATAAACATAGACACAACATACCAAAATCTCTGAAATACACCAAAAACAGTGCTAACAGGGAGAGTTTATAGCATTAAATTCCTACATTAAAAGGAGAGAAAAACCAGAAATTATAAATCTAACATTGCACTCCAAAGAACTGGACAAAGAAAATCAAACTAAACCCAAAGCTAGTAAAAGCAAAGAAATAACAAATAGCAGAAATGAAGTGAAGAAAAATTGATATAAAAATACAATACATGATATAAATAGACAAAAATTAGTTTCATTAAAAATACAAAATTGATAAAACACTAGCCAGACTAATAAAAATGTGGAAGAGAGAATATCCAAATAAACATAAAAAGGAGACACGACAACTGATTACACAGAAATACAAAAGATCATTAGAGACTACTATGAAATTCTCTGCTCTCACAAACAAGAAAACAGAGAAAACGGATAAATTCCTGAAAGCATACAACCTGTTCAGATTAAATTAGGAATACATAGAAATGCTGAAAGGACCAATAATGAATAATGACTAGTGAGATTTAATAAGTAATAAAAAATCACTCAACAACATACTCCCAAGCTTTTCTTTGTTGGGAGTTTTGTTATTACTGATTCAATCCCACTACTCATGAGTACACGTATTCACATGTTTTCATGTACTTGGGAGTATATGAATTCTTCCAGACATGCAAAGAACTTGTACCAATCCTACTGAAACTTTTCTAAATAACTGAGAAGGAGGAAAACCAGTAAAGGACACAACTAAAAAGAAAATTAAAGATCAATATCCGTGATGAGGATAGTTGCAAAAATTATCAACAAAGTCTAGCAAACCAAATCCAAAAACCTGTTGAAAACATAAAACACCATGATCTCATGGATTTTATTCCAGGCATGCGAGGATAGTTCAACACACATAAGTCAATAAATAATTTACCACATAAGCAGCACTGAAAAAAAAAAAAAAGGTGTGGTCATCTCAATTGATGCAGAAAAGCATCAGATATAATTTAACATTCTTTCATAATAAATACCCAAAACAAAGTCAACATAGAATGAACATACCTGATAAGGATAAAATCCATATATGAAAACTCATAGCCAACATTATACTGAATGGAGAATACTTGAAAGCATTTCCATTAAGAACTGGAACAAGAAAAGTCTATCCACTTTCACCACCCCTGTGCAACATAGTACTGGAAGTCACAGACAGAACTATTCAGCAAGAGAAAGAAAAAAAAATGCATCTAAATTGAGAGAGAAAAAATGAAATGATTTGTTTTGGTAGATATGACCTTAGAAAACGCGAAAGAATCCTCACAAGACTCCTGAATTTGATAAATGAATTAAGTAAAGTCTCAGGATACAAAATCAACATACAAAATTAGTAGCACTTCTATACACCAATAACTACCAGGATGAGATCCAAATCAAGGAATCTGTCCCATTTACAACAGCTGCAAAATATCCAAAGCACCACACAGTACAATTAATGTAAGAGGTAAAATGTCTCTAAAAGAAAAACTATAAAACACCAAATAAAGAAATAATACATCATATAAACAGAGAGGAAAACATCCCATGCTCTTGGATTAGAAGAATCAATATGGTTAAAATGACCAAACTGCCAAAAGTAATGTACAGATTCAATGCAATTCCTATCAAAATGCCAGTGTCATTTTTTACAAAATCAGAAAAGAATTATTCTCAAATTTATATGGAACCAAAAAAGACCCGATATAGCCAAATCAGTATTAAGCAAAAAGAACAAAGCTAGAGGCATCACATTATTTGACTTCAAATTATATCACAAGCATGTAGTAATCAAAACAGCATGCAGCCAGGTGGGGTGGCAGTGAAACCCCATCTCTACTAAAAATACAAAAAAATTAGCCAGGCATGGTGGCGGGTGCCTGTAGTCCCAGTTACTTGGGAGGCTGAGGCAGGAGAATGGTGTGAACCTCGGAGGCAGAGCTTGCAGTGAGCCGAGATTGTGCCACTGCACTCCAGCCTGGGCTACAGAACAAGACTCTGTCTCAAAAAATAAAAATAAAAAAATAAAAAATAAAAGCATGCTACTGGTATAAAAATAGGTACATAGATCACCGGAACAGAATAGAGACCGCAGAAAAAATGCCTCACACCTTCCACTAATGTATCTTTGATAAAGTAGGCAAAAACAATGGAGAAAGGATACCCTGTTTAATATACGGTGTTTGAAAAGTTGGATAGTCATAGGCAGAAGAATAAAAGTGGATCTCTATCCCTCATCATATACAAAATTCAACTCAAAATGGATTAGTGACTTAAATGTAAGATCTGAAACTAAAATTTCTTGAAGAAAACCTAGAAAAAACTCTTCCCAACACTGGCCTAGGCAAAGAATTTATTACTGAGATCTCAAAAGCAAGTGCATTGAAAACAAAAGTAGAGAAATGAGACTTAATTAAACTGAAAAGCTTCTGCACAGCAAAATAAATAATCAACCAAATAAAGAGTCAACCTACAGAATGAAAGAGAATATTTGCCAATTATGCATCTGAGAACAAACTTTCCTATGTTTTCATGGAACTAATTAGTAATTATTTTCTTCTAGGAAAATAGCCTCTTTTGTCATTTCCTATAAGGCAGGACTAGTGGTGATAAAATCCCTTAGCTGTTTGTTTTGTTTGTTTTTTGTTTTGTTTTTGTCTGAGAAATTCTTTATTTCTCCCTCGTTTCTGAAAAACAGCTTTTCTGGGCAAAGTATTCTTGGTTTACAGTCTTGTTTTGCTTTTAGCACGTTCTTACAATTTCTTGGCCTACAAGGTTTCTGTAGAGAAATCCTCCAATAGTCATATTGGTGCTCCCTTATATGTGATATGCTTATATTCTATTGGTGCTTTCAGAATTCTTTATTTGTCTCTGGGTTTTGATAGCTTCATTTTAATATGTCTTAGTGAACTCTTCTTTGGGTTAAATTTTATTGGAGAATTCTGAGCTTCCTATACCTAGATATTTACATCATGTCCCAGATTTGGGAAGTTTTCAACTATTACTCCTTTAAATAAGCTTTCTGGTATAAATTCTCTCTCTTCTCCTCATATAAATACAGTTAGCTCTCTATATTTGCAGGTGCTGCATCAACATATTCAACCAATCATGGATAAAAAATATTTAAGAAAAGGAAAAATAACAAAACATCAATAAAAAAAATACAGTACAACAAGTGTTTGCATGACATTTACATAGTGTTAGGTATTATAAGTAATCTAAAGATGATTTAAAGTATATGGAACAATGTTCTCAGGTTATAGGCAAATACTATAATATTTTATGTAAGAGACTTAAGCATCCATAGAGTTCAGTATCTCTGAGGCATTCCAAAGCCAATTTCACAAGGATATCAAGGGGAAAACATATTATTATTGGGATGTTTGCTTTCTTGAAGGTGTGCCATAAATCCTGTAGACTTTCAATTCTTTTTATTTTATCCTCTGACTAAATGATTTCAAATGACATTTCCTTGAGTTTATTTATTCTTTCTTCTGCTAAATCTAGTCTTCTGTTAAAGCTTTCTATTGCAATTTTAATTCAGCCATTTTCTCCTTCAGCCCAAAAATTACTGCTTTTTAAAAAATAGTAATATTTGTAATCTCTTTGATTAGTTTCTCATTTTGTTTTTGTGTTGGTTTCCTGATTTTATTAAATTTTTTATACATGTTCTCTTGTAACTTGCTGAGTTTCTTTAAAACAATTTTTAAGTGGGTCCTATGCACTTTCAGATTTATTTTTGTTCATGAATAGTTGCCAAATTGTTTATCTTTGTTGAGGAAATAAAGACTATCTCATACTCCACCATCATGCACTTATAGTTTCCATCTCTTTGTTCGTTATTGTATTTTTGGCTTTTGCATTCTTTATATGATTTTATTTAGATTTCTCTCAATATTTTGTTTTACCTTGTCAAACATCTTTAACACAGTTATTTTACATTTATTGTGAGGTAGCTCATAGAGCTGCATTCCTTTAGGTTGGTTTCTTGGGTTTTATTTTGCTCCTTTCATTGAGCCATGTTTTCCTGTTTCTTTGTATACCTTATAATCTTTTCTTGAGATTTGGGCATTAGAAAACCACCATCTCTCCCAGTATTTAAAGTATAGCTTTGTACAGGGGACACCATTCACTAATCAGCCTGTTAGGGGTTCTATGAACTCTCAAATATTTTCTGAAAATGTGTCATTTTGGGGCTTGTGCATGTGCTTTTACCAGTCTCAAATTTCCTAAACTGTCTGCCCTTGCTTCTTCTGGTGTAATCTCTTGCTCCCTCTGGTGTTTGCCTGGGGAGCTGCAGTTCTAACCTGCTGGGTGCTCAACTGTTTTCAATGACTCCCAAACTAGGTCTCCAATCTATTCAGTACTCTATGTCAGGCAAAATAAAAAATCATCACTCTAGTAATCTCTAGACAAACCAGAACACTGGATACATGGTCCACTCTTGTTTTCATCCTGAAAGATGGGCCCTAGTATGGGGGGTTTCCTTCCAGTTGTAAAGTTTTCTACCCCTTTCACTAAAATTTCTTGTTGATTTTGTGTTGACTTGTGTGCCTTAGCTTTTCAGCTGTTTTCTAGAATTCTCAAAAAGGTATTCTTGTCTATGTTTAGTTGTTATCCTGGTGCCTCTGTGGGGGAAATAAAGACCTGGAGCTACTTAGTCTGTCATCTTGCTAATCAGACAACTGATTTTTGACAATGGCGCAAAGGAACCTCAGATGAATACATTTTATATATATAAACAGTGATTCTGGAATATTTGTATGAAAAATATAAACCTCGACCATCACCTTATAGCATGTACAAAAGTTAACTTGAAATAAATCATAGTTCTAAATGTAAACTTAAACCATAAAACTTCTAAAATACGACATTAGAAAAAGTTTTTCTTACCTTGAATTATGTAAAGGATTTTCGGATGTGAAATCAATAGCGTTATCTGTTAGAAGATACAATGACAAATTAGGCATTATCAAAATTAAAAATGACTTCTCTTTGAAAGACATTGTTGATAGAATAAAAAGAGAAGCCACATATGGAGATAAAGTATTTGTGAACTCATGGATTATAAAGGATCTGCATCCAGAATATGAAAAACAAGTTCTCAGAGTTCAATAATGATAAAACGAACAACCCAGTGTAAATGAATCAAATAATTAAATAGATACTTCAATATAGAGGAAATGAAGATGAAAAATAAGCAATAAAAACAAAGATAAACAGCTGGAACTTAATTGAACTGAAAAGCTTTTGCACAGCAAAAGGAACAGTCAGCAGAGTAAACAGACAACCTACAGAGTGAGAGAAATTCTTCAAAATCTATACATCTGACAAAGGACAAACATCCAGAATCTACAACAAACTCAAACAAATTAGCAAGGAAAAAACAATCCCATCAAAACGTGGGCTAAGGATATGAATAGACTATTCTCTAAAGAAGATACACAAATGGCCAACAAACATGAAAAAATGCTCAACCTCACTAATGACCAGGGAAATGCAAATCAACACCACAATGCGATACCACTTTACTCTTGCAAGAATGGCCATAATCAAAAAATCAAAAAATAATAGATGTTGGTGTGGATGTGCTGAACAGGGATCACTTCTTCACTGCCATTGGGACTGTAAACTAGTACAATCACTATGGAAAACAGTGTGGAGATTGCTTAAAGAACTGAAAGTAGAAGTACCATTTGATCCAGCAATCCCACTACTGGGTATCTATCCAGAGGAAAAGAAGTCATTATACAAAATGTTAATTGCACACAAATGTTTATAGCAACACGATTCACAATTACAAAAATGTGGAACCAACCCAAATGCCCATTAATCAATGAGTGGATGAAGAAACTGTGATATATATATATATCTACACACACTATGGAATACTACTCAGTCATAAACATGAATGAATTAATGGTATTCACAGCGACTTGGATGACATTGGAGACGATTATTCTAAGCCAAGTAACTCAGCAATGAAAAACCAAATATTGAATGTTCTCACTCGTAGGGTGGGAGCTAAGCTATGAGAATGCATAGGTATAAGAATGACAATGGACTTTGGGGACTCAGGGAAAAGGATTGGAAGGGGGTGAGGAGTAAAAAACTACCAATTGGAAGCAGTGTATACTGCTCGAGTGATGGGTGAACTGAAATCTTACAAATAACCACCAAAGCACTTATTCATGTAACCAAATACCACCTGTTTCCCAATAACCTATAGAGATAAAAATTTAAAAACAAAAGAATCAAAAAATCCTGCTAACTGCTAATAGTAAATATTTACTTTCTTCATTATTTGTATGATGTTTAATGTTTTTAAAAAAAATGTTTGGTTTTATTTTCTTATTATGAAAGTATTATATTCTTAGCACAGAACATGTAAAAGAAAGCAAAGTCTCCTACAGCTTTTTGTACTATTTTTTTTAATTTTCTCTCTCTGTGTGTGTGTATGTGTGTGCATGTGCATGTGCACTCATGCACATGACTGTGTGTTAAAAACTCTAAACGTAAGATCTACCCTCTTAGCAAATCTTTAAATATACATTTATATTCACTTTGCAAATGTTTTACCCTGCTTTTTTCTTTTGAAAATTGACCTTTAAATTTTATTGTTTAAAAACAGTTTCCTATTCCATTCTCCATTTCTATAATATCAACTTTCTTATTTTTTTGCACAGGAGGGTGATTATAGTTAACAGTAAGGTATTATATGTTACATAATAGCCAGATGAGAGGTCTTTGAATGTTCTCACCATAAAAAATGATAAATGCATAAGGTGCTGGTGTTAATAATTCTGTTTTGATCATATTACAACATATTCATGTATTGAAACACCAAATTGTATCCCATAAAATTGTACAATTAGAATATGTTAACTAAGAAAAAGAAACAGTTTATAATCATATAAAAAGGTGTATAAAGTAAAAAACAAAACAAAAAACAGAGTAGCCACCTAACACAGATCAAGAGATCCTGAGTTTAGCCAAGGCTATGATTAAATTAGATGTCTATGATGTGTTGGGAAGAAAATGAGTATAATTTGCATGTGAGAGGAAAATAAATGATAACACCCAATAGTGCAAATCATGGTAGATTGGTTGTTCTTACTACTTTAAATATTATCTCCCCTTTAAAAAATATCTCCCATACCATTTGTCATATGACCTCATATAGACTCCAAGTAGAGTAGATGCAGTATACCTTCCTATGCAAGTAGATTATATCTGAGGAAATACTTAAACCTGACTGGGAACCCTAAACAAGAGATACCTAAAGCTTATCCACAGATCTGTGAGAAGGAAAAATAGCCATTACTTGGTATATGCTACTTAGATTGTGGGGTTTTTTTTAAATGGAGCATTATCATAGAAATAATACAAGATGAGAACTACCTTGAATTTCACATCTAGATAGACAGTGCTTGAGATGGCCTCAGAAATTTATCAATAGCCTCAGAGTAGAATGGGTGAGTAGCCAAAGATTTTCTCTGGGGGTAGTGCAGAGTAACTGAAACAGGGGTAGATTTAAAGAGGCCCTGATGAAGCGAGGGATGATGTAGCTGTGACCTATGAGGATAGACAGAGAACCCGATGGGTGAGTGCACATTATAACACATTAGTGTGTTTCAATGGTGACAGAAGACCAGATACTGCCATTCTTCCTGTGATGCTGTGACTTAATGTATCCCCTTTCCCAGAAAAAAAATATAATTCTAGGGTGAAGGAAGCAATGGGATGGTGGACTCCTAAATTAAGAAAAACACACAGAATTAACTGAGATTAAATTTTTGCCAACAAGAACAAGAGGAATTTGAATTAGAAATAAAGTTCAATTATTTATATAAAAAGCTGATATAAAGAAAGAAAGTTAAATTTATTGTTAACCTGTGCTGATACCCTGGGGCTCATAAAACATAGCCATATTAAATTAAATTAAAGAAAGGAGTTGAAATAATGACACTAAATAAAATACTCTTATAATAAAGGACATCAGTTTGAAGAGAAAGTGCCGAGCTCCACAGGAGATGGAAGCAGTAACATCAACATAGATGTTATTGAAATAATGTAAAAAAAGAATTGTTCGATGAAAAATTGAAAGTATTTTGAAATGATACAGAGTATATAATTTATTGCTTATGCTGCAAGGAAAACAGGTAATTTTCTCAAAATTATACCCTAAAAGTGACATTCTTGTGTGCCTTGGGTTACAGCGTTAATACTAATTGGGTCTTTGACTACATACTATTTCCATTACTGTTTTCCATTGTATGCACAGTCTTTTGTTTTTATTATTTCCAGGTTGGAGAGACCTGTTTAGGTGATTAATGTTTTGCTTTCTTTCCATTTCCACTCTCATTGCCCTGGTCCAGGTCATCATAAACTGAACTACTTTGTCTCTTATATGTTGTTTCTACAATTTATTTCTCACACAGTCACCAGAGCTGCCTTCCTGTCAGTTTCACCAGAAACTGAATATAGTAGCTTTTCCATGTTGAACACCAAAATCTTTTTTGGAAGCCTCATTGCAAGTTTTGTTTTCATGAACATGTTTATTTTTTAAGCCATAGAGTACATTGTAAACACCTCAAAATCGTGTCCACTGGTGGAAAATATAAATATGATTTGTAGTTGAAATTATTATAATAAGATATCAAAAGCATGATCAATTCTTCCTCCAATTAATGAATGCAAACAAATATATTTGCTGCTATAGGCCAAATGGAAGTTTCCTGATACTTTAACATTTAGTACTAAGATTAGTTTTCTAACAGACACACATTGTATTGTTTAAGGAGATAAACTAATAAAGCACATTAATGAATTATAAAATGTGTTTTAGGCAGAAATGCATAACCAATAAGTGCCATTAGTGATTTATTTTCTAAATATATAGGGTTTTTTTTTTTTTTTTTTTTTTTTTTTTTGCTCTCTTGTTAAAAACATGGTTCTAAATCGTTTTGGATGTAATAACAACATGCCTTAGCTAAAACTTTTATTAAATCTTATTAAATCATTAATGGGTTCATGACTTTATTTAATTCCTTCCTTCCTTCCTTCCTTCCTTCCTTCCTTCTTTCCTTCCTTCCTCTTTCCTTCTTTCTTCTTTCTCCCTCCCTCCCTCCTTCCCTTCCTCTGTTTTTTCCTCCTCCTCCTCCTCCTTCTCCTCCTCCTCCTTTTCCTCTCCTTCTCCTTCTCCTCCTCCTCCTTCTCCTTCTCATTCTCCTTCTCCTTCTCCTTCTCCTTCTCCTTCTCCTTCTCCTTCTCCTTCTCCTTCTTCTTGTCTCCCATCTCTCGAATATGAGTTCAGAAAGGTATATCTAATTCAAAATGTTTGATGACAAATTAAGGACCTTGACTACTTCTCTGTGATAATTTTGACCTTATTTTATTAAGGCATACTAATACACACATCTTCTCTTCCATATTTTAACACATAATTTTACATGTTTATTTAAACTGTAAATTTAATAATCTGTGTTAAAAATTAAGAACTTCAGCTTTTGGCTAAAATGAAGTAATAGGTACTGGAATTACTCAAACATTAGATACCAGGCAACAAAGGACAATAATTCATAAAAGATGAGAAACAAATGAGGTGAGCACTATGCTGCAGCTTGCTTCTTTGAGAGAGTTTTCAGGCTTTAGTTCTAGGGTGAGAAGCTTAGATGAAGTCTGGCAGATTCTCTGATTTGCAGAGATGTTTCTGAGAGTCTAGGCATGCAAAAGCAACCGTAATTAAGAGAACAAAATACCAAAGAAGAGAGAAATACTTGAGAGAGGACTCCAAAGAATGACAGAGAGTTTTCCTTTAATATTCAGTTTCATACTGAGTAGAATATGTGAACATACTTTCTAAGGTTGAGTAAAGAGTATTAACAAGTATTAGAGGGCAGAATACTTGGAGCTCATATAGGATTGGAAATAGTGCCTATTCTCACTAGCCAGAATGGAAAACCTCATAATTTATTGGACGTGAGAGAATACTTAGAAGGGTTTTGTATGATAAGAAAAAATGATGCCTAGCTTAAATTCTGCTCTGATTATGACTGAAAAACCTGAAAAGCACAATTCAAAAAAGGAAACTGCTTCAGTCAACCTCCTTACCTTCCAGAACAAAGCTCAAGACTGTTATAGGAATACAAAAATGTCCAGCACCCAACAAGGTGAAACTTACAATATTAGGAGTCCAATTAAAAATGATCAGCATGCAAAAAAGCAGTAAAAGACTACCCATAATGGGAGGTGGGGAGGAGTCAATCAATAGAACCTGACCCAGTATTGATACAGATGATAGAATTAGTTGACAAGGCCATTAAAACCATCATTATAACTATATTCCACATGTTAAACAAACTAAAAGAAAGAAAAGAAAGATATAGCACATTAAGTAGTGTTATGGAAAGAAAGACAAAAAAAATTAAAGAAATTGTAGCCAAAATTTTCCCAAATTGTTAAAAACTATAAATTTACAGATCAAATAATAACAACAAACCCAAAGAAAGAAAACATGCAAAAACTACTTCAAGATACACAATAATATAACTGTTTAAAAATATAGGTAGAGAAAATCTTAAAAGTTACCAGATAAAAAGGCATGTTACATACAGGGGACAAAAGCTAAACATAAGAGCAGATTTCTTATCATAAACAATGCAAGCTAGAGTACATTGGAGCAACATACTTAAAGTTTTGAAAGAAAAGATATTGTTCCCTTAGAATTATGTTCCCCCAAGCTTTATTGAGGTATTATTGACAAAAAAATTCATATATTTAAAGTGTATGAATTGATGGTTATACATATGTATACATTGTGAAATGATTACCAAAATCAAGCCAATTAATAACACATCCACTACCTCATAGTTACTATTTATGTGTGTGTGTGCCTGTGTGTATGTGTGTGGTAAAGACTCTTAGGATCAATTCTTTAAGGAAACTTCAAGGGTACAATACTGTATTAACTATACTCAACATGCTGTAAATTACATCACCATAGCTCATTCATCTTATAACTGAAAACTTGTACACTTGGATCAACATCTCCCCATTTCTCCTGCACTCCTGTATAGCTCCTGGTAATTATCTTTCTATTGTGCTTCTATAAGATTGATATTTTGGGATTCTACATATATTTGAGATCATGCAGTATTTGTATTTATTTGTCTGACTTATTTAGCAAAATATATTTCAGTTTCACCTATTTTGTCACAAATGACATAATCTCCTATATATGATGTGTACATATATAATTATGCTAATGTAATATGTTATATGAATGTATAAATACTTATATATCAATTTTAGCCTGTAAATAATTCAATTTTAATTTTGTAAGTATTTAATATATTAATTAATTCCATTCATTAATTGATGGACAATTAAGTTGTTGCATGTCCTGGCTATTGTGAAAAATGCTGCAATAAACATGGAAGTATAGGTGAAACAATATTAGGAATCCAATCTCTTCTAGATATTAATTTTATATTCTTTTGTTATCTACCCAGAATTGGGATTGCTGGATCATATAGTAGTTATGATTTTAATTTTTTCAGGAAACTTTATATTGTTTTTCATAGTGGCTGCATTATTTTACATACTCATGGACAGTATACAAGAGTCCCCTTTTCTCTATATCCTTGCCAACATCTGATACCTTTTGTCTTTTTCATTATAGTCATCCTAAGTTGTGAGTTGATAGGTCACTGTGGTTTTGATTTGCATTTTATGATAATTAGTAATGTTGAACACCTTTTCATACACTTTCTGTCTGTTTGTATGTCTTCTTTGGGAAAAAAAAAAAGTCTATTTAGGTCCCTTTGCTCATTGTTTAATCACATTAGTGGTCTTTTTGGTATTGAGTTGTTTGCTATTGTGTTCCTTATATATTTTCAATATTAAATCCTTATTGGATATATGATTTGCAAATATGTTATCCCATTTCAAGGTTTTTAAGTCCATCTTTGGAGGAATGGATGGGTTCGCCTTCTGCCAGGTTCCTGGGTGTACAGAACTGCCCCTGTACCATGGCCGAGTGAGACGAGCTGAGTCGCAGGGTTGCTTCAGAATCTTCTGAGGTCAGTGGCCCTGCCTCTAGGTATACAAACAAGCATTTCTCCTGGCAGATTCCTGAGTAGGCAGCACTTCTTCCAGATCACAATGAGAAGGAGCTAGAGCTTCGTTAAATGGACTCCTTTGAATCTGTAGTTAAACTGGAATTTACCAGCCTGCCTGTAGGAGCATGAACAGATGCATCTTCTACTTGGTGTCTGGATGGGCAGGACTATTCTTAGACCATTGCTGAGAGAGGCTGAAGCTAGATCATGGGCTGCTTCAGATTTCACACCTGGGACTGAAGTTGGCAGGCCTATTACCTAAGGCATGGGAAAAAGCGGTGCCTCCTGGGTCTCTACAAGGAGGTTACTTGTGGCAAAACTAAGGCAAAACAAGGCTATAGGTGAATACGCAGGTAGAAAGAGTTATTTCTGAATTTGTGGCTAGGACCATGGCCAACAAGCCTGCCACCAGGACCTAGAACTACCTTCTTAGAAGAATTATTTTTGGTCTTGTACTCCACCAGGGTTTCACAATATTTTGCCAGGACCTGAAAGCTCCTACAAAAGCACGTTTGCACATGATGTTTGCCATTTTATTGTTGCTGTGGGAGGATATAATTGGAAAACCTGATATAGTTTGGATATTTGTCTCTCCAAATCTCATGTTGAAATATGATTTCCAACTTTGAGGTGGAGCCTAGTGGAAGGTGCTTGGTTCATGGGGGCAGATCCCACATGAACAACTTGGTGCCCTGCCCATGGCAATCAGTGAGTTCTTGCTCTATTAATTCACATGAGAGCTGATTGTTTAAAAGAGCCTAGCTCCTACCCTCTGTCTGGCTTCCTCTTTTGCCATGTGACATGCCAGCTCCATTTGCCTTCCAACATGAATAAAAGCTTCCTGAGACTCTCACCAGAAACTGAGCAGATGCCAGTGCCATGCTTCTTCTACAGCCTGTAGAAACATGAACCTAATAAACCTGTTTTGTCTATAAATTGCCCAGTCTCGGGTATTCTTTTTACTCCATAAAAGTATATTTTAAAGATGAAGAAAGAATAATTTTTTTTTTAAAAAACACACAAGAGCTGAAAGAATGTATCACAAAGAAACTTTGAGTACAAAACATGTTAAAGATAGTGTTTCAAGCAGAAGACCATTGGCCTCAGCTAATATGTGGAAATTCTAATCTACATCAGAAGATGAGAGCACTGGAAGTAATAAATATATTGTTAAAGTTAATCACTTTTGTATTACTTAAATTTCTTTTTTTAACTTTTATTTTAGGTTCTGGAGTACATGTGCAGGGTTGCTATATAGGTAATCTCATGTCAAGGGGGTTTGTTGTACAGATTATTTTGATACCCAGGTTTTAAGCCTAGTATCCATTTTTTAATTTTTCCTGATCCACTCCCTCTTCCCAACCTCCACTCTCCAGTAGGACCCAGTGTCTATTGTTCCCTCTATGTGTCCATATATTCTCATCATTTATCTCCCACTAATAAGTAAGAACATGCAGTATTTTGTTTTCTGCTCCTACATAAGTTTGGTAAGAATAATGGCCTTCAGCTCTATCCATGTTCCTGCAGGGGACGTAATCCTGTTCTTTCTTATGGCTGCATAGTATTCCATGGTGTATATGTACCAAATTTTCTTTATCTAATCAAACGTAGATGGGCATTTAGGTTGGCTCCATGTTTTTGCTATTGTGAATTGTGTTGCAATAAACATATTTGTGCATGTGTCTTTTTCATAGACTGGTTTGTATTCCTTTGGGTATATACCTAGTAATGGGATTCCTGGGTCAAATGGTATTTCTGTTTTTAGATCTTGAAGGAATCACCGCACGGATTTCCAAGCTGGTTGAAATAATTTACCCTCCCACCAACATTGCGTAAGTGTTGCTTTTCCTTCATAACCTAACCAGCATCTGTTATTTTTTGATTTTTTAGTGATAGCCATTCTGAGAGATGTGAGAATTTAAGTTCATTATAGATACTGACTCTTAGACCTTTGTTAGATGCATACTTTGCAAAAATTTTCCCACATTATTTAGATTATCTGATTACTCTGTTGATAGTTTCTTTTGTTGTGCAGAAACTTTTTAGTTTAATTAGATCTCATTTGTCCATTTCTGCTTTTGTTGAAATAGTTTTTAGTGTCTTTGTCATGAAATCTTTGCCCATTCATATTTCCACAATGGTATTTCCTATGTTGTCTTCTAGGGTTTTTATAGTTTTAGGTTTTATTTTTAAGTCTTTAATTCATCCTAAGTTAATTTTTTATATGGTGTAAAGTGGAGGCCCAGTTTCAATCTTTTGCACAGCTAGCCAGTTGTCTCAGCACCATTTATTGAATAGGGAGTCCTTTACCCACTGCTTGTTTTCATCAGCTTTGTTGAAGATCAGCTGGTTGTAGGGGTGCAGCCTTATTTCTGGATTCTGTATTCTATTTCATTGGTCTATATGTCTGTTTTTGTCCCAGGACGATACTGTTTTGGTTACTGTATCTCTGTAGTATAGTTTGAAGATCAGTAGCATGATACCTCCAGCTTTGTTCTGTTTGCAGAGAATTGCCTTGGCAAATCAGGATTTTTTTTTGGTTTTATAACAATTTTATAATAGATTTTTCTAGTTCCATGAAGGATGTCATTGGTAATTTGATAGGAATAGCATTGAATCTATAAATTGCTTTGGAAAGTGTAGCCATTTTAATAATATTGATTCTTCCATTTTAATAATATTGATGCTTCCTATCCACAAGCATGGAATGTTATTCCATTTATTTGTGTCATGTCTGATTTCTTTGAACAAAGTTTTGTTGTTCTTATGGAAGAGATCATTCATTTCTTTGCTTAGCAGTATTCCTAGTTTTTTTTTGTTTGTTTGTTTTTTAAACTTTTGGTGGCAATTGTGAAAGGAATTGTGTTCCTGATTTTGTTCTCAGCTTCACTGGTGTTGTTGTATATAAATGTTACTAATATTTGTTTGTTGATTTTGTATCCTAAGACAACACTGAAGTTATTTGTCAACTTAAGGAGCTTTTGGGCTGAGACTACAATGTTTTCTAGATACAGAATCATGTCATCTGCCAAGAGGGATAGTTTACCTCTCTTCCTATTCGAATGTGCTTTTTAAAAATATATACTTTAAGTTCTAGGATACATGTGTTCTTTGCTACATATGTATACATGTGCCATGTTGGTGTGCTGCACCCATTAATTCATCATTTATATTAGGTATATCTCCTAATGCTATCCCTCCCCGCTCCCCCCACCCCACGACAGGCACCAATGTGTCATATTCCCCTTCCTGTGTCCAAGTGATCTCATTGTTCAATTCCCACCTATGAGTGAGAACATGCGGTGTTTTGTTTTCTGTTCTTGTGATAGTTTGCTGAGAATGATGGTTTCCAGCTGCATCCATGTCCCTACAAAGGACATGAACTCATCCTTTTTATGGCTGCATGGTATTCCATGGTGTATATATGCCACATTTTCTTAATCCAGTCTATCATTGATTGACATTTGGGTTGGTTCCAAGTCTTTGTTATTGTGAATAGTGCCACAATTAACATACATGTGCATGGGTCTTAATAGCAACACAATTTATAATCCTTTGGGTATATACCCAGTAATGGGATGGCTGGGTCAAATGGCATTTCTAGTTCTAGATCCTTGAGGAATTGCCACACTGTCTTCCACAATGGTTGAACTAGTTTACAGTCCCACCAACAGTGAAAAAGTGTTCCTATTTCTCCACATCCTCTCCAGCACCTGTTGTTTCCTGACTTTTTAATGATTGCCATTCTAACTGGTGTGAGATGGTATCACATTGTGGTTTTGATTTGCATTTCTCTGATGGCTAGTGATGATGAGCATTTTTTCATGTGCCTGTTGGCTGTATGAATGTCTTCTTTTGAGAAGTGTCTGTTCATATCCTTTGCCCACTTTTTGATAGGGTTGTTTGTTTTTTTCTTGTTAATTAGTCTGAGTTCTTTGTAGGTTCTGGATATTAGCCCTTTGTCAGATGAGTAGATTGTAAAAATTTTCTCCCATTCTATAGGTTGCCTGTTCACTCTGATGGTAGTTTCTTTTGCTGTGCAGATGCTCTTTAGTTTAATTAGATCCCATTTGTCAATTTTTTTCTTTTTTTTTTTTTTTTGTTATACTTTAAGTTCTAGAGTACATGTGAAAACATGCAGGTTTGTTACATATGTATACATGTGCCACGTTGCTGTGCTGCACCCATTAACTCGTCATTTACATTAGGTATGTATCCTAATGCTATTCCTCCCCACTATCCCCTCCCCACAATAGGACCTGGTGTGTGATGTTCTCCTTCCTGTGTCCAAGTGATCTCATTGTTCAATTCCCACCTATGAGTGAGAACATGTGGTGTTTGGTTTTCTGTTCTTGCAATAATTTGCTGAGAATGATGGTTTCCAGCTGCATCCATGTCTCTGCAAAGGACATGAACTCATCCTTTTTTATGGCTGTATACTATTTCATGGTTGTATATGTGACACATTTTCTTAATCCAGTCTGTCACTGATGAACATTTGGGCTGATTCCAAGTCTTTGCTATTGTGAATAGTGCTGCAGTAAACATACGTGTGTATGTGTCTTTACAGCAGCATGACTTATAATCCCTTGGGTATATCCCCAGTAATGGGATGGCTGGGTCAAATGGTATTTCTAGTTCCAGATCCTTGAGGAATCGCCAAACTTCTTTCCACAATGGTTGAACTAGTTTACAATCACACCAACAGTGTAAAAGTGTTCCTATTTCTCCACATCATCTCCAGCACCTGTTGTTTCCCGCCTTTTTATTGATTGCCATCCTAACAGGTGTGAGATGGTATCTCATTGTGGTTTTGATTTGCATTTCTCTGATGACAAGTGATAATGAGCATTTTTTCATGTGTCTGTTTTATTTTTTCATATTTTCATGTCTCTGTTTCAAATGTCTTATTTTGAGAAGTGTCTGTTCATATCCTTTGCCTACTTTTTGATGGGGTTGTTTTTTTCTTGTAAATTGGTTTGAGTTCTTTGTAGGTTCTGGATATTAGTCCTTTGTCAGATGAGTAGATTGCAAAAATTTTCTCCCATTCTGTAAGTTGCCTGTTCACTTTGATGGTAGGTTCATTTGCTGTGAAGAAACTTTTTAGTTTAATTAGATCCCATTTGCCAATTTTGGCTTTTGTTGCCATTGCTTTTGGTGTTTTAGACATGAAGCCCTTGTACATGCCTATGTCCTGAATGGTATTACCTAGGTTTTCTTCTAGGGTTTTTATGGTATTAGGTCTAACATTTAAGTCTCTAATCCATTTTGAATTAATTTTCATTATAAGGAGTAAGGAAGGGATCCAGTTTCAGCTTTCTACTTATGGCTAGCCAATTTTCCCAACACCATTTATTAAATAGGGAATCCTTTCCCCATTTCTTGTTTTTCTGAGGTTTGTCAAAGATCAGATGGCTGTAGATGTGTGGTATTATTTCTGAGGGCTCTGTTCTGTTCCATTGGTCTATATCTCTGTTTTGGTACCAGTACCATGCTGTTTTGGTTACTGTAGCCTTGTAGTATAGTTTGAAGTCAGGTAGCGTGATGCCTCCAGCTTTGTTCTTTTGGCTTAGGATTGTCTTGGCAATGCGGGCTCTTTTTTGGTTCCATATGAACTTTAAAGCAGTTTTTTCCAATTCTGTGAAGAAAATCATTGGTAGCTTGATGGAGATGGCATTGAATCTATAAATTACCTTGGGCAGTATGGCCATTTTCACGATATTGATTCTTCCTATCCATGAGCATGGTATGTTCTTCCATTTGTTTGTGTCCTCTTTTATTTCACTGAGCAGTGGTTTGTAGTTCTCCTTGAAGAGGTCCTTTACATCCCTTGTAAGTTGGATTCCTAGGTATTTTATTCTCTTTGAAGCAATTGTGAATGGGTGTTCACTCATGATTTGGCTTTCTGTCTGTTACTGGTGTATAAGAATGCTTCTGATTTTTGCACATTAATTTTGTATCCTGAGACTTTCTTGAAGTTGCTTATCAGCTTAAGGAGATTTTGGGCTGAGATGATGGGGTTTTCTAAATATACAATCATGTCATCTGCAAACAGGGACAATTTGACTTCCTCTTTTCCTAATTGAATACGCTTTATTTCTTTCTCTTGCCTGATTGCCCTGGCCAGAACTTCCAACACTATGTCGAATAGACGTAGTAGAGAGGGCATCTCTCTCTTGTGCCAGTTTTCAAAGGGAATGCTTCCAGTTTTTGCCCATTCAGTATGATATTGGCTGTGGATTTGTCATAAATAGCTCTTATTATTTTGAGATACATTCCATCAATACTGAATTTATTGAGAGTTTTTAGCATGAAGGGCTGTTGAATTTTGTCAAAGGCCTTTTCTGCATCTATTGAGATAATCATGTGGTTTTTGTCTTTGGTTCTGTTTATATGCTGGATTATGTTTATTGATTTGCATATGTTGATCCAGCCTTGCATCCCAGGGATGAAGCCAACTTGATCATGGTGGATAAGCTTTTTGATGTGCTACTTGATTAATCATCTGAGGTGTTTGATGAAGGCAAAGCAAATACAGAATGGGTAGTTTAAAAAAGTTATGAATATCAACAATGACCACACAACCAGTTACTTAAAAGGAAACTTTAATTGTAAGAAATCTTTCCTGCTTATTTTACTATGAATACATTTGCATGTGTATATATCTATGTATTCTTATTTCCTTACACTCTTATTGTCTCACCATGTAACATTAAGAGGTATTCATTTTATATCATAGGGTTCAAGTATTATTAATTTTACATGAAGAGGAAGAGTAAAAATCGCCTTTCTGGAGAACGAGTTAGCGTATTTTTGGTTGTACACAAGATGGTTGTTTGATATTAGGAAGAATTATGACATTTATTTGGAGATTATGGCTTATGAATATGGGTAGGGGTGCCAAGATGACAAAAAGTAGACTTGTGATAGTTATATGTATCAACTTGAGTGGGTTCCAGGGTGTGGTTCTGAGTGTGCTTCTGAGGGTTTTTCTGGATGAGATTAGCATTTAAATGGGTGAATTCAGTAATGTTTTCTCCCGAATGTGGATGGGCATCAACCAATCAGTTTAGAAATTAAATAGTACAAAGCGCAAAGGAAAAGGGAATTGGTCCATTTGCTTTCTGCCTTACCTCTTGAGCTGGGACATCTCATCTTCTCCTGACTTTGAACTGAGATTTTCATCATTAGCTTCCCTAGTTCTGAGGATTTTAGACTTGGTCTGTAGTTTGTAAACGGCAGATCATGGAATTTTTAGCCTCCATAATCAGGTGTACCAATTTCTCATCATGATTTCTCTGCATATCTCTCTGTTTCTCTCTATATAAATCTCATATATCATATATAGCAATCATAAATATAAATTAATATAATAAATCACATATATTATATTCATATAAATAATGCACACATACATATGATATATTCAGCCTATTGTTTATGTTTCGCTGAAGAACTTCTATTAATAGAATCACACTAATTAGATTCCTGTATATTCTTTCTAGAGTTTGGTTTACAAATAGAGGTACCTGTAAATACAAATTCCTAGATCCCTTATATTTATGATATAAAACTATCAAATTATACACATTGCTTGCACTTTAATTTTTTCATGTTAACAGTTTTCTCATTCTTATTTATAAGTGCATTGCATTCCATTGACTTTGGTGTACCAAAATATTAAGCCAATAGGCTATTTGTGGTTATTTGAATTGCTTATGACCTCTTCTGATAACGTTTTAATGAATAAATGGTCCCTATTATTATTTTGCCTGTGAATATATCTGTAGAAAAAATCTCAGAAGTAGCTTTGCTGGACCAAAGAAAAAAAAATGCATGTGTAATTTGAACGTATGGTGACAAATTGCCCTTTTTGGGGGTTATGCCAATTTATATGCCCACCAGCAATGTATGAGAGTGCCTACTTTTCCATAGCCTTACCAATGGGTTCTGTTGCCAAACTTAAGATTTTTATTAAAATAATAATTTTTTAAAATTGCGTATTGCTGTTATTTTAATTTGTTCTTCCCATAGGTAACATGTTTACTCATTATAGGGATGTTGACATTTTATTTTTGTAGGTGATCTTTTCATGTCTTATGCTTATAGTTTATTGTGTTATTGGCCTTTTATGAAGACCCATGCTTGGAACATTCTCCAAGATAGACTATAAGCTAGGGCACAAAAGAGCATCAACAATGTTTTAAAACATGAAATCAAATCATGTGTCTTCTCAGATCAAAGTCGAATAAAACCAGAAGTTAGTATCAAGAGAAACATTGGAAAATATACAAATACATGAAAAGTAAACAACAAGCTCCTGAATGACCACTGAGTCATTCAAGAAAATAAGAAGAAAAGTAAAAAAAGGTAAAATATAAAAATGAAAACACAACATACCAAAACCTTTGGGATAAAGCAGATGCAGTGCTAAAAGGGAAGTTTATAGCATTAAATGCCTACATCAAAAAAGCAGAAAGATTACAAATTACCAATCTAATGGCACACCTCAAAGAACTAGAGAAGTGAGAAGAAACCAAACCCCAAATTAGTAGAAGATGAGAAATAACCAAATCAGAGCAGAACTAAATGAAACAGAGACTGAAAAAGAATACAACAAATCAATGAAACAAAAAGTTTAGTGGTAGCAAAATCTCTCAGCATTTGCTTGTCTGTAAAGGATTTTATTTCTCCTTCACTTATGAAGGGAATTTAAAATAGCTGTTTTAAGGAAATGCAAAGAAATTCAAGATAACAAAAGAATTAATAATTCTATCAGATGAATTTAACAAAGATTAAAATAATTAAAGAGAATCAAGCAGAAATGCTGGAGCTGAAAATTGAAATCGACATAATGAAAAATGCATTAGAGTCTCATAATAACATAATTGATCAAGTAGAAGAAAGAAACAGTGAGCTGGAAGAAAGGCTATTTGAAAATACACAGCCAGAGGAGACAAAAGAGAAAAAAAAAAAACAAAAAACATTGAGGCACACATATAGAATCTAGGAAACATCATTGAAAGAGCAAAGTTAAAAATTATTGGCTTTGAAGGGGAGGTAGAGAAAAAGATAGGTGTAGAAAGTGTATTCCAAGAGATAAGAACACAGAACTTCCAAAATCTAGAGGAAAATATTGATATCCAACTACAAGAAGGTTATAGAACACTAACCCAATTTAACCAAAGACTACCTCAAGGCATTTAATAATCAAACTTACAGAGATCAGGAATGAAGAAAAAAATCATAAAATCAGCAAGAGAAAAGAGACAAATAGCATTCAATGGATCTCCAAAATGTCTAGTGGAAGACTTTTCAGTGGAAGCCTTACAGGTCAGGAGAGAGTGGCATGACATATTTAAATTGCCGAAGAAAAAAAAGACCCTAGAATAGTACATCTGGCAAAACTATTCTTCAAACCTGAAGGTGAAATAAATACTTTTTCAGGCAAACAAAAGCTGAGAGATTTCTTAAACACCGGAGCTGTCCTACTTGTAATGTGAGAACTTTAATTAGAAAGAACAGGACATTAATGAGCAATAAGTAATTACCGGAAGATACAAAACTCACTGGTAATAGTAAGTACACAGAAAATCACAGGACATTATAACACTGTAATTGTGGTGTGTTAATTACTTTTGTCCAAAGTAGAAACACTAAATAATTAACCAATCAAAAATAATAACTACAACTTTTCAAGACATAGTACAATAAGATACAAATAGAAACAACAAAAAGATGAAAAGCAGGAGGATGATTTTAAGGTGTAGTGTTTTAATTCGTTTTCTTTGTGTTTTTTGTTGGTTTGTTTATGCAAACAGTGTTAAGCTGTTATCAGGCTAAAATAATGGATTTTAAGATAGTATTTACAAACTTCAAGGTACCCTAAAACCAGAAAACATACAATAAATACAGAAATAATAAAAAGCAAGAAACTAAATCATATCACCAGAGAAAATCACCTTCACTAAAGGAAATAAAAAAAGGAATAAAAAGATGGAAGACAGGACCACAAAGCAACCAGAAAACAAAGAAAAAAAAGTCAACAGTAAGTCCTTACTTGTCAATAACATTTAATGTAATTGTCTGAACTCTCCAATCAAAAGATATAGAGTGCTGAATGGATAAAAATACAAAACTCATTAATCTGTTGCCCACAAGAAGCACACTTTACCTATAAAGACACACATAAACTAAAAATAAAGGAATTGAAAAAGCTATTTTATGCCAATGGAAAACAGAAAAGAACAGGAATAGCTATATTAATATCAGAGAAAATAGATTTCAAGACAGAAACTATAAGGATAGACAAAAATGTCACTAATGATAAAGGGGTCAATTCAGGAAGAGGGTATAACAATTTTAAATATATATGCACCCAACACTACAGCAACCAGAAATATGGAGCAAATATTATTAAAGCTAAAGATAGAGATAGGCCCCAATACAATAATAACTGGAGACTTCAACACCCCACTTTTAGCACTGGACACATATTCCAGACAGAAAATCAACAAGAAACATCAGTGTTGATCTGTCCTCTTGACCAAATGGATCAAATAAATATTTAAAGAGCATTTTAACCAACAGCTGCAGAATACACATTTTTTTCTTAGCATATAGATTATTATCAAAGGTATACAATATGTTAAGCTACAGAGCAAGTCTTAAAATATTAAAACACATTACAATAACATCAAGCATCTTCTCTGATCTTTGCTGACCACAGTGGAATAAAGCTAAAAATCAATTACAAGAGGAATTTTGGAAAGTAAACAAACATATAAAAATTAAACAATATGATCCTGAAAGACTAGTAGGTCAATGAAAAAACTTAAGAAGACAAGAAAAAACTTAAGAAGAAAAATTGCTTGAAAAAAAAAATGATAATGGAAGCACCACATACCAAAACCTAGGGGATACTGCAAAAGCAGTACTAAGACATAAGGGTATAGCTATAATTGCCTACATGAAAAAAGAAGAAAATTTTCAAATAAAAATATTTAATGGTGCATCTTAAAGAACTAGGAAAGCAAGAGCAAATCAAAGCTAAAATAGATAGAAGAAAAGAAATAAAAAAGATTAGAGAAAAAACAAATGAATTTGAAATGAAAAAAATACAAAACATCAATGAAACTAAATGGTTTTTTTTGAAAAGTTAAACAAAATTTAAAAAACTTTAAGCTAACTAAGAAAAAAGAGAGAAGAGTCAAAGAAATAAAACCAGAGATGAAAAAGGAGACATTTCAACTGCCACTGCAGAAATTCAATGAAGCATTAGTGGCCACTATGTGCAACAATATGCCAATAAATTGGAAAATCTGAAGAAATTGGAAAAATTCCTAGACACATACAACCTACCAAGATTGAACCGGAAAGAAATTCAAAACCTGAATATACCAATAACAAGTAATGAAATAGAAACCATAACAAAAAGTCTCTCTGTAAAGAAAAGCCTGGGGCCCAATGGCTTCACTGCTGAATTCTACCAAAGAAATAATTAATACTGACCCTACTCAACCTATTACAAAAAAACAGAGGACAAAGGGATACTCCCAAACTCATTCTATGAGGCCACTATTAATCTGAAACCAAAGCCATACAAAGACACGCACGCACACACACAAATCTAGAGGGCAATATGTCTAACGAATACTGTTGTAAATATCTTGAACACAATACCAGCACACCAAATTCAATAATACGTTAACAACTTCATTCATCATGAAGAAATAGGATTTATCACTGGGATGCAAGGATGGTTTTACATATGCAAATCAATCAATGTGATAAATCACACCAGGAGAATAAAGAACAAAAACATATGATCATTTAAATGGATATTGAATAAAGCATTTAATCAAATTCAACATCCCTTCATGACAAAAACCATCAAAAAACTGGATATAGAAGGAATATATCTCAACATAATAAAGGCCATGTATGACAGACCCACATCTAGTGTCATGAATGGAAAACAAGTGGAAGGATTTCCTCTAAGATCTGGAAAATCACAAGGACACCCACTTTTACTACTGTTATTTAACATAGTACTGTAAGTCATTGCCAGAACAATTAGACACGAGTAAGAAATAAAGGACATCCAAATTGGAAAGGAAAAAGTCAAATCATCCTTGTTTGCAGATGATATATTTTTTTAATGTGGAGAAACCTAAAAAGACTCCACCAAAAAAAAAAAAAAAAAATTACTAGAAGTGATAAATTCACTAAAATTGCAGGATACAAAATCAACATACATAAATCACTAGCAGTTCTATATGCCAACAAACAACAAGCTGAAAAAGAAATAAAAATGTAACCCCACTTGCAATAGCCACACATAAAATTAAATACCTAGGAATTAACCAAAAAGTAAAAGATCTCTATAATGAAAACTCTAGGACACTGATGAAGGAAATTGAGGAGAATCACATCATATTAAAAAGCTCCTACACAGCAAAGGAAGCAAACAACATAGTAATGGGAAAACTTACAGAATGGGAGAAAATACTTGCAAACTACTCACCTGACAAGGGATTAATAACCAGAATATATAAGAAGCTCAACATAATACTAGAAGTCCTGGTAAGAGCAGCCAGCCAAGGACAATAAATAAAAGGCATCCAAAAAGAAAAAGAAGAATAAATTATTTATGTTTGCAGAAGATATGATTCTATAACTAGAAATCCCTATAGTCTCTGTCCAAAGGCTTTTTGATTGGATAAATAACTCAGCAACATTTCAGGATTCAAAATAATCAGGTCAAGCACCAAAGGAGTGACAATAAAGCCTGACAACAGTTTGCCACCCAGCAAGAAGTAGCACAGTTGGTTTGGGTTTGCATCGCCACAGTTTCCGAGTTAAAACTACAGGCCACAAAGCCTTGCAAACCTTACACGGCCTCTCATTTCATTGTGAGCATATCCACTGGCGGCCCGAGCCGTTTTTTTCAGCTTATCCAAGAACTGGGATCCAAGTCTTCATGAAAAAGGCCCAAGCACAGTATTCACTCTATAAATCCGCTACCTAAGACGGTGAGTGCCAGCGCAGTTTTGTACAAAGTCTCAGTTTCCCATCACTCAGGGTAAAGTACTGGCGCTGCCGGAGGACCTGCCCCAGCAAGATTTTTCTTAAGAGCGAGACGCTATCAGCCCCGCCAGGCGGAAGCTGATTCTCGGCCCCTCTGGAGAGCAGCAAATTGGAGAAGGGAAGCCATTCTAGCGGCATCCTCTTCACGGCAGGCATGGCCGGGCCCTCAAGAGGAGCAGCCACAGTGGGTACCTGGAAACGTCCTGCCCCTTGAGGGAAATTAGGTCTCGTTTGGATTTTGTGGTGTTAGTTAGGGAATTATTTATTTATTTACAAGACAAGGTTTTAACTTCACTCAGACAAGGTGGGAAATGTAGTCCCTACCCCTTCCAAAGCACAGAGAAAAGAAACGAGACTGTTTAAATCGTAAGTCTCCAAGCTGGTGTTTAAGTCATTAAAAAGAAGATATTTGAAGATAAAAAAATCAGTGTAGAAACATTGGTAGCATTCCTACATGCAAACAACATCCAAACTAAGAGCCAAATCAAGAATGCATTCTCATTCACAATAGGCATAAAAAGAATAAAACACCTAGGAATACAACTGACCAGGTAGGGAAAAGATCTGTAAAATGAGAATTACAAAATACAACTCAAAGAAATCAGAGATTACACAAACAAATGGAGAAACTTTTCATATTCATGAATAAGAAGAATCAATATTGTTAAAATGTCCATACTGCTCAAAGCCATTTACAGATTTAATGCTATTCCTATCAAAGTACCTATTACATTCTTCAGAGAATTAAAAAAAAAAACTATTTTAAAATTCATGTGGAACCAAAAAACAGCTCAAATAGCCAAGGGAATCCTGAACAAAAAGAACAAATCTGGAGGTATCATATTACCTGACTTGAAACTATCATGCAAGGCTAAGTAACCAAAACAGCATGGTACTGGTATAAAAACAGAAGAATAGACCAATGAACAGAACTGAGAGTCCAGAAATAATCCTACACACCCACAATCATTTGATCTTTGTCAAAGTTGATGAGAACAAGCAGTGGGAAAAGGACTCCCTATTCAATAAATTGTTCTCAGATAACTGGCTAGCCACAAGTAGAAGATTGAAACTGAACTCCTTCCTACACCATATACAAAAATCAAGTCAAGATGTATTAAAGATTTACATGTAAAAGTACAAAAATTCTGAAAGAAAACCTAGTAAATGCAATTTTGAATATAGGAACGGTCAAAGATTTCACCAATGAAGATATCAGAGCAATTGCAACCAAAACAGAAATTGACAGATGTAACCTAATTAAGGAGCTTTTGCACAGCAAAAGACACTGTCAACAGAGTAAACAGACAACCTGCAGAACCGGAAAAAATATTTGCAAACTATGCATCCAACAAAAGTCTAACATCCAGAATCTATAAGGAACTTAAATTTACAAGCAAAAACAAACAGCCCCATTAAAAAGTGGGCAAAAGACTTGAGCAGACATTTCTTTAAAGAAGACATACATGCAGCTGACAAAAATATGAATAAATGATCGATAGCACTAATCATTAGAGTAATGCAAATTACAACCACAAAGAGATAACATCTCACACCAGCCAGAATAGCCATCATTAAAAAGTCAATAAATAACAGATGCTGGTGAGGTTGCAGAGAAAAGGAATGATTTTATACTACTTGTGGGAGTGTAAATTTGTTCAGCCTTTGTGGAAAGTATTGTGATTTCTCAAAGAACTCAAAACAGAACTACCTTTCAAATCAGCATTCCAATTATTGGGTATATACCCATAGGAATATACAACATTCTACCATAAATACACATGCATGCCTATATTAATCATAGCACTATTCACACTAGCAAAGATATGAAATCAACCTAAATGTCCATCAGCTGTAGGTTGGATATAAAATATGTGGTAATATACACCATGGAACACTACACAGCCATACAAAAGAAAGAGATCATGTTCTTTGCAGCAAGATGGTGGTGCTGGAGGCCATTATTATAAGTGAGTTAAAAGAAAATGGAAAACTAAATCCTGCATGTTCTCACTTATGAGTGGGAGATAAACATCAAGTATATTTGGACCCAAAGAAGGCAACAACAGACATTGGGGACTACTTGAGAGTGGAGGGTGGGGGGAGAATGAGGATTGAAAAACTACCTATCAGACACTGTGCTCATTATTTGTTGATATGGTTTGGTTGTGTCCCCACCCAAATCTCATCTTGAATTGTAGCTCCCATAATTCCCACATGTCATGGGAAGGACCCGGTGGAAGGTGATTGAATTATGGGGCAGGTCCTTCTCATGCTGTTCTTGTGATAGTGAATAAGTCTCATGAGATCTGCTGGTTTTATAAATGGGAGTTCCCCTGCACAAGCTCTCTTGCTTGTCACCATGTAAGACCTGTATTTGTTCTTCCTTAGTCTTTGGCCATGATTGTGAGGTTTCCCTGGACATGTGAAACTGTGAGTCCATTAAACCTCTTTCCTTAATATAAATTACCCAGTCTCAGATATGTCTTTATTAGCAATGTGAGAACAGACTAATACAGTAAATTGGTACCAGGAGTGCAGTGCTGCTGTAAAAATACCCAAAAGTGGAATACGGTCACTCTGGGATCATGTCTGAGTAGGACCAGAGGGTATAAGTAAGCTTCATGAGAAGGTACCACAGACCTCCATATCATCTACTGTGCTGGCTCCAGCATCTTTCTTCAGCTTGCACCTATGGCCATCTGAAGGAGGAAAAAATGCCTGAGCTTGGTTTATAAATATTTCAGCTGAGTATGTGGGTTCTAGCTGAAAATGAACAGCACTTGCATTACAGCCAAACTCAGGGGTAGCCTTGAGGAAGCATAGCATCTGACCAGGGTATTAAACTGTAGAGGAGGTATGGCAGTGGGACCATGACCATGAAGTACATGGTCATACTACATACTACACCATTCAGAAGCAGCCGACTTCACCGAGAGCTTAAATGGCCTACTGAAGTCACAGTGGTGAAGTATTAGGTCAGATGCAATGCTCTGCAAGATGGAGTGCTGTTCGTAAGATGCAGTATAAGAATTAAAACAGATATTTCCATATGGTGTTTTATCCTCAATAGGAAAAACACATATGCCAACAGGGATAGAATCAAGAGTGGCTCCACTTGCCACGACTCTCAAAATGACTCACTGGGAGCCCATGTGCTTCTTGTCACAGCAGCTCTGGGCTCCACAGAGTTATAAGTCCTTATCCCAAAAGGGGGACATAAAGCTTGCCAAGGGACATACAAGCGTCCCATTGAAGGACAAGTTACAGCTGTTGCTAGGGACCTTTGGACTCCTTATACCTAGAAATCAGATGTTGAAAAGAATCACCATTTTGAGAAGGGTAATTCAATCTGATAAGCAGAGGGGAGGTAGAGTTGCTTTTTGCAATGTGGAAAGGAAAAGATATTGGTGGAAGCTACATGATCCATTTGGGCTTCTCTTTGAATCCCTTGCCCAATTTTAACTGTGAATGGAGCCTGAGAAGATTACAATTACTAAGGGTTCAGACCCTTCAGAAATGAAGTTTCAGATTATAACACCAGATAAGACACATAGGAGAATGAGAGGAACTTAAGATGAACAATGTAGGAGACCAGACGGGACCAGCTGTGGCCCTAACATCAACTGGAAGGATAAGGACTGTAGTTTTTCCTCTACCCTTCCTCTTTTAAGTTTTCCCTAATAAGGAGAAGCCCATAGAACTTTTGAGGAGTGAATATGGATAAGGAAACAGATTTGTGCTGTGATGGTCAAGGGAAATTGCCGCTCAGATCTCACTTCAGGGGAGATTGTTTTCTGAGGAGTAGCATCAGCTGACAACCTCTGCTCATTTGAGATTCACCAATATTCAAGCTGCAGCTACACTCCCACTGGACTTCTCCCAGACAATGATAAACACTGTGAGAGTACTAAGGTCTGGGTATTTCTGCCCAACACAGATTCCTCTAAAGAGCAGTCTTTGCTCTGGGCTCCCCATTGGCCTGGCTGAGATTCTCCCCAAGCTGCAATACAGCTGAGGCTCTTTTGTTTCCTTTCTCCTTTCATGGATGCCAGCTTGCATGGCAGTCTACAGTCTCTTCTTACCTAGTTCGGCTCTCTCTCCTTTTACCTTTCACAAGTGCTTCACTGAATAAGTCTTTTATACTTGTAATTATGTCCTTGCTTTTGATTCCTGGAGGATTCCTGATGTTCCAAGAGAGAAGACTGGGCAGCATTCAAGGTGTCAAGGGGAAGGGGTGGTGAACAGTGTAGCTGCCGTTTACCAACTGATTTAGAAATATTGTAGTATTTTATCAACCATTATGGCTCATTTAATGTGTACTGGCTGAATATTAGTATTAGTCCTAAACTTCATCTGTTTCTCTAACCTGTCATTGCTCCAAATACCACACCTCCGTTATGGGTAACCACTTTTAATTTTTTATTTTTTATCCTACCAGAGTCTCTTTATGCAAATATAGGCAAATGCAATTATATGTCATCTCTTCCCTTCTTTTAAAAACACTATAAATAACGTAGGATATCCTCTCTTTTGCACATTGATTTTTTTTTCTCTTAAATTTATATTGAAGCACTTTCCAGGTCACTACATAGATTTCTTATTCTTTTTCACATTCACAAGGCATTCCACTGTATTGAAGAACTCTCATATATTCAGCAAATCATTTAATCATGTATTGAGTACTAATTAGATGGTTTCTAAACTTTTCTTATAACTTTAAAGTATATGTCATATAGACATATGTAAAGTTATTAAATGGCTTAGAAAAATAACACCTCTTTGAGAATTGGATCTGAAATGTTGTCATTTCTGAGAGAAAACTGAAGTCAAGATTATAACCAAAAGGCAGAAAGCAGACTGGGTGAAGTGAAGGAGACCTCCATACTTTTCTCTGTCTATTTCTCTCTCTCTTTCCTTCCATACTGGTATCCTGCTCTCAGGAAATAATATGACAAGTATATTCACAGAAATATGTAAAATGATTGAGATATGTGTGTTATTATCTCATGAACATTTTCAGTTTATCAGTAAATAAGTAAATAAAATAAGGAGAAAAGAAATAAAAGTAAATAATTAAGTTTAGAATTCTATATGTGTATGTGTGTAGAGGAGGTAAGGTATTAAAGAAAAAATATTCACTGACACTCATTGAAGATGGTAAGCAGACTTTCTTCAAAGGGGAGCTATCATGATAGGTATAGGGGCCATGGGAATGGGGTATTTCACTGGAGGAGAGAGATTGGGCTCAACTCTGTATATAGCATGAGCAAATAGTAATTTATAGCCAAAGAGGAGGGTGCCAGTCAGTGGATGGAAAATTACTGAGAAGTGACATCGGGGATAAGGGGGGATTCTGGCTATACTGACTTAACAGGATTCCAGGGTGATGAGAAATCACCTGGAAGATGGTGGAGGATAAGAAACCTGATCATATATTGAAGGATCAGTTATTAAGGGTGTAAGACTCTTGCTAAACTGATTTAGCACCTTTTTTGCTAAAACTGATTTTACAAGAGGGAATGCCTAGATAAGCCTAGGAGATGGTTCAGGGGTATGATGAAAGTTTGGCCAAACAAACAATTTTTGTCAGGGGTTAATATCTACGTATAGTTCTCTGTTTCTCTTAAGGGTGTGGAAGATGTACTTCCTCCCTTTCATTCTTTACTTACTTTTATTTTGAATGCTAAGTAAAGGAGAAATTTAATGAAATATGGTAAGAGTTTTGAAGGGGAGTACATTTGAACTGACTCAGAAATAGTGTCCAGACTGAAGCTTCAGAACATGGGGGAAAACACTAAATTATTTTGATCTGAATAATTGAGACATTTGATAAATAATAAAAAAACATGTCTATAAATCACTTCTGTAAATTATATGCAAAAAAAGCAGCTCTTGATACTCATGGAAGACTTGTTTTTATTTCAATTCCACAGAGGTAGAAATGCTCATTTGAGAGTAGCTGGTGCTTACTGTGGTAAGGCCATTCTGTGAAACCAAGTGCTCAGTTGTTCTTTAAAGCAGCTTATGAATCCACGGTGCTTCAGGCTGAGGAACAAAGTAGAAAAATGCAAATAAAAAGGAAGGCTTTATTTGTCTATTAATCAAGACATCTATGGTGTGTTAAGAATCACATGAAAGCACAGAATGTCATAGTTGAAAGGGAACTTGGATATAATTTTATTATTTCTTATTAAAAATGCAGATCCCTGGTCTCCACCCCAGACCTACCAAATCAAAATGTCTGAAGATATAATCTAGCCATATGCACATTCAACGAGCTCCCTGAATAATCTTAATGGACATTGAAGGGTGAGAAGTACCGAATGGTAGTCCAATCATCAATGTTTGTTCAAGAGCCAAGGCCCCTCAATGTTACACCATTAGTCTAAACTTTCACAACTACATTAATGGATTAAAACTTTTAAAAATAAAAATACAATGTACAAAATGAAAATACATTTAAAATATCTTGTAGTCACCCCAAATTCCACCCACTAACACAATTATTTTTGAATTTGCATTTTAACGCATACTCTTTATCCACAAACATGAAGATTTCTGTTTAGTTGCAATCTTGTAGTATTTTTTCTTGTTTATTTTTCTTAGCCTTATAGTATAAACCTTTCCCTCTAGTTTCCTAGGCTCCATCATTATTATTTCAATGAATGCATACTAATCTGTTTCAGATCTTACTAACCCCCCTCTAGTTTTATACATTATACAAATATATACATTAATTTATAAGTATACATAATTTTATACATTATACATTTATACCAAAGATTTTCTCTTATAGACAGTATTGCAATCATGTTCTTTATGCATAGAGTTTGTTTTTTCTTTTTATTTTCTTCTGAAAATTTTTTATTATATTTATAGGAGTGGGATTGTTGAGTCAAATGTTATTTTACCATTTATGACTCTTCCTACATATTCCCATATAGGCCCAGGGGAATGTCAAGCTGGTTTATATTGGTCCCCTTCTGAAGTCAGCAGTGAATAAATGTACTGCTGTCACTGAAGTTTCAACAGTTGTAAGATATATCTTACATATACAATGCATATAAAAATTGTATTTTATGTATTGATATAGTTAATATACATAAGATTTATATATATATATATATATATAGTCACATTACTAGGTGCAAAATGCTATCTTGGGGTTGCTCTGATTACTAACCATGGTCAATATTTTCTCATGATTTTGTCTCTCATATTTATTTACTCCTGTATAAATTATCTATTTCTATTTCTTGATTTTTTTATTAGACAGATCTTGTTTTCACTCTCAGAAATATGTCTTTTCAAAGCACTCTTGATTCACAGTTCAGTCATTTTTTCTGTATCATTATGAATCCCAAACAATTGAAAGAAAATGTTGGCTTGTTTTATCCTTAAATATATGTGGAATAACTTCTAACTGTATATTACGATTTCGGAAAGGCACTAGAAATGTCACATTCTAGAGCATTTCACATTACCCCAAATTCAAACATTAAAAATTCATTCATTTAGATTTTGAGTTCAAGATCTTTAGAAGCCTTGATTAAACCATAGTTATTATGGAAAGAGTAACCAAAATTAAACTTAACGCCTTAGTGAGGAATCAGATTGATAGCTCAGAGAATGGTAGTGGGTGGTAGAATTTTTTTCCATATAGGAAAGAGTTTGAGTAACGTCTAGAAAATAAGACGTTTTCTATGAAAGACAGAGTTTGGAATTAGAATTTATTATTGACAGTTTGAGGTCAACAGAAAACACCAAATCTCACAGTTGGTGATGAAAGAGTTTCTATGCTTGGCCACAGCAAAGTAGCAACACAGTAACACAGTCAAAAAATAGGAAAAAAATTATTTGCAAAGTGCATACAATTTAAAAACGCATCAAAAAGTTATCATATCATAGGACAAACCAGAACTTCCTCCCACCTATTTTATAATTTAGTATTTGTTTTTATTTTATTTTATTTTATTTTTTATTTCCGTCTGTTATTGGGGAGCAGGTGATGTTTGGTTACATGCGTAAGTTTTTTAGTGGTTATTTGTGAGACTATAAACATTCCAGAAGACAACATTGGAAATACCCTTCTAGACATTGGGCTTAGGCAAGGATTTCATGAACAAGATCCCAAAAGCAAATGAAATAAAAACAAAGACAAATAGCTGGGACTTAATTAAACTACAGAGCTTTTGCATGACAAAAGGAACAGTTAGCAGAGTAAACAAACGATCCACAGAGTGGGAAAGATTCTTGATAATCTATATATCTGACAAAGGAACAATATCCAGAATCTACAACAAATTCAAACAAATCAACAAGGAAAAAAAACAAACAATCTCATTAAAACGTGGGCTAAGAACATGAATAATATTTCTCTAAAAAAAAACTTGTTGTGAAGAGGCATCACAATATTTTCTGTTGCTTTTATTTCCCTTAGCCTGTCATCATGCTTATCATGCCACTTGCCAACTCTTTCTCCCACCATCCACTTTGACTGGCTTCTTGGCTGTAAACTCTTTTCTCCTTCAGTTAGTTTCATCCTTAGGCATCATGCTGTAATATTGCATCTCATAATATAATTTCACAGCCTGGTTCTGCTTTTAACTAGTTGCTAATTTTTGAATATAAACTTCTCCATTGTCTCTGTCAAAATCTTGCTTATCTTTTATAACCAAGCTGAAATATTACTTCACCTTTGTGGTATGAAAAATTTATGAACCGAACATACTTAAATTTGATATTATCTAGCTCCAACTGTGTTCATACAACTGCCGAGAAATTCTTTCATTCATTTTTTGGTAGTCCTCTAACAAATGCCACATTCACTTTTTCAACAAATATTGAATGCCCACTTCCTTGGGAATTTCAAATACATTAGTAAACAAATTAAAGAGTTTTATCATCATGCAGTTTACTTTTTAGCAGAAGATAGATACAATGTACAATCATAATAATAACTGAGCAAATTACATAGATGAGAAAAGAATGTAAATCTTCTTGGTTTTGTATAATATTTTGAGTGTTCCTATTTTCAGAGAAGGCTACTTTCTTTAGAGAGGACAACTAAAACAAAAGCTGCTAGAATTTTTATTCCCTAGGTGAAAATTTTAACTTCTTTGAAAGTAACAGGCAAGCTTTTTATACCTTCATTGATTTTAACAGTGCCTGACACAGAATATTTGCTCAAGGAATATTTATTGATACATGAAACATAGAAATAAAGGTTGATAATTCTCCTAAATATGATAAAATTCCAAACATAAACTCTCAACTTATTACCAAACTTTTAAGTTAATCAGTCAACAAATTAGTTGTTAATCATCTTCTACATGCATAACAATATTCTAAGTGTTACAGTGGTTAGAAAGAATTAGAACACAGTATTAATATCAACCCAACAAATAGAGAGCAAAGTAAGTGTTATAGCGTTTTGAGGGAAAACTGAGCTTTGAAGAAGACAACTGGAGAAGAAGGAGAAACCCACTGCAAGAAAAAAGAGGAGTAATGTAAATGAAGGCATAAGGCAGTAATAGTAGTAATAAAGTCTTACATTTGTATAATGATTTGCCATTTATAAAACCCTTTCACACCGTTTTTTAGTATTTGAATCTAAGAACAATTTGTTATACTGGGTAGGTTAGGTACTATATTTCTCATTTGCAGATGACTCAACCAGAATAACAGAAAAGGCTCCAATGGTGGATTAAATTTAAATTAATAATGAATTTAAAAATTTTCATTTTTTCTGATCTCATGGAGCTTAGAAATTATTTGAATATAGGAGATAATAGACAAGAGTTAGGATGAGAAAATAGTCTGGGGATATACAGTTTGAAATGTCTACAAAGAAGTGAAAATTTAAGCCACAGTAATAGATTAATGCTTCCAGAGTATATAGAGAAGAGTCGAGGTCTAATAACTGAGTCATAGAAAACAACTTTGAGTTGGATGTAGGAAGAGGAAGAAGTTCAAGAATTGAACATAAAGAAACAGTAGTAGGAGAGGAAAAAGAAAAGTAGGAGCAAGAAAGAAAACCACAATAGTAGAAACTCAGGGAAGTTAAGGGAAGGGACATAGATTTTACAAAGGCAAGAGATCACAAGTTAATGTAGGTACAGACAAGACTGTAATATTCAGTGAGAGGTCATTGCAGGGAACTATTAAAAGAGCACTTTTTAAAAAAGAACTAAAGAAAAGGTACAGAAATGAAGAACTGAAGAGAAAAGTAAGGAAAAAGAGTAGGAAAAAGGCTACAAATATAATATTTAATGTTACAAAGGTAATTGGCAAATATATTAAAAACCAAATATAGGACCCAATTTGAAAGAGAGAATAAGAGAGAATGATGTCCACAACCTATATCTTTATCTGTTGTGGAAGAAAACCAAAGGAAAATGTGTAAAATTGAGAAGTAGTCACATAAATATATTATTCAGAGATATGGAAATAACCAGCAAAGGAAATAAAAACAGAAACATATTAGTAGGCACTTATGTCTTTCTGTCTATCTGGGACATTCAGTTACACTGGTACTTGACTGTCACTTTATCAAATACAGTGAGATTGCTTCAAATTAAAACAATGCCAGTATTCTTTTTAATAGATAAAATCAGGTGGCCGGGCGAGGTGGCTGACACCTGTAATTCCAGCACTTTGGGAGGCCGAGGTGGTCAGATCACGAAGTCAAGAGATTGAAACCATCCTGGCTAACACGGTGAAATCCCATCTCTACTAAAAATACAAAAAAATTAGCTGCGTGTGGTGGCGGGCACCTATAGTCGCAGCTACACGGGAGGCTGAGGCAGGAAAATCGCTTGAACCCGGAAAGTGGAGGTTGCAGTGAGCCAAGATCGCGCGAGACTCCATCTCAAAAAAAAAAAAAAAAAAAAAAATCAGGTAATGACAGTTTCATAAAGAAATGACCTCCCCAGTCATGATTATATATTGTGCAAAGATCTCTAACATGTTTCAAAAACCTTTAGAAATCATTGGTAGCTAATAATTCATGAATCCTTCTAAGAATAATTTCTTGTGGTAATAATTTCCATTCAATGTTACCATTATATTTTTGTGCTCTAGTGTGTCAGTCACTTCTACTATCTGGTTAGCCTCATATCCTATCCGTAGTCCATCAGTGTTACGGGGAGACATATGACCTATATCTTTCAGGCAGGCACAACTAAGAAATGACAAATTCATCCCACTATGCTAGCCATACAATTTGAAATTACAGCTCATCTAGTTCAATTTTTCATTTTAGAGATGAGAAATCAGGCTCAGAATAAGAGAGGGATTTACTTGCTTTATTTTATTATGAAGCAACATGTATCCCAGAAAAAAAAAAAAAAAAAAAAAAGCATAAAAAAAAGCAAGTTCGACAGTTCTTATGTGTTTTGCTTCAATTTGCGTTTTGACTGATTTCACCTGAAATAACTACTTCCTTGAAGTGCTTTCCAGTTTAATACAAAACAACAACAACAACAACAACAACACCCACTTTCCTTGAATAAGAACAATGAATCAACTTGCAGCCTCCTTAGTTTAGGTTTTCTGATTATTTAGTCTGTCTTCTTTTGACTCCTAATTAACTATAGAAACTGAAAGATAAGCTTTTTAATCAATTGCCAAGTATGGAGCATAATATCATGTAACCTCTGCATGCTCAGAAAATGATAATTCCTCCTGGAAAATGAAATATGCTATCAATTAATTAATTTTATTGAGGAGAGAGTGGCAGTTAAAAATATTGATTGGTTTATTTGTTGAATTAAACATGTTCTAATACATTGGTTTCTTTTACATTGTGCTCATATAACCTGGATGAAATTAAAAGCCACATGCATTGTTATTTGAGGGATGTTGATAGGAGTGGTGCTCCCTGAATATGCATAATAAAATAGCAGATAATATACTAAACACATTACATGTTTCATTGTCCTATAGGTAAGGTCTTATTAATATCCCATTTTATACTTGAGAAAAAATAATATTCCAAGTGATTAAGAAAGATACTTTTGGGGAAAAGTATCCTGCTAGTAAGTGATAGAGCAAGGATTTAAATCCAAACTGTTTGACTCCAAAGCTGTATGCAGTAGCCACTAGATTATACAACCTGCATGGGACTTTCGATTTTTCAAATAATGTATTTAATTCTTTTGGGAAAGACATTAGGACATCTCCTTTGTTAACTCATTTCAGTACAATAAAACCTTGATTGTCACAATGCTCAATTTGGACACTGATGACAGTTTATTATTTACTAAGGACTAGTTTTTGTTTGTTTTAGTCCCTGTTAAAACTACTCTGTGGAGAAGATAATTTTCACTAATACAGACAGCCAAGAAACAACCAAAGAAATTATAGATGTATTTGACTATGTAAAAATTTAGCATTTGTGCACAGCAAAATGCACTGCAAAATAATTACTAGGCATGAAAGTTAGGGAAAATACAACAAGGAAGACAGATGAAGGAGTAATACCTATAATATGCAAAGATACTTTAATAAATGCAGGAAACATAAATAACCCATGCGAAAAATGGTCAAAGAATACAAAGAAATAATTCTCAAAACATCAAACTTATGGTACGACAAACATTCAAAAGATATTTAAACTAACTAGCATTCAGGATAATCCAAATTAAAGTACCAAGGAGATATCATTATACATCCATTAAAATGGCAAAAGTTAGGAGGAGCTGTAACAACTATTGCTGACCAAGATGCAAAGAAATATGTATTATTTCTTTACTTTTAAATAAAACAATAAGAAAACCTCACTTCCTCCTCTCCCAGCTGCCAGACACTTTCTCTCCTGCTCCCAGATGCCACCACTGTGTGTGTGTGTTTGTTTGTGTGTGTGTGTGTATGTGTCTGTGTGTGTTTGTTTGTGTGTGTGTATGTGTCTGTGTGTATTTGAATGTTTGATAAGGTAAAGTGAACCTTAGAGAGAAGTATGGAATGAAACATAGTAAGTTATTGGTAAGTGGTACCTAGAAAGGAGAAAAAAGTGAGGGGTGAAAGTGGGAATGAGTAGAGAGATAAGCAAAAGTAAAAAACTTAAAAGATGTAAAGAAAACAAATTCAGAATGTGTGGAATTGACAGATAAAATTCTGTGTGTGTTTTCATAAGCAAGTTGGAAATAAGAACAATAACATTAAATGTATGTCTAATGACTTATATGGATGACCATGGTATTGTCAAGTGAGAAAATAAGTTGTACTTTACTACATGTGCATGATTGTATTTTGGTCAAAACAAATTATGTAATTGTCTCTCTCTCTCTCTCTCTCTCTCTCTCTCTCTCTCTCTCTCTCTCTCTCTCCCTCCTTACATTTGCTTATACAAGGAAATGGTGTAAGAGAGAAAAATGGATCCCAGGCTGCTAACATTGTTTACCTCAAGAAGATAAGAAAGTAGGGAGATATGGCATCAGAAAGTGGACATAAGGATCTAAATGATTAGCTTTTCTTTACATATTTTATATTGTTTCTGTTTTTGTATTTGTATTTTTGTTGAAGATTATATATACACATACAGAATGGAAATCAAAACACCCTAAACATAACACCCTACTTTTCTACCTTAGCAGCTGGAATATAAAGAATTCTTCACTTATGTTTGAGAATATTGCTAAGATTTATAAACATAATATAAAATGTAAATAATCTTAATCCAGGAGTGTAAACAGTGCTGACCCTGAAACACAGCACTACTTATGTGGTTCTTATGTGCTGCTGTGAGAATCACTAGGACTCCAGGGGAGGAGAAAAGGAGAAAAGCCATCATTCTTCAAGCCCATATTAAAAAACAAACAAACAAACAAACAAACAAACAAAGGAGAAAACTCCATAAGATTCAATAACAAAGTTTGTTCATAAGTTCCCCATACACAATTGAGCAGGATACATAGGTATTCTCTTCCAGACATCCAATTAGAATGTAAAGTGCATTTTTGTGACTCCCCCAACTTAAAAAAATACTTGTTTTAATGACATATCTAGAGCAAAAATGCTTGGAAAAAGGGATATCCGAATCTCGACTACTGTGATATGTAGCTCTTTAGAGGGACTAAATTCTCAACCAATTAAATATAACATAGGTGCTGTTTTTGAATCTGTGGATATATATATATTTATTGTATTATAATAATTATTATAATTATTATATATATTATATTTACATATATACCAAATATATATTATATATATATTTTTCATATATATATATGAAAAAACAGGCAAGATTCACTGCCTGCATAGAACCTGAATTCTGATGACCAACATAATTAACAAACAAAAGAATAAAATATAATTTTATATAAAGATAAATTCAATGAAGCCAAAAAATGTATGACGCAGTGTTTGGAGGGTGACTGGATAGTGGTGGAGGAGAGGGTAACATAAAGTAATGTAGTCAGGGAAGGCTTCTCTAAAGAGAACACTTAAGCTGAAAAATTAAATAATGAAAAAGAATAGACATGCAAAGATCTGTGGGAGGTACATTCCAATCAATGGAAACAGCACATGAAAAGGCTTAGCAAGAAAACAATCTTGGTGTTTATGAGAAACAAAAAGAATTCCAGTTTGGTTAGATGACAAGAGAAAAAACAAAAAGTGCTACATGATTATGGAGAAAAATGGGTACGGGCTAAAGATTGTAGACACTGAAAGCTAGACTAAGAAATTTTATTCTGCCAGACATGGTGGCTTACACCTACAATCTCAGCACTTTGGGAAGACAAGGCTGGAAGATTGCTTGAGCACAGGAGTTCAAGACCAACCTGGGCAACATAATGAGTTAATGGATAGCTAGATGCTAATGATGGTGATGATTGGAGCAATGAAGGTGGTAGTAATGGAGATAAGGAAAGTGGACTCATTCAGGATATATTTTGGAGGTAGAGTAAACAAGTCTTGCTGATTGATTACCTGTGGAGAGTGAGAAAAAGAAGTGAGAAAGATATTATGTCCAGGCTTAAAAAAATCAACTGGCTGGATGGTGGTGCCATCTGATAAGATGAAGAAGGCTAAGGGAGGAATAGAACTTAGTGTGGGATTAAAAGTATTATTTAAACATTTTAAGTTTGAGATGCCCAGTAGATACTATAGTGGAGATTTCAAGTAAGTGGCTGGAGAGACTTTGGAGCTCAATGGGAAGGTCATAACTGGAGATATTAATTTTGTAATCATCAATACATAGATAATATTTAAAACCATTCAACACTATAAACTCACAAAGAGAGTATTGTAAATAGAGAGTGTCCAGAACAAAGAAAGGATCATTCCAATTTTTAATAATGAGGCAGAGAAGGATACAATAAAGGCGGTTAAAAGCTACCACATGTAGAAATAAAAACAGGAGAGCACAGAGTCATAGAAGTGAAGTAATGCAAGTATTTCCAGACAGAGAGGTTAGTTTAAATGCTGTTGAATTATGAAATAACCTGAAGAGGGAGGAAAAGCCTGTTGATATGGCCACAAGAAGGTATTTGGTAATCTTTAAAGGAAAAGTTTCAGTGGAGTAGTAGAGATAGAAAAGCCTAACTGAATGGTGAGAATGCATATGGAAGTTTATTAAAGAGACTTGGCATGAATTGTACAAGCCTAGAACATATCCTGAAAGATGTTTTTTAAAATTAAAATTAATCCTTGTACTCAATTTTTTTTCTTATATGTTACTTACTTTTCCTAAAAACTGCCTGTGGAAAAGAGCCTAGCTATTTGAGAGTCTTTCTTCTTATTTATCTTAAAAATTATTCTCCAGTGTACTTTTATTTCTTATAAGTATTGTCACACTAGTGGCTAGCCATTCATTAACTCAATCTGGTGGAGAGAGAAGATATCACCTAGAGCAAGGGGGTCATTAATCAACTCTGAGTCTCAAAGCAGAGTTTTGGGGTCTTCTAGGAGAAAGCTAGACTTGAAACCCAGGCTTTCTGAGAGTGATACAAGGTGTTTTTATCTTCCAAAAATATTAATATATAAGGAGTAAATTGATGTATGTATGTAAAGTTTTATTATAAACCAAAGATAGAAAATATTTGGAATATAAGATAAAATAGATCTCTCTGAGCCTAAAAGAGGAAATATAAATTTCCTGAGTTAGAAGAACAAGAAGGTGACAAGGAGGAGAAATGAGGAGAAGAAAGGGAGGAGGAAATTAATGAAAATGAGAAGCTTAGGGTCAAGAACTAGCCATATCTACAGATGCCCTGAGTTTAAAAGGTCAGAGGGCAGCAGCCCTACCATGCTTAGAATAAACAATGAATACCATGCAAGCATAGGAAACAAAGGTTGATGACCAGAAATCATGTAAATTAGTTACTCCCAACCAAAAATTGTAGAGACAGAAAGGGAGGAAACATGTGGAATAGGGACTTGATATGGTTTGGCTGTGTCTCCACCCAAATCTCATCTTGAATTGTAACCTCCATAATTCACACATGTTGTGGGAGGAGCCCAGTGGAAAGTGATTGAATTATGGAGGCGGGTCTTTCCTACACTGTTCTTGTGATAGTGAAGATTCTCAAAAGATCTGATGGTTTTAAAAACATGAGCTTCTCTGCACAAGCTCTCTTTGCCTGCTGTCATCCAAGTAAGATGTGACTTGCTCCTCCTTGCCTTCTGCCATGATTGTGAGGCCTCCCCAGACACATGGAACTGTGAGTCCAATTAAACCTCTTTCTTTTGTAAATTGCTCAGTCTCAGGTATATCTTTATCAGCAGTGTAAGCACTAATCCAGAACTCCTCTGTCTAATGTAAGATGTCTATTTAAGCTTTCCCTTACAATCAGACTATTTGGGGAAGGGATTGAAGGGAAAGTCTCCTGGATGAGAGAAGTATTAGCTTTAAGTTGGCAGAGTATTTACCTCCAAATAGACAAAGTTAACATGAGACTTATAAATTAGAGAAGATATATTTATTTCTGAAAAGTTAACTTTTGTTTCCTGATATCAGTTATAATGAGGGCTCATAAAAACTGCACTTGAGATATGGATTAAATAATTTATTATTTTTTTTGCACAGCTGAATCTTGGCATGTATTCCACCTGCTACGTATGCATTTTGGTTAATCTAGCTTTTACTGTATTCATCAACTTCTCAGGAAATGTCTTTATATCTCGCTTAAATCTGCCCCTGTAGAAGTTTTAGTCAATTTTAATTTTTGTTCTTTTCCAAGCATAAAACTTAACCACTTTCTTTTTTTTTTGCAAAATGACCTTCTTTATACATAACTTCACATGTTTTCTTAAATCACAAGTCATTTCTCTCTTCTCTAGTCAAAATAATTTCTATTCTCTTAAATTTATAACTTTTTTGCGATATTCTGCATCCTTGTGAGGTATTCTTTATTTTTCTTACCTTTGAGTTAAAAAGTTGTCAATATTCTAGTAAAAGATAACTATTATTTGGAGAAAACAGAAATTCAGACTCTAAAAATGTCTTTCATTTTATATCCATTTTAGTCTAAAAATAAAACAATAGTAAACTTACCAAAGGAGCATATCTTGGTTTTGGAGGTGGAGGAGGCATCTTGCACCGACAAAGACGTTTGACTTTTGGTGATGGTAGAGAAGGCTCACAAGCAGGGAGTGGTGGTCTTTCTCTTGATGGAGGAACTCTACCTATACTTGCCTTTTCCCCTTTTTCCTTGAATGTAGTCTTTTTGGATGGCATTCTGAATCCTCTCCTTAATTCCAGTCCTTCCAGCTTTGAATTTGCAGATATGCCATACGATTCATCAATTTTCTTCTTAGCCCCAGGTTTATATAGTGCCTCTTCAGATTCAGTATCTGAACTTTTGATTTGTGTAGATGTTTTAAAGCCTGTCTTGGAAGATTCATCAAATTCAGCATCAGTAGATTCTGTGTCCTTCCTTGCATCCTTCTTGACATCTTTCTTTGAACCTTTCCTTTCCTTCTTTGAGTCTTTCTTTTCTTTCTTTAACTCCAAATCAGATTCAGTTTCAGTAGATTCCGCATTTTTCTTTGCATCCTTCTTTCTGTCATCTTTCTTTGAATCTTTCCTTCCCTTCTTTTCATCCTTTTTACCCTTTTTTGAATCTCCTTTTGGTTCAGAGTCAGCATCAGTAGATTCTTCATCACTCTTGACAGACTTTTTATTATCTGTCTTTGAACCTTTTTTATCCTTTTTTTCATCTTTCTGACTTTTCTTTGACTCCAATTCAGATTCAGAATCAGTAGAGACTGTACTTTTCTTCGCATCCTTTTTCTTGTCATCTTTCTTTGAAGCCTTCTTTGACTTTCTTGAATCTTCGTTTGCATCCTTTGCGTCTCCTGATTCAGTATCAGTAGACTCTGGGTAATTCTTTGTGTCCTTTTTCTTGTCATCTTTCTTTAAATTTTTCTTATCCTTCTTTGTATCTTTCCTTGCATCCTTTGAGTCTCCAGATTCAGCATCAGTAGAATCTGTGTCCTTCTTTACATCCTTTTTCTTGTCATCTTTCTTGGCATTTTTCTTATCTTTCTTTGAATCTTTCTTAACATCCTTTGAGTCTTCAGATTCAGCATCAGAGCTTTTCTTTGCACTCTTTTTTGTGTCCTTCTTTGCAGGCTTCTTTGAATTATTCTGTGAATAATTCCTTAAGCATGTATCAAAATTTATGGATTCATCATCAGACTCTCCCACTAACATGAGGAAATCAGCATTTAAACTATTTTCTGAGCAAATCTCTGATATGGCATCATTACTAGTCCTTGACCTCTTCAAATCTTTCTTTGGATTGTTCTTTGTATATAAGAATTTAGTGTTCGTCTTCTTGGAATTCTTTGAATCTTTCTTATCTTTTTGTGAATAATTTTTTGAGACTGTCTTAGAATTTTGGGATTCTGGATTTGTTTCTGAATTGGGTTTTGACTTCTTAGATGGTTCATTTTCATGTGATGATTTTAAGGGAGTTTTATCTGCCTCGTTTTGTCTTTTAGTTTTCTCATCTTCTACTGTTTGCTTGGATTCTGGATTTGTTGCATATGAGCCTCCTTTTTTCTTGGAATCTTTCTTCAAAGGTGTTCCTCTTTTTTCATCTTTGGAGTTCTTATATTCTGCTTTTTTAAGATGGGTTTTGGAAGTATAAAGATGTCTGAATGGAGTCTGTTCCCTGGCAGCTGTGTAAATAGGTGGTCGTTGCAAAATTTTTCTTAAAGAATGCCTTATCCATACATGAGCTGGTTTCTGGCCTTCCTCTAGTTTTCTTTGGTCATGCCTCTGAAAAGACTGGTTAGAATAATAATACACATTTGTGAATAAGTTATATCTTTCTATATTGAAACATAAAAAGTTTATATTTTTACTAACCATCTGTTTAAACTTAGGTTTTTTTTTCTCTCTTTCAAGGTTGTGTGTGTGTGTGTGTGTGTGTGTGTGTGTGTGTGTGTGTGTGAAAGAGAGAGACAGAAAGAGAGAGATAACTCCACTTTGGAAATAAAATGACTTTAGTGGGAACTTTATGATTCCATTAATGATTCTTATTGATATTAGAGCAGGACCACAGTGATCTATGACATTCCAGGACTTGTCCTCAAAAACCAACAGTAGACTTTTGGGAATTCTATATGGGGAGAATCTTTTGGAAAAAACTGAACACTGTCTATTCCCAAGTTAAATCAGAAATAAACTGATCCACTTGAAGTTTGTCATGACAGTTCCTGTAATAGTTGTAAAACCCTAGCTTAATTTCTACTCCTGCTTTTAAAGTGCCTTGTAAAATTGAGATTCTGTGACCCCAACTGCACCGCACAAAAAGAAACAAAGACATAAACTGAATGAAATAAACAGATGCTTGATTCACATTAACTTGTGCAGCAGTGGTGTAATTTATTTTCAACTCTCACCCAAATATTTGCCAAATCTAGTTAGTTGTCATAAATAACCGTAAAGACTGATTTTAGAATTGCTTCTTATTTTCCCTCAACTATTCAGTAGAGGTGCCAACAAGCAAATGGTAATATGGAACTAAAAGATAACCTGAAGAGAAGCATGAAAGCTGGATCACTACAGATGTAATAAATTACCCTCGAATAAATGCATTGACTCTAACTTCGCTCTGGGAGATGCTTTAAAATTGCTTGATATCATAATAGGTGATCTATACATGCTTGTTTTTCCTTTTGCTAATTGATAGGATAACTCCACTTTAGAGAAACAGTAGAAAACTTGAATCTCTTAATATCGAGTCTCCTGAATTTCATATTTTGTAAAATAAGGAGACCTTGAAACCTCATCAAGATCAGTTTCTGCTCTAATATATAAATTTTAACTGCTTTTTGCAGTTGGTAAACATGCCTGATAGAACTTGCCAGGTGCAGTATTAGGTTCTCCAGCTTGCTTAGATAATGTCTTTGATGTGGATAATTATGTAGAAATATGAGCTTAATCTAAAGCAGTAGGGGCAGTCTGTTGTACAGAAAATTACAAATTAAAAAAAATCTTCCAACAGGTAGTAAAAGTCAAGTTACAAAGGTCTTATATTTATATATGCTTTACCAACTTAGATTTTGTTTTTAAAAATGACTTTTTCTATACTTACAGTAACTGTTATTTGTGATTTCAAAGGTCTTGATTTATCATTTGTACCTCTCTGGGGTGGTTTGGGAAATGTCAAAGCAAAGTGTTTTTGATTCCATGATTTTCTGCTTGATTCACTGACTAAATGAGAAAGGATAATAAACAACTTGGAGTTAATGTCAGATGTTCCACAGACCTGAAATATTCTTGAAAAATAAACATATTATTTAAATTAAACTAAGTTATAAATTAACATATAGATTTTTTCTCAGAGTTCCTACTTTATTTGCATAGCAATCAGAGAAAATAAAAACTATTTTTCTTATTTATCATTGAATTTTATTAAAAATAAATTTGTAATTTTATTTTCTACATTAAACTAATTTTCACAGATACTTAAATCATGATGGTAAAATAATAGAATCAGACAGTAGGAATAGAAAATAGAGATTTACTGTTTCCTTGAAAATATCTACATCATCTCCTCTATCCTGGCTTTTTTTTCTTTATGTCACTTTAGTTAGATTGCAGACAATAAAATTTCTTCTATAGTCTTCATAATAACTAGCACGATGTTGACAACAGTCAGTAAAAGTCTTGATTGGTTACATCTGAGTGTTTCTTTTAGCACGTCTTTGACCTCAGTGGCATCCCAAACTGCAGGAATTAGGGCCCTAGGTGGAAATACGGCATTCCATTCTGGAGATTCTATTTAAAGAAGGACATACACACTTGAGGACAACCAGAATAGTGTGATCAGGAAGATCAAACTATCTGAAAACTATGTCAAAAGTGGAACTGGTAACGAAACTCAACATAGCTCTCTTGGGGATGGAGAGACTAATCAGAGATATGGTTACTATCTTTAGATTTTTAAAGAGCTGCTATATTGGTGAAAAGTAGTCATAGTAATAATAGCATAACTGCAACCACTAACACTCGTGTAGTGTTTACTATGTGCCAGACTGTGTTCTAAGCATTTTAGTAAACTTGTTTAATCTCTGTAACAATGCTTTGAATTAGGTAATATAATTGTCTCCATTTTACAGATGTGGAAAAATAAAGCACAGAGATGGGGAGAGGTTAAATTAATTGCTCCAAATCGTAAGGCTAGTAAGTAGCAGAGTTGATTTGAACCTAGGTGCTTTGGGCCCAGAGCCCATGCTCTTAATCACAATGTTATAGACTTCTTTTATACGTATCCTGAGGAGTGGGCTAGAACCAATAGGTAATAGTTATAGCAGTGCAGGCAGATTTCAGCTCAGTATATTAAAGTAAACGTTCCTAAAGTTGCAGCTGTTTAACAAATGGGTTGTTCATTAACTATTTTCATCTCTCTGACTATATTTGCCCTCTTTACTGTAATTATGAATTCTAAAAACAAGGGAATCTTACACAAGTAAAATTGGTTTGTATTATGAAGGAGAGCAAACTAAATCTTTCTTCAAAACCAGTGAGTGCAAATCTACATCAAGGCCAGAAATATACACACACATATACACCAACCAACATACACATACAAATATCACGCATACATGCTTTTATAAAATTTTTACAAAAATTCATAGCAGTTTCTGCTTTATCACATTTACTGGAATACACTAGTCATTAGTTTCTAAAATTATTTTCCAATCTAAGAAAAATTAAACTTCATTAACTAAATTCTTACTTGGAATGGAATTGTCATATGTTCTGATGTTTACTTCTAGTCTATTAAAAGAAGAAAATGCTTTAATTAAATTTGTATTATGGACAATAAATAATACATTTTTAAGTAAACTATCCTTTATTTCTAAGAAACAAAGCCCAATGCTATGTTTAAGCAGTTATTTGGAACTGTCTTATTGTCACTCATTATTATAACAAATTCTTCAATCATAACACTTCAAAAACTTGTATTCATTCTCTTATCTCCATTATTTAAGAATGTCTATCTTTAATCCATATTCGTCTCCCTATTCAAAATCAATTGTATTTTTTACCAGACATTTAAAAACCTGAAATAAAAATACTAACTTAATTAAGTAATCTGTTACTTAATAACAAATAAGTAAATTGAACGAGTTCAGCCTCAAAATATTCTCTAGTGCAAAATTCTATGTCAGAATTTTCTTAGTTCACTGAAAAAGTTCTGAAGTAAACTCACATTTTAATGTTTTCACAAATTACATCAAATCACTAATCATGTCTTATGGGGGCACATAAAAGTGTTGATCTGGATTTTGAATTGTCTCTCCACACAGGGATAATTGATCCACGATATTCTCCATTTGGAAGGTGCCCATTTGATTTGGTACTAATCAGTATTGTCTACCAAAAATAAACATGGCATAATGTGTTTTGAAAGTGTTACTTCCTTATTAGCTAGAATGGTAAATTCAACCATTGCTACAGCTAAGGTTGTGCTTATATAAACGCATGTCCCAGTAAGCTTGTCCAACCCGTGGCCTGCAGGCCACATGTGGCCCAGAAGGGGTTTGAATGAAACTCAGCACAAATTTGTAAACTTTCTTAAAACATTATGAGTTTTTTTTTTTTCTATTTGTTTTTTTAGTTGATCAGCCATCATTAGTGTTAGTGTATTATATGTGTGGCCCAAGAGAATTCTTCTTCTAATATGGTCCAGGGAAGCTGAATGATTACACACCCCTGCCTTAGGGCTTTACTTTTTTGACTTACCTAAATCATCAGGTATTAAAACACAAAACAAAAATAAGTCAAAATGATAAAATGTATTTTTTATTTTATTTATTTTCTTTTTAGTGTTCTATATTTTTATTTATTTATTTTTTCATTATTATACTTTAAGTTCTAGGGTACATGTGCACAACGTGCAGGTTTGTTACATATGTATACTTGTGCCATGTTGGTGTGCTGCACCCATCAACCCATCAGCACCCATCAACTCGTCATTTACATCAGGTATAACTCCCAATGCCATCCCTTCCCCCTCCCCGCTCCCCATAATAGGCCCCAGTGTGTGATGTTCCCCTTCCCATGTCCAAGTGATCTCATTGTTCAATTCCCACCTATGAGTGAGAACACGCAGTGTTTGGTTTTCTGTTCTTGCAATAGTTTGCTGAGAATGACGGTTTCCAGCTGCATCCATGTCCCTAAAAAGGACACGAACTCATCCTTTTTCATGGCTGCATAGTATTCCATGGTGTATATGTGCCACATTTTCTTAATCCAGTCTGTCAATGATGGACATTTGGGTTGATTCCAAGTCTTTGCTATTGTGAATAGTGTCGCAATAGACATACGTGTGCATGTGTCTTTATAGCAGCATGATTTATAATCCTTTCAGTATATACCCAGTAATGTGATGGCTGGGTCATATGGTATTTCTAGTTCTAGATCCTTGAGGAATCGCCATACTGTTTTCCACAATGGTTGAACTAGTTTACAATCCCACCATCAGTGTAAAAGTGTTCCTATTTTTCCACATCCTCTCCAGCACCTGTTGTTTCTTGACTTTTTAATGATTGCCATCCTAACTGGTGTGAGATGGTATCTCATTGTGGTTTTGATTTGCATTTCTCTGATGGTCAGTGATGATGAGCATTTTTTCATGTGTCTGTTGGCTATATGAATGTCTTCTTTTGACAAATGTCTGTTCATATCCTTTGCCCACTTTTTGATGGGGTTGTTTGTTTTTTTCTTGTAAATTTGTTTGAGTTCTTTGTAGGTTCTGGATATTAGCCCTTTGTCGATAAAATGTATTTATATATGATGCAAATCTATTTTCATTTTCTAAAGTAAAGCTCTAGTGCCCAGCACAAAACCTGACACACACTCGTCATTAAATAACAACTGACATACTTATTTAGAAAGAACTTTGGAGACACTGAGCAATAAAATATCTAGTCCAGTAATTCGTAACTGGATGTAAACATCAAAATTAATTCAGAAGTTTTAAAAACATAAACACATCTGAGAACTGCTCTCAGAACCATGAATCAAAATTTCTGGGTTGAGTCAATAAAGTCTGTATTTAAAACTGTCTTCGATGATTTTGATACTCAGCTCTGTTTAAGAACTACTGCTCTGAATTGTTTTGAAAAAGAAAACTTTATAGATTTCTAAAATAGTTCAAGTTTGTGCTTTTGGTTTTTCCAAAGGTAATTGATCAATGACCCCCTATTTGTCTGTAGTGAAACCCCTTCATTCAATAGAGTAGCTAGAAGATGTTACGACATGTATCCCTGGAAATTTAGCAGTTTAGTAGTCAGCCATGATGACTTGATCACTGCTTTTGTACTCTAAGAAAAAGACTACACCTGCATTGATTTTTACTTTCTTCCCACAGTCTAAAGTAGCATTTTCTAAACTTCATTTTTCAAACATTTTATCAGTAAACAATTTTGAACACATCAACTTAATATGTGTGTGAATAGTTCATAGTCTATTGTAATGGTATATATTATAAATTATTTACTATATATTATATATTAAAATGAGACATTTCAAAATATGAAGTGAAACATGTAAATTCAAGTTTTAATATATTATTTCTTTTTTTTAAATTTATTTATTATTATTATACTTTAAGTTCTAGGGTACATGTGCATAACGTGCAGGTTTGTTACATATGTATACTTGTGCCATGTTGCTGTGCTGCACCCATCAACTCGTCAGCACCCATCAACTCGTCATTTACATCAGGTATAACTCCCAATGCAATCCCTCCCCCCTCCCCCCTCCCCATGATAGGCCCCGGTGTGTGATGTTCCCCTTCCCGAGTCCAAGTGATCTCATTGTTCAGTTCCCACCTATGAGTGAGAACATGCGGTGTTTGGTTTCCTGTTCTTGTGATAGTTTGCTAAGAATGATGGTTTCCAGCTGCATCCATGTCCCTACAAAGGACACAAACTCATCCTTTTTTATGGCTGCATAGTATTCCATGGTGTACATGTGCCACATTTTCTTAATCCAATCTGTCACTGATGGACATTTGGGTTGATTCCAAGTCTTTGCTATTGTGAATAGTGCCGCAATAAACATACGTGTGCATGTGTCTTTATAGCATCATAATTTATAATCCTTTGGGTATATACCCAGTAATGGGATGGCTGGGTCATATGGTACTTCTAGTTCTAGATCCTTGAGGAATCGCCATACTGTTTTCCATAATGGTTGAGCTAGTTTACAATCCCACCAACAGTGTAAAACTGTTCCTATTTCTCCACATCCTCTCCAGCACCTGTTGTTTCCTGACTTTTTAATGATCGCCATTCTAACTGGTGTGAGATGGTATCTCATTGTGGTTTTGATCTGCATTTCTCTGATGGCCAGTGATGATGAGCATTTTTTCATGTGTCTGTTGGCTGTATGAATGTCTTCTTTGAAGAAATGTCTGTTCATATCCTTTGCCCACTTTTTGATGGGGTTGTTTGTTTTTTTCTTGTAAATTTGTTTGAGTTCTTTGTAGGTTCTGGATATTAGCCCTTTGTCAGATGAGTAGATTGCAAAAATTTTCTCCCATTCTGTAGGTTGCCTGTTCACTCTGATGGTAGTTTCTTTTGCTGTGCAGAAGCTCTTTAGTTTAATGAGATCTCATTTGTCAATTTTGGCTTTTGCTGCCGTTGCTTTTGGTGTTTTAGACATGAAGTCTTTGCCCATGCCTATGTCCTGAATGGTACTACCTAGGTTTTCCTCTAGGATTTTTATGGTATTAGGTCTAACATTTAAGTCTCTTTCATATAAGGAGTAAGGAAAGGATCCAGTTTCAGCTTTCTACTTATGGCTAGCCAATTTTCCCAGCACCATTTATTAAATAGGGAATCCTTTCCCCATTTCTTGTTTCTCTCAGGTTTGTCAAAGATCAGATGGCTGTAGATGTGTGGTATTATTTCTGAGGACTCTGTTCTGTTCCATTGGTCTATATCTCTGTTTTGGTACCAGTACCATGCTGTTTTGGTTACTGTAGCCTTGTAGTATAGTTTGAAGTCAGGTAGCGTGATGCCTCCAGCTTTGTTCTTTTGACTTAGGATTGTCTTGGAGATGCGGGCTCTTTTTTGGTTCCATATGAACTTTAAAGCAGTTTTTTCTAATTCTGTGAAGAAACTCATTGGTAGCTTGATGGGGATGGCATTGAATCTATAAATTACCTTGGGCAGTATGGCCATTTTCACGATATTGATTCTTCCTATCCATGAGCATGGTATGTTCTTCCATTTGTTTGTGTCCTCTTTGATTTCACTGAGCAGTGGTTTGTAGTTCTCCTTGAAGAGGTCCTTTACATCACTTGTAAGTTGGATTCCTAGGTATTTGATTCTCTTTGAAGCAATTGTGAATGGAAGTTCATTCCTGATTTGGCTCTCTGTTTGTCTGTTACTGGTGTATAAGAATGCTTGTGATTTTTGCACATTAATTTTGTATCCTGAGACTTTGCTGAAGTTGCTTATCTCCTTAAGTAGCTTAAGGAGATTTTGGGCTGAGACAATGGGGTTTTCTAAATATACAATCATGTCATCTGCAAACAGGGACAGTTTGACTTCTTCTTTTCCTAACTGAATACCCTTGATTTCTTTCTCTTGCCTAATTGCCCTAGCCAGAACTTCCAACACTATGTTGAATAGGAGTGGTGAGAGAGGGCATCCCTGTCTTGTGCCAGTTTTGAAAGGGAATGTTTCCAGTTTTTGCCCATTCAGTGTGATATTGGCTGTGGGTTTGTCATAAATAGCTGTTATTATTTTGAGGTACGTTCCATCAATACCGAATTTATTGAGCGTTTTTAGCATGAAGGGCTGTTGAATTTTGTCAAAAGCCTTTTCTGCATCTATTGAGATAATCATGTGGTTCTTGTCTTTGGTTCTGTTTATATGCTGGATTATGTTTATTGATTTGCGAATGTTGAACCAGCCTTGCATCCCAGGGATGAAGCCCACTTGATCATGGTGGATAAGCTTTTTGATGTGTTGCTGAATCCGGTTTGCCAGTATTTTATTGAGGATTTTTGTATTGATGTTCATCAGGGATATTGGTCTAAAATTCTCTTTTTTTGTTGTGTCTCTGCCAGGCTTTGGTATCAGGATGATGTTGGCCTCATAAAATGAGTTAGGGAGGATTCCCTCTTTTTCTATTGATTGGAATAGTTTCAGAAGGAATGGTACCAACTTCTCCTTGTACCTCTGGTAGAATTCAGCTGTGAATCCATCTGGTCCTGGACTTTTTTTGGTTGGTAGGCTATTAATTATTGCCTCAATTTCAGAGCCTGCTATTGGTCTATTCAGGGATTCAACTTCTTCCTGGTTTAGTCTTGGAAGAGTGTAAGTGTCCAGGAAATTATCCATTTCTTCTTAGGAAATTATGCGGGGGCGGAGCAAGATGGCCGAATAGGAACAGCTCCAGTCTCCAACTCCCAGCGCGAGCGACACAGAAGACCGATGATTTCTGCATTTTCAACTGAGGTACTGGGTTCATCTCACTAGGGAGTGCCGGATGATCGGTGCTGGACAGCTGCTGCAGCCCGACCAGCGAGAGCTGAAGCAGGGCGAGGCATCGCCTCACCTGGGAAGCGCAAGGGGGAAGGGAATCCCTTTTCCTAGTCAGGGGAACTGAGACACACAACACCTGGAAACTCGGGTAACTCCCACCCCAATACTGCGCTTTAAGCAAACAGGCACACCAGGAGATCATATCCCACACCTGGCCGGGAGCCTCCCTCATTGCTAGCACAGCAGTCTGCAATCTAACCGCAAGGCACCAGCAAGGCTGGGGGAGGGGCCCCGCCATTGCTGAGGCTTAAGTAGGTAAACAAAGCTGCTGGGAAACTCGAACTGGGTGGAGCTCACAGCAGCTCAAGGAAACCTGCCTGTCTCTGTAGACTCCACCTCTGGGGACAGGGCACAGTAAAAATAACAAAAACAGCAGAAACCTCTGCAGACGCAAACGACTCTGTCTGACAGCTTTGAAGAGAGCAGTGGATCTCCCAACACGGAGGTTGAGATCTGAGAAGGGACAGACTCCCTTCTCAAGTGGGTCCCTGACCCCTGAGTAGCCTAACTGGGAGACATCCCCCACTAGGGGCAGTCTGACACCCCACACCTCACAGGGTGGAATACACCCCTGAGAGGAAGTTCCAAAGCAAGAATCAGACAGGTACAATCGCTGTTCAGAAATATTCTATCTTCTGCAGCCTCTGCTTCTGATACCCAGGCAAACAGGGTCTGGAGTGGACCTCAAGCAATCTCCAACAGACCTACAGCTGAGGGTCCTGACTGTTAGAAGGAAAACTATCAAACAGGAAGGACACCTACACCAAAACCACATCAGTACATCACCATCATCAAAGACCAGAGGCAGATAAAACCACAAAGATGGGGAAAAAGCAGGGCAGAAAAGCTGGAAATTCAAAAAATAAGAGCTCATCTCCCCCGGCAAAGGAGCGCAGCTCTTCGCCAGCAACGGATCAAAGCTGGACGGATAATGACTTTGACGAGATGAGAGAAGAAGGCTTCAGTCCATCAAACTTTTCAGAGCTAAAGGAGGAATTACGTACCCAGCCCAAAGAAACTAAAAATCTTGAAAAAAAAGTGGAAGAATTGATGGCTAGAGTAATTAATGCAGAGAAGGTCATAAACGAAATGAAAGAGATGAAAACCATGACACGAGAAATACGTGACAAATGCACAAGCTTCAGTAACTGACTCGATCCACTGGAAGAAAGAGTATCAGCGATTGAGGATCAAATGAATGAAATGAAGCGAGAAGAGAAACCAAAAGAAAACAGAAGAAAAAGAAATGAACAAAGCCTGCAAGAAGTATGGGATTATGTAAAAAGACCAAATCTACGTCTGATCGGGGTGCCTGAAAGTGAGGGGGAAAATGGAACCAAGTTGGAAAACACTCTTCAGGATATCATCCAGGAGAACTTCCCCAACCTAGTAGGGCAGGCCAACGTTCAAATCCAGGAAATACAGAACACGCCACAAAGATACTCCTCGAGAAGAGCAACTCCAAGACACATAATTGCCAGATTCACCAAAGTTGAAATGAAGGAAAAAATCTTAAGGGCAGCCAGAGAGAAAGGTCGGGTTACCCACAAAGGGAAGCCCATCAGACTAACAGCAGATCGCTCGGCAGAAACTCTCCAAGCCAGAAGAGAGTGGGGGCCAATATTCAACATTCTTAAAGAAAAGAATTTTAAACCCAGAATTTCATATCCAGCCAAACTAAGTTTCATAAGTGAAGGAGAAATAAAATCCTTTACAGATAAGCAAATGCTTAGAGATTTTGTCACCACTAGGCCTGCCTTACAAGAGACCCTGAAGGAAGCACTCAACATGGAAAGGAACAACCGGTACCAGCCATAGCAAAAGCATGCCAAAATGTAAAGACCATCGAGGCTAGGAAGAAACTGCCTCAACTAACGAGCAAAATAACCAGTTAATATCATAATGGCAGGATCAAGTTCACACATAACAATCTTAACCTTAAATGTAAATGGACTAAATGCTCCAATTGAAAGACACAGACTGGCAAACTGGATAAAGAGTCAAGACCCATCAGTCTGCTGTATTCAGGAGACCCATCTCACACGCAGAGACATACATAGGCTCAAAATAAAGGGATGGAGGAAGATTTACCAAGCAAATGGAGAACAAAAAAAAGCAGGGGTTGCAATACTAGTCTCTGATAAAACAGACTTTAAACCATCAAAGATCAAAAGAGACAAAGAAGGCCATTACATAATGGGAAAGGGATCCATTCAACAGGAAGAGCTAACTATCCTAAATATATATGCACTCAATACAGGAGCACCCAGATTCATAAAGCAAGTCCTTAGAGACTTACAAAGAGACTTAGACTCCCATACAATAATAATGGGAGACTTCAACACTCCACTGTCAACATTAGACAGATCAACGAGACAGAAAGTTAACAAGGATATCCAGGAATTGAACTCATCTCTGCAACAAGCAGACCTATTAGACATCCATAGAACTCTCCACCCCAAATCAACAGAATATACATTCTTCTCAGCACCACATCGTACTTACTCCAAAATTGACCACGTAATTGGAAGTAAAGCACTCCTCAGCAAATGTACAAGAACAGAAATTATAACAAACTGTCTCTCAGACCACAGTGCAATCAAACTAGAACTCAGGACTAAGAAACTCAATCAAAACCGCTCAACTACATGGAAACTGAACAACCTGCTCCTGAATGACTACTGGGTACATAACGAAATGAAGGCAGAAATCAAGATGTTCTTTGAAACCAATGAGAACAAAGATACAACATACCAGAATCTCTGGGACACATTTAAAGCAGTGTGTAGAGGGAAATTTATAGCACTAAATGCCCACAAGAGAAAGCAGGAAAGATCTAAAATTGACACTCTAACATCGCAATTAAAAGAACTAGAGAAGCAAGAGCAAACACATTCGAAAGCTAGCAGAAGGCAAGAAATAACTAAGATCAGAGCAGAACTGAAGGAGATAGAGACACAAAAATCCCTCCAAAAAATCAATGAATCCAGGAGTTGGTTTTTTGAAAAGATCAACAAAATTGACAGACCACTAGCAAGACTAATAAAGAAGAAAAGAGAGAAGAATCAAATCGACGCAATTAAAAATGATAAAGGGGATATCACCACCGACCCCACAGAAATACAAACTACCATCAGAGAATACTATAAACACCTCTACGCAAATAAACTGGAAAATCTAGAAGAAATGGTTAATATATTATTTCTACACTTCAGTTGTCTTGCACATACATCTCAGTTGGGATATCACTAGAAAAGGCAACAAAGAACCAGTCAGAAAAGGGATAATTTAGCCAAATATTATGAAATGCCTGCTTTATATAGAAAATATTTCAGTCTCAAATTATTGGAAATTGAAATATAGTTAAACTTCTGAGCAGTTTTCTTCATTTTCTAACTGTAGTCTTAGTTATTTGTTTTATAAGTGGATATGTACATGCTCCTTATATATGTAGGTGATGGTAACCTATCTCTTGATATAAAGGAGAAAATTAGTGATATAAGCCAACAGTGTAACTACATAGTTAAAGTTATAAAAGAAAATAACTCCCAACTCAAGATTTTAGCACAACACAAATATCCTTTAAAAATTAAGATAAAATAATCACATGTTTGTTTGTTTGTTTACTTTCATCTTAGGTTCATGGGTATACATACAGGTTTGCTTCACAGGTAAACTCTTGTCACAGGATTATGTTATACAGATTATTTTGTCACCCAGATACTAAGTGTAGTACCCAAGAGTTATTTTTTTTTGTCCTCTCTCTCTTCCCACCCTCCACACGCTAATAGGCCCCAGAGTCTTTGATCCCCTCTGTTTTCGTGTTATCATTTAGTTCCCACTTATAAGAGATAACATGCAGTATTTGGTTTTCTGTTTCTTTGTTACTTTGCTAAGGATAATGGCTTGCAGCTCAATTCATGTTCCCACAAAAGACATGATCTGATTCCATTTTTATGGTTGCGTAGTATTCCATGCGGTATATGTACAATATTTTCTTTATGCAGTCTACCATTGATGGACATCTAGATTGATTCCATGTTTTTGCTAATGTGAATAGTGCTGCACATGTATTTGTGATAGAATGATTTATATTCCTGTGATAGAATGATTTATATATCCAGTAATGTGTATAAAACCATTGCTGGGTTGAATGCTAGTTCTGTTTTTAGCTTTTTGAGGAATTGCCACACTGCTTTCCACAATGGTTGAAGTAATTTACACTCCCACCAACAGTGTATATAACCTTTTCCTTTTCTTCACAACCTCATCAGCATCTGTTATTTTTTGGCTTTTTAATAATAGCCATTCTCACCAGTGTGAGATGGTATCTTACTTTGATTTTGGTTTGCCTTTCTCTAATGATCAATGATGTTGAGTTTTTCATATGCTTGTTGGCCATCTGCATGTCTTCTTTTAAGAACTGTCTGTTTATGTCCTTTGCCCAATTTTAAGTGGGGTTATTAGTTTTTTTTTCTTGTACATTTGTTGAAGTTCCTTTTAGATGCCGCATATTAGACTTTTGTCCATACATTGCAAACATTTTCTCCTATTCTTAAGGTTGTCTGTTTACTCTGTTGGTAGTCTATTTTGCTATGCAGAAGCTATTTAGTTTAATTATTACAAAAGTAATTGTGATTTTTGTCATTACTTTAAAGGGCAAAAACCACAATTACTTCTGCAGCAACCTAATAGGTCTCATTCATCAGTTTTTGCTTTTATTGTGATTGCTTTTGGCGTGTTTGTCATGAAATCTTTGCCAGTTACTACAACCAAAATGATATCGCCTAGGTTGCCTTTCAGGGTTTTTATAATTTTGAGTTTCACATTAAAAGCTTTAATTCATCTTGAGTTGATTTTTTATATGGTGTAAGAAAGAGGTGCAGTTCCAATTTTCTGTATATGTCTAGTCAGTTATCTCAGAACCATTTATTGAATAGGGCGTCCTTTCTCAATTGCTGGTTTTTGTTAGCTTTACGGAAGTTCAGATGGTTGCATGTGTGTGGCCTTATTTCTGGACTCTATCTGTTCCGTATATCTATATATCTGTTTTGTATTAGTACCATGCTGTTTTGTATTTTGGTTACTGTAGTCCTGTAGTATAGTTTAAAGTTGGCTAACATTATGTCTCCAGCTTTGGGTTTGTGTGTGTGGGTGTGTGTGTATGTGTATGCACGTGTGTGTGTGTGGGGGGAGAGTTTTTTGTTTGTGTTTTTTGCTTAGGATTGCCTTGGGTATTTGGGCTTTATATTTGGTTTTATATAAAATTTAAATAGTTTTCTTCTGGTTTTATGAAGAATGTCATTGGTAGTTTGATAGAAATAGCATTGAATTTGTAAATTGCTATGGACAGTATGGCCATTTTAATAATATTGATTCTTCCTATTCATGAGTATAGAGTGTTTTCCACTTGTTTGTGTTATCTCTGATTTCTTTGATCAGTGTTTGTAATTCTCATGGTAGAGCTTTTTAACCTCCCTGATTAGTTGTAGGCCTATGTATTTTATTCTTTTTCTGGCAATTGTGAATTGTATTACTTTTCTGATTTGGCTCTTAGCTTGACTGTTATTGGTTGATAGAAATGCTAGTCATTTTTGCATATTGATTTTGTGTCCTGAAATTTTTCTGAAGTTGTTTATCAGCTTAAGGATCTTTTGGGCTGAGACTACAGAGTTTTCTAGGTATAGAATCATGTCAGCTGCAAATAGGAATAGTGTACTTCCTCTATTTCAATTTATTGCTTTCATTTATTTCTCTTGTCTGATTTCCCTGGCCAGGACATCCAATACTATGTTGAATATGAGCGTTGAGAGAAGGAATCCTTGTCTTATGCTGGCTTTCAAGGAGAAAGCTTCCAGCTATTCCCTATTCAGTATGATGTTGGCTATGTTTTTGTCATAGACGACTCTTATTATTTTGAGGTGTGTTCCTTCAATACCTAGTTTATTGAGAGTTTTTAACATGAAGGGGTGTTAAATTTTATTGATAGCCTTTTGTTCATCTATTGAGATAATCATGTGGTTTTTGTCTTTAGTTCTGTTTATGTGATGAGTCACATTTGTTAATTTGCATATATTGAACCAACCTTATATACCAGGGATGAAGTCTACTTAATCATGATGGACTAGATTTTTTGACATGCTGCTGGATTTAGTTTGCAAGTTTTTTTTTTTTTGAATGTTTGCATCAATGCTCATCAAGAACATTGGCCTGAAGTTTTCTCTTTCTGTTGTGTCTTTTCCAGGTTTTGGTATCAGGATGATCCTGGCCTTATAGAATGAGTTGAGGAAAAGTCCCTCCTCCTCAATTTTTTTAGAATACTTTCAGTAGGAATGGTTCCAGCTCTTCTTTGTATATCTGGTCAAATATGGCTGTGAATACATCGGGTCCTGAGCTTTTTTGTCAGTGGTGATATGCCCCTTATCATTTCTGATTGTGTCTATTTGATTCTTCTCTATATTCTTCTTTATTAGTCTAGTTGGCAGTTGATCTATTTTATTATATTATTAAAGTATCTTTTTAAAATTATTATTATTAATATTATTTTATTATTAAATAAATAAATAAATAAAGAGCTCTGGATTCCTTGATTTTTTGAAGGGCTTTTTTTTGTGTCTCTATCTCCTTCAGTTCTACTCTGATCTTAGTTATTTCTCGTCTTCTGCTAGCTTTGGGGTTTGTTTGCTCTTGGTTCTCTAGTTATTTTAGTTGTGATGTTAGGGTGTTTATTTGCGATCTTTCCAGCTTTTGATGTGGGCATTAAGTGCTATAAGTTTCTCTCTTAACCCTGCTTTACCTGTGTACCAGAGATTCTAGTACATTGTCTCTGATCTCATTGGTTTCAAAGAACTTCTTGCTTTCTGCCTTAATTTTATTATTTACCCAGTATTCATTCAGGAGCAGGTTCAATTTCCATGTAGTTGTGTGGTTTTGGTGAGTCTTTTAGTTCTAATTTGATTACGCTGTGGTCTGAGAGACTGTTTGTTATGTTTTCAGTTATTTTGAATTTGCTGAGGAGTATTTCATTTCCAAATATGTGATAGATTTTAGAGTAAGTGCCATGTGGAACAGAGATAAATGCATATTCTGTTGGTTTTGGATGCAGAGATCTGTAGGTATCTACCAGGTCAACTTGATCCAGAGCTGAGTTCAAGTCCTGAATAGCTTTGTTAATTTTCTGTCTTGATGATCTGTCTAATATTAACAGTGACTGTTAATGTCTCCCACTTTTATTGTTTGGGAGTCTAAGTTTCTTTTTAGGTCTCTAAACACTTTTTTTTTTTTTTAATTTGGGTGCTCCTGTATTGGGTATATACATATATTTAGAATAGTTAGCTCTTTTTGGATCCTTTGTCATTATGTAATGTCCTGTTTGTCTTTTTTGATCTTTGTTGAGTTAAAGTCTATTATGTCAGAAACTAAGACAGCAACATCTACTATTTTTCTGCTTTCCATTTGCTTGGTAGATTTTCCTCCATCCCTTTTGTTGAGCATATGTGTGTCTTTGCACAGGAGCTGGTTCTCTTGAAAACGGAACACCAATGATTCTTGACTTTATCCAACTTGCTATTTTGTGTTTCTTCATTGGGACATTTAGCCCATTTACATTTAAGGTTAATATTGTCATGTGTGTATTATATCCTATCACCATAATGCTAGCTGGTTACTTTGCAGACTTGTTGTGGTAGTCGCTTCATAGTGTTATTGGTCTGTGTACTTCAGTGTGTTTTTGTAGTGGCTGGTAACAATTTTTCCTTCCCATATTTAGTGCTTCCCTCAGGAGCTCTTGCAAGGCAGGCCTGGTGGTGATGAATTCCCTCAGTATTTGCTTGTCTGTAAAATATTTTATTTCTCTTTTGCTCATGAAGCTTCATTTGGCCAGATATGGTATTCAGGGTTTAAAATTTTTTCTTTAAGAATGGTGAATATTGGCCCCAATCTTTTCTGGCTTGTGGCATTTCTGCTGAGAGCTCTGCTGTGATTCTGATGGGCTTCCCTTTGTAGGTGACCTGACCTTTCTCTCTGGCTGCCCTTAACATTATTTTTTTCTTTATTTTAGCCTTGGAGAATCTGATGATTGTGTCTTGAGGTTGATCTTTCATAGAGTATCTTACTGGGGTTCTCTGGATTTCCCGAATTTGAATGTTGGCATGCTTTGTTAAGCTGGGGAAGTTTTCCTGGATGAGATCCTGAAGTCTTTTATCCAGCTTGGTTTCAATCTCCCTGTCTTCTTTAGGTACCCCAATCAGTCTCAGGTTTCATCTTTTTACATAATCCCACAATTCCCAGAGGTTTTGTTTGTTCCTTTCATTCTTTTTTCTTTAATCTTGTCTGTCTTTCTCATTTCAGCAAGATAGCCTTGAATTTCTAAAATTCTTTCCTCCATTTTGTCTGTCTGGCTACTGATACTTGTGGTTGCATTGTGAAGTTCTTATGTTGTGTTTTTCAGATTTATTAGGTCATTTTTATTTCTCTCTAAACAGTTATTCTGGTTAACAGCTCTTGTAATGTTTTATCATGGTTCTTAGCTTCTTTGCATTGAGATAGAACATGCTCCTTCAGCTCAGTGAAGTTTGCTGTTATCCACATTCTGAAGCCTATTTCTGTTAGTTAATCCATCTCAGCCTCAGCCCAGTTCTATGACTTTGCTGACAAGGTGTTGTCATCATTTGGAGGAGAAAAGGCACTCTGGATTTTTGAGGTTTCAGTTTTTTATTTATTCTTTTCTTATCTTCTTGAGTTTATCTAGTTTCAATCTTTGAGGATGCTGATATTTGGATAGGGTTTTTGTAGGGACTTTTTTGTTCATTCTGTTGTTGTTAATTACTGTTATTTTTCTTTTAACAGTCAGGCCTCTTTTCTGTAGGGCTGCTGTGGTTTGCTGGGGTTCCACTCCAGGTCCTATTGGTCTGGGCCTCTCCCGCCCCTGGAGGTGTCACCACTGGAGGCAGTAGAACAGCAAAGATGGCTGGTCTGCTACTTCTTCTGGGAGCTGCATCCCACAGGGTAACCAGCCTGACACCAGAGGGAATGCTCCTGAAAAGGTGTCTAACGACCCATTGTGGGAGTCTCACACAGTCAGGAAGCATGGGATCACAGACCCACTTAACACAGCACTCTGACTGCCACTTGGCAGAGAGGGTGCCCTGTATTGGGGAGAATCCCACTCTTCTGGACTGTCTGAATTTCTCAGAGCCAGCAGGGGAAAAACTAAGTCCACTGATCCGTAGAGACTGTGGCCACTGCTCCCCTCAGGGGATCTGCCCCAGGGGGATCAGAGTTTTGTCCATAACCCCCTGTCTGGAGTTGCTGAAATTCCTGCAGGGAGGGCTTACCCAGTGAGGAAGAGTGGGTCTGCGTCCAGCCAAAAGAGGCAGTCTGGCCGTGATCTGTCACAGCCACTGTGCTGTGCTGTGGAAAATTTCTCTTGGTCTAAACCACTCAGTCTCCCTGGCACCAACCAGGGGACTGGAGCTGCAGTGATGGCTGCCACCCCTCTGGCAAGGAGCTCAGTCATCTTAGGCAGCAGGTAGCCACAGCGATGGCTGTCACCCACCCTTCCAGGAGCTCAGTCATCTTAGGCAGTCTGCAGCCATGTGGCCTCTGAGAATCTGCACAGTTCTGTGCTTGGGATCCAAGGCCCTGGTGGCATGGGATCATGAGGGAATCTCCTGATATTTGGGTTGCATAGATCTGTGGAAGAAGTGTGGTTTCCTTAGTGGGGTTGCACACTCACTACTTCCCTTGGGTGGGTGGGAACTCCCCTTGCCTCATGCAGCTCCCAGGTAGGCTATCACTCCACCCTGCTTTTATACACTCTCCATGGGTCCTGCCAACTGCCTAATCAGTCCCAGTGAGAGAGAACCTGGATACCTTAGTTGCTGGTGCAGGATTCAGTCTCCATTTTTGTTCTTGGTGGGACCCTTCAACCGTAGCTATTTCTAGGTGGCTACTTAGCCCCTCCCTGATGTAATGCTCTTATTTTTTATCTTTGTTAGTTTAAAGTCTGTTTTATCTGAAATTAGGGTTGCAACCCCAGCTTTTTGTCTGATTTCCATTTGCTTAGTTTATTTTCCTTCATCCCTAATTTTGAGCCTATGGATGTCATTGCATGTAAGAAGCATCTCTTAAAAACATCATACCATTGGGTCTTTTTTTTTTTTTTTTTTGAGACAGAGTCTCGCTCTGTCGCCCAGGCTGGAGTGCAGTGGCCAGATCTCAGCTCACTGCAAGCTCCGCCTCCCAGGTTTAAGTCATTCTCCTGCCTCAGCCTCTTGAGTAGCTGGGACTACAGGCGCCCGCCACCTTGCCCAGCTAGTTTTTTGTATTTTTAGTAGAGACGAGGTTTCACCGTGTTAGCCAGGATGGTCTCGATCTCCTGACCTCGTGATCCGCCCGTCTCGGCCTCCCAAAGTGCTGGGATTACAGGCTTGAGCCACCGCGCCCGGCCAAGGATCTTGCTTTTTTGTATAGCTTTCTAGTCTCTGTCTTTTAAATTGGGCATTTAGTCATTTACATTTAAAGTTAATATTGATATATGTGGATTTGATCCTGACATGGTGTTGTTAGCTGGTCATTATGTTGACTTGCTTATGTGGTTATTTTATGGTGTCACTGATATATGTATTTAAGTGTGTTTTTGTGTTCATTGGTAATGTTTTCTTCTTTTCACATTTAGAGTTGTTTTCAAGATCTCTTGTAAGGCATGTCAGGCGGTAATGTACTTCATCAGCATTTGCTTATCTGAGAAGGATCTTATTTCTCCTTTGCTTCAGAAGCTTCATTTGGCTGGATGTGAAATTCTTGGTTGAAGTTTTTTTTTTTTTTTTTTTTCTTTAAAAATGTCAAATATAGTGTCACAATCTCTTCTGGGTTTTAGGGTTTATACTGAGAGTTCCACTGTTAGCCTGATGGGGTTTTCTTAGTAGGTTACCTGCCCTTTCTCTCTAGCTATCTTTAACATTCTTAAAAAAAGATATTTTTAAACAAATAAAAACCATGATAATTTCATTGCAAGCACAAAGCACTAAAGGAAATATTAATGAGATTTCTCTAGGCAGGAAAATATGACCTGAGATTATCCTCATTTAACACAAGATAAAATAAAGACCATCAAAAGAGCAAGTATAGAATATAAATATTATTTACAAATAATAGTAATTATAATCTACTAAGTTTGGAATACATAAGTGTATAATAATAATAGTGTAACAATGTGGGTGGAATAAATTGAATTAAAGTGCAAGGTGCTTACATTTTTTGAGAACTAATGGAAATATTAATTCATACTAAACTATAAGATGTCAAAGATTAATCTAATCCCTGGAATAACAACAAATTAATAATAAAATAATGTATAAATGATAATACAGAGGAAAATGTAATGAAAAAATATAAAACTAAAAGTAGTACTGTATAAACTCACAATTAGTTGGAGCTTTAGCATACCTATCTTAATAACTAATCAAACAAAAATAAAATGTATATCAAAGGAGATATAGAAAACTTGAATAACGAAGTTTGACATCCTATAAAAACACTACATCAAACAATTGCATTATATATATTTTTTTCAAATTCACATAGAACATTTAACAAGAGTGACCACATACTGGGCCATGAAGCAAGTCACAACAAGTATCAATGTATTGAGTTTATATGGAATGTAATTGCAGACCTGCCCCAGTAAAACCGGGCACCATGCAGGACCTCATGGCCGTAGGCTCCAGACTGCCTGGCAGACTCAGTCTCCAGGTTTGCCCCCACTGCAGATGAGGCTGAAACCTGCAGACTCAAGGCCAACACCCATAGAGGCGTCTAGGCCTATCTCAGTGCCAGACTAGCCCCCAGAGCTCTGGCTTGTTCTATAGACTCAGATTTCAGGCCTGCTCAAAGCTCTAGTCCTGCCCTACTGCCAGGCTGGCTGCCACAGCTCTAGTCACCAGGCTGGCACTTGAAAATCCCAAGTCCAGGCAGCCACCAAAGCCTTAAGCATCAGACTGTCCACAGGAGACTACCAACATAGACCAAAATTTCAAGCCTGCCACAGCCCTATGATTGGCCCCCACAGTCCTAAAATATGGGCTGGCACTTGCAAATCCAGGCTCCACACCAACCCCCATGCCCTCAGGCCCCTGGTGGGCACCCATGGACCCAACCTCCAGGTTGGCCCCAATACCCAGGCTTAAGACCTGCTCAGTGCCAGGCTTAGTCTTAATAATTAAAAGTCTTAATAATTAATAACTTACCGACACAGTGAATGCCAGGTCCAAATGTCTTCATTGATCCTTTCTTCCAAATTCCTAAAAAAAGATTGTTTACATACTCATTCAGAGAATAGAAAAGGAGGAAATATTTATAAATTTTTTTATGAAGGAGCATAACCTAGATACCAACACCTGATAAATTCTTTAACACAAAGTAGAATTATAGGCCTACATCTTTTATAAACGTTTATGCCAAAATTCTTTTTTCTTATTTTTTTTTTTGATACAGGATATCTTTCTGTCACCCAGACTGGAGTACAGTGGCATGATCATTGCTCATGGCAACTCTTTTAACTCGTGGGCTCAAGTGATCCTCCTGCTTTACTCTCCCAAGTAGCTAGGAGTACAGGTGCACACTTCAATACCTGGCTGATTTTTTGTTTATTTTTTATTTTTTTGTAGAGACAGGATCTGATTATGTTGTCTAGACTGGTCTCAAATTCTTGGCCTCAAGCAATCCTCCTACCTTGTCCTCCCATGGCACTGGAATTACTACCATGAGACACCGTGTCAAGCTGATGCCAAAATCATGAAACATTTTTGGAAAATTTAATACATAGAAAGGATATTATATCACGACCAAATGGAGATTATTTCAGGTTGGTTTAACATATGAAATTGACTACATTAAGACAGTAAAGAAGAAAAAAACTATATGATCATTTCATCATGTAGGAAACAAAATTTGATGATAATATCTAACACTATTTATAATAAATTTTTAGCATAAAGAAGAAAAAAATTATATTATCATCTCAACATTGAGAAAAAAATATTTGATAATATCTTACACTTATTTATGTAAATCTTTAACAAACAAGGAATAGACAAGAACTACCTTAATCTAATTATGGGAACCTATAGAAAACCTACAACAAATGTATTACTCTATAGTGAAAAGTTGGAAAGTTTTCTCTGACCTCAGAAACAAGAAAAAGATGTTCACTAGTATAATTTTAATTTAACATGGTGATGGAAATTTTAGTGCGATCAGAAGAAAGATGAGGCAAGTAAAAATAAGTTAAAAATCATAAGAAGAGAAAAAAGAAGAAATAAAACTGTCACTATTTAAAGGGAGCATGACTGTTTACATAGAACATTCAAAATATCTATAGGGACACTATTAAAATTAATGAGTGAATTTAGTAAGATTGTTAGAGACAAAGATAAAATGTAATAATAGTCATTCTGACTGGTGTGAGACTGTATCTCATTGTGGTTTTGATTTGCATTTCTGTATTGATCAGTGATGTTGAGCTTTTAGCTATTTTTAAAAATTCAGAAAATAGATGTTGGCAAGGTTGTGGAGAAAAAGGAATGCTTATACACTGTTGGCAGGAGTATAAATTAGTTCAACCATTGTGAAAGAAATGTGACAATTCCTTAAAGACTTAGAGGAAGAAATACAAATTGACCCAGCAATCCCATTACTGGGTATATACCTAAAGGAATAGAAATCATTCTATTATAAAGATAAATGCATGCTTATGTTCATTGCAACACTACTCACAATAGCAAAGACATGAAATGAACACAAATGCCCATCAACGGTAGACTGGATTTAAAAACTGTGGTACATATCCACTATGGAATACTATGTAGCTATAAAAATGAATGAGATCATGTTCTTTGCAGGGCTATGGATGGAGTTGGGAGCTATTATCCTCAGCATACTAGAGCAGGAACAGAAAACCAAACACCACATGTTCTTACTTATAAATGGGAGCTGAATGATGAGAACACATGGACACATAGAGTGGAGCAACACACACTAGGGTCTATCAGAAGATGGAGGATAGGAGGAGGGAGAGGATCATAAAAAATAACTAATGGGTACCAGACTTAATACCTGAGTGATTAAATAATCTGTACAGTGAACCCCCATGACACAAGTTTACCTATATACCAAATGTGAACATGTACTCCTGAGCTTTAAAAGTTAACAAAAAGATAAACTATAATTACCTTTCTATATACCATGAAAAAACATTTAGAAAATATTCTAGTAGTACCATTTATGCAATCAAATAAAAAATAGCAAATACCTAGAAATAAATATAAAAATATATACGTACAATAGCTTTATACTGAATAGTAGAAACTAATATTAAGATACATTTTTAAAAAATACACAAATAGAAATATATAACATGTTAGAGTATGAAAGACTCAGTAATACAAAATATAGCAATTATTTTCAAATTCAAGTATTAATTCAGTGTAATCCCAATAATTTTTAAAATGTTTTTGTGATTACTGTCTAGTGATTCTACCATTTATATGGAAATAAAAGATTCAAGAATATACAAGACAATTTGGAAGTAAAATAACATGAAAGATATATAATGCCACATATTAATATACCAAGTTATTTTAAAGTGACAGTAATTAAGATAATGGAACATAGATACAGAGACAAATAACTAATGAAGTTGAATGGAAAGCAAAATAAGAGACCTATATAGATACAGTCACACAAATTATACCAAAGTTTTCATGCACTGGAGAAAAATGGGGTTTTCAATAATGATTTTAATCAATTAAGTATCTACAAGGGGAAAAGTGTGATTCTTGACCACCATTTCACAATAAGTACCAGAATCAATCTCAGATAGACTGAAGACCTAAAGCTGAACTGTAAAATAATAAAAGTTCTATGAGGTAACAAAGGAGGATATCTTAACGATAGTAGAGTAGACAAATATTTATTAAACTGGGCATAAAATCTATAACCATAATGAAATATAGTGATATATTGAACTCCCATTATCCAGTTATTACAAACTGTACAAGTTTTTCCTTCTCTAATAATTGTAGAAGAAAGAGAAAATAGATAAATAAATAAATAAATAAATAAATAAATAAATAAAATACACATTTCTTTGAACATCATGACAAAGATTCTTTAGAGAAATAGTATGGTTATGACAACAATATGAATAATAGGTAATATTTTCATTGTGCTTTTATAGAATTTCAGTGTTCATAATAAACTTTCAAATATGTAATGTTTTAATGTAGTTGAATAATTATATTTGCTTGATTTGATCTGGGGTGAAATCCTGCTCTTAAAATCTTGTATTCCTTTTCAGTTTATGCACTCTCTATTTCAAATTTACTCTTTATAAAGATAACTTTCTTCTTGTCCTATTGTTTTTGCACCATTTATGTTTAATTCATCACTTTTCTTTAATTTCCTGATAATCAAATGAATTTAATCCTCAAACTTAGACAAGAAATTATGCTGTAGTTTTCACTAAATTATTCATTTAACAATTGAATATTAAGTATTGTTGAGGCTGAACAATAAAAAAAATCCAAACTTTAATTTCTAGGACCTGTGCATGTTATCGTATGTGGCAAACAGGACTTTGCATAAGCGGTTAAATTGAGAGTCTTGAGACTGGGAGGTTATCTGGATTGTTCAAGAGGGCACAAAATGTAATCACCAAAACTATTATAAGAGGAAGAAAAGAGGGTCAGAGGAGGAGAAAGCAAAGTGATTATGAAAGCAGAGATTGGAGTGGTGCACTTTGAAGGAGGAAGAATGGGGGCTAGCCAAAAATTCTGAGTAGCCACTAAAAGGTAAAAAAAGCAAGGAAATAGATTTTGCCCTCAGAGTTTAGAAGAAATCAGCCTTGCTAACACCTTGATTTTAGCCCAGTGAAATAGATTTTAGATTTCAGACCTCCACAACTGTAAAACTATGTTGTTTCAGCTACTATGTTTGTGACAATTTTCCACAACAACAATAGAAAATTAATGCAAATGTTGGTACCAGGAGTGGTTGTTGCTGTAATATATATTCAAAGATGTAGAAGTAGTTTTAGAACTGGGCATTGGAAAGAGGTTAAAATAATTTTAAGGAGTGTGATGGAAAAAGCCTTGATTGCCTTGAATAAAACTGCTAGAAAATATGGATGTTGAAGACTTTGTTGGTGAAAACTCAGAGAAAGTGAGGAACATTGTAGAAGAAAGCCTACATCATCTTTGAGAATACATAAATCATCATAAAAAGACTTGATGAAATATGGATTTTAAAGATGTTGCTGGTGAGAACTCAGGAGGTAGTGAAAAACATGTTATTGAAGACTGGGGAAAGATAATTCCATCTGTATAGTGGCAGAAACAGCTGAACTATGTTCTACAGTTATGTGAAGAACATAAGTAATGAACTAGGATATTCAGTTGAGGAGATTTTCAAGGAAAGCATTGAATGTATAATGCAGTTTCTTCTTGCTGCCTATAGTAAAATGAGAAGGAAAATAAATATAATTAAGGAAAGAATTGCTATGCAAACAATCACCAGGACTTAATTATTTGGGAAATTCTCACTTTACACAGATTGTAAAAGACGATAAATTAAGGTTCACTGTCAGGGAAGTGTTCTCCAGAGAGAGTGCTGAGTGGGGCTGGACAATATTTTGCTAGTGCTGGAAGATAAAGCATGTTACTTAAGGATCTGATCAACCATCTCAGCAAAAGTCAGGTATATAGACTAAATGTATAAAAATATTTTCTTTATAAACATCTGTGGAGGAAACTTTTTTTTAATGGCTGGTATGCTCATAATATACACAAGAGAAGCACAAGTTTCTGAGAATGTTATACCAGCAACACTGAGAGTTTGGGATGAAAAGGGACGAGAGAGGAAGGATGAAAGAATTAAACTGATAAATCTATACAGGCAGGAATCAGGCAGGCAGAGCGACTCAGTTGCAAACATGTGCTATCCTTTAAAAAAAACGATGGCTAACTCTGAGGATAGAGCTAAAAGCCCAGGGGTGGAGCCATGGGCCAAGGTAGTGGAATCTCAAGCCGCAGTAGATTATTCACAGACATTGATATCTAACAGAGTTTACTCAGTTTGACTTAGAAATTGCTTGAGGCCAATGATTCCATTTTTTTGGTTTGTTTTATTTTCCCGTTTTATGGAGTTAAAATGTCCATGATTATTCTTCTGTCCATGTTCAATCATTGTATTTTTGGAGCAGAAAATGTGTTTTTTAATTTTACAGTTCTACAGATATAGGGTAATTTCACCCCAGGATGGAACACATACAGAATCTCACTATACCTGATTTAGATGATTTACACTATAGCAACTGAGACTTTAGAGCTGATGATATTTGCATATGATATTGGACTTGAGTTAATACTGAAATGAGGTGATAGTTTTGTAGATGTTAGTTTAGCTTTGAGTGACTGTATTTGCATGTGGGATAGAAATGAATATTTGGGGTTCAGGACAGACTGTAGTAGGCTGAATAATATACTCTAAAGATATCAATTTTCTAATCCCTTATCGGGGAAACTCACCCCCGATATTCAACGTGGGTCCTTTTCTATTTTCCCTAAGTGTTGACTGGTCTGAGAAATAAAGGGAAAGAGTACAAAAGAGAGAAATTTTAAAGCTGGGTGTTCAGGGGAGACATCACATGTCGGCAGGTTCCATGATGCCCCCTGAGCTGTAAAACCAGCAAGTTTTTATTAGCAATTTTCAAAAGGGAGGCAGTGTATGAATAGGGTGTGGGTCACAGAGATCATATGCTTCAGGGGCGACAAAAGATCACAAGGCAGGAGGTCAGGGCGAGATCACAAGGTCAGGGCGAAACTAGAATCACTAATGAACTTCCATGTCCAGCTGTGCACGCATTGTCACTGATAAACAAGGTTCAAGTGCAGAGAACTGGTCTGACTACAATTTGTCAGGCTGGAATTTCCTAATCCTAGCAAGCCTGGGGGTGCTGCAGGAGACTAGGGTGTGTTTCAACCCTATTTACATCTGCATAAGGCAGACACTGCCAGGCCGGCCATTTTAGAGGCCCTGCCCTGGGAATACATTCTTTTCCCAGGGCTGTTAATTATTAATATCCAGCGATATTTATCTTACCCGTTTTTGGTAATAAGAGAAATATGGCTCTGTTCCGCCAGGCCCACAGACAGTCAGACTTTAAAGTTATCTCCTTTGTTCCCTGAAAATCGCTGTTATCATGTGCTTAAATTGCTAGATTTCATATTCAAATACACATGCTCTACAAACAATTTGTGCAGTTAACACAGTCATCACAGGGTCCTGAAGCGACATTCATCCTCCACTTACAAAGATGACGGGATTAAGAGATTAAAGTTAAGACAGGCGTAAGAAATTATAAAAGTATTAATTTGGGGAACTAATAAATGTTCATGAATCTTCACAATTTATGTTCTTCTGTCGTGCTTTCAGCCGATTCCTTCCTTCAGGGTCCCTGACTTCCCGCAACAATCCTGGAAGTTGTGAAAGTTATCTTACATGGCAAATGACAATTTGCAGGTGCGATTAAAATCTTAGATTATCCCGGTGGGTCCTAAGTATTATTACAATTGTGTATATAAGAAATAGGTAAAAGAAGATTTGATTACAGAAGAAATGCAATATGATGACATTGCAGAGATCAGAATGATGCAGTCAAAAACCAAGAAATGCTAGCAGCCACGAGAAGCAAAAAAAGGCAAGGAATAAAATCACTTCTGATGCCTTCAGAAAGAATCAGCCCTTCCAATAACTTGATTTTAGCTCTGAATGATTCATTTTGTACTTACGTCTTCCAGAAATGTAAGGGATTAAATTTCTATCATTTTAATCCACAAAGTATATGGTAATTTGTTACAGAGACAATATGAAACTAATCAAGGTAACACGCACAGAGGTTTTAGCAATAATCTAAATAAGAGATCAAAATGGTTTAGAGTTGATGGCAGAAATGATGTTGGGACTAAATTCTAGATATATTTTAAAGGTAATCCCTATAGGATTTGGTGATGTACTGGATGTTCACTGCTAGAGAAAGAAGGCAATTGAGGATGACGCCGAAGGTATGTTGGGGTGTGTGTGTGTGTGTGTGTGTGTGTGTGTATGCATGTGTTTGTTTGCTTAAACAACTGAGTGAATAGTAGTGCCAATTTCTGAGATGCAGAATACTTATGGATGAGCAGGTTTAGAAGGGGTACAAAATAATATTTTCGTTTTGCTCATATTAAGTTTGAGATAAATATTAGACATCTAAGTGGAATTGTCAATAAATTGGTTGTACATATAAATCTGAAAATTAGAGGTGTGGTCTGGAACTGAGATATAAATTTAGAATTCATCAGCATTTAGATGGGATATAAAATCATTGGACTGGATGATATTGTATACTAAATGCTTGTAGATAAGAAAAAAAGAAGTCCGAGGTCTAAGTTTTTGGGCTATTCAACATTTATAGATTGAAGAGGTGAAGAGAAACCAGCAACAGAGGCTGATAAGGAATAGTAATATAATAGAAGGGAAACCAAGAAAGCAGAGTGACATGATAACCAAGAGAAGAATATTTCATGAAAGGGGTCAGTTGTATCAAGAGCTGCTAGTGGAACTGTAGATATGAAAGCCATTCCATGGAATGGTAAGGACAAAATCTGAAATAAGTCTGGGAGAGAAAAGAAAGTAGTAATAGTGATTATCTCCGCTAATGGATCTAGGAATCTAGTATAGGAGAGTGAATTTTGCCAACTCTCCTTTTGTTCTTTTTGAATTATCCACCATATATATGCATTCAATTTTTCAATTAAAATATAGTTTAAAAAGAGATTGTTAGTTGGAGAAAAGGAAGTGAAGATAACTAATATGAATAATTCTTTCCAAGAGATTTTCTATACAAAGATGATGGAAAATGGGGTGAGGGCTGGAAGAGGCTGTGAAGGAAAAGGGATTTTTTAAGTGGAAATGGGATTTTTTAAATGGTAGGAGTTGCTAATTTTTTTTGAACACTGATGGGACAAAATCTACAAAGAGTTAAGAAAAAATGATGTTATAGAAGAATATGAGTTAACAAAAAAGCTATACGCATAAATAGTGAAGAAAATTCCATCCTGTGTTATGAGTTGACTTACGTCCCCCAAATTTATATTCAAGTTCTAACATCTGGTACTTGTGAATATTACTTTATTTGGAATTGGATCTTTGCAGGAGTAATCAAATAAAGATGAGATCATACTGAATTAAGTTGTGCCCTAATCTAGTGACTAGTGTTCTTACAAGAAAAGAAAATCTTTTTCTTATCAGAACAAAGGGAGAAAGAGACATAGACAAAAAGTGGATGCCATGTGATGATGAAGGCAGATATTGGTGCAATGCATCTACAAGCCACACAATACCAGGAACTGCCAGAAACTAGGAGAGAGAGGCACGGAACAGAGTCTCCCTTAGAACCTCTAGAGTAAACCAATCCTGCTGATACCTTGATTTTGGACTTGTAGTCTCCAGAACTGTGAGACAATATATAATGGTTTAAGCCAATCAGTTTCTGGTAGTTTCTTACAGTAGCCTTCGGAAACTAGTATGCCTAGTTAGAGCAGTTAAATGTAACAAGAAGAAAGCATCTGCTCTAATAGGACTGAAGGTGGGGTACTGGGGTAAAGATGAACGCAGAATACTGCCAGGTAGCATTAATGGACCACTTGAAATTTGTCATTTTATATTTAAATTGAAGACAATGATTATGGTTACACAGTTTTTTTTTCTCATGCACATTTATCTTGCAGAGGTGTGGGGCATAATTAGAGGTTTAAATTTGTTAAAAATTAAGCTTTTTTCAGCAAAGATGTCCAAAAAGAGAGTGGGGTAAAGGGAGCTGAGGATATACTCAAGGAAATATTTGTGCTAATTCACCATGAGCCTGTAAAAATCTAAGATAGGAAAAGATTTATGACAGGCAACAGAAGAAAAGCCACAGAAGGGTCATTAGCAAGGAACAGGGAAAAGGTAGTAGAATCAATGATCAGTCTTAGAGGTAGAATTGCTGAAATGAGATTATTAGAGGTACCTGACGTATCAGTTGGAGAGTGGAATGTTTGAATTTGAGATTTTGGATGGATATGTGCAGTAGTAAACCACTAAATTAGGATGTAAGACAAAATAACTGGAGAAGAGAAAGTTAAATAATTAAAATGTTAGATATGAGATTGATCATCTAACAGTAAAATTACTAGAAATTAAGACAAAGGTACTTTTGGAGAAAGTGATAGCCGGACTGAAAATCATCACAAAATGAAGCAGAGTACTAGGAGTTAGGTCGTGAATACCACAAGGAAAGGTCACAGGTGATATAAGTTGATGACATGAGATTCAAAGTTGGCTATTTTTGGAAGTAAGAAAGGAGAATGACCTGGAAATAGCATTGAGGAATAAAGCCGACATCTATTGCGTTTTTGGGTTCAGTGGTAGGAGAGGATGTAGGAAGGAAAACATCAACCGCTCTTGAAGGCTGCAGGAAAAGCAATGAATTTGAGAGAGTTGGGTTTCAGATACAGCAAGAGGACAGAGTTATCATTCAGATAGGAGGCAGAGGAGGACATACAGGGTGTTGCTGATGACAGTGAGTTTCAAAGAGATAATGCCTAATGGTGACATAAACCTGAGGTCTTTGTGATCGAAGAGGGAAGATCATACGTAGGCAGCATCAAGCTAGAAATGTCTTTGTAAAAGTGCTAGTGATTTGAGAAGCTCACTTTGGGGAGCTCAATTTTAATCTCTGGATCAAATCTCCTTCATTTCTCTCTCTCTCTCTCTTTCTTTCTTTCTTTCTTTCTGTCTGTCTGTCTGTCTGTCTGTCTGTCTGTCTGTCTCTCTCTGTCGCCCAGGCTGGAGTGCAGTGGCGCGATCTCCATTCTCTGCAAGCTCCGCCCCCTGGGTTCATGCCATTCTCCTGCCTCAGCCTCCCGAGTAGCTGGTACTACAAGCGCCCGCCACCACACCTGGCTAATTTTTTTGTATTTTTAGTAGAGACGGGGTTTCACCATGTTAGCCAGGATAGTCTCGATCTCCTGACATCGTGGTCCGCAAAGTGCTGGGATTACAGGAGAGAGCCACCGCGCCTGGCCCACTCTTTTTCTTTCTTTCAAACTTACTGAATTTTCATTTTCTAAAAGTAATACACGCTAATAGAAAAAAATATAAACATTACAGATATATATCATTTAAAGAGGGAAAATGTCTGCAATTCCTTTCTATGGAATAATTCTCCAAAGTTTGAATTTCTGAGTGAAATATTTTCTGAATTAGCTTTTTGCTATTGAATTTGTGCACTTTTTAATGTTTACTGGCAATTAAGATTTTTTCCTATAAATTGCCTGGTCATATACCCCATATTTTTATTCCACATTAATTGTATTTTTTTTCATAGACTTTACAAGTGTTTTATATTAGGTTGTACCATAAGAAATTTCCATTTTTTAGGTCAAAATAGTTTAATACAAGCAATCTCATATATTTCAACTTAATATACATGTGATATTATCTGGTAGTTGTAAGTTAGCATGGCTTACATTATCTTAATTTTTAAATTACTTTCAGAAATATTCTTTAAGAGGAGATTGACTTTTAAAATAAAAAACAACACTACAGCAACTAAAGGCTTCAGAAAAACTGTTTAATTCCATATGAATAATACTTTATCTTCTACTTAATGATGTCTTTAAAAAATAAACTCTATACTTTCTTGGACATAATACTGTATTTATCAGAAAAATAGAATGGTCTAATTTTACCTACTCATACATTTAAGTTTACCAAACCAGCATACATAGTCTTACTACATTGTATCCTGCTTTACATTTTAAAGTGCTTTCACATTAGTTTATTCTTTCCATGATTCCTAAAACAAGATGTAGTAATAAGAAACTGAGACTCAGAGAGATAAAACAGTCAAGATTCACAGGTATTTTGTAAAAAAGACTGCACACGTGAAATTTCAAAGCAAAACATCTAAGATATTATTGAAAATTTCATATCTCTGTTTAAAATACAATTTCTAATTTATAAATAAAATGACTACGAAAGAAACATTCTTTACAGTTAAACATATACATTTGTAACCAAATTGACATATTGATTATTTGAAATACTAAAAAGAATTAAAAAGAGGACTTACAACCTTGGAAGAGACATTTCCCCTGCCTGTATGTTGCCTGGACTTGAGCATAGTAAGTTGAAACTGGTGATGTTGAGTGATGACATCATAAAGGGATTGTGAATAAAATAAATTTAAAGGGGACAGAGCAGTCATATTTTAAAGTGCACAGGTGCTTTTGAAACCTATTCTTAAATTGTGGGAGTGTTCACACTCAACTTTTTAAAGCTTGAACTGAATTAGTCAGTATTCATTAATTGAATCTACCTGTTTGGCTTATTGAATAATTATTTCTTATCAGCCTATTTTAACACTAGGTTTGAATGTGCATGGGTGCATAAAGATGTGTTTATGTGTGTGTATTTGTGTGTGGAAAAGAGATATATGTGCTGAAAGGAAAATAGAAGAATGTAAATTTTCCTCTAAAAAGAGCAGTGGTAGCTTACTACATTTTCTTCACTTTTAGGCTTTTCTCCCCTACAACATTTTCGTACATTTATAGTGGTATTTCCACAAAAGAACTTGAAGATATCTTATTCTTAGATATGTAAATTCAGCAAAAGTAAACTCTCTATTAAACTACTATTGACAAATCTGAAAAACACTTTTCACCCAAAGCTTAAAACAACTCTTATTATGTACAGAGATGTGTTAGAACAAGTTATAAACAGCTACTTGGTATATAAAACTCATAAACGTGAATGATTCATTATAGATAAGAAACATTTCAAGGCAGGTAGGAATTGCATACAGGTAAAATCGTCCATATGTGTTTTAGTTAACAGTGACCATATTTCTAGCCACAGGAGAAAAAACAATTCACTAGTCCTTATTTTTCACCACTTTTTGTCATTGAATCTTTATTTCGTTTTTGAAAGTTTATATATCTTATATAATAATGATATTTTATTTTTTAATGAAAAATGTGATCCAAGACACCAAGATAATTTTTACCTGAGCAGTACAAAGCAGTATATCTCATAACTTTTTCATTGACCAAACTAATTTCACAAGCTAGTGAAATAGCATTGTCTTAAGGAAAGTAATATAAAGCCATTTAATTTATAAGTAAAAATGCACCACTATTATGTATTTGAAAGCAATATTAACTATGAGTTAAAGGCCATAAAAATGTAATTTCACTCCTCTGGCAGAGTAAATTCATTCCTAAGTAAATTAATATTTAGCACAAAGTCATTCATTACAGTTCTACATAAATATTAAAATCTAGAAATACTGTAAATGTTCAAAACTAGGGAATGGTTTCAGTAAATCACTACATTTTCATGACAGTAGGAATCATGTGCATTTTGCTCATCATCATATACTTAACATTTACTTGAAAAAATGGAACGTGAAACTATTCGTACAGTTTGATGTATATCATATAAAGCAAATAAACTTGTTGTAAACATTGATGTAAACACATAAAAATGGTAATAATTAGATTATAGGTAATTTTCCACATATAATGTTTTGCATTTAAAAATTTCTACAAGTAGAGTGACATCAGCAAGATGCCAAAATAGGTGGTCGTAGGCTTCACTCCACCACAGAAATATCAATTAGCAACTAAAGAAAATGAAATTTAAAAGAATAACTTAGTTAAAACATCAAAATGTGGGAATTATCCTGAGTCAACTGCATGCTCAATGAAACAGAATAAAAATCTGCATTGAAATGGTAGCAGAAACAGTTTAACTCTGAGCATATCACTCCTCAAACAGCTCCAGGTTGGCACAGCACCACACAGAGAGGATTCCACAGGGTTTATGGTTTCTACAGTGGGAAAAGATGACCAGGGAGGTTGACATCCAGCTTCCCTGGCATTGTGAGACACTTCTCAGGAGGCCTACTCAGTTTTCACCTTATGGGAAACAGGGAATATAGAGGGAAAATGCGTAAGTAGACCACTTGGGGTCAGGTAGAAATCAAGAAAGGAGACAGAGCCCAAGGAAGCCAGTGAACAGATTTGGGTGGTAGCTCAGTGTACCAGCTAGCAGTGGTGCTCAATCGAGCTGAAGTAAGAATTAATCAGCACAATGACAACATTTGAAATTACTAAATCAGAAGAACAAAAAGAAAAAAGAATTTAAAAAAATGGAGAAAGTCTATGGGAATTATGGGACACCATTAAGACACAGTCAGTGCCTTGTAGGAATTTAAGAAGTAAAAAAAAAAAAAAAAAAAAAAAAAAAAAAAAAAAAAAAAAAAAAAAAAGTGTCAGAAAGGATTCTTTTTTAAATAACGGTACCAGCTAGCAACATACCCCACCCACTAAAGAAGTGAAAAGTGCTACCTGGCTTGAATCCCTAGATGGCCAGCCTTTAGGTCCATCCTCAAACCCTCTCCTGGGGCCCCACCCAGAAAGGCAGACAATCACCACAGCAAATTTTTACAAAAGTGATGCACTAGTTGTGCCATAGCTGAAGATTTAATTCGTGCTCCAAGTGGCCTCAAAGCACACCCACAAATGTTACCCAGAAATGGAAGAAAATGTCAAGCATGCATTTCTACTGAGCTTAATAGCTATTCTATTTGTTTTTATCTACTTAACCTCAGGTGCATTTCTGCAACCCTGATCAACTGCTGAACTAAAAAAGCAGTGCTCTA